>NC_091537.1:40000000-42400000 GCF_042242935.1 Bactrocera oleae
AATGTCGGCGGTAGCAGCTATGCTGAGTTTTCGCCAAGTGCTTACAACTAAATTTTTTTCTTTTCACTTACCTCTACTTTTGGAGCTTCCTGCAAGAAATCCAGTATATTTCTTATGTCTTTTTCACTCCATTTTTTAATGGCCTTTTTCTTTTTAGCCATTTATTAATATCATACCTTTTTTAATTTTTGTTCTTTTATGAAAATGGTTTTATTTTTGACAACAGCTGACAATTTGCAAACCAGTGTTACACACAATACAATGATGTTTTAGTATTGCTTTTTTGCAAGGGTGTAACAGGTGCATCCCTATACATTTTGTTAGTGTAAAAGCTAAAATATACTTACAGTTTTGCAATTGCAAAGATGCAAGACCATTTGCACAATATTCTGTATTGCCATAATATACACATACACACTCACATTAGGTAGATAAGATAGATTCTAAAACTAGTATATAAGCGATGAAATACCGAAGTAAAACCAGAATGAAATATTTCTCACTGGATGACTTGTCGGTCAATTAAAGTCCCCCACCAGGGGTAAGATATTATTGTACAGCTCGTCATAAGAAAAATATAAAATATTGGAAAATAATTGTGAGGAACTAACGGAAATAAGATATAATCAAAGAAAACGACATCGAACTTCAGAATATCCAAACAAAAACATATACCAACTGCTCAACTGTACGCAACCTTTGTTAGCACTCACCTTAAACATTTGGATCTTCACTAACAAACCGGACTGTATTTAGGTTTATTTTTATTTATAAAGAGAGCTTGGTGGTGCGCAAGAGCTTGGTGGTCGCTCGTTGTTCCCTTTTTACACCATTTGCTGTGGTGTGTCCTCATGTGTGGTGTGATGGTGGTGGTTGGCATGGTGAAATGATGTGGAGTGTTCTGATGTGGAATGTGTGTGGGACGGTGTGTTGCAATTCAAACTAATTTAACCATTCCAGCCCACCTAGGCAAATATTTAGCCTAGCAAACTCTGTAATTGTTGCAGCCTTACTACAACACTGCTGAGACCAGTGGGGCGGCGGGATGATGATCTGGGCTGTTGGCGCCATGCAGGTGCTCGGCTCCTTAGGTTCCTCGGGCAGAGCTACTACTGGCCATTGATGCTGTAAACGGGCGACGGCCGCCTAACAACGCCGCAACTGCGAGGCGCGGATGATCGCCTAACGTCGCCCTTGGAGGCGCGGTGAAGGAATGTATGGTGCGACCTTTCACACAATTGGCACGAATACTCCGTGTGACACTCCTGCGTCACGTGGGAAGACTTAAACAGTTAAGGGTTGTTTAAATTTAAATATGCTACAGTATTGTAGCCAGTGTGAACGGCGACACAGCGGACATCGGGTAGGATGCGGCTCCGGTGCACCAATGGCGACGCTCGCGGTGGGTGTGCTGTGTTCCGCGCGACGGCTGTGGCAGTTGTTGCAGCAGTGGTTCGGGGAGTTAGAATAGACCCAGTGCGTGACACGTTGATAGCCGACCGTATGGTTGGCGTTGAGGTTGTTGGCATTTCCACGTCAATATTAATCTGTATCAAAATGTTTAATTTAGTATATATTTGTGGCATATAATTGAATATGGGCAATTGTACCACGTTAACTGGCAGGCGTGGGTCGTCATATTGATCGACCATTTCTGTTTTGGTTTGGAATTGTTGTCAGCGATTTTTTATTTGCGGATTTATTTGAATTGAATATCATTTCAGTTTCGGTAGTACGGTCGGTGGACAGGAAGCATAGTTTTACGAGCGGTCTGGTTGGCGTTCCGGATTGCGTGCGGAGATCTACTATTCGGATATTACCCCATTCTGTAGGGGTCAGACAATCATCATGGATTAAGACGCAATCCCCAAGCTTTGGCTCTTTGTCTGGAGTTTTTCATCGGTACCTCTTGCGGGAGGTCCTTAAAATATTCTTCTTTCCATCGGCGGCTGAAATTATGATGGAGAATTTTAATTCTTTCCCATCGGTTTAGTAGGTATGGCAAAAATGGGTGCTCCTTTGAGAAAATGCCCTGGAGTTAGGGCTGTGAAATCTGAGGGATCTTGCGAGAGTGTTGTGAGAGGCCGTGAATTGAGAACGGCTTCAATTCGTATTAATAATGTTGCGAATTCTTCATAATGAAATTTTTAATTTCCATCTACCTTTTTGAAGTGGGATTTAAAGCTTTTTACAGCTGATTCCCATAAACCACCCATATGAGGAGCGATTGGAGGGGGTTAAGTTGCCTTGGGGCGCGTACTTTTGTGCAATCTCGGGTTATACTTGCTTAATAAAGTCCACAAACTGTTTTTCGGTGTCTGTTTGAGCGCCGATAAAAGTTTTATCTATCCTCGATGGAAAGCCGCGTCGTCCGACGAAGGGATGAAATTAGTCGAGACTTCCCTGGTATAATTATGGGATGGCGTTCGTTAAACGTACAACTTCGAAAATCAAAAAGATTACAAGAAATATTATTGTAGCAACTATTTTGACTGGAAAATTTAATGGAGAAATGGTTCTCTTACCACGTTTTCCAACTGTCAGAACGTACGATACAAAAAGCTTAATTAATTGAATTTGAAAATGTTTATAATTAAAAACTATATATATTATTATTAAAAATTAAGAACGACCAACCTATTTCATTATTTCAAACGTTATCTACTAACAACTTTGAAAATTACTCATTTGTTTCATACTTGAATATAAAATTAATAAAATAAAAAAATCAACATATTATATTTTTTATGTTTATTTGTGTTTAATAACAACTCGAAGGAAATTAGTATTCATCATTTTCAACTTTGGAAGTGATCTGCTTGGTTATTCTTACATTGGAATTAACGTTTTCGTTTCATTTCATAAATACAATTTTACTGTATTGAATAGTAGATAATTAATGTATACCTTAGCCACAGCAACGCGTGGACGGGAGGACCTCTAGTGAAGTACAATATATTTATATATTTATACCTTCTGTTAGTGTATACAAGATAAACGGTTACGAAGTCATCTTCAAATCTTCTTGCTTTCCAAACGCTTTGAGTGATAGAAGATAAAATATACGAAGAAAAACAAAGTTACTGTTGAAAGGAATATATACATATACAATATTTCACGGTTCAATTCACGGTTCTTAAAATCTATTTCAGCTTTTCCTCTTTCAATTTCCGCTTGCAATCTTCTATCACTCAAAGCGTGATCTTTTTCGTGCTTCTCCATTTCCCACTCCATTTAAATTTTAAAAATTTATTTACATTCGACTTGAGAGCAATAAGATTTGCAGAAGATGACTTCGGAGCAATCTGTTTCTTATTTTTTTCGGCGAAATCTTTGGCCTTTTGGGGAGTATTTTCTATTTTAATTACATTGCCTGGTGGCATATTTTCGCTATTGTCAATTTCTTCCCCCATATCCGAAAAAGTTGTTTCCAATATTTGGCTGCTCGCGCTGTCGTTCATGATGGCCGTGCTGCCACTATCAATTACTTTAAAGGTTTTGCCCCAAAATGCATGCACATTCGAGAAGGCCTGCTCCTGTTGACTTTCGCCAATCGCTTGCCTTTTTAAAAAAGGCCTTCAGGTGCCGCACTTTCCACCGAATTAGCTCCCATGTCGCGTCAATGCCGGTTTTCCCAATCCTTTTTTTTTATAAAAAAAATTGATCTGTTGGTGCCTACTAAAATTAAAAGTATAGTTTAAAATGAACAATGAACGGATTAAAATGTATTGCAGTGACAACGAAGTACTTTTGGATAAAAACAAACAATGTCGGCGGTAGCAGCTATGCTGAGTTTTCGCCAAGTGCTTACAACAAAATTTTTTTATTTTCACTTACCTCTACTTTTGGAGATTCCTGCAAGAAATCCAGTATATTTCTTATGTCTTTTTCGCTCCATTTTTTAATGGCCTTTTTCTTTTTACCCATTTATTAATATCATACCTTTTTTAATTTTTGTTCTTTTATGAAAATGGTTTTATTTTTGACAACAGCTGACAATTTGCAAACCAGTGTTACACACAATACAATGATGTTTTAGTATTGCTTTTTTGCAAGGGTGTAACAGGTGCATCCCTATACATTTTGTTAGTGTAAAAGCTAAAATATACTTACAATTTTGCAATTGCAAAGATGCAACACCATTTGCACAATATTCTGTATTGCCATAATATACACATACACACTCACATTAGGTAGATAAGATAGATTCTAAAACTAGTATATAAGCGATGAAATACCGAAGTAAAACCAGAATGAAATATTTCTCACTGGATGACTTGTCGGTCAATTAAAGTCCCCCACCAGGGGTAAGATATTATTGTACAGCTCGTCATAAGAAAAATATAAAATATTGGAAAATAATTGTGAGGAACTAACGGAAATAAGATATAATCAAAGAAAACGACATCGAACTTCAGAATGTCCAAACAAAAACATATACCAACTGCTCAACTGTACGCAACCTTTGTTAGCACTCACCTTAAACATTTGAATCTTCACTAACAAACCGGACTGTATTTAGGTTTTTTTTTTACAAAGTTCTTTTATTTATAAAGAGAAACAAGTGTAATTATGTTAATAAAAGGAAGGCCGTTACGGATGACAAGTGAGGTCATGTTTAGCGTGCGACGCCGTTGCGCAAGAGCTTGGTGGTCGCTCGTTGTTCCCTTTTTACACCATTTGCTGAGGTGTGTCCTCATGTGTGGTGTGATGGTGGTGGTTGGCATGGTGAAATGATGTGGAGTGTTCTGATGTGGAATGTGTGTGGGACGGTGTGTTGCAATTCAAACTAATTTAACCATTCCAGCCCACCTAGGCAAATATTTAGCCTAGCAAACTCTGTAATTGTTGCAGCCTTACTACAACACTGCTGAGACCAGTGGGGCGGCGGGATGATGATCTGGGCTGTTGGCGCCATGCAGGTGCTCGGCTCCTTAGGTTCCTCTCGCAGAGCTACTACTGGCCATTGATGCTGTAAACGGGCGACGGCCGCCTAACAACGCCGCAACTGCGAGGCGCGGATGATCGCCTAACGTCGCCCTTGGAGGCGCGGTGAAGGAATGTATGGTGCGACCTTTCACACAATTGGCACGAATACTCCGTGTGACACTCCTGCGTCATGTGGGAAGACTTAAACAGTTAAGGGTTGTATAAATTTAAATATGCTACAGTATTGTAGCCAGTGTGAACGGCGACACAGCGGACATCGGGTTGGATGCGGCTCCGGTGCACCAATGGCGACGCTCGCGGTGGGTGTGCTGTGTTCCGCGCGACGGCTGTGGCAGTTGTTGCAGCAGTGGTTCGGGGAGTTAGAATAGACCCAGTGCGTGACACGTTGATAGCCGACCGTATGGTTGGCGTTGAGGTTGTTGGCATTTCCACGTCAATATTAATCTGTATCAAAATGTTTAATTTAGTATATATTTGTGGCATATAATTGAATATGGGCAATTGTACCACGTTAACTGGCAGGCGTGGGTCGTCATATTGATCGACCATTTCTGTTTTGGTTTGGAATTGTTGCCAGCGATTTTTTATTTGCGGATTTATTTGAATTGAATATCATTTCAGTTTCGGTAGTACGGTCGGTGGGCAGGAAGCATAGTTTTACGAGCGGTCTGGTTGGCGTTCCGGATTGCGTGCGGAGATCTACTATTCGGATATTACCGTCGGACCCGGAAGCTTATTTATGCGGTCAAGCCGCCATTCTGTAGGGGTCAGACAATCATCATGGATTAAGACGCAATCCCCAAGCTTTGGCTCTTTGTCTGGAGTTTTTCATCGGTACCTCTTGCGGAGGTCCTTAAAATATTCTTCTTTCCATCGGCGGCTGAAATTATGATGGAGAATTTTAATTCTTTCCCATCGGTTTAGTAGGTATGGCAAAAATGGGTGCTCCTTTGAGAAAATGCCCTGGAGTTAGGGCTGTGAAATCTGAGGGATCTTGCGAGAGTATTGTGAGAGGCCGTGAATTGAGAACGGCTTCAATTCGTATTAATAATGTTGTGAATTCTTCATAATGAAATTTTTAATTTCCATCTACCTTTTTGAAGTGGGATTTAAAGCTTTTTACAGCTGATTCCCATAAACCACCCATATGAGGAGCGATTGGAGGGGGTTAAGTTGCCTTGGGGCGCGTACTTTTGTGCAATCTCGGGTTATACTTGCTTAATAAAGTCCACAAACTGTTTTTCGGTGTCTGTTTGAGCGCCGATAAAAGTTTTATCTATCCTCGATGGAAAGCCGCGTCGTCCGACGAAGGGATGAAATTAGTCGAGACTTCTCTGGTATAATTATGGGATGGCGTTCGTTAAACGTACAACCACGAAAATCAAAAAGATTACAAGAAATATTATTGTAGCAACTATTTTGACTGGAAAATTTAATGGAGAAATGGTTCTCTTACCACGTTTTCCAACTGTCAGAACGTACGATACAAAAAGCTAAATTAATTGAATTTGAAAATGTTTATAATTAAAAACTATATATATTATTATTAAAAATTAGGAACGATCAACCTATTTCATTATTTCAAACGTTATCTACTAACAACTTTGAAAATTACTCATTTGTTTCATACTTGAATATAAAATTAATAAAATAAAAAAATCAACATATTATATTTTTTATGTTTATTTGTGTTTAATAACAACTCGAAGGAAATTAGTATTCATCATATTCAACTTTGGAAGTGATCTGCTTGGTTATTCTTACATTGGAATTAACGTTTTCGTTTCATTTCATAAATACAATTTTACTGTATTGAATAGTAGATAATTAATGTATACCTTAGCCACAGCAACGCGTGGACGGGAGGACCTCTAGTGAAATACAATATATTTATATATTTATACCTTCTGTTAGTGTATACAAGATAAACGGTTACGAAGTCATCTTCAAATCTTCTTGCTTTCCAAACGCTTTGAGTGATAGAAGATAAAATATACGAAGAAAAACAAAGTTACTGTTGAAAGGAATATATACATATACAATATCTCACGGTTCAATTCACGGTTCTTAAATTCTATTTCAGCTTTTCCTCTTTCAATTTCCGCTTGCAATCTTCTATCACTCAAAGCGTGATCTTTTTCGTGCTTCTCCATTTCCCACTCCATTTAAATTTTAAAAATTTATTTACATTCGACTTGAGAGCAACAAGATTTGCAGAAGATGACTTCGGAGCAATCTGTTTCTTATTTTTTTCGGCGAAATCTTTGGCCTTTTGGGGAGTATTTTCTATTTTAATTACATTGCCTGGTGGCATATTTTCGCTATTGTCAATTTCTTCCCCCATATCCGAAAAAGTTGTTTCCAATATTTGGCTGCTCGCGCTGTCGTTCATGATGGCCGTGCTGCCACTATCAATTACTTTAAAGGTTTTGTCCCAAAATGCATGCACATTCGCGAAGGCCTGCTCCTGTTGACTTTCGCCAATCGCTTGCCTTTTTAAAAAAGGCCTTCAGGTGCCGCACTTTCCACCGAATTAGCTCCCATGTCGCGTCAATGCCGGTTTTCCCAATTCTTTTTTTTTATAAAAAAAATTGATCTGTTGGTGCCTACTAAAATTAAAAGTATAGTTTAAAATGAACAATGAACGGATTAAAATGTATTGCAGTGACAACGAAGTACTTTTGGATAAAAACAAACAATGTCGGCGGTAGCAGCTATGCTGAGTTTTCGCCAAGTGCTTACAACTAAATTTTTTTCTTTTCACTTACCTCTACTTTTGGAGCTTCCTGCAAGAAATCCAGTATATTTCTTATGTCTTTTTCACTCCATTTTTTAATGGCCTTTTTCTTTTTAGCCATTTATTAATATCATACCTTTTTTCATTTTTGTTCTTTTATGAAAATGGTTTTATTTTTGACAACAGCTGACAATTTGCAAACCAGTGTTACACACAATACAATGATGTTTTAGTATTGCTTTTTTGCAAGGGTGTAACAGGTGCATCCCTATACATTTTGTTAGTGTAAAAGCTAAAATATACTTACAATTTTGCAATTGCAAAGATGCAACACCATTTGCACAATATTCTGTATTGCCATAATATACACATACACACTCACATTAGGTAGATAAGATAGATTCTAAAACTAGTATATAAGCGATGAAATACCGAAGTAAAACCAGAATGAAATATTTCTCACTGGATGACTTGTCGGTCAATTAAAGTCCCCCACCAGGGGTAAGATATTATTGTACAGCTCGTCATAAGAAAAATATAAAATATTGGAAAATAATTGTGAGGAACTAACGGAAATAAGATATAATCAAAGAAAACGACATCGAACTTCAGAATGTCCAAACAAAAACATATACCAACTGCTCAACTGTACGCAACCTTTGTTAGCACTCACCTTAAACATTTGAATCTTCACTAACAAACCGGACTGTATTTAGGTTTTTTTTTTACAAAGTTCTTTTATTTATAAAGAGAAACAAGTGTAATTATGTTAATAAAAGGAAGGCCGTTACGGATGACAAGTGAGGTCATGTTTAGCGTGCGACGACGTTGCGCAAGAGCTTGGTGGTCGCTCGTTGTCCCCTTTTTACACCATTTGCTGTGGTGTGTCCTCATGTGTGGTGTGATGGTGGTGGTTGGCATGGTGAAATGATGTGGAGTGTTCTGATGTGGAATGTGTGTGGGACGGTGTGTTGCAATTCAAACTAATTTAACCATTCCAGCCCACCTAGGCAAATATTTAGCCTAGCAAACTCTGTAATTGTTGCAGCCTTACTACAACACTGCTGAGACCAGTGGGGCGGCGGGATGATGATCTGGGCTGTTGGCGCCATGCAGGTGCTCGGCTCCTTAGGTTCCTCGGGCAGAGCTACTACTGGCCATTGATGCTGTAAACGGGCGACGGCCGCCTAACAACGCCGCAACTGCGAGGCGCGGATGATCGCCTAACGTCGCCCTTGGAGGCGCGGTGAAGGAATGTATGGTGCGACCTTTCACACAATTGGCACGAATACTCCGTGTGACACTCCTGCGTCACGTGGGAAGGCTTAAACAGTTAAGGGTTGTATAAATTTAAATATGCTACAGTATTGTAGCCAGTGTGAACGGCGACACAGCGGACATCGGGTGGGATGCGGCTCCGGTGCACCAATGGCGACGCTCGCGGTGGGTGTGCTGTGTTCCGCGCGACGGCTGTGGCAGTTGTTGCAGCAGTGGTTCGGGGAGTTAGAATAGACCCAGTGCGTGACACGTTGATAGCCGACCGTATGGTTGGCGTTGAGGTTGTTGGCATTTCCACGTCAATATTAATCTGTATCAAAATGTTTAATTTAGTATATATTTGTGGCACATAATTGAATATGGGCAATTGTACCACGTTAACTGGTAGGCGTGGGTCGTCATATTGATCGACCATTTCTGTTTTGGTTTGGAATTGTTGTCAGCGATTTTTTATTTGCGGATTTATTTGAATTGAATATCATTTCAGTTTCGGTAGTACGGTCGGTGGGCAGGAAGCATAGTTTTACGAGCGGTCTGGTTGGCGTTCCGGATTGCGTGCGGAGATCTACTATTCGGATATTACCCCATTCTGTAGGGGTCAGACAATCATCATGGATTAAGACGCAATCCCCAAGCTTTGGCTCTTTGTCTGGAGTTTTTCATCGGGACCTCTTGCGGAGGTCCTTAAAATATTCTTCTTTCCATCGGCGGCTGAAATTATGATGGAGAATTTTAATTCTTTCCCATCGGTTTAGTAGGTATGGCAAAAATGGGTGCTCCTTTGAGAAAATGCCCTGGAGTTAGGGCTGTGAAATCTGAGGGATCTTGCGAGAGTGTTGTGAGAGGCCGTGAATTGAAAACGGCTTCAATTCGTATTAATAATGTTGTGAATTCTTCATAATGAAATTTTTAATTTCCATCTACCTTTTTGAAGTGGGATTTAAAGCTTTTTACAGCTGATTCCCATAAACCACCCATATGAGGAGCGATTGGAGGGGGTTAAGTTGCCTTGGGGCGCGTACTTTTGTGCAATCTCGGGTTATACTTGCTTAATAAAGTCCACAAACTGTTTTTCGGTGTCTGTTTGAGCGCCGATAAAAGTTTTATCTATCCTCGATGGAAAGCCGCGTCGTCCGACGAAGGGATGAAATTAGTCGAGACTTCTCTGGTATAATTATGGGATGGCGTTCGTTAAACGTACAACTTCGAAAATCAAAAAGATTACAAGAAATATTATTGTAGCAACTATTTTGACTGGAAAATTTAATGGAGAAATGGTTCTCTTACCACGTTTTCCAACTGTCAGAACGTACGATACAAAAAGCTTAATTAATTGAATTTGAAAATGTTTATAATTAAGAACTATATATATTATTATTAAAAATTAAGAACGATCAACCTATTTCATTATTTCAAACGTTATCTACTAACAACTTTGAAAATTACTCATTTGTTTCATACTTGAATATAAAATTAATAAAATAAAAAAATCAACATATTATATTTTTTATGTTTATTTGTGTTTAATAACAACTCGAAGGAAATTAGTATTCATCATATTCAACTTTGGAAGTGATCTGCTTGGTTATTCTTACATTGGAATTAACGTTTTCGTTTCATTTCATAAATACAATTTTACTGTATTGAATAGTAGATAATTAATGTATACCTTAGCCACAGCAACGCGTGGACGGGAGGACCTCTAGTGAAATACAATATATTTATATATTTATACCTTCTGTTAGTGTATACAAGATAAACGGTTACGAAGTCATCTTCAAATCTTCTTGCTTTCCAAACGCTTTGAGTGATAGAAGATAAAATATACGAAGAAAAACAAAGTTACTGTTGAAAGGAATATATACATATACAATATTTCACGGTTCAATTCACGGTTCTTAAATTCTATTTCAGCTTTTCCTCTTTCAATTTCCGCTTGCAATCTTCTATCACTCAAAGCGTGATCTTTTTCGTGCTTCTCCATTTCCCACTCCATTTAAATTTTAAAAATTTATTTACATTCGACTTGAGAGCAACAAGATTTGCAGAAGATGACTTCGGAGCAATCTGTTTCTTATTTTTTTCGGCGAAATCTTTGGCCTTTTGGGGAGTATTTTCTATTTTAATTACATTGCCTGGTGGCATATTTTCGCTATTGTCAATTTCTTCCCCCATATCCGAAAAAGTTGTTTCCAATATTTGGCTGCTCGCGCTGTCGTTCATGATGGCCGTGCTGCCACTATCAATTACTTTAAAGGTTTTGTCCCAAAATGCATGCACATTCGCGAAGGCCTGCTCCTGTTGACTTTCGCCAATCGCTTGCCTTTTTAAAAAAGGCCTTCAGGTGCCGCACTTTCCACCGAATTAGCTCCCATGTCGCGTCAATGCCGGTTTTCCCAATCCTTTTTTTTTATAAAAAAAATTGATCTGTTGGTGCCTACTAAAATTAAAAGTATAGTTTAAAATGAACAATGAACGGATTAAAATGTATTGCAGTGACAACGAAGTACTTTTGGATAAAAACAAACAATGTCGGCGGTAGCAGCTATGCTGAGTTTTCGCCAAGTGCTTACAACTAAATTTTTTTCTTTTCACTTACCTCTACTTTTGGAGCTTCCTGCAAGAAATCCAGTATATTTCTTATGTCTTTTTCACTCCATTTTTTAATGGCCTTTTTCTTTTTAGCCATTTATTAATATCATACCTTTTTTCATTTTTGTTCTTTTATGAAAATGGTTTTATTTTTGACAACAGCTGACAATTTGCAAACCAGTGTTACACACAATACAATGATGTTTTAGTATTGCTTTTTTGCAAGGGTGTAACAGGTGCATCCCTATACATTTTGTTAGTGTAAAAGCTAAAATATACTTACAATTTTGCAATTGCAAAGATGAAACACCATTTGCACAATATTCTGTATTGCCATAATATACACATACACACTCACATTAGGTAGATAAGATAGATTCTAAAACTAGTATATAAGCGATGAAATACCGAAGTAAAACCAGAATGAAATATTTCTCACTGGATGACTTGTCGGTCAATTAAAGTCCCCCACCAGGGGTAAGATATTATTGTACAGCTCGTCATAAGAAAAATATAAAATATTGGAAAATAATTGTGAAGAACTAACGGAAATAAGATATAATCAAAGAAAACGACATCGAACTTCAGAATGTCCAAACAAAAACATATTCCAACTGCTCAACTGTACGCAACCTTTGTTAGCACTAACCTTAAACATTTAAATCTTCACTAACAAACCGTACTGTATTTAGGTTTTTTTTTTACAAAGTTCTTTTATTTATAAAGAGAAACAAGTGTAATTATGTTAATAAAAGGAAGGCCGTTACGGATGACAAGTGAGGTCATGTTTAGCGTGCGACGACGTTGCGCAAGAGCTTGGTGGTCGCTCGTTGTTCCCTTTTTACACCATTTGCTGTGGTGTGTCCTCATGTGTGGTGTGATGGTGGTGGTTGGCATGGTGAAATGATGTGGAGTGTTCTGATGTGGAATGTGTGTGGGACGGTGTGTTGCAATTCAAACTAATTTAACCATTCCAGCCCACCTAGGCAAATATTTAGCCAAGCAAACTCTGTAATGTAATGTATGGTGCTACCTTTCACACAATTGGCACGAATACTCCGTGTGACACTCCTGCGTCATGTGGAAAGACTTAAACAGTTAAGGGTTGTATAAATTTAAATATGCTACAGTATTGTAGCCAGTGTGAACGGCAACACAGCGGACATCGGGTGGGATGCGGCTCCGGTGCACCAATGGCGACGCTCGCGGTGGGTGTGCTGTGTTCCGCGCGACGGCTGTGTCAGTTGTTGCAGCAGTGGTTCGGGGAGTTAGAATATACCCAGTGCGTGACACGTTGATAGCCGACCGTACGGTTGGCGTTGAGGTTGTTGGCATTTCCACGTCAATATTGATCGACCATTTCTGTTTGGTTTGGAATTGTTGTCAGCGATTTTTTATTTGCGGATTTATTTGAATTGAATATCATTTCAGTTTCGGTAGTACGGCCGGTGGACAGGAAGCATAGTTTTACGAGCGGTCTGGTTGGCGTTCCGGATTGCGTGCGGAGATCTACTATTCGGATATTACCGTCGGACCCGGAAGCTTATTTATGCGGTCAAGCCGCCATTCTGTAGGGGTCAGACAATCATCATGGATTAAGACGCAATCCCCAAGCTTTGGCTCTTTGTCTGGAGTTTTTCATCGGTACCTCTTGCGGAGGTCCTTAAAATATTCTTCTTTCCATCGGCGGCTGAAATTATGATGGAGAATTTTAATTCTTTCCCATCGGTTTAGTAGGTATGGCAAAAATGGGTGCTCCTTTGAGAAAATGCCCTGGAGTTAGGGCTGTGAAATCTGAGGGATCTTGCGAGAGTGTTGTGAGAGGCCGTGAATTGAGAACGGCTTCAATTCGTATTAATAATGTTGTGAATTCTTCATAATGAAATTTTTAATTTCCATCTACCTTTTTGAAGTTTGATTTAAAGCTTTTTACAGCTGATTCCCATAAACCACCCATATGAGGAGCGATTGGAGGGGGTTAAGTTGCCTTGGGGCGCGTACTTTTGTGCAATCTCGGGTTATACTTGCTTAATAAAGTCCACAAACTGTTTTTCGGTGTCTGTTTGAGCGCCGATAAAAGTTTTATCTATCCTCGATGGAAAGCCGCGTCGTCCGACGAAGGGATGAAATTAGTCGAGACTTCTCTGGTATAATTATGGGATGGCGTTCGTTAAACGTACACCTTCGAAAATCAAAAAGATTACAAGAAATATTATTGTAGCAACTACGTCAGAACGTACGATACAAATAGCTTAATTAATTGAATTTGAAAATGTTTATAATTAAAAACTATATATATTATTATTAAAAATTAAGAACGATCAACCTATTTCATTATTTCAAACGTTATCTACTAACAACTTTGAAAATTACTCATTTGTTTCATACTTGAATATAAAATTAATAAAATAAAAAAATCAACATATTATATTTTTTATGTTTATTTGTGTTTAATAACAACTCGAAGGAAATTAGTATTCATTATTTTCAACTTTGGAAGTGATCTGCTTGGTTATTCTTACATTGGAATTAACGTTTTCGTTTCATTTCATAAATACAATTTTACTGTATTGAATAGTAGATAATTAATGTATACCTTAGCCACAGCAACGCGTGGACGGGAGGACCTCTAGTGAAATACAATATATTTATATATTTATACCTTCTGTTAGTGTATACAAGATAAACGGTTACGAAGTCATCTTCAAATCTTCTTGCTTTCCAAACGCTTTGAGTGATAGAAGATAAAATATACGAAGAAAAACAAAGTTACTGTTGAAAGGAATATATACATATACAATATTTCACGGTTCAATTCACGGTTCTTAAAATCTATTTCAGCTTTTCCTCTTTCAATTTCCGCTTGCAATCTTCTATCACTCAAAGCGTGATCTTTTTCGTGCTTCTCCATTTCCCACTCCATTTAAATTTTAAAAATTTATTTACATTCGACTTGAGAGCAATAAGATTTGCAGAAGATGACTTCGGAGCAATCTGTTTCTTATTTTTTTCGGCGAAATCTTTGGCCTTTTGGGGAGTATTTTCTATTTTAATTACATTGCCTGGTGGCATATTTTCGCTATTGTCAATTTCTTCCCCCATATCCGAAAAAGTTGTTTCCAATATTTGGCTGCTCGCGCTGTCGTTCATGATGGCCGTGCTGCCACTATCAATTACTTTAAAGGTTTTGCCCCAAAATGCATGCACATTCGAGAAGGCCTGCTCCTGTTGACTTTCGCCAATCGCTTGCCTTTTTAAAAAAGGCCTTCAGGTGCCGCACTTTCCACCGAATTAGCTCCCATGTCGCGTCAATGCCGGTTTTCCCAATCCTTTTTTTTTATAAAAAAAATTGATCTGTTGGTGCCTACTAAAATTAAAAGTATAGTTTAAAATGAACAATGAACGGATTAAAATGTATTGCAGTGACAACGAAGTACTTTTGGATAAAAACAAACAATGTCGGCGGTAGCAGCTATGCTGAGTTTTCGCCAAGTGCTTACAACAAAATTTTTTTCTTTTCACTTACCTCTACTTTTGGAGCTTCCTGCAAGAAATCCAGTATATTTCTTATGTCTTTTTCACTCCATTTTTTAATGGCCTTTTTCTTTTTAGCCATTTATTAATATCATACCTTTTTCATTTTTGTTCTTTTATGAAAATGGTTTTATTTTTGACAACAGCTGACAATTTGCAAACCAGTGTTACACACAATACAATGATGTTTTAGTATTGCTTTTTTGCAAGGGTGTAACAGGTGCATCCCTATACATTTTGTTAGTGTAAAAGCTAAAATATACTTACAATTTTGCAATTGCAAAGATGCAAGACCATTTGCACAATATTCTGTATTGCCATAATATACACATACACACTCACATTAGGTAGATAAGATAGATTCTAAAACTAGTATATAAGCGATGAAATACCGAAGTAAAACCAGAATGAAATATTTCTCACTGGATGACTTGTCGGTCAATTAAAGTCCCCCACCATGGGTAAGATATTATTGTACAGCTCGTCATAAGAAAAATATAAAATATTGGAAAATAATTGTGAAGAACTAACGGAAATAAGATATAATCAAAGAAAACAACATCGAACTTCAGAATGTCCAAACAAAAACATATTCCAACTGCTCAACTGTACGCAACCTTTGTTAGCACTCACCTTAAACATTTGAATCTTCACTAACAAACCGGACTGTATTTAGGTTTTTTTTTTACAAAGTTCTTTTATTTATAAAGAGAAACAAGTGTAATTATGTTAATAAAAGGAAGGCCGTTACGGATGACAAGTGAGGTCATGTTTAGCGTGCGACGACGTTGCGCAAGAGCTTGGTGGTCGCTCGTTGTTCCCTTTTTACACCATTTGCTGTGGTGTGTCCTCATGTGTGGTGTGATGGTGGTGGTTGGCATGGTGAAATGATGTGGAGTGTTCTGATGTGGAATGTGTGTGGGACGGTGTGTTGCAATTCAAACTAATTTAACCATTCCAGCCCACCTAGGCAAATATTTAGCCTAGCAAACTCTGTAATTGTTGCAGCCTTACTACAACACTGCTGAGACCAGTGGGGCGGCGGGATGATGATCCGGGCTGTTGGCGCCATGCAGGTGCTCGGCTCCTTAGGTTCCTCGGGCAGAGCTACTACTGGCCATTGATGCTGTAAACGGGCGACGGCCGCCTAACAACGCCGCAACTGCGAGGCGCGGATGATCGCCTAACGTCGCCCTTGGAGGCGCGGTGAAGGAATGTATGGTGCGACCTTTCACACAATTGGCACGAATACTCCGTGTGACACTCCTGCGTCATGTGGGAAGACTTAAACAGTTAAGGGTTGTATAAATTTAAATATGCTACAGTATTGTAGCCAGTGTGAACGGCGACACAGCGGACATCGGGTGGGATGCGGCTCCGGTGCACCAATGGTGACGCTCGCGGTGGGTGTGCTGTGTTCCGCGCGACGGCTGTGGCAGTTGTTGCAGCAGTGGTTCGGGGAGTTAGAATAGACCCAGTGCGTGACACGTTGATAGCCGACCGTATGGTTGGCGTTGAGGTTGTTGGCATTTCCACGTCAATATTAATCTGTATCAAAATGTTTAATTTAGTATATATTTGTGGCATATAATTGAATATGGGCAATTGTACCACGTTAACTGGCAGGCGTGGGTCGTCATATTGATCGACCATTTCTGTTTTGGTTTGGAATTGTTGCCAGCGATTTTTTATTTGCGGATTTATTTGAATTGAATATCATTTCAGTTTCGGTAGTACGGTCGGTGGGCAGGAAGCATAGTTTTACGAGCGGTCTGGTTGGCGTTCCGGATTGCGTGCGGAGATCTACTATTCGGATATTACCGTCGGACCCGGAAGCTTATTTATGCGGTCAAGCCGCCATTCTGTAGGGGTCAGACAATCATCATGGATTAAGACGCAATCCCCAAGCTTTGGCTCTTTGTCTGGAGTTTTTCATCGGTACCTCTTGCGGAGGTCCTTAAAATATTCTTCTTTCCATCGGCGGCTGAAATTATGATGGAGAATTTTAATTCTTTCCCATCGGTTTAGTAGGTATGGCAAAAATGGGTGCTCCTTTGAGAAAATGCCCTGGAGTTAGGGCTGTGAAATCTGAGGGATCTTGCGAGAGTGTTGTGAGAGGCCGTGAATTGAGAACGGCTTCAATTCGTATTAATAATGTTGTGAATTCTTCATAATGAAATTTTTAATTTCCATCTACCTTTTTGAAGTGGGATTTAAAGCTTTTTACAGCTGATTCCCATAAACCACCCATATGAGGAGCGATTGGAGGGGGTTAAGTTGCCTTGGGGCGCGTACTTTTGTGCAATCTCGGGTTATACTTGCTTAATAAAGTCCACAAACTGTTTTTCGGTGTCTGTTTGAGCGCCGATAAAAGTTTTATCTATCCTCGATGGAAAGCCGCGTCGTCCGACGAAGGGATGAAATTAGTCGAGACTTCTCTGGTATAATTATGGGATGGCGTTCGTTAAACGTACAACTTCGAAAATCAAAAAGATTACAAGAAATATTATTGTAGCAACTATTTTGACTGGAAAATTTAATGGAGAAATGGTTCTCTTACCACGTTTTCCAACTGTCAGAACGTACGATACAAAAAGCTAAATTAATTGAATTTGAAAATGTTTATAATTAAAAACTATATATATTATTATTAAAAATTAGGAACGATCAACCTATTTCATTATTTCAAACGTTATCTACTAACAACTTTGAAAATTACTCATTTGTTTCATACTTGAATATAAAATTAATAAAATAAAAAAATCAACATATTATATTTTTTATGTTTATTTGTGTTTAATAACAACTCGAAGGAAATTAGTATTCATCATATTCAACTTTGGAAGTGATCTGCTTGGTTATTCTTACATTGGAATTAACGTTTTCGTTTCATTTCATAAATACAATTTTACTGTATTGAATAGTAGATAATTAATGTATACCTTAGCCACAGCAACGCGTGGACGGGAGGACCTCTAGTGAAATACAATATATTTATATATTTATACCTTCTGTTAGTGTATACAAGATAAACGGTTACGAAGTCATCTTCAAATCTTCTTGCTTTCCAAACGCTTTGAGTGATAGAAGATAAAATATACGAAGAAAAACAAAGTTACTGTTGAAAGGAATATATACATATACAATATTTCACGGTTCAATTCACGGTTCTTAAATTCTATTTCAGCTTTTCCTCTTTCAATTTCCGCTTGCAATCTTCTATCACTCAAAGCGTGATCTTTTTCGTGCTTCTCCATTTCCCACTCCATTTAAATTTTAAAAATTTATTTACATTCGACTTGAGAGCAACAAGATTTGCAGAAGATGACTTCGGAGCAATCTGTTTCTTATTTTTTTCGGCGAAATCTTTGGCCTTTTGGGGAGTATTTTCTATTTTAATTACATTGCCTGGTGGCATATTTTCGCTATTGTCAATTTCTTCCCCCATATCCGAAAAAGTTGTTTCCAATATTTGGCTGCTCGCGCTGTCGTTCATGATGGCCGTGCTGCCACTATCAATTACTTTAAAGGTTTTGTCCCAAAATGCATGCACATTCGCGAAGGCCTGCTCCTGTTGACTTTCGCCAATCGCTTGCCTTTTTAAAAAAGGCCTTCAGGTGCCGCACTTTCCACCGAATTAGCTCCCATGTCGCGTCAATGCCGGTTTTCCCAATCCTTTTTTTTATAAAAAAAATTGATCTGTTGGTGCCTACTAAAATTAAAAGTATAGTTTAAAATGAACAATGAACGGATTAAAATGTATTGCAGTGACAACGAAGTACTTTTGGATAAAAACAAACAATGTCGGCGGTAGCAGCTATGCTGAGTTTTCGCCAAGTGCTTACAACTAAATTTTTTTCTTTTCACTTACCTCTACTTTTGGAGCTTCCTGCAAGAAATCCAGTATATTTCTTATGTCTTTTTCACTCCATTTTTTAATGGCCTTTTTCTTTTTAGCCATTTATTAATATCATACCTTTTTTCATTTTTGTTCTTTTATGAAAATGGTTTTATTTTTGACAACAGCTGACAATTTGCAAACCAGTGTTACACACAATACAATGATGTTTTAGTATTGCTTTCTTGCAAGGGTGTAACAGGTGCATCCCTATACATTTTGTTAGTGTAAAAGCTAAAATATACTTACAATTTTGCAATTGCAAAGATGCAAGACCATTTGCACAATATTCTGTATTGCCATAATATACACATACACACTCACATTAGGTAGATAAGATAGATTCTAAAACTAGTATATAAGCGATGAAATACCGAAGTAAAACCAGAATGAAATATTTCTCACTGGATGACTTGTCGGTCAATTAAAGTCCCCCCCAGGGGTAAGATATTATTGTACAGCTCGTCATAAGAAAAATATAAAATATTGGAAAATAATTGTGAGGAACTAACGGAATTAAGATATAATCAAAGAAAACGACATCGAACTTCAGAATGTCCAAACAAAAACATATACCAACTGCTCAACTGTACGCAACCTTTGTTAGCACTCACCTTAAACATTTGAATCTTCACTAACAAACCGGACTGTATTTAGGTTTTTTTTTTACAAAGTTCTTTTATTTATAAAGAGAAACAAGTGTAATTATGTTAATAAAAGGAAGGCCGTTACGGATGACAAGTGAGGTCATGTTTAGCGTGCGACGACGTTGCGCAAGAGCTTGGTGGTCGCTCGTTGTTCCCTTTTTACACCATTTGCTGTGGTGTGTCCTCATGTGTGGTGTGATGGTGGTGGTTGGCATGGTGAAATGATGTGGAGTGTTCTGATGTGGAATGTGTGTGGGACGGTGTGTTGCAATTCAAACTAATTTAACCATTCCAGCCCACCTAGGCAAATATTTAGCCTAGCAAACTCTGTAATTGTTGCAGCCTTACTACAACACTGCTGAGACCAGTGGGGCGGCGGGATGATGATCTGGGCTGTTGGCGCCATGCAGGTGCTCGGCTCCTTAGGTTCCTCGGGCAGAGCTACTACTGGCCATTGATGCTGTAAACGGGCGACGGCCGCCTAACAACGCCGCAACTGCGAGGCGCGGATGATCGCCTAACGTCGCCCTTGGAGGCGCGGTGAAGGAATGTATGGTGCGACCTTTCACACAATTGGCACGAATACTCCGTGTGACACTCCTGCGTCACGTGGGAAGACTTAAACAGTTAAGGGTTGTATAAATTTAAATATGCTACAGTATTGTAGCCAGTGTGAACGGCGACACAGCGGACATCGGGTGGGATGCGGCTCCGGTGCACCAATGGCGACGCTCGCGGTGGGTGTGCTGTGTTCCGCGCGACGGCTGTGGCAGTTGTTGCAGCAGTGGTTCGGGGAGTTAGAATAGACCCAGTGCGTGACACGTTGATAGCCGACCGTATGGTTGGCGTTGAGGTTGTTGGCATTTCCACGTCAATATTAATCTGTATCAAAATGTTTAATTTAGTATATATTTGTGGCATATAATTGAATATGGGCAATTGTACCACGTTAACTGGCAGGCGTGGGTCGTCATATTGATCGACCATTTCTGTTTTGGTTTGGAATTGTTGTCAGCGATTTTTTATTTGCGGATTTATTTGAATTGAATATCATTTCAGTTTCGGTAGTACGGTCGGTGGACAGGAAGCATAGTTTTACGAGCGGTCTGGTTGGCGTTCCGGATTGCGTGCGGAGATCTACTATTCGGATATTACCCCATTCTGTAGGGGTCAGACAATCATCATGGATTAAGACGCAATCCCCAAGCTTTGGCTCTTTGTCTGGAGTTTTTCATCGGTACCTCTTGCGGAGGTCCTTAAAATATTCTTCTTTCCATCGGCGGCTGAAATTATGATGGAGAATTTTAATTCTTTCCCATCGGTTTAGTAGGTATGGCATAAATGGGTGCTCCTTTGAGAAAATGCCCTGGAGTTAGGGCTGTGAAATCTGAGGGATCTTGCGAGAGTGTTGTGAGAGGCCGTGAATTGAGAACGGCTTCAATTCGTATTAATAATGTTGTGAATTCTTCATAATGAAATTTTTAATTTCCATCTACCTTTTTGAAGTGGGATTTAAAGCTTTTTACAGCTGATTCCCATAAACCACCCATATGAGGAGCGATTGGAGGGGGTTAAGTTGCCTTGGGGCGCGTACTTTTGTGCAATCTCGGGTTATACTTGCTTAATAAAGTCCACAAACTGTTTTTCGGTGTCTGTTTGAGCGCCGATAAAAGTTTTATCTATCCTCGATGGAAAGCCGCGTCGTCCGACGAAGGGATGAAATTAGTCGAGACTTCTCTGGTATAATTATGGGATGGCGTTCGTTAAACGTACAACTTCGAAAATCAAAAAGATTACAAGAAATATTATTGTAGCAACTATTTTGACTGGAAAATTTAATGGAGAAATGGTTCTCTTACCACGTTTTCCAACTGTCAGAACGTACGATACAAAAAGCTTAATTAATTGAATTTGAAAATGTTTATAATTAAAAACTATATATATTATTATTAAAAATTAAGAACGATCAACCTATTTCATTATTTCAAACGTTATCTACTAACAACTTTGAAAATTACTCATTTGTTTCATACTTGAATATAAAATTAATAAAATAAAAAAATCAACATATTATATTTTTTATGTTTATTTGTGTTTATTAACAACTCGAAGGAAATTAGTATTCATCATTTTCAACTTTGGAAGTGATCTGCTTGGTTATTCTTACATTGGAATTAACGTTTTCGTTTCATTTCATAAATACAATTTTACTGTATTGAATAGTAGATAATTAATGTATACCTTAGCCACAGCAACGCGTGGACGGGAGGACCTCTAGTGAAATACAATATATTTATATATTTATACCTTCTGTTAGTGTATACAAGATAAACGGTTACGAAGTCATCTTCAAATCTTCTTGCTTTCCAAACGCTTTGAGTGATAGAAGATAAAATATACGAAGAAAAACAAAGTTACTGTTGAAAGGAATATATACATATACAATATTTCACGGTTCAATTCACGGTTCTTAAATTCTATTTCAGCTTTTCCTCTTTCAATTTCCGCTTGCAATCTTCTATCACTCAAAGCGTGATCTTTTTCGTGCTTCTCCATTTCCCACTCCATTTAAATTTTAAAAATTTATTTACATTCGACTTGAGAGCAATAAGATTTGCAGAAGATGACTTCGGAGCAATCTGTTTCTTATTTTTTTCGGCGAAATCTTTGGCCTTTTGGGGAGTATTTTCTATTTTAATTACATTGCCTGGTGGCATATTTTCGCTATTGTCAATTTCTTCCCCCATATCCGAAAAAGTTGTTTCCAATATTTGGCTGCTCGCGCTGTCGTTCATGATGGCCGTGCTGCCACTATCAATTACTTTAAAGGTTTTGCCCCAAAATGCATGCACATTCGAGAAGGCCTGCTCCTGTTGACTTTCGCCAATCGCTTACCTTTTTAAAAAAGGCCTTCAGGTGCCGCACTTTCCACCGAATTAGCTCCCATGTCGCGTCAATGCCGGTTTTCCCAATCCTTTCATTTTATAAAAAAAATTGATCTGTTGGTGCCTACTAAAATTAAAAGTATAGTTTAAAATGAACAATGAACTGATTAAAATGTATTGCAGTGACAACGAAGTACTTTTGGATAAAAACAAACAATGTCGGCGGTAGCAGCTATGCTGAGTTTTCGCCAAGTGCTTACAACAAAATTTTTTTCTTTTCACTTACCTCTACTTTTGGAGCTTCCTGCAAGAAATCCAGTATATTTCTTATGTCTTTTTCACTCCATTTTTTAATGGCCTTTTTCTTTTTAGCCATTTATTAATATCATACCTTTTTTCATTTTTGTTCTTTTATGAAAATGGTTTTATTTTTGACAACAGCTGACAATTTGCAAACCAGTGTTACACACAATACAATGATGTTTTAGTATTGCTTTTTTGCAAGGGTGTAACAGGTGCATCCCTATACATTTTGTTAGTGTAAAAGCTAAAATATACTTACAATTTTGCAATTGCAAAGATGCAAGACCATTTGCACAATATTCTGTATTGCCATAATATACACATACACACTCACATTAGGTAGATAAGATAGATTCTAAAACTAGTATATAAGCGATGAAATACCGAAGTAAAACCAGAATGAAATATTTCTCACTGGATGACTTGTCGGTCAATTAAAGTCCCCCACCAGGGGTAAGATATTATTGTACAGCTCGTCATAAGAAAAATATAAAATATTGGAAAATAATTGTGAGGAACTAACGGAAATAAGATATAATCAAAGAAAACGACATCGAACTTCAGAATGTCCAAACAAAAACATATACCAACTGCTCAATTGTACGCAACCTTTGTTAGCACTCACCTTAAACATTTGAATCTTCACTAACAAACCGGACTGTATTTAGGTTTTTTTTTACAAAGTTCTTTTATTTATAAAGAGAAACAAGTGTAATTATGTTAATAAAAGGAAGGCCGTTACGGATGACAAGTGAGGTCATGTTTAGCGTGCGACGACGTTGCGCAAGAGCTTGGTGGTCGCTCGTTGTTCCCTTTTTACACCATTTGCTGTGGTGTGTCCTCATGTGTGGTGTGATGGTGGTGGTTGGCATGGTGAAATGATGTGGAGTGTTCTGATGTGGAATGTGTGTGGGACGGTGTGTTGCAATTCAAACTAATTTAACCATTCCAGCCCACCTTAGCAAATATTTAGCCTAGCAAACTCTGTAATTGTTGCAGCCTTACTACAACACTGCTGAGACCAGTGGGGCTGCGGGATGATGATCTGGGCTGTTGGCGCCATGCAGGTGCTCGGCTCCTTAGGTTCCTCGGGCAGAGCTACTACTGGCCATTGATGCTGTAAACGGGCGACGGCCGTCTAACAACGCCGCAACTGCGAGGCGCGGATGATCGCCTAACGTCGCCCTTGGAGGCGCGGTGAAGGAATGTATGGTGCGACCTTTCACACAATTGGCACGAATACTCCGTGTGACACTCCTGCGTCATGTGGGAAGACTTAAACAGTTAAGGGTTGTATAAATTTAAATATGCTACAGTATTGTAGCCAGTGTGAACGGCGACACAGCGGACATCGAGTGGGATGCGGCTCCGGTGCACCAATGGCGACGCTCGCGGTGGGTGTGCTGTGTTCCGCGCGACGGCTGTGGCAGTTGTTGCAGCAGTGGTTCGGGGAGTTAGAATAGACCCAGTGCGTGACACGTTGATAGCCGACCGTATGGTTGGCGTTGAGGTTGTTGGCATTTCCACGTCAATATTAATCTGTATCAAAATGTTTAATTTAGTATATATTTGTGGCATATAATTGAATATGGGCAATTGTACCACGTTAACTGGCAGGCGTGGGTCGTCATATTGATCGACCATTTCTGTTTTGGTTTGGAATTGTTGTCAGCGATTTTTTATTTGCGGATTTATTTGAATTGAATATCATTTCAGTTTCGGTAGTACGGCCGGTGGACAGGAAGCATAGTTTTACGAGCGGTCTGGTTGGCGTTCCGGATTGCGTGCGAAGATCTACTATTCGGATATTACCGTCGGACCCGGAAGCTTATTTATGCGGTCAAGCCGCCATTCTGTAGGGGTCAGACAATCATCATGGATTAAGACGCAATCCCCAAGCTTTGGCTCTTTGTCTGGAGTTTTTCATCGGTACCTCTTGCGGAGGTCCTTAAAATATTCTTCTTTCCATCGGCGGCTGAAATTATGATGGAGAATTTTAATTCTTTCCCATCGGTTTAGTAGGTATGGCAAAAATGGGTGCTCCTTTGAGAAAATGCCCTGGAGTTAGGGCTGTGAAATCTGAGGGATCTTGCGAGAGTGTTGTGAGAGGCCGTGAATTGAGAACGGCTTCAATTCGTATTAATAATGTTGTGAATTCTTCATAATGAAATTTTTAATTTCCATCTACCTTTTTGAAGTGGGATTTAAAGCTTTTTACAGCTGATTCCCATAAACCACCCATATGAGGAGCGATTGGAGGGGGTTAAGTTGCCTTGGGGCGCGTACTTTTGTGCAATCTCGGGTTATACTTGCTTAATAAAGTCCACAAACTGTTTTTCGGTGTCTGTTTGAGCGCCGATAAAAGTTTTATCTATCCTCGATGGAAAGCCGCGTCGTCCGACGAAGGGATGAAATTAGTCGAGACTTCTCTGGTATAATTATGGGATGGCGTTCGTTAAACGTACAACTTCGAAAATCAAAAAGATTACAAGAAATATTATTGTAGCAACTATTTTGACTGGAAAATTTAATGGAGAAATAGTTCTCTTACCACGTTTTCCAACTGTCAGAACGTACGATACAAATAGCTTAATTAATTGAATTTGAAAATGTTTATAATTAAAAACTATATATATTATTATTAAAAATTAAGAACGATCAACCTATTTCATTATTTCAAACGTTATCTACTAACAACTTTGAAAATTACTCAATTGTTTCATACTTGAATATAAAATTAATAAAATAAAAAAATTAACATATTATATTTTTTATGTTTATTTGTGTTTAATAACAACTCGAAGGAAATTAGTATTCATCATTTTCAACTTTGGAAGTGATCTGCTTGGTTATTCTTACATTGGAATTAACGTTTTCGTTTCATTTCATAAATACAATTTTACTGTATTGAATAGTAGATAATTAATGTATACCTTAGCCACAGCAACGCGTGGACGGGAGGACCTCTAGTGAAATACAATATATTTATATATTTATACCTTCTGTTAGTGTATACAAGATAAACGGTTACGAAGTCATCTTCAAATCTTCTTGCTTTCCAAACGCTTTGAGTGATAGAAGATAAAATATACGAAGAAAAACAAAGTTACTGTTGAAAGGAATATATACATATACAATATTTCACGGTTCAATTCACGGTTCTTAAATTCTATTTCAGCTTTTCCTCTTTCAATTTCCGCTTGCAATCTTCTATCACTCAAAGCGTGATCTTTTTCGTGCTTCTCCATTTCCCACTACATTTAAATTTTAAAAATTTATTTACATTCGACTTGAGAGCAACAAGATTTGCAGAAGATGACTTCGGAGCAATCTGTTTCTTATTTTTTTCGGCGAAATCTTTGGCCTTTTGGGGAGTATTTTCTATTTTAATTACATTGCCTGGTGGCATATTTTCGCTATTGTCAATTTCTTCCCCCATATCCGAAAAAGTTGTTTCCAATATTTGGCTGCTCGCGCTGTCGTTCATGATGGCCGTGCTGCCACTATCAATTACTTTAAAGGTTTTGCCCCAAAATGCATGCACATTCGAGAAGGCCTGCTCCTGTTGACTTTCGCCAATCGCTTGCCTTTTTAAAAAAGGCCTTCAGGTGCCGCACTTTCCACCGAATTAGCTCCCATGTCGCGTCAATGCCGGTTTTCCCAATCCTTTTTTTTTATAAAAAAAATTGATCTGTTGGTGCCTACTAAAATTAAAAGTATAGTTTAAAATGAACAATGAACGGATTAAAATGTATTGCAGTGACAACGAAGTACTTTTGGATAAAAACAAACAATGTCGGCGGTAGCAGCTATGCTGAGTTTTCGCCAAGTGCTTACAACAAAATTTTTTTCTTTTCACTTACCTCTACTTTTGGAGCTTCCTGCAAGAAATCCAGTATATTTCTTATGTCTTTTTCACTCCATTTTTTAATGGCCTTTTTCTTTTTAGCCATTTATTAATATCATACCTTTTTTAATTTTTGTTCTTTTATGAAAATGGTTTTATTTTTGACAACAGCTGACAATTTGCAAACCAGTGTTACACACAATACAATGATGTTTTAGTATTGCTTTTTTGCAAGGGTGTCACAGGTGCATCCCTATACATTTTGTTAGTGTAAAAGCTAAAATATACTTACAATTTTGCAATTGCAAAGATGCAAGACCATTTGCACAATATTCTGTATTGCCATCATATACACATACACACTCACATTAGGTAGATAAGATAGATTCTAAAACTAGTATATAAGCGATGAAATACCGAAGTAAAACCAGAATGAAATATTTCTCACTGGATGACTTGTCGGTCAATTAAAGTCCCCCACCAGGGGTAAGATATTATTGTACAGCTCGTCATAAGAAAAACATAAAATATTGGAAAATAATTGTGAGGAACTAACGGAAATAAGATATAATCAAAGAAAACGACATCGAACTTCAGAATGTCCAAACAAAAACATATACCAACTGCTCAATTGTACGCAACCTTTGTTAGCACTCACCTTAAACATTTGAATCTTCACTAACAAACCGGACTGTATTTAGGTTTTTTTTTACAAAGTTCTTTTATTTATAAAGAGAAACAAGTGTAATTATGTTAATAAAAGGAAGGCCGTTACGGATGACAAGTGAGGTCATGTTTAGCGTGCGACGACGTTGCGCAAGAGCTTGGTGGTCGCTCGTTGTTCCCTTTTTACACCATTTGCTGTGGTGTGTCCTCATGTGTGGTGTGATGGTGGTGGTTGGCATGGTGAAATGATGTGGAGTGTTCTGATGTGGAATGTGTGTGGGACGGTGTGTTGCAATTCAAACTAATTTAACCATTCCAGCCCACCTAGGCAAATATTTAGCCTAGCAAACTCTGTAATTGTTGCAGCCTTACTACAACACTGCTGAGACCAGTGGGGCGGCGGGATGATGATCTGGGCTGTTGGCGCCATGCAGCTGCTCGGCTCCTTAGGTTCCTCGGGCAGAGCTACTACTGGCCATTGATGCTGTAAACGGGCGACGGCCGCCTAACAACGCCGCAACTGCGAGGCGCGGATGATCGCCTAACGTCGCCCTTAGAGGCGCGGTGAAGGAATGTATGGTACGACCTTACACACAATTGGCACGAATATTCCGTGTGACACTCCTGCGTCATGTGGGAAGACTTAAACAGTTAAGGGTTGTATAAATTTAAATATGCTACAGTATTGTAGCCAGTGTGAACGGCGACACAGCGGACATCGGGTGGGATGCGGCTCCGGTGCACCAATGGCGACGCTCGCGGTGGGTGTGCTGTGTTCCGCGCGACGGCTGTGGCAGTTGTTGCAGCAGTGGTTCGGGGAGTTAGAATAGACCCAGTGCGTGACACGTTGATAGCCGACCGTATGGTTGGCGTTGAGGTTGTTGGCATTTCCACGTCAATATTAATCTGTATCAAAATGTTTAATTTAGTATATATTTGTGGCATATAATTGAATATGGGCAATTGTACCACGTTAACTGGCAGGCGTGGGTCGTCATATTGATCGACCATTTCTGTTTTGGTTTGGAATTGTTGTCAGCGATTTTTTATTTGCGGATTTATTTGAATTGAATATCATTTCAGTTTCGGTAGTACGGTCGGTGGACAGGAAGCATAGTTTTACGAGCGGTCTGGTTGGCGTTCCGGATTGCGTGCGGAGATCTACTATTCGGATATTACCGTCGGACCCGGAAGCTTATTTATGCGGTCAAGCCGCCATTCTGTAGGGGTCAGACAATCATCATGGATTAAGACGCAATCCCCAAGCTTTGGCTCTTTGTCTGGAGTTTTTCGTCGGTACCTCTTGCGGAGGTCCTTAAAATATTCTTCTTTCCATCGGCGGCTGAAATTATGATGGAGAATTTTAATTCTTTCCCATCGGTTTAGTAGGTATGGCAAAAATGGGTGCTCCTTTGAGAAAATGCCCTGAAGTTAGGGCTGTGGAATCTGAGGGATCTTGCGAGAGTGTTGTGAGAGGCCGTGAATTGAGAACGGCTTCCATTCGTATTAATAATGTTGTGAATTCTTCATAATGAAATTTTTAATTTCCATCTACCTTTTTGAAGTGGGATTTAAAGCTTTTTACAGCTGATTCCCATAAACCACCCATATGAGGAGCGATTGGAGGGGGTTAAGTTGCCTTGGGGCGCGTACTTTTGTGCAATCTCGGGTTATACTTACTTAATAAAGTCCACAAACTGTTTTTCGGTGTCTGTTTGAGCGCCGATAAAGGTTTTATCTATCCTCGATGGAAAGCCGCGTCGTCCGACGAAGGGATGAAATTAGTCGAGACTTCTCTGGTATAATTATGGGATGGCGTTCGTTAAACGTACAACTTCGAAAATCAAAAAGATTACAAGAAATATTATTGTAGCAACTATTTTGACTGGAAAATTTAATGGAGAAATGGTTCTCTTACCACGTTTTCCAACTGTCAGAACGTACGATACAAATAGCTTAATTAATTGAATTTGAAAATGTTTATAATTAAAAACTATATATATTATTATTAAAAATTAAGAACGATCAACCTATTTCATTATTTCAAACGTTATCTACTAACAACTTTGAAAATTACTCATTTGTTTCATACTTGAATATAAAATTAATAAAATAAAAAAATCAACATATTATATTTTTTATGTTTATTTGTGTTTAATAACAACTCGAAGGAAATTAGTATTCATCATATTCAACTTTGGAAGTGATCTGCTTGGTTATTCTTACATTGGAATTAACGTTTTCGTTTCATTTCATAAATACAATTTTACTGTATTGAATAGTAGATAATTAATGTATACCTTAGCCACAGCAACGCGTGGACGGGAGGACCTCTAGTGAAATACAATATATTTATATATTTATACCTTCTGTTAGTGTATACAAGATAAACGGTTACGAAGTCATCTTCAAATCTTCTTGCTTTCCAAACGCTTTGAGTGATAGAAGATAAAATATACGAAGAAAAACAAAGTTACTGTTGAAAGGAATATATACATATACAATATTTCACGGTTCAATTCACGGTTCTTGAATTCTATTTCAGCTTTTCCTCTTTCAATTTCCGCTTGCAATCTTCTATCACTCAAAGCGTGATCTTTTTCGTGCTTCTCCATTTCCCACTCCATTTAAATTTTAAAAATTTATTTACATTCGACTTGAGAGCAACAAGATTTGCAGAAGATGACTTCGGAGCAATCTGTTTCTTATTTTTTTCGGCGAAATCTTTGGCCTTTTGGGGAGTATTTTCTATTTTAATTACATTGCCTGGTGGCATATTTTCGCTATTGTCAATTTCTTCCCCCATATCCGAAAAAGTTGTTTCCAATATTTGGCTGCTCGCGCTGTCGTTCATGATGGCCGTGCTGCCACTATCAATTACTTTAAAGGTTTTGCCCCAAAATGCATGCACATTCGAGAAGGCCTGCTCCTGTTGACTTTCGCCAATCGCTTGCCTTTTTAAAAAAGGCGTTCAGGTGCCGCACTTTCCACCGAATTAGCTCCCATGTCGCGTCAATGCCGGTTTTCCCAATCCTTTTTTTTTATAAAAAAAATTGATCTGTTGATGCCTACTAAAATTAAAAGTATAGTTTAAAATGAACAATGAACGGATTAAAATGTATTGCAGTGACAACGAAGTACTTTTGGATAAAAACAAACAATGTCGGCGGTAGCAGCTATGCTGAGTTTTCGCCAAGTGCTTACAACAAAATTTTTTTCTTTTCACTTACCTCTACTTTTGGAGCTTCCTGCAAGAAATCCAGTATATTTCTTATGTATTTTTGACTCCATTTTTTAATGGCCTTTTTCCTTTTAGCCATTTATTAATATCATACCTTTTTTCATTTTTGTTCTTTTATGAAAATGGTTTTATTTTTGACAACAGCTGACAATTTGCAAACCAGTGTTACACACAATACAATGATGTTTTAGTATTGCTTTTTTGCAAGGGTGTAACAGGTGCATCCCTATACATTTTGTTAGTGTAAAAGCTAAAATGTACTTACAATTTTGCAATTGCAAAGATGCAAGACCATTTGCACAATATTCTGTATTGCCATAATATACACATACACACTCACATTAGGTAGATAAGATAGATTCTAAAACTAGTATATAAGCGATGAAATACCGAAGTAAAACCAGAATGAAATATTTCTCACTGGATGACTTGTCGGTCAATTAAAGTCCCCCACCAGGGGTAAGATATTATTGTACAGCTCGTCATAAGAAAAATATAAAATATTGGAAAATAATTGTGAAGAACTAACGGAAATAAGATATAATCAAAGAAAACAACATCGAACTTCAGAATGTCCAAACAAAAACATATACCAACTGCTCAACTGTACGCAACCTTTGTTAGCACTCACCTTAAACATTTGAATCTTCACTAACAAACCGGACTGTATTTAGGTTTTTTTTTTACAAAGTTCTTTTATTTATAAAGAGAAACAAGTGTAATTATGTTAATAAAAGGAAGGCCGTTACGGATGACAAGTGAGGTCATGTTTAGCGTGCGACGACGTTGCGCAAGAGCTTGGTGGTCGCTCGTTGTTCCCTTTTTACACCATTTGCTGTGGTGTGTCCTCATGTGTGGTGTGATGGTGGTGGTTGGCATGGTGAAATGATGTGGGGTGTTCTGATGTGGAATGTGTGTGGGACGGTGTGTTGCAATTCAAACTAATTTAACCATTCCAGCCCACCTAGGCAAATATTTAGCCTAGCAAACTCTGTAATTGTTGCAGCCTTACTACAACACTGCTGAGACCAGTGGGGCGGCGGGATGATGATCTGGGCTGTTGGCGCCATGCAGGTGCTCGGCTCCTAAGGTTCCTCGGGCAGAGCTACTACTGGCCATTGATGCTGTAAACGGGCGACGGCCGCCTAACAACGCCGCAACTGCGAGGCGCGGATGATCGCCTAACGTCGCCCTTGGAGGCGCGGTGAAGGAATGTATGGTGCGACCTTTCACACAATTGGCACGAATATTCCGTGTGACACTCCTACGTCATGTGGGAAGACTTAAACAGTTAAGGGTTGTATAAATTTAAATATGCTACAGTATTGTAGCCAGTGTGAACGGCGACACAGCGGACATCGGGTGGGATGCGGCTCCGGTGCACCAATGGCGACGCTCGCGGTGGGTGTGCTGTGTTCCGCGCGACGGCTGTGGCAGTTGTTGCAGCAGTGGTTTGGGGAGTTAGAATAGACCCAGTGCGTGACACGTTGATAGCCGACCGTATGGTTGGCGTTGAGGTTGTTGGCATTTCCACGTCAATATTAATCTGTATCAAAATGTTTAATTTAGTATATATTTGTGGCATATAATTGAATATGGGCAATTGTACCACGTTAACTGGCAGGCATGGGTCGTCATATTGATCGACCATTTCTGTTTTGGTTTGGAATTGTTGTCAGCGATTTTTTATTTGCGGATTTATTTGAATTGAATATCATTTCAGTTTCGGTAGTACGGTCGGTGGACAGGAAGCATAGTTTTACGAGCGGTCTGGTTGGCGTTCCGGATTGCGTGCGGAGATCTACTATTCGGATATTACCGTCGGACCCGGAAGCTTATTTATGCGGTCAAGCCGCCATTCTGTAGGGGTCAGACAATCATCATGGATTAAGACGCAATCCCCAAGCTTTGGCTCTTTGTCTGGAGTTTTTCATCGGTACCTCTTGCGGAGGTCCTTAAAATATTCTTCTTTCCATCGGCGGCTGAAATTATGATGGAGAATTTTAATTCTTTCCCATCGGTTTAGTAGGTATGGCATAAATGGGTGCTCCTTTGAGAAAATGCCCTGGAGTTAGGGCTGTGAAATCTGAGGGATCTTGCGAGAGTGTTGTGAGAGGCCGTGAATTGAGAACGGCTTCAATTCGTATTAATAATGTTGTGAATTCTTCATAATGAAATTTTTAATTTCCATCTACCTTTTTGAAGTGGGATTTAAAGCTTTTTACAGCTGATTCCCATAAACCACCCATATGAGGAGCGATTGGAGGGGGTTAAGTTGCCTTGGGGCGCGTACTTTTGTGCAATCTCGGGTTATACTTGCTTAATAAAGTCCACAAACTGTTTTTCGGTGTCTGTTTGAGCGCCGATAAAAGTTTTATCTATCCTCGATGGAAAGCCGCGTCGTCCGACGAAGGGATGAAATTAGTCGAGACTTCTCTGGTATAATTATGGGATGGCGTTCGTTAAACGTACAACTTCGAAAATCAAAAAGATTACAAGAAATATTATTGTAGCAACTATTTTGACTGAAAAATTTAATGGAGAAATGGTTCTCTTACCACGTTTTCCAACTGTCAGAACGTACGATACAAATAGCTTAATTAATTGAATTTGAAAATGTTTATAATTAAAAACTATATATATTATTATTAAAAATTAAGAACGATCAACCTATTTCATTATTTCAAACGTTATCTACTAACAACTTTGAAAATTACTCATTTGTTTCATACTTGAATATAAAATTAATAAAATAAAAAAATCAACATATTATATTTTTTATGTTTATTTGTGTTTAATAACAACTCGAAGGAAATTAGTATTCATCATTTTCAACTTTGGAAGTGATCTGCTTGGTTATTCTTACATTGGAATTAACGTTTTCGTTTCATTTCATAAATACAATTTTACTGTATTGAATAGTAGATAATTAATGTATACCTTAGCCACAGCAACGCGTGGACGGGAGGACCTCTAGTGAAATACAATATATTTATATATTTATACCTTCTGTTAGTGTATACAAGATAAACGGTTACGAAGTCATCTTCAAATCTTCTTGCTTTCCAAACGCTTTGAGTGATAGAAGATAAAATATACGAAGAAAAACAAAGTTACTGTTGAAAGGAATATATACATATACAATATTTCACGGTTCAATTCACGGTTCTTAAATTCTATTTCAGCTTTTCCTCTTTCAATTTCCGCTTGCAATCTTCTATCACTCAAAGCGTGATCTTTTTCGTGCTTCTCCATTTCCCACTCCATTTAAATTTTAAAAATTTATTTACATTCGACTTGAGAGCAACAAGATTTGCAGAAGATGACTTCGGAGCAATCTGTTTCTTATTTTTTTCGGCGAAATCTTTGGCCTTTTGGGGAGTATTTTCTATTTTAATTACATTGCCTGGTGGCATATTTTCGCTATTGTCAATTTCTTCCCCCATATCCGAAAAAGTTGTTTCCAATATTTGGCTGCTCGCGCTGTCGTTCATGATGGCCGTGCTGCCACTATCAATTACTTTAAAGGTTTTGCCCCAAAATGCAAGCACATTCGAGAAGGCCTGCTCCTGTTGACTTTCGCCAATCGCTTGCCTTTTTAAAAAAGGCCTTCAGGTGCCGCACTTTCCACCGAATTAGCTCCCATGTCGCGTCAATGCCGGTTTTCCCAATCCTTTTTTTTTATAAAAAAAATTGATCTGTTGATGCCTACTAAAATTAAAAGTATAGTTTAAAATGAACAATGAACGGATTAAAATGTATTGCAGTGACAACGAAGTACTTTTGGATAAAAACAAACAATGTCGGCGGTAGCAGCTATGCTGAGTTTTCGCCAAGTGCTTACAACAAAATTTTTTTCTTTTCACTTACCTCTACTTTTGGAGCTTCCTGCAAGAAATCCAGTATATTTCTTATGTCTTTTTCACTCCATTTTTTAATGGCCTTTTTCCTTTTAGCCATTTATTAATATCATACCTTTTTTCATTTTTGTTCTTTTATGAAAATGGTTTTATTTTTGACAACAGCTGACAATTTGCAAACCAGTGTTACACACAATACAATGATGTTTTAGTATTGCTTTTTTGCAAGGGTGTAACAGGTGCATCCCTATACATTTTGTTAGTGTAGAAGCTAAAATATACTTACAATTTTGCAATTGCAAAGATGCAAGACCATTTGCACAATATTCTGTATTGCCATAATATACACATACACACTCACATTAGGTAGATAAGATAGATTCTAAAACTAGTATATAAGCGATGAAATACCGAAGTAAAACCAGAATGAAATATTTCTCACTGGATGACTTGTCGGTCAATTAAAGTCCCCCACCAGGGGTAAGATATTATTGTACAGCTCGTCATAAGAAAAATATAAAATATTGGAAAATAATTGTGAAGAACTAACGGAAATAAGATATAATCAAAGAAAACGACATCGAACTTCAGAATGTCCAAACAAAAACATATTCCAACTGCTCAACTGTACGCAACCTTTGTTAGCACTAACCTTAAACATTTAAATCTTCACTAACAAACCGTACTGTATTTAGGTTTTTTTTTTACAAAGTTCTTTTATTTATAAAGAGAAACAAGTGTAATTATGTTAATAAAAGGAAGGCCGTTACGGATGACAAGTGAGGTCATGTTTAGCGTGCGACGACGTTGCGCAAGAGCTTGGTGGTCGCTCGTTGTTCCCTTTTTACACCATTTGCTGTGGTGTGTCCTCATGTGTGGTGTGATGGTGGTGGTTGGCATGGTGAAATGATGTGGAGTGTTCTGATGTGGAATGTGTGTGGGACGGTGTGTTGCAATTCAAACTAATTTAACCATTCCAGCCCACCTAGGCAAATATTTAGCCAAGCAAACTCTGTAATGTAATGTATGGTGCTACCTTTCACACAATTGGCACGAATACTCCGTGTGACACTCCTGCGTCATGTGGAAAGACTTAAACAGTTAAGGGTTGTATAAATTTAAATATGCTACAGTATTGTAGCCAGTGTGAACGGCAACACAGCGGACATCGGGTGGGATGCGGCTCCGGTGCACCAATGGCGACGCTCGCGGTGGGTGTGCTGTGTTCCGCGCGACGGCTGTGTCAGTTGTTGCAGCAGTGGTTCGGGGAGTTAGAATATACCCAGTGCGTGACACGTTGATAGCCGACCGTACGGTTGGCGTTGAGGTTGTTGGCATTTCCACGTCAATATTGATCGACCATTTCTGTTTGGTTTGGAATTGTTGTCAGCGATTTTTTATTTGCGGATTTATTTGAATTGAATATCATTTTAGTTTCGGTAGTACGGTCGGTGGACAGGAAGCATAGTTTTACGAGCGGTCTGGTTGGCGTTCCGGATTGCATGCGGAGATCTACTATTCGGATATTACCGTCGGACCCGGAAGCTTATTTATGCGGTCAAGCCGCCATTCTGTAGGGGTCAGACAATCATCATGGATTAAGACGCAATCCCCAAGCTTTGGCTCTTTGTCTGGAGTTTTTTATCGGTACCTCTTGCGGAGGTCCTTAAAATATTCTTCTTTCCGTCGGCGGCTGAAATTATGATGGAGAATTTTAATTCTTTCCCATCGGTTTAGTAGGTATGGCAAAAATGGGTGCTCCTTTGAGAAAATGCCCTGGAGTTAGGGCTGTGAAATCTGAGGGATCTTGCGAGAGTGTTGTGAGAGGCCGTGAATTGAGAACGGCTTCAATTCGTATTAATAATGTTGTGAATTCTTCATAATGAAATTTTTAATTTCCATCTACCTTTTTGAAGTGGGATTTAAAGCTTTTTACAGCTGATTCCCATAAACCACCCATATGAGGAGCGATTGGAGGGGGTTAAGTTGCCTTGGGGCGCGTACGTTTGTGCAATCTCGGGTTATACTTGCTTAATAAAGTCCACAAACTGTTTTTCGGTGTCTGTTTGAGCGCCGATAAAAGTTTTATCTATCCTCGATGGAAAGCCGCGTCGTCCGCCGAAGGGATGAAATTAGTCGAGACTTCTCTGGTATAATTATGGGATGGTGTTCGTTAAACGTTAGGCTTAAATTTGCAAGCCGACCATTCACCCGAAGAAGACCTTTCGTGTCTATGAATGGATTTAGTACTAAGAGTAAGCTCTTTTTATACTCTCGCAACCTGTTGCTACAGGGTATAATAGTTTTGTTCACCTAACGGTTGTTTGTATCACCTAAAACTAATCGACTTAGATATAGGGTTATATATATATAAATGATCAGGATGAAGAGACGAGTTGAAATCCGGGTGACTGTCTGTCCGTCCGTCCGTCTGTCCGTCCGTCCGTCCGTGCAAGCTCTAACTTGAGTAAAAATTGAGATATCTTTATGAAACTTGGTAGACATGTTTCTTGGTACCGTGAGACGGTTGGTGTTGCAGATGGGCGTAATCGGACCACTGCCACGCCCACAAAACGCCATTAATCAAAAACAAATAACTTGCCATAACTAAGCTCCGCAATAAGATACACGACTGTTATTTGGTACACAGGATCACATTAGGGAGGGGCATCTGCAGTTAAACTTTTTTTTAAAAAGTGGGCGTGGTCCCGCCTCTAATAGGTTTAATGTGCATATCTCCTAAACCGCTAATGCTATAATAACAAAATTCACTGGAAGCAAATGTTTTTAGCACTTCTATTGACGGTGTGAAAATAGTTGAAATCGGGTGGCAACTCCGCCCACTCCCCATATAACGGTACTGTTAAAAACTACTAAAAGCGCGATAAATCAAGCACTAAACACGCCAGAGACATTAAATTTTATCTCTAAGATGGTATAAGATGACTTTATAGGAACCGCGTTCAAAATTAGACAGTGGGCGTGGCACAGCCCACTTTTAGGTGAAAACCCATATCTTGAGATCTGCTTAACCGATTTCAATCAAATTCGGTGCGTAACGTTCTTTTCATGTTTCTATGTCATAGTGCGAAAATGGGCGAAATCAGACTACAACCACGCCTACTTCCCATGAAACACCATTTTCAATTCCATCTGATTCTTTCACTTTCCACTATGCATATCAAGCAACAATGATTATATCGGGGTAAAACTTTGCGTGAATAATACGTTTAAAGTATGCCACCTTGTGACCAAAAATTGTCTAAATCGAACCAAAACTGTTCAAGCCCCTAAGTACTAAATATGTGGACCCCAGTGCCTATAGTTGACCTTCTACCGAAAATATCAGTCAATCCACAAAGAAATCTCAAACGAGTATACCATTTGACTTTGCGAGAGTATAAAATGTTCGGTTACATCCGAACTTAGCCCTTCCTTACTTGTTATCAATAGGCTTCGACTCTCTCAGTTATGATATTTCTCGACTTCAGCCGGGGCGCGCGCTTGAGTAGATGCGATAAGAGCGACCTTTGACCTCAATTTTTCGACTCTCAGAGGCAATTATATTGCGCATTGCCGGTAGTTTGACTTGATCGTTCCAGTCGGTTTCATCTAGCTATAATTCTTGTATTGGGATTTTGGCTTGTATCATAATTCGTGAAAGCTATCCTGTGGGATCGAAAAGTTTTTCCGTTAATTTTTAGTGGGTAGTCGCGTAGTGGACGTTGGTGGATTTTCGGGAAATAGGTCGCTGAAAATCTTGATTGTCTTCATGTAGGATTATTTGTCTATAGATTTTTTCGACGTCTCCGTTGAATACGTATTTGAAAATACGCCAATTTAAAAAAAGTTGCATAAAATCTGGTTGAAGCGTGGGACCCCTAAATAAGATATCAGTTAGGGAATTCCCCGAGCTAGTGCATCTTGAGGCATTGAAGACAACTCTCACTTTATTTGTTGTTTGCCACATAAAATGAGTAGTATTTGCCGTTGACGATTTTTTCGCATGGGACAATACTGATCTTCTGGGGTTGTAATTGAAATGTGGAGGAGTTCTTCTAACCCCCAAAATTTTTTCAATAGTGAATTGGGATATTCGTTTAAGATTTCCTCAACTTGAGCTGCCATGGTGGTAACTGGTTCCGTAACAAGTCCACTTAGGATCCAACCAAAAATAGTATTTTGTGCCAGAAGTGTGTTTGAAATTTCCTCAACACTTTCGTGTATTATCTATGGTATGAGATCGCTGCCTAATAGAAGATTTATTTGAGCGGGAGTGTTCCAGTTGGGATCTGCTAGCTTAAGGTGTGAAACCTTTGACCAATGCTTGCTATATATGTGATAGCTTGGAAGCTTGGGGGAAGTTTAGATTTGAGGTTTGGGGCAGATTTTGTTTGAGTTTTTTACTACTCTTCTACCCATTTATGTAATTTCAAAATTGGCTAGTTTTGTTGGCAGGGATAGCCTTTATTGTGCCTTAGACGCTATAAATGATCGTTGTGATCCTTGGTCTATTAAGGCCCTAAGCTTAAACAGTTCTCCTCGGTGCTCGATGGAGACGACTACCGTGGATAGTAGTACTCTGCTCTATTTTTTAATGCCTTTGAGCAGCATGGTGCTTCTTGGCAATTTTCGAGATTTCGAACTTCGAGATTTGCTGTTGCAACTAAACCCGTGGCTCTTTTCATATTTGCGCTGTTTTGGGGGTGAGCTGGAAAATGTGCTGTAATGAAGCATTGAATGATGTCCTTTATGACAACAAATCAAATTTGCTTTCGCACTCTTTAAGTGTATGAGCATGTGACAAGCAGTTTATTCAAAGTCTTTTTGTTTTTATTTTTCGCAAGATTTGAGCTAATGCCCCCTGTACAAAGTTCGCATGACGTTTGTTTGTACTGTTCGGATGTGAACGTTTGATTTTTGAAGAATCTTCTATTAATATTGTTGTTGCTGCTGGATTGGGGCTTGTGGCAAGTTTTATTTAGGCCGTGTTGAGTGCTTTTCGTTCTGACTATATTTTTGTCTACACTTTCTGCGCTTTCAAACTAGGTAATTAGGAAATCTTTCATTTGATGCCACGTGGAGCATTTGCTTCGTGATAAGAGCGATTACTCCTATAGCAGTAATAATTTATCTGGTAATTCGGTGGTGCATATATTTACCAGTATAGGGTCAAAGCTGTCTGTGTCGATACAAACGACAAACAATTTAAAACAGTGGATTAAAGTTTGATAAATTCTTCACTTGTTTTTTTTTTTTTTTGAATTTTTAGCAAGTTTATTAATAATTATATGTGTTTATCGACCAATATTCTTTCGTTTTCGTATCTTGAGTTAAGAGCTTTCCAAGCCAAATTGAAATTATCTTCAATTAGTGCGAACTCTTTTATTATTACGCCTGCTTGACCTGCATTTGATAATTTAGGATGGTTTATGTAAACGGCAGTTAACATATCCCGGAAGGACGCGCATTGTTCATAGCCACCATGAAAATTTTCTGTAGAAACTTCAGGGTATTTTCTCAAAGGAGCACCCATTTTGCCCATACCTACTAAACCGATGGGAAAGAATTAAATTTTTCCATCATAATTTCAGCCGCCGATGGAAAGAAGAATATTTAAAGGACCTCCGCAAGAGATACCGATGGAAAACTCCAGACAAAGCGCCAAAGCTTGGGGATTGCGTCTTAATCCATGATGATTGTCTCCCCCTTACAGAATGGCGGCTTGACCGCATAAATAAGCTTCCGGGTCCGACGGTAATATATATAGTAGATCTCCGCATGCAATCCGGAACGCCAACCAGACCGCTCGTGAAACTATGCTTCCCGTCCACCGACCGTACTACCGAAACTAAAATGATATTCAATTCACATAAATCCGCAAGTAAAAAATCGCTGACAACAATTCCAAACCAAACAGAAATGGTCGATCAATATGACGACCCACGCCTGCCAGTTTACGTGGTACAATTGCCCATATTCAATTATATGCCACAAATGTATTGCATACTAAATTAAACATTATGATACAGATTAATATTGACGTGGAAATGCCAACAACCTCAACGCCAACCGTACGGTCGGCTATCAACGTGTCACGCACTGGGTCTATTCTAACTCCCCGAACCACTGCTGCAACAACTGCCACAGCCGTCGCGCGGAACACAGCACACCCACCGCGAGCGTCGCCATTGATGCACCGGAGCCGCATCCCACCCGATGTCCGCTGTGTCGGTTCATACCGGCTACAATACTGTAGCATATTTAAATTTATGCAACCCTCAACTGTTTAAGTCGTACCCACATGACGCATGAGTGTTTTTTTTTTGTTATCCGAAGAGGGAATCTTCTGAAAGATACTGCCACCAGTGACAGCATGCACGATTCATACCATACGCTTAGTGCACCTCTTTCGGGACCACGCCCGGTCCATATTATTAAATATGCCGAACTCGCGCATCGGTACGCCTACGTGCTAAACCCTTAACTCCGTTAGCTTTGTATGTACCTTGTGGGACTACCGTTAAGTATTTCTTCGCAAGGTAAGCTTAGCCTATGGGCTCTTGCATCTCATTGTACTTATACTCCATTTGTTGCTCTCGTTTTGCTCTTTCACAGCCGTTCTGCTATTCTCAGCTCTATCAGGGCTTTTGCGATCAGGTCTTTTACGGTGAGCCTCACCTGCTCAGATCGCAGCTTATGTGGTACTATGTTATCCGGTAATACGGGCTCTGCTATCTGATGTTCAAGCCAGGTCCTTTCCACATTATATTTCGGGCAATAGAAAAAGATGTGCAGAGCATTTTCATTTCCGTTACCACAAAAGGAACACGTCACTCCGTTATCATGGCCATACTTGTACAGGTACTTTCTAAAGCAGCCATGGCCAGTGAGGAATTGCGTCATATAAAAGTCTGTTTGTCCGTGCTTTCTATCCACCCAGGTTTTAACATTTTGGATAAGCCGGTGCGTCCATCGCCCTTTGGTTGTTGCATCCCAACGGTTTTGCCACTCGTTTAGACTATTTTGTCTCTCTTCTTTTCGTTCTTCTGTTGTTAACGACCTGCCGAGTATTTTGCTGGTATCGTATGTTCTTTTAAGCTCAAGAGCCATTATATTTGGTGGCAATATACCGGATATAATGCTAGCATCTTCTTGCGATACTGTGCGGAATGCACTGGCTACTCTGATGGTGCTTAGTCTACACAGCGAAATCACCATTTTGGCATATATTTTATGGGTCAGCGCTTGTGCACATACAGGTGCTGCATACAGCATAACTGATAGGCTGGCTTTTGCTCAAAGTAATCTTCTCGCTTGGCTTGGCCCACCTATGTTAGCCATAATTCGCGCTAGTGCAGAGGTCACTCGCGCAGCTTTTTCGCAGGTTTTTTCGATATGCATCTTGAAGTTGAGTCTCGCATCAATTATGACACCCAGGTACTTTAGAGATGGCTGTGTTCTAATTGCATGCCCGTCAATATTTAGAGTAATAGTCTCTAGTTTTTTCCTACTCGAGATCAGGACTGCTTCTGTCTTCTACCCCGCTAGCTAAAGTTTTGACGCGTCGAGCCAGTTTTTAATTTTCTGAGACGTAGCTAGACAAACGCTTTGGATTTGGTGCAGCTCTTTTGCTACTATTGCCGCTGCAATGTCATCCGCGTATCCAATTATTTTAGCTTCTTTTTGTAGTGGGAGGCGCAGTATTCCGTCCTTCAAGATATTCCATAACATTGGGCCCAAAACAGAGCCTTGTGGCACTCCACCAGTTACCGCATAACTTTTCACCCCTTCCTCCGTGTCGTATAACAGCAGCCTGTCGGACAAATAACTTCTTTTAATCCGCAATAAATATACCGGATTTTTGAGGTTCTCTAAGGCTCGTATTATGTGGGGCCAGTATGCTGAAGTAAACGCGTTTTTCACGTCGGAAGTGATGATTGCGCAGTATTCTTTCGTGCCATGCATCCACCTAGTACCTTCAATTGCTTTATCTGCTATTCCGGTCAGCCTTTTGATTGCGTCGATGGTCGAGCGCTTCCTGCGAAACCCGTATTGGTTGCTAGATAAACCATATTCCACTTCTTCCAGGTGTGCTTCAAGACGTTCACAAATCAATCGCTCTAAAAATTTCCCAATTGTGTCTATCATGCACAGTGGTCGATACGCACTAGGATCCCCAACTGTTCTGTTTGACTTTTTTAATAAGACCAAACGTTGTTTTTTCCATATTTTTGGAAAAATACCATCGGTTAAGCACTTCGTGTATAGCTGGGTAAAGAATTTTGGGTTTTGCTTTAGTGCAATCTTCATAGCACGATTTGGGATGCCATCCAACACCGGTGCTTTAGCATTACCAAAACGTGCACCAGCATTTATTACCTCCACATCGATAACTACTGGTATTACTACATGATCTGGTTTTTCGGGGAGAAACCGCTCTTCTTCTCGCATGTGCTGTGGTGGAAAAAGTGTTTCCACAACATGTTTTAGAAGCGCTGGGCAGGTCGGCGCTTGTTCTTTAGGACCTCGTAATTTGGACATGACCAGTTTGTACGCACCGTCCCAAGGATTTTCATCGAGCTTGTTACATAGCTCTTTGAAACACGTAGATTTGCTATTTTTAATAGCCTTCTTCAGTTGCTTGCGTTTGGCCTTGTAGTTTTCACGTAATCCCTCTTGACTTGCCGTGCCTGTACTTCTCTGGTACTGTCCCCTCGCTTTATTACAATCTATTCGTAGTTGTTGGATCTCATTATTCTACCAGTATGCTGGCTTTCGTGTCAGGTGTTGTTTTCATCGAATCATGGCGGCGTCACAGGCGCTGCAGATATGTTGCACAAGCAACTTAGCCTGTTGATTGGTGTCTTCTGATTCGGGTATGCCTTCTTTCAACACGAGTTTGAATAAATCCTCATCGATGTGCTTTCTTTCCACCCTTTAGCTTGTACCTTTTTTACACGCGCCCATCTTCTTTGGCTTACGGAGCGGTTGCGTACATCTATTATGATTGCGAAATGGTTACTGTGTGTGTACGTGTCCCACACCTGCCACTCTGCCGTTCGAGCTAGATTTTTTTCGAAAGTGTTCCTAAAGCCTGTGTTTAAAAGGACAATGGCAAGAAGCTCGAAGGCTTTCAGTAACGCATGTCCTCGCTGGTTTGTGCTTCTGCTTCCCCATTCTAAGGCCCATGCATTGAAGTCTCCTGCTATTATCGTTGGTTTGGTTGTGTAGGCATCCCCAACCAACTCATCGAAAACCTTTTTGAAGACTGACTGCGCAAGGCTTGGTGGCAAATAACAGCTGTAAAAGTGTATTCCGCCGATTTTTACTCTCGTGTAGTAGGATTTGTGCGTCAATGGTTTGTCTTGCATCATTTTAGCACCGCAGGCCCAAATTGCTGCTTTTTTGGTGTTTGGTGTCAGGTGGGCTGGGATGGTTAAATTAGTTTGAATTGCAACACACCGTCCCACACACATTCCACATCAAAACACTCCACATCATTTCACTATGCCAACGACCAAGCTCTTGCGCAACGTCGTCGCACGCTAAACATGAACTCACTTGTCATCCGTAGCGGCTTTCCTTTTATTAACATAATTACACTTGTTTCTCTTTATAAATAAACGAACAAAGGTGGCGTGCAGTTGAGCAGTTGGTATATGTTTTTGTTTGAACATTCTGAAGTTCAATGCCGTTTTCTTTGATTATATAATATCTTATTTCCGTTTGTTCTTCATTCTGGTTTTATTTCGGTATTTCATCGCTTATATACTAGTTTTAGAATCTATCTTATCTACCTAATGTGAGTGTGTATGTGTATATTATGGCAATACAGAATATTGTGCAAATGGTCTTGCATCTTTGCAATTGTAAAATTGTAAGTATATTTTAGCTTTTACACTAACAAAATGTATAGGGATGCACCTGTTACACCCTTGCAAAAAAGCAATACTAAAACATCATTGTATTGTGTCATCATCATCACTGGTTTGCAAATTGTCAGCTGTTGTCAAAAATAAAACCATTTTCATAAAAGAACAAAAATGAAAAAAGGTGTGATATTAATAAACGGCTAAAAGGAAAAAGGCCATTAAAAATATGGAGTGAAAAAGACATAAGAAATATACTGGATTTCTTGCAGGAAGCTCCGGAAGTAGAGGTAAGGGAAAAGAAAAAAATTTTGTTATAAGCACTTGGCGAAAACTCAGCATAGCTGCTACCGCCGACATTGTTTGTTTTTATCCAAAAGTACTTCGTTGTCACTGCAATACATTTTAATCCGTTCATTGTTCATTTTAAACAATAATTTTAATTTTAATAGGCACAAACAGATCAATTTTTTTATAAAAAAAAAAGAATTGGGAAAACCAGCATTGACGCGACATGGGAGCTAATTCGGTGGAAAGTGCGGCACCTGAAAGCCTCTTTTAAAAAGGCAAGCGATTGGGGAAGGTCAACAGTCGAGTGTTGAAGGTAAACGTAATGAATGTGAAGCAATTTTGATAATTATTTGTGTTTCAGGCAAAGTGCATGCTATTTGGAGCAAAGCCTTTAAAGTAATTGATAGTGGCAGCCAAATATTGGAAACAACTTTTTCGGATATGGGGGAAGAAATTGACAATAGAGAAAATATGCCACCAGGCAATGTAATTAAAAAAGGCCAAAGATTTCGCCGAAAAAATTAAGAAACAGATTGCTCCGATGTCATCTGCTGCAAATCTTGTTGCTTTCAAGCCGAATGTAAATAAATTTTTAAAATTAAAATGGAGTGGGAAAAGGAGAAGCACGAAAAAGATCACGCTTTGAGTGATAGAAGATTGCAAGCGGAAATCGAAAGAGGAAAAGCTGAAATAGAATTTAAGAACCGTGAATTGAACCGTGAAATATTGTATATGTATATATTCTTTTCAACAGTAACTTTGATTTTCTTCGTATATTTTATCTTCTATCACTCAAAGCGTTTGGAATGCAACAAGATTTGAAGATGACTTCGTAACCGTTTATCTTGTATACACTAACAGAAGGTATAAATATATAAATATATTGTATATCACTAGAGGATTCCGTCCACGCGTTGCTGTGGCTAAGGTATATATTAATTACATACTATTCAATACAGTAAAATTGTATTTATCAAATGAAACGAAAACGTTAATTCCAATGTAAGAATAACTAAGCGGATCACTTCCAAAGTTGAAAATGATGAATACTAATTTCCTTCGAATTGTTATTAAACACAAATAAACATAAAATATAATATGTTGATTTTTTTATTTTATTAATTTTATACTCAAGTATGAAACAAATGAGTAATTTTCAAAGTTGTTAGTAGATAACGTTTGAAATAATGAAAGAGGTTGATCGTTCTTAATTTTTAATAATAATATTTATAGTTTTTAATTATAAACATTTTCAAATTCAATTAATTAAGCTCTATTTGTATCGTACGTTTTGACAGTTGGAAAACGTGGTAAGAGAACCATTTCTCCATTAAATTTTCCAGTCAAAATAGTTGCTACAATAATATTTCTTGTAATCTTTTTGATTTTCGAAGTTGTACCGTTGCATAATTGAGGTGAATTGAAATAGCTCTGAATAGTTTTCAACCAAAGATTATGTGATGTCATTCCGAATATATCTAGATAATTTTCGTTTTCATTCACATTAACAACAGTAGCGAAGTATTTAAAATTTTATGCTATCTCTATCCCTCATCAATTTAAAGCCAAATCGGTTAAGCCGTTCATAAGTTATAAATATTGTAGCTAACACTTCATTTCGACCTTCACGTTGCTCATCAGTTTGATTTGCTCTTATATATCTTTGACTTGCAGTTTTTCGAGTTCTGCGGCCTAAGTTTGTACGTCTGCTTGGTAACATTTTTAAAAACGAAAATCCAACTGAAAATAAAAATTACTCCCTTATATTTTCTGTTTAACCGTGTATACCAAATTTTAAAATTGTGTAGTCATCAAAATTTACCAAAATATAATATTAAGCTGCGAACTTACCGTGATTAACAAACACTTATTAGCAAACAACAAACTTCTTCATCTTTAAAACAAAACAAACTTTATCACAAACTTAATAAAATTATTTTTGGCGCTCTGTTAAATTATGTGTGTCAGATTACCACAGATTACTTAATAGGTTATGCGAAATTTGTAAACTGCGGTCTGAAATCTAACACATAGTATACATATTTTTTTATTATTAAATACTTACATTAAAATGAAATCAAGAATGGTATTATTAATATTACCGTCAAAGTCGGAACATTTAATTGTGGCGAGTAAATTTCAAATATTAGTAAATTAGTGCGATATAATTTAATTAGTTAATCATATTTCCGAACAAACGATGCTCTTTCAATATAGTCTATGTCTGTCAATGACGATGACATTCGTTACGCGCGTTTTTTAAAATATGCAAAATTAGATGTATTTTTTCAATCTTTCTGAGACATTTTCTTAATATTTCCTTCTACAGAGTATTAGAAAACCACAAAAAAAACAACAGCCAAATCGGTCTAGCCGTTCTCAAGTTATGGCTTGACAACGGGAAACGGGTTTCATTTTTATATATATAGATAGATTAAACACATTGACGAAACTGATGTATGAATTCAAATACGTTTAAGAAAATGGGTGCTTGTCTTTTCATTTCTCCAACATTGTTGGGTGATGGTCAACAGATTCAGTAGAATCTTGTGCAGTGGTTGACAAATCTGAAATGTCGTCGACCGAAGTGGAACCATTGTCAATTAAATTGTTATGAAGAATACAGCAGACAATAAACCAACCACAGCATAATTTATGATTTTTTGTTAGACAGACGCAGCTGCTTATAGCTTCCAAATGTTTTTTCAGAAGGCCAAAACAATGCTCTACTCTAACCCGGTATTTGTTATGCCGTAAATGAAATGCAATTTGGACGTTTCCTTCCAACTGTTTTGTGTTGTTTCTGTAGGGTGTTATTAACGTTCCAGATAAAGGGTATGCCGAGTCCCCAGCAATTCAATGCTGTGAAGAAAAATACTGCTATTTCGATATATACGGGCATTATGCCAGCTCCGAGGGTGACCAACCACAACATGTTGAACTACTCGTTTGTAGTCACAACCTAATTGTGCTCTTATTGAATAAATGTGATTTCTGGAGAAGTATGATGTATGATCTTTAATTGGCGATTCTGCTCATTTAATCTCAGTTCCATCAATATATCCGATACAAAACGGCTGCTCGTCAAAGATATCCGATACTGTTTTCGATTGTTTAATCTCATATTGCCAATTTATATACTTAGATGCACAAGAACACTCTTAAGATTCTTTTTGTTATTATAGATATAGTTTTGCAATCTCCCACTCTAAAAATTGTTGCGATTTTTCTATATGCTGCACTTTCTCCCCACGAACCAAATCGAAACATTGTGAGTGGTAATTGCAATTCAACAGAAAATTGCTTACAAGAATGCGCTTTGTTGAATTTCTAAATGTTTTCAAATAAATCAAATAGCATCTTATATTGATCTCTATCTACTCTTAACTTGTCAAAATATTGTTGCGCCAAATGTCTGGCTTAGCTATTGTGCTGTAAAATCTTCGACGACATTTCATAACAGATAAATTGTCAGCCAATTCATTTAAAACTGCATCCACTGCGTCATCATCACATTCGATTTCTAAAAGAAAATTGTTAGTAATTGAAATTCCGCATACACAGATATGTATATATTTTTTACCTTCAATGTCCATAATTTCTTCAGCAGTTGCATCAACTAAAACGTCAGCAAATTTTCCCCTACAACTTTTTTTCGGTATGCTGTCCAATTTGTGTGAAAGTTTTATTTACAAACAATGTTCTTCTTTACCAATCAGCTGTGAACTAATGGTTTGAAACATGCATAAATTGCATAATTTTGCAAACTCAGATGCACAAGATTTTTAATGTATTACCTCTAAATTAAATGTTTTTTTTTATCATTTTCAATTGAAAATTAATACTACGAAGCATGGCCTCACATACATTTCAATTTCGCGTTTTCTTTCTTTTCAATTTCATTGTTTTCCAATTTCTTTTTAGTGATCTTCAACAGCGGCAACAAATCTTTCTATTCACATTTTTTTGGTAGGATTTCAATCTGGCCGTCTCTTTTTCAATTGCTAAATGTCAAAACTAACTGAACTCAGTCCGACAAAGTTCAGTAGGTTTTGACGTTTAGCAATTGCTCTCTCATTTCCAGTGAGAGATGCGTTGGGCATCCCTTTATCTCTCATTCCTAGACTAATGAAGAGCGCGGCAATGTGGTCGCTAGCATAAAGAGACGTGCTAGTTTAGTTCAAAAACTCAGTTGACACACTTTGTTTTCTTACAAAGTAACTTTGTGCAACGATCAAATTCAAGCGACCGCCAAAATCATTGATCACTATAATAGTAATTCAATATTTATTTTATTATGTTTTTTTTTAAATAATTTTGTTCAACCATCGATTTTGTTGATTTCGTCGATTTGCAAACATATGAGTTCAATTAACGTTGTGCTGAGTCAAGAACTATAACATTAGTAATCACTATTAATAGTAGTAATATTTGAGAAACAGCAGGACTTGTTAACCAGCAATCGGGGTGAAAGCTTGAATTTTTATAAATTAAAGAAATGTATAAAAAAAAATTTAAAAACTCTCGCGTATTATACACAAAAGTCGCGCAGTCAGTAAACTACGCATTAATCAAAAGATTAATATGTGTAAAACAACGTCGATAATTTTTTATGGTTACATCAAAATATACTATTAACAAGTGAACCAAGTGAATCCTTAAAAACAAAAAAAGGAATGACGACATAATCTTATCAACCTACTCACTTCACGGACTCAGAACTGATAAAGGAATACAATGGTAACCATTTGCCACTACAACGAATTATCTTTGAGCGTTAGGAGAAAAACAAGATCCAAGGACCAGCTCTTTATGCAATAAGGACGCTAGGAAAAGAATCTACAAGGACAGATATTAAAGAAGAGCTGATTAAAACTTCGGAGTAAAGGAAACCTATTACAATTTGTACCACCAAGCAGTAAACTTGAAAAACTGAATAATGTAAACAATTATTTTTATAGTCTAAGAAATATTTTAAACAAATTAAACACTCAATATGAACAAGGCAATAATAAACTTTCAGAATATAGGCCTTCAATAAATGAATCACTTATTTAAAAAAAAATTGTAAATGGTATTGAGCCAAGCCTAGTATTTTCCATATTAGAGGAAACAGGTATGGTAAAAAGATACGCCAGTAGCCCTAACATATAGAACAGGTTTATATCAAACAATAGATAACAGTCACAACCCTTACTCCCCGGATCCTGATAACATCATACCGGCGCAACTACAGCGTACGGTCAAGATGTCATGCAGCTGGCTGGCCCCCATCTACGCGAACTGTGTTAGATTGGGCCATGTCCCGAAGGCTTTTATTCCGAAGGCTGGTAAAAGCTCTCATGTCGGTACAAATGATCTCAGACCAATCAGCTTATCCTGGTTTCTGTTGAAAACGCTGGAGACTTATGGATCTGTTCATTAGAAGCAGAATACCGAGGGGTAAACTGTTACGGGCGCAACTCGTGCGCTACTGCGAGATCCTTCTGGCCGAGAGTGGATGGCAGGAGGTCGAGAGATCTTCTCGCCTTGAATAAAGTTCATCTCGCCGCTATGGTAGGAGTTGTCACTGGGCACTGTCTAATGGGAACGTATGCAGTGCGGCTCAGAACACGATGCTAGAGCTAGACCAGAATAGGCCAAAATATTTTAAAGCCCCTCTCAGCAATTATTATATATATATAGACTTATTCTTTGAAGAGGGTAATTTGCTAACTCATACACACGAAATACAACATGACATAGTAACCACAACTGATAAATCAATATGTTCTTCAATATATAGACATCCTCAAATCCACGAAGATTAAATTAATAAACAAATGAGGGATATGATGAGGCAGGGTATCATTAGAGAAAGCACATCTCCCTACAATTCTTCATTTTCCACACCACTTGGACACTATGAACTATCCGAATGCCTTTTGGGCTCTAAATTTCTGTATTAGGGAAATATATAAATAAAACATGTGTTGTTTATTTCGACGACATTCCTAATATTTAGTAGCGCAATACAAGACCATAACTTAAAAATTCAAATCGATAAATGCAATTTCTTTCCTAAATTCACAGAATATTTTGGGCATATTCTAACCCAATCTAAACAAAATAGCAGCAATCAAATTTTAAAATTATCTGAAACCCCTAACAAATCAAGTATTTTCTTGGTATCATAGGATACGAAAGAAATTATATGAAGTACTATGAAAAAATTGACAAAGTTCCTAAACAAGGACATTAAGTTAAAAAAAATGACCCACCCCCCATCTATTTATATATTATGCAATATATAAGTTGAAACGAATCCTAATTGATATACCGATTCTCCGTTATTCCAATTTTAAGAAAATATTTGAATTGTGTACAGATGCAAATGGGGTTGCGATTGGAGCAGTTTTAACACAATATAATCATCGAATATGCTACTCTAGTAGAACACTAAAAGAACATGAAAAAAATATTCCACCACATAAAAGGATCTTTTATCTGTCGTATGGGGCATTAATTATTTTAGAACATTCGTATATGACAGAATCTTTGACCTCACGACTAAATATAAAGAGAAAGATATAAATACCAGATTGCAACGTTGACTGCTTAAGCTAGGTGAATATGATATTAACAGTGGATATATCAAAGGAAAAGATAACACATTGGCCGATTTCCTTAGTCGATTGAATGCAGATACTGGAGAAATTTCAGCAATAGAATTCTGAAAACATTAACAAAAGACAAAATAAGCAAATATCAACTATACATTCTCAACAAGAGTAAAATAATGACCACTTTATTATACTCAGTTATTCCTTTTCATACACAAATTATTCTAACAGAAAGCAAAATCAGAGAAATCGAAATTATTGGAAAAAAACGAAAAATATACATATATGTTTAGACGACTAAGAAGCAGATTTATGCCCGACATTTTTAGAAGATTTGTTAAAACAGAAAAAGTAGGCATATACGAGTACTCAATTAAAACTAATAGAAATGTTCGATAATAACCATACAATTTTACAAATGCACAAATCATGCAAAAGATATGAGAAATGAAAAAGAATGTAAGTTAAAATGGATTATTGGAAATTATCAGGGACTAAAAAATTTAATTTATTATTGTACAAAAATCTAAAACATCTTACCCAAAAATACTTAATAACTACAATGTTTGTTGTAGAGCCAAATACGATAGACGACCAATCACACCAAAATATAAAATATTATAACAGAAACACCTAAAGATATAAATGAAATAATTTATATGTACACATATGTACGTTATAAAAAAGCATAGTTTCTTTACGTTCAGAGATATATTTCCTAAACAAGAAACTGCCATCTATGCTATTTAGAGGACAGATCCAGCATAATCATAATAGAAATAATCGTTTATATTTCTCCTTAAAACCAAAGCCAAAACGCATAAAAGCTGATAACGAATTTAACTCAACAAATGTAAAGGATTTCATGAGTAGGGAAGAAATACAAATTAATTTTACAAAACCTAATTTACTAATCACAACACTGCCAATGCGCACATTGAAAAATTCCATAACACTTTAGGTATATAAAGACACAGAACGGTACAACAAATTCATACTCTCAACCACAAGAAATAAACCTATAGATATTTCCAACGGTAATTTTTATAAAAATAAAATATTCGAACGACTTAACACAGTAACGAAAAGCTTAATACTAGAAGAGAAAATTACCAACACACCGACCGGGAAGTGTATGTGAAAACTATAAAGCTGTTAGACACAAGTAAGAACCCAGATACAAAAAGATGCTACGTCGAGCAAATATTAAAATAACTACTAAATTTTCAGGTAAAGTCGATAATAACGATTACAACAGTAATGACATTTCTGATATTGAGCAACGCGACCTTGATAGTGTAAAACGTTCATGGTGTAAATGGTTTCGTCGAAATTTTCCTCGAAAACGTAGAGATAACATGAAATTACAGCACAATATTACATATTATTGACCGTTTAGAAATCATAAAAGTTACCGAAAGTCTTGAACACAATATAGAACAAATCATAAATAAGGTTAAATCGAAGTAAGTAACATTAGCCCACCCAACCAACGAAAAGGACTAATTAGTTTTCCCACGACAGTCGGGTCTACGTAACCGGAACGGACCCGGATTTATTCCGGCCAAGGACTGTCAACTCGGTAGAATTCTGCCGCTACAACAACAACAACTAATTAGTTTTATAGGAACGGGTATGAAATGGCTATACGGTACAATGGACGATAGTAATAGAGAAGAAATATAAATACTGCTTCAAACAATTGACGAGAATAACCATGTAATAATATAAATTAAAATATGGGTATAAGTAATGTATTTATTGTAACAATTTTAAAACTCAAAGAAGCTATAGAAGGGGATAGAAAAAAATTTACAAGAAAATTTAATGAAATTCTTGAAAGTGATCAACAATTGGAAAAAAATAATGTATCTCGATACTCTGTTAAAAATTAAAATCTTATTAGACAATGTTGAACACATACAAAATAACCTTCATTACAATATAGATTTATATCAAATACAAAATACTAAAGTTAGCACAGCTCTATATATAAATAATATAATGTTATACAAATACCAAATGAAATAAGTAAAGTAAAAAGATCCTTATTTATACCAATTCCAAATGATAAACCAAAGAGCATTTGTTTGAAATGTAAGAAATTATAAAAACTAACGCAAGTATATATTATTATAATAATGAATCCACAATGAAGTTTAAAAACATTACAATAATGCATATTCCCAAAAACTTGTATGAAAATTAAAAGCCATAAATTGGCAACTAAAGAAATACGACCAGGTTTGTTAATCCTGAAAAACCATGTCAACGCAGTAGTTAATAACACATGTAATGAAAAATTTATAATATAAAAATCAAATGCTTTAATGACGTTCAATAATTGTAAAATAGAAATAAGTGGAATAATTGAGGAACTAAGATTTCATAAAAAAGTCAATTATACTTCTACTTTGACCTGCAGTGTCATAACTTTTAACATTGACATTTCTTTGTTACTAAAATAAAAAAAGTAAAAATAACAACGCAGAAATTATTATAAAAACTGAAGAGAGTTTTCAATCCAATGAAGGACGGCATACGTCAGCTTCCCGTTCTAATGAGTCGTTAAATTCGCGTCCAATAAACTGGAGCAAATAATAAACAAATACAAGGTACAATTCAAAAGTTCCAGGACTTTTTAAACAAGGCGGCTTCTAGTGGCGCAATCTGTCTGAAATTGTTTTCCCTCAATTGTGTAGTCTTCAGTGTTGTCGTATAAAATTTATATAACCGCTGACTTGTGTAACAGCTGAGATATCGCGCTACATGTGACATTACATTTGTAGTGTCGGTCGGAAAATGAGCATCGAACGAACAGCCAACATTAAGTTTTGTTTCAAACTTGGTAAAACTTTTACCAAAACTCATCAAATGATGAAACAAGTTTATGGCGATGATTGTCTATCCCGTAACCGCATTAATGAGTGGTTTAAACGTTTTCAAGAGGGACGGGAGGACTTGGAAGACGACGAACGTTCGGGCCGGCCAAAAGATGTTTTGAACGAAAAAAACACGAAAATTGCGCGTGAATTCATTAAAAAAGAGCCGAAATCATCGCTTAAATATATGGAATCGGAATTATCAATATCCGCAGTGTCGATTTATCAAATTTTGATAGAAAATTTGGGCCTCAGAAAGGTTTGTGCTCGATTTGTCCCGCACACTTTGAAACAACACGAAAAAGACCTCAGAATCAGACAGATTTTTTGACCAAAAATCGCATTCATATCATCAACCATTCACCCTATTCGCCTGATATGGCACCCTGCGATTTTTATTTGTTCAGAAAACTACATTTGGCCATGAAAGGAAACCGCTATGCTGACGTTGATGCCATCCTCAAGGCTATACCGACAAATGACCTAAAAAAGTCATTCGATAACCTTCTTGAACGTGCAAAACGTTGTATTCAGGCGGAAGGAGGAGGATTTTGAAGGTGACCAATAAATTTTTCAAAAAAAAAAAACAAATAATATTTGTTTTTTAATAAAAGTCCTGAAACTTTTGAATTGCACCTTGTACTTTCAATTATTTACACAACGAAATTATACAACGATCAAATTCATCGATGGTCGGGTTCAAAAACTCAATTGACACATTTTGTTTGCTTACACAGCAACTTTGTGCAACGATCAAATTCATTGTGTTGTTGACACAACAGTCAAATCCGTTGATCACTGCAATAGTAATTTAATATTTTATTTTGCTTATTTTAATAATTTTGTGCATCGGTCGATTTCGTTGACTTCATCGATTTGTAAACATATGAGTTCAATTAACGTTGTGCTGAGTCAAGAACTATAACAATAGTAATCACCATAAATAGTAGTAATATTTTCGAAACAGCAGGATCAACAATCGAGATGTAAGCTTAAATTAAAGAAAAATATAAAAAAAAGTAAAAACTCTCGCTTATTATTTACAAAAGTCGCGCGTGGCCTGGGCGTTGATTTCCTAGAACTTTACGTTTAGCGACGGAAGTATTGCAAATGTATGGTTAGCTATTTTGGCAAAGTAAATTCTAAAGAGTAGGCTAAACGCGTCATTACGTTTATTCTCCCGTTTTCTCAACTTGTGGGGGATTCTTTGTCCGTTGTTTGGATACCAAATAATTGTTGGGTTCTCATAGAAATCTTTGAAGAATTATTGGATGGCCTTACTATAGGAATTCGAACCGGTCGGTTCATATAATTAATTCTTCGTGAATGTATTGAGGGGTCCACCTACATCCGAACTGTTGACTACGGATTGGTTGGCCTGGGTTGAGTCGGCATGACTTTGAATGTTTTCTTTTATTATAAATTACATTTTTTCGATAACGTTTAATTACTTTTGTACAAATATCTTTATTTATTTTTTCGTTTGATTTTTTGCCTTTGATTTGATATATTCCTTGTAGATTCAATAAATTTTTAGGGTCATGTTTTGTATTTCAATACGTATGCTTTGGGGAGGTCCTCGGGCCGTTGGATGACAATTCATGATTCAAAGTTCTTATGTCACGTTTGTCTGCATAGTGCTGTTCATGATTGTTTCCCAGTCGTCATTAAATATATTACATGAAACTAAGTCCGGATCCGCAGGACCTTTCCCTTTTTGTATTGCTTAGATTATAAATCTTGGTTTCCGACGAATAACAACTTAAAATTTAAGTCCAGTTAATGCTGGCCTCTGCACAAGAATGTAGCACCAAAATTCAAGCGTGACGTAATAAGTTTAAAAATAAGAAAATGCAACATAGAATAACTGTTTATAATTTATAATCCATTTGACAGTTTTCTAAGTAGCCGCTTCTCGTTCTCAAACTCATTACGTCACGATAGCGCAATCTTTTTTCTATTGTGAGGGCACAGCAAACATACTACATCTAGCAACACAATTTCATGTATCATTATTAGTCCCTTCTCATCACATCGAGATTCGCGGAAATTTCCCAGCCGTTACAACTCGTAAAATCGAACGAACTCTTGAGGAAGTACGCGTAAAAGGACAGACAAATATTACAAGTTAATTTCTGAGTGCTATTAGAGTGTCCCCGCACAAGTTTTGGTTCAATTAAAACACATCAATCGGAGAGTCAATTAACCGATATTTGTTTAATTGAACAATTCGTTCAATTACAGGAAACCTTAGCGGGATCAGACAACCTAATCAATTAAAAAAAATCATATGTGCACTTTAAGTATATATTTAGTATTTATGTTAGTAATGATTTTCAGATAATATTTTTAACTTTAAACGGAAACAAAAGAACGAAAACAAGGCAATGTACTTATATATTTAGAGATCATAAATAAACTTAGGAACAAAAAAACATATAATATTATTGCCTATATGCAGCAATTGCGTTCACAGATTATTTTTTTTAACGAAAGCTTTTTGTGCAATTAACCGTAACCGAGAAAACCAATTAACCGGGTTCATTTAAGCGGGGAAACTTACATGTGAGTCAAATAAGCGGGAATATCAATTAACCGGGGGATACTCTATAAACATTATAATAAACAACTAATTAATATTAATTTGTGGCAACGGCCACCTACAATTGGTAACCCCTTTTTTATGAACAACAATCGTTGATTTTTTTTTTTGTAATATGCAGACCTCTACATCAATGGAACTCCTACGGATGAGTTCTTCGACCCAATCGCTGCACAACCCCAACATCAACTTCTCGCAAACGTCGAAAGGCCAGAGAAGCTAGAGCATTCACTGTTCTGGAATAAACAGTTGTAACTGAGATTTGTAGCAATCGAGGAACAGTTCCAGCAGCGAAAAATTACATCCGTCTTGACTAGGTACCAGGCCGTAGTTGCTCGTCTCGACCAGAAAACACTTATTGTCGTTGAGAATATCATCCTTGACCCACCAGAAGTCAATAACTGTCCTGCAATCAAAGAGGTCCTGAAAAATAATTTTTTAATTTCGCATTAACGTCGCCTTAAGGAACTGCTCGGGAGTCGAACTAGGTGATCGGGGGCCGTGCGCGATTTTAATGGAAATCAAATATTTTTATTTTATATTTGACAATTTTTAATTGTTCCGAATTTAGTTCCAAAAAGTGCGAAAATGTAGTTGAGAGTGTCGAAATTAATCAAATTCGAATAGATTTTCTAAAAAAAATATATTTTTCCACAATTCATTAACACAAAACAAAAACAGTAAACGTATTTTTAATACGTGTTTATTAATTTGGTTTTCTAATACATATTTTGTACTTCTTATGTGTACACATAATTTAACAAATAAGTCATCCAGACTTAAAAAAGACTCTAAAAGCTATTACTCTCTTCTCTCTCTCTTTTGTCGCTCATTATCATGTATATTTGCATTAATACTATATACATATTACAAACAAAAATGGGATAATAACCTTTAAATTTCCGAACATAGTGAAAATATTCCTTTGAAACCAAGCGCTGTTGCAATCAAGAAAGTAATTTCAAAATGAAAAGGAATGTCGAATTGCGTAGCAGCGAACTGATACGAAAAAGAACACAAAGCGTGCCAAGCCAGCACAAGCGGCACGGTCCCTTCGAATTTCTTCGTCGTCCCCTCGTCTGCGTAAACCGGTTTAAACGGCAAAAATAGTCCACCATGAATTCACAATAACAAACTATCGTAGGTAAGCTAACCACAACTTGTGAAAACGGTTTTGTCATTAAATCCAGTTAAGCTACCAGAGGTTAAGGACAATATTAACCGTGTATTGAGAAAATTGCCCTTAATAACACTGGTTTTGTCACGAACCTTTTGATGTTTTTTGGTGTATTCTCATCAACAATACATAATAATTTTGATTCAATCACGTCCAGGTTCTGACAGCTCATATCTATATTATTAACTAAATTAATTTATACGACTGGATTCGTTTAACTTACATCATATATACGTTTGTTACATCGTAAACATGCCACGAAAGTGTTCTAACGACCCTGACAGTTTTTGTTATGTGTGTGGAGAAATAACTTTGAAATCTCAGCGTCGTTATTTTAACGTCATTTTTGAACGATGCTTGTTAGGAATCATGAATACTGGGCTTTGCATAAATGTTGGGTAACGTGTGGGAGATAGCTAATAGTTTGGGCTAAACAAAAACCCAGACATAAGACATTTGCTATGCCAACGATTTGGACCGAACCAAAGATAAATTCCCCAAACCGCGAGGCGAAAATTAAAGAGCGAGTATTTGTAGGTCCACAAGAAGAAAAACTGAATGATCAGGAAAAAGTCATTTGGAAATGTTTTGTGAACGTTGTCCAAAACTTTCTAGCAAACCATAAATCGGAAAATTATACGGACTTAATAAATGAACGTATAATGCCATATAAAGCTTTGGGGTGTAATATGTTCTTAAAAAACCTATGATGGACTCTTATCAGGATTTCTTTCTGGCAAATTTGGATGCTGTGAGTGACGAACAAGGCGAGAAGTTCCGTCGGAACATTTCCTTAATGAAGAAGAGCTATCAAGAGAATTGGAGCCCAGGAATGCCAGCAGATTTTTGTGGGAGAATTAAAAAAGACCTTCCAGAAGCCAAATGCTCACGAAAATCATGAATATTTTTTCTATATTAAGCAATAACTTCTCTAAATGTAGCTGATGTTTGTACTTTTTAAGGAAATATATGCTTTGATGTCACAAGAAAACTTGGCTTGTAAATTTTTTCCATTCACATATTCTTGCTTAGTGGCCCTAGTACATTCAAAATTTGATATAAGTATTCATGTGAATAAAATAGTGGAAATTTTGGTAACCAGTGCAATTAGTTACATCAAGTTTACTTCATAATGTATTTACGTATACACTGTTTTACGATCTTGCCGTTTTGCTGTTTGTCAACTAATTTCTTCCTCTCCTCGAAGTTAAATTTACTATTATTACAATATATACCCTGCAAGCCACCTATCGATTAAATCACCAGAGGTTTATGTTAAAGTGTTTATGAGTTTCTTAAGGCCTAATTGATAATTCTAACCGAAACTCTTGTGAACGAGTGATCGTTCATCCCTTTCTTATGCAAAGGGTTTATGAGCTGCACGGTGTTTTGTGTTAGTTTCAGCACTAATTATTTCAATGTATTGGAGTTTCGATAGCCGTTATGGCTTGATTATCTAATACAATACGTACATGCAACGCTTACCGCTTCAGGTGACAACAATAAACTCCCTCTGTTTGCAAATAAGTTAGTCGAAGTTCAACCCCATCCATGTACCTGGAAATTTAACTGGTGCCAATGTCAGTCCCCCCGACAGCTCATATTTCACCGCGTTTCTCCAACAAACAACGACAAGAATACACCCACCCTGATCCTACTCCACGCTACAAACGGCAACAAGATATAAACGTAAGACGAAAGAACTCTCACACAATATTGGCCTATGTCGACCAATACACTAGATATTTTGCATCACTAAGATGCTGTATCCAATCGGACCACCTGCACCAATACGGGCTCATCGTGGACCTCAAACGGGGATGCATCTCAGACCCCTGCACAGCTCAGGCTCATACACCAACATTTCAATCATATCGATCACTGCTGTCAGCGAAAGTAACAAATTTACCTAAATTCTTAAGAACTTTCCTGAATTGTTGGGTAATCCGTCCACGCATCAACCAAACATGCAGACATGCCCTATATTCCGACCACGGAACCACCGTACGTACAGCGAGTCCGTCAGCTATGCCTCGAACGACTCAATATAGTCAAACAAGAATTCCAGCAGATGGTTGAGCTTGGCCAATTTCAAACAATTTCAGATCGCTACCCAATATCCTTTCTACATGACTACTTAGCGATGCTATCGAACAAACATCTCCTCCACAATCGATCTATGTAGTGCACTCCAGCACATCTGGGTAGCGAAGGAAAACATTGCCAAAGCTGCAGTAATCATCCCCTTCGGTCTCTATAAATTTGTTAGCAGTCGGGTTGTGCAAGACCGCACAGTCGTTTGTACGATTTATCAACGTTCTTCTGATATTGATTTCGCCTAAGCGTACGTGGGCGAAAGAAGCGAAACAAGCATTCAACGAAGTCAAAGAGCAACTCACGGACGTGACCCATCTGGCACATCCAGTACCGTTTTGGGAGCAGTACTCGACCAGTAAAAGAATAACGTATGGCAACCACTGGGACTATTTTACAAAACGCTTTCTCCGCCACAAAAGAGTTATAGCATGTATGATAGAGAACTCACTGCGTTTTATGAATTAATAATTTTTCGATATTGGGTCGAAGGGCGAGAGTTCGTTTTCGCACCGACCACAAGCCGATTGGGTTCGCTTTCCACCAGCAGTCCTATAAATCTACGCCTCGGCAAATCAGACAATTGGGACTCATTAGCTAATTCACCACAACAATCTAATATATTGCAGGCTCCGATAACGATGTGGCCAACACATTTTCACGCACTGACACAAAGCACCTCCCGATGTGTTCCGACAATGATAAACTTTCACTCACACTAGCATCATATGAGGAGCTCCAGCGTTTGTTAATCCGCAATGAAACCTCTTTAAAACTGTAAACACTAAATTATGCTCCGGTGGGCAAATGAATCACTTGCGACCATTTGCACCAACTCCACCTCGACGCAGAGTTTTCGAAACATCCCCAGCCTGATACTTACTCCCAGATGAAAGATTTGAATACGTCCACTTGGACGTAGTTGGATATTTACCCGAATTTCAGGGTTACAGATATGAGAGGTTCACCAAATATCCACACCGATCAAAAACATTACAACATACACAGTCGGCAACGTACTCTACTTGCACATGCGATGCATGTTCAGTATTACAAGCTCAATTCAATCGACCACTCATCAGCTGAATTAAAATCAACTAAAAGAAAATAAATATATAGCAGGAAAAGGAAGCCTTGCTTATAACAGCAAAAAATCTTAAAATATTTTATTATCTCAATAGAAAAATGGAAACATTTTACACTACGGGCATTAAAAAGAACCAAGCAATATTTAATATTGATTTTAAGAACATGGCTTTGCAACATTTACTTAAAGTTTTGTTTTTAATTTTTTCGTATATTTTGATTTTCAATTTCTTTTTTAAGTGTCAAAGTAAAAGAAAACATACGCTTTTGGCAGAACTGTTTAAAGCTTTGGATGTGTTCACTGCAATCCATCGTTTCTTAAACACTATTGTGGTACATTACTCCATTTGCTTTGGAACAAAAATTTAAAATACGGTTGACACACATATGGTTTCTGTAGCATACTACAATATGTACTATACGTCCGGAGAATGTAAAATATAGAGAAGGTCCAACTACGGACCAGCGTGTGAATTGTCAAAACCTAACAAAATACGATGAGCGTGTTTCACCACAGCTAGCTCGGAAGGAGAATTTTTTACAGTGGCGTGAACAGAGCTGTGCATTGAATAAAAATTATGCTCAGAGACTTGTTTTGATTTTACAGCCGCATGTTACTCTTTTGGCTTATATTTTTATATGCGTATATGCAATCATATTAATTGATATGAATATCATTTGCGAATTTTTATGAATTCATGTAAAACTGATAACATTCTAATTAAATTATGCAATTTTCAAAGTAATATTTATAGTCAATGTAAAAATAAGAAATACTTTTTTTAATATTTCTCACAAACATATGTGTGATAATATATATAAATACTTTCATATTCTTGTATATATGCTATGTGTATACTATATGCATAACATACTGTCATAATATACTGAAAGACTTAATATAATATATTACAATAGTAATTTATATAAATCGTATCTCTCATCATTTAAAACTTATATAGGCATGTATCATGCACATACATATGTATTTATGTATGTACACCTTCGCGCATACAAATCACTAACATGTGCGCGCACTGCTCTAATGTACATGCATACATATATGCGTATGACATTCCCACACAAATAACGCATACACAAACATATATGCATATACGCGAAGAAGCCATGACTCTGAGACCCAGTTTGTTCGCTAAAATGTACAATGCGTGTATATTGGAAGGCGTGTTTCCCGACCCGTGGAAGGTGCAGCATTTGGTTCTACTTCCAAAACCTAAAAAGCCACCGGACGAACCTTCATCTTATCGACCATTGTGCATTCTCGACACGATTGGTAAAGTGTACGAAAGCATTGTAAGAAACCGCTTGGAGTTAGCAATCCAAAAAGCCGGCGGATTATCAGAAAGACAATACGGCTTTATAAAAAAGAGGTCCGCTATTGACGCACTAAGAGAGGTCGTTGATACTGCGAAATGTGCAGTAAGTGGCAAAAGATGGAAAGGTGGCACAAAAAAGTATTGCGCGCTAGTTACACTGGACGTGAAGAATGCGTTCAACTCCGCAAAGTGGGCAAATATAATCAAAGCTCTATACGAAATACGCGCTCCCCAATATCTTGTAAATATTATAATGAGCTATCTTAAAAATCGCATATTGTTATTCGACTCTGACGAGGGCACCCAGAGCTACGCTATCTCGAGTGGAGTACCGCAAGGCTCGGTCTTAGGTCCTCTACTATGGAACTTGATGTACGACGGGGTACTAAGAATACATCAACCAAAAAGCGTGAAAACAATAGCGTATGCGGATGATCTCATAGTGGTAGCAGTGGCTAAACACCTAGATGACCTCAGGCTCAAATACAACGATTGCATAAACGGTCTGCGCCAATGGTTTGCTACCATGAGCTTAGAGCTGGCTGAGCAGAAAACGGAAGTCTTGCTCATAAGCACAAGGAAGGTGGAAGAAAGGTTATCACTCACCATAGGGGGGTGCGAGATTACTTCACAGCCACAGCTGAAGTATCTGGGAGTAATACTAGACTCCAAATTAAAATTTAAAGAACACCTGGTGTATACTTCCGGCAAAGCAAACAAAATGTATAATGCGCTATCTAGAATGATGGCCAATAGAGGCTGCGTGCGCTCCAGCCGGCGGTTTTTAATATCAAAAGCAATGAGTTCAGTAATATTGTATGCAGCACCAATATGGATACAAGCGCTAGACATAAAATCATATGCTAGACAAATAAGCGCAGTACATAGGCTTTCTGCAATCCGAGTAATAAGTGCTTTCCGAACGATATCAAGTGATGCTGCTGAAGTACTAGCCAGCATGCCGCCTATTGACATCCAGGGGGACGAATTCGCGCGACTGTACCAGCTGTCAGCGTTGTCTTCAGGAGTAAAAAAAGAGGAGAGAACCAAGAGCCTAACAATGTGGCAGCAACGGTGGCAAACCTCATCTAAAGGACGATGGACTCATAGACTGATTCCGGACATTCATTCGTGGATAGACAGACGACATGGGGACCTGAATTTCCACCTTACCCAAATACTGAGTGGGCACGGATGCTTTAGAAAGTATCTATTCCAAATAAATCATGATGTTAGCCCGTATTGTCCGACGTGTACAGAGTGCATAGAAGACTCTGAACACGTATTTTTTCGGTGCCCCCGCTTTTTAAATATTAGGGAAAAGTTAAAATCTACTCTCGGCGGTAGTGTAACGGTGGAAACTCTGACAACACATATGTGTCAGTGTTCTGAAAAATGGAAAGCTGTCAGCGAAGCGGCAGCTCAAATTATGACAAAACTGAGATACTTGCAACAGATTAGGAGTCAGTCAGTCCGTGCCGTAGAGGAGACTTAAATGTCCTTTTCTCTCCCATGAAGTAATACTTAATCCGGTGGTTCCGTGGGAGAGATATAAGATGGGAGTAGGTTAGGTTTAGCGGATTAAAGTTCCGCACTTCGGCTTTTGATGCTTCCCCCTACTATAAAAAAAAAAAAAAAAAAAAAATGCATATACGCGTACACATGTATGTCACCACCAAAGACAGCAAGCATTGTTTCACAAAAACAAAATCTCAAACAGCATCATAAGTCAATATGGCAGCCAAATAGTAAAACATACAACAACAGCATTTTCATTCATGAACGCAAGCGCACTTTCAACAAGCAAAAATGATTCATTCATAAAAGTAAACGCCATACACATCTCCCCGAACACGTCTTTCCCTACAAGTGTCTTTTCGCGACCATGGCAAAAGCTAAAATCATATCATATGTGTCAGTGTTCTGAAAAATGGAAAGCTGTCAGCGAAGCGGCAGCTCAAATTATGACAAAACTGAGATACTTGCAACAGATTAGGAGTCAGTCAGTCCGTGCCGTAGAGGAGACTTAAATGTCCTTTTCTCTCCCATGAAGTAATACTTAATCCGGTGGTTCCGTGGGAGAGATATAAGATGGGAGTAGGTTAGGTTTAGCGGATTAAAGTTCCGCACTTCGGCTTTTGATGCTTCCCCCTACTATAAAAAAAAAAAAAAAAAAAAAAAATGCATATACGCGTACACATGTATGTCACCACCAAAGACAGCAAGCATTGTTTCACAAAAACAAAATCTCAAACAGCATCATAAGTCAATATGGCAGCCAAATAGTAAAACATACAACAACAGCATTTTCATTCATGAACGCAAGCGCACTTTCAACAAGCAAAAATGATTCATTCATAAAAGTAAACGCCATACACATCTCCCCGAACACGTCTTTCCCTACAAGTGTCTTTTCGCGACCATGGCAAAAGCTAAAATCATAAATTGAAAAACTTTCTGATGTTCCCTCTAGAAAGGAAAAGTTGCAACCCCTCAAGCCCACAAAACACAGAAAAAAAAGTGACAAAAGTGGCAACAAAGCTTTCGCCGATTTAAAATATTTTACAATTCAAAAATATTTTTCCATGACAAAAATCTCTGTCAATATGTATGCATGCTCATACATAAACATACATGATTACGATAGGTTGTAGGCAAAGCCGTTAGAGCGGCAAGGAAAGCGGTGACACCCGGCGGCCGTTCGTTAATTTCAACTTACTACCACAACACAATGTCTTGACATGCAACTTACTTAAGTTTTTTTAGTTTAGCATCGCGCTTCCGATGTCGTTCCCTATTTTACTGCCTGCTTCACAAACCATTTTGAATTTTTAAACAAAAGTACCGTCACTAAATACTCTAATAATTTCATTTTATGAGCGAAACACTCATCAGTTGGGTCAAACCATTGCGGAAAAACATTATCTTTATTATTCTAAATTTATATCGTCATCATCCTCGCATTAGCCCCCTTGTCCTGAAAATGTTGTCTCAAAATTTTGATTGAAATTCAACGACCTACAATATGCTGGATTTCATAGGCAGAGGGGTGGGTATTGAAACCCTGACTTGCTCGGATTCTATAAAAAAAATTTCAACGCATATTGATTCAATTTCCCAAGGAATATATAAATTAATTCCTTTTGATCCCTAAATAGCTCTTCGCTCAACTGTATCATTCCAATAATTGTGGAACAGAACCCTGGATAGACCTGGGCCGCTGTCAGTTTTGGACATATTTTGAAATACATATTGCTCTGATCAATAGAGTAAAGTTTTTGTACAACTTTGAAACTGGCTATTCCTTGAGGAGTTAAATATCGTATTTCATAAATGTATTAAGGACGGACTTAAAGAGATGGCAATAGTCATATAAGCAATATATCTTAGAACTTTCGTGCACATAAAAAGGATTCAGAAATTTTTAACAAATTGAAAAGTGAAGAATTTGCAGGCCCTTGATCGCAGACTAAAGTCTTTACGTTTAGATCAATTGACTTTAGTCCTGCAATTATTCAAAATTTCTTCAAATTTTGTTGTAGAAAGCCCTTTATGGAAACACATATTTCCAATGTGAACTTAACCCTTTTATCATAAAAAAACAAAACTTATTACCTAAAGTCATTTCACGATGGCCTTCCCCATAATCCATAAACCCATCAATAGCATCTCTAGCTCTATTATAAGTTAGGTCGGACGTTCTCGTTATTTCGTCAAATAACAGAACACAATTTCGTTCTAAACCAGACATTTTTTTGGAAATTTTTTCTAAATTTCCCATGACATTGGCATCGAAACCAAGGACAACATACCTAATGGGGCGCCATCGCAAAAGGGAGCTCTTGCTTGGTAAAGCGAAACCTAAATCGTCACGCATAAAACTACAAGATTTGTTGGACATGTAATTAATAATTTGTGCCAATGTCCTTTCCTCATCACTTAAAACAGTGCGCTTCGTGACGATCATCCTAGCGAATGTTTTAGCATCAGAGCTTGAAGATACATCCGCAATTATTGTACTTTTTCTTAGATCTTGATATTTCGTTTCTAAATCTCTAATGACCTCCTCTAACTCTTCGATCTTTCTATTCAATTTAAGCGCATAACTTTACAATAACGTGCTGATCGAGCAAATCGTTCGAGGCTATTAATGCACAGCCCTCTTTGTTACTTTGTGGTTCTAATCCTACTCTATTATCCTCTAAAATGGAATATGTTTCGAATTCCCTCAAATTTATGTCGTCCTCTTCTTCTTTACTTAGACAACTACAACTAGAGTCAGCACTAGATGAGCTACGACTTAGTGCTGGCTCTAATCTCAAACAGGGAAAAGCCCCAGACAAAAGTATTTACTTAGTGACGTACTGCGAATCAAAATGATTTCGGCTAATAAAAAGGGTATCGGAAGGCGACACGACTAAGTTGCAAGCCTTTGTCCAACTCTGACGAACATCTTTCTCTCTTGGGAATTAAAAAGCGTTATCGCTCTCTTAACGCGGCTGCTAATGCATCTTCTAATCGGCATTTAGACCATCCACAAATGCTTAGGGGGTTCATCGTATCCTAATTACATATATAAAAAATGTTTTAATTAACTCCCCATATGTGTGTGTATAATTCAATTAAAATAAAAAAAATGTTATCTTATTTATATAAATAATATAATATAATTTAGTAGAGAAAAATATATATAAATAATAATAATATTGCATCCATACTAATAATATATCATAAATTGTTCACACATCCGTAATGGTATTAAAAAAGAAAACAAAAAACACATCGAATACGTGTAAGACGTGTCGTCGATAATTATATAAATCAATTATATATAGGTTTACTCTACCCCCGTAATACATATCACATAACATCACCCGGAACAAAAGCTGACGCACCCTAATACTTCCTACCACACCCGGGAGCACCACTCATAACCACACCATACACATATATCACCACACATGATGACACGTCAAACCATAAACTAACTTATACAACGTATAGAGCTTATACATACATATATTAAATTATACACTGGTCATAGCCCGGGAAATTATTTAATTTTTACTCAAGTTACAGCTTGCACGGACGGACGGATAGACAGTCATCCGGATTTCAACTCGTCTCTTCATCCTGATCATTTATATATATATATAACTCTATATCTAACTCGATTAGTTTTAGGTGATACAAACAACCGTTAGGTGAACAAAACTATCATACTCTGTAGCAACATGTTGCGAGAGTAAAAAAATAACTCATGTAACTTTTAAATTAAAATGAAGAACACTCACCAAGGTGGAGGGTGAGCACAGCATGTGCCTTCAACTTCTTCACACCCACTGCACTTCGTTCGAAGTGCTTAATGCAAACGAATGCACTGTGGGTGGGTAAATCCTGCGTTGGTGGGATCTGCAAATTTTCCACCCACTTCTGGAAGTCCCTCTCGTTCCTGGGGAAAGAAAAGAATCTTCCGGAAGATTCTGTTGTGCACTCCCGAACGCGACACTTTCTAACATTTTTATTAGCCATTTTATTTTAAATAAAACTAAAGAGCGCAAAATCGAATTGGCGAACGAATGAAACTTTTCGCGACGAAATTCTTTAAGAACTAAAATTCCTTTGACCATTTCTTCTTCAACTTTCTATTTTGGCGCAATTTCCACAGTAAAAGATATATTAGAATTAGAAAAAAAAATAATTACTTGCATATAGTACATAAGAACTTTTTAAATCAAAACAGAATTCCCTCTTTAACTTTCAATTTGGCGCAATTTCCACAGTAAAATATACATATGTGTATTAGACTTAGAAAAAATCTAACTACAATACTTACATCTGGTATACATGAACTTTTCCAACCAACCATAAAACACCAGTATATAAATATATATATATGTATATATTAGCTTGATAAAACATACATACATATGTGTATTAGACTTAGAAAAAATCTAACTTTCCCCAGTAAAAGATATGCGCATATGTGTATTAGACTTAGCTAAAATCTAAGTACTTGCATATAGTACACAAGAAGTTTTCAAATAAAAAAGCAGAATTCCCTTATAACTTATAATTTGGCGCAATAAAACATATGTGCATTAGACTTAGAAACAAATCTATCTACTAGCATATAGTATGCATGAACTTTTCCAACCAACCAAAAACACCGTCATATAAATAAATATGTTTTTATGTATATATTAGCTTTGTCCTGCATTGATTTTATACATTAACATTTTATTTCTCTTGCTGTTAAATATCCTCTGTGGTGAAACACGCTCATCGTTTTCAGCACCCCTTTCAAAAATGGTGAAACACGCTTATCGTTTTCAGTTCCCCTTTCAAAAGTGAAATATTTTGCTAATGGCCTAATGGTATTTTACATTCTCTGATACGTCTATATTTGGAAACAGTTATTTAACCGGTGAAATACTCTTACAACTTACAAGGATTAAAGCCGAGCAAATACTCTTAGGTGTTGGTAAACTTTATAATAAATAAGAAAAAACCTTAACTTCGGCTGCGAGGAAGCTGATCGGTCAGTTGAGTGACAGCTTCGGATCTTTTAGCGATACATTGAATAATAATCTATTCAAAATTTCCTGAAGTTCATTTGTCGAATAAAAAAGTAAGACTTGAGTTCGATAAGTCAATTTGTATGACAGCAAATACTTCTTCGGAGATTGCAAAATTGCCTTAGAAAATAATCTATACCAAAAATCTTGAAAATATTTCGTCAAATTAGAAAGCAATCCATTCAAGCACTTGATTCCGAAAGTGTAGTTTATATAATATAACAGCTATATGCTATAGTGGTTCCGACAAATAAGTAGCATCTTGGTGAGAAAAGAACGTGTGCAAATTTTCTGACCGATATCTCAAAAACCGAGGGACTCGTTTGCATAGATACAGGAGGACAGACGGACTAATTATATAAATATTATATATACTTTGTAGGGCCTCTGATGTTTTCTTTTGGGTGTTACAAATTTAGTGGCAAACTTAATATACCCTGTTCAGGGTATAAAAATGTTGCGAAAGAATTTCACATTCCTTATTCGACGAAATCGTTAATGGATTACAATCAAATTTGGTGTCTTATTAACTTATATTGATCATATATATATATATATATATATATATTATATATAGGTTATATACTCATTTAGTTTTATTACTATAATTTACATCGCGTCAACGAAAATTATATAATATTAAAGTCATATATAGGTGATATAAACTCAACGCTAAATTTATTAAATTGAGTTGAAATCAATTTCATTAAAAGATCACAGATTATGACCAACCTGAATGGTTTCAAGACAGGTGGAAAGTCAGACATCAGGGTATATCCGGTGAAGAAAAAGGTCTAGGCTGATTACACTAACTTTTGACTTTGCTCAGGTATACTCGGGAACATCTTTTCAAGCAATTTATAAATATATAACTCACATACTGTTAGACATATTCAGTATATGGTTTCTTAGAATAAAGAATGTCATTATAAATATTTAGTATATAGGAGTCGGGTAGTTTGTAGATAAATATTCTTCCGATTCAACTCATTTTTGACATACAAGTATATACTATGTTCGCACCGACACAAAATTCGTGTTTTCATAGACAAAAGAGGTTTTCACGCGAAAACTTGTGTGTTCGTCCATACAAAATCTGTCAAACGAAAACACAGTTTTCGCTGAAAACCCCTTGAAAACTTACATTCCACCATTCCATCCATGATGGGTTCACCAATACACTTACATTTGATATGTCAGTACTGTTAATTTACATTTGCATTTTTAAATTCAGAACTATCCACTTATTGGAGAAAGCTGCAGAGCTATTGAGAGGAAGAGATGGCATCACGTGAAAATTTATTTTTATAATTTCATATATTATTATATTTTTTGTTGCATTCCTTTTTATATTTAAGTATATTATTATAACTAATTTTGATTAAAAGTTTGAAATTTTTTAAAGATATAAAAATTATATTATCTACTGCGCAAAAGAACATAGTATTAGTGAAATGGTTGCGAGTCTCCACAACAAAAGTCTCCGCCTACAAACAGGCTCATATATTGATCGAGATCGCACATTCTTTATGTACATATATATCGATATATATCATCGATATTCGATATTACTTTGTCATTGCTGACTTTGAATACACATTTGGGAAGTAGAACTCACATGCTGGCACAGTAACATAAATATGAACGAAAGTATGAAGTTGTTTGAAGAAATAGTAGGAAGCCAGTTTCCTAATTTATTTCTGGATTCATTGGAAGAGTATCCTGACATTGACCTAAAGGTATTTAAGTCTGTGTGTTGATGTAATGGTTAATCTGGGGTTACTTTGTATTTCATTGTTAAATAGGTAAATGTATAGTTTAGGTCCCCCAACTAAGGAAGCTTAAAAAATGATTTTTTTTTATTCGTCTTATTTTGACGCAAATATCCGTGAACGGAAAGTGAATTTTTTCAACATTTCCTTTTTTTTTTTTTTAAAAGAGAAACGTTCTTTAAAATTTTTTTAACACATGCATTAAAAACCCAGGTGTTGGACCGACCAGGGTAATTCTTTTGAAGGGCGGGAGAAGGCCGCCAGTGTGGAAAGTAGTTCGACGTTTTCCGATATTCGTCCATACCATCAGATCGCGGCACTAGAGAAATTGTTTTACTGTTACATTTCTTCAGTATTTTTTTTCACAACAAAATGTTTAACACGCGGAACTGGTAATTAGAGCTAAGTGATCTGAATTCTGCAGAATTTTGGGGCTAATAAAAAAAAACAACTAAGTGACTTGAAAAATATGTGCGCAGTTCGTTAAATATATTTGTAAATATATACATAATATTCAAAAAATTTACTTTTCGCTAACGAATTTGTAATATTCGCGTCAAAATAGGACGATTTAAAAAAAAAATTAATTTTTGAGTCCTTCTTAGTTGGGGGATCTAAACTATACATTTACCACGTGAAAGAACATGTGCGAAGTGTGTAATTTTTTGTAAAAATTCATTTATTTTAATTAAAAAAAAAAATAGAATTATAGAAAAAATAAACTTTCCGCTCACGGATTTGTAATCTTCGTAGATTATGTTAAATAATGAATTTTTTAGTTAATGTGATGTGTATAATAAGTGCATAATGTAAAAGAAAAGATAACCATAAATCAAGAAATTGTAAAATGAAATTTGTGAAATTTTCAACGTAAAATGCAAATATCTCGAAAACTATAAGTTTCCGGCGGCTATAATTATATATATTCGTGATCTGGATAATTCCTCTATCCAACCATACCCCTCTTAACACTGAAATCGTGGGATGCTAAACTAAAGCCCACCCTTCGGGAAAACTTTAGTATAACCAGAGAACGTAAATGAATAGAGAAGGAGCAAATGTTAGCAGTACTAAAATGTTAATTACGATGGAGGAACATCGAAAACGCGCAAATTGGAAAATAAAATTTCACCACAACTATCAGGGTACGAAACGAACTCCACCACTCTATAAGCAAAATGTATACACATACATATGCACAGATGTTCTTTGATATGCGCATAAACAAAACTTAAAATAATAAAAAGGAAAATAATTGACTTATGAAAAGAAAATATAAGTAATGAGGGAAATAATATAAAAATAGAACTAAAATATCATTTAATAAAAAAGAGTTATAAAAATAAAAAAAGAGTATATAAAAATATGTGATAGGATATGAACTTAGGCAAAATATTTTACATTGCCATAAAGAAGTGTGCTATACAAGCAGCACCACAGACGATATTCGAGCAATTTTGTCTAATCTGTAAACTGAAACAGCTATTGTTGTTTACTTGCTTCAATGTTCATATGTCTATATGTGAATATTCTTGAAATTGTCTTCCTTCATTCGCATGTCCAAATATATTTGCATATATATACACATATGTACATATTATGTCCCTCAATATGTCTTTCGCAAAAAATCAAACACTCGCGCAAGTGACAAAAAAAACGTAGACGCACCATCATCGGCCAATAATATTCAAGCGAACTCGCGGCATATTTTCTAAGTATTTTATATTACAACGACAACAAATTCATTCATAAGGAACGTGCGCTGCTTCAAAGCAAAGTGCGTTCGTTCATAACTCTGCGCCGCGCTATTTTTTCTGTGCGCCTGGTAAACCACATTTGGTTTTCATATAGAATTGCTACCGCAAATGCGCGAAAATAAAAATGAATGAAATTGAATTTGAATGTCTTCAGTAAAATTTCAATTTTACAATTTGTATCACTGAAAATCCTACCATCCCCCTCGCGTTTGTATGTTGCCCACAAGCTGCTTCCTCACAACATTTGCTAAAAATCAGAAATTTAAGAATTTGTCTGATGTTCACTTCAGAAAGGAGAATTGGCAACATGACCTCTTAGGAATTTGAATTATTATTTTAATTTTTTTTTATATTATGCACTATTTATGGCATTAAATTACAAAATTTATATAAAATTGCCATTCATATGAAATCATTAACTACTTCTATATATTCTAAGCACAGTCCATATAGTACTTTTATATGTTTACTTATTATCATTATTTCATAGTTTGTCGATTTAGCCCATTTTATCCAAATACGACGCTATGAAAATGCAGCCCAATCGGTAATCGCAATATTTCAAAAGAGCATAAGTCAATTTTCAACAGCAAAGCCCTGCAAAAAGGACAAACGAGACAACATAGCCGATCGACATTGTCGTAAAATTGTTGATTGAAACAAATTTTGTCAACTCCGCCACGATGCGCAAAATTCGGCGTCAATATGTATGTGAGCTCATATGTATATATGTATGTTTGTCGACAAAATCGTCCTTTGGTTACTTTCAACAACACAATGTCTGCGCGAACTCGCCGTTATTTCGTTGGCTTGCCACTATACACAGAGGCGTTCTAACTGAGGACTCTTAGTATATTATTATGTTGCTTATTTTGTATTGAAAAATACTAATGCATTTATGAATTATTTTCGTAATATAATATATATTATATATATATATATGAATACACATATATTCATGCCTATAATCGTTTTTAAACTAAATTCGATATATAAAATATATATCTGAAATAATTATGTGGCAGTGCGCCCCAACCCCTCGCAGGCAATCGTTCAACTCGCAAAAAGCAAAAAGTGTGGACGAAAGTCATTGCTTGTGCGGGGCAAGAAGAAGCAAGCATCAGCGTACGTGTACTTATGAATGTATGTGTGATTATCACATTTGTGTAAATACGCATAAATAAAGGAATATGCAATAAACCCAAACATATGAACATATTTCCCTGAAATATTTTAATTATCTCAGGAAGTTAAATATGCTATTAAAGTAATTGAATTATGATATGCTTAGATTCCAATTAATAAAATAAAAATTAAATAAAATTTCAGTTTCATGAGTTTTACGATTCGAACGTATAGGTTCGTATTCGGATTGTGCTTAACCCCTTCCCGCTTACGACCTCAGCCACCACAAAAGTGGAAATGTGGCCGCTTAGCCACCGTTTTATTGTTATCCTTTGTTTAATAAGCAATTGCTCACATAACGCACATACATAAGTTGGAAAAATAGCCTATTAAATGTTTATTTTATTATGAAATCTGGGGTTTTTACCGGTAATACAGATTTTTAATTCAGAAGGCTTTTCATAATTATAAATTTGTCATATCATAGAAATTGAAAACATAAATCTAAATAGGTATGCGCAACGATTTTTCATATAGGAATATTCGTTGTGTCTATTTATAGCATTTCGCATATTGTGTGGTGTATTTTTCTTTTTCGAAGTTATATTTTTCGATGTTCCCTCATCTGGAACTACAAATTAGTACTCAAAAAGTTTTCAGTTAGCATTTGCTCCTTCTCTATTCATTTACGTTCTCTGGTATAACGTCCCACGCTTTCGGGGATAAAATGGGTATGGGCGGATAGAGGAGATCCTCCAGATCAAGAATATTTATAGATATAGCCGCGGGAAACTTATAGTTTTCGAGATATTTGGGTTTAAAGTTCAAAATTTTGACTATTTAAAGTACGCATTTTTCCCATTTCGAATGAGTTATACACTTATATTTTCCACTTTTATATCCACTAACACTTCACTAATTCGTTTGTACACATTTATTTTACATTATTTAGTGCAAAAATAGTTTAATTCAATAAATAAATTATTGTTAAATTCTATTAATTCTGACAATAACGAAAGGGTTGCAAAATTTCAAATAACCAGTGTTACCTTATCGACATCTTTTGTAATTGAACTGAAAGAAATTAAAACAGATAATACCCCAAATACAGGAATCCAAAACCTAGAGAAATAAACTATTACAAAGCATTGATGTTAAGTATTATGTTATACCCTCTATGACAATATTACTTTTTTCTTATAGAACTTCTTTTTGCGTTGGCGGCCTTCGGCCGCACTTTAAAAAAATAATCTTGGTCGGTCCAACACCGGGGTGTATCAAGGTTTTTTTGCGCAGAACTTATTTTTGCGTTGGAGGCCTTCGGCCGCGCTTTAAAAAAATAACCCTGGTCGGTCCAACACCGGGGTGTATCAAAATATTTTTCGCGCAGAACTTCTTTTTGCGTTGGCGGCCTTCGGCCGCGCTTTAAAAAAATAACCCTGGTCGGTCCAACACCGGGGTGTATCAAGGTTTTTTTGCGCAGAACTCCTTTTTGCGTTGGCGGCCTTCGGCCGCGCTTCAAAAAAATAACCCTGGTCGATCCAACACCGGGGTGTATCAAGGTTTTTTTGCGCAGAACATATTTTTGCGTTGTTTCCTGTATCTAGGGTACAACCTCTCTGTTTATTTTATTTTTCTTCGTTTACAAAATATATTAGTATGGCAACACTGATGTTTTGACATTCACAACCATTTTGTTATTGTCAAAATTAATAAAATTGAAGAATGATTTAAATATTGAAATAAAGCTATTTTGCAGCATCTAATATAAAAAAAAATTCAAAAACGAATTAGTCAAGTGTTAGTGGATATAAAAGTGAAAAATATAAGTGTATAATTCATTTTAAATCGCAAAAGTACGTACTTTAAATAGTTGAAATTTTCAACTTTAAACGTAAATATCTCGAAAACTATAAGTTTCCCGCGGCTATATCTATATATATTCTTGATCTGGAGGATCTCCTCTATCCGCCCATACCCATTTTATCCACGAAAGCGTGGGACGTTATTCTAAAGCCGACCCAAAGATAGGATAAAATATTTGGTTCAACGGTATTTTTGCGTTTTCGAAAAAGGTCCCCTTGGTTCGAGAAATTGCAGATCCGGTACGATACGATCCTTTCCGGCATCCAAACGTACCGACAGTGCTATTTCCCACTACAGAGAGCACCATCGGCGTTTTATGCATTCTGCATAGTTTTTCGGTTAATATAACTCCTTGCCAACGAATATGGTTCCTGTATTTGTGATATAATCTTTCTATTTTTGTTCGTTTGCAAAATATATTAGTATGGTAACACTGGTTATTTGTTTGTATACAACCCTTTTGTTATTGTGCGAATAAATCTAATTGAACAATAAATTAAATAATGAATGAAAGAAAGCTAATTTTGCACTATATAATGTGAAATAAATGTAAAATTCTTTATAAATCGAGAAAGTACGTATTTTAAATTGTTAAAATATACAGTGTCGGACAAAACTAAAGCACGAAATTTATCATATTACCATTTAGCTGCATATAATTTATTTACTGTTATAAAATTAATATATTCTACAAAAATATAAATTTTTATTGATGTATTAAAAAAAACGTAACATATTAATTCATTTTACACTTATATATGACTGATTAACAATATACATAAAATACATGCGACAAAACTAAAGCACATTACATTTAGTTAAAAAATAAAAGTATTTGTGGTTAATATTTGGTGGCATAAATATTGTTTTTTATGACGGCTTCACATTTTCTTGGTATAGATTCAATTAAAATGTTTAAAATGTCTTGAAAAATATTTTTTTTATGCTCGTTCGACTTGAGTAAGAGAGAGTCCTTGTTTTTACAATTTTCCCGCTGAATTTTCAATCTAAAATTTCTCATATATTCTCTATGGGATTGAGATCAGGTGATTGCGCGGGCCACTTCAAAGCTTCTATTTTATTGAAAATAAATCAATCCTTTGCACATTTGGCCGCGCGCTTTGGATCGTTATCGTGTTGGTAGTTCCATTTTAATGTCATTTCCTATTCAGCATGAGGAAACCTAACGTTTTGAAGGACGTTTTTGTAAATAAAACCATCCATTATGGCATTAATTTGATGGGTCAGACTTCTCCATGATCTGAGAAACATCCCCAGACCATAACGTTACCTCCTCCATGTTTCACAGTACCTTGTGAATAACGAGGATTCAAACGTTGTCTTCAATTTAATCCACCAGTTCCTTTCATATTGTACTTGGACTTATCAGAAAACAGTACACTCCTCCATTTTGTAATACTCCAGTTAGCGTTAGCTTTTGCAAATTTAACCCCCGCTTTTCGATTTTTTCGAAATATTCAACCCCAATTCGGTCTGAATTGATCTAGCTGATATAAAGGTATCTCTTTTTATGGAGCGCACTAGGGCCATATCCTCACGGTTAGTAGTTTTACGTGGTCTGCCACCTCCGTAAATTGTGGTTTGGGAAGCCGAAGAACGAAAACGACTTATAATTTTTGAGACAAGCTGTGATTAATTGTGAACTTTTTCAAAATATTAGTTACTGATTCACCTTTTTCAAAATCGCTAATAATTTTTCCCCTAAATAGTGCTGAATACTTATTACGCGCTATTTCACAAATATTTTTTTTTATGCCGATGCAACACCATCGATGGTGACAATGAGTAATCTAATTGTATTAAAATTACTCCAACACGCTCTTCAAATAACGGTTTCTAAGTACAGTTGGAATTTTAACGGGACTAGTTGAAATAAGGTCGATAAAACTAGTAAATATAGTTTAGTGTTTTAGTTTTGTCGCAGTAAATATACATATTATCCGAAATTTGTGTATGTGATAATTTTATTTGAATTAAAAAAGGTTCAGGTTTTTTAACTAAATGTGTACAAGGTGAACTTCGTGCTTTAGTTTTGTTTGACATATATATATTCTTAATCTGGAGAACCTCCTCTATCCGCCTATACAGATTTTATTCCCGAAGTCCTAGGACGGTATTCTAAAGCCCGCCAAAAATGTATAGAGGAGGTGCTCCAAATTAAAAGTATATATACATATATATCTGCCGCTGAAAAAAGGTTTTTTAGATATTTGGATTTAGAGTTCAAAAATTCAACAATTTAAAGTATTGTATTTTTCAATATAAATTTTTCAATATGAATTTTACAATCATATTTTTCACTTTTATATAACATTTCACTAATTTGTTTCTACCCATTTATTTAATTAAATAGTGCACAAAAGCTTTAATCCAAAATAATTTTTTTTTTAAATACGACTTAGATTGATAGATTAGTTTTGAGGTATGCACCGCGACCTATGGTCTATTGTGCCCTCCCCTAAGTAATATCGTATCATCTAGGCCCAGCATGTTGATAAATTCTAAAATTCTGCTGGGTGCTAGTGAGGCGATACAATCCCTGTGTGAAAACATGGATCCCAGGGCCTTGATTCTGCGTCTGTAGACTGCTGTGCAGTTCATCAACAGATGTTCAGGGGTTTCCGGCTCTATGTCGCAGAACCGGCAGTTTGCAGAAGGGGCTATACCTATGTTGAAGAGGTGCTTCTTAAGCCTGCATTGGCCGATATAGAACGCGAAAGGTAGCTGGAATTTGTTCCTCGAGATATTAATTATAGCTTTAAACCGTTGGAGGTCGTAACCCCCTATTAGCAGCCTGGCATGGCGCATGCCCTGAAGTTGTTGCCAATGTGTCTCCCTGCCTGCTCTTTCCTCCCTACGGAGGAGCTCTTTAATGGTATGTGGACCAACCGCTATGAATGGTTCCGGTCCTACTATTTCCGTAGAGGCTGCAGAGCGGGCCAACTCGTCAGCCAGTTCGTTCCCGGCTATACCCCTATGGCCAGGTACCCAAATAAGGTGCACTCGGTTGTGCTCTGATAGGCTGTTCAGCCGTTCTATACACTCCATCACTAGAAGTGATCTGACCTCATAGGCAGAGGTCGCTTTCAGTGCCGGCTGACTATCGCTGAGTATAGCAATACTTTTATTGCGATAGTTGCGTTCCCTTAGCAGCAGGACTTGATAGTGCCTTCCCTTAGCAGCAGGACCAGTGATGAATCATTCCATTCAGACTTGCTGCCAAGGGTAACTTTGAACTTCTTAGTGAAGTTTACTACTTTGGTAATGTTGTCCCTCGGGAGAAGGGCCAGTGGTATCTCCTCACTTAGCGCCTTCATCTGCTGGGATGAGATTACCTTCCCTTTGCCAACTACCTCTGCTGTCATTTGGAGTAGAGTCCGTTTGGCTGTCTGTTCGATTACAAGGTCTAGCGGTGAAAGTTCTAGCATGACTTCCAGTGCTGCGGTCGGACACGTTCGCATTGCTCCCGACGCGCAGATGCAGGCAAGTCTTTGCAGCTTCGACAGTTTGAGTCCTACCGAAGTCTGCGATGCTTTAGAAACCCAAGATACCGCTCCATACGTGATATGGATCTCGCGATCATGGTGTACATCCACCTGATAGTCCTTAGGGAGCACCCCCAAGATTTTCCAGCAAGTCGGTTGCACACCATGAGTGCTTTTGTAGCTTTGGTCTGGTCCACATGCTGCTTCCATCGTAGAGTGGAATCCAGCGTAAGGCCCAGATACTTGACCGTGCTGGCCATCTCCACCACTCTGCCGTCAAGGGATATATTTCTGAGGCCTGGCAGTGACCTTCGTTCGGTGAAGAGAATGATTGTAGTTTTAGAGGGGTTGATGTTTAAGCCAACCCCATGTTGGTTGATGTTTAAGCATATCCCTGACAGCGGATTCCATTGCTAGTTAGCCGCTCCAGGAGATCGTCCACAACTAGGCTCCAAAGTAGGGGGGATAGCACTCCACCCTGTGGGCAACCTCTTGTTGTGCCAAGACGAATTTTGGAATCTCCTACTGCGGTTTCCGCTACCCTAGTGCGCAATGCGGCTGCAATCCATCTGCGTTCTGGTGCTGCCACACTTCTTTTCTCCAGTGCTCTTGACACGCTTTCATGAGAAACATCAAAGGCACCTTCGATGTCAAGGAAGGCTCATAACATCACCTCGCCCCCATCTAACGAATTCTGGATCTCCGAGGTTAGTTGGTACAGAGCTGTGTTTGTTGATCTGCCTGCTCAGTAAGCATGTTGCTTCGGATGAAGCGGTGAAGCCTTCAGCACCTTCGATCGTATTTCGTGGTCTAGGATCTTTTCCATACTCTTAAGCAGGAAGGAAGTAAGACTGATTGGCCTGAAGGATTTCGCTAATGAGTAGTCTTTCCTTCCTACTTTGGGTATGAAGATCACCTTTGCAGTGCGCTATGGTTCTGGGATATATGCCAGAGCTAGGGTATCCCTCATCAGCCGAACAAGGTGGGGCAGTAGCACCTGGTCCCCCTGTTGCAGAAATCCTGGAAGGATACCATCCGCACCCGGGGACTTATATTTTTCAAAGGAGGCCAAAGCCCACTTGATGGAGTCTGCAGTGAAGAGCTGTTTTGCGACTATCCAGTCCAAGCGTGATGATCTTCGTTCGACCATAGGTCGGATCTGGTGCACATGCTCTTGGTGGCTGTCTTTAGGGGACAGCTGCTGTAATATGCCTCTGCAATGTATTGGTTTAGAGCAGACAATCTGCTTTCTAATCCAGAAGCCGTTGCACTCCTATCCAGCTGCTCCCTGCTACTAACATTTATACAAGCGAGTCCCTAAAAGCGGCCTAGTCCGTGTTCCTAGGGATACGTTTGGGAGGGAGTTGTTTGACCTCCATCCCCAGTGCGAATCTTATGATACGGTGATCCGACATGGAGGGTTCCGATGACACCCTCCATTGTGAGATCAGCCCTGCCACAGACTCGTTACTGAGAGTGATGTCAAGCACCTCCCGTCTAACACTAGTTACAAAGGAGAGTTCGCACTCCACGTTTGCAATACTTAAATTCTTACTAGCTATAAACTCAATAAGAGCCTCACCCGTGTGTTGCAGTCCGTACTGCCCCATTCGATGTGGTTAGCATTAGCGTCACATCCCATGATGAGGGGCAGCTTATTCTTCCTGCAGCTCTCTTCCAGGTTGCCGACTGCCTCTGGGGGTGCTGTCGGAGTCTCCCCCAGAAAGTAGGCCGCTGCCACGACGAAGTTCGCTCCTTCGTCGTTCCTTGCTTGCACAGCGAGCAGGTCCTGTGTTAGGAACTCTGAAATACAAAAGAAATCAATACCGTTCCTAAGTACTATGCAGGTTCTAGGTCTCTCACTAGAGAGATCGCAGATTACCTTATTCGACTCCATTTTTAAGCCCCTGACCTCTCCTTTATTGGCCCATGGCTCCTGGATCAGTAGTAAGTCCAGTCCATCCATTGTGAACTTGCTCGCGATAACCGCCGAGGCCGACGCCACGTGGTGCAGGTTCACCTGGGCAACTACTATGCGCGGCCCCACTACAGGATCGGCTCCATGAGGAACTGGTCCTCATTCTCACCGTCCTCCGCGATGCCCCCCGCTAGGTTCGTGAGCCCCTCCAGAAGCTCCTGAGTGGAGAATAGCGCCCCCCCTTGTTGGCCCGTCTTCTCGGTAGGGACCTTCACCGTTGTCTCAGCAGTTGCCGCCTGCTTCGACGTACTTGCGCCGGGTTAAGTCTCAACCTCATCCACTTGCATCGTTCCTCCTGCAACCCCCTCGGTGATAGATTTCGGCTTGAATGGCCTCAGGACCACCGAGCTGAACCTATAGTTCAGGCGGAAGCTCACCCTCCATACGAATTTATACGATTCGTCGTCTATGCAGAGGTTGAGCCTCCACCCTGAATCCTCAGCCTTGCTGTTGATCATCCGCCAGGCTGATGTGCTGAGACCCTCGTTTTGGTTTCGGATGAGCCCGAGAGCAAACTCGTACGACTTTCCTGCGCACCTGTGGAGGAATACCGTCATGCTGTGCATAGGCGGGATTTCGTCCCCCTTCTTTGCGCAGATCATGCGGCCATTCCAGCCTACCAGCTTGGAAGCGATCTCCCTCAGCCAACTAGCCGACCTTTCATCCTTGCAGTCAACCTGCAGCATGCCTCCCTTAAAATATACCCCATTAAGGCTTTGTATCCAGACCCTCTGAATACCTCCTCCATGAGAAGATCTTGGAGCACAGTGAGCTCCTCTGATCCCAGCGCCTCCGCCGGGTAGTTCAGAAGCAGCACAGCCATTCGAATGCTTTTGAGGGCATCCGCATACCTGCGCTGTCCCTCCACTGGCCGGGGGGGATTTGGGGTGGAGTGGTGGCCACCAGTCGCCTGTGCGATGTTGCCCCTCTGCCGCTTGGTGTTGGGCGGCTCGTGCGGCGTCAGCTTTTCCGCTTCGCCGCTTGGGTGCTCGAGGGAGCTGCCTTTACGCAATCTCGTGGGCTGAGTTGCGCCTACTGGGCAGTGGCCCCGATTACTGCCAATACGCTTCCTAATGGCCGCAGTATTAACACCCTTTTGCTTTCCTGAAGCAGATGAGCTTTTGTCTCCTCTCACCCTGTTTCGCGCTAGTTTTTCGGCTTCCTCCAGAGTTCTTTCCTCCTGGAAGTGCCTCAGGTACTACTTCAGGCTGGCACCGCTCATGTCCTTTCTTCTGGGATCGTCCTGTCCTCCTGGACACCCCGTTGGTGGCAGGGGGGTAGTCTGCCTCCCCTCTTCCTCCTGCGTTTGCGAGCCCCACCGGTGGACGCCCGTTGCGACTCCTCTGTGTTTGAGCAGTTGCTCCTGCTCGAGAGAGTCTCCGTGGGGTTCGCTTTTTCCGCAGCGGCCGCAGTAGAAGTCGCCTGCAGAGCGCCGCTGCACGAGGGCATGTCATCATCATCATCCCTGGCATGCTGCTTTGGCGAAAGGGCGTCCAGGAAGCTGAACTTACGTTTAGTCCCTGCTTCGCCCTTACCTGTACCGCTGCTTTTGCTGTTGTCCTTGTCCATGTTCGTTTGCTGTTGTTGTTGCCGAGTTCCGTTTGTTGTTGTTGCGGTTTTTGTTGTTCATCTCGTTCGTACGACCCTTGGCTCGACAAGGCAAGCCGTCGGGTCAGAGCCCCGCGCCAGAGCCCCTTGATGCGGCAAGGCCACCGTTACTTCCCAATGCAGCCCGGTGTTGAGAAGGCTCCGTTAGACTACAGCCAAATTTACCTCCTGGCTGCAAATCATCCAATGGGCACGGGAGTCGCATAACACCCTGGATTAGGAGGTGGCAGCTCTTGGTTGTCGCACGCATACGGCTTCTGACAACCAGTGTGAGGGTGCAAGCACCACTCACACCAGTTGGGAGATGCCGAGAATGCCTTGCGACTTAAGCCCCTCCACCACGGCAAGGTGCCTGCCATTCGCAGAGGTAAAAATACGACTTACACCATTACAATAGGTTTGCATGTAAACAAAAGATTAGTTTTACCATATATGCAGTGAACCAAAAAAACTTGTATGGAGAGATATTTTGACTTCGAAGTTACTTTTCACTTAAACTATTTTAGCTTTTAAGCTGCAACAAAGAATAACAAAATGTGAGCCCTATCTATTTTTCGTTTATTATAAAAAATGTATTACTAAATCTATTTTGATGTTAACCATTTCAATTAATTAGAATATCTGACTTTTGAGCGGCCACAAACAAACATGTACACTTACGTTGGCAACACTTTAATTGCAGTTATCTTGTAGGTACCGTTATTTTTGTCTGCTATTTGCGTATGTTCGAACTGTATTACTTGGTAAGCGAATTTCTTTTGTGAGATTGTAGTTAGTAAGGAAAAACCCAAATATCGGATGTTGCTGTCGCCAAGAAGTTGAAGGAAGTTGGCATTGCAAAAGTCTACCCTCAAACTGTTTAGAATTTCTGGGTTCACATACATAATTTTAGAGCCCATACACCACAAAATAAGTCACACTTTCGAGTTCAAAGAGAGATATTGGGAAACGTTTATTATATTGCAAAGAGTTTATCCATCGTAAAAACGTAATTTATTTTAGCTGGATCTGATGGTCGATTTGTATCGCCTAAGAATTCCTTAGCACTGAAAGATAAAAATTAAATAAATACTGTCAAGCATGGTGGAGGCTGCATTATGACGTGGGATGAAAGAGAAGCAAATAGGGTGCAATGTGAGCAAATGGCGTCGGTAACCTTGTTTTAATCGAAGAAATTATGAAAAGAATGAACTTGGCCATATTACAAAAAAATTTGGCTCCATCAGCAGCTAAACTCAATTTAAAAGGTTACTGCTTTTTTAAGGATAAACATTTTCCTTTAGAGGATAAGCAATGGATGTTGTACACCGTGAAAAAAGTGCAGCCGCATTCTCCCCAGAGTCGTGACCTTAATCTGATAGAATATCTGTGGGCCTATATGGAGACAAAGTTACGAGTGCGCAAAGTTAATAGCAACAAGTAAGGAAGGGCTAAGTTCGGATGTAACTGAACATTTTATACTCTCGCAAAGTCAAATAGTATACTCGTTTGAGATTTCTTTGTGGATTGACTGATATTTTCGGTAGAAGGTCAACTATAGGCACTGGGGTCCACATATTTAGTACTTAGGGGCTTAAACAGTTTTGGTTCGATTTAGACAATTTTTGGCCACAAGGTGGCATACTTTAATCGCATTATTCACGCAAAGTTTTATCCCGATACAGTCATTGTTGCCTGATTTGCATTGTGGAAAGTGAAAGAATCAGATGGAATTTAAATTTTCGCACTATGACATAGAAACATGAAAAGAACGTTATGCACCGAATGTGGTTGAAATCGGTTAAGCAGATCTCAAGATATGGGTTTTCACCTAAAAGTGGGCTGTGCCACGCCCACTGTCTAATTTTGAACGCGGTTCCTATAAAGTCATCTCATACCATCCCAGAGATAAAATTTAATGTCTCTGGCGTGTTTAGTGCTTGATTTATCGCGCTTTTAGTAGTTTTTAACAGTACCGTTATATGGGGAATGGGCGGAGTTGCCACCCGATTTCGGTACCAAGAAACATGTCTACCAAGTTTCATAAAGATATCTCAATTTTTACTCAAGTTAGAGCTTGCACGGACGGACGGACGGACAGACAGTCACCCGGATTTCAACTCGTCTCTTCATCCTGATCATTTATATATATATAACCCTATATCTAACTCGATTAGTTTTAGGTGATAAACAAACAACCGTTAGGTGAACAAAACTATTATACTCTGTAGCAACAGGTTGCGAGAGTATAAAAATGAGGTTAAGGCTGCTCTGCAGCAATATTGGCAAATGTACATCTTAAACTTATACAACATTTTGTGTATTCTATGAATAAAAGACTGCAAACCGTGATAGAGGGCAAAAGTGCATATACAAAGTATTAATGAGTATGAATTGAGATATCTTAATGAAATTGCACACGTGTTCGTTCGCGAAAAAGGGAGGACGAGTTCGTTGATGGGCGTAATAAAACTGCAATTAGGTACAGGGGATCGCAGTAGCAAGGGTCACTTGCAGACAAAAAAGTTTGAGGGCGTGACCCCGCATTCTAAGAAGATTAATGTACATATCTCCTAAGCCATTCAAGCTATTATAAACAAATTCGCTCTGGACAAATCACTTAAGCAGCCCAGCGACACTGTAAAAACTGATGAAATTAGATGAGAACTCCGCTCACTCCCCATATAATGGTCCTGTTAAAAACTACTAAAAGCTCGAAAATCAATAAATAAATGCGGCAGAAACATACAATTTTACACCGGAAATCAAGGAAAAGTGATTTATAAGCATATAATTAAACACCAATAAGCGTATCGGGATAAAACTGTGCACAAATACTGCTCTTGAAGTGTGCCAGCTTATGACTAAAAATTATCCAAATCGGACAAAACTGTTCAAGCGTGGTTTTTATCGAAAATATCGGTCAATCTGCGAGAAATATGATACAAACTTAGAGAATCCTTACTTGATAATATTATGCCCGTGTGCCAAAAATGTTTTGAATCGGATCAATAATTCCCGTAGTTCCCAGATAAGGGCTGAATTTATACCGTTAAAAACAATGCATCTATGTGCTTAAAATGGATAAAATCAAGTGAAAACTTGCTTAGCCCCTAACTAGTTAATAATATGTGGTAATGGCAAAATTAGATATAAGCGGTTCAATACTATCTCTCATATATAACATATATAATATAAGATTTTCAAACTTCCGGTTGGATTATTCCGTATATATCGGTCAATATGTAAGATATCTTAACAAAATTAACTGATCGTATAATATTGGACATACTATAGTTTATTGCCGAAAATACGTGATATTGGACTACGAAAAACCCCCATACACTACATATAATCATTTTCGTTATTCTAATAAACCTTATGCTGAATATATTGGTCAGTGTATTAGTTATATATTATATTTACCATACCTATAATATGCATTGATGTTTACGATTAATATCTCGTAAATGCTTAACTTAATCGAAAAATTATACAATTTTTGTAGAGTAGCAAATTTCCTCCAAACTATGAGCTTTCCAATTTATAATGATTTCTTTTTATTGAGTTAAAAATTCATAAGAAAAAAAATTTGCCTTACAATAATCAAACTTCAACCGCTAATTTTCTTTAAACGGTTAGTTTTACGAAAAAATAGCGGAAGCCCTTTTTGTAGAGCATTAACTTTCCTACAAAATCTATGAACCGAGATATTATTTTAAGTAGTTGGAAGCGAGATTTAAATATTTCTATCTGATAATATGAAATAAGAGAAAACTGTAAGGCGGGGAACCTAAGAGGTCATACTTGGAAAGACTTTCAATAATAAACTTGTACATTAAAACTTTTGAGTTGCATCCAAAACTGAGAAAAAAACCCGTTTTATTAATTTTCAAAAAGTAATTGAAGTTTAATTTTAACAAGTAAGAAAGAGCTAAGTTCGTATGTAACCGAATATATCATAGTCTTGCAACTTGCAAGGATCAAATCCGGGGAAATACTTTCAGGTGTTGGCAAATTTTTATATCAATAAATGTTGCGAAAAAATTCAACAATAATTGTTCGACGAAACTGAATGGTTTACAATCGAATTTGCATCTTATTAACTTATATTATTGGTCATAGATTCAATTAGTTTGATAACGATATTTTACATCCCATCAGCACAAATTATATTAAAATCATCTTCAAATAAGATCTATCTGACATAAACTCCAACGAAAAGGCGAAGTTTTATATATTGGGTTGATGTGCAAAACGTGAACTAGAGGATTGGAATTGATTATATCAAGGATGTGAGGTTTGGGCAAAGGTCTAAATCAATTCTATTCATATTAAGTGCTAAACCACGTAATTTTTAAAAAAGCTTGTCACTTAAATTTTCTAATACATCACACATTTTGACCAACCTAAACGGTTTAAAGATAGGGGAGTCAAAAATCATATAGGGCATATTGGGGGCAGTAAAGATCTGGGGTGATTTCACTAACTTTTGACATTGCTCAGGTATATTCAAGAGCAATTTTATATCATATATACATATATATATATTTATTTGTTGATTACCCCCGTGTGATGGGTAACGTAAAATCTTCCAGAGTTTCCCCTCTCTTGTTAAATCCAGGCTTTGGATGTATTTGGTGTATTTTTAAAGCTGAGGACGGCCTGATATTTGACCAACCAGGGTTATTTTTTTTTAAGCTTTGCCGAAAGCCGCTAACGCACAAAGCTGTTCTACGTGAAAGAACTTAGGATGCCACGGTGATGAATCGACCAGGATTAATTTTTTGAAGCACGGCCGAAGGCCGCCAATGCAAAAAGATTCTTCGCGTATGTGGTATTTTGTCTTTATTTCTTTTGGTTGGTTTGCCAAATATATATTTAAATAAGGTAGCATTAATTATTCATTAGTATGCAACCCATTTGTTATTGTGTGTGTGAATCGAATTGAACGAAAAGCAATAAGTCAGCGGCAGCTATATTAATATTCTTAGTCTGGAGAACCTCCTCTACCACCCCTATTTTAAAATTTACCCAATATTTTTAAGTTTTGTTTTATACAAATTTCATAAATTTAGCCATTTTTATTATGTAATTTTTTTATTCATGTTGAATTTTACACTTACTTATTTGAGATTTTTCTTCGATAAGGGCAAAAAACGCAAAACAGGTAGTCTAAGACACAGCTCTGGAAGGCCAATTGTAAAAGATATGGATACAAAAATGGAATACGTCGAGTCCACCAGTAATATAAACACGGTTTCGATTGCGCAGGAGCTAAATACGTATGAAATCATTTTAATAAGTTAGGTAAGGTTAAAAAGTCGATGCTGACAAAAGCCAATAAGGATCTCTCTTGGACGACTGAGAATGTTGGTACATTGTAATTAAATACTTCTCTGCTTTGGATTGAATGTACACTTCGTCAAAAAAGGCTGCACTTAGGAACAATAGACTGGATACAAAAAAAAAACTCGATGTATGGGTACCATAGGAATTAACCCAAATAACCTCATGGACTGAATTTCTATCAGTGTATTACTGCTGAATCGAAATAAAATTGATCAATTTCTCAAACGGATGATTCGTGGTTATGAAACAGTCGTGGTCGAGTCACCGTGATCGGGCGCAAACGGTGGCCAACTCAGAATTGGCAGTCAGGAAGGTTTTTTTGTATTTAATTGGATGTGCAGAGCATCGCTTTTGCCTATGAAACAAAGCTAATATTTGAGTTTACTACATTTCTACACATCTGCCACAGTCATAAAGAGTACACAATTTTTATTTAAAAAAAAATTGCACTCCGTCTTTGAAGCTTGCTGCAAGTGCACTTAATATCACCGAAGGAACGAGTGACCTATTAACATTGTTTGATATCATTTACAGCAATGCAAGTTGTGAGCTTGAATAGCAACGAAGGCAAAAGACACAAAAATACATCACTTGTTCGGTTCTATAAACAAAGCAAACAGTACATATGTATTCTTTTCTTCTCACATTTGCATCGAAAAAAGTATTTCGAGAAAAACGGGTTTAAAGTTTAACCTTAAGTTTTAGGCAGCGTAACTGATAGTCGCCTCTGGCTGCACTTGTCCGCTAAATCGGTCCAGTTGCCACAAATATAATTAAAAGAAAAATTTTAATCATATACTTAAGAATTACAAAAATAATTTATTTTAGAATTATCAATTTTTCATTAGCTTTTAAATCAAAAAGTAATATTTTAAATTTTTATAACCAAATTTTATTTTTAATCCCAAAGTCGGATTAGTTAAAGCCCTAAGTTTAATTTTTCATCCAAAAATTTTGAAAAAAAATTTTCAACCCTGAATCTATCGATTGGAAATTAATGATAACATCAACAATGTAGTTTTCTAAAAAGATACCACTCATTAGAACCATTTAAATAAGGATACAAAAACAAGGATGCCACACGAGTTAACGCAGAAAAACTTTGTAGATCGAGTTTCCATCGGCGAATTGTAGATCATGTCTTAACTCGGACATGTACTGAAAACAATTGGACTGTATAAATGAAGCAATTACATAGAAGCCGCCAGATTTGCTCAATAGAAAAAGAGTTGTGCTCTACAAGGACAATGTCAGGCCACACACATCGATAGGAACTAGTTAGAAGCTCCGGGAGCATGGTTGAAATGTTTAATATACTTCCACTTTATAGTCGCGATGTAGAACCAATTGATTACTATCAGTTCCTGTCTATGCGAAGGATTTTTCTGGCTTAAACTTCGCCTTAAGAGAAACTCATGCAAATCGACTTTCCCAGTTTTGTCAAAATACCTTCCATATGGCATCAATTTATCGAATATTCAATATAATTGTAATCCATTTACGGTTTCACCGAATAGTGAATGTTGAATTCTTACGAACATTTTTTTAATATAATGTTCAGTTAAACTTAAGCTCAGCCCTACCCTACTTGTTATTGACTTCAACTTTGTTGCTTCGTAGTATTGTTATTATTGTCGTTAAATTATGATTTTATTTAAAGAACAGGTTGCCTTGGAAAAAGTCATATGTTCTTCTATGCGGAATTCTGGAAATTATTCATTAGCGCTTCGGTTGCTAAGTGGTGCCTACAATGAAACGATGAATAAAAAAACTTGCCTTTGGACTTCAATACTTTTAAAGTTGTATGTGTCATGTAAAGAGAATCGGGACGCCAACCAACTACTTGCAATTCTTGGTATGTTTACAATTTCATTGTTGTTAATTAATTTTTGATTAAAGCATTTTTTCTAGGCGTACTTGCTGAATTAGCCTACACTTCAGAGGAATCACGCAGAATGTTTGGTTGCAATTACGTCAAGAATCTCCTTGAAATAATAAGTAAAAAATATTACACTCCTACAGATAATTTGGCGGTTCTTCGTCTTATGGTTATTCTGTTACAATTTTATCCTGAATATAGTGCTCAAAGTAGCGGCATAGTTAAAGATTTTTTATCTCAATTTATGGATTCCCACAATCAAAATGTCATGGAGAGTGCTGCTAAATGTTATCATCATCTGCTTTCTATATCGAAATATTGTTTCAATAGAATAGCAGTTAAGGATCTTTGGGAGACGTATCAAGGAGAACTCTTAGATATGTTACAAACGCTGTCGGACTCATTCTTAGGAGTACTGAATTCTCCAGTTATTCAAGCTATGAACTGTGAACCTTTGAATATTCCTATGTTGGAACTTTGTGATGATCCAATAAAAAGAATTTCACAAGTTTTCATACGCTTTAAAAATGTGGCGGTATATTTTATTGTGACATTACGGTAAATTAATGAGTTACATAATTTTTTATTAATTGACTGAATTATTCTTTTTTAAAAAGGGAACCATTTTTAAGTGAAAAACCTGTTAACGCAAATAGAATCATTGATATTATAAAAGGTGCCTTGAATGTTATTCAATTATTCAACAACAGAAAAAAAACAATTAATAGTATCATGCGTAATCTACTCCTACCTGAATTTTATTACATTTTGCTACAAGTTTTAAAAGCTTTAATCATAACGTAAGCAGAAACGAAATTGCAGTAATGCTGTACTTATTTATGTATTTCTTAGGTTAAAAAGTCATTTAAGGAAGAATTATAAACAAATATGGATGATTTTGGGAGATATGCTTAAACTAAGCTCTCATAAAATCGTAATTGAACAAAAGAAAACATATATGTAAGTTAAAATTTTCAATTCCGTAACAACTGATATTAAATACATTTTTCTTAGGCGTTTACATGGAAAAATATATGATGTCATTACTTTATGGTGTAAAATTGTTAATCAAGGCAGTCGAAGTGATTTACTGATTAACTTTATGCTGAAGGATATGCAAGATATATCCTCTACTTTATCGATGGTAGGTGTACAAAATGTTAGATAGATAGAAACAAATTGAGGCTTGCACTGCGGCCTATGGTCTATTGTGGCCCCATGGTTAACAGGTGGTTGTTGGGTCTGCAATTCAGAAGGAAACGTCGGAGAATAGGGTCTCTATAAATATATGGTATATAGGTATAAGTCAGCAAAGCGCCTTGTGGGTAATAAAAATTTGCTCAAGCGTTTAATTTCTTTTCCCACCAGTTCGGAGGGACATCTGAAAGTGTGATCTCCCAAGTGTTTAAGGTTTGATCTCGAGATAATCAAAAAGGAAGTGTTGTGATGATTCCACTTCGTCTTCTTCCATACAGCTTCTGCAGCTGGCGTGCGGTAAGATACTCAACCTTACAGCATCCGATAAGGCAATTGCCTGTTAGAACCCCCACAGCTAACGGGATCGTTTACGAGCGATCTTGGGTCAAAACGATTTTGCGACAGCTCATGAACCGATGGTAGCTCAGCGCTGGCCAAGTTCTCGTGAATCCCGGCTATCCAGTAGTAACACACGAGGAGAGGGAAGCACCGACCCGTTTCCATTCTACTGATATCAGGGCTCTTCCTTGCCAGCTCATCAGCTTTATAGTTTCCTGCCATTCCGCTGTGGTCTGACACCCATACTCTAGAGCAGTAAATCTACCTTAATGGCATCAACTTCGGCTTGAAAAACACTGCAATAGTTAGGGAGCCTGAAACTGAAGTTGATGGAGAGTTTCTGACAATATACATAAATTTTCCTCCAACCGCTTCTACCCACTCACAGCTCCCTCGCAGGTATGTGAACAGAGAAAAAACTGCCGAATGCAAAATGGCATTAAGTGCCATGTGGCTAAATGAGCCTACGTTGTCCCGAAATCTTACACACCTCCCACATCAACTAACACAATCTACATCACACATCACCGACACGCAACATTCACCACATCACCTCTCGCAACATTCACCACATCACCTCTCGCAACATTCACCACCTCACCTCACCCAACATACACCTCACACAACGACACTACCACCCAGGATACCCAACACACCGGTCGATCACCCCACCAACCATAAACAAAACCACTGACACTCGAAGCGGCAGACCTCTTTGGCGTATCAAATTCGAAGCGGACACCTGGTCAACGTTCTGATTCCTGTCGCAGTATCGGGCCAGATCCGGACAATCCATTTTTTTTTCTCTATTTTATTTACATTTACATTTTTATACATTTTTTGCGCTGCGTCGCAAGTTATTGTTGTATTGAGTGGGTGTTAAATATATTATAATTCAGTTTAGTCAATTGTTGCGATACGATATTGAAGAGTGAGTGGTGAGTGCAATAACTCCAAAAGGATGGAATAAATACATGGTCCTTCGAGCCTAAAAGAAAGGCACTATAGATATACGAAAACAAAAAAAAAATATGTATATATATAGGTATATAAAGTGAACAAAACGAAAGTGGAGTGGAACAGTGGAAAAAAAATATATATAGCTATCTTAAGGGACGAACAATTGCAGTGCAGTGTTTAACAAACAAAAAGGAAAAACAAAAAACATCTAAAGTGCTGGGAAGTGTATTAAACATATATACAAAAAGTTTTTTTTATACATATATACACTGTGTTCTCCGAAAAAAAACCCCTTATGTACATATTGACAACAAAAAATAAAGAGTGGCTAAAAAGTGGTGTGACAAAAACAAAAAAAAAGAGATAAAAGCTTAAATTACATTTAAATAACAACAATAAAAGGAAACGGGTGCGATCCCAACAACAAATATACATTCGGGAGTAGAGTAACAAAAAACCAAAAACCACAAAAAGCAGCACCTAGCACACACAAAATCCAAAGGAAAGGACAGGAATTGGAAGAAACACAGAAGCACACGTAGACGTACATACACGAAATTACAAATATACATATATTCCCCAAAAACCATTGGAGGAAATTAAGTGAGTCAATTCGATTCATTTTCTTATATTTATGAACATACATATGTATATTCATTGCGAATTGCAGTTTACATTTTGTATAAAAAACTTCAATTAAACACCAAAAAAAACCGTTCAATATCTTGGTAACGGTTGGCAATTTGGTCTAACTTACCGGTTTAAATTGCGGGTTTAAATAACGAAAAACCGTTTATAGTAATATAGTGTCATTCATACACATACATATATACCTCAGACATATATGTATATAATATATAAAAATTGACTACCTGTACCTGATTACCTTCGTGTATTCAAGCACAATATACAAAAAATAAATATACATACATATATACAATAAACGAAGTTAAACGAAAAAAAAAATATATATATACGTACTAAAAGGAGTACTTACATATACTTCTAACGTATGTATAAAAATTACATATATAAAATTATATACAGCGTGCATAATTATGTATACATACATATGAATTTTTCCCATATTAAATATTTAATATCGTATTTTACATACATATGTATATATCCTGTACATCATTTATACATACAATTAAAAACTTACATACGTACATACAGTGCTTACGGAAAATTGCGCCATTACCTGCTATTGCCAATTTCTCTCTCGCGCTCTTTTACGATTATACATAATTCGCTTATTTGCATTACATACAGTATACAATCGCTTATACTTATATACCCTATATATGTACATATGGTACAACTATAAGAAAACCAATCGGAATATTTCGCATAAATTCGGTTCGGTAAATAAAACGCGGATTATTTAATAAATATCATACTACATAATATAAAAAATACAAAATGTTGAACAATATACATACATATTGGTTCAAACTAAATTTATATTTTATATTCAAAGTCCACTTTGGCATATATCTCTCAATACCCCTTGCAGCAAGCAAGCAGGATTGCGTACAAAACTTTTCAGCGCAAACCATTCGTGCTTACTCGTACATAGGTACAAAGTGCATTGATCTCTTCAACGAGCTCTCAATTGCACAAGTACATATATACATACCTACAAGTCCACGCATTAGGGTGTACCTACATACCCCTAAATAAGGACATCAAAAAAATTAAATTAAATAAATAAAAAATTGTCAATAAATTGTTAAATAAAATTAAATTAAAAATAAATACGAACCGGTATCTATAACAACTAAATCCGTGTATTTCAGTTATTTATTTCAAATTAAGAACGCTAATTAACAAAAAAAAAATTTGTTTCGCGGTTATACATATATACGGAAACTAATATTAATTTTGTTCGAAGTGAAAAACTCTATTCACTAAAAAGAGCTTTCGTTCACACATTTATATATACGAAGATATTTCCTGAATTATCCATCAGTCGACACTGAGGAATTTTTAATTTATTTCATAATATTTCTTAAGGAGCTCAGACTCAAAAGATTCAAAAACAACACAGTCTCTAAAAGTACCAAAAATGATTTCGGACGAAAAAAGTCCATGCACACCAGCAGAAGCTACACGCTCCAAGCAAGGTGCGACAAAACAAAAAAGGGGTAGAGACATTTCTTACACAAAATTCATTTCGGAAAGTGACAGTTTAATAAGATACTGCACTAGATTCTCATCTCATCATTATCATCTTGATAGTTTTTGGTCTCGTCTCCAAGCTGCATATGACATATACACTTGTAGAATCTGACGACTCAGATCTACCAGAAAATTTCAAATCTTCAGGTTACTCCAAATACGAAAACTGCTTAGACCAGTTCGAAGAAACTAAAGTAATGATTTCCGGTCAACTTAAGCTAATCAAAAAGTTGCACCTACTCCACATCAGCGAGTAGAGCTGCCACAAGTACAAAGTCAAGAGGCAAGTTCAGGCATCCATCTCAAGATGCCCGCATGTGACACAGAAATATTTCATGGTGGTAATGAACAATGGCCGTCCTTCCGGGACATGTTCACAGCCGTTTACATGAACCACCCAAAATTAAATGCACAAAATTTGTATCACCTCCGATACAAAACAAAAGGTCAAGCAGGCGCAATAGTAAAACAGTTCGCACTAAATGACGATAATTTTAATTTGGCTTGGGAAGCTCTTAAATCTAGATATGAAAATGAAAGAATATTGGTCGATAAGCAAGTAACGATACTAATGAACTTGCCTAAGATTCAAAAGGAAACAAGCGAAGAGTTTATAAAACTGCAATCCACTGTTTCTAATTGCTTGTCGGTTCTATCGACACAAAATATTCCCACAGACAGCTGGGACCCAATACTGGTAAATATGTATATACACCGCCGTTTTACCAGAAAAATCGTTACTTTTGTTGGAGCAATCGCTCTCATCTCGAAAAAAATGTCCAACGTGGCAACAGATGAAAGACTTTTTAATAACCCAATACGAAATCGCAGAAAGAGTATATAAAAATATGGTCAGAACGAAAACCGTTCAACACGACCTAAAAAGAAGCTTTCACAAACCTCAAGCCAGTAGCAACAACAATTTATACAGAAGCTTCTTCAGAAATCAAACGTTCACATCCGAACAGTACAAACAAACGTCATGCGAACTGTGTACCGAAGGGCATAAGCTCAAAACTTGCAAGAAATTCAAAAAAATTAATATTACCGATTGAAACAACTTTGTAAGAACAAAAAGACTTTGTACAAATTGTCTGTCACATGTGCATACACTTAAAGAGTGCCATCAGGGTAATCGCTTATATGCTCAAGTTCATAGAGCGACTCAAAACTAAACTTAGGTTAGGTTAGGTTAGCGGGTCGATCCTAAGAAGGATCACACTTGGACAGCTTAAACGCCGGTCCGTTGTGGTACCCAAAACTCCTATGAGCCGGATCAATAGACCCTTACATGTCGACAAAGCGCTTTGTGCCTATGACAAACTTGTTGAGACGGCCAATATCTGTTTCGGCCAGATCTTCTGGTCCGCCAAAAGTGTGATTGCCGAGATGTTTCGATCTCAACCTAGCAAAAGCCGGACAATGGAGGAGAAAGTGCCGGGATGTTTCCACTTCACCCTCCTCCATACAGCTTTGACAACTGCCATCAGGTAGTATTCTAAGCCGCACCGCATGAGTTCCCATTGAACAGTGCCCAGTGAGAACTCCTACCATGGCGGCGAGGTGAACTTTGTTCAAGGCGAGAAGATCCCTCGACCTCCTGCGATCCACTCTCGGCCAGAAGGATCGCGCAGGAGCTGGTCGTCGACCAGCGTCTGCTGAGCGCATGCGATGTCCATTGGTCCAGAGCCAGAATGCAAGACGTTAGTGGAGAACCAACTGATCCTTGACTAGCTTTGAATGCACGGTTCGCGCACTCAGGGCTTGTATAACCGCTCTGCTGTCGGAGTGAATGCTCACCTCTCTAAACGAAGCTACACTACGTAACAGTACTTCTACCGCCACCTTGATCGCGGCCACTTCCGCCTGAAAAACGCTACAGTGGTCCGGTAGCCTGAAGCAAAGATTGACGGAGAGCTCTTTACAGAAAACCGCCCCTCCAACTTTCCCTCCTAGCTTCGACCCACCCGTGAAAAAACTCACCGCGCCTCTTCTCCAGCGGCTTCTTCCCCTCCACATCTCTCTCGTCGGGATATGAGCAGAGAAAAAGCCGCCTCGATAGGCCTCCGTGACGCAGTGATCCAAATTTTCAGGAATGCAGGTGAAGGAGGAGAGAATTGCGGCGTGTCCTTGTTCGGACCTCTTCACAAGCCCAGCTTCTCTGAGCCTAATAGCACACCTCGCAGCAATGCACCTACCGGCAATGTCCACGGTTGCTATATTTAAAATAGCGTTGAGAGCTATCGTTGGTGTGGTTCGCAGTGCACCGGAGATTCCGATGAGCGCCGCTCTTTGAACTCGCTCAAGCTTTTTAGCCAGGGTAGTCTTTTTGAGCGCCTTCCACCAGACGAACACACCATAGAACAGTATTGGCTTGACTACGGTTTCGTAGAGCCAGAACACCACCTTTGGTGAGAGTCCCCACCTTTTCCCTATAGCTCCCCTGCAGCAGTATAAGGCGACCGATGCCTTCTTGACTCTCTCCTCGATGTTCGGCCTCCAAGAAAGCTTTCTATCCAGGATGAGCCCTAGGTATTTCACCTTATCAACAGGTTGAAGACGTGAACCCCCGAAGGAGGGGAGAGGCACATTTGGGATCTTATACCTCTTAGTGAATAAAACCATTTCAGTTTTACTTGGGTTGACGGCTAGGCCGCTTCTGTTTGCCCAGTTGGATACCACGTTTAGATACCCTTCGGTGAGCTCATAGACGGTATTCAGGAATTTACCTTTAACCATAAGAACCACATCATCAGCATAGGCTATCACTCGACAGCCTTGCTCCTCGAGTTCTATAAGTAGGTCGTTTACAACCAAGATCCAGAGCAGAGGGGAGAGTACTCCTCCTTGCGGAGTTCCCCTATTTACCTTTCTGGTTGACTTAGCACTACCCCACTCCGCTACGACAGTTCTGTCGCAGAGAAGACTGAAAATGAGGTGTTTGAGGTTCGATTCCACTTCAAACTTTTCGAGGGCTCTAACCACTGCCTCTGGCCGAACGTTATTGAAGGCCCCCTCGATGTCGAGAAAGGTGGCCACTGCAAATTCCTTTTGCAATAGCGCTGTCTCCAGCCATGACACTACATCATGCAAGGCAGTGTCGACCGACCTGCCCTTGATATAGGCATGCTGCGCTCGTAACAGTTTACCCCTCGGTATTCTGCACCTGATGTACAGATCCATAAGTCTCTCCAGCGTTTTTAACAAAAACGAGGATAGGCTGATGGTCTGAAATCTTTTGCACCGACATGAGAGCTTTTACCGGCCTTCGGAATGAACGCAACCTTAACCTGTCTCCAGGCCTTCGGGACATGGCCCAATCTAACACAGTTCGCGTAGATAGGGGCCAGCCAGCTGCATGACACCTTAACCGTTCTCTGTAGTTGCGCCGGTATGATGCCATCAGGACCCGGGGACTTGAAGGGCTTAAAAGATTTCAGCGCCCAGGTAAGATGACGCTCATTCAGAAGGTCCAAGAAGGCTGTACAGCCTTCCTGAAGCTCCCCCAGTGGCACTTCTTCAGCAAAGCGATTTCGTGGAAAATGAGCATCTAGGAGTAACCTCAGCGACTCCATGCTACTCGTAGTCCACCCGCTATCTGCATTTCTTAGATACCCCACCGGAGTAGGATTTTTCGCAAGAATGCGTCTAAACCTTGAGGACTCGTGACAACCCTCTACACTGTCGCAGAAGGCTTTCCACGAAGCCCTCTTGGCTTTCTTCAAGTCGGACTTGTAAATGGCCAATCCGGCCTTGTACAACGCCCAGTCGTCGCTAGAGCCACTTTTACGGGCTTTATTGAAGAGTCGTCTACTCGAAGATCTGATCTCCGTTAGCTCCGAAGTCCACCAAGGGGGTTTCCCTTTACTTTTCTGAGTTTTCAGAGGACAGGAGCTTTCAAGAGCAGATCTGCTGACAGAGCTGAAAACCTCGACGAGCTCCTCAATCGCGTCCGCAGATAGGATCGAATCCCTGTCAGGCGCGGTTGGGAGAGCTGATCGAAGCTTCCTGCAATACAGGACCCAATTGGTATTCCTGAAGTTTCTGTAGGTTCTATGCTTCGGGCGCGAGGCGTCCAAGCTAAACCCAATACATTTATGATCAGAAAAGGAGTGGTCGTCTAGAACTCTCCATTTCGAGATCAAGGAAGCAATTTCCCTAGAGGCTAGCGTGACATCAAGGACTTCCGCCCTGCTAGCTGTCACAAAAGTAGGGCAGTTTCCCCTATTACAGATAAAAAGGTCTACATCACAAAAAAAATCAAAAAGTGACTCACCTCTTGCGTTTGTGTCCGAGCTCCCCCAGACGGTGTGCCTTGAGTTGGCATCCGACCCTATAATAACCGCGGCTCCTTTGCGTCTGGCCTCTGCCAGAGCCATCCTCAGCAAGTTCGGAGGTGGTTCCACCTCGTCGTCGTGCGGCATGTAGGCTGAGACAAGCCAGATTTCCTTAGCACTGTCCTCCAGCCTAGCGGTGACGACGTCCTCGTTGCTGAAATTAGGTAAAAGAAAAACGTTAAGTTCATTTCTGACCAACAGGCAGGCTCTGGTTCTACCTGTGCTGCTTGCCGCCAGGAGCTTATGGCTATTTGTCCTTAGTCCAGATATCCCATAGCTACTCAGCCACGGTTCCTGGATAAGGACAACGTCGGCTTCGTCCCTTCCTAGACGAAGCACTAAATCGGCGGAGGCCGCCTTTGAGTGCTGGAGGTTAATTTGGAGGATCTTCATCCTCCAAACTCCTCTCCAGCAGTGCGAGTTCCGCACCATCGGCCATATCGTCGACGCCAGCCTCCTCGAACAGATGCTCGAGACTGAAGACGGATCCGCCCCCCGTGCTCACCGCGTCCGAGAGGACAGGGTCGACGTCCATTTTCGAGAGGGGAACCTTCCCACTCTCTTCCACCCCCGCAGGAGGCAGCGGGCCATCCGCCCTGGCTTCTGTTGGGAGCGTCTTGAGAACGACTCTCTCGAAGCCATAGCTTATGGCCCCCTTTGTGACACTGAGAGGAGCGAGGGACTCCTTGTTCAGGAATATCAGCGCTTGCCGATATGGTGCCTCGGTCCTCTCCAGCCTGATCACCCTCCAGTCTTGGGTGGGGAGAGATGGGTTGCAGTACCGCAACATCTCTTCAATTTCGGCCGGGGTGGAAGGTTCGGCCGGAAGCCAGACCCGAGCCCGAGGCCGCATCGGGAGATCCGTCTGGCCACCGCCTCGAGCCTTGCTTCTTTCCACACCTCCCCTACCCTGGCTACCGCCTCCTTGTAAAGGAGAGCCGACCGCTCGTCGGCACACCTAATGAGTTTGTGAATGCCGAGGTTCCACCCAGCGCTTTCACATCTAGGGGGTGGTCCAGGGCTTCCCCTGACCACCTTCATGAAAACAGCGGAGATAGCAGCCGCTACCCGCTTCCACTCGTCATGGGAGATGGCTTCATCTCCTCTGCTTCGGTCGTACACCCCAAGCGCCACTGAGCTTGCGAGTTTAGCGATTTCGCTAAACATAGGTGCGGGTCCGACCCGAGGCTTTTTGCCGAGGGAGGATTCCCCCTCCTGCGATCTTTGCCGCTTTATTGAGGTTTGGGGTCCGCTCGGCCCCACTTTACCGTCGCCCACGTCGCTCAGCACCTTTTTGGCCCACTCCAGTGTGCTAGCATGCCGGTCAGATTTCTGGTCAGCCTGCTTGTCACCGTAGCGCTCGAAAATCTTGGCAGTCAGTCGACGATCAGACTTCAGCTTTTTAGCTGCAGTCACTCGCTTTGACATTTTCAACAAAATGAAAAAATATGATTCAATGACTATTCAATGTTTGTTAGGTTATTCAATATGTTTGACAGATGTCATGCCAACTAAACAGAAAAAAAGTTAGGGCTCGTTCACAACAAATGTTCCCTACCAACATATTTGTATCTTTGCGCTCAATTTATACCGGTACGCCTGGTATACTGACTCAAGAACAACGGTAACAAAGAACATCAGTGTTACATCGCCTGCATAAGCAATCACCCAGCAGCCATGATCCTCAACTTTTTTTCAGCAGGTCGTTGACAATCATGATCCATAGGAGAGAAGAAAGTACTCCACCTTGTGGGATGCCCCTATTCACATTTCGCCGAGCACGTGCGCTTTTCCATTCTACTAAAAATAAGGTGTTTGAGAGCTGTTACAACTGGCTCCGGCAAGACGTTACTGAAAGCGCTCTCAGTATCTAGAATGACCTTAACAGCGAATTCCTTAAGCTTTATGGCTTTATCAAGCTATGACACGATAGTATGCCTTGCAGAATGCTCTGACCTACCTTTACAATAAACGTGTTGCGCTCTTGATAAATGTTCCGTTTTATGTGCCAGTCTATCAGCCTCAAATTCAACTCAAAAGTTTTCAGTAAGAAAGAGAAGAGGCTGATCTGTCTAAAATCCTTGGCCGTGACGTGGGAGCTCTTACCAGCCCTCGGGATGAACGTAACTCCGACTCGCCTCCAAGGGGAATATATCCCAGTCTATGCACTTCGCATAGATGGATCCCAGCTAGTTGCATGTCACCTTAACAGCCTGTTGTAGTTGTATGATGGCATTCGACTCGGGGGACTTGAATGGTTTGAACCATTTCATCGTCCAAGAAATGTGTCATTCATCCAGAAGCGATGTTTTGCTCGGAAAGTGAGCATTAAGCAGCATACTAAGTGCATCTTCACTGCTCAAGGTTCACTTTCCATTTGCATCCTTAAGATAACCCACGGAGACGGGGTTCTTTGCGAGGATACGCCTAAACCTAGAGGACTCATTACAGCCATCAACAATTTCGCAAAAGCTTTTCCATGAAGTCTCCTTAGTCTTTCTTATCAGAATAAAGGGCCAAATATAATACTTATGTGCAACATGAATTATTTGTATGTTAGCTAATTCTTTAATGTCTGCAGTTACGATGATTTTTAACTGAACTCTTTCAATTTGTAAAATGTTTGAAAACGTGAAATAAATATAAAATAAAGTGTGAGAAAAGAAAATTCAGATTGAACGGATTGCTGTTTTTAGTAAATTCTAAAAAACTTGGTCTTATATGAATAAACCGGGTGTTACAAATTGTTGTGGTATAGTCAGATTTTAAATAGAGTTCGAATTAGAACTCTCGGTACTTAACTAATCGACTAACCGGATCAACAGGATAGGGCATTATTCAAATAATAATATTCGGTTTGCAGTATCCGGGTAGTCGTAAGTCGTCGACTATTCCATTTACCGCTCATTTTCGGCTATCCGGTTAACCGTTCGTTGTCAACTATTCGAATAGTAATCGTTCATTAATTTTCTATAAAGTTTATATATAATATATTATATTTATAGAATTGTGTATATATATGTATATACGTATTATATATATATATATGTATATACATATATAAGTTTATAGCCACTTTGCATTCATTTTCACAAATTTAAAACAAGCAAAAATCGAAAGCTACTTTTCATTTATTCAAATACTCGCAGCAGAGCAAATACTCGTAACATTGCGACTATTCGTATAGTATTAATAAGTTATGGAATGGTCTTAAGAATGTGTGCCTGTGAAAAAACAATATGATTCATAGTAAAATAATAAATATATTTATGTACTTTTTTTTTACAGATATTTAAAAGTAAAATCTATTCTTCAGCAACTAATTTGAAGGCAATTGTTCGCGAACTTATTTCTTCCAAACAAAGATGCATATTCCAAGTTCTAAATTCATCTCCAAGTAATTTAAAATATGATATCACCAAGGTATTTTCTTTTCGGTAATACAATCCTAATTTTTAATTTTTATATTTTTAATTTCATAGGCTATTGAGGAGAATGTTTTAACAGCTTTTAGTGGGATGTATGATGTATCACTGAATAAATATAATTGTGAATGTCGGACTGATTTTGTTTCAACTCTATTCTCGATGTTTACAGCAAATATTTATTTAGATCCATCATCAGCCGAAATCTTAGTCAACGCAATACGACATATACCTTTGATGGACCAAAAGATTCAAGATCATACTAAATATGCGTTAATGATGCTACATTTGGAAAGCTGCATACATCCCCAAAAGAATAATTTAAAATCTTTGATTGAGATTGATCATGTTCCTATCGGCTTTCCAATGGTAGAATATTTCTCAATAAAATCTAAATATGAAGATATTAATAGGATGAGCGAAAACTCTGCAAAAGATATAACGCAAACAGGTATGTGTCTAGAATTTTGTATAAATATTTACATCCATTACATTACATTACTTTAGTAAATTGTTTTTTTTTTTTGTTACCATAGCAACATGTTTATCATGTTGTTATATTGCCCAGCATCATTGCAATTAGTCAGCAGAAATCTCCCAACGTGACGGTAAAAGATGAGGTGTTGCAATTAGACTGCGCTTCGTCAGGTTAGCATGCCTCGGGTTTAAACAGTTAAATAAAATAAGTCAACTTCGGCTGCACTTTATAATAGCCCAGCTGCATTTCTTATACCTTAAAGACATATAAATAATTCGTGACGGTATCTTGTCAATCAATTTGTATGGCAGCTATATGTTATAGTGGTTTGATATCGGTAGTTTCCATAAATGACCTTCTTCTTGAGAAATGGACGTGTGCAAACATTTAGATCTCTCTCTCAAACACTGAGTGAATAGTTCGGGTTATACGGACAGACGAACAAGACTAAATCGACTTAGCTCGTAATGCTGATCATTTGTATATATTTATTGTAGGGTCTCCGACGTTTCCTTTTGAGTGTTAGAAATATGGTGGCTTACTTAATATACCCTGTTACGGGTATAAGCATCAAAGCGATCAGATAAGTGGTCTTCGAGTTGCAACTACAGCCAATTTGGAATATATAGTTTCGAGGAAAACCCGTTTAAAGATAAATTCACCCTTTTTCAAATTACTTTGTACTATTAATACATTGGTTTTTGTGAATTAATGATTTCAATTATTGTTTATATATTATATCCCCTACAATCTATTATGCAAAGCTAGAAATGTCCATTAAATAAGTTATAGTCAATCGTCCGTGTTCATTTTGAATGACATTTATTCAAGCTTTAATATGTACTATTCTATTTCTGTAGTTAATTGTAACCTTATTTCCTAAATCTTCTTTTATCACTTTTTGCAGAAATAAATTTCAATCTGAAGTCTCTGCATCAGGGATTTAAATTGTACCGTAGTTAAACCTGGTTCATTATCAATTGTTATTCTCTTTACATTAGGGAACCCTTGTAATATCTCTAACACCTTATTTTCTAAATTAATCTTATCTTCAATTTGTTTAATAACCAAAAACTTTGAATAACTATCGATACATGTAATGAATTTTAATGATTGTGCATAAAATATATCTATGTGTATTTGTATTCCCTCCTCTTTAGGTATAGGGACCTCTCCAATAGGTATTTTTATATATGTCTATCATATTAATTTTTATTACAAATTTCACAATTTCTAATGTATTCTTTAAATTGTGTATGCATTTCTGGCCAATAGTAAACATTTGAGATTTGTTTAATATTTTCGTCAAAGCCCCTGTGCGCTGTGTTATGCGTTTGCTCCATTAATGTTCCCTGGTCTTCCTTGTTTGGTATATCCAAAGGAAAATTTATTGTAAATAAAAACTTGTTAGTAAATGTTTCTTTTAATTTAACCTTTATTTCATATAAGTCTTCAGGTGTATATTGCAGTTACAAAATTTGGTTGTAAGAATTTATTTAGAATAGTCATTAAATTTTCAAGGGTATCATATTCAATAATATGCCTTGGTTTACTAATATTATTAATAGATTCGTGAATGGTAAAGGACCTTTACTAAGAAGTATTTGTTGCTTGAATTGATTCAATGGTTTTTTAGTTTCTTGAATTTGTGAATTATCAGAGCTCTCTGGTGAATGTTGTGTGTCCATTTCTGATGAATCATCAGTTATATTATTTAAGTTTTGTCGGGATAAGTCATCAGCGACTATATTCATTTTTCCGGGTTTTTAAATCATTTTCGGAGCATATTCCTCAATAATGGTATGCCACCTTTTCATTTTTATACTCTCACAAATTGTTGTTACAGAGTACAATAGTTTTGTTCACCTAACGGTTATTTGTATCACCTAAAACTAATCGAGTTAGATATAGGATTATGTATATATAAATGATCAGGATGAAAAGACGATTTGAAATCCGGGTGACTGTCTGTCCGTTCGTCCGTCTGTCTGTCCGTCCCTCTGGGCAATCTGTAACTTGAGTAAAAATTGAGATATCTTTATGAAACTTGGTACACATGTTTCTTGGTACACTGCCACGCCCACAAAACGCCATTGATCAAAAACAAATAAATTGCCATAACTAAGCTCCACAACAAGATACAATACTCTACAGGATCACATTATGGAGGGGCATCTGCAGTTCATTTTTTTTTTTTAAGTGAGCTTGGTCCCGCACCCTAATAAGTTTAATGTGCATATCTCCTATACCACTGAAGCTATAATAACAAAATTCACTGGGAACAACTGTTTTTAGCATGTTGTTGTTGTTGTTGTTGTAACGGTTACCTAATCCCCGTTTGGGTGATAAATTCTAGATTCGTTGTCGTAGAGGTCATCTAACGGAAGGCCCAGGAAACGAGCTGTTTCGACGGGGTCGAGGGGTGTTAGATGAGTGGGGTTTGTTGGGCATGCAAAGAGGTGGTTAGTGTCATGCGGAGACTCATTGCATGCAGGACATGTGTTTGGTATGTCAGGGTCTATTCTGGATAGGTAGGAGTTTAACCTGCTACAGTATCCAGAACGAAGTTGCGCGAGGGTCACTCTAGATTCGCGAGGCAACTCGAGCTCTGCGTCTGCTATGGGTGGTGGTTTGACTCGTATTACGCCATTCACTGAGAGGGAGTCGGTGAAGATGTTAATGGCTCCACTGTGAATGGCGGTCAGCCAGGGGTGGTTTCTACGAAAACATCCCAGCAGAAACTGCTTCGAGAGGAGCTCGTTATGTTCCTTAACCGGAAGCATACGGGCCTCACTATGTAGGTTTTCGATTGGAGACATCAAGAGGCATCCCGTGATAGTCCGGAGTGCAGTGTTCTGACAAGTCTGAAGCTTCTTCTTCTGCGTGTCACTGCATCCAGGCGACCATATTGCGGCTGCATAATTAAGGACCGGCCGGCCGATTGCCAACAACGTTTCTTTGTCTTTTCCCCATGAGCTGCCGGCAAGCGACTTGAGGATTTTGTTGCGGCTCTGTACTTTGGTAGTTATCGCGGTCGTATGAGGAGCGAAAGAGCACAGACTGTCGAAAGTGACGCCTAAAATTTAGGTATTTACTGTCGGAATTTTTGTGCCATCGACTGAAATGTTTAGGTCCAGTCTGTACTCCTTCGTCCAATTTGTGAAGATGTTCGCTGTGGGGGAGAGTGTTAGGTTCCTTGCAGAAAAGAAGCGAGAAAGGTCGGAGAGGTAGCCGTTTACTTTTGAACACATGCCATCGATTCCATTGCCCGACGTCAATATCGTACAGTCATCAGCGTACGAGGTCATTGAAATTCGCGCTGGTGGCTGGGGGAGTTTTGAAATATAGAAATTAAACAGTAGCGGGGAGAGGACACCGAGCTGCGGAACCCCCAGTTTAATTTTCCTGAGTTTGGAGTTTTGACCTCGAAACAGTACGGATGAATGCCGACCGCTCAGGTAGTTCATAGTCCACCGCTTCAGCCCTGGAGGGAGCGTTGATTGTTCCAGGTCCTCAAGTAGCGTTGCGTGATTGACTGTGTCAAAAGCTTTTGACAAGTCCAACGCTACGAGGATCGTCCTCTCGCAGGGTGGCTTCTGGTTCAGGCCATGAACTATCTGGGCGTTTATGACGCTAAGTGCTGTGGTGGTACTGTGCACTTTACGGAAGCCATGCTGATGGTCTGCTAGGCTCAGGTGGTGGGTGAATGACGGGAGTAACAAGGCCTCAAGTGTCTTCACTACTGGGGAAAGGAGAGTTATCGGACGATAAGACTCCCCTTTGTTGGCGGGTTTCCCAGGTTTCAGCAGTGGGACCACTCTTCCGACTTTCCACACATCGGGTATTTGAAGAGTGGATACCGACAGGTTGAGGACCTTGGTGAGGTAGTTTACTCCCGTTGGGCCTAGGTGTTTTAACATCAGCATGCTTATTCCATCAGGGCCGATGGATTTAGACGATTTCGTTTTTTTGATGACTTGGTGAAAGTAAGTGGTGCGCAGTCTTTTGGCATTTTGCGCAGCCGTCGGGTAACACATCGTTTGGCCTTGTCGGTCGAAGGGTACAGTATAAACTGCCGGCTAAAGTAGCTCGCGCACTTCTTCGGGTCCGAGGAGGCATGGCCATCGAATTGAATTTCAACCCGATCGTCATGTCTCCTCGGATTTGACAGGGCCTTGACAGTAGTCCAAAGCTTACTCACACCGGTGGAGAGGTTGCAGGACTTCAGGTGCTCTATCCATTTTGTCCGCTTATGATGATTTACCATTTGCCGAATCTCCAAATTGAGATCCTTTATTCGGGAATCACAGGGATCGGCATGGCGTAAGGTGTCGCGCTCATTTGCTAATACAGCTGCTTCGGCTTGGAAATTGGGGCGGAGTTCCGCGATTCTTCCAGCCGGTATGAAGCGAGCAGTAGCAGCAGCGATCACCTTGCGGAATTGACGCTCGCCAAGATGACGTCCGTAGGAATTGATAGTGTGTTGAAGGTGCTCTCAGTAAATTCTGTGAAGCCGACCCAGTTAGCTTTGTTAAAGTTAACATAAGATCGGTTGTCCACAGAAATAAAGTCAGGAGGTTTCTCGATCGAGATAATTATGGGCAGATGGTCTGATGCAAGAGTTAGCATAGGTCGCCAGGTTATACTATTTATCAGACCACCGCTAGCGATGGTAATATCTGGCGAGCTATTACAGGTGCCCATAATTCTGGTGGGGGCTTCGTCATTCATTGTGCAGAATGTCGAATCGTCTATCTGTTCCCCCAGCTCCATCCCCCTACGATCGTTTGACAGGCAGGAATGCCAAAGATCGTGATGCGCGTTAAAGTCGCCTAACACCAGACGGTTTTCACCACGAAGTAGCGCATCTATATTCGGGTGATATCCTGTTGGGCAACATGTAACTGGGGGGATGTATATATTAAATATTTCGAGCTCGACATCGCCTGACCGGACAGCTATACCCTGACATTCTAGGGTGGTGTCCCTGCGGTCGATGTCAACATCGATTAGACGATATTGCACGGTGTTGTGCAATATGAAAGCTAGGCCTCCACCATTATCCCGCTCGCGATCCTTATGTAAAACGTTGAAACCTGCACAACTCAGAAGATCTGAAGCGCTGTTTAGCTTGGTTTCTTGGACCGCAGCTATCGTTACGCGCTCCCGGCTCATAAATGCAACAATCTCCTCGATCTTGCTCTGGAGTCCGTTGCAGTTAAATTGTAAGAGTCGCGTTTGTCGCGGGTGTCCAGTCGTGATCCTAGGGGTGAGTGGGGTGCGTCTAGGTGGTGGTTGTTGCAGCTGTGCTATCCGCATGGGCGGTTGTCGCACTGTGGTGTTGGTTGGCGACGCCACTGTATGTGATTGCGGGGGCAGGCTCCTACAGCATGGGGCAACATACGGCGCAGACCAGAACACGACAGAAAGTGACACCAGCCAGTACAAGAATTGCACTTGACTGATGTGACATTCCGGCGTATTATGGTCTGACACATGGAACAGACTGTGCGAGGACCCAGGAGTTGCTGGGTGATTCTCGCACGAGGATTGAAGCTGGATGAAGGTTGGGGGGGAGGTTGGTCAGATTGGGAGTTATGCTGTCTGTGTGAGCTCCTTGGGACCGTGGAGGTCCTATCTTGGCCACTCGACTGGAGTGGCAGCGCAGTGCGCGAACATGGTGCAGGTTGCACAGCCGTTGAAGCAGATGTCGCATTATTGACAGCATGGGGCCACGTAACTCGTGGTCCACTCCCTGTGTGTCTTAAGGCCTGAGCAGGTCTTAAGATGGCTCCATCCATTGCATGTATTGCACCTAACCGAGGTGGAATTTGGATGGAGCCTTTTTGCGCATACGCAGCAGTAGAATTCCTCGGGGCCCGGGTTGGACTCGATGCCAGCACGGGTCAGGAGGATACGGAGCAACCCTGCTGCTAGGCGTTGCTCCAATGACGACAAACTTAATCTAAAACTTACCGATCCAAACAGGGTTAGATCGCCGAAATAACAGCCCTTGGCCGGATAAAATCCGGGTCAATTCCGGTATCGCAGAACCGGCTGTTGTGGGAATTGGCTGTTTTTAGCATCTCTATCGACGGTATGGAAATGGGTGAAATCGGGTGACAACCCCGCCCACTCCCCATATAACAGTACTGTTAAAAACTACTAAAAGCGCGATAAATCAGGCACTAAACAAGCCAGAGAAATTAAATTTTATCTCTGGGATCATATAAGATGATTTTATAGGAACCACGTTCAAAATTAGATAGTGGGCGTGGCACCGCCCACTTTTAGGTGAAAACCCATATCTTGGGATCTGCTTAACTGATTTCAACCAAATTCAGTACATAATATTCTTCTCATATTTCTATGTTATAATACGAAAATGGGCGAAATGGGATAACAACCAGACCTATTTCCAATATAACATCATTTTAAATTTCATCTGTTTTTTCACTTTCCAGTATGCAAATCAAGCAACAATGATTATATCTTTGCGTGAATAATACGTTTAAAGTATGCTACCTTGTGACCAAAAATTATCGAAATTGAACCAAAACTGTTCAAACCCCCAGGTACTGAATATGTGGACCCCAGTGCCTATAGTTGACTTTTTACCGAAAATATCGGTCAACATAGAACAAGGCGGCAAGATTCCCAAAGAAATTTAAAACGGGTGTACCATTTGACTTTGCGAGAGTATAAAATGTTCGGTTACATCCGAACTTGGCTCTTTCTTACTTGTTACATTAGGATTTCTCGAAGAGACTGCGAAAGTCAAAGGTTGGTGATCTGTATGTATTTCTAATTCGATACTCCATAAGGGTAGTTTCTTAAAGTTTTAGATGCCCAAACTATGGCATAAAGATCGTTCTCATTCGTTGCATGATTCTTTTCTGTGGAATTCAATGATTTAGAGATAAATGTAATAGGTTTTCCATCTTGGCTTAATACACCACCTAATGCATCATTTAATATGTAATAAATTTTATTATTTTTATTTAAGTCTGCTTGAGTTAATTCTACTTGATTGATTAGTAATTGTTTTAATTTTTCAAATGCAAAAATTGCGTCCTGTTCTAATCGAACTTAAAGTTTCTTTAACATATGCTACATGTCCATTTACTTCTGATAAATGTTTGTTTAATGGTTTAGCTATTGCTGCGAAATCCTTGATAAATTTTCTATAATATCCAGTCATTTCAATGAAACTTCGAAGTTGTCGTACTTTTTTTGGTAATGAAAAACTACAAATCGCTCAACTTTATGCGGATCCGTTTTGATTACATCTTTTGCAAATAGATATCCCAAAAATTCAACTTAATTTTCAAAAAATTTTGACTTTGATATGATATTTTCATATTAGATTTTTTAAGTATGTTGATTACTTGATTCAAATGTTTTATGTGATCCACTAAGTTGCGTGAAAACCAATTATATCATCAATATATACGTGGCATTCTTTAAGCCAATGGCATTCTTAAAAATTCGTATTTTCCATTATTTACTGAAAATGCAGTTTTCTCGATGTCCTCAGGCTTCATTAAAATTTTTTATTTTTAATATATTCATTGTGCTGGTATAAATCTTCAGCTGGTGCTTTATGAGTCTCAGCTCCCAAAGTAATTATACAAGGTACTTTCCAAAGTAAACAGGACTTTTAAAAACTAGACAGAACAAATGGTTTTATCGGCAAAATCAATTAATTTTATTCAAAATAGTCTCCTTCTGCTTTAATACAGCTTTTTGCATGCAAAAGCATGTCGAACGAGTGTTTTATCTCGTTGCCCGGTATGGCCGCCAGTATGCCGGTGCAAGCCTTATAAATGGCCTTCCCGTCTGCATAATGCTTTCCTTTCATCGGCAAATGCATTTTTCCGAAAAGGAAAGGAAAAGTCGCACGGTACGATATCAGGTGAATACGGGGAGTGGTTGATTGTTAAAAGGTGATTTTTGGTCAAATAATCGGCCACAAGCGTCGATCGATGAGACGGCGCATTATCGTGCAACAAACGCCAACTTCCATCTTCGCGATATTCGGGCCGAACACGTCGAATACGGCGCACCAAACGCTTCAAAACTCCAAGGTAGAATACCACATTATCGTTTTGGCCGGGTGAAACAAATTCTTTGTGGACAATACCCTTGGAATCATAAAAACAAATCAGCATTGTCTTCACTTTTGACTTCTCCAGGCGCGATTTTTTGGGTTTCGGCTCATTTCTCATTTATGTCCTCACGACCACTTTGAAAACGTTGAAACTACTCGTGTACTACGGGATAGGCAATCATCGCCATAAACTTGTTTCATCAATTGAAGTTTCGGTAAAAGTTTTACCAATTTTAAAACAAAATTTAATGTTGGCTCTTTGTTCGATGACAAAAACATACTGACACTACGCAATAACTTCACTTCCATGTCATGTGAAATGTCATGAAATTTTTACTGGAAGTCGATAAAGGATAGCAGATTCTAACGCACTAGTCGACATATAGATGGCGCCACTAGAGTTTACTTTTTTACTGTTTACTTTGGAACGCACCTTGTATTTCCTTTAATGTTTTCATCTTTTATATTTCCTTTACTCTCATGTTGCTCAGATTCATCTCCTAAGCTAAATATGTCTTCGATATAATTAATTAGTAATTTTAAAGTTTTTGTAAAACATTTATTCACTTGTGGAATTTAGGAATTTCAATGTTGATGTAAAACATTTTTTCACATGTGGAATTTAGTAATTTTAGTGTTGTTGTAAAACGTTTATTCACTTGTCGAATTTAGTACTTGTAATTTTAAAGTTTTGTAAAATATTTATTAACTTGTGTAATTCAGGAATTTTCATGGTGTTGTAATCCATTTTTTCTCCTGATGAATGTTAGTTTTTTTTTTTTACTTTTCTCCTCCCGAGAGGATACTTGATTGTTAGATTTGCGGTTCCGACACGCGTCACTGTGATTGTCCTTGCGGCTAGGGATACCGGTTATTTTCTCCCTCTGTTTTTGCCTAGGATATCACTAAACAGATGTAACACGTGCCCCACGTTGTTGGGCGCCAATTAACTTCCTTCGATTAGGAAGTATAAAAAAATATATAAATTCCGCGGACGCGCGGAAGAAATCAAATACGATAGTTTGAGTGATCCTGATGGATAACTGGTCTCTTTATTTCAATTTACTCTTATTTATACGATTTTCTTATGTGCTTAATTCTTACAATAAGTGTCAGTTACAATATCCGCTTATTCAATATCGTTTAAATTTTAAAAATAAGAGTTTTACAATCCTATAAATTATGTACATTATCAACAAAATTACAAGTATGTACCATAAAAATGAATGATGTTTAAAAACTTTCACTCGTTCAGCTAAAATATTTATGTTTTCAACCTTCATTTCTTTATTTTTCGTTTCAATATATTCTACCAGGTGCGTTCCAAAGTAAACAGGACTTTAAAAAAAAAGACAGAACAAATGGTTTAATCTTGTATAATTTCAAAATTATTAATATGATTGTTCTTTAAACATTTCCAAATTTTACAATCGACATTTTCATATATAACATTGTTAATATTTGTATAATTCTCAAAAGTAACAAGGTAAACTCCATTTATGACATAGCCATCAACTGTGTTATTTCCAGAGACTAATATTGCTCCTTCTTTAATTACATCTATTTCTTTATTTTTGTCTTGATTTTTATACATTTGTCTTTTTTTCTGGACAAAATCTCTGATAGGCAACTATTTGTATTATTAATTTTACAATAGGTGTTTATCATTTCTTTTTTTCAATTTTTTATATTAATATATTATTTTTTGCATTTTGCAATTTCTTTGCCAATTACTAACCGTTTTCTTGTGTGATTGCTCTTACTTCATAGTATTTGCAATCATTTATAATGTTTGAATACTTAATATTATATATTATATACCAATTACATCTTTATTTTGCCATATCTTAAAGTTAGAAATGTCCATTAAATCGGTTATAGTCAATCGTCCGTGTTCATTTTGAATGACATATTCAAGCTTTAATATTATCTTTGTGTACTATTCTATTTCTGTAGTTAATAGTAACCTTATTTCCTAAATCTTCTTTTACCACTTTTTGCAGAAATAAATTTCAATCTGAAGTCTCTGCATCAGGGATTTAAATTGTACCGTAGTAAATCCTGGTTCATTATCAATTGTTATTCTCTTTACATTAGGGAACCCTTGTAATATCTCTAACACTTTATTTTCTAAATTAATCTTATCTTCAATTTGTTTAATAACCAAAAACTTTGAATAACTATCGATACATGTAATGAATTTTAATGATTGTGCATAAAATATATCTATGTGTATTTGTATTCCCTCCTCTTTAGGTATAGGGACCTCTCCAATAGGTATTTTTATATATGTCTATCATATTAATTTTTATTACAAATTTCACATTTTCTAATGTATTCTTTAAATTGTGTATGAATTTCTGGCCAATAGTAAACATTTGAGATTTGTTTAATATTTTCGTCAAAGCCCCTGTGCGCTGTGTTATGCGTTTGCTCCATTAATGTTCCCTGGTCTTCCTTGTTTGGTATATCCAAAGGAAAATTTATTTTAAATAAAAACTTGTTAGTAAATGTTTCTTTTAATTTAACCTTTATTTTATATAAGTCTTCAGGTGTACAATATATTGCAGTTACAAAATTTGGTTGTAAGAATTTATTTAGAATAGTCATTAAACTTTCAAGTGTATCATATTCAATAATATGCCTTGGTTTACTAAAATTATTAATAGATTCGTGAATGATAAAGCGACCTTTACTAAGAAGAATTGGTTGCTTGAATTGATTCAATGGTTTTTTAGTTTCTTGAATTTGTGAATTATCAGAGCTCTCTGCTGAATGTTGTGTGTCCATTTCTGATGAATCATCAGTTATATTATTTAAGTTTTGTCGGGATAAGTCATCAGCGACTATATTAATTTTTCCGGGTTTTTAATCATTTTCGGGGCATATTCCTCAATAATAGTATGCCATCTTTTCATTTTTATACTCTCGCAACTTGTTGTTACAGAGTACAATAGTTTTGTTCACCTAACGGTTGTTTGTATCACCAAAAACTAATCGAGTTAGATATAGAATTATGTTTATATAAATGATCAGGATGAAGAGACGATTTGAAATCCGGGTGACTGTCTGTCCGTTCGTCCGTCCGTCTGTCCGTCCCTCTGGGCAAGCTGTAACTTGAGTAAAAATTTAGATATCTTTATGAAACTTGGTACACATGTTTCTTGGTACACTGCCACGCCCACAAAACGCCATTGATCAAAAACAAATAAATTGCCATAACTAAGCTCCACAACAAGATACAATACTCTACAGGATCACATTATGGAGGGGCATCTGCAGTTTATTTTTTTTTTAAGTGAGCTTGGTCCCGCACCCTAATAAGTTTAATGTGCATATCTCCTATACCACTGAAGCTATAATAACAAAATTCACCGGGAACAACTGTTTTTAGCATCTCTATCGACGGTATGGAAATGGGTGAAATCGGGTGACAACCCCGCCCACTCCCCATATGACAGTACTGTTAAAAACTACTAAAAGCGCGATAAATCAAGCACTAAACAAACCAGAAACATTAAATTTTATCTCTGGGATTGTATAAGATGATTTTATAGGAACCACGTTCAAAATTAGATAGTGGGCGAGAAAACCCATATCTTGGGATCTGCTTAACTGATTTCAACCAAATTCGGTACATAATATTCTTCTCATATTTCTATGTTATAATACGAAAATGGGCGAAATAGGATAACAACCAGACCTATTTCCAATATAACATCATTTTAAATTCCATCTAATTTTTTCACTTTCCAGTATGGAAACCAAGCAACAATGATTATATCTTTGCGTGAATAATACGTTTAAAGTATGCCACCTTGTGTCCAAAAATTATCTAAATTGAACCAAAACTGTTCAAGCCCCTAGGTACTGAATATGTGGACCCCAGTGCCTATAGTTGACTTTTTACCGAAAATATCGGCCAACATAGCACAAGGCGGCCAGATCCCCAAAGAAATCTAAAACGAGTGTACCATTTGGCTTTGCGAGATGTTCGGTTACATCCGAACTTGGCCCTTCCTTACTTGTTACATTTGGATTTCTCGAAGAGACTGCGAAAGTCAAAGGTTGGTGATCTGTATGTATTTCTAATCTGATACTCCATAAGGGTAGTTTCTTAAAGTTTTAGATGCCCAAACTATGGCATAAAGTTCGTTCTCATTCGTTGCATAATTCTTTTCTGTGGAATTCAATGATTTAGAGATAAATGTAATAGGTTTTCCATCTTGGCTTAATACACCACCTAATGCATCATTTGAGGCATCGGTTGCTAATATAAATTTTTTATTAAAGTCTGCTTGAGTTAATTCTACTTGATTGGTTAGTAATTGTTTTAATTTTTCAAATGCTAAAATTGCGTTTATATATGCTGAGATACATGTCCATTTACTCCTGATAGATGTTTGTTTAATGGTTTAGCTATTGCTGCGAAATCCTTGATAAATTTTCTATAATATCCAATCATTTCAATGAAACTTCGAAGTTGTCGTGCTGTTTTTGGTAATGAAAAACTACAAATCGCTTCAACTTTTATGCGGATCCGGTTTGAATACATCTTTTGCAACTATATATCCCAAAAATGCAACTTCATTTTCAAAAAATGTTGACTTTGATATGATATTTTCATATTAGATTTTTTAGGTTTGTTGATTACTTGATTCAAATGTTTTATGTGATCCACTAAGTTGCGTGAAAACCAATTATATCATCAATATATACGTGGCATTCTTTAAGCCAATGGCATTCTTAAAAATTCGTATTTTCCATTATTTACTGAAAATGCAGTTTTCTCGATGTCCTCAGGCTTCATTAAAATTTTTTATTTTTAATATATTCATTGTGCTGGTATAAATCTTCAGCTGGTGCTTTATGAGTCTCAGCTCCCAAAGTAATTATACAAGGTACTTTCCAAAGTAAACAGGACTTTTAAAATCTAGACAGAACAAATCGTTTTATCGGCAAAATCAATTAATTTTATTCAAAATAGTCTCCTTCTGCTTTAATACAGCTTTTTACACGGTCCAAAAGCATGTCGAATGAGTATTTTAGCTCGATGCCCGGTATGGCCGCCAGTATGCCGGTGCAAGCCTTTTGAATGGCCTCTACGTCTGCATAATGCTTTCCTTTCATCGGCAAATGCATTTTTCCGAAAAGGAAAAGAAAAGTCGCACGGTACCATATCAGGTGAATACGGGGAGTGGTTGATTGTTAAAAGGTGATTTTTGGTCAAATAATCGCCCACAAGCGTCGATCGATGAGACGGCGCATTATCGTGCAACAAACGCCAACTTCCATCTTCGCGATATTCGGGCCGAACACGTCGAATACGGCGCACCAAACGCTTCAAAACTCCAAGGTAGAATACCACATTATCGTTTTGGCCGGGTGAAACAAATTCTTTGTGGACAATACCCTTGGAATCATAAAAACAAATCAGCATTGTCTTCACTTTTGACTCCTCCAGGCGCAATTTTTTGGGTTTCGGCTCATTTCTCATTTATGTCCTCACGACCACTTTGAAAACGTTGAAACCACTCGTGCACTCTGCTACGGGATAGGCAGTCATCGCCATAAACTTGTTTCATCAATGAATTTCGGTAAAAGTTTTACCAATTTTATAACAAAATTTAATGTTGGCTCTTTGTTCGAAGCTCATTTTCGCACCGATGACAAAAACATACTGACACTACGCAATAACTTCACTTCCATGTCATGAAATTTGTAATGGAAGTCGATAAAGGATAGCAGATTCTAACGCACTAGTCGACATATAGATGGCGCCACTAGAGTTTACTTTTTTACTGTTTACTTTGAAACGCACCTTGTATTTTCTTTAATGTTTTCATCTTTTATATTTCCTTTATTCTCATGTCGCTCAGATTCATCTCCTAAGCTAAATATGTCTTCTTCCTTTTCATTATTTCTAATCAACTGTTTTTCTTTCAAGTTGATCACTGCATTAATTTCTTTCAGAAATTTGTATACTAATATTTTAAAGTTTTGGCCATTAACCCTGTCATGTAAGAAAATATATGGCAGAGTTAGTTTTGATCTAAAAAATGATCCTCTTTAATATTATTTATCCTCTGTGGTTTTTTTGGTTGTTGATTACTTAGTTGTGCACTGGCATATGGTCTTTTATCTGTAGTATTTATTTTTGTATTCTGTACATTATTATTTACGTTATAATATGGTCGGTTTTGGATTCGAGTACTTGGATCCATTGAGATAGGTCTTGCCTAAATGTTTTGTTGGAAGGGCCTTTGGTTGTAGCCTATATGAAATTGGGTTTGTGGAAACTGTAAAATATTATTGAAATTTCCGTTATTGATGTTAGTACGTTGTCTGTAATAATTCGGATTTTTCCCGAATTGTGATGCGAAAATTGCTCGCATATTATTTGATTCTAATTCTTGTGCTTTTGCCAACGCATTTGGCAAATCACTTGGTGATAGTGAAAATAATATATTGGCTAAATTTACATTTAGACCTGTTATAAATATACGCAACGCATCCCACCTATTTTTTGCGTTTAATTCTTTAGTTACAGCACTATCCGATCCGTAAGTCATTATCGTTTTATTAATAAGCTAATAATGCTAATAAAGCAAATTTTTCATTAACCTTATTATAGTATTAAATAATTGAATAAGTGCCCTGTCGCAAAATGCTCATCTCCTGTTCTATAATATGAGCTGGTCGGTTGCCGCGTAAGCAAAATATGGTCGTGCCAAAATGCCATTGAAAAAAAAAATTTTTCTTCTATGTTTTCATCTTTTAAGATTTTTAAAATTTTATTCATTTTTTGTTGTTTGAGGCGACTGTCATTTGTCAAGGTTTCGGACACATTGTTTTTTTCTATTTATTTATTAAAACTTTTAAAGTTTTGGACATACAGTTTCTTAATATATATTTACAATATTTTTAGTTTTTTTTTATAATAATTATTTGCTCTTTTCAAGGAAAGGAAACTCTTTTATTCTGGAGAGTCTGGAGTTCAGAATCGCAGAAATGAGTTTATGTTATAAACCGGAGGGTCCCCCTTGCGGTGGTGAATCCCGATTTCAAAATATTTGTTATATGGATGGCATCATTTACAAGATGCTTTTTTTTATAATTTATGATCCTTTCTAGAAAATAAAACTCTTTTATTCTGAAGGGTCTCGAGTTCAGAATCTCAGAATTGAGTTTATGTTATAAACCGGAGAGTCCCCCTTTCGGTGGGGAATCGCGGTTTCAAAATATTTGTTATATGGCTGGTCGAGCCTTCATTAATAACATACTTTTTGTTTTTATAAATTTGAGTACTTGTAAGTTTCAGATTTACAATGCTCACAGTACTTAGGCTTAAAATATTTTATATTATTGGGATTATTTCACAAAATTTGTATACAATTTTATTGTTTTAAATTAAATATATCATAACTATATTAAAGTATTAATTTACTACTTTTCGTCCTTTTCTAAAGGGGTTTGTTTAGCTTCCCTGGTCGTTTTGTTTTTAATTAATTGTGTCCCTCGTTGGCAACGCTTCGGCTTAGCTGTTTATATATAGTTTTTTTTGTTACTGTAAATCATTTATTCACTTGTGGAATTTAGAAATTTTAATGTTGTTGTAAAACATTTTTTCACTTGTGGAATTTAGAAATTGTAGTGTTGTTGTAAAGCATTTATTCACTTGTCGAATTTAGTAATTTTAAAGTTTTGTAAAACATTTATTCATTGTGGAATTCAGGAATTTTCATGTTGTTGTAAACCATTTTTTCTCCTAATAAATGTTGGTTTTTTTTTTTACTTTTCTCCTCCCGAGAGGATACTTGATTGTTAGATTTGCGGTTCCGACACGCGTCCCTGTGATTGTCCTTGCGGCTAGGGATACTTGCTATTTTCTCCCTCTGTTTTTGCCTAGGATATCACTAAACAGATGTAACACATGCCCCACGTTGTTGGGCGCCAATTAACTTCCTTCGATTAGGAAGTATGAAAAAATATATAAATTCCGCGGACGCGCGGAAGAAATCAAATACGATAGTTTGAGTGATCCTGATGGATAACTGGTCTCTTTATTTCAATTTACTCTTATTTATACAATTTTCTTATTTGCTTAGTTCTTACAATAAGTGTCAGTTACAATATTCGCTTATTCAGTAATTGGTTTTATTGTTTACATTTTGTGGGTGGTCTTAGCTTAATGAAAAAGAATATTGATTACTTAAAAAAGCAAAGATGCTTATTAAAAAGCTGTATTATTGCTAAGTGAAAAGATACAGTGTTGTTTATAATTAGCGTAAAGCTACTGTGTGGAGGCTGCCGTTAACTTGCATGCGCAATTGCATTGCGATCCCATCTGTGGTGGTGAAATTCCGCGTTAAAAAAAAGTTTTAAAATAACTTCTTAGTCTTTTTTTCTATAACTAATTATAATTTATTTAGCCTTAAGTCTTTAAAAACCAAAAAAAAAATTGTTTTGTTTTAATTTTTGAGAATAAATATACCTTAATTATACAAAACTTGGTTACATTGACGATATCGGTTATAGCACTTTATTGAGATATTAGCATACTCTCTTGATAAATTTGTAGTTGCTTTTAAATGATTTTGTTTTTGTTTTACAAGATAGCCGCGAGCAAAGATATCGTGCAGAGAAATGGCGAATCGAAAGCAGCTATAAAAAGTAAATATTTTTAATCACGATCATTAATAAAAATGATAAAGTGTGTGTTTCAAGCACTGAGAGCTATTTGGCGGATTTTTCCGATTTACAAGAAACCGTTTTTCAATTGGAAGTCAATAATATTGACAACTATTTCTTATTTGATTTACTAAGTTAATGTTAAATTTTGTGGTACTTGAGCTAACAGTTTAAAAATTAATTAAATAGTTATATTTGAATATTAAAGCAAAAAAAAAAACATAAACTATCAAGAATCTATTATAATGTTATTAGTCTAAGAGCCAGTTGATGGCAGCAAAAGTTAATATTTTGTGTATGTAAAGATTTTCATATATCTAACTTAAATGAGATTGGGCGAAGGTAGCTATGACGTCACTAAGGTAATAAGGGTATGTCAGAATGAACGGTTTGCTGTGTTGCTTGGCAAAGTGTAAAAAGATGATAATGACTCAACATTTTGCTTCGTTCTTCTTTCAAAGCACATGTCTGATGCAAAGCGAAGCAAAAGTTCTATGTGAATCAGGCATAAGCGTTATCTTGCATATAATCTTCAGTATAACAAATTTTTAAATTTTCTAATAGATATACATAAATTTTAATCTTGTTTGTTACTCACATATGTGTCTTGCATTAATATAATAAAACTACTAAACTTAAATTTTTTGTATATTCAATTATAGAAACCCTACTTTCAGAAGCGAGGAATACAAGCAGTGAGGATGTAACATGTCCCGCTAGATGTTTTGCTGAAACTAACTCGAGAAGTGAGAATAAAAAAATTCATTCAGAAAATGTTTCAATCGATGATCAATTGGTTGCAAAAATTTTTACAACCTTTGTGGATGATTTATATTAAATAAAACTTAATAATTCATTTTTGAGATAATATTTTTTCAGTCCTTTAAATCAGTAGAACATTTTGTATGTACAAAAAATATAAATACCATATTGTATAAATATTACACAAAAGTAAATTAAACTTTTTTCTATTTCCGTTGCCTAAGTTAAGTCTTGTAGGTTGCCTTTTTATTAGAAAATATTGACATGGGCATTAGAGTGGACCAAAACAAAAACACACTTATTGTCTAAGTTAAGTCTTGTAGGTTGCCTTTTTATTAGAAAATATTGACATGGGCATTAGAGTGGACCAAAACAAAAAACACGAACGCTTTTTTTCGCTTGGTACTCCGAAGAATTGGTTGATAGACACCTCTAAGAAAGTCTCTTCAAGTATGAGCTCTTCATTGTGACGGGAAGGTTCTCGGCTTACAGTTTCCTATCTCTTATTATCAGATATAAAAATTCATATCTAGCTTCTAACTACTTAAAAAAGTATTTCTTTGTTTTTTTTTTGATTCATTAATACATTGAAAAAAAGGACTACATTTTTTCGTAAATTTAAAGCTAATTTGTTTTTTTTTTTTTTGAATTCTATATCTTAATAAAAAAAAATCATTTTAAGTTGCAAAATTGCATTTTTTTTTTAGATTAAGAATCAAAGTCGATATTCTAGTAAATTGTATATAAATAACTCGAGAAAGTTACCGCATATACTGAAAAACATAAATTTTTCTGATAACATTTTGATGTTATTACAGTTTAGGAAAATTAATATAACCAGTGTATATCGAAAAAATGGCTCATTCTTAGATTTAGACTTAAAGTCGATTATCTTGTAAATTTGATATGCGCTAAAATAAAATTTTCAAATTATTACAGGTTTAGAAAGTTTATTTAACCATATCGAAAAAATAGCTCATTCTTAGATTTAGACTCAAATTCGATTTTCTTGTAAATTTGATATGCGTTAAAATAAAATGTTCATATTATTACAGGCTTAAAAAGTTTATTTAACCAGTGCATATCGAAAAAATTGCACTTACCTAACTTTAGATTTAAAGGCGATACTTTTGTAAATTACATATTAATGACGTAGAACCGTATGCATTTACTAAAACAGATCAATTCTACTGATTGGTGCTTAAATAAAATGTTCATACATAAAGGCCAATCCAATTTATAATACATACATACTATATTAGGAGAAAACCTCCGTTTGCAGCATTAATATATGTGTGAAAACATTACTTATAATTGCTGTACATACATACATATATACATAAATTCTACGAGAATACCTGCGGTAAATTATTCTCCTTTTCGCACTGCGTACATATATACACGCGCATTTATACATATGTACATACCGGTGCAGGTATACAAACATATATATGTTGGCAACTAAGTATTGCGGAATTTTTTAAAAAAATCACAGACAATTTTCTTCATGGAACTAAATAACTTTATTCTGTAATGTATTGCCCATTTTGATCAATGACATTTTGCCATCTTTCAGGCAGCATCATAATCCCACGTTCATAAAACTTCTGGTTTTTATTAGCAAAAAATCAGGTACGATTTGACATCATCATCATTATTGAAATTTTTACCATTCAAGGAGTTTTGTAAAGATCGAAACAAAAAATAATCCGATGGTGCAAGGTCAGGACTATATGGGGGATGTGGCAAAACATCCCAACCAAGCTCCAATAATTTTTGCCGAGTGATCAAAGATGTGTGTGGCCTTGAATTGTCATGATGGAATACAACACCTTTTCGATTTATCAATTCGGGCCGCTTTCTTCAACTGCATTGATTAATTTCGCTAGTTGTTCAATGTAGACAACAGAATTGATCGTTCGGTTGGGTGGTAAGAGTTTAAAGTAGACAATTCCTTCATAATCCCACCAAACAGTTTGTTTGAGCTGGTTCATCTGGCCTGCTCCACGATCTTTTCCGCTTCCGTAAACAACCCATTTTTCATAGCCAATTATCATTCGTTTTAAAAATGGATAATTTTCATTACGTTTCTTTAGCAAATCGCAGCTGTTAATGCGTTGCGTTAAAGCGTTTCTTTCAGTTCGTGAGGAACCCATGTATCGAATTTTTGAACATAGTCAAGTACCTGAAGCTTCTCTGCAATCTCACGTGTTGTACTGTGACGAACCGAATCGATTATTGCTTTGATTAGGTCCCGTTTTTCCCTTTGCAAAAATAAAAAAGCAAAATATGACGAAAATGTTCCATTTTTCAACGAACGCCAAACGAAAACTACGCAACCGATTAAAAATTTTTTTTACTGATTGACAGCCGAATTGCCAACTATCAAATAACAAAATGTGTTTTACATTTGGACTACGCCAGCAAACCTAAAAATTCAACTGAAGCCATCTGAGTGAAATCCGCAATTACTTCGTTACTACTCTATACATACGTACTTCGCTTCAAAGTCCACATTGGCAAATATTCTGCAATACCTCTTGTTCTTTGGTACACAAAAACAAGTAGGATTGCATATATATATAATATTCTAAGCCCACATTGGCACATATTTGCAATACCCCATGTTCTTTGCCCAACAAAAACCAGCATTGAGTTGGATATAAAAACTCTTATTAACCTAAAAGAGTTCTCGGTTAAACATACGAGTATACACGGAAATTGAAAACCTTTTTGTTTTTTTTTTTTAATTTTATTCGAAACTCTAATTTACGCCAAAGAGTCTTGTCTCAAACACATACAACTACATACGTATGAGAATATTTGTGAAATTTCATCAGTTTACACTGAGAAACTTTTTATTTAGTTCAACACATCTTTTAAATGAGCTCAGACTCGAATTCTAAAACAACTCAGTTGCTAAAAGTTCCAAAAATGATTTCTGCCGATAAAAGTCCATTTACACCTGCAGAAGCTACACGCTCAAAACAAGGTGCTACTAAGCAAAAAAGGGTGAAAGATATTTCATACACCAAATTTATTTTCGAGAGTGGTAGCCTAATACGATAGCACTCGATTTTCATCTTCGCCGATTCAGTACAATTTAGAAATCAAAAAAGAAAATCTTAAAAATTTCTGGACACGTTTCTCAGCTGCATATGACACAATCGTAGAATCTGACGAATCAATTTACCGGAAAATTTCAAATCCTCGGTTTCGCCAAATACGAAAAGTGTTTAGACCAGTTTGAAGAAACAAAAGTAATGATTTCTGACCAATTAAAATTAATTAAAGCAATTGCACCTACTCCACAGAGGGGAGTAGAGCTGCCACAAATACAAAGTCAAAAGGCAAGTTCAAGCATCCACCTCAAGGTGCCCGCATGTGACACAGAAATTTTTCATGGTGGTTATGAACAATGGCCGTCGTTCCGGGACATGTTTACAGCCGTTTACATAAACCACCCAAAATTATCAAATGCACAAAAATTGTATCACCTCCAATACAAAACAAAAGATCAAGCAGGCGTAATAGTCAAGCAGTTCGCACTAAATGACGATAATTTTAATTTGGCTTGGGAAGCTCTAAAAGCAAGATATGAAAATGAAAGAATATTGGTCGATAAACAAGTAACGACACTAATAAACTTGTCTAAAATTCAAAAAGAAACAAGTGAAGAATTTATTAGACTACAATCCACTGTTTCTAATTATTTGTCGATTTTATCGACACAAAATATTCCCACAAACAGCTGGGCGTACTGGTAGGCATATGCACCGCCGCATTACCAGAAAAATTATTACTTCTATGAGAGCAATCGATCTCATCGCGAAGAAAATGCCCAACGTGGCAACAAATTAAAGATTTCTTAACCACCCAGTACGAAATCGCAGAACGTATGTAGACGATATCCTGTCTGGAAGTCACAGTCTTCCACAAGCATACGAGTCACTAGCGCAAGTGACACAAGCCCTCAAAACCGCAGGGTTTCCGTTAAAAAAGATAACGGCGAACCACCCTAATATCTTAAAGGACATACCTAAAGAAAATCTGTTGGACACTAATTTCCCTAAATTCGAAAAGGAAATTACAACAAAAACTCTGGGGATCCAATGGAATGCGATATCTGACCAGTTTTCATATACTACAGAGTCAATATCAGCATTATTCGCCATAACAAAACGCCAATTTTTATCCTCTGTGGCAAAACTTTTCAACAATCTGGAAAACATTTCCCAAATACAAATACGAGGGGTAAACTATTTCCCCGAGCACAAAGTTGAATTACACGGCTTCTGTGACACCTCTAAAAAGGCATACTGTGCCACTATCTATGTGCGCACACAAAGGGATACGGTGACCATAAACCACTTATTAGTAGCAAAAGCAAAGGAGGCTCCCCTAAAAACGCTAAGTCTACCTCGACTTGAGCTCTGTGGCGCGCTACTACTCGCAAAATTAGCTTCCAGACCCATTTAAACACGAAGAAATATAGATTGTACCTCTGGTCCGATTCTGAATATGTTCTAGCCTGGTTGGAAAAAGCACCACATGCATGAAAAACGTACATTGCTATTTGAACGTCTCAAATACGTGACCTAGTGGGATCAGCCATTTGGCTCCACGTAGCCAGTGCTGATAATCTGCCGATGTATATACAAAAGGGTGCAAACCGTTGCACCTTACCACCACCACCCTCTGGTGGAATGGTCCCCGATGGTTAACAGAATCTCCCGATTCTTGGTCACAATCGCCCAGAAAGTCGAAAAATCGACTCGTTTTACACCGCAGTGGAGGATACTGACATACCTTAACGATTTTCATCGATCTCCCGAGCCCTCAAAGTATTCGCCTATATGTTAAAGTTCATAGAGCGACTTTTTGACATTGACAAAAGGAATTCACTCTTAGTTCTTAACCCATTCCTAGACACGAAAGGTCTGCTTCGTGCGAATGGTCGGCTTGCCAATTCAAGCCTCACGTTTAACGAACGCTACCCTCTAATACTACCAGATAAATCTCGGCTTGCCACTTTACTCCTCAGTTATATCCACATCCCTTTGATTCACGCGGAACATCGCCTAATACAACATATAGTTCGCCAAGAGTTCTATATTCCCCGACTTAAGCCCCAAATAAAAAAATGCATATTCATGTACAAGATCTGCCCTCTGCATAAATAGAAGTTTGGAACGCAGATTATGGCAGCACTTCCACCGGAATGCTGCAACTTCGCTCTGCCATTCACAATTACAGGTGTCGATTTTGCTGGGCCTTTTCAAATAAAGGCTTCCATAATGAAAGGCTATGTGGCTATCCTTGTCTGTTTTACTACAAAAGGAGTGCATCTCGAGCTATGTTCGAATCTGACTAAGGAGGCTTTTCTCGCGGCATTTGCTCGCTTCGTCGGACGACGCGTACTCAAAGCGGAACGCTAGCAAGACAGCTCCACCTCCATTTAGACCGAGGCGATAGGAGGCATCAACGCGGCGTCGGCAGCCCAGGCCAACACACCGCCGCTTCACTGGCCTCAGCAGTGTTATTGCCACGCTGCAGCAATTACAGCGGTTGCTAGGCTTAAATTCGCCTAGGGGGGCCGGGATGGCTCGATAAGCTACGCCTCCCCCTTCCATACACTGAGCAAAATACACCACAATCCACAAGAAGACTCCACCCACTAACACACACAAACGCACACCACGCAGACATCACACCACTAAGACCACCCACATATACACATCACATCACACCACATTTTAGTATTAACAAACTCATATAACTAGTGGATTTTGAAACAAAAAAAGCACTTTCTTAGATATAGACTTATACTAAAAACATCACTTTAACTGATTTGCGCTGAAGTAAAATTTTCATGTTATTGCAGTATTAACAAATTCATATAACAAGAGCATTTCGGAAAATAGCACTTTCATAGATTTAGACTTTTAGAAAAAACATCAAAATTACTAATTTTCGCAAAAGAAAACATCAGTTTTACTGATTTGCGCTAAAGTAAAATGTTCATATTTCTGCAGTATCCACAAATTCATTTAACCAGCATTACGGAAAAATAGCACTTTCTTAGATTGCGGCGGATACTGAAAAACATAAATTTTACTGAATTGCGCTAAAGGGAAATTTTCTTGTTTATGCAGTTTTAACAAATTCATATAACCACTGCAATTGGAATAAATATGTTGAAATTATAAAGTAAAAGTACAATTAAATTTATTCCTAGAAAGGCTTTCTTCGATATGTAGATAATATGAATAAGAGAACTATATTATATGAATACAATATAATATTATATATGTTTGTACAGATAGAATTAAATATGAATTTAAGTTACTCTGACTAAACCCATGAAGTAAAAGCACGTCGTGTTCTTCAATAAATTAATCTATTCGCGTAAGTATATACAAATTATACCAACATTGGTTATGGACCCAGATCGCTAAAGAAAAGTGTTGTAAAAATGAATTCGAACTATCAAATTGAAAAACTCGGTGACGGTAATTATGACGTGTGGTGTATGCAAATTCGTCGCATACTGGTAATACGCGTAGTTAATGGTGATGTCAAGCGTAATGCGGAAAACTTGGAAAAATGGGACCACGATGACCAAAAGGCACTAGCGAACATAATTTTATGTGTATAACCAACACAAGTTTCGAATATTAAATCATGTTCAACGTCGGCAGAGGCATGGAAGAAACCTCCAGAAGTACATATGCCATATGGACCGTTACAAAAAGTTTCATTAGTCAAAAAGTTACTTGGGTGCAGTTTGTCTGCAAATCAAAGCATGTCGTCTTATCTAACTTCGTTTATCGAAGTGGTAGATAAATTAGCCAAACTTAGTATAGGATTGAACGAGGAGCTAAAAGCTATCATACTTCTGTCCAGTTTACCTGCAGAGTATGAAAACTTCGTGATAGCTATCGAAACACGTGACCAATTAGCGACGTTTAATGTATTGGTGTATGCATAAATTCGTGCAGTTTTCTAAGAGAGGGCTGTACTAGTATAATATTATTTCGCGTCGTGTTCATCTGTGGCTATATTCATTTCTAAGGTACTGTTATTTCGCGTCGTTTTCAGTAGATGTCATTTGTTTTAGCGTGAACAACAATTTGTTTCATTCATTTGAAAATGTCGAAATTTGTACCAGATAAAGTGTTTTTGCGGGAAGTTCTTCTTCATTACTTTAACATGCAGAAAAGAGCTACAGAAAACCATCGTATTTTACTGAACGTTTATGGTGACCATGCTTTAGCCGAACGAACGTGCCAAAAGTAGTTTGCACGGTCTAAAAGTGGCAATTTCGACATAGACGACGGAGAACGACCCGGACAGCCAAAAAAAATTTCAAGACGAAGAATTCTAGACATTGCTCGGCGCAGATGCATGCCAGACGCAAGAAGAACTTGCAAAAGTGTTAGGAGTTGATCAAGCAACCGTTTCCAGACGATTAAAATCATTAGGAGCTTGGAAATTGGGTGCCTTATGAATTAAGGCCGAGAGACGTCGAACGTCGATTCTGCATGTCGGAAATGTTGCTTCAACGCCACCAAAAGAAGTAATTTTTGTATCGGATTGTCACTGGTAATGAAAAATGGATTAATTATGATAACCCAAAGCGCAAGAAATCGTATGTGAAGCCCGGCCAATCATCGACATCCATCCATCATGCCAAGGTTATGCTATGTATTTGGTGAGACCACAAGGGTGTGCTTTATTATGAGCTATTGAAATCGGGTCAGACGATCAATGGGGACCCTACCGAAAACAATTGATTCGTTTGAAATAGGCCATCGCGGAAAACGACCAGACACGAATCAATAATTTTTCATCATGACAACTCTCGGCCACGTGTTGCAAGGCCAGTTAAAAACTATTTGGAAACTGTGGGTGGGAAGTTCTACCTCACCCGCCTTATAGCCCAGACATAGCACCTTCCCATTACCACTTGTTCAGATCAATGCAGAATGCCCTCACCGGAGTACGCTTCACTTCAGAACAGGGTATCGGAAATTGGCTCGATTCTTTCTTGACCTCCAAGCCGGAGAAGTTCTTTTGGGATGGGATCCACAAACTGCCAGAAAGATGGGCAACATTAAATGTATAACAATTCTTTCACAATAAAGTCTTAATTTTCGAAAAAAAACCACACAAATCAATGCATACACCAAAAGTCGAGCTTTTAGAAGAAAGTGCTAGAAGGGATCAGCAGATAAATCAAGAGCCGTCGGCGCAAGCGGTCTATGCTCGTGTTAAAGATTCAGCGCATAGTGGCAACAAATCACTTGGGAATGAAAAAGCAAATGTAAAAATGCAAATTCAAATGATTTCAAAGGCAAATGTTTTGCTTGTGGTATGCGAGGACCTAGGATAGCGCAGTGTACGAAAAAAAGAAAACAGCAAACCAATCAAAGTGTTAAGCAGTACGAAGGAGACAATGAGCTTTCATATGCTGTGTATGCAGCGACAGTGGGAGTTGAAAAGAATAAATATGCTTGGTGCGTCGATAGAGATATGTTTGTTTCGTTTGTCGAAAAACAAGAAAAAGTAATGTTAGCAGCAGACAATTTAATTTACTCGCAAGGTGTTGGTATGGTGCAAATAAGGACAAAAGAATGTGTATAAGAATTGCGTGATGTTTTATTTGTACCTTGACTCAAAATGAACTTTTACTCGGTGAGCAAAGCAATGACGTATAAAAATACAGTGTTATTCAAAGAGTTTTGTGTTGAAGTAAAAAACTCGAAAGGGACAACTCTACTGAGAGCCGAATTGCAACAGAATTTGTTTATTTTTAATGTGCAAGTGAATAATTCGAAAATTATGTTAAACAATATGATGTGTCATAATCGGTATGGTTACATAAACTTTGAAAGTTTAAAGCAAATCGTCGACAATAATTTAGTGAGTGGACTAAATAAAACAGACATTAACTCTAAAACGAGTTGCGATAAATGAAATAAGTCAAAAATATGTGCAGTCTCTTTTCCTATGTGCAGTCCCTTTTCCGCTCAACATAAAATCAGCGGGTGGTGCACGCTATTTTCTTACATTTACAGACGATTTTTCGCGAATGATTTTTGTGTATTGTATAAAGGAAAAGAGCGAAGCTTTTGAACATTTTAAAACATTTAAAATTATGGTAGAAAACCAAACGCATAAAAAAATCAAAAAGTTGCGTAGTGACAATGGTACGGAGTACACCAATAATAATGAGTGAATTTTTAGTCGAATGCGGATTTAAAATACAATTGACTGTGCCATATACTCCGTAACAAAATGAGGTGGCAGAAAGAGTCAACCGCACAATCGTTGAGATGGCTAGGAGTTTATTGGTACATCCTGGTTTAAAAGAAGAATTGTAGGGCAAAGCTCTGCATACAGCTGTGTACTTACGTAATCGCGCGCCTACAAAGTTGTTAAAAAACTCTACTCCGTACACCGAAGTATGGTACAATAAAAAGCCGTCGGTCAAGCATTTAAGAGTTTTTGGTGCAAGAGCTTTTTCACTAAATAAAATGCATTATGGTAAATTCAGGGCAAAGGGCAACGAGTATGTGTTTGTAGGATACTCTGAAGTTGCAAAAGCTATTGTATGACAAAGAAACGAGACGGGTAATTATTCAACAACGACAGTTTCGAATGTAAAAACAGTACTATAAACGATGACAATATAACAAGAGTAATTACAAATTTCAACAATAGCAATGTAGAAAAAGATCAGTTTGAAGATTTTCAAAGCTGCACTGTAGATGATGAAATTGAAAACGAAGATGAAAATGAAGCAGAAAACGAAATACATGGCCCAAATAGTGAAATGCGTCGTGGATGTGGTAGATCAAAATTTGTTCATACAGGGAAGGTTGGCCGTCCCAGAAAAGAGTTTCAGAAGTTGAATTATCTTCAGTATGGTGAAGAATAAGAAACGCCACGTACCGTCAAAGCAGCATTAGCGAGCGAATACTCCTTTGAGTGGGAGAAATATATTCAAGATGAGTGTAAAAAACAACACTTGGTCAGCAGTAGAGCTGCCAAAGGGCCAAAAGGTAATTGGGTCAAACTGGGTTTTTCGTATAAAACATGATCCAGATGGAAATATCGAAAAGTTCTAGTCGAGATTAGTAGCGAAAGGTTGTAGTCAACAGCTGGGTTTAAATTATTGGGAAACTTTTTCGCCAGTAATTCGATACGAAACGATTCGTATGCTACTTGCAATTGCTGTTGAGAAAGAGTTGCATTTACATCACATAGACTCTCAAATGCATATCTTAATAGCAATATATCAGAAGAAATTTGTATGAGGCAGACGGAAGGTTTCATAGATCGTAAAAATCCAGACAAGGTCTTTAAATTAAATAATATTTACGGCTTGAAATAGTCAGATAGAGAGTGGAGCAATACACTCGATACAGCGTTGAAGAGTTTGGATTTCAATCCGTGCAAAAGCGAGCCATGTTTGTATGTCAATCAACAAGGCAAACTGTACAGCTACATAGCAGTTTATGTTGATGACTTAATATTATTATGTCCCAGTGAAGAAGAGATAACAAACATAAAACGCAAACTATCGCCATAGTTTAAGTTGCAAGACGGTAATACAGTGAAGTTCTTTCTTGGTTTCGAAATAGAACGTGAGGGTACAGGTGCAATTTGTGTGCCAGAAAAACTATATCAAGGAGTTGTTGCGCGTATACGGTGTGAGCTCATATCGTCCAGTAAGCACACCCCTCCTGGTTTTCAAACAAGCTGTAACGATAAGAACTGCTCTAAGGTGGACGTAACAAACTATCAGTCGCTAATTGGGTCTTTAATGTTTTTGGCCATTTCGACGCGTCCTGACATAATGCATGCAGTAAGTTCATTGGCGCAAACAAATCAAGATCCTCATTCCGAACATGAGGCTGTTGCAAAGCATGTTCGGCGGTACTTATCAAAAACCCTAGATTTAAAGCTTTATTATCGCAAAAGTGGTAAATCGGTAGAAGGCTAAGCGGATGCAGACTGGGCAAGCAATAACACTGGCAGGAAGTCATACACCGGCTATTCAATCTTTCTAGCTGGCACCACATTTTCTAGACAATAAAAGAAGCAAGATGTCGTCGCTTTAAGTAGCACTGAGGCGGAATATATCGCCTTGTATACAGCAGCAAAGGATGCAGTATGTCTTCGTCGATTGCTGAAGGCAGTAGGTTACAGTTCCGAAGATCCTATTTTATTGAAAGGCGACAACATGAGCACTATACAAATTTCGAAGAATCCTGTATTTCATAAGAGAACTAAGCATATAGCGATAAAATGTCATTCCATTCGAGATGTAGTAGAACGTAAAGAAATAGAGTTAGAGTATGTTTCCACAAATGAAAATGTGTCTGGCATTTTTAATAAAAATTTGCAAAAGCAAAATCATGTAAAGTTTGTAGATATGATTGGTCTTATATATTAATGTTAAATAAAATAATATTCAACTTGAGAAAGAGTATTGAAATCATAAAATAAAAGTACAAGTAAATATATTTCCTAGAAGGGCTTTTTTCGATATGTAGATAATATGAATAAGATAACCATCTTATATGAATACATGCACAAACTATGTACAGATAGAATTATATATATAGAATTTGAGTTACTCTTGACTAAACAATCGAAGTAAAAGCACGTCGTGTCCTTTAATAAATTGATCTATTCGCGTTATTATATACAAATTATAGCAACAAAATATGCTAAAAACATCACTTTTACAGATTTGCGCTTAAGTAAAATTTTCATGTTATTGCACTATTAAGAAATTCATATAACCAGTTCATTTCGCAAAAATAGCACTTTCTTAGATTTATTTTTATACTGAAAACAAATAATTTTACTGATTTGCGCTGAAGTAAAATTTTCTTGTTATTGCAGTATTAAAAAATTCATATGAGAAGTGCATTTCAAAAAAATAGCACTTTCTTAGATTTAGGCTTATAGTGAATAACATAACTGTTTTTCATGTTATTGTAGTATTAACAAATTCATATAACCACTGCAATTCGAATATTTATACTAAAAATCAGTGCATTTCGGAAAACAGCACTTTCTTAGATTTAAACTGATACTGAAAAATATCAGTTTTACATGATTTTCATGTTTTAGCAGAATTAACAAATCCATATAACCAGTGCGTTTCGAAAAAATACCAACTCCTTTTATTTAGGCTTATACTGAATAACATAAATTTTACTGAATTGCGCTAAAGGAAAATTTTCTTGTTTATGTAGTATTAACAAATTCATATAACAAGGGCGTTTCCTAAAAATTGCACTTTCTTAGATTTAAGCTTATACTGAAAAACATAACTGTTACTGATTTGCGCTACAGAAAAATTTTCATGTTATTACAGTATTTAAAAATTCATATTACCACTGCAATTGGAATATATGTGCTAAAAAAATCACTTTTACTGATTTGCGCTAAAGTAATATTTTGTTGCCATTGCACTTTCAACTAATTCATATAACCAGTGCATTTTGGAAAAATAGCACTTTTTTAGATTTAGTCTTATTCTGAAAAATATCAATTTTACATGATTTTCATTTTAAAATGCATTTAATTTATTATAAAAATATCAATATTATTGATTTGAGCCAAAGAAAACATCAATTTTTCTGATTTGCGCTAAAGCAAAATTTTCATGTTATTGTAGTGATAACAAATTCATATAACCATTGCAATTGGAATATATGTGCTAAAAAAATCCCTTTTACTGATGTGCGCTAAAGTAAAATTTTGTTGCTATTGCACTATTAACTAATTCATATAACCAGTTCATTACGAAAATATAGCACTTTCTTAGATTTAGGCTGATACTGAGCAACATCAGTTTTACTGATTTGATGTAGTGTAAATCTTTCATGTTATTGTATTATTAACAAATTCATATAACCACTGCAATTGGAATATATATACTACAAACATCACTTTTACTGATTTGCGGTAAAGTAAAATTTTCATGTTTTAGCAGAATTAAAAAATAATATTAGCAGCGCATTTCGAGAAAGTACCACTTTCTTTGATTTAGGCGTATACTGAAAAAAATTAATTTCACTTATTTGCGCGAAAATAAAATTACTTGTTTAACCAGTGCATTTCGAAATAATAACACCCTGTATGTTCTATTTCTGGATTCTACATTCGGTTTGAATGTATTGAATTTTGTAGTGGATTTTGGCGCAAACGTCAGCGTTGTTCACTGACCGCTCATTACTTTCATTCAACATTCAAAGTAAAAGATAAGATAATTTTGTGAATTTGAAACATAAACATTTAGGAATACATATTACGTTGTGAAATGTCGAAATTAAAGTGTGTTTTCAGCAGTTTTATTTGAAGAAAAAGTATCCTTATTTGAGAGTCACTTATGACGATTCCAACGTTCGTTGCGACAAATTAATGCTACTTTTTCGGTTACTGCTGGTGGAGGCAATGATATTGAAAATCATTTGAAAACAAAGAAGCACAAAGTGGCAGCAAATGCTTGTCTTCAAACTTCATTGATATCAGATTTTTTCATCGGAGAGAAACCAGATTTTAATCTATCGACGATGGAAGTCGCGTGGGCGTACCACACAATTGATGAGAATAATAGTTTCAGGTTTGTTATTCAAAAAATCATTTAAAAAACAGAAAAAGATGGTAATCACTTGGTGCCAGACTATAAGGTGGGTGCATTAGGACCTCCCATCCGAGCTCCCGGAGCTTCTGGCGCATCACCAAAGACATGTGTGGCCTGGCGTTGTCCTGTGGGAATACAATTCGTCCTCTGTTGATCAAAGATGGCCCCTGCTGGATGAGTGCTACCTTTAAGCGGTCCAGTTATTGGCAGTAGAGGGCTGAATTGGGCACACAGCGGCGTAGGAAAACAGATTTGTCGATAAACTTTATATCACGGCTTATAATAACACGCTTTTTAGCTTTGAATATAATTGGTACAAATGCTTTCCTACCAAATATTTGCATATACGCTACTGTCGGATTTCGTTACATAACGATTTCAAAAATAACACGCCGTGTTCACTGCTTTAGCCCAAAATGATGAAGACGCAACCGCATGCTTGATCATACACCAGGCCATCTAAAGAAGAGTTCTATTTTCACGTTCCGCGATACCGTTGTTTCCGCACTAATTTAAAAGTTTATCAATTATAATTCAACGTTACAATATTCGTGGCCTTTGTCGGATTGCAACGCTGTAATTTTTTCTCCGTCAAATGTTTTAAATGAAAAGGAAAAATACTTCACACCACCTCGACTTTTCGTGAATAAATGTTACAAAATGTTTTTAATCGCCATTGGACGCTCTCTGCATTACCCCATACACGTCACTGTGACTAATCTCAAGTAAATCGTCACCTCTATTTCCTTCTCATTTATGTAAAACCGCACGCACTTGCTATACACTAGCACAAATTTCACAGTCAGATTTCTCAGTTTGTTTAAATTTTAACCCGTGCGACAAACAGTTAACATATTTCATTTTGTAATGCCACAAATAAACGCTGTTTTTTGCATTCGCCATTCGGCTTCCAATATTATTTTATCGTCACTGAGAGCAAATTCGTCCTTAAGTGAGCCACATCCAAAAGGTTTTCTAAGTCCAAATTGATTTGCTTTCCACGAACGTCTACCGTAGTTCACACTTTACCAACACCACCTAATAAATAAAAATTGAATAAAACTTAGTTCCTCTTTTATTTGCTTGACACTTTTAAAAGTGTTGGTATACATACTCATACGAGATGTAATTACAACCACTGTCCAAATTTCCTTATTCTCTCAGGGCCTGTAAACATCTGTATTTAATGTCACTTTCGCCTTCTACACTCACACTCATGTTTTGCTTTTGTGTTTTGGTATTGCAATTTCTCGCCAAATATCTCACTTTACCACACCGATAGTTTTTGTTTGCTTTGAATTCATCGAATTTCGATCAACGTACGGTTGATTTTTTTTCTGTATATAAAGAACATTATTGTTTTCTGCGTTGTTCTCTTTTGACGACTTATGCTTTTCGAGAATTTTTCTCGAAGTACGTCTGGCATCGGGAATTCGTCTCGCGTTTCAACCGCACACTTAAATGTCTCGTACAACGCCGACAGACTGAACAGCAAAAAAATTGTTAGTGGCTCATCGCCAATTGCAACGACTTTTTCTTTCAGCTTAACTACTGCATCGAAGAATGCGTTAAGATATTCCCGAATTTCTCGTTTTCTGACATGCGAATTATATATTTGTGAATGGTAATTGTGGATCTTCAGGAACAAACACTGAACTAAAAACTGAATGATACTTTCATTATGTGCATTCTTACTTGTATTTGTATTGTATTTTTTGTTTTATTAAATTCTATAACATCTCTAGAATATTGTCCTAAATTTTCAAGTTGATCCGACTAATAGTTTCGGAGATACAGCCTTGAAAAGGTGGACGCTCGAGGTCAGGTATAGGCACTTTTATTGTCTCTTAAAACTTTAAACGCGTTTTTCTCAAAACTATGTTTTCAAAGTCGGTTGTCAAGATTTCTTGCGAACTACTCAACCGATCTTGATGAAAGGTCACAGGTCTTCAAGATATTATTTACAAGGTCTTGAACGAAGGATCTATCTATTATTATTCATAAATTCACAATCATCAGAAAAGATACAATTCTTGCTCAGCTTTAATTTTTTAAATACAGGATTTTCCTTATACACATAGTGTTCTTTATTTATTTGGTGATGACGTAATTAATTTTACATTTTCTTTAAAAAACATCTTGGGATTTGTATAGCAAATATTATTGCCTCCTGCTTGTATACTTTCAGTTTATAAAAATCAGTATCTAACCCATCTATTTCTTCTTTTGTTAACATTCCGGGATGTATCAAATTATTTTTAGCGGCAGCTATAATATCCTGAATTTCATCAATTTTCCTTTCAATATAAGTACCTTTAACGCAGACTTAATGGTGCCTATGTTTACTTCTCCTCACACTAAAATCCCGTTATCACAAAATTGAAAATAGGAACATACATTTTTGTTTATGCATTTTGAACTTAAAAGTATAAAGAAGAAATACATGTAGAAAATTTTAACTGAATTACCTATTTACATTGTGTTTTTACTTCACTTAAAAAATAGTGTCGGGTGAACGAAAACTTTATTGGCTATGTGTATATACAAATATATTTGTATATCTATATAAATTAAATATACATACGTATGTGGTGTTAATTAATTTTAATAATTAGTTCAAGTAAATAGGAATTTTTAATAAATTAAAGAAAAATATTATAAAAACACTGAATTTTATTTGAATAATTTGGAATTGGTTATGGTAAAAACAAGTAGCCGATATATCAGCATATGCATTTGTTAGAGGTAACACATGGATAACCAATAGAGTAACACGTCGAAGCAAATAAAATAACAGATGTGCTTATTATATTATACTATGTTCACATATACTCACGTTAGCTTAGTTAACCAGGTTATCTCGTAACCTACCCTTAAAAGTACGAGGTTAGCCATATTATTTGTTTGTAAACATAACCTCGCTTTGCACTATAACCTACGTCGTTGTTTTATAACCGACCAAAATACGCATCATGTAAAGTAATCGAATATCCTCGAAGTGCGACGCTTCAATATCTATTGTGAATATATTTGCTTAAATTTGACAGCAACTGACAAATAATTATTGCGAATTTTAAAAATGGATAAAGATAGACCGGTAAATATAAATTTTAACATACATTTTTATACTCTCGCAACTTGTTGCTACAGAGTATAATAGTTTTGTTCACCTAAAGGTTGTTTGTATCACCTAAAACTAATCGAGTTAGATATAGGGTTATATATATATAAATGATCATAATGAAGAGACGAGTTGAAATCCGGGTGACTGTCTGTCCGTCCGTCCGTGCAAGCTGTAACTTGAGTAAAAATTGAGATATCTTAATGAAACTTGTCATGTAGTCATGTTTCTTGGTACCGTGAGACGGTTGGTATTGAAGATGGGCGTAATCGGACCACTGCCACGCCCACAAAACGTCATTAATCAAAAACAAATAAATTACCATAACTAAGCTCCGCAACAAGATGCAAGACTGTCATTTGGTACACAGGATCAGATTAGGGAGGGGCATCTGCTGTTAAATTTTTTTTAAATGGGCGCGGTCCCGCCCCTAATAGGTTTAATGTGCATATCTCTTAAACCGTTAATGCTATAATAACAAAATTCATTGGGAGCAAATGTTTTTAGCACCTCTATTGACGGTGTGAAAATTGGTGAAATCGGGGACAAGCCCCCCCACTCCCCATATAACGGTACTGTTAAAAAATACTAAAAGCGCGATAAACAAAGCACTAAACACGCCAAAAACATTTAATTTTATCTCTGGGCTGGTATCAGACGACTTTATAGGAACCGCGTTCAAAATTATACAGTGGGCGTGGCAACGCCCACTTTTAGGTGAAAACCTATATCTTGGGATCTGCTTAACCGATTTCAACCAAATTCGGTGCATAACGTTCTTTTCATATTTCTATGTTATAGTGCGAAAATGGGCGAAATCGGACTACAACCACGCCTATTTCCTATATAGTACCATTTTCAATTCCATCTGATTCTTTCATTTTCCACTATGCATATCAAGCAACAATGATTATATCGGGGTAAAACTTTGCATTAATAATACGTTTAAAATATGCCACCTTGTGACCAAAAATTGTCTAAATCGAACCAAAACTGTTCAAGCCCCTAAGTTCTAAATATGTGGACCCCAGTGCCTATAGTTGACCTTCTACCGAAAATATAATATCAGTCAATCCACAAAGAAATCTCAAACGGGTATACCATTTCACTTTACGAGAGTATAAAATGTTCGGTCACATTCGAACTTAGCCCTTCCTTACTTGTTTATACATACAAATATACTTATATATAATAATTTTATTAAATTGTAATTAGAAAAAAAACCGTGTGCTATGAACGTTGGATGCGAAGATATTGCTGTTACTGCACTGGGCAGACAGTATTGATGAGCTGCGAAGCGCTAAAAAATTTACATGCCTTTGCGCGTATTTAAAGTGAATTTACGAAAAGGCAAATGAGGTATACTGCAGCAGAAGAAAAAGAGCAGGTGCATAATTTTACCAATAGATACAAGTGCATGTAAAAATAAAAAAGATTTATTTTGCTGCGAGTACCATTATAAAATGTATTTTATTTTATAGATTAGAAAAGAAGACGGTGGGTATAACTGGTGGTTCTCTTTCTCCTTGGGTCCACTACAAAGATGTGGAAGAAATATTGATTGGTAACAAGGCAGTCAATTTCCAAGAAATCACGCAATAGAGTATAGGTAACATAAAAATTATAATTTTATTTGGTTTTTTAATTAATTTTTTATTTTATTGTTTCAATTCTCTTTTAAGGATGTGGAAGCAGAAGACAGTATTGAATGAGCCAGCAGGATCTTCGACGACACCGCAGCCTGCAAAAAGAAGGAAATTAACCAAAGAGCGTTTAGTAGAGAGTTTGAAAAAAACTGCGCTAGTTTTAGGAAAGAGATGGAGTCCATGACAGGGGTGCAAAAAAGAATGGTGGAACTAACCGAAAAAACGGTTCTTGCGGAAGAGATATTTTAAAAGAAATGAGGGATAATACGAAATTTTTTTATAGGAACCTAATTAATTTGTTTAATGAAAAATATAGAAAAAACTACAAAATGAATTTGCACTCACTATTCTAATTGTCTATTCTGCTTCAAAATCTACTACAGCATCCGTGTACTCAGGCTGTGTCAGACGTATTGTATAAATCTACAAGTAACCAATCGTAACATTTTCACTAAATACATGTAAAAATCGAACACTTGGTATGGGTTACACTTATATTCTACTACTAAAGTCACACTTGATACGGGTTGCCAACTAATATTCTACTACTAAAACGTTCAATTAACACAAATCTGCGACAGTGTGTTGCCGTGTTATGTTTTAAAATTTATAACTTTAAGCATGTGTTTATTACATATTCAAATAGTTTTTAATTATTAAGATTCCTAAAGATTAAATTTACATTTAATAAGTAGTACCTCATATTTTCTTCTTTTATTTTTGTTAAAATTAATACAAGTAGATTGTTTTCACTGATATTTGTTCATGAATACAATTGAATTGTACCTGATTTTTATATATATTATATATTTTTTTCATTTTTATTTAAATCAAGTTGAAATTTTCAACTTATATTGTTAATGTTATATAGAATAGATACTTATATTGTTAATGTAATTAATATTCATGAGCCTGATTCATGTACCTGATTTTATGTATATATCTTTTCGAATTATATTTGTTACGAAAAGTAGATTGTTTTAGAACTGTATATATTAAATGGGTGAATATAGGATTCCTGGGGAACCGAACACCCAAAACGATTGGTAACGCCCCTATATTACAACCTCAAAAGTGTTGAGGAAAAGCAATAAATATAAAATAACCTTTAGTTTCGAAAATATTCTTGAAAGTTTTCACATAACATTCTCCATTACAAATACATGTTCACAAACAAGTTGTTAAACTACATTCCTTTTATTTACATCTCTGTGTTTAAAAAAGATTCAATAGATTATCTCAGCTGTGTCACACTTAAGCTTATACAATGGCCAGACGTACACTGCTTTCGTAAGTGATTTGTTTTTCTATCCATTTGTGGTTGATGACATCATTATGGCAAATTTAAAAAGTTATGCAATGTTCAGGATGCATTAATTATAAGAGGAACATTTTTGATGTATTTAGTTGTCGACTTCTGGATGCACTTTCTACAGCATGAATCTTGTTCGGTAATACCTTTGACATATTCACAGAATATTTCAAAGGTTGCCCTGCTTATACGAAAGGTTTCCTTAAAACACGGTTGTGCATTGAAGGAACATTATTCTCCTAAAAGTTGCCATGTCGCTTTTAAACTATAGGTTTATTTTAAATGTATTTATAAGCCATTTATTGTGCTTTTTTTATTTACATATGCCCATATATTTCTTGGGTTTATTTCCTTACAAAGAGGTATTGTTGTCAACATAAATATTTTGTAATAAGTTGATATTATCGAGCTCTCTAATTCCTGCTAACACTGCTGGATAGCAGCTTTACACTGTCGGCTACAGTAATTCAATGCTAGATATTTATTGCTTTCTTCTTGGTTTTCAGCAAACAACAGTAAAGATATTGTAACGGATTTCTCGATTAATCGTCTAACTATAACTCACTCTTGAGCTCGATCACTGGATTGTTAAATTAAAGTCCCAGTTTAATGCTATACACTTATCTATATTTCCAATTCCAACAACTGCTAGAACATTCTGGCAACTACGAATTCGCTGTCTAGTTGCTTCTGGCAGTTTATCGTCAATTCTGATTTGTTCTGATACTCGTGTTCACCATACTGCCCTCTACCTAAGTCTGATCGTCCCGATTAAACATATTTGCGGTACCAAACGCTGCAAGCCGTTCCAGATAAACCACCTTCATTTTATTCCTTGGTCTTCCAATGGTCTGTATGCGATACACTACATCATTGAGGCGTTTAATAACCTGGTATGGTCCTTCCCAATTACACTGTAACTTGGGAGACAGCCCTTTCTTTCGTTGTGGGTTATATAACAATACCCAATCGCCTTCAATAAAACCATAGTATGTATATCACTTATCTCGTCTTCTAGGATCCTTTCTCCGTTGGCGTTAATTCCAAATTTTAAATCAATCGGTAGTCAAAGATCATTATCAAAAATTACCCTTGCTGGAGTCCGCCCCGTTGTTTCATGTACAGCAGACCGATAAGCCAGCAGGAACAAGGATACATGGGTATCCAATCTTTCTGATACTTGTCCACAACTTTCCTCAAATGTTCTTCCAAAGTTCGATTGAATCGTTCTACCATGCCATCGGACTGCGGATGTAGTGCAGTTGTACGGGTTTTCCGAATACCCAACTTTTGGCATATCTCCTGTATTAGAGCTGATTCAAAATTTCTTCCATGCTCAGAATGTAATTCTATTGGAACACCATATCTCGATACCCAATTGTTGATGAATACATCCGCTACTGTTCCTGCCTCTTGGTTAGGAATTGCGTATACCTCTGGCCATTTGTTGAAATAGTCCATGACTACCAAAAAATATCGGTTTCCTTATTTACTGATAAGAAATGGACCAGCTACATCCATGGCTTCTCGCTCAAACGGCGCACCTGAATTGTACTGCTTTATTTGACCATGAATCCTGGACCGCGGCCCTTTAGCAGCAATGCACTCGACACAATTGGCGATCCACTGATAGACGACAACCAACCCAATAAAATCTTTGTTTTAATTTCTCCAAAGTTTTAGTGATACCCGTGTGTCCTCCATTTGGACCGTTGTGCAGCGCATTGAGAACTTCGGGAATTCTTACGTTTCGAACAATCATCAGAGCTCGTGAACTTTGCCCATCTTCGATTTCCCATACGCGATGCAAGCATCCAGACACTAACTTCAAACTATTCTATTGTGCCCAATAAGCCTTTGCGACTGCGCTTTCTGCAGCTATTTCTTCTCTTGTTGGACGTTTATTCATCTCCAATCCGTGTATTACACTTTTCAAATCTGGATCCTCTTGCTGACATTTCCGTAGCTTCTCCGGATCCTAGTCTGATGTTATAGTTATTAATCGGACATCTATAATGTCTTCTTTGGCCTAAGCTTTTCGGTTTCGTCCAACTGGATTATTGGGCATGTTACAGTTGCGTGCAATATGGCCACTTTTTCCGCAGTTGAAGCATTTAAGCACACCATCATTTTTCTTATGCGCTTCCGTAGATTTTTCCAGTGCTTTCTGCATGTTGTCAATTTTTTCAAGTAATTGGTTCAACCAAGTGTGTTCCTCTATTTCTACTTTATGAGCTTTAAATGTTTAACTCTCCTGCAACGACTCATTGGCCTTCTGGCGGCGATTTCGTGACTCCATTTGAAAGAACTGCTCTTCCAACCGCGTTCCTAACGAGGACAATTGGGATTGTTGTGTCAACATTTGTGATGACACCTCTGCTATTTGTTGGGTTATACGTGCATCCTGCTCTTTAAATTGTGTCGACATTTGCGTTGACATTTGCGATATTGCAGCAAAAACCATGTTTATGTCCACAATCTTTGACGAGCATTGAGCCTCTTTCTTTTCTTCTATCTTTGTTGTATCTTCTTCTAATTCCATGTAAAAGACATATTTCTCAACATTAATGTTTTCCGCCTCCATGGCCTCTCTCAACCGTGATTGTAATTCAGTTTTTAATCCATTTGTCGCCAAACTACGTTGTTCCAGCTCCTTTTTCAGTTGTGGAATCTACAGATCGTTAAACTTGGCCATTTTCAAATAATTATCTCCTTGGGAATTTATTTGACAATCCCACTTCTGACACCAATTGTAACGGATTTCTCGATAAATCGTCTAACTATAACTCACTCTTGAGATCGATCACTGGATTGTTAAATTAAAGTCCCAATTTAATGCTATACACTTATCTTTATTTCTAATTCCAACAACTTAACACTTATTGCTCGCTATTCGAACTTACAACTCTGCTCTTTACACGGCAACACTCTAATTAGAACTGTATCTGCTGCACAATCCGGCAGCCCTTATATAGTAAATTTTTAACAAAAGTTCGCTACTAGAATATTCTGGCAACTACGAATACGTTGCTTCTGGCAGTTTATCATCAATTCTGATTTGTTCTGCTAGTCGTGTTTCATCATTCTTTTATTAATTTATTTTTAACAAGTTTGCTGTTCTTACAATCAAACTAAGAGAATATGTTAAAAAAAAAACATACAAATGCAAGCTGCTAATAGCTATCTTTTGATTAGGTTATCTATGCTATATGGGAACGCAACAAGGTTAGCTCCGATGTTAATTTTAATTAATCATAACCTGCTTATATGTGAACGTGCTATAACTGCTTACAAATGGGTAACAAATGCGCTAACATATTTTACTGCGTTTACCTTTTGTCGCTCATAATCGGCAAATTCTCTTTTGGTTTCGCTCTGTACGTTCACAAGAGCAAAAAGAGTCCAGCAACTCGAGTGCAGTTTTTCTATCATTCCTTTTTATAAAATTTTCGCAAATGTTTTTGCGGTTCGGCTACGCGATACTTAGAGTGTGTTGCATATTTCAATCGTATGTTGGGATAGTGGTCTCACATTTTGCTTACATGGAACTACCATGAATTTGGTAGAACAATATGCATAATACCCGCTTAATACTTTCAAAGAAATACTTAAGTCGGGAATTCCCTAATCCACCAAAATTTACTGATACTCGCTGCTAATATTTTCAAGCCCAAATTTATGACAGGAACTTCCCAATCTTTCGGGGTGTATTAAAAACCCATTCATACATACAATAAACTGGTTTGGGTTAAAGAACGGTCCGTGTGTGAACTGACACTTTGTATGTTAGAAGTAACAAACTGCTAACCAAAACAATAACTCTTATAGCTAATCCTCATGAAACTTTTTCTTTGCTTTACGACAAACATTTGTTTTGGCAGAAAAGTTCGATGTAGGCTTTTGTATGAGAACGTTCGCATAAAAAGTTTTCGACACGAAGCCAAGCAAAATGTTGGGCAACTCTCATCTTTTTACGCTTTGCCAAGCAACCGTCGCCGTTTTTATAAGAGAGAAACACTTAAAGCAAAGCGTTCATTGTGGCATACCATTTGTTTTCTGCGCTTCGGAGTTTCAGTATGAACTGTCAGGTAAAACAAGGAAAGTTGTATGTGAATGAGCCTTTAAGGTAACTGATATTGCTGATATGAATAACACATAGGTAACCCATTTGCTACTTCTTGTGGCAACTGCCGATTCTGCGACATGGAGCCGGAAACACCAGAGCACCTAATTCTAGATTGCACCACAATTTGTAGACGCAGGCTCAAGGCCCTCGTTTCCATTTATGTGAACAGGGATCACATTGCCTCAATAGCACCCAGCAAGTTGTTGGAGTTTTTCAGGGTGCTGGGACTTTGGGAATGCATGTGATGGAGGAGAGGGCACAATAGACCCTGGGTCGCAGTGCAAACCTCATATTCATATTCTATTTTATTCTATTCTAACCCATTCGCTAAATAGCAGAGGTAACACATAGCTAGATTGTCAACAGATTCGGTAACAAATATATGCCATACTTCTAACAAAAAAAAAAAAAAAAAAAAAAAACAAATAGGATACACATAGAAGAGGCATCATAGAAAGAAACAATCTGTCATAATTGTAATTTTATAGAGCGGAAATTAACACATTTTGTAACTTATACACGAGTGAACAATAACAATTAGTGCAGAGTTATAGTATACTATCGAGTGTTTATTTTTCGTGTAGAACTTTAAGTTGGCATTACTGTTCAAGATGGCGACCGATTTAACAGCTGCCAAGTGATTTACTCTCAGTTTGGTTTGGCAATTCATCATGAATAGACGCCTAAACAATGCGTATCGCGCACTACATTCATTTTATCGTAAGATGCGATGAAGCGCACTTCTGGTTGAATGGCTACGTCAACAAACATAACTGCCCCATTTGGAGTGAAGCTAATCCTCAAGTGTATGTAGAAACACCGTTACATCCAGAAAAACTGACTGCTTGGTGCGCTTTATGGGCTGGTGGAATTATTGGTCCGTATTTCCACAAAAACGATGATGGCCAGAACGTTACGTACGTAACACTGTATTGAACAATCATGATGTCCAGGAGCTGTGGTTCCAACAAGACGTCGCAACATGTCACACAGCTCGCGCCACAATCGCCTGATGACCGCCTAATTTCACGTTTTGGACCCGTGAATTGGCCGCTTAACCATTTAGAAGACAACATTAACCGTGTTATTGCCGATATACGGTCACAAATGTTGGAAAAGTCATCGAAAATTGGATGTCAAGATTGGATTACATCCGACCCAGCCGTGGCTGTCATATGCCAGAAATCATATTTAAAATGTAATGCCACAAGATTATCTTTCTGATAAATAAAATTCATGTCAATCGAATAATTCATCGTTGTTTGATTGCAAGTTAAAGTTCTATACCTCTAAAAAAACACACCGGTTACAATTACTATATTCGATTGCCATCTTGCGGATCTGTGTGTGGAATAGAATAATATTGTAAACTTGTTTCCAAAAAAAAAAAAAATTAGATTGGACAATTCTTAAAAATAAAAACAAAAATTTGTTTTCAAAAGAAAAACAATTAAACTGGACAATCCTTAACATTTAGGGATATGACAAATATATATTGTCCTCAGATCTATCCGATAAGCACACCAAATTTCAACCTTCCAGCCATTTCGCATTTCGTTGCCTCTGGCTAGAGGCAAGACGCACACCAAACTAGCAATTAAAAGATCGGATGGGATCTATACGCCAGAGCCACGGCGCATTTCCCGGAGACAATTCGAGAAGACCAAACAGCTCTTTACTGCAGACTCCATCAAGTGGGCTTTAGCCTCCTTCGAAAAATATAAGTCGCCGGGTGCGGATGGCATCCGTATTTCCAGCATTTTTGCAACAGGGGGAGCAGGTCCTATTGCTCCACCATGTTCGGCTGATGAGGGATAGCCTAGTGCTGGCATATATAGCAGAACCATGGCGCATTGCAACGGTGATCTTCATACCCAAGGTAGGAAGGAAAGACTACTCATTGGCGAAATCCTTCAGGCCAATTAGTCTTACTTCCTTCCAGCTTAAGAGTATGGAAAAGATCATAGACCACGAAATACGATCGAAGGGGCTGAAGGCTTCACCGCTTCATGCGAAGCAACATGCTTACAGAGCAGACAGAACAACAAATACTGGTCTGTATCAACTAACCTCGGAGAGCCAGAGTTCGTTAGATGGGGGCGAGGTGACGTTATGCGCCTTCCTAGACAGCGAATATGCTTTTGATAATACGTCTCACGAAAGCGTGTCCAGAGTACTGGAGAAAAGGAGTAGGGCAGTACCAGTACGCAGCCGTATTGCCCACTAATGAAGGCTACGAAAGCACTCATGGTGTGCAATCGACTTGCCGGGAAATCCTGGGGGTGCTCCCCCAGAACCTTCAGGTAGATGTACACCATGATCGTGAGACCGATTATCACGTATGGAGTGGTGTCTTGGGTTTCTAAAGCATCGCAGTCTTCGGTAGGACTTCAACTTCAACTTGCGCGCCGGGCGCAATGCGTACGTGTCCGACTGCAGCACTGGAAGTAATGCTAGAACTCACACCGCTACAGTTGGTAATCAAACAGACAGCCAAACACACTTTGTTCCAAATGACAGCAGAAGGAGTTGGCAGAGGGAAGGTAGTCTCGTCCGAGCAGATGAAGGCGCTAAGTGAAGAAATGCCACTAGCCCTTCTCCCAAGGGACAGTATTACCAAAGTAGTAAGATTCACTAAGAAGTTCAAAGTTAAAAAGGGGATTGGTGCAGGGGTCGCAGGGCCAAGCACCAAACTCTCCGTTCCCATGGGAAGTTCTCCTAGCATTTTTCAGGCGGAAGTATATGCTATAAGTCGGTGGGTAGAGATAAACCTCCAATGCATCTATCGCAATATAAGTATTGCCGTACTCAGCGATAGTCAGGCGGCACTAAAAGCTATCTCTGCTTATGAGGTCAGATCGCTACTAGTACAGGAGTACATAGAACGGCTGAACAGTCTATCAAATCACAAACGAGTGCATCTTATTTGGGTGCCTGGTCACAGGGGCTGACGAGTTGGCCCGGATTCTCCACAAAAATAGTGGGGTCATTGTCTTGCTGAAAGATGAAAAACCCCTCCATGTCCAATTTAAAAGCACTTTATTTTAAAATGTTTAAATAACTCTGCGTATACTAAATTGGCATTCATTTGAAAATATGACCTGGTTCCAGAATGTTTAGTCATAATATTTTGCAAATGCGATCCGTTTATGTCGATTGACGGTACTCACGAAAAGCTTTTTCCTAATACTACGTCCATGATAAACAGCATTATACAATATACGCCGAATACCTTGGGTACTACATTGTTTTCCAATCTCATTTTCCATTTCAGGTTTTAATTTAAGGGCACTAATCTGGGGATTTGTTCTCACTTTGCGTACAATTAACTATTTTACCTATGACTGAAGACCCGTGAGCGACCGAAGCGCGACTTATTTACTGTGTTTCCCACAGTTTTATACTTAGTAACGACGTATTGTAGCAAAACTTTTATCTACAAAACGACCGATTTCACGTAAAGATTTATTTCTTTGTGATATTTTATTATCAAAGTTTTCAAATCGACAGAAATCTATTTTCCTCTCGGAGCCATTGCTGAAAATATGTCATAAATTTAAAAAAAAAATTCGTCAACTTTTTAAACTCGCTTTCTATTGTTCGTTTTAATTGCGTAAACTTTTCTAAATCAAAATGAACAATAAGGTATGTACATATGTATATTCATCAAGCAACCTACTCTGTATATTAACTTTTGTGATATTAATTTCATTATCATCACCGACAAAGCCATGCTAGGCACTCGGGGTTTAAAATTAACAGTTAAATTTTTGTGCTTATAAAAGCGTATACCAGTACGTAAATTCATTGAAAAAATATATTTCAATATATGGTATAATGGTAAAATAATAATTATATAAAATATAATAAATGCGTTAATTCCAATTCCAATTTGTAAAGACAGAGCTGTATAAAAATGCTGACGATGTAGATGAATTCAAAGATACAATAAATTAAACAATGTAAACAAGAATTACAATACAATGTAATAAAATACTGATGCTTAATAATTTTACTAATAAACAGGGTTGATACACTGAGTAAACTATGAAATTTCGTTGTAAGAAATATTGTTCAATAAAATCAGTCTGATTTCCATATTCTCCAGCAATAGTTCGCTGTTAATCAATTAATTCGTCTTTTATTGAAAAAACGTTTGCCACGACGCAAAACTTAATTGGCGCAGTCGGTAGGATCCAAGTAAAAAAAATACTAAAGGATCCAGAGAAACAAGTAATTCGCGAAAAAAATAGAATACTATATTTAATACATACTTGTATAATGTAATATACATATAATATAGTATACATTAGTAATTAAATGATAACTGGAGGCAAATCAAAACTACATTAAAACTGAGGCATAGACCAGACACCGAACCACATCAAATATACCGAAGGATAGCTTTATAGATAGAAGAAGACTTCTTCGTGCAAACAATGGAAGTGAACTAGCTATAGATATACAAAATATTAAAAATAAGAGTGATGAATTAATCGTATATTATGAGTATATTATGTAAAAGCTTTATTAACTTAAGCAACACGGACAATTTACCAGTGAATACTATTAACACTGGAACTACGGAGATTTATCATACACTTATTTCAAATAGGTCTCCCTCTCTCTGAAAACTAGTAGCTTAAGAGCACAATAATCTATAATATTATTCTATACACAAATTAAATAAAAATCATGACATTATAGTATAATATTAAAAAGGAATAAAGAGGAATTGGTATAAATAAATGATGCGACCGGTCATTTTGACCGGTTCGTAGTTCTAGTGTTAAAGAAATGACACAAGGAACACTGGTAGATACAATTTATGACGAATACGACTTAGAAAGAAGTCTAGAATTAATGACGAGAAGAAGATATGAGGATAGTTGCATCAGACCAGAATGTAGGGAATATAATAAAATTAAGGACGAGGAAGTGAACAACAAAAACGTTTTAAGATATCAACCGCGACCAAATGACAACAGACCGTTCAATAATACATTCAATAATCATAATCAACAACAGATGCAATATAATCGAAATAACAATTATGAACGTAATGATCATAGAAATAATTTCAATTAAATAAGTCAACCTCAAAAAAAAAACGAATATAATTCAATAGAAATCGTGTTTAAGTAATGAGCTACGCCAAATGTCAGAAAAGCCTAGACAGTATTCGGGACAAAATCGCTTGAATTGGCCTAGACAAGGACTGACTGAGTCTATGGAAATTGACACAATAGAAAGTAGCCGATACGCAACGACAGGACCTTCTGAAATAAATAACATATTTTTTCAGAACTAGCCTTGGATAATTTACCGAAAATTCAGATTACGATAGGAACAAATAAATATGTAGCTTTAATTGATGCAGGCGCTTCACTCTGATTCACTAATTTTAAAAAGCTTTTCATAATAAAATATGAAGTAGATTTTAGTAAATTAAGGTACCTTCAATTAGGGACCGTTTTTTTAATAATACGAATTTAATTTTTGCTATAATAATTCCGCGTACATTTGTAGCCGTTAAGCTAAGAAAACTTGCACCACTACCTAACTTCATTTATAACGAAATTATATATAAAATGGAAGAAGTATTTAATTTAGATAATGAAACTAATAAATTTCAAGATAATAAATATTTAAAACAACTTAAGTTGAGTTCACATTGCGAAAAGTAAAAAAAAAAATTATTTTGAAATCATGGAAATATATATAGATACAATAATTGTAAATTAATTACCACTAGACCAAAATTGTAACACCGATATTATTTCAGTAAATGGCAAATTTTTGATATATTATACAAATTGCACTATTAAAATTAAAGAATATTACTTCTTTAATGTAATAGAAAAATTAGAAGAAAAGCTTATATACAATATGATAACAAACAAATACTAAAGAATTTTACTACAAAATTGTTATTTAAACAAATAATTGAACAAAATAAGAAAAAACGTTAACTTCGGTTGCGCCGAAGCTATAATACCCTTCACAAATACAAAGGCCCCTTAGAAGAACTTGATTCCGAACGTTCAATTTGTATGGCAGCTATATGTTATAGTGATCTGATCTGACCAATTTCTGTGGAGAATAATTTATTGCCTTAAGCAATAACTCGTGCCTAATTTCGTGAACATACCTCGTCAAATAAAAAAATTTTCCATGCAAGCACTTTACTCCGATCGTTCAGTTAATATGGCGGCTATATGCAATAGTCATCCGATCTATACAATTTCTTCGGAGATTAGATTAATGCTTCAAATAATAATACATGCCAAATTTCGTGAACATACCTCGTCAAATGAAAGAGTTTCCCATACAAATACTTGATTCCGATTGTTCAGTTTGTATGGCAGCTATATGCTATAGTGGTCCGATATCGGCCGTTCAGACAATTGAGCAGCTTCTTTGTTAGAAAAGGACAGGTGCAAAATTTCAGATCGATAGCATAAAAACTGAGGGACTAGTTTGTATATATACAGACAGACGGACAGACAGACAGACGGACAACTCGTCTCTTCATCCTGATCATTTATATATATATAACCCTATATCTAACTCGATTAGTTTTAGGCGATACAAACAACCGTTAGGTTAACAAAACTATTATACTCTGTAGCAACAGGTTACGAGAGTATAAAAAGGGTTAATACATTGCAATGTACCTTAAATCAATTAATGCAAAGTATATGTAATTTGAGACCATTTCCTGCCGCTTGAAATTATTTTAAAAAATTTAACAAAACAAAATTATATTCCTCACCAACTTTTTGAATTGATCGAAATTGGGAAATTTTTTAGCATTCTTTGTAAATTTATTTAAAGTTGAGTTAGCTATAAACTTTCGTTGTAAGAAATATTGTTCAATAAAATCAGTCTGATTTCCACATGCTCCACCGATAGTTCGCTGTTAATTAAATAATTCGGCTTTTATTTAAAAAACGGTTTGTCGCGACGCAAAACTCAATTCGCGTACTGCTGTATACGTACAAGGTACAATTCAAAAGTTCCAGGCCTTTTTAAACAACGCGGCTTATAGTGGCGCCATCTGTCTGAAATTGTTATCCCTCAATTGTGTATTCTTCAGTGTTGTCGTATAAAATTTATATAACAGCTGAGATATCGCGCTACATGTTACATTACATTTGTAGTGTCGGTCGGAAAATGAGCATCGAACAATAAGCCAACATTAAGTTTTGTTTTAAACTTGGTAAAACTTTTACCAAAACTCATCAAATGATGAAACAAGTTTATGGCGATGATTATCTATCCCGTAGCCGTATTCACGAGTGGTTTAAACGTTTTCAAGAGGGACGGGAGCACTTGGAAGACGACGAACGTTCGGGTCGGCCATGTTGATGTTGTGAACGAAAAAACACGGAAATTGTGCGTGAATTAATTAAAAAAGTGCCGAAATCAAGGCTTAAATATGTGGAATCGGAATTATTAATATCCGCAGCGTCGATTTATCGTATTTTGACAGAAAATTTGGGCCTCAGAAAGGTTTGTGCTCGATTTGTCCCGCACACTAAAAAGACCTCAGAGTTCGACACTCACGACAGATTTTTTGACCAATAATCGCATTCATATCATCAACCATTCACCCTATTTGCCTGATATGGCACCCTGCGATTTTTATTTGTTCGGAAAACTACATTTGGCCATGAAAGGAAACCGCTATGATGACGTTGATGCCATCCAAAAGGCGATGAACGAAATCCTCAACGCTATACCGACAAATGACCTAAAAAAGTCATTCGATAACCTTCATGAACGTGCAAAACGTTGTATTCAGGCGGAAGGAGACTATTTTGAAGGCGACCAATAAATAATGTATAATATTCGTTTTTTAATAAAAGTCAATTATTTACATAACGAAATTATGCATGTATGTATACACAATCTATTGTACATACACATGCAAATATATCACCCAAAAAACAACAATCGTCTCACACAGAAAAAAATTACAAAAGTGGCAACAAATTTTTTTTCGATTTAAGACATTTTACAATTATAAAATATTTTTCCATGGCTCCCAAAAATCTCCGTTGATTTGTATGCATGCTTTTATATAAACACACATATTTACGATAGTTTGTTGCCTAAGCTGTTAGAGCTCCAAGGGAAGCGGTGACACCCGGCGGTCGTTCGATTAATTTTTTTCGGCACAGCTTGGATTTTTTATCCACAACACAATGTTGTGACGCTTTGTCGTCGCGTAAGTTCTTGGACAGCTTGACTCTTTGGCATAAAAACAAAAAACAGCTTCGGCCATTTTTTCTCTCTGACAACGGAGATGTACATATTATATATTATTTACATATAACGGGTGATCCCAGTAGAGATACTTTTTGAATAGCCTGTTTTTGACAGATCACGCAAGAGTCGTGTCAAGCTGCTATGTTATTTTTGTTTAGTATTGTTCAACATTATTAAGAAAATTCACGTTCTATAAAGAATGGGTTTCGCGTGCTTCGCTCAACTTATGGTCAACATAATTGACCTACTGAGCATACTATTCGCAACACCATCACCTATCTTGAGACTTAACTTTCCAGCATTCATTATTGATAATATTCGACCAAATAGACCACGTCCAAAACACACTGAAGAAAATATAGCGGGCGTAGCTGAGAATGTACACGAAGATCGTGGAGAGGGTACTAGAAGATCCGCCGTTTTCGAGCCAAATTTTGTTCAGCGATGAGGCCCATTTCTGGCTTAATGGGTTTGTAAACCAGAAAAATTTCCGCATTTATGACGAAGAGCAACCTGAAGAGCTGCCATTTCACCCAGAAAAAACAGTTTGTGGTTTATGGGAATCATCGGTCTACTTCTTCAAAAATGATACCGGTGAGATCGTAACCGTCAATAGCGACCGTTATTGCGCCATGATAACCGATTATTTGATGCCTGAAATTCAAGTTTCGGCGACATTTGGTCTCAAAAAGACGGTACCACTTCCCACACATCGCATTAAGCAATAAATTTACTGAGAGAACTTCGGTGAGCAGATATTTTCATGTTTTGGGCCGGTCGATTGGCCACCCCGATCGGGTGATATTAAACCTTTAGACTTTTTCCTATGGGCATATGTAAAGTGTATGCGAACGATCCCGCTTCGATCCAGGCCTTGAAGCAAAAAATCACGCGAGTCATTCGCCAGTTACCAGACGAAATGCTCGAACGAATCATTGAAAATTGGACTCAACAGGTGGATCATCTGAGACGTAGCCGCGGCCAACATTTGAATGAGATAATCTTAAAAAAATAATAATGTTCTTTCAAATGATAATAAACATTCGCTATTAAATTTGAATTTTCAATTTTTTTTTTTAAGGTCGATATGAATCACCCTTTATATGATATGTTGCATGTAGACAGATTTATAAACATTATGCGTACGGCATATATGTATTTTTATGTAAGCTAATAAATATATAAATACATTATTTATAAAACCTATATTAATAAATATTTAGGTTATTATACAAAGTTTACTTTATTATACATTTCAAAAGATTTTATGAAATTCTTTATGAAAAGTGTCAATTTGAACATACATATGTGCTTTGATACCAAATAAATAAAATATCTATGTATAAATTATTGTATATGCAGAGTCGTTTGCGCATTGTAAATAAACGAATCTGTAAGCATACATTTCTTAACATTGGGGTTACTTATTTTTCTTTTTTAACACTGCTCAATTCTGTTATTTTTGAGTCCCCTGATGTTTAATTTTAGTGGAATACACTAATAATTTTCTGTGGTGAAACACGCTCATCGTTGCCGAGTAGTACGATATTAGTTTTACGTTCTCTGCGCCGTGAACCTCCTCTATGATATACGTTCTCTGCCGATAGGTTATCAGTAATTAACGCATTTATTATCCGATAGTAACTATTTCTCCTCTTTCACCACACGTTGGTATGATTATCTTATCCGCTCTCTCATTGCCTTGGGGCATATGCTACATATATTTTACTGCTCTAATCCAACAATTTTGGAAAACTATCTGTAACCCTTTTCGGTTAACAGCGTCCTTTTCATTGTCCATTTGTTTGGTTTACAATCTGCTACTGAAAATAGTTTATACGGTTATTGCTATGGTTACCTATAAGTTACAGAAATCTGGTGCATAGGTTATTTGTTTGGTTAGCCATTGTTTTCAGAAAACTGGTGCATCGTTACTTGCTATGGGTTATTAATTGGTCACCACTGCATCATGTATTGGTTACCTATTTCCTTATAAATAAAAAATTGAAATTCTTATTTTATTTTTATTTATTTAATTTACATGTTTATACATCATAGTTCTACAAGTAGTTCTTCTTTCTATTTTTACAAATTTTAAGTTATTATTTTAGATTTGCTTTTAAATAATGGCTTTAATATACATACATTACAAAATTATTTTCCTTTTAGAATCATTTCTTGGCGGATATTTATATATATATGTACAATATTATCATTATTTTTTGTATTGTTGATAAAAAAGCTTATATATATATGGCTTAGAGATAGTTAATACCAATTGTTCAATTTTTATAGTCTACATAAATTTACTAATTGTTAATATTCGCAAATTATGTACATACATATATTATATAATTATATATGTATAATAATAAGCATAATTACAATAATATTTTTAATTAATTAATTTAGTACTTAAAACTAATAGGAAACTTAAATTTTATAATTTAAAAACTAAAATGATGATATTGAAGTCCAGCTTGAGAACTTTCCATCGAAATTTGCAAATATCTAAAATGAATTAAAAATTATTTTTGTTTTGTATTTGTTAAAGTATCTATATTATATTACAAAAATAAATGCATGCAAGTCATATAAAAAGTTGAGGGCAACAATATGGTGACCAAACAAATGATTAACAATATGAGTCTGAAGAAACAATTCCAATAATTAAAGTATATATACATATTCAACATAGAAAAAATAACAATATTGGCCAGTTATCATTAATTTGTTTATAATTATATGTTATTTTAACGCCTTATATATGACCTTAATTATAAGTAACATCTAGCAGAGTTATATAATTTCTTTACTTGTATTCAGTAAGCTGTCAAATGACGATAGTTCACGTACAAGACGTAGAACCGCAGTACAGCATTCATTTCCTCAACCGATTTACGCACAGCCTTTATGCCCAACACTTGGAATATTTCAATTCGATACGCAGCAACTATGGCGAAATGTGTGTTGTATTGAAATCGGACATCTCATAGTAGACATTTCCGAATTCTTGATCCTCCGAGATGACAGTCCTCTGCGTAAAAAAAACATGATTTCCTTTAGATGCGGCACACCCAATGTTACGTTATTTTATGGCACATTAGCAAAATGTAAAGTGTTGATTGTCATCTAAAAACACTTGAAAATAAACAAAGTAAATAATAAGTAGCTGATTTAAGCATTGCGCACCCATGCTTACCTGTTTATCACGTTCACCCAATTTTGCGCTACCAGCCCACTATTTCGCCAGGGTGTGCTAATGCTTGCTGAAAACGCGTTTCAATATCACCAATCAACGTCTCGGCCGATAGACGGAACTCCTCCGCTACATACTTCGTGCAAAGTGTGGAGCCCATCAAACATTGAAAAAACAATGTGGCGTTCTCATTGGCCTGTTTTGAAAGATGATCGTTGCCCATCATGATCGCACAGCTCTGCAAGAGACATCAACAATCATTACAATGGTTGCGATGGTTTCAGGTGTTCTTGTTTTGTACGTCTTGCTAGCCCTGGCAACTACTCGCGAATCCGTCTCGACAAATGTACGAAATTTCTAACGACTTCTCAATCATCCTTTTCTTTTATGCCACTTGAATTATTAAAAAAAAAATTATTTGGCGACTTTGCTATCGTATGCAGGGCCGCTGAAAGAAAAACCGGGCCCAGGAGTAAAGAGGTGGGGCCCCTACAGAAATTTATCGAATACTTTATACATTTAATTAACTATCTTTCCCCTTGTACTTCAATGTTTTTGAAGAATAAGTCAATTTCCCCGTAGTGTTTTATACATCTGTATTAAATGTGCTTTCTTGTTAATGTTGGGTGGAACAAATTTGTTTTGTACGATCTTCAAAATCAGTAATGTACAAGGTGCGTTCCAAAGTAAACAGTACAAAAGTCACAAAGTAAACTCTAGTGGCCATCTATATGTCGACTACTGCGTTAGAATCTGCTATCCTTTATCGACTTCCAGTACAAATTTCATGACATTTCACATGACATGGAAGTGAAGTTATTGCGTAGTGTCAGTATGTTTTTGTCATCGGTGCGAAAATGAGCTTCGAACAAAGAGCCAACATTAAATTTTGTTATAAAATTGATAAAACTTTTACCGAAATTCATTGATGAAACAAGTTTATGGCGATGACTGCCTATCCCGTAGCAGAGTGCACGAGTGGTTTCAACGTTTTCAAAGTGGTCGTGAGGACATAAATGAGAAATGAGCCGAAACCCAAAAAATTGCGCCTGGAGGAGTCAAAAGTGAAGACAATGCTGATTTGTTTTTATGATTCCAAGGGTATTGTACACAAAGAATTTGTTCCACCCGGCCAAAACGTTAATGCGGTATTCTACCTTGGAGTTTTGAGAAGATGGAAGTTGGCGTTTGTTGCACGAAAATGCGCTGTCTCATCGATCGACGCTTGTGGTCGATTATTTGACCAAAAATCACATTTTAACAATCAACCACTCCCCGTATTCACCTGATCTGGCACCGTGCGACCTCTACCTTTTCGGAAAAATTAACTTGCCGATGAAAGGGAAGTGTTATGCAGACGTGGATGCCATTCACCGGCATACTGGCGGCCATACCGTGCAAAAAGCTGTATTAAAGCAGAAGAAGACTATTTTGAATAAAATTAATTGATTTTGCCGATAAAACCATTTGTTCTGTATTTTTTTTAAAAGTCCTGTTTACTTTGGAACGCACCTTTTATAAATCAGTTCATACTTGTACATAGACAGTCAAAAATATTTTTCCAGATGACAAGACATGCCGTTAAAACCCTCCAATTTTAAATTTTTTGGAACTTAGAAGTGAGCTTTTCGAGCTTTGGCGACATCGATTGCGTCGATAATAGTCTGGATTTCTTAACTAATTCTGCCTCAAGGCGCAGTGTAACTAGTCCAGAAATCCTGCCCTGTGACGAGCATGATCGATGAAAATGTTTGATCCTTGCTAAAGCACTAAACTATCACTATTTCACTATTTGAAATAGAAACGACTAAAGTGCAAAATATACTCAAAGCGATGCAAATATTTGGGATAGGTTTTCATAATTTTTGAGCAATGATGACAAATGATGACATTTAATAAGTTATATGGAGTAAGACGCGTTTAAAAATGTGCCTCGTAAACATGTCTGAGATGAATAGCTTCATAGGAGAACTTATCAGGTACATCAACGGAATACAGTTTTTTCAAATTTTTTGTAGTTGTGTTGAGTTTATCTTCTTTCATAACCTGGAACTGCCATAGAAATGAAAACGATTTCTTTTGAATTCAATTTATTCTTTACTGCAATATTAATACACTTCTTCATTTAGGTCGTTTCCGTGTTTTTTTCTTGCTGTTGGTAATATCGTCTCGACTCTAAATTTTCTGCAACAATTATACATACATTATAAATTGCTTTCCACTGGTCGGGCAGAAATTACAAATCCACAAGAAGGCTTTATATACTTCTAACTTTAGCGTCGATGGTGGCATTGATCTCTTGAAGAACTAAGTTTCTTTCATTGATTGAGGATTTTCAACCATATGGAGGCCATAAAAAGCACGATCCCGTAAGGTTGAGTTTATTAACTTCTTTCAAAGCATTTACCAATCCGGGAAGATTTTTCGCAAATGGCTTGACGGTATCGATTCTGGCAGACCCCCTTGTATTGGACAGTGGAGTGAATTGGGTATTTTGGATTTCAGAATTTCCTAACGTTACACCAAAAAAGAAGTTATTGCTCTAGGATAGCATTCAGCCGAGTCGACTCCAGCCAAATTCAGCGTGAGGGCGAAAGAACTACATACTTATTTTTACGTTGGATGTGATTTTGCGCACCTTCATATTTACCATTGATTTTACTATCATTATCGTAGCCCTTATCGTAGCGGTGATCTTCCAAAGTAATGTTGTATTTTCCAATGTTTTGCAAATTAAAGCTGCAATAGCTTTGTCGGTTTTTTCGTTACAATCTACAAAAGCGCGAAAACATTCCTTTATCGGTAATCACAACGTTTAAATAATTATTCACCTAACAAAGGCAAACTAATTTTTAACTATTCACTTAATTTTTTGGCAACCACGGGGCCGTGGGGAATCGTCTCGACGCTGTCTCTCCAAAATTTAAATTCAAAATTTTTTTATCGTACAAACCATTTATTTTTCTTTTTGTGTCCTTTGAGAATTTTGAATCCTTATTTTTTTATACCGACTTAATAAGAAAAATTTTCCAGTTATGACCATATAGCATATCATTTATTTTTTCCCGCTTTATTTGTAGCTTGAAAATAATTCGGATGTTTATACATACATACGACATACAATTTGCCTATGCCTGTATACCGTATATACATAGGGCACAATAATTAAATAATTAATAATAATAAATTACAAAATTTCGCAATATTAACAGTGTGGTAAATAGGAATTACTAAAATTTTATTTTATTAAATTAAATTTATTCGAACAATCGGTTAAACAAAACAAAAAATAAATTTGGGGGAAAAAGTACGTACATATTGGTACTAGTACTTATACAATTGTGCTTATGATATATTCAACGACCAATTCGGCACATTTCTAGCAATATCGCTTGTTCTTGTTATAACACAAGTAATTGCCAACAAAACATCTAAGCATATTATAAGTATATGAACATATCGTGCACACTTATGTACAAAGGGTATTAACTTTTCTTTACGAACGCGAATATACGGAAGTACATACAACCGAGTACGTGACAATAAATAATAAAATATAAAGAAACCGAACCAAAAAACTATTGACGCAAGTAAATAAAAACCCATTAAAAAAAACGTAATACGCATTCTTTATTGACACATTCCGGATACAACAAAAAATAAAATCTTATTTACTTAAAGGAGTTATATGACATATGACGCAATAGTAGAATCTGGCGACTTAGACCTGCCGGAAAATTTTAAATACTTACGTCAAATATGAAAACTGCTTAGGCTAGTTCGAAGAAACAAAAGCAATAATTTCTGATCAATTAAAATTAATTAAAGTAATTTAACCTACTGCCTATCCGAGAGTAGAGCAGTCTCAAAGTTAAAGTCAAGAGCTAAAATCAGGCATCCATCTCATGTGACAAGGAAATATTTCTTGGTGGTTATGAACAATGACCGTTCATCCTAAATTATCAAAAGCGCAAAAACTGTACCACCTCAGATACAAAACTGAAGGTCAAGCAGGCGTAATAGTAAAACTGTTCGTTCGGGAAGCTCTAAAATCTAAATATGAAAATGAAAGAATATTGGTCGATAGGTAAGTAACTATAAATGGTTTTGCCTTAAATTTAAAAAGTGAAGAATTGTTAGAATAAAATCCGTTGTTCCTAATTGTTTGTTGGTTATACCGACACAAAATATTCCCACAGACAACTAGGACCAAATATTGGTAAATATATGCACCGCCGCATTTCCAGAAAAAACGTTCCTTTTGTGGAAGCAATCGCTCTCATCTCGAAAAAAATGTCCAAGGTGACAACTAATGAAAGACTTTCTAACTAACCAATGCGGAATCGCAAAGAGAGTAGACAAATAAATAGTCAGAACGAAAAACGTTCAACATGACCTTAATGGATGCTTCAATAGACCTCAAGATAGCAGCAACAACAATAAAAGCTTTTTCAAAAATCAATCGTTCACATCCGAACAGTACAAACAAACAATGCACGACATATACTTAAATCCTGCGAGAATTTTAATAAATTAAAAATTAACGAAATAAACAATTTCGTGAGATGAAAAAAAGTATATACAAATTGCTTGTCATCTGCGCATGCGCTTAAATATTTCGAAAGCAAATTCAATTGCGTTTACGAAATAATTCCATGCTTTATTATAACAATTTTTCCAACTTCCCCTCAAACAGCGCAAATATGAAAAGAGCTATGGATTTCGTTGCAACAGCAACAAATGCTGAAGTTCCTAATCCCCAAAATTTATAAGAAGCATCATGCTGTTTAAAAGCATTCAAAACTCAAATGCTACACAACCAAATTCAAAGTAGGGTATTACTTACTTAGAACCTTAATAAATCACAACCATAATTTAGAGTCTAGGGCATAAGATAAGCTACAACTGCCAACAAAACAAACCGACTTCGAAATTGCGGGAATGGGCGGAGTAGTTCAAAACTATAATAAATCTACCCCATTACCTCAATTTCCCCCCAGGTGGATAAAAGAATCAAAGTACAAGCCGTAGTCTTACCGCATTAGACAAATATGCTTCAATGCTGTCAAATAAATAGCAAGCATTGGCAAATGGTTTTACACCTACAGCTATCAGATCCCAACTCTCAAATAGATATTCTATTAGCAGCGATCTCATGCCACAAATAATTTTTGATAGTGTTGAAAAAATTTCAAACACGCTTCTTGCACAAAATACTATTTTCGGTTGGATACTATGTGCACAAGTTACTGAACCAGTTTCCGCAATCAATTGTGAAGACTTCTATAAAGCCACAACTACTCGAAAGCCTCAATAGTCCACTACGCGACTATAAATTAGAAACAGTGATCTTTGGCGTTAACTTTGCTCCATACTTAGCCATTCGAACACTACAGGAATTGGCAGAAAACACCAGGTCAGAATTTCCAGTGGCAACCCGGTTGTTAAAAAAACAAACGTATGTAAACGATATTAAGTCTGAGAGTCACAGCATACGCATCACTTTCACAAACGATACAAGCCCTCAAAATCGCAGGGTTTCCATTAAAAAAATATAACGGCGAAGCACCCTAATATTCTAAAGGACATACCTACAGAAAACTTGTTAGACACTAATTTCGTCAAATTCGAAAAGAAAGTACAGCGAAACTCTGGGGATTAAATGGAATGCGATATCCGACTAGTACTCATAGTCAATATCCGGATTATCCGCCATAACAAAGATACAAATTTTCCTCTCTGTGGCAAAACTTTTCGACCCCGCAGGTTGGGTTTTGCCAATTATGATACAAACAAAAGTCCTAAAATGCCTTGGAGATGATCAAGTAATTCCATCAAACGCTTTGGGTGTATTGGTGTCGTCGGCTTTTGTCGACTCTGCTTGATGAAATTAAAAATGTTTGATATTTCTATTTGACGGCGGCTAATTTGATCGTCTCCACTCATGCTTACCAAACACAAGTTCATTTTCATAGTTAAAGGAGCAACAAGTGCGCGGACTAAAAATATATTATTAAAATATAAATCTTTATATTTTATATTATTTAAATTTTTTAGATTTGTTTTATTTTTATAATATAAAATATTTTGTTAGGTGATGTTAAAATTTAATGAACTTTTAATTATTTAAAAACATTAATTTAAAATCATTAGGTTTCTGAATCCATTCGCAAAAAGTTATGATAATCTCTTTTGCTTGATAATTTAAATTCGTCTATAATATTTTCATGTGCAAATTGCTTCCGATTTTGGAACTCAACTTACATACACCCACTCTTGCTTCTCCTATTTGCCCTTTTTTTACAATAATACTGCAGCAGCCCTTAATAAAAGTAAATCGCCTTCTGATGATGACATGACAACCGATCGTTGGGAATGCAAATATAAAATGATGATTGACATGTTAATTGCGTACAGTGATGCACCTAGATTTTTAAAAAGCAAAGGTCGCTTTCATCGCATCTACTCAAGCGCACTACTTCAGCCGCGAGATATCATTACTAAGAGGATCGAAGACGATTGATAAAAAGCGCTCACTCTTACTACTAAATTCGTTTCTGGATACAAAAGGTCTGCTTCGTGCGAATAATCGGCTTGGCAACTCTGGACTGACATATAACGGACGCCACCCCTGAATTGTAGCAGAAAAACAACAACTTGTCACATTACTCCTTAGTTATATACACATGCTAATGCTACTGGTATTGGGAACTACAATAATCGTTTGATTCAGTATTTCTATTTCTCTGATCCTTATTTTAGCGTATCCCGGTTGGTTGTCAAGCTTGTTTATTTGTAGAAGTGTATTGCTTGCCGTTATTATCATTAATAGTATAGGAATTTTCGCCATTATGATCCTGAAATTTAAATTTTCGTTTGACTTGAGTCTTGTAAGCTTTTTTAAATTTTGAATCTGTAGATATTAAATGATTTCCCTCTTCTTTAAAATTGTCTATTCTCTTGTATCTTGGTTGTGCTTTGCTAACTCTATGATTATTTATATATTTATTCTGTGTGTTCTGTATTCTCTTGTGTGTTTATTCTTTTTTATTTTTTTATTAATAGTATTTATTACATTTTCTTTCTACGAAAGTTTTTTAGAGTTTTTCGCGAGTTTCCTTAGTTCTTGTTCGGAAAGTAGGTTATAGAGACCAATTTTCATCGTAGAATGTATGGTATTATTATAGGCAGTTTTTGTTTTGAATACTTTTTCTTTCAAATTGTCATTGTTATTTGCATCAGCATTAAAAAGTCTTAAGTATTCATTCAAAGTGGAGTGCAATCTTTCAATATCTGCGTTTCCTGTTTTATTATAAGTGGTCGTTAGGTGTAGGTTCATTTTATTGTTCTTAAAGAAATGTTTTATTGGCACTGTATCTAATTCGTTGTATGTTACTAAAGTTTCCGGTTTGCCTAAATATTGAATTCTTTCTTCATAGCATTTACAATTGATATCCAAGTTCTGTCCTTTAATGGTTTAGCTGTTGCGTATTTTGTTAGTTTAGGTATCGATACTTGTAAGGTACATTACGCCTTTTTGTGGGTACCAAATATCAAAATAAACAATTTCGTTATGCTTTTTATGAGTTTCCATAATATTTAAATTATGTTTGATAGGGTTTCCATCGAACTTCGCTTTATTACATATTTCACAATTATTGATGTATTTCTGTATTTATTTTTGTAATTTGGGGTAATAGTGTGTTTTCTTTATTTCTTCTAATATTTCATTTATTCCCCTGTGATTATTTTCTGGGTGTTTCTCTTCTATCAATGTTAAAAGTTCTATTTTGTCTGTTATATCTTTTAAAATTGTCTTTGCTTTCATTATTTTTAGGTTTGCATTATTTGCGAAAAATTTTATATATAACTCCTGAAGTTGTAGAAATAATTTGTCATCAGGGCAGTAGATTAAGACTAATCCTTTTACTGGTAGATTCTCTTGCATTATTTTTAAAATATCGCTTTCACTTGTAACGTTTATTATGATTCTTATTTTCTTTTGATGTATAATTTTCTTTGTTATTGATTATCTTTGCGCTCTTTCAGTTATAAGTTGATTTATATATATATTGATTGTATTTTCCTTTATTTTCTGCACTGTGTACTGTATCTAAGTCATAATCATTAAATATTTCATTTAAATTCAATTCCATCATACTATTATTTTTATAATTTAGTCTGCTTAAAACATCTGCAATTACATTTTCTTTTCCTTTTATGCAGTTATTATCGAAATCGAACTCATTCAGCTTTATTTTCCATCTTTGGAGTTTAGCGTTTGGTTCTTTGGACGGAAATATTTCGTTGAACAAACTATTGCAAGTAACTCTTTTTCTATTGTACTATAATTTTTTTCATGCCCGTTTAGTGATCTACTAACAAATAACTTTATCAGTTTGTAATAATGCTGCGCCCAAAGCAAAATTACTGGCATCTGTCACAAGAGTGAAAGCTTTATTAAAATCTGGGTGAATTAAAATTTGAATTGCTATTATTAACTCTTTTAATTTACTAAATGCTTTTATATAATCTTTATCGTTTTGATTTATTTCCGTATTTTTTTTCAAACACTTAATAATGTGATATGCATATGTTCGAGTAGTCTTTGATAAACCTTCAACAAGTATAATATCCTTTAGTTCCTAAAAATGCTTTTATCTCTTTGACATTTCTTGGATGAAGAATCTTTCCTATTGCTTCAATTTTTTCTGAGTTTAGTTTAATACCTTCTTTTTAATCATATGTCCTAAGAATATTGTCTCTTGTTTTAAGAAATCGCATTTATTTATTTGTATCTTTAAGTTTTTCTCTTTTAATCTTGGTAAAAATTTACTCAACAATTCCAGGTGCTCTTCTACGCTTATAGAAAATACTAGGATATCATCCATGTATAAAATGAAAATTTTTCCGATATATATTTTTTTAGTTTTTCGTTCATTAGCCTCTGGAACGTTGCTGGTGCATTTCGCAATCCAAAGGGCATTCTGAGAAATTCATAATGTCCGTTTGCAGTGAAGAACGCTATTTTATGTATGTCCCGTTCGTCCATTTCAATTTGATGAAAATCTTTGGCTAAATCAAGTGTTGAAAACTATTGGCATCTTCCTAATTTGTCAAGTATTTCATCTATATTTGGAATTGGAAATCTGTCTTCCGTAGTCAAGCTGTTCAATTTCCCGATAGTCAATCAAAAGACGCTATTTTTGTTTATTAGTAGCGTCCAGTTTCTTTGGTACCCGCCAAATAGGGCTATTGTAAGGACTAGGGGATGTTCTTATTATAACTTGGATAAATAAAATAAATTTTGGAGTAAGCCGGAATATCATTTTTGGTTATTATTCTATGTTTTGTTGAACTTGTAAATGTTAGATTATCATCGTCGTTATAAAATACGCATTTATATCTTTTTAGTATATTTGTAAGTCTATTTTTGTCTATACCGTTAAGATGATTAGTGTCTGTGGTACATTTATTTTGTATGTCAATATTAAAGATTTCCACCTCATTTTATTTATAGATCTTTTTGCTATATATTTCTTATTCTTTTGTTATATAAAAATTAATTATTGCTTTATTTTTTTTATAGTTCGGTTTGGGTAATTTATTATCGTATTTATCTTCGTTAAGATATTGTTACCAATGAGTCCGTCAAAGTTTTTGTTGAAATTAAATTAAAGAAATTCGCATATCACATCTTTTTCATTAAATTCTTTAAATATTGGGAATCTACAAAGTTTCTTAACTTGCGTTTCTCTTCCCATTGCTGTCACTCGTACATTTACTTCTTTTTGCCATTTCAAATATTTTCGTTGATTAGACTGAACTCTGCTCCAGAATCAATGATGAAATAAAACTTTCATATGTGTGTGTCTATTATTATATAGGGTAATTGTTTTGTAAGTCCCACCGAAAATTTATATTTGCATTGCCAATATTCATAGGTTCTGGTATAATGCGGTTTGATATTGCGGATCGATTATAATTTCCTGATTGGTTATAATTTCGTGTTTGATTTCCGTCTCTTTGTTGGTTAAGATTTCTCTGTGAGTTAAAATTTCTCGGCTGATTATAATTTGTGTTTGTTGCCTATTATAGTTATTACCCGCATGTGTTGGTACGTAGCCACTGTTATACTTATTTTGTGGCGTATAATTGTTATTGCAGTTATTTTCGTTTCTCGGGACATAGCCATCATCATATCCATAGTGTAGCATATTATTGCTATATCTATTATAACTTCGGTTATAATTGGGAATATTATTCATGTATTGGTTGGGTCTGAAAGATGTTTTATTGTTAGCATTATCACTCACAACACGGAGCTAGGCGTGGAGTCGCCATCCTTAATAAACCGATGGGAAAGAATTAAAATTCTCCATCATTATTTCAGCCGCCGATGGAAAGAAGAATATTAAAAGTACCCAAGAAGGGGTACAGATGGAAAACATCAGAAAAGGTGCCAAAGCTTGGTGATTGTGTACAAATACACGATGATTGTCTGACTCCCCCCACCGATAATACCGATACGTTGACAATGACTCGATAAACAATCCATATAGATTAATATGGACGCTGATATGCCGATTGCATCAAAGTCTGACCGCAGTCTGACGTCCACACCGAAGACGTGTAGAACGAGCACGTTAACCAGAAACCCTCGCCGCACCCCGTACCTAGCATCCACTCCTAGTACCTCGACGCATCGCTAACCATTATGGCCGCAATCTCGCCACACCACAGGCCTCAGTAACGTGGTAGCCACCTCGCAGCAGGCTAACCATTCGACTAGGGGGGCCGGTATGGCAAAATGTACCTCAACATATCACATTACTCAAACGCACAACACTGACTTCACCATCTCACAACTGCCTTTACACGGAACTCTTTTTTTCATTTTGATATTGTCGCCTTCTTTTCGATCGACACCGTCTTTTTCGTCGCCGTCACGCAGATTGTAAATCATGTGCAATTTACAAATAATTACACAAACTGCAATTAAAGTTTTCAACCAAACTTATTGTTTGAGTGTTTATTTTAATAAATTTTAATTACCATTTAAAACCAAACATTTTTAGTAAAAGCGGTCTAATTGGAGTTTTGTCAATGGGGTGAGTGTTAAATCCGCAAAGTGGATAAGGAAACAAACACCCATCTCCAGTGAATTCGGTGTGGCTTTCCGATTCCGATATTTTTGACATACTTTTGAAAACTTTTTGGTGAAACAAATGTCAAAGAGTATCCGATAGTTAAATTTTATGGAGGGGTCTTGTGCTATGAACTTAGCTTGACGAAGTGTTAAATGGTTGCGATCAGTGCAAGCCTCGGCATCGACATCTTTGTCCTTACATATAAACGCCACTGCCGCATATGCTGATATGCTAGCATGAAGGAAGATGTGATGTTTGTTGTCGTAGCTACGGTAACACCGTGGAATTCCAATTTACAATAAAGCCTAACAGACAAACTGTCGTTTACGAAACCTCATTTGGTCACCAACTTACTATCGTAAAAAATCGGGGTCTTTCAGCAATACGTCGTTCAGACTGGCGTCACGCTCCTTACCTGCTGCATCCCACACCATTCTCAATTTGTTTTTGTTGACGTTCGCAATTGTGAATTTTCGAATAAACCTTTTAATATATCCTAGACATTTATTTTTTATGTTTTCTGGATAGTCATTATTTTTTCAACGAGTTTATTTCTCTTGCTGATATTTCACAGCTTACCCCTTTGAATTTATCTCCTGCTGTGTTAAGTCCATCTCAAGCACACCTCTTCAACTGTTGAATTTTCGTTGATGAAATAGGATTGTGTTAGCTGCAGCATTTTGGTTATGTAGTAGTGGATTATGTGCTATTCGATATCGATTTACTCCGCAAGCTTGATTTGAGATTCATCGTCTAACCATGCGAGTTGTAAGCATCGAATGCAGCCTTTTATCTCTGACTAACTGCTAGCTTTCATTTCGGTTCTTTCAGCTCGTGGAAGTTTGGACAATCGACAAGAATATGGTCTTTGTCGCACAGAGAACAGGCTACGGAATGTTTAGTTTCCTCCTTACGCGCTTTTGTTGACCTAATCTCATTTGATTTCTTGTCCTGCACGAAAACTCTTTGTCAAATGCCCTTTCCTGCGACCTTTTCTTTCGGAGTGATACCGGTGGTGTATTTAAGGGATGTTACTTGGCTGGCATATGATGCGAGACCAAATAACCATTAAACCACGACCACAACATTTACCCAAGAGATGGGCATTCGACCACGACCCCAGTGTAGTTTCATATCCCCAGAAAGTTTGCACAGCAACTCATTGCTGTTAATCGATATCGTTGACATAGTCATTAAGGCATAAACTTGCATAGTTGCTCTATAATTTTGTTCACCCAATGCGAGATCGACAAGGTCGGTCGATTCTTACTGCTGGCATCTATATAAATTTCCGTTGTAAGGAGTTATGTATAACATGTGGTCGACCGAAACGCATACGCGGAGTGGATGAACTCTAGATGGCATCATCAGCTTTCCTTAGACGACTTTTAGGGTAGCACCGCCCAAAGATTGAATTAAGTTTTTTTGTTCAGAAAACACGCAGAGAGGAGAGGTGGCAAATCCTTGCTTATCACCTGTTTAGACGCTATGAGTAAGGGGATTCAGAGTAAGAATTATTCTGAACTTGCCTACAAGCACTATCATTGATGGGCGCAAAACCTCCATGTGATTGCCCGAAACAGTTGCACCCATCTCCATTAGCCAAAGATGAGACTCAAGACAGTTGTGCGTTTTGAAAGACCTTGCCTCGATAAGTGGACTTATGAATGGAACTCATTGGTACGCGTTGGCTTCGACCAAACAAGCATGCGGATGATTGAGCAAATGTTGAGTTCATTTGAGGTCCAGCGACAATTGATGGCAGTTTGTCGTAGAGCCCTATGTCCCTTAGGTATGCCCGCATATGCTGGTGGTTGGTTCAAAGCCATGCCCACGCTTACGGACCCAAACCGCAGTGACGAATGTGATGAAATTTTATATAGACCATGCGATGAATTTTGAAAATTAATTTCTGTCGTATCTATATTTGACATACTTAATCTGACTGTGACCCATTTATTGCGTTTACCCACATTTAGAGGCGTTCCTTTCAATTAACATTCTTCAAATTCAAATCTGATATTATATGTAAATTTTTCATTTCATGTTGTTTGTTGCCAAACTCCTCGACAACATGTTTATTTTTTATTTTTTCATGCTTCAGCTGATGTATGATTCATGCAGTTCTAAATTTTAACTCCTATCCGATCAATCTCTGATTTTTAATCGCAATTCATATATTATTTTGTTCCATCCACAGATCCGCAAGATGGCAAACGAATATAATAATTGTAGTGTACTATAATTTGCATAGTTCTATCAACCAATTAGTTATTCACGTCAGGTATCTTCAGTTGTCACTCCACAACCATCAAACATCGAGTAGAAGGGATAAAAACGAATCCAGCTTCCTTTCCCTCAATATCATTATATCGTCCATTCTTTACTTTGTTTTATTTGTGTCTGGAAATAGCAGGACCATTGTCATTTCAAAATATACGTAAAGTAAATGGACAACAGGATTCAACGTATAAAAATGTATGCAAGTTAACGGCAGCCTCCACACAGTAGCTTTACGCTAATAATAAAAAAAACTGTATCTTTGCACTTAGCTATAATACAGCTTCTTAATAAGCATCTTTGCTTATTTAAGTAATCAATATTCTTTTTCATTAAGCTAAGACCACCCACAAAATGTAAACAATAAAATCAATTACTGAATAAGCGGATATTGTAATTGACACTTATTGTAAGAACTAAGCAAATAAGAAAATTGTAAAAATAAGAGTAAATTAAAATAAAGAGATCAGTTATCCGTCAGGATCACTCAAACTATCATATTTGATCTCTTCCGCGTGTCCACGGAACTTATATATTATTTTCATACTTCCTAATCGAAGGAAGTTAATTGGCGCCCAACAACGTGGGGCATGTGTTACATTTGTTAAGTGATATCCTAGGCAAAAAAAAAGAGGGAGAAAATAACAAGTATCCCTAGCCGAAAGGACAATCACAGTGATGCGTGTCGGAAGTATCCTCCCGGGAGGAGAAAAGTAAAGAAAAAAAAATTAACATTTATCTATAAGAAACCTAAGAAACATCATTATAAGAAAATACCGACATAAATCAAGAAAAAATTTAATATTTAAGGAAAAAAATAAATGAAATACATTCTTCAATAAACATGAATTTACCGTTTCGAACGGATATTCGTGCGGAAATAAGAACTTCGGTAAATACTCCAATTTGGAGTAAATCGTATCCTTTAGCATCAAATGCTTTGTGAATAAAGAAATCGATAATCTTTTAAAACACGAAGTTCTACGACCAAGTAAAAGGCCTTATAATGCTCCAATCTAGGTGGTATCAAAAAAGGGTATCAATAATAATGGCACAGCAAAATTTAGAATGGTAGTGCATTTCAAAAAACTAAATGAAATTACTATTTCGGATACATATCCGATACCAGATACAAATGTTAAACTTTAAAACTAGGAGGAGAATCAGGATTTCACCAAATTTAAATGAAGCCTGAGGACATCGAGAAACTGCATTTTCAGTAAATAATGGAAAATACGAATTTTTAAGAATGACATTTGGTTTAAAGAATACCACGTATATATTGATGATATAATTGTTTTTTACGCAACTTAGTGGATCACATAAAACATTTGAATCAAGTAATCAACATACTTAAAAATCAAATATGAAAATATCATATCAAAGTCAAAATTTTTTGAAAATGAAGTTGAATTTTTGGGATATATAGTTGCAAAAGATGTAATCAAAACGGATCCGCATAAAGTTGAAGCGATTTGTAGTTTTTCATTACCAAAAACTGTACGACAACTTCGAAGTTTCATTGAAATGATTGGATATTATAGAAAATTTATCAAGGATTTCGCAGCAATAGCTAAACCATTAAACAAACATATTTCAGGAGAAAATGGAGGTGTATCTCAGCATATATCAAAGAAAATTGAAGTTCGATTAGAACAGGACGCAATTTTAGCATTTGAAAAATTAAAACAATTACGAACCAATTAAGTAGAATTAACTCAACCAGACTTTAATAAAAAAATTATATTAGCAACAGATGCATCAAATGATGCATTAGGTGGTGTATTAAGCTAAGATGGAAAACCTATTACATTTATCTCTAAAGCATTAAATTTCACAGAAAAGAATTGCAACGAATGAGAAAGAACTTTATGCCATAGTTTGGACATTAAAAACTTTAAGAAACTACCATTATGAAGTATCAAATTTAGAAATACATACAGATCACTAACCTTTGACTTTTGCAGTCTCTTCGAGAGATCCTAATGTAAAAATGAAAAGATGTCATACCACTATTGAGGAATATGCTCCGAAAATAATTTATAACCAGAAAAATTAATATAGTCACTGAGGATAACTGATGATTCATAAGAAATGGACACACAACAAGAGAGCTCTGATAATACACATATTCAAGAACCTAAAAAACCATTGAATCATTTCAAGCAACAAATACTTCTAGGTAATGGCCGAATCTATTAACAATTTTAATAAAACATTAGGCATTATATTAATATGATACACTTGAAAATTTAATGACTATTCTAAAAGAATTCTTACAACCAAATCTTGTAACTGCAATATATTGTACACCTGAAGACTGATATAAAACAAAAGTTAAATTAAACGAAATATTTACTAACAAGTTTTTATTTACAAAAGTTTTTCCCATGGATACACCAAACAAGGAAGACCTGGGAACAATAATAGAGCAAACGCATAACAGAGCGCACAGGGGCTTTGACGAAAATATTAAACAAATCTCACCTTTTTACTATTGGCCCAAAATCCATACACAAAGAATACATTAGAAATTGTGAAATTTGTAATAGAAATAATAAATATGATAGACATCATCAAAAAATCTATTGGAGGGGTACCTATACCTAAAGAGGAGGGTATACAAATACACATAGATATATTTTATGCACAATCATATTCATTACATGTATCGATAGTTATTCTAAGTTTTTGGTTATTAAACAAATTGAAGATAAGATTAATTTAGAAGATAAAGTGTTAGAGATATTACAAGGGTTCTCTAATGTAAAGAGAATAACAATTGATAATGAGCCAGGATTTACTACGGTACAATTTAAATCCCTGATGCAGAGACTTCAGATTGATAATTATTTCTGCAAAAAGTAATAAAAGAAGATTTAGGAAATAAGGTTACAATTAACTACAGAATTAGAAGAGTACATAAAGATAATATTAAATCTTGAATATATGTCATTCAAAATGAGCACGGACGATTGTGTAATTGATATATATATATTAAATATTCAAACATTATAAATGATTGCAAATACTATGAAGTAAGAGCAATCACACAAGAAAACGGTTAGTAATTGGCAAAGAAATTGCAAAATGCAAAAAATAATATATTAATATAAAAAATTGAAAAAAAGAAATGATAAACACCTATTGTAAAATTAATAATACAAATAGTTGCCTATCAGAGATTTTGTCCAGAAAAAAAGACAAATGTATAAAAATCAAGACAAAAATAAAGAAATAGATGTAATTAAAGAAGGAGCAATATTAGTCTCTGGAAATAACACAGTTGATGGCTATGTCATAAATGGAGTTTACCTTGTTACTTTTGAGAATTATACAAATATTAACAATGTTATATATGAAAATGTCGATTGTAAAATTTGGAAATATTTAAAGAACAATCATATTAATAATTTTGAAATTATACACGATTAAACCATTTGTTCTGTCTTTTTTTTTAAAGTCCTGTTTGCTTTGGAACGCACCTGGTAGAATATATTGAAACGAAAAATAAAGAAATGAAGGTTGAAAACATAAATATTTTAGCTGAACGAGTGAAAGTTTTTAAACATCATTCATTTTTATGGTACATACTTGTAATTTTGTTGATAATGTACATAATTTATAGGATTGTAAAACTCTTATTTTTAAAATTTAAATTTATCTTATCATCCTTGCTTATTTAAGTAATGAATATTATTTTTCACTAAGCTAAGTCCACAGCTTCTTAATAAGTATATTTGCTTATTTAAGAAGCCAATATTCTTTTTCATTAAGCTAAGACCACCCACAAAATGTAAACAATAAAACCAATTACTGAATAAGCGAATATTGTAACTGACACTTATTGTAAGAATTAAGCAAATAAGAAAATTGTATAAATAAGAGTAAATTGAAATAAAGAGACCAGTTATCCATCAGGATCACTCAAACTATCATATTTGATTTCTTCCGCGCGTCCGCGGAATTTATATATTTTTCTCATACTTCTTAATCGAAGGTAGTTAATTTGCATGTCTTCTCTAGACATGTTAGTGCAGTGATGCACTACAAGTGGGTTCCATTAATCGCTCTGATTGAGGATAAAGAACTTCCTTTAAGGTGAGATACGTTCACAAGTTAATTATAGATGAATAGTTTTTCTATTTGTTCCCACAGCGCTTTACCGTTAAATATTTGAACAGCTTATATAGTAAGACTTGTAAAAAATTTTCTTAAATTTTTTTGGAATAGTAGATGGAACATTGAAAACAGCATTTTCGGCATATTTTACTGTTTTATTACTGAAGGTAAAAATTCAGTTCAAGCAAGGCGAAAATTATGTGATGTGTACGAAATGTCAAAATTGGTTTGCAAAATTTCGTTCCGGCAATTTTGATCTAGAGGACGCACCATGTCCTGGAAGGCATCATAAAGCCGATGTGGATAAAATAAAGTCGATAGGTCGATTCAAATCGTCGAATAACAACTCGACAGATTGCTGGTTCAATTAAGTTACAAGGTTACAATTAACTACAGAAATAGAATAGTACATAAAGATAATATAAAATCTTGAATATATATATTATCTAATTCAAAAGGAACACGGACGATTGACTATAATTGATTCAATTGACATTTCTAACTTTAAGATATTACAAAAAAAAGATTTAATTGTTATATTTATTAAGTATCCAAAAATTATAAATGATTGCAAATACTATGAAGTAAGAGCAATCACACAAGAAGACGGCAAATTAGTAATTGGCGAAGAAATTGCAAAATGCAAAAAAGAATATATTAATATAAAAAATTGTAAAAAAGAAATGATAAACACCTATTGTAAAATTAATAATACAAATACTTGCCAATCAGATATTTTGTCAAAAAAAAACAGGTAAATGTAAACAAACAAAGACAAATATAAAGAAATGAAACTTGAAAACATAAATATTTTAGCTGAATGAATGAAAGTTTTTAAACATCATTCATTTTTATGGTACATACTTGTAATTTTGTTAATAATGTACATAATTTATAGGATTGTAAAATTAAAAAAAAATCTTATAAAACTTTTAAAATAAATAGAAATTTAGAATATCAAAAAATATTATATAACGCTATTTTATTTATTATATAACCCATCTTTGCTTATTTAAGTAATCAATATTCTTTTACATTAAGCTAAGAACATCCACAAAATGTAAACAATAGAACCAATTACTGAATAAGCGAATATTGTAACTGACACTTATTGTAAGAACTAAGCAAATAAGAAAACTTTATAAATAAGAGTAAATTGAAATGAAGAGATCAGTTATCCATCAGGATCACTCAAACTATCATATTTGATTTCTTCCGCGCGTCCGCGGAACTTATGTATTCTTTTCATACTTCCTAATCGAAGGAAGTTAATTTGCAGGCTTGCTAGAAGATAACAATCAGGGACACTATGCTCGCTGAAACAGAATTAAGCTGCTCTGGAACACGAATTCGTCTACTATTTGCTATGTTACTGATGAAATGTTTCCCGGCCCGATCACAAATGTTGTGGAATAATCCCAATGATTTGATAACTGATGATATACGAAGTCTGTTCAAAAAGTTTAATTCAATTAATAATTTCAATTTCAATTTATAGTGAACATGCACGTTCATATACTTTAAGATCCATCTGCAGAAACTTTTTCAAAACAACTAGGTATTGGCAATGGAAAAGTTGCTGTCCATAACATTATATTGATTCCTTACGATTTAAAAATGGACGAAATTGGAATACAATATCTTTCTACACTGCAATATTTTTAATAATTTCTCCATATTAATCAATTAGTTTGGTTAAATCATAAAGCATTAAGTGAGTGAAAAATTACTTTAAATTAAACCATTAGGGGTCATATGTATGTAAATATGTAACTATCTATCAGAGCGGTAATGCTGTTAAAGTGGAACTGGATCCAAAGAGTCAACGCCTCCAACCCTTAGATCCCTTTGACAAATGGAATGGAAAAGACTTGGTGGATATGACAGTTCTTATTAAAGTAAAAGGAAAATGTACAACAGACAACATCTCAAATAATATGTTTATCGGAGCTGTCAATTCGGAAAATAACGAAATGAATAAGATGAGAAATCAGCGGACGGGGCAATGGGAAGGTGTGCCCGACGTTGCACGAGATTACAAGGCAAATGATATTAAGTGGGTGGCAATCGGTAATGAAAACTATGGAGAAGGTTCATCACACGAACATGCTTCTCTAGAACCACGACATCTTGGCGGTAGAGCAATCATTGTTAAATCATTTGCCCGCATTCACGAAACAAACAGGGTTTGTTAACTTTGACATTTGCATTTTACACACAAAATGAGTAATTTCTTTATTTTTATGCTTATAGATTAAACGAGAAAGTAAAATTTCTCTCGTCGGACTTGAAAAAGTAGCACCAGGACAAGAAATTGATTGTGAGATTAGAACTGGCGACATAATTGATAAGATTAAACTAAATCATACTCTAAATGATTTACAAATTGGTTGGTTTAAGGATGGTAGCGCTCTTGATCGCATGAAAGAGCTAGCAAAATAACCAAATCATAACCAAAAGCCAATCATTTTTTTCTGATGCTGTTTAATACAAATACTATGTCATTATATGCTATTTTAATGGAGATCTGCTGGTGCCTGTATATATTTTTGAAGTCAAGTTACTACTCTAGTAAATAATACGTTGTGGTTTTATTTTAAGTTGTTTCTGCTCGCATGAGTTTATTTAATTTGTATTGTAGAACTCAATATTGGGAGCTTGGCCAAATAAATAACATAACTCAGGGGAACAAATTAGTCTTCTTAATTCTATAACTACGATAATAAATTTATAGATATATATGTAAAAAATTTTCACTTGAATCTCTTCTCATTACGGAGCAACAAGTAACGGAAACAAGTCCACTTAATTTGATTCATATTCGACGTATCTTTAATTAGAATATCGAAAGTCATTATATTACATATACGATGGCACCAAAACTCTAATATTTGGTTAATTTTTTACTCTTTTGCCTGTGTTAATTGTAATTCTAATGGCATATATAAAATAAGGTGGGTTCCAGCTACGTTATTATTACAGCAGTACCACAGCTGTGTTGTATATATGACACTTCGTTACTGATGAGCTGCGGATTATATGTGTAAATTGTACGCAAAAAGTGACAGCAGAACGTGATGCTGTTACTAGTGTTGCCAGATATTCATACAGAACGTGATACTTTGACACTTTTACAACGCTGCTGTCGCATATACAGTGGCTCACAGCTCATTTCGTGCAGCCGCTAAATTAAATTTTTGAATCTTATAAAAAAAACTAACGATATTCTCAGAAAATTTAAACGCGAAAATTTGCTACCTATTTGTATAATCAAATTCGTTTTAATTAATAACTGAAAAACTTATTCCATATTTAAAAACTCCGAAAAAGCATTTTGATAAAAAAGAGCTCTGAGCTTATTTCATGCGATTACTTTTAATAGTAATTCTGCGTAAACACATCTAACTAATTGGTATTCTTTGTGCTATTTATGGTATATGTGTCTTAATTTTTCTTAATCGCGCATAAAAAGACAAAAAAACTTAATTTTTCAAATATGGAACCACGGACAAGCACAGAAAAAAAGAAATAGTTTTAAGTCTTTTTAAAAAAGGACAAAGCCATCGAGCCAGTACAGTTCAATACATCATAAAGCGTTTTTTGCGCGAGAATCGAGTGGTTGATAAGAGCAGAAATGCGCTAAATAAAAGCTAAGTAACGTACGCTGTGCGGAAACCGTGCGTCGTGTGCTGCGAGAACGAAACCAATTTAATCTAGGAAGAGGTCATTTTCGCCGACGAGTCCAAATTTAATATTTTGGAATTGGTAACTAGTTTTTGTTGATGGCACAGTGGACAAAATGTGTATTTAAACATACTAAAAACAAAATGTGTCCAATGTGCCGAAGCTTTGGATGTACACAATCTTTTCCGATGTTACCAGGACATGAACCCAAAACCCAATTGGGTGATTGTGCAATCACTGCTGATATGGAACGGTTCCCACCTCATCCACCTCCACAATCTCCTGACTTAAACGTTATTTAAAATTTGTGGGCAATTTTGGACTTGGCGATACGGAAAAGGCCGAATAATAATCTGAACGAACTAAAACCTGCTGTGGTCAAATATTAGCATAATATCCCTAGCGAAACTACCCAAAAGCTTGTTACTTCAATGGAAATTCGCATTTAAGACGTAATTAAATAAAAGGATTTTATAGTTTTTCTATAGCTGAGGGCAGTGCCCGAAATAAGATGTGACCTTACTTTTTCATTTACATTTAACTTTTCCTGAACTAATAACACCAACACTCAAAGAGTTTGAACAGAAGTACTTGTTTAAATAAAAGAGCTGATATATAAAAGTCTCGTGTCACGGTGTTTGTTGCCAAACTCTTCCGAAACTGCTGGCCAGGTTTCGATGAAATTTTGTGTACTTATCGAGTAAGTTTGAGAATCGGCCACCATCTATTTTTCATATCCCTAAATATTAAGGGTGGTCCAGTTCAAATTTTTTTGGACAAAATTTTTTGTTGCTATTTTTTTATGACAACTGCGCAGGATAAATTAGTCTACTATTTGCTTACCGACGACATGTTTCCCGGCCCTATCGTAAATGTTGTGGAATAATCACACTGATTCGATGTTTTTGGTATACGAGGTCTGTTCAAAAAATATCGCGAATATCTACTTTATCCCATTCAAAATAATCATTCTTAGACATAATGCCTTTATGCCAGCGTTTTTTCCAATTCTCAAAGCACTTCAAAAACTCATTTTTGGGATCTTGTTCAGCTCCTCCTTCCATTCAGTTTTTATTACCTCAATAGTACCGTAGCGTCGTCCATTCATGGCCTAATTAGTTTTAGGAACAAAAGAAGTCACAGAAGTACGGTGGCTGTGGCACGATTAATGTGTTGTTTTTTTTTCAAGTACAAGGTATCGCGAATTTTAAATTTTCGCAGGCTACGTTTATCGCATCTTCACCGATATCTACTTACCTAATAGCGTAACTGCGATTACTTTAAAGCAAACAAAATAGATATTCATGAATAAATAAACACTTTCTTAAGAAATATAGAATTCGCGATACTTTTGAACAGACCTCGTATTGTATTGCCATCGTACAAGGTTCAACGATCTTACGATATCATTCAGTGCCACAATGAAGCATTGATTGCTATCGAGGATCATTGCATTGTCATTGCATTGTCATTGCGAATTTACCAATAAGTCATTTCGGTATGAGTTCACCATATCGAAGTTTCATCAGTAATCAAAAAAAGATGTAAATCTTAAACTACAACGTCCGGTGTGTTTAACGTGAGTACCTGCCGTCGACGGCCTTACCTCACGGTGCTATAAAGCACAACGTATCAAAAAAAAGCGTTGATGAGCGCCCCAAATAATACGAGCTTTTTGCAAGTATTAATTTGGTTACCAGTGGCCAGTGTGTAGGGGCACACTGACCATCTTGGTAGGATTCGAGGCCGACCTAAAACATCTTCCGTTTTCGGGTACGGAACCCGGTTCCTTGTGCAACTTCTTTTTTGAACTGAAAATTCAGTTCTTCCAGCATTTAGGTTTAAACCACCACGAAACTCCCCAAAGGGCCGAACCCAATGAGCTGCTCCCCGTGGTACCAGAGTTGAGTCTCCAGTAAGACTGTGTAGCCGAAACAACTGCCTGTTGAGCTACCTATTACTCATTATTCGTTTTGCCTGTTACATCGTTTTGCCTGTTGCATCTGCAGCAACTTTATTAGATGGGGTCACAAAATCTCATACAGCATTTAAGCTGCCATTTAACATTCAAAATAACCCAGATGCAGTGTTCAACATAAAAAAACATACGTTCATGGGCACCGTGCTGAAACATGGTGAAATTATAATTTGGAATGAATGCACTATGGCACACTAACATTCACTTGAGGCATTGGATAGGATATTGAAAGATATTAAAAACACAACGACCATCTAAGTAGGAAAGCGTTAAATTGTTTAGTTAAGAAATATAGATAAGTGTAAAGCCATTAAATTGGGATTTTTATTAATTAATCCAGTGATCGAGCTCAAGAGTGAGTTACAAGGTAGACGATTTATCGAGAAATCCATTCCAATTGGTGTCAGAAGTGGTATCGTCAAAAAAATTTCCAAAGAGATAATTATTTGAAAATGGTCAAGTTTAACGATGGAGGATTGGCGACAAATTGATTAAAAACTGAATTACAATCACGGTTGCTAGGGACAATGGAGGAGGAAAACATTCATGTTGAGGAATATGTCTTTCAATTTGAATTAGAGGAACAAATTACGAAGATATAATAAAAGGAAGATACTCAATGCTCATCAAACACCATGGACATAAACATAATTTGGCTGCATTTCAATCCAAATATCGTCGTGACCTTACAAATAATAGGGACGCGTAGATCAGCACAGTTGGAGGCACACGTGGCTCATATATAAATGCAGATAGAGCAGTCGGAAGAGCCGGAAGCGGGTATTCCAGCCCAGATGTCCTCATAGTCAGAAGAGCAAGAAGCTTGTATACCAGTACAAGGGTCCTCACAGTCGAAAGAGCAGAATAAATGTAGGCAGAAGTTGATGAGTCTTTGCAAGAAGATCCAGATTTGCAAGGCGTAATTCATGAAGTGGAGTTGAACAAATGTACAACGAGTGAAGAATTAACTTCAGAAAGGTCAAGCTTCAAGCTGGTGTGTGGCTGCTTGCATTGAGTATGGAAAAGCGAAGATTGGCTAAGCTGCCGAGCACTTATGATTGTTCCGAAGTTTAGAAGTCCTGAAGTTCTCAACGAGCTGCACAACAGTCCAAGTGGGGGACACTTGCGGATCACGACAACCTTGGAGAAGTTAAAGCAAAGATGTTATTGGGTTGGTTGTCGTCAATCAGTTACGGCCAATTATGCTGAGTACATTGCAGCTAGGAGTTTGAGGTTCATTGAGTGTAGATGATACATTTCCATAAATAAATTTAAAAACAAAAGTGTTATGTTAGTCAAAGACTATTTCACCGAATTAACAGGAGTGTACATAATTTCTAATCCAGAGGCTGAAGCAGTAGCGGATGTATTTATTAAGGCATGGGTAACGAGATTTGGTGTTCCAGTGGAATTATGTTGTGACCAAGAAAGCTATTTCAAGTCAACTTTAATTCAAAGTATATACCTTAAACTGGGCATCTGGAAAGCGGATTTTAAATATCGAAACAACGCCAATAAGTGAAGGACAGCTAAAGAAATCAACAGTCAACTAATTGGGACGATGAGACCTAGGTGGAAGGCAAAGTTTTGTTAATGATCTACTACATAAGGGCTGCCGGATTATGCTACAGACTTAGTTCAAATTAGAGTGCTGCCGTGTAAAGAGCAATTGAGATATAAGTAAGAAGTTGTAAGCTCGGATAATGAGTAATAAAGCGTTAAATTATTTGGATTAGAAATAAAGATAAGTGAATAACCATTAAACTGGGACTTTTATTTAACAATCCAGTGATCGAACACAAGATTGAGTTACAAGGTAGCCGATTTATCGAGAAATCCGTTACAATATGCTTCAAGATCCATTTGCAGAATCTTTCTCAAAACAACCGTTAGGTATTGACAACGAAAAAGTTGCAGTATATGAAAATACTGGATGCATAAAATTACTGACGGGTTTCTGCACAATCATCAATTCCCAATATATAAAAATTTGGATTAAATTCAAAAAAGCAACAGTTGCTGCCAGGGGACTTGGCGACATACAAATTTATCGATGCAGTTTGCAATGACAACGAATCTGTGAATTATCCAATACTTGTAAATTCATTAGATATACCAGGTGTGCCACCGTCACATTTGCAACCGGAGGTTGGATCTCCGGATATTTTTCTTCGGAATTTGAACCCACCACGGCTTTACAATGTCACAAAATAAGTCTTAAAAATATTTATATTACCGAAGTCATCATTTTAAAAAGCAATTTTCACAGCGAAAATGTATTGCTACCACGAACTCCTATAATTCTTACAGATGTGCCATTTGAATACAAACACACTCGATTTTCGAACAGATTGGCATTCGGAATGGCGGTCAATAAATCGCAAGGCCAAACGATGTCTGTTTGTGGCTTAGATTTGGGTACGCCGTCTTTTCAACGGGCAAGTTTATGTGGCACGTTCTCACGTGGATAAACCATAAGGTTTGTTTGTATTCGCTAAAGACGGACTGACCAAAAATATTGTACACTCCATTGCGTTGAGAGATTAATCATTGTTTTTTGTTAATGGCCATAATTAGCAGTAGAAAAATTAAAAAGGAATTCTGCGATGTGTAGATAGATATCAGTAAATGTTATTTACTATATATTTGTTACTTCAATAAGGAATAATTTATTAGCTTAAATAAAATATACTTTAATTGTTTACAACTCTTCATTCCTTAAAATAACGTGTACGACAAAACGATATTTGCTGGATCAGCAAGAATATGTACATATAGACGAGCTGCAATCCGGGTGATTGTCTGACAGTGCAACCGATAACTTGAGTAAAACTTAAGATATCTGAATAAAACTTTACACATGTGTTCCTTGGCAAAATAGGGAGGCCGATATTGCAGAAATGCGTAAGCGGACTATTGCCATGCCCACAAAATTTCACTAAACGAAAACCTGTAAATCTTAAACTAAAATATAAAACAGTAATTTCATACAACGGAACGCAGTAATGGGGGCTCAAAATTTACAAAAAGTGGGCATATCCTCCTTTAACAGTGTTAAAATGGTTGTAACCGGATTTTAACCACGTGAGTTATATATTTAAGAAAAACACAATTTTACTGTACTATATATATATAATAATAAAATATATATATATATATATATAAAAACACATGGAACTTTTCGCTTATACAAGAATGAATTGAAGGACAAATTAAAATGTACAACGGTAAAGTAAAGAAGAAGTAAAGAAAATCATAAATGAGAGAGAGAAGTTATGTACTAAAGAAAAGTTACGTTAACGTTACAATATATATAGGGTGAGTTATTTATAATATGTAACTATAAAAAAATATGTATGTGGTGAATTATTATAATATGTAACTTCTCCATCGTTAGAATTGAAGATATATCTTAAATTCTAATAGTGTTTTCGAATTTCATTTTTCTCTTAATATTAGAGTTATGAATGTTTTCTAATTTAGAATTTTTTATTTCGGTTGTTCTTTATGTCGTAAAGATTTATAATGTTTTATGTATCCATCAGACTTTTGTTCTTTATAATATTCTCTATTTTCATTTCTTTTATTTATACATATACGTTTTCTTTTTAAAATATTTTAATAAACTTTCCTCTTATTACAATTTCCTAGTTCAATATTAATTGGCTTTTCTTTTGTTACCGAATGATATGAATTATTGTAATATTCTATTGCTTTGCTAATTTTTTCGTTAATACTAAGAGATTTTTGTTCTATCATTAATACTCTAATTTTTTCGGAAATAGTATCATGTAATTTTTCGATATCGGCATTGCCAGTGTGGTTGTTACACTTCACTAAATGAAGATTTATATTTTCTGTTTTCAGATAATCTTTTATGTTTACACTTTTGAATTCATTATCACAAATTAATTTAGTGACATGCCCTTTTTGAGATTTATGAAGTCTAATTTTTTCTATTATAGTTTGATTGGTTCTATCTTCAAGATAATAAGCAACAGCATATTTTGAAAATGATCAAGAAATGTCAGGAAATTTGACTTTGTATTGGTGCAGACGTCCATATGTATTATTTGTTTTATATCTGTTGGTGTTTCAGTTAAATGGAATTTGGCTTTATTTGGATTTCGATCAAATTTAGATTTGGTACAAGTAGAGCAATTATTAATGTATTTTTGGATCAAAAATTTCAATTCAGGAATATAAATTATCTTTTTTAAACCAAAATAATTTTCATCAATACCAGTGTGCCCAGTTTCGTTTTTATGATAATTATTAATTAGGCTACTAATAAATTAACTTCTTCTTCTGTTTCGATATCTTTTGCATGGTGTGACGAACGTACTAATTTGAGGTTTCTAAATCCTCCAAACAATTCTATTATTTTATTTTGTAAAATGTTATACTGATTGTCGTCTAGCTCGGTATATATGCCTATTTTCCCTTTTGTTAAATGGTTTTTTAAAATGATTTCTAAATTGTTTTCTAAGTCAAAGACGTTTATATAAATCATTTTATTTTTATGTTTTACTTCCGTATCTTTAGTTTTATGTTCTGTTAAAATAATCTGGGTTTTAAACCTATTTACAACAGTTTCCACAATTGGGATGTGGTCATGAAAATAAGACATATTTATATTAAATTCACATAATTTGATTAACCATCGATGTAGCCTTGGACTCATTTTCCTTGCGATTTGATGAAAAGCCATTTCAATGGTTGATGATCTGACAGGATTTCAAACTTAGTACCGTACAGGTATCGTCGAAAATAATTCGTAGCCCAAACAATAGCAAGTAGTTCTCGTTCGGTAGCCGAATAATTTTTTTCATTGAACGTTTCACGTTCTACTCGCATAACATATTGGGTGACCGTCCTGTTGTAAAACTGCACCTAGGGCGTCGGAACTTGCATCTGTCACGAGTTGGAAATCTTTCTTAAAATCCGTTTACTTAAGTACCGGCGATTCTGTAATTTTTTTTTTTAAGTTTTTCGAATGAGTTTAATGAATTTGAATCGTGTATGTTTAATTTAACTCCCTTTTTCAAGTATCTTAGCATGGGGTAAGCTACCCTTGAAAAATCTTTCATAAATTTCTGGTAGTAACCGGTTACACTAAGAAACGATTTAATCTGTTCTACAGATTTCGGCAGTTTTATTTTTAAAATTTGATCTACTTTAACTCAAAATGTCCGAATGGAGTGGAAAAGGCAGTTTTCATCCGGTCTTTTTGTTTAACAAGAATTTGGTAAAACCCTTTTGCCAAATCGATTGTAGAGAAATATTGCTTTTAATTGCTTTCTCGAATAATACCTTGCTTATCAGCATATCATCAATTTGTCTACATATTTCTTGTTCGTGTAAATGATCTACTTCCATAGATGACATTTTATTCACGTCATTGTTGCTGTAGCGTTATTGAACAGAAGAAGCTTGTGCCTGGTTATTACGGTGATTACCACTATATTTCATATGTATAGGTTGGTTTGGAAAATATTTATTGTTATAAGAGTTAGAAAACCTCCGAAAATTTGTATGTCTACTCGTGTTTTGGTTATTTGAGGACTATGAATTAGATTGCTTATTATAAACTTGAGCATATGAGTTATCCCTTTAAATATTTAAATTGATTGTGCATCTTTAATGATGTCACTCAAATACAGTTGCATTGCCATGGTATAATGTTATTTAGCTCAACTCAAATCTGTTATTGTTTTTGTTGCAATGCATATTTTACCGACTTTATTGTATTATCCGTTAATATATTTAAGAAAAACACAAATTTACTGTACTTATATATATATATTTATATTATAAAAATACATGGAACTTTTCGCTTATATGTCCAACATAAGAATGAATTGAAGGACAAATTAAAAGAAGCAACGGTCAAGTAAAGAAGAAGTAAAGAATAAGTAAAAATAATCATAAATGAGAGAGAGAAGTTATGTACTAAAGAAAAGTTACGTTAACGTTACAATATATATAGGGTGAGTTATTTATAATATGTAACTATAAAAAAATATATATGTGGTGAATTATTATAATAAATAAATACGTCATACAATAAAGTTATTGGAAGAAAACTTTGTACGAATTTAACTTTAAGATATAACCTCTAAGGTCTCGCAATGGTTGAGATCGGAACATAACTTATCAAGCCCACAGATACCGATATGTTGACCTGAGGGCCTTTTTCTAATAGATGTCAATTTCTAAGATAAACAATGAAACTTAGAGAATGCTTTTTCTGGTAATAATGTGTCCTGGTTCTACAAATGTGTAAATCGGGTCAATAGTTCCCATATCTCCCAATTACTTAACATAAGAATTTCAAAGATCTCATTCATTCCATATATATCTGTCAATATGTGAGCAGTTTTAATGAAACTCGGGAGCATCTTTTTCTGGTATCAATATTTCTTCATGACAAAGATGGGTAAATGTAGATAATACTTCCCCTGATATATCGTAAAAATATAATATTTGCGTCATTTTCAAATAAATACATTCACCTATTGACAACATCATTGCCAATTAAGTGAATAGCTAAAAGTACTTGTGCTTACGAAGGTTGTAGTATTTATAAGTGTAAAATACAGGGTAGCTAACGAATCGAGCTACAAAAACAAACCGTAATAACTTTTTTTCATCATCATATGTTTTTTATTGTATAGTAATTTTTTACTTTTATTTAAATTAAATAATAACTTTTAAAAATTGTGAACCGTAAATGACCTCCATGCTAAGCCATACCTAATTAAAAAATTATTGCGGCCTGAAAGGTTGAAGTCGGGATTGCCTTAAGTATCGATTTAATGGCCTGTTTCAATTCAGTAAAATTTCTGGGTTTTGTTTTGTACACCTATTGCTTGACATAACCCCATAAAAAAGGTCTGGTACAGTCAGGTCAGGAGACCTTGGGGGCCAGCGAAAAGTGGAGTTCCTTGATATTAATTTGTTTTAAAATGTTTGTTGGAGCTCCGCCATAACCGGTCTGGCAATGTGTGTAGTTCCTCCATCTTGCTAGAGCCGAAGGCTATTGAAAGGAACACATCTTCGACGCAGTTCTGGGTAGAATACTCGAGAAGCTCTTGCGTGGAGGATAGCGCCCCTCCTTGTTCGCCAGCCTTCTCCGTGGGGACCTTCACCGTGGTCTCGACAGTTGTCGCCTGCTCCGACGTACTAGTGCCGGGTTGAGTCGCAACCTCATCTACCAGCATCTTTTCCACCGTTTCGCTTACGATGGCCGTCTTAGGTTTAAATGTCCTCAGGACCACCGAGCTGAACCTGTAGTTCCTCCTGACGAATTTATAGGATTCGTCATCGATGCAGAGATTGAGCCTCCACCCTGCATCCTCGACCTTGATGCTGACTACTCGCCAGGCCGATATACTAAGGCCCTCGTTCTGGTTCTTAATGAGCCCGCGAGCAAACTCATACGGTTTACCTGCGCACCTGGGGAGGAACACCGTTATGCTATGCATGGGCGATATGTCGTCTCCCTTTTCTGCGCAGAGGACGGGGCCACCTGCAGCATGCCTCCTTTAAAGTATACTCCATGGAAATAGGCTGCATATCCAGACCCTCTGAATATCTCCTCCATGAGTAAGTTCTGGAGCACGGTGAGTTCTTCCGACCCCAGTGTCTCCGCCGGGTAGTTTAGCGGCAGCACAGCCGTACGGATGCCTTTAAGGGCATCCGCATATCTGCGCTGTCCCTCCACCACTCGGGGAGGGTTCGGGGCGGAGTGGTTGCCTGCGGTCCCCTGTGCATTGCTGCCTTTCTGCCGCTTGGTGTTAGGCGGCTCTTGTGGCGTTAGCTGTCCACTCTTACGCTTCGTGGCTTGGGTGGTCGAAGGCGCTGCCTTTTCGCAACCCCGCCTTGCGGCCTGAGCTGCGTTAACCGGGAGTTGGCTTCGATTATTGCTATTCCGTTTACTGCTGGTCACGGTATTGTCACCCTTCCGTTTCTCCAAGGCAGGGGAGGCATTGTTCCCCCTCACCCTGTTACGCGCCAACTTTTCGGCTTCTTCCGGAGTTCTTCCCTCCTGGAGGTGCCTCAGGTACCGTTTAAGGCTGGCACCACTTATTCCTTTCCTTCTGGGATCATCCTGTCCGCCTGGACTCCTAGTTGGTGGTAGAGGGGGTAGTCTGCCTCCCCTCTTCCGTTTCCGTTTTCGAGCCTCCACGGTAGATGCCCGTTGCGAGTCACCCGAGTCCGAGTAAATGATCCTGCTCGAGGTAGCCTCGATGAGGTTCACTTTATCAGCGCCGGCTGCAGTCAATTTCGCCATTACTTCTCAGTGCGGCCCGGTTTTGGGAAGGCTCCGTTAAAATACAGCCGAATTTACCTCTTGGCTGCAAATCGTCCAATGGGCACGGAAGTCGCGTAACACCCTGGGTTAGGAGGTGGCAGCTCATGGTACACGCATGCGGCTTCTGATAACCTGTGTGAGAGGTGTTAGGCACATCTCACTCCGGTCGAGAGATGCCGAGAATGCCTTGCGACCTAAGATCCTACACCACCGCAAGGTGCCTGCCATTCGCAGAGGGAGCAGCTCTGAATAAAAAAACTCATTCCGTTTTCTTTAAAGAAGTATAGCCCCACAATACACCTTGATGAAACTGCACATTACACAATGACTCGTTCTGGATGAAGTTCCATCTCGTGGATTATTTATGGCACTAATTTACTCCTTATATGGCAATTTAACTTGTTTACATTTCCGTTCAACTCAAAATAGGCCTCATCGGACATAAACAGGCAATTTATCATGTTATTGTCTTCTTTGGTCATTTCAATGATTTTTTGGCAATATTCCAGGCGAATTAGCAAATCTAGAGGGCTTAACCTGTTTCTTATTTGAACTTTGTACGGAAACGATTTAAGTCATCATGAGTTACCCGTTGTAATGACCGTTTGCCAACTCCAAGTTTCGACGATAAGTTGCGAATCGAATAACTTGGAATTTATTCAAGTTAAAGAAGAAGGAAGAAGGACGATTACTCACCCAGAAACAAAAAAAATGTTATTACGGTTTGTTTTTGTAGCACGATTCGTGAGCCACCCTGTATATTTATTTTGAAAAATGAAGTGTGCAGTGGCGAGTTGCAATGACTTTTATGCAAGTAAACCATTAAAACTTTACTTTATAATAGTTTCCAAAAAATGTATAATTTTTTGTAGGCGAAATAAATTTCATAGTATTTTCACTATAATTTCACTTATAAACATTAGAACTGATATTAATATATGTATAGAAATATTTGTGTATAATAAAATAAACTACTGCTGGATACATCGCAATCACAATCCTTTTTAATCTTTCACTTAGTTGACAATTACGTTGTCAATAGATACAAGTATAATATTTATTATAAAATGACCAAATTTCACTATAAACCTAAACTATTAAGTATATTTCACAAAAAAACAAAAGTGCTTAAGTTTTTTTTTTACAATCTACATGCTGTTCTACGCCTTTTCTTTTCAACTCAAAATTATGTCACGAGATGGCGGTTGGCGTTTGGCGTATTCTATCATTCTTGAATTTCTCACAGAAATGAATGTCGATTTTCTAAATATGGCGTACTGTGTTAAATTTTTTTTTTTCAATCTTAATGGTTATATAAGGGACTATGCTGTGCAATATCTCGAAAACTATACATTTTCCGCGGATATATCTATAAATATTCTTGATCTGTAGAATATCCTCTGTCCGCTTATATTCATTTTATCTTCGCAATCCCGGGACAGTATTTTAATGCCGACCTCATATCGGCAACAAATACGATTGTATTCTTGAACACAGCTATGTATTTATCAATTTTCCAATTCTATCAACACTTGGAATTAATATTAATTTCGGGTATATTGAATAAGGATAGTATTATTACCGTATCTTCACAGACAACAGCCACTGTCAACAAGGTGTCAAATTTGTTGCCGTTAAGGTTGGCAATATTTTTGCGCGGGTGTTTGATATGATGTAATAATCATTTCCGAAATGTCGTCGCGTAGGTATGTTCGAACTGATGCATGTTAGAGATCTTGAACCATTTAGAAATTTTATGAGGATGACAAAACATATGAGGAGTTCAATAATTAAATATGTGCATGGAAATATATGTATTAATTAACTATTTTTCATGTTCAAATTTCCAGTAGAAATGAAGACAGACTGTCAAACCACCAAAATTTCACTATATTGTCAGCAATAGAAGTCATGATATATGTATATTTAGGCAACTATTGCCAAATATAAGGAAGCAGTCTATTCCAGAAACCATCTATTGCCTGTCGAGATGACCCGTCACAAATGATGCCTAACTAACAAAAAGATTACAAGTAAGGAAGTACTAAGTTCGGATGTAACCGAACTGTTAATACTCTCGCAAAGTCAAATGGTATACTCGTTTGAGTTTTCTTTATATATAATATATTACAATAATTAGAAGTAGGAACTGTTGCCTTAATTATTTACATTCACAGTGAAATTAATTAGAGCAATGAATAAAATTTTATTAATTATATCGATATTATTATAGATGTTTAGCTTAAAAACAATAAATATTAACAACTTTAAAAATTATATCATTATATTAATTTGTATATAACATTTACAATATTATATTATATCCAAATTATATTTCTTTTCTCCTTAAACTACTTAATTTCCATCATATATTTATACAATAATGTCTTATATAATAACAAATTATACATATAATTTAAATTTTCTGATTCGATTATGTTTAAAAAAAAAAAATAATAATTTGCGTATCGTCAGGTGTAGTTGAATATTATACACCAAGCAGGGACAGGGACAGGGTAGACAGTAAACAAATGTTAAAATCTCCAACAATTAACACATTTTGATTGCATACCTTAGAAGCAAGGACTTCCTAAAGTTCTACAATTAAATTTCTTCAAAAAAAAACATCTTGAAGTGAGATATACATATGTATAAATGTGATATTTACTCGACCAAAGTGGCTAAATTTTATATTATAAGCTTCTGTGGAAAACGTCAACCAGAGAATCGGAATTCATTATATGAAGGTGTGAGGCTTAGACCAAGGTAAATACTAATTTCCTTCTAATTCCGCGTCAAATCATATAATTTTTAACAAAATTTATCTGCTTAATTTCATTAAATTATCACATTTTGATCAACCGGAACGGTTTAAAGTCTTGCTACTTGACGGGTATCATATATACAAGTTATTGGGGATAGAGAAAGCTATTAATTTTTCCATTGCTGAGCTATACACAAGAACATATTTTAAAGCAATTTTATATATAAAAAAAATATTAATACTCACTGACCGACATATTCGGCATAAAACTGGTTAGAATAACGAAAAGCATTTCAAGTAGTATATGGAAGTTGAGGGCAGTATTAACTCGATTCTATCAACTTTTGCCAATACCACAAACTACTAACATGCCGCAGACTAATAAAATGCTCCCACTGTTTCATTAAGGTACCTCACATACCATCACCAATCAAATGCAGTAAAGTCAGACGAATGTTTGAAAATCCTGATATTAGTTACATGGGAGCTGAGATAACTCACATATTGGCCGATATATGCGGTATAAAATCACCTGGAAGTTCAAAAATCTTTATATTAGGTACATATATGAGGGCTATAGGAAGTATTGATCCGATTCAACCCATATTCGACACAAAAACATACTATTATATGTATTTCAATTATATAATATATCTTAAACATCTGGTGTCCACACATTCAGTACCTAGGGCATTGAACAGTTTTGGTTCGATTTAGACAAAGTGCCCATTTTCGCACTATAACATAGAAATATGAGAAGAATGTTATGTATCGAATTAGGTTGAAATCGGTCAAGCTGATCCCAAGATATGGGTTTTTACCTAAAAGTGGGCGGTCTCACGTGCACAAATTTGTATTTAATTTCAACGTGATTTTGAATTATTTACATTCAGTAATCATCTGCTTGTCAAAAATTACTGCACATGAATTCTCACTGCAGATAATTGTGCAGATCTCCTTCCTGAATTTTAGTATTCATATGCATTTCAGGCATAACACAATTCTGTATGTGTTTCTTTAATGAATTATGTTAAGGATTTAGTATAAACTAGCAGCCCGCCTCGGCTCGGAACGGATCTTATACAAAAATTTAAATTTAGGTAGTATTTACTACCCTTTTCTTTTATTATTAAGTGTTGCAATCTGCCAACTCTATATGAAGAAGTGCAAGTGGCTGTGCTCTGTAGCCATTGAGAATTTTGTAGTGAAACTAAAATCATAAATATTAGTGCAGGCGAATGCCTACTGTGCCTGAAACAATATACGCTTAAAGTGCAGTGTCAACTTTTAAATTTGTTTTATTTCTCAAAATAAGCAAATAAATTGGCGCTCCACAAAACTGTATACGAAAAACTAATGAAACCAAAATAAACAAACAGGTTAGTCATAGTAGTGGTGATAAAAAAAATCTCCTAAGTTGCGCCTAAAGGTATGGTAAGGTTTTTGCTAGTTAACAACTTGAGTAGAGTCAGTTGCGAAATAAAATCTCCCAATTTTGTTAGAAAATATTTCTTTTACAAAAGGACGCTTAACAGAAAATAATAATAACAATAACAATAAGATTAAAATTAAAATAATAACAATTTAAATAAGAATATAAATAATAGACTAAACCAATAATTTATTCAGAAATTGAAGTAATAAGATGAATGCACAACGACTTACCCCGCCAGACCGAAGGCTCTCTAATGCCTACTTTACTATGATACGCCAACATCACCAACAACGGCTAAAAACAACAGCAGTGGAACTGTAGACGCAGCTATTGATAAACAGAAGGCGAAGTCGACAGAGAAACTACCGCAATCCGCAGCAGGCAATCGCCTAATACAAATAGAAAACCGCAGGATAGCAGTAAGCAAAGCGAGAAGAAAAGATCATCGGTTGTGCAGGCAGGTAAAGCAAATGGCAGCACTGGGGTACTTTTAGAAAGCCGTCTTAAATACTGCGTTTTACACTCATAATATAAAATAATATTACAATATCGGGTGGTCAGCAGTTCGTGGTTATACCGCTTCCACCATAAGCCATCACCGCAAATAGATCCAAAAATGCTTCCGTTCAAAGACTTCTTACTTGTTGTCTTCAGCTTTGCATAACGTCCAGGTTTCGCTAGCGTATGTAAGCATAGGAGCAATCAGTGTGCGGTAGATTGAAATTTCACTTTTGGTGTTTGCTTAGCGCGAAATAGCCGTTGGTCTATTTCCGCAGATAAATTGTTCGTATTTATAGTGTTTACTCCTAAGTACTTAACCTAGTCAACTACCTCAAAGTTATGCTCGCCAACGCTTAAATTTCATCCAATACTGTGGTGCACTGATTTCGCCTTTGAAGATATTAATACTTTCGTTTTTTCTTCGTTTATTGTAAGACCCATAATCTTTGCAGCTTTTTCTATTTGTATAAATGCCGTTTTTAGTGTAATATTAAATATTAGGCATGAAAACTGATTCCCTTGTCGTAGGCCGTTTTTATACTCTCGCAACCTGTTGCTACAGAGTATAATAGTTTTGTTCACCTAACGGTTGTTTTTATCACCTAAAACTAATCGGTTGTGCAGGCAGGTAAAGCAAATGGCAGCACTGGGGTACTTTTAGAAAGCCGTCTTAAATACTGCGTTTTACACTCATAATATAAAATAATATTACAATATCGGGTGGTCAGCAGTTCGTGGTTATACCGCTTCCACCATAAGCCATCACCGCAAATAGATCCAAAAATGCTTCCGTTCAAAGACTTCTTACTTGTTGTCTTCAGCTTTGCATAACGTCCAGGTTTCGCTAGCGTATGTAAGCATAGGAGCAATCAGTGTGTGGTAGATTGAAATTTCACTTCTGGTGTTTGCTTAGCGCGAAATAGCCTTTGGTCTATTTCCGCAGATAAATTGTTCGTATTTATAGTGTTTACTCCTAAGTACTTAACCTAGTCAACTACCTCAAAGTTATGCTCGCCAACGCTTAAATTTCATCCAATACTGTGGTGCACTGATTTCGCCGTTGAAGATATTAATACTTTCGTTTTTTCTTCGTTTATTGTAAGACCCATAATCTTTGCAGCTTTTTCTATTTGTATAAATGCCGTTTTTAGTGTAATATTAAATATTAGGCATTCCCTTGTCGTAGGCCGTTTTTATACTCTCGCAACCTGTTGCTACAGAGTATAATAGTTTTGTTCACCTAACGGTTGTATAGGGTTATATATATATAAATGATCAGGATGAAGAGACGAGTTGAAATCCGGGTGACTGTCTGTCCGTCCGTCCGTGCAAGCTCTAACTTGAGTAAAAATTAAGATATCTTTATGGTACTTGGTAGACATGTTTCTTGGTACCGTGAGACGGTTGGTATTGCAGATGGGCGTAATCGGACCACTGCCACGCCCACAAAACGCAATTAATCAAAAACAAATAAAGTGCCATAACTAAGCTCCGCAATAAGATACAAGACTGTTATTTGGTACAAAGGATCACATTAAGGAGGGACGTCTGTAGTTAAATTTTTTTTAAAAAGTGGGCGGGGTCCCGTCCCTAATAAGTTTAATGTGCATATCTTCTAAACCGCTAAAGCTATAATAACCAAATTCACTGGGAGAAAATGCTTTTAGCACCTCTATTGATAGTGTGAAAATTGGTGAAATCGGGTGACAAGGCCGCCCACTCCCCATATAACGGTACTGTTAAAAAATACTAAAAGCGCCATAAATCAAGCACTAAACACGCCAGCGACATTAAATTTTATCTCTGGGATGTTGTGAGATGACTTTATAGGAACTGCGTTCAAAATTAGTCAGGGGGCGTGGCACCGCCCACTGTTAGGTGGAACCCCATATCTTGGTGCATAACGTTATTTACATATTTCTATATTATAATGCGAAAATGAGCGAAATCGGACTACAACCAGGCCTATTTCCCATATAACACCATTTTCAATTCCATCTGATTATTTCACTTTCCACTATGCATATCAAGCAACAATGATTATATCGGGGTAAAACTTTGCGTGAATAATACGTTTAAAGTATGCCACCTTGTGACCAAAATTTGTCTAAATCGAACAAAAACTGTTCAAGCCTCTAAGTACTAAATATGTGGGCCCCAGTGTCTATAGTTGACTTTCTACCGAAAATATCAGTCAATCCACAAAGAAATCTCAAACGAGTATACCATTTGACTTTACGAGAGTATAAAATGTTTGATTACATCCGACCTTAGCCCTTCCTTACTTGTTTGAAATAAATTCATTGATATAGAGTTTCCGATCGGCACCATATTTCTAACGTTCGTCATTATGCTTTCAATGCGATTTATTAATTTATTGGGTATTCCAAACTCATATAAGGCTTCATAGAGAAGCGACCTATTTATATTACCGAATGCCGCCTTGGAATCTATAAACAAGTGAGCTATTGTGATATTATTTTTCTGTCTTTCTCAAGAATTTGTATTATTATAAATATCTGGTCGGTAGTCCCTCTACCAGTTATAAATCCTGCTTGGTAGCCCCCCACAATTTGGTTGACGTATGGGCGTAACCATTCTAGCAGAATATTTGAAATTATTTTGTAGACTATATTTAGCATTGTGATTGGTACATAATTTTAGCATTGAAATTTGTCCCCTTTTTTGAACAATGGGCATATTATTCCGGTTGACCTTAAACATATGACGGAGGGAAACATGGGCCATGTGCGTAAACAGCTCTGCGGGTATCTCGTCAATTCCAGGAGTTTTCCTCAAGCGAGTAATGTCCTCCTCTAGATTTCTGTCGGTTTACTGACTGCCTGTGGCACCTCCCTTTGCAGATTTTTATTTGAACTGAATGTGTCGTTTCAGTATATCGTTTTGGGGTTAAAGGTCCGCTCGACGCTGTTTATGGTTTTGTAAAATTGACGAGTGTCTCTTGAAATAAAATTTGCTTGTATAATTTCGAAAAACTTTACAATACAATTTTAAATAAACGCAACAATTTAGATTGAATTTCTCTAGGTAAACCAACATATCGGGCCACTGATTTTAGAAAAATAACCGACTTAATACACTTCGCAGTTTGAATGAAAATCGACCGCCAACTTGTATCAGCTATGACTGTTGCTGACTTATCCTTTGACCACTCGCCAGTTGCCTCAGAACTAAGACTAGCAAGCAAAGAAACAAACTGGCTCAAATACACAAAAATTTATTAGTAGTCACATTAAAATCAGCCCAGTATTAAACAGTGAAAATGATATTGATGAATACATTAATGAGTTCAATAACATATTCGGCTCCGCGACAATCTTAGCAACTCCGAAGAGAAAAAGTATAAAGCTAAAAAGTGCACTGAAACAAGCAGAAGACCATTATGTCAAATGATACATAGAAAAACTGTCGACAAATGGTAATTGGACGCGAATTATTTGCAAAACATCTAAGTAAGGTGTTCCAGCCAAACTAACTAATAATTTTATGTTGCCTAAATTAATCGAGAATGCTCTTGAAACTCAAGAGACAGTTAAATCATCAACACTAGAAGTTGTCATTTCGACTTAACAATTGAACCCGAAGAAATCTCCAGGGTATGACCTTATTACACCAAAAATGCTAAAAGAGCTACCAATAGTTGCTCTAGTACTGCTCTCTGAACTCTTTAATGCCATTCTTAAACTAAGTTAATTTATAAACGCGTGGAGAAAGTCGCAGACTCTTATGATAGCTAAATCAGGAAAAGACCACGTCTTCTTTCAGACCAATAAGCCTACTATCCTGTCTTTCCAAATTATTCGAAGGAATTTTATTATCAAAGATATCTCCTTTTCTCCATCGTAAAAATATGATTCCAGAACACCAATTCGATTTTTGTGAAAAATATGGTACTGTAGAACAAGTCAACCATATTACTAATAGAACAAGGAAGGCATTCGAGTTCTAGGAGTATTGCTGTGCAATATTTCTTGACGAAGCACAAGCGTTCGACTAGATTTGGCATAAAGACCTACTACATAAAATGTATAAAACTTTGCCTTTCCAATTCTACAACATACTCAAGTTATATTTGTCTAACAGACGGTTAATCCTGAAACAATCGGAAGTTATCACTCAGGAGTTTCCAGTAAAGGTGGTGTACCTCAAGGTAGTGTTTTTGGGCCTATGTTATACATCATATACACTGCTGATATCCCAGTAAATCGATATGTACAAACATCAATTTTCGCGGACGACAGCCATATTATGTCGTAATAAATGTCCAAAAAAGTATCAAAATCGATTTTGGACCACCTAATTCTTATCGAAGAATGGTTGGCAAACTGGAGAATTAAAGTCAATGAGCAAAAGTGTAAACATGTTACATTTAAATTACGCCCACAAACCAGTCCTGCAATTAGATTAAATGGTATAAATATTATCCAAGCAAATGATGTAACACTTAGATAGAATGCTCACCTGGAAAAGACATATAGATGCCAAAATACATAAGGCTAAAACTAGATTACAAAGTACTCATCAACAACGAAACTATAAAGCCTATTTGGGTGTATGGTATTCAACTGTGGGTTAAGCCTGGAGTTGAAAGCAGTAGTTTGCTAGTTAACAACTTGAGTAGAGTCAGTTGCGAAATAAAATCTCCCAATTTTGTTGGAAAATATTTTTTTTGCAAAAGGACGCTTAACAGAAAATAATAATAACAACAACAATAAGATTAAAATTAAAATAAAAACAATTTAAATAAGAATATAAATAATAGACTAAACCAATAATTTATTCAGAAATTGAAGTAATAAGATGAATGCACAACGACTTAACCCGCCAGACCGAAGGCTCTCTAATGCCTACTTTACTATGATACGCCAACATCACCAACAACGGCAAAAAACAACAACAGTGGAACTGTAGACGCAGCTATTGATAAACAGAAGGCGAAGTCGACAGAGAAACTACCGCAATCCGCAGCAGGCAATCGCCTAATACAAATAGAAAACCGCAGGATAGCAGTAAGCAAAGCGAGAAGAAAAGATCATCGGTTGTGCAGGCAGGTAAAGCAAATGGCAGCGCTGGGGTACTTTTAGAAAGCCGTCTTAAATACTCCGTTTTACACTCATAATATAAAATAATATTACAATATCGGGTGGTCAGCAGTTCGTGGTTATACCGCTTCCACCATAAGCCATCACCGCAAATAGATCCAAAAATGCTTCCGTTCAAAGACTTCTTACTTGTTGTCTTCAGCTTTGCATAACGTCCAGGTTTCGCTAGCGTATGTAAGCATAGGAGCAATCAGTGTGTGGTAGATTGAAATTTCACTTTTGGTGTTTGCTTAGCGCGAAATAGCCTTTGGTCTATTTCCGCAGATAAATTGTCCGTATTTATAGTGTTTACTCCTAAGTACTTAACCTAGTCAACTACCTCAAAGTTATGCTCGCCAACGCTTAAATTTCATCCAATACCGTGGTGCACGGATTTCGCCGTTGAAGATATTAATACTTTCGTTTTTTCTTCGTTTATTGTAAGACCCATAATCTTTGCAGCTTTTTCTATTTGTATAAATGCCGTTTTTAGTGTAATATTAAATATTAGGCATGAAAACTCATTCCCTTGTCGTAGGCCGTTTTTATACTCTCGCAACCTGTTGCTACAGAGTATAATAGTTTTGTTCACCTAACGGTTGTTTTTATCACCTAAAACTAATCGAGTTAGATATAGGGTTATATATATATAAATGATCAGGATGAAGAGACGAGTTGAAATCCGGGTGACTGTCTGTCCGTCCGTCCGTGCAAGCTCTAACTTGAGTAAAAATTGAGATATCTTTATGGTACTTAGTAGACATGTTTCTTGGTACCGTGAGACGGTTGGTATTGCAGATGGGCGTAATCAGACCACTGCCACGCCCACAAAACGCCATTAATCAAAAACAAATAAATTGCATTAACTAAGCTCCGCAATAAGATACAAGACTGTTATTTGGTACAAAGGATCACATTAAAAAGGGACGTCTGTAGTTAAATTTTGTTTAAAAAGTGGGCGTGGTCCCGTCCCTAATAAGTTTAATGTGCATATCTTCTAAGCCGCTAAGGCTATAATAACCAAATTCACTGGGAGAAAATGCTTTTAGCACCTCTATTGATAGTGTGAAAATTGGTGAAATCGGGTGACAAGGCCGCCCACTCCCCATATAACGGGACTGTTAAAAGATACTAAAAGCGCCATAAATCAAGTACTAAACACGCCAGCGATATTAAATTTTATCTCTGGGATGGTGTGAGATGACTTTATAGGAACTGCGTTCAAAATTAGTCAGGGGGCGTGGCACCGCCCACTGTTAGGTGAAACCCCATATCTTGGTGCATAACGTTCTTTACATATTTCTATATTATAATGCGAAAATGAGCGAAATCGGACTACAACCATGCCTATTTCCCATATAACACCATTTTCAATTCCATCTGATTATTTCACTTTCCACTATGCATATCAAGCAACAATGATTATATCGGGGTAAAACTTTGCGTGAATAATACGTTTAAAGTATGCCACCTTGTGACCAAAAATTGTCTAAATCGAACAAAAACTGTTCAAGCCTCTAAGTACTAAATATGTGGGCCCCAGTGCCTATAGTTGACTTTCTACCGAAAATATCAGTCAATCCACAAAGAAATCTCAAACGAGTATACCATTTGACTTTACGAGAGTATAAAATGTTTGATTACATCCGACCTTAGCCCTTCCTTACTTGTTTGAAATAAATTCATTGATATAGAGTTTCCGATCGGCACCATATTTCTAACGTTCGTCATTATGCTTTCAATGCGATTTATTAATTTATTGGGTATTCCAAACTCATATAAGGCTTCATAGAGAAGCGACCTATTTATATTACCGAATGCCGCCTTGGAATCTATAAACAAGTGAGCTATTGTGATATTATTTTTCTGTCTTTCTCAAGAATTTGTATTATTATAAATATCTGGTCGGTAGTCCCTCTACCAGTTATAAATCCTGCTTGGTAGCCCCCCACAATTTGGTTGACGTATGGGCGTATCCATTCTAGCAGAATATTTGAAATTATTTTGTAGACTATATTTAGCATTGTGATTGGTACATAATTTTAGCATTGAAATTTGTCCCCTTTTTTGAACAATGGGCATATTATTCCGGTTGACCTTAAACATATGACGGAGGGAAACATGGGCCATGTGCGTATACAGCTCTGCGGGTATCTCGTCAATTCCAGGAGTTTTCCTCAAGCGAGTAATGTCCTCCTCTAGATTTCTGTCGGTTTACTGACTGCCTGTGGCACCTCCCTTTGCAGATTTTTATTTGAACTGCTTCCGTTAAGAAGTTGGTTGAAATATTCCACCCATCTGTCAAGGATTGCTTATGTTTCAGTTAGCAGGTTACTATGTGTGTCGTTTCAGTATATCGTTTTGGGGTTAAAGGTCCGCTCGACGCTGTTTATGGTTTTGTAAAATTGACGAGTGTCTCTTGAAATAAAATTTGCTTGTATAATTTCGAAAAACTTTACAATACAATTTTAAATAAACGCAACAATTTAGATTGAATTTCTCTAGGTAAACCAACATATCGGGCCACTGATTTTAGAAAAATAACCGACTTAATACACTTCGCAGTTTGAATGAAAATCGACCGCCAACTTGTATCAGCTATGACTGTTGCTGACTTATCCTTTGACCACTCGCCAGTTGCCTCAGAACTAAGACTAGCAAGCAAAGAAACAAACTGGCTCAAATACACAAAAATTTATTAGTAGTCACATTAAAATCAGCCCAGTATTAAACAGTGAAAATGATATTGATGAATACATTAATGAGTTCAATAACATATTCGGCTCCGCGACAATCTTAGCAACTCCGAAGAGAAAAAGTATAAAGCTAAAAAGTGCACTGAAACAAGCAGAAGACCATTATGTCAAATGATACATAGAAAAACTGTCGACAAATGGTAATTGGACGCGAATTATTTGCAAAACATCTAAGTAAGGTGTTCCAGCCAAACTAACTAATAATTTTATGTTGCCTAAATTAATCGAGAATGCTCTTGAAACTCAAGAGACAGTTAAATCATCAACACTAGAAGTTGTAATTTCGACTTAACAATTGAACCCGAAGAAATCTCCAGGGTATGACCTTATTACACCAAAAATGCTAAAAGAGCTACCAAGAGTTGCTCTAGTACTGCTCTCTGAACTCTTTAATGCCATTCTTAAACTAAGTTAATTTATAAACGCGTGGAAAAAGTCGCAGACTCTTATGATAGCTAAATCAGGAAAAGACCACGTCTTCTTTCAGACCAATAAGCCTACTATCCTGTCTTTCCAAATTATTCGAAAGAATTTTATTATCAAAGATATCTCCTTTTCTCCATCGTAAAAATATGATTCCAGAACACCAATTCGATTTTTGTGAAAAATATGGTACTGTAGAACAAGTCAACCATATTACTAATAGAACAAGGAAGGCATTCGAGTTCTAGGAGTATTGCTGTGCAATATTTCTTGACGAAGCACAAGCGTTCGACTAGATTTGGCATAAAGACCTACTACATAAAATGTATAAAACTTTGCCTTTCCAATTCTACAACATACTCAAGTTATATTTGTCTAACAGACGGTTAATCCTGAAACAATCGGAAGTTATCACTCAGGAGTTTCCAGTAAAGGTGGTGTACCTCAAGGTAGTGTTTTTGGGCCTATGTTATACATCATATACATTGCTGATATCCCAGTAAATCGATATGTACAAACATCAATTTTCGCGGACGACAGCCATATTATGTCGTAATAAATGTCCAAAAAAGTATCAAAATCGATTTTGGACCACCTAATTCTTATCGAAGAATGGTTGGCAAACTGGAGAATTAAAGTCAATGAGCAAAAGTGTAAACATGTTACATTTAAATTACGCCCACAAACCAGTCCTGCAATTAGATTAAATGGTATAAATATTATCCAAGCAAATGATGTAACACTTAGATAGAATGCTCACCTGGAAAAGACATATAGATGCCAAAATACATAAGGCTAAAACTAGATTACAAAGTACTCATCAACAACGAAACTATAAAGCCTATTTGGGTGTATGGTATTCAACTGTGGGTTAAGCCTGGAGTTGAAAGCAGTAGTTTGCTAGTTAACAACTTGAGTAGAGTCAGTTGCGAAATAAAATCTCCCAATTTTGTTGGAAAATATTTTTTTTGCAAAAGGACGCTTAACAGAAAATAATAATAACAACAACAATAAGATTAAAATTAAAATAAAAACAATTTAAATAAGAATATAAATAATAGACTAAACCAATAATTTATTCAGAAATTGAAGTAATAAGATGAATGCACAACGACTTAACCCGCCAGACCGAAGGCTCTCTAATGCCTACTTTACTATGATACGCCAACATCACCAACAACGGCAAAAAACAACAACAGTGGAACTGTAGACGCAGCTATTGATAAACAGAAGGCGAAGTCGACAGAGAAACTACCGCAATCCGCAGCAGGCAATCGCCTAATACAAATAGAAAACCGCAGGATAGCAGTAAGCAAAGCGAGAAGAAAAGATCATCGGTTGTGCAGGCAGGTAAAGCAAATGGCAGCGCTGGGGTACTTTTAGAAAGCCGTCTTAAATACTCCGTTTTACACTCATAATATAAAATAATATTACAATATCGGGTGGTCAGCAGTTCGTGGTTATACCGCTTCCACCATAAGCCATCACCGCAAATAGATCCAAAAATGCTTCCGTTCAAAGACTTCTTACTTGTTGTCTTCAGCTTTGCATAACGTCCAGGTTTCGCTAGCGTATGTAAGCATAGGAGCAATCAGTGTGTGGTAGATTGAAATTTCACTTTTGGTGTTTGCTTAGCGCGAAATAGCCTTTGGTCTATTTCCGCAGATAAATTGTCCGTATTTATAGTGTTTACTCCTAAGTACTTAACCTAGTCAACTACCTCAAAGTTATGCTCGCCAACGCTTAAATTTCATCCAATACCGTGGTGCACGGATTTCGCCGTTGAAGATATTAATACTTTCGTTTTTTCTTCGTTTATTGTAAGACCCATAATCTTTGCAGCTTTTTCTATTTGTATAAATGCCGTTTTTAGTGTAATATTAAATATTAGGCATGAAAACTCATTCCCTTGTCGTAGGCCGTTTTTATACTCTCGCAACCTGTTGCTACAGAGTATAATAGTTTTGTTCACCTAACGGTTGTTTTTATCACCTAAAACTAATCGAGTTAGATATAGGGTTATATATATATAAATGATCAGGATGAAGAGACGAGTTGAAATCCGGGTGACTGTCTGTCCGTCCGTCCGTGCAAGCTCTAACTTGAGTAAAAATTGAGATATCTTTATGGTACTTAGTAGACATGTTTCTTGGTACCGTGAGACGGTTGGTATTGCAGATGGGCGTAATCAGACCACTGCCACGCCCACAAAACGCCATTAATCAAAAACAAATAAATTGCATTAACTAAGCTCCGCAATAAGATACAAGACTGTTATTTGGTACAAAGGATCACATTAAAAAGGGACGTCTGTAGTTAAATTTTGTTTAAAAAGTGGGCGTGGTCCCGTCCCTAATAAGTTTAATGTGCATATCTTCTAAGCCGCTAAGGCTATAATAACCAAATTCACTGGGAGAAAATGCTTTTAGCACCTCTATTGATAGTGTGAAAATTGGTGAAATCGGGTGACAAGGCCGCCCACTCCCCATATAACGGGACTGTTAAAAGATACTAAAAGCGCCATAAATCAAGTACTAAACACGCCAGCGATATTAAATTTTATCTCTGGGATGGTGTGAGATGACTTTATAGGAACTGCGTTCAAAATTAGTCAGGGGGCGTGGCACCGCCCACTGTTAGGTGAAACCCCATATCTTGGTGCATAACGTTCTTTACATATTTCTATATTATAATGCGAAAATGAGCGAAATCGGACTACAACCATGCCTATTTCCCATATAACACCATTTTCAATTCCATCTGATTATTTCACTTTCCACTATGCATATCAAGCAACAATGATTATATCGGGGTAAAACTTTGCGTGAATAATACGTTTAAAGTATGCCACCTTGTGACCAAAAATTGTCTAAATCGAACAAAAACTGTTCAAGCCTCTAAGTACTAAATATGTGGGCCCCAGTGCCTATAGTTGACTTTCTACCGAAAATATCAGTCAATCCACAAAGAAATCTCAAACGAGTATACCATTTGACTTTACGAGAGTATAAAATGTTTGATTACATCCGACCTTAGCCCTTCCTTACTTGTTTGAAATAAATTCATTGATATAGAGCTTCCGATCGGCACCATATTTCTAACGTTCGTCATTATGCCTTCAATGCGATTTATTAATTTATTGGGTATTCCAAACTCATATAAGGCTTCATAGAGAAGCGACCTATTTATATTACCGAATGCCGCCTTGGAATCTATAAACAAGTGAGCTATTGTGATATTATTTTTCTGTCTTTCTCAAGAATTTGTATTATTATAAATATCTGGTCGGTAGTCCCTCTACCAGTTATAAATCCTGCTTGGTAGCCCCCCACAATTTGGTTGACGTATGGGCGTATCCATTCTAGCAGAATATTTGAAATTATTTTGTAGACTATATTTAGCATTGTGATTGGTACATAATTTTAGCATTGAAATTTGTCCCCTTTTTTGAACAATGGGCATATTATTCCGGTTGACCTTAAACATATGACGGAGGGAAACATGGGCCATGTGCGTATACAGCTCTGCGGGTATCTCGTCAATTCCAGGAGTTTTCCTCAAGCGAGTAATGTCCTCCTCTAGATTTCTGTCGGTTTACTGACTGCCTGTGGCACCTCCCTTTGCAGATTTTTATTTGAACTGCTTCCGTTAAGAAGTTGGTTGAAATATTCCACCCATCTGTCAAGGATTGCTTATGTTTCAGTTAGCAGGTTACTATGTGTGTCGTTTCAGTATATCGTTTTGGGGTTAAAGGTCCGCTCGACGCTGTTTATGGTTTTGTAAAATTGACGAGTGTCTCTTGAAATAAAATTTGCTTGTATAATTTCGAAAAACTTTACAATACAATTTTAAATAAACGCAACAATTTAGATTGAATTTCTCTAGGTAAACCAACATATCGGGCCACTGATTTTAGAAAAATAACCGACTTAATACACTTCGCAGTTTGAATGAAAATCGACCGCCAACTTGTATCAGCTATGACTGTTGCTGACTTATCCTTTGACCACTCGCCAGTTGCCTCAGAACTAAGACTAGCAAGCAAAGAAACAAACTGGCTCAAATACACAAAAATTTATTAGTAGTCACATTAAAATCAGCCCAGTATTAAACAGTGAAAATGATATTGATGAATACATTAATGAGTTCAATAACATATTCGGCTCCGCGACAATCTTAGCAACTCCGAAGAGAAAAAGTATAAAGCTAAAAAGTGCACTGAAACAAGCAGAAGACCATTATGTCAAATGATACATAGAAAAACTGTCGACAAATGGTAATTGGACGCGAATTATTTGCAAAACATCTAAGTAAGGTGTTCCAGCCAAACTAACTAATAATTTTATGTTGCCTAAATTAATCGAGAATGCTCTTGAAACTCAAGAGACAGTTAAATCATCAACACTAGAAGTTGTCATTTCGACTTAACAATTGAACCCGAAGAAATCTCCAGGGTATGACCTTATTACACCAAAAATGCTAAAAGAGCTACCAATAGTTGCTCTAGTACTGCTCTCTGAACTCTTTAATGCCATTCTTAAACTAAGTTAATTTATAAACGCGTGGAGAAAGTCGCAGACTCTTATGATAGCTAAATCAGGAAAAGACCACGTCTTCTTTCAGACCAATAAGCCTACTATCCTGTCTTTCCAAATTATTCGAAGGAATTTTATTATCAAAGATATCTCCTTTTCTCCATCGTAAAAATATGATTCCAGAACACCAATTCGATTTTTGTGAAAAATATGGTACTGTAGAACAAGTCAACCATATTACTAATAGAACAAGGAAGGCATTCGAGTTCTAGGAGTATTGCTGTGCAATATTTCTTGACGAAGCACAAGCGTTCGACTAGATTTGGCATAAAGACCTACTACATAAAATGTATAAAACTTTGCCTTTCCAATTCTACAACATACTCAAGTTATATTTGTCTAACAGACGGTTAATCCTGAAACAATCGGAAGTTATCACTCAGGAGTTTCCAGTAAAGGTGGTGTACCTCAAGGTAGTGTTTTTGGGCCTATGTTATACATCATATACACTGCTGATATCCCAGTAAATCGATATGTACAAACATCAATTTTCGCGGACGACAGCCATATTATGTCGTAATAAATGTCCAAAAAAGTATCAAAATCGATTTTGGACCACCTAATTCTTATCGAAGAATGGTTGGCAAACTGGAGAATTAAAGTCAATGAGCAAAAGTGTAAACATGTTACATTTAAATTACGCCCACAAACCAGTCCTGCAATTAAATTAAATGGTATAAATATTATCCAAGCAAATGATGTAACACTTAGATAGAATGCTCACCTGGAAAAGACATATAGATGCCAAAATACATAAGGCTAAAACTAGATTACAAAGTACTCATCAACAACGAAACTATAAAGCCTATTTGGGTGTATGGTATTCAACTGTGGGTTAAGCCTGGAGTTGAAAGCAGCAGGACAAAGTACCTAACTGAGAAATCATCCCAACTCGTTTAGTAACTCCCGACTGCAGTGAAGAGATGTTCCCGCCTTCTAAGAAGAGCGCCATAGTTTGAGAAGGGCTCGGAGTTGGCTTAAGCTAACACTTTTATTTTAATTTTTTTAGGTTTAGGATTTGTAATCTGACCAGATACAGTAATAAATTTATTTATGTTAAAAAAAGAAAATTAAGTTTTTATAATATTTGAATAGTATATCTTTATTTCTAATATTTGTAAAAAGTTTTTTTTTTAGGGAGGAGGGTAATCGTTGGGTTATTAAATATTAAATAGATTACGAGCATTAATTAAATCAATATAAGTTATCGAAATCAAAAACATAAGATAAAAATTTAGCGAAAACTTACGAAAATGATAAAAACGTAAAAATTAACACGAGAATACATAAATCAAACTAATTAGAATAGAGACAAAACTTTTGTTAGAATACACACACACACACTATGTGGTGGTTGAAAGAATTTGAAGCCAACGCTGATATCGTGGAATGAAAGGAAATTTAAACGTTTGTTTGTGGTGAACATCTTCTTCGTGGCGCATCTAAACGCTCTTATTAGTAGTCAGAGAAATTTAAACAAGAAACCTTAAAATCGTCTATATTAGATGGATTCAGTTGGAAACTTCAGCTTTGTTGAAAAATCGTCGCTGACAAGCCAATGAAACTTTTCTTGACAAGTTTAATATGTCTATGGTTTATCAGGATAGGAATATAGAGATCTAAAAAATCAAATCAAAATTCTAAAACGATAGGGAAATTTAACTCAATACTGCGGAGTGCACTTATCTGATTGGACGAAAACAGCAACGCTGATCATAACGTGACAAATTAAAACGCTGAACACATAGACGCTGACAAGCGACAGACAGTATCTGTCAAATATTCAAATACACACGTCAAATATTCAATGACCAAAATGACCAAAAATTATTATTTTATCCGATCTGGCTACAATGGAAAATGTTATAAAAAAACGTTAATTTTTAGCGCTCTCACACTGGAATTTCCCTTAGCTACATATTAGTATAGTCTGGTAATACCAAAAGTGAAGTCTAATTTTGTATAACATGGTACCACTTGAAATCATTTTTTCGTTCTTGGCTTGGTTACGCGCATGTGATTTCAAATGTTGAAAATATATACAAGCTATTAAATTTAATAAATTTTTACGCTTTAATTAGGTGTTGGATGCGTTAGAAGAAATGTTTCGGAAATGTTTACAATTAAGTAAGAATTTCTAATGTTCTGAAATACCGGCTGCATATAACCCGGCTGAATTATAGAGAATCAGAATTTTTGACGTCACGGTTTTCCTGTGTTTTAATAAAAATTAATAATTTAATTTTAATAAGAATTAAACAAGTGGATTATTGAGAAATAAAGCACTCTACCGAAACGTAATATAAAAATAATCTCATATTACAATAAGTAAGTGTATGAAAATAACTCGTTAGCTCAAATAAACCCCCAAAACTTTTGTATGTATGTAATTTTTTATTACCTTCCCGCTATCATATTTTCTGATGTAATAAAAGTATATACTTCTTTCATACATTTTCGTTAAATTTTTGGCATGACTTGTCAACTAAATATTCTGTATTGCTTCGACAATATTTTGACCTAAGCAAAAAATGTTATAATAATTACTTACGTCAACTCCAAAGGCAGGATTTCCAAATTTCTGCCCGCGATGAAATACAAATCTATCATTTCAAATGACAATGATGATATTATATCCAATATGTTTGCAGAATTTTTCAAGGTAAACTACTGTAATAATTCTTCTACCAAAATTTCCTAATAGTATAATTAAAGTAATTATCTCCAATTATTTCTGAAGAATTAATTTAAATAAGTTAAAACTATCTATCAGTTACGGCCCAGACATGATAGCTCTTGCTTTCTAAAAAATAGTGCCAAATATATTTACTTGCCTTTGACAAGGATATTTAATTACTCTCTTAAACACAGTATATTTCCTTCAATATGGAAACAGTCCAGTATATAATTCCTTTGCATAAAAGTGGATTTAGGTCCAACATTGAAATCTATAGAGGTATCGCAAAACTATCAGTTATACCTAAACTTTTTGAAGCTATCATCACTGACCATATAACCTTTTCGATTTCTCCGTTAATATCCTCATATCAGCATGGATTTCGTAAAGGGAAATCGACTCTAACAAACTAACTTGAAGTTGTAAACCATGTATCATTGGGTTTTAGGAAACATAAGCATACGAATGATATAGACACAGACTTTAGCAAAGTTTTTGATAAAGTAAATCTTTCGATTCTCATACATAAACTTGATCTGCTGGACTTTCCGCCAAGATTTCTGCAATGGGTAGCTTCTTATCTTTATAATAGAACACAACGAGTGATATTTGGGGATACTCTTTCAGATACAATTAATGTCTCTTCAGGTGTTCCACAAGGTAGTCATCTTGGCCCGATTCTGTTCATGTTGTTTACGATACCTCTTCAGTAATAAATTTCTCAAAAATTTTATTATACGCTGACGACGTAAAGCTTTTTAAATCAGAGACTTCAACTGAGGAAAGGTGTCTGTTGCAAACAGACTTAAACAATTTGGTGGTATGGTGTGATAGAAATGATTTGCCTTAATTCTAGTCTTCATATTGATACCATGGTCTTAAAATCAAAAGCTGACCTTAGTTTTGCTACACGTTGGTCTAAAGAATTTAAAGATCCGTATATTATTAAACACTTTTACAACTTTGGTTAGACCTATATTGGAATATGGCTGTTGTATGTAACCCTAGCTACCAAATCCATTCTGGTTAGAGTGTGTTTAAAAGTAAACTTTATTTTTCGCCTTAGGGCTTTTCCGATGGGATTCTAGGGTAAGTCTACATCAATACACTGGTCGTTTAAAGTTTATAAATCTACCTACACTTTCTTGTCGTAGGGAAATGTTTGGCATAATATTTTTAGTGAAAATCTTGAATGGAACAGTTCTTTTCGCCTGTCTGAAATAAAATTAAATATCCTGGTTCGCTTTTCGAAGCAGTTTAGACCTTAGCTGTTTAAATCAAATAAAAAAGAGTCCAACAACTCGAATCCAGTTTTTCTTTTATTCCTTTTCATAAAATTTTCGTATATGCTTGTGCGGTTCACCTCCGCGACACTTAGAGTGTGTTGCATATTGAATTTATATGTTGGGATGCTGGTCACACATTTTGCTTGCAAGGAATTACCATGAATCTGGTAGAACAATATACATAATACCCGCTTAATAGTCTCAAAGAAATACTTAAGTCGGGAGTTCCCTAATCTACCCGCTACTAATATTTTCAAGGCCAAATTTATGACAGGAATTTCCCAATCTTTCAGAAAGTATTAAAAACCCATATTTTTTTGCTCCATATTTTTTTCTATTCCCTACGCCCACAATAAACCAGTTTGGATTACAAAAGAATCCGTGTGCGAACTGGCACTTTCAGATAAGCGCGACGATGCATTCCATAATAGCCTAGCATGTAAACCACACGCTTGCCATTCTCTCAGCCTAGGGTTTGAAACTCAAAATAAATAAATATATTTTTTTAAATTAAAATATTTTTTTTTTTAAATTTTAATTAATAATAATCGTATTATAATTATAATTTAACGATTTAAGAAATTAACTTCCTATATTACGACTAAATTTACTTTAAAATAATTTTTTTAGTATTCTTAACAAAAATGTAATTGCATAGTAAAATTTAAATTCGTTTTAGTTTATACATTTATATATACTACTGCTGACTAATTATTTAAATTTATTTTTAATTAATTCATTATTCCGTTCGATTTCTCCACTGCTTTTCGCTTCCTGTACCTCCTCTGCTTGTACCTATGATGGCTCATTTAGATGGAATTCCGTATTTGTTTTTCGAAATTCGCAGGCCACAAGTTATAAAAGAACCTACAAAATGAAAAGACAAATTAAAACAAACCCCTTTAAGCAAATATGTACGTATTAAATTTACCACGTAATATGTTGGACACCAGTAGAAATTTTGATAGTGGTTGCTTCACTCCCCTCCTATCTCAGTTAAATAAATGCATCAGTGTACAGATGTCGCAACACATCATATACACTCTCGGAACTGCCTTTTATCCTCAAAACAAACTTTTTCTGGAAATTGAAAATATTATGCAAAAGTTTAAGTATTTTTTATTGAAGAAATTGTAAAATTACTAACCGTTGCAGTAGCAAATTCCTCGCTTTTTCGTCCATTTCAAAAGATGCAGCTAGAGTTGTCAATGGTAGGTTGGATGAAATTTCAGTTTGCGCATTATCGACTTCTTCATCAGTCAGTCAGCATACTGAATGGTGAATTTTACGAATTAGAACTTGCATTCGCGGACAGTCTTTTGTTCGGCCATTTCTTCGATTTTATCAATTATCCGAAAAGAGAATATATATGTAGAGTTAGAAGATACCTTAATAAACAAAAATAACGTAACAATACGTAAAAATATAAACTTACATTTTCTTTCATAAAGATGTCCATCTTCTTTTCCATATTAAAAACTCTGGAAGTCAATTCTTCTAGTCGGGTGGAAATAGTTTTTAAGCTTTTAAAATGACTAAAACAGGTATAAACATAATAAAGTACAAATAAAAAAATTAATTTAAAATAGTATTTCATTACCGCTTCCATCCATAGGCAAATTGTTTTCATGTCATTTTGAGAATATTGCCTCTGAGTTGTAGTAACCAGAAGTATTAAATTTTTTTCGCTTCTATGTCAATTTCTTTACAATAACAACTGCGTAAAAATAAATTGAAAACGAAAACGACAAATTCACATGTACTTTTTACGGGATTCGAAGACATTTCTGGACAGGGAAACAGGATGTGAGTTTGTATCGAACGGAACACCAACTTACTGGCCAACGGATACCGACAAAATATCCGATGCAATGGACTTCTTTATTGCTAGGAAAGTACGTTTCCCAGCATTTCATTTCCAGTAGCTCAATTTGTGATCTCAAAAATGAAATTAAAGTGCTTAAAGCTAAGAAAGCACTCGGATTCGATCAAATAACAGCCAAAGTATTGAAGCAATCACCACACAAAAGTTTATTAAAGCTCACCTATCTCTCAATTCATTAATCCGTCTGATGCATTTTCCAAGTCTCTGGAAAGTTGCAGAAGTTGTCATTATTCCTACAACAGAAAAGAATCCACACATAGTCCCGTCATATAGACCAGTATGACTACTTCAACAAATCTCAAAACTATTTGAAAAATTAATCCTCGAAAGATTGAAATCTATCATCGCTAAAAACCAGTTAACCCCATCGCATCAGTTAGGCTTCAGAAACAAGCATTCTTCAATAAAAAAATTCATAAAATAACATCTAAAATAGAAAAACCCTGGAAGAGCAGGCATTCGAAAAGGAGCAGTACGAAAGCCCTATGCATAAATTAAAATTATGTTTTCCGGTTGATTATTGTGCTCTGCTATAATCGTATATCACCTCGAGATTTTTCTGAAAGAGCATATTAAGATGAAAACGATTAAACTTAACCGAAAATTGTCGAAAATGGAATGGTTAATTAGGCGAAGGTCAAACCAGTCCATATATAACAAATTACTTTTATACAAACAAATCATCAAGCCAGTATGGTCATATGGTGCGCAACTGTGGAGTTACGCCAATGATGGAAGCATAAATATTACTCAACGTTTCCAACTCATAACTTTTATGGGACCTTATTTTCGGCTAAAACAATAAGAGTCTCTTCTCTTTTAAATTCTCTACTAAATTAATTAATTTTTGAAATACAATTGCAACTAGAATCTTCACTATTTCTTTCTACAAGCCTTAAATGTAATTTCTGCAGGCTTTTATTGGGCTTATTTATAGATTTTTTTTTTAATATTGCATGTAATTTTCAAACTTATAAGCGGAAAAGTTATCTAGAGGACTAGATTGTCTAGTACAGTCAGCTAAATGGAGTAAACTACAAGTATGTATATTGTAACTAACTAAATGGTCTCCGTATATATAATATTTTCAAACAAATGAACGAATTCTTCCAAGAGTTATTGGGCAACATTAGCTTCAGTGCAATATGACTTGTTGTATAATAGTGTAATAAGAGAAAATGGCAGTAATGGCATGGTAAAAGAGAGTAGCGAAAGTACCCATTCACAGTACATTCCCATCTCCCGTTCACAATAAACATGGCCGCTTCTAGTGAGTTAGGGTGGTGAGGTTGCGCAAAAACAGAAAAACGATGTAATAATTATTTATAAATATTTTCAATTTTGGTTATAAAGTGATGTTTAATGCTGTTAACAAAATATTTAACTATGAGTTGACTAACTATTAGTTTTGGTATAACAAGTCATAATAATTCATTAGAACAACAAAGCATTATCATTGTAAGATATATCAAGAGATAATTACAGAGCCGCTGTTTGCTGTAATTTAAGTATATATTTTTTTAATCGCATATTTTATTTACGTTTAATCTTTCAGCATTTAGGGATGGAAATATATACAAATTTTATTAACAACTCTTTACATAAATAAATTACCATATTAATATACAATTCTAGGCTTAGTTTTTAAATATAGTATGTAGACTTCATAATATAATATAATATATTCATAATGTTGCGAACACTAATGCCAGAACAAAATATTCTCAACTATTAACTACTAGAACTAACTAGATAGCAAAATTCGTAGTTGCCAGAATGTTCGAGTGGCGATGTTTTGGTAACAATCTACTATATAAGGGCTGCCGGATTATGCAGTAGGGACAGTCCTAATTAGAATGCTGCTTCGTAAAGAGCTATAAGCAACAAGTTTCAAAGTCGAATAACGAGTAATAATTGTTAAGTTGTTCAAATAAGAAATAAAGATAAGTGTATAGCCATTAAATTGGGACTTTTATCTAACTATCCAGTGATCGAACTCCAGAGTGAGTTACAAGGTAGACGATTTATCCAGTAATCCGTTACAATTGGTGTCAGAAGTGGGATTATCAAATTAATTCCCGTATAGAGAATTGTTTTAAAATGGCAAAGCTTAACGATCTGAAGATTCCAAAACTGAAAAAGGTGCTGAAGGAACGTGGTTTGGCAACAAATGGTGAAAGTCCGAATTACAATCACAGTTACGAGAAGCGATGGAAGCAGAAAACATTAATGATGACGACTATGTGTTTCAATTGTACGTCATTGTCAGCACAGGTGTCCTCACAGTTGAAAGAGCAGGATGCATGGATATCGCAGGGACCTCACAAGTAGCAGAAACGTACTCACAGATTTCGGAAGAGCGGGACAAAATTAAAACTGAAGTAGATGAATTGTAAGATCGTCTCCGCACAGTTCCGTTTTTTGTTTTTAAGCTTCAATTCGAACGGACTCCATCTTCAAATAATTGGAACGCTGAAGATAAAGTAGCTGCCTTGTTCGTTGCATTAAAAGTATCTGCAGCTGAGATATTACAAACTATTCCAAACTGCAAGTCGACTAGTTATGAAACGTTAATGGATGCATTAGAAAGACGGTAGTGAGCACGGTAAAGCAGATCTTCCAAATCGAGTTACCAAATCGCCGCCAGAGAGCCAATGAGTCTTTACATTAGTTTTCTAAAATGATTGAGGTTAGCTCGACTAGCTTATGCTCATAAATCCGTGGAGTTCATCGAATCATGGAATTCCTTTTCAAGGAATAAAAATTGTTATGGAAAACAGGATTATGACTTATACAAATATGGATGTGCCATTTATCTTCGGTTATGATAACAAGTACAACGTTAGACGAGTGATAGTAATAGAGAGCTTACAGATTGCATCCAAGTCAGAAGCAGTTATTTGGGCAGAAATTGATGGAGACTATGGGACAAACAAGTTGTGGTTAGTTGAAGCCACAGAAGAATCTACATCAAACTTCCTAATAGGCAAAACCTTGAGTTGTGAAACATTTTATTAACACAGGTGATGCAATACCAATCCGCCAGACTCCTCGAATCGTTCCACTAACAAAACGAAAAGTTGTAAGCCAAACCATACGTGAAATGAGCGATAGCGCCATTAGCGGGTCCATGGAGTGTACCTGTAAGTACTGCGTCAATGTTAGCATACCCGGTCCCAGGACAGGCGCTTATTTTTGATACAGATGCTAGTGGTTTTGCTGTAGGGTGAGTTCGAAAACAGGTCATTTATATACATGAGAAAATGGTTTCATTTACAGAAAATAAACAATCCAGAAAGAACTTATTGTGTAACTCTAAAGAAATTACTGGCATTGCTCAAAAGCTGAGACTAGAGAAGATATTATAGATGTTCAATAAATGACAATAACATCAGACTGGGATCCGAAGGAACTACGTAAATGTCAGTAAGATCTCAAATGTGCAATACATGGTTTGGAGATGAATAAATAACCCCCGAAAGAAGAAATAGCTGCAGAAAGACTAGTGACAAAGGCATATTGGGTAAAATGAAATAGTTTAAAGTTGGTGTCTGGCTGCTTGCATCGCGTATGGGAAAGCGAAGATGGGTAAACCTCCCGAGTTCTGATGATTGTTTCGAAAGTAAGAATTCCCAAATTTCTTAACGAGCTACACAACGGTTCAAGTATCCGACACATGGGTATCACTAAAACCTTGGGGAAATTAAAATAAAGCTCAGTAAATTAGGAAACATAAACTGGGTATCCGGAAAACCCGTACAACTGCACTACATATGCAGTCCGATGGCATGGTCATTCGAACATTGAAAGAATATTTGAGGAAAGTTGTGTACAAGTACCAAAAAAATTAGGATACCCATATATCCTTGTTGCTGAAGGCTTATCGGGCCGGTATACATACAAAAATGGGGCAGTGTATCGAATACAGACCATTGGAAGACCTAGGAATAAAATAAAGGTGGTTCATCCGGAAAGACTTTTATCGTTTGGCACCGCAGATATGTCTAATCAGGACGATCAGACTTAGGTGGAAGGGAATGTGGCGAACGCGAATGTCAGAATAAAGTAGATTCAACTTTAAACTGCTAGAACTAACAAGATAGCGAAATACGTAGTTTCCATAATGTTCTAGGGGTGATGTTTTGGTAACAATCTTCTATATAAGGGCGACCGAATTGTGCAGCAAAGTTCTAATTAGAGTGCTGCTTGGTAAAGAGCTATAAGCAATAAGTTATAAAGAGTAATAAGTGTTGAGTGGTTGGAATTAGAAATTAAAATAAGTGTATAGCCATTATATTGGGACTTTTATTTAACAATCCGGTGATCGAACTGAAGAGTAAGTTATAGGTAGACGATTTATCAAAAAATCCGTTACAATATGTAAAATGCGATAGGTATACCCGACAGCTGTCTCAGTATTTCATCATTTAGCGATGAAAATATGTACAATATTTTATTAACAACTCTTTACATAAAAATATATTATATGTTTATACAGTTCTAGGTTTAGGTTTTATATATATAGTCGACGACTTTTTAAATAAATGATTGTATAAAATACGGAAGATAGATATATTTATTTCCTAAAAAGTAGTTTAAAATTAGCTACCGCAGCACTGTTACGCAACGATCAATAGCATTACTGGCAATATGTTTGAATATTTTGACGGACGGACAGATTTTTGCAAAGGTTAGTTGTTTTTGATTATTGTTTTTAATATAGTTATTATTTTATTGTTTATTTCATAGAAACATTCCTGACCACTTATGTTTGATCTAAAGGTTAGTATTAGCTTCTATAATTTAAATTAAAATCAAATACTAATGAAAACTGTGTTACAGAAGGAAAATGCCACGCAAGTGCATCTTAAGCAGCAATTTTTTTTTTACATTTTTAAATTTTTCGACGAACAATCATATATACGAAAATTTTTTTTTGTTTTGAAATTATTTTACAAACAATATCCTATGTCTTTTCTAACACCATATGACATATGTGTACAATGTTTCAAGATGATTGGTTACGTGGTTACGGCGTTAAAGCGTAACAAATATACTTACATGCACATTATGATATCAGTTAGTATGGATATGGATGTGTATGGTATACTTCGATCCCCGTATTCCGGGTTTATTATGAATAATGTAAAAGTGTTCAAGTGGAAAACGTGAATAATTCGGTTTGAATTAAAAACAAAATGTTGGAAATAATAAAAAAGTATAAGTTTATAGTGAAAAATACTTATCCCACTATATCCCTTATATAATAGTCCCAGGCTTTAAGAGGCACACCTAGTGTGACTATAAAAAAGCATACACAAAATTTATGCGACCGGGTGATTTGTTTTCGGATTTTGACTTACCACCGCCATCTAAAAATCTTTGAAACTATTTGTTTTTAAATTCGAAAAAAATAAATTTTAAATGTTATTCATACTATGAGTAATAAATATTATATAAAACTGAAGTAATGGTCAAATATAATTTAATATATTGTAACTGTGTATATTTGTTTTCATATTTTTTCAGCAGAAATTAAGCCGACATACAGTGGGATCGTCTTTTAATTACCTCATCTGTCTTTTGTATAATCAGTACCCGTATGTACTTTTTTATTTATAAATATAGGTGGAAAACTGTGTTTATTGCTGAGACAGGTGGAATCGCTTGGTATTTGTGCGATGATTTATATTCTACAAATAATTGACTAATTCGATATTTATTTAAATATCTTAAATTTTTATTTAAACAATTGTCATATAAATTTTTATATATATTTAAATATTTTTTTATATAATAACATATTATTTAATTATTTTTGCTTTTTAGGCGGAGGAAATGGATGCACCTTCTTGGTGTATCCGATTCCGATGGAACTGATTTGTAAGACTTCTCGCAGTCCCCGATAAAAATTTGTTAGTGGAAAAAGTGGAGATAGTTTCGGACTGTGGTAGTTTAGATAAAGGTAGTTTTTACGAATCTGAAGAAATGAAAATTATATTAAATTGTTAGCCCTAAAAAAAGGAATAGTAGTTCAGAATTAAAAAAAAAAACAATTAGAGAAAAAAAGAAAGATTGAGATCCTAAAAAACTGTTTGCCTTTTAAAAAAAATAAGAATAGGCAATTATCGAGCAAATTGCCATATTGCTGCATGTGTGAGGAATAGTTTGACGAATAATAACCGTAGTCTTCACGGTAATAGACATGATAGGAAATTGAAAACCACAGCTTTGGAGTTCACTTCTTATCACCTCTAGTTTGCAGATATTTAAAGCCCTATTTTATTGGCCATCACCAAGAACTTTGCCACAATTTATTCGAATTTGCACGATTAGCAGCAGAAATACGTGTCAATTAGCTGCGATGAAATGCCTCTGAATACCAATTTGCAGTATTAAGAAGATTATGGTGATGAAAATGGTATCTCCAGAATTGCTTCAAATGTTTTAACAGTACTTATTATTATTCTTACGGCCTTAGCCTAGGGTACAATTTACATTTAAAGATTTTTACAATAAATTTATAAATTTTTGTGTAGCTTATATCTAAGGTTTTACAATACTCATGAAGACGTATTTCAAAAACAGCAATATCAGCAAAATTTTTTTATTATTTTTTAATTCATTATAATATTTAAAACCTTTACAAAATAGATTTTGCTTATCTGTTTTATACTTAATAAGCTAAATTTTAAAAGCATTTCACTAATCGGTGCATCTATCCTTTCATATTATATGAAACTCATGCATCTATTTAGTAGTTTTTGTAGTATTTCAGTTTTTGAGTTCTGTACTATGAAAAAAATCGATGGAAATAAATAAAGAGTTTTTCTTAAACCCTCTAGATACATATTTATAAGATCTTTTCATAAATCCAATTTGTTTTGTACAGTAAACTTTAAATGTTCATCGAATTTAGGTTTATTAGCAATTATAATGCCGAGATGTTTACATTCACTGTTTACCTTTAGTTCAATAGTATCTCTCTCGTTTGTATTTTTTCAATTAATAATCATGTATTTTGTTTTCGTTACATTTAATTTGAACCTATTTGAACATAACCATTTAACATCGTTTTCACGTATTCTCAACTTTTTAAGTTTTTTTGTCAGGATATCTCGATTTACTGTTTCAAAAGCAAAAAATCGCTGCAATATTTTGGTTCCTATTTACAATAGTGTTCTTCCTTCCAATCAGATATCATTACATTTAGTGCCGTTTCATGTAGCTTTCTTTCTTCTAAATCCCAATTGTTCTTTTATTATTAATTTGTTCTCTTTATTGTTATAAGCATATTCTTGATGGTGGTTTCCATTATTTTTTCATTACATGGAAGTGTATTTATGGGCCTATTCAGGTTTGTGTGTGTTTTTCATTTTCTTCACTGGTATTATCGTCGATATCTTCCATCTTTGAGGAATATTGCCAGTTTTCATACCTTTATTTATTATCTTTGCACAAATACATACATACAATAACATAATTTGAACAATATCATCAGCTGATAGTTTACTAAATTTGGAGGACTTTGTTTGTTCATTTGTATTGGTGTTCAAATCAAAATTGCTAATATTACTATTTATTGCAATAAGGCTATTAATAAAAAAGTTATTTAATTCATTTGCAGTTTGTGCCTTGTCTTCTATTAATCTATCTTTCATAATAATCTTGTCTATATTTTCATGTTCACCATTTATGGCTTGTTTGTTTATTATTATTTTTACACAGTATAATTTTGATTTCCATGTATTTTGACTTTTTCTTTTTTTATTAATTTTTTATAATTTCTTAGTACTGATTTATACATATCCTAATTTCCGGTTTGAGTTGCTTTAGTAAAGATATTATATTTGAGTTTATTCTGTTGAGAAAGTTCACGGTCACACGATTTATTCATAAATTTCACTGTCACTACTTTTTTAGATGTTAATTTTGATATACATTTAAAAATTTCGTTATTGAAGGTTCTTATTTTACATTCTGTGTTTTCTTTTTCAATTGTCACAAAGTTACTGGTACGAAATAGATAATTTAAATTTCTTTATTATACAGATCTTATGAGCCAATTGTCTCAGTCGTCCTCATTTTAAAATGTTTTTCAGTTTTTATTTTAAGTTGTATAGTATATAGTATATTTATATATTTTGCGCGCAGTCATGTTTTAGCAAATAATGTCATTAGAATTATCATATAGAAGATCGATTTTTGAATGTGTTGCTTCTTTAATACGCGTATTGAACGACATTTTTTGACTCATTTCCATAATCGCAAATATATCATTTAGTTTCTTACTATAGGTACTGGTTTTGTTTATATTGATGTTTAAGTCTCTAACTAGAAAGTTATTAACACTGGTTTCGAATTTATTTTTTACAATGTCATTCAGATAGAATCGAAAGTGCTACGTGAATGATATATGTAGGACACTAATTTACAATTTTTCCGTACATTCTTTCAATTTTATAATTACGTACCAAATGTTGTTATCCGTACTTTTATTATAAATTATATTTAGGGTATTCACAAGGTGTCATATTGTGTCATATCGTCATATTGTCTTATTTTTTTATGACTGTCATATCGACACGGTTGTTGTTTCCAATACAAAATTTAAATACGACAAATACAACACGGCGAGGAATGTTTTTTGAGTGTGCTATTCTATCAGCGTATCTGTTTACTTTTTTTTATTGTTGACGTTTAGGTGTCTAAAATTAATAAAATAAATAAATTTCATCAATTTCTTTAATAATATGGAAGGAAGCCACGATATTCTGGTAAATTAAGTTGAAGAAAAGTGTAATATAAAAATATTTTGTTGTTTCAGTGGTTGTAATGTGAACCAAAATGCTGCCGTTTCATCATAAAGAAGCTTTAATTTTATATTTGTCACTTTCCCGTGGCATTTTTCTGTTCTTAATCTTTCATTACCAGCTGGTGAAGTGTAGAAATATTACATTTTATGACATACAACAATTAAGGGATGCTCACAAGTGTCGTATTTTTTAAGACTATTGAAATACGACATAAGACGAAGCTTGTGAATTGCCTAATTATATTTTATATTATGGTATACAATATATAAATCTGACTATTTAATATCACTTTTAGTACATGTTTCTGAGCATAGTCATATAGCAGGTTTATGTGTCACAATAAGATTTTCCAATTCTTGTATATTTGCAATGATGCTGCATATATTTAAGTGTATGCATTGTAGCTCATATTTTTTACTTAATTGCTATTTTTTTTATTTTTTTGCTTTTTAAGTAACGAATATATGCTGGACACTTTCTGCTAAATGCGAAGTGATGCACTTCAACATTAAGAACTTTTTATTCACCAATTCGTAACAATTTGCGGATCTAATGCCTTACACTCCTTTGCATCATTCTATCCCCTGCATTTTCTACATGCTTTTTTATTTGGGAACTCTTTGGCTTTGTGCTGAAACCCTAAGCAATTAAAACATCTAAATAAATTTACATGTTCAAAAGCTCTGCAATTATCCCAATCAATTTTTATTATTTTTTTCGCAATTTATTTTAAAAAGGTTTCGTAATCTGTTTCGATTATAACATTGTGTGTCTCTTCTCTTTTGATTCGGTCTTCATAAATTTTGATAATATTCATGGCTTTATTTACATTGGTATCATTTTGGTTTTTAACACATTCAATTATTTAACGCTTCACTTAATTTTGTTGTTATGCCCACTAATTTGTGAACCTTTAGTCTCTTTAATTCTCTCAATTTTTCTATAGCATATTCATCTCTTTTTTTATTATTTACCTTCTCTTACACTTGTTCAACTGCTTCGATGTTTTTGCATCCTATCTCTTTAGCGACTTTTTTGTTTCTTTATTATTCTTGTTATGATTCAAGGCATAGGTGGGCAGCCTTGGTCTCAACCATTAGCTTAGTTTTTTTGTGCATATATCATGCAAAGGAGATGATTTAAAACAATTTGGTTTTGAAGTTCTGATCCATCTTCAGGGGAGAGGTTTTCAGGCATTTTGTCTGTGACCAAAGGTAAAATTTTGTGCATTTTGCCCGGTTTGTAGAAGTGACAGAAGATAGGCCATCTCATAAAAAGTGCTCTCTTGCTATTTGGCAAACAATTTGGAGTTTCAATGATCGTCTTGTAAAATGGAGTGATATATTTCACCTCCATGAGCAAGACGCCCAACAAAGAATAGGTGTGCCCCTAAAATAGCTTTAGTTCATCTAAGGAGTACAACTTAGGAGAAAATAGGTGTGCATTTATTTACACCGGTTTTCAGCAATATATATAGATTATAAATCCTTAAATTTAATGGTAGTAAAGGTCGTAATATCACGAACTCATTTGCTTTTATCAAAGAATCAAGGGCTTTTAAATACAGGGTGGCGCACGAATCGTGCTACTAAAACCAACCGTTATAACTTTTTTCCTGTGTGAGTAATTGACTAATTTTTTTTTATTTGGCAGGTTATTATTCAAATTTTTTTAAAAATTAATGTTTGGGATACCGAGTGAATGGTTTGGATACTGCAGCGGTACCATACTTTGCAGTCCGTCATTTCCGTCCAAAGGCAATTCAGACGGAATTTTGGCGGCACTTTTTTTTAAAGAAGTTGAATGAGTTTTTTCACCCAGAACTGCGCCGAACAAATTTATATCAAAAAACCAGTTTTTTTTTATGGCATTATATCAAGCGTGAGGTGTACAAAACAAAACCCACAAATCTTATTGGATTGAAGCAGTCCATTTAATCGATAATTGCGGCAATCCTGACTTCAACCCTTCAGCTCGTAATGAATAATTTTCTAAATAGGTGTCGCATATGCATGGCTGAGATTTTGTCTACCAAAGTATTCGAAAATATTAGAACAATATAAATCTCTTGTCAAAGCATATTATATTTGAACATTATTTCGGACAGATTCGTAGGGGAGACGAAAATAACGTGGAAAATGGGAGAATGGGAGTCCTTAAATACCAGCGCCCCTCAAACCGTTTGTCTTCAAAACGTAATAGGAATTTTGACATTTTGAAATGCTCAATTAATTATTAAGATAGAAATACACACATAGATAGAAATAGACACACATTTAGTTTAAAGCTTTTTTTGGTTTGGGCGTAACAAAGTATCTTTATCGATATATTCAAATTGGATAAGAAAATTTATAGGATTTTTAAATTGTATAAATGAATGCAAAAACTAATTTTGTTGGGGTGAGCATTGTAATACTGGCCACATATCAGTTCTGGATACTCGCCACATTTACTTAAATAAAAGCAATTTGATCGTAGTAGGAGTATGGTGATTTATAACCAATTTTTTTTCGTTTACGACTTAATTTTTTTTTCTTTTCACCTCTCTTTTCACATACATACAATAAATTGTTCTATGGTGGAATTTGCAATAATACCCGCTCCTTTAAGATTATATGTATATTATAATAAACAGATTTTATTTTGAAAAAGTATTAAAGTTTTACATATAACAAATATATGGTCACTACCAACGCAATCTTTTAGGACAATAAGAACTGCCTTAACTCTGTCACTTTCCAAATGCTGATTTCATCTAAACTTCTACACAATCGGCCAAACTCTGAAGGAGTGGAGAGTAGAGAGAAATGCTATTTATTTTGTTATCTTTGTTGCCTTTTTAATCAACGATTTAAAAAATTTTTTACATACACCTAAATCTACAACGTGCGTCGGGTATAACTGGAATCGGGAAACCATTTTGAAATTTACTGACTCTAAAATGTTTTTTTTAAATATAAAAAACAAACTCGTCTTTGTAGTTACCCACTTGATTACATTTAGAACAACTACTTTTTCCAGTGTGCGATTGCACACCTGTAACAAAAGCTCGAGCGGGAGCAGGAGCAAAATATACGAATGAAAAATTTCTGGCATTTACTTCTTTGCAAAATTCTTTCAAAAAATCATTGATATTCCAAATTTTCCCGGTCTCTTATTTAAATTTTTGAATAATTTAACACTATAAGTATGTTATTGTTATTTTCAAGTTGAGGAAATTCATTTTTCTAGAAGTGGTTTTGAATTCCTCTAGTATATTTAAAAAATCGTTTGAATATTCACCTTTTTCGGCTGGTACCGACTTTTAGGCGTTAAAGGTAAATATGTGCAACGTATTTTTGACAATGTTTGGAACAGATCAGTCACTGTGTTGTGAGATACCAAAACCAAGTTTTTATACTCTCGCAACTTGTTGCTACAGAGTATAATAGTTTTGTTCACCTAACGGTTGTTTGTATCACCTAAAACTAATCGAGTTAGATATAGGGTTATAGATATATAAATGATCAGGATGAAGAGACGAGTTGAAATCCAGGTGACTGTCTGTCCGACCGTCTTTGCAAGCTGTAACTTGAGTAAAAATTGAGATATCTTTATGAAACTTGGTACACATGTTTCTTGTCTGACCGTCCGCCTGTCCGACCGTCTGTGCAAGCTGTAACTTGAGTAAAAATTGAGATATCTTTATGAAACGTGGTACACATGTTTCTTGGTACCGTAAGACGGTTGGTATGGCAGATGGGTGTAATCGGATCACTGCCACGCCCACAAAATGCCATTAATCAAAAACAATTAAATTGTCATAACTCAGCTCCACAACAAGATGCAAGACTTTTATTTGGTATACAGGATCACATTAGGGGGAAGCATCTGCAGTTAAACATTTTTTTTAAGTGGGCGTGGTCCTGCTCCTAGTAAGTTTAATGGGCATATCTCTTATACCACTGAAGCTATAATAACAAAATTCACTGGGAACAAATCTTTTTAGCATCTCTATCGACGGTGTGGAAATGGGTGAAATCGGGTGACAACCCCACCCCCTCCCCATATAACGGTACTGTTAAAAACTACTAAAAGCGCAATAAATCAAGCACTAAACAAGCCAGAGAAATTAAATTTATTCTCTGTGATGGTATAAGATGATTTTATAGGAACCACGTTTAAAATTTGACAGTGGGCGTGGCACCGCCCACTTTTAGGTGAAACCACATATCTTGGGATCTGCATAACCGATTTCAACCAAATTCGGTACATAATGCTTCTCATATTTCTATGTTATAATACGAAAATGGGCGAAATAGGATAACAACCAGACCTATTTCCAATATAACATCATTTTAAATTCCATCTGATTTTTTCACTTTCCAGTATGCAAATCAAGCAACAATGATTATATCTTTGCGTGAATCATACGTTTAAAGAATGCCACCTTGTGACCAAAAATTATCTAAATTGAACCAAAACTGTTCAAGCCCCTAGGTACTGAATATGTGGACCCCAGTGACTATAGTTGATTTTTTACCGAAAATATCGGTCAACATAGAACAAGGCGGCAAGATTCACAAAGAAATCTAAAACGAGTATACCACTTGATTTTTCGAGAGTATAAAATGTTCGGTTACATCCGAACTTAGCCCTTCTTACTTGTTATTTCTGCATTAAATTCATCATTTTTAAATTATCACTATTATATCTATCACTAACATGGCTTTCGCTGCAATTTAAAGAAAAATCCAGGGAGCTTACTGGGATCACAATCATAAATTTCATGTTTTCGACAAAGTTTCACAAATTTACATGCACTAATTTATTTTTTATATTAATTATTATTTTTTCTACTCACCCCTTTTCCAAATATTATCATAGTCGCAAATTGGTATAATTTAACACAGTAATTGTATTTTGATTATTATTCGCCCAAATATGCACAATAAGAATAATTTTCACGACGCGTTTGCAATGGAATTTTTTTTCTTCGAATTCAATTTGTCATAAATAATAAACGAAATTCAAATTCACGGTATCATGATGTACGCTTTCACATCGATCGTTTTCAATTCGACAAATTTGAGACAATATTTTGTCACTAAAGACGAGAGACTTACATTATTAAAAGAAGGCTGAAAATTTTAAATTTTTAGTTCTCTGGATTATTTGCCTTTCTTACCTTTGTACTCGAATTAGCGATGCCGCATCTTTTACACATTTGAATGCACTGAGTTACATTTCCGTATCATTTTATAATTTTGATTTAGACCTCTATATTTCTATCCTGATATACAATCGACATATTAAACTTGGAATCTGGAACGCCTTCTATAACATATTCTACGGTTCTTGCTTTGTCGAGAAAAGTTTCATTTGCTTGTCTACGACGATTTTTCAACAACATAAAAATTCCTTACATAGTGTGAGCTACGAATACTATTGTCTATAGAATAATAGAATTTTTTGGGTGCGCCAGGTGGCACCGGAAAAACGTTTCTTTCAAATTTTATACTTACGAATTGTTGTAACACTTCTAAATCATGGAAAATCTGCTCATTAAACTTTTAAAATTCCGCTTTCAGTAAATCTTGAGCAACGATCGATATGTTCTATTTGCAAAAATTAACAGATATTAGAAACTCCTCTGCTCTCATGAGCCGGATTACATTAGTATTTTCTGGAGATATCCGACTGACTCTTCTTATCATTAACAGAGGTACGCGAATAGAAATCATCAAAACATACTTAAAATCGTGCCCTTATGAACTTTGATTGAAAATATAAACTTACGGAGAAATTCTAGATGAGTCTCTAGGCCTCATAATCCATAGTTCAAAATTTTTAATATGCTGTATACTTGTATACTGATATCCAGATGTCACGAAGAAGACTTTCATTGGTTGTGTTCTAAGGCAATAGTGACACCTAGGAATGATAGTGTCAACGAAGTAAACAATCTGATTATTCAATAAGTTCTCAGGCAAGTAAAAAATTACAAATCAATGGACACAGTGACTAATCTCGAATACGCAGTCCACATAATGAATTGACATTAAAATTGGAATTCCAATCATGCTTTTGAGGAATTTAAGCCCTCCGAGCATGTGCAATGTGACAAGGCTACTTATTTAGGAATAGAAGGCTCAGCTGCTCAACTAGCTCACATACCGAGTATACCGATGATCCCAAGTAATCTACTGATCCATTTAAACGGCATCTTTCGCAATAACTATTAACAAGTTCCAAGGCCAAACCTTCAAATTAGTAGGGGTCGACGTGTTTTACTTACGACCAACTGTACCAGTTGGTCTTCCGCGGGTCAATTTATTTTGTTGCCAAAAAATAAAACAACATCTAATATCATTTACAAAGAAGCTCTGGCTCAATAGATTTAATGGGTTTTGTTTTGTAGATCTTAGCTTTGTAAAACTTTTTACAAATATTAGAAATAAAGATAAACTATTCAAATATTATAAAAACTTAATTTACTTTTTTAACATAATTAAATTTATTACTGTATCTGGTCAGATTAAGCCTAACAGTAAGTTTACAAATCCTAAACCTAAAAAAATTAAAATAAAAGTGTTAGCTTAAGCCAACTCCGAGCCCTTCTCAAACTATGGCGCTCTTCTTAGAAGGCTGGAACATCTTTTCACTGCAGTCGGGAATTACTAAACGAGTTGGGATGATTTCTCAGTTTTGTGAGGTACTTTGTCCTGCTGCTTTCAACTCCAGGCTTAACCCACAGTTGAATACCATACACCCAAATAGGCTTTATAGTTTCGTTGTTGATGAGTACTTTGTAATCTAGTTTTAGCCTTATGTATTTTGGCATCTATATGTCTTTTCCAGGTGAGCATTCTATCTAAGTGTTACATCATTTGCTTGGATAATATTTATACCATTTAATCTAATTGCAGGACTGGTTTGTGGGCGTAATTTAAATGTAACATGTTTACACTTTTGCTCATTGACTTTAATTCTCCAATTTGCCAACCATTCTTCGTCAATAATTAGGTGGTCCAAAATCAATTCTGATACTTTTTAGGACATTTATTACGACATAATATGGCTATGTCGTCCGCGAAAATTGATGTTTGTACATTTCGATTTACTGGGATATCTGCAGTGTATATGATGTATAACATAGGCCCAAAAACACTACCTTGAGGTACACCAGATTTTACTGGAAACTCCTGAGTGATAACTTCCGATTGTTTCAGGATTAACCGTCTGTTAGACAAATATAACTTGAGTATGTTGTAGAATTGGAAAGGTAAAGTTTTATACATTTTAAGTAGTAGGTCTTTATGCCAAATCTAGTCGAACGTTGTGCTTCGTCCAGAAATATTGCACAGCAATACTCCTAGAACTCGAATGCCTTCCTTATTTCATTAGTAATATGGTTGACTTGTTCTACAGCACCATATTTTTCACAAAAATCGAATTGGTGTTCTGGTATCACTTTTTTACGATGGAGAACAGGAGATATCTTTGATAACACAATTCCTTCGAATAATTTAGAAAGACAGGATAGTAGGCTTATTGGTCTGTGTGTGGTCATTTCCTGATTTAGCTGTCATTAGTATCTGCGACTTTTTCCACGCGTTTATAAATTAACTTAGTTTCAGAATGGCATTAAAGAGTTCAGGGAGCAATGCTAGTGCAACTCTTGGTAGCTCTTTTAGCATTTTCGGTGTAATAAGGACATACCCTGGAGATTTCTTCGGGTTCAATTGTTAAGTCGCAATTACAACTTCCAGTATTGATGTTTTAACAGTCTCTTGAGTTTCAAAAGCATTCTCGATTAAGTTAGGCCACATAAAACTATTAGTTAGTTTGGCTGGAACCCCTTACTTAAATGTTTTGCAATATAATTTGCCTTTTCTTCGTTACTACGTGTGTCCATGATTATGCTAAACTCACATCAGCTGGGGGTTTAAAGTTATTATGTGCTTTTATATACTTAATCTTCTATTTCGGTATTTGTTATTGTTTTTGGGCTCGTAATAGAATTTTTTCTCTTCGGAGTTGCTAAGATTGCCGCGGAGGCGAATATGTTATTGAACTCATTAATGTATTCGTCAATATCATTTTTACTGTTTAATATTGGGCTGATGTTAATGTGACTACTATTAAATTTTTGTGTATTTAAGCCAGTTTGTTTCTTTGCTTGCTAGCCTAGTTCTGAGGCAACTGGCGAGTGGTCAAAGGATAAGTCAGCAACAGTCATAGCTGATACAAGTTGGCGGTCGATTTTCTTTTAAACTGCGAAGTCTATTAGGTCGGATATTTTTCTCCGATCAGTGGCCCAATATGTTGGTTTACCTAGAGAAATACAGTCTAAATTGTTGCGTTTATTTAAAATTGTATTGTGAAGTTTTTCGAAATTATACAAGCAAGTTTTATTTCAAGAGATACTCGCAAATTTTACAAAACCATAATCAGCGATCGAGCGGACCTTAACCCCAAAACGATATACTGAAAGGACACACATAGTAACCTGCTAACTGAAACACAAGCAATCCTTGACAGATGGGTAGAACATCTCAACCAACTTCTTAACGGAAGCAGTTCAAATAAAAATCTGCAAAGGGAGGTGCCACAGGTAGTCAGTAAACCGACAGAAATCTAGAGGAGGACATTACTCGCTTGAGGAAAACTCCTGGAACTGACGAAATACCCGCAGAGCTGTATAAACATATGGCCCATGTTTCCCTCCGTCATATGCTTAAGGTGGTTCAACAGGCGTGGCAACTAGAAAGAATGCCACAACTATGGGAAACCGGTATAATATGCCCATTGTTCAAAAAAGGGGACAAATTTCAATGCAAAAATTATAGACCAATCACACTGCTAAATATGGCCTACAAAATATATTCCAATATTCTGCAAGAACGGTTATGCCCATACGTCAACCCAATTTTGGGGGACTACCAAGCAGGATTTATACCTGGAAAATGCACTACCGATCAGATATTTATAATAATACAAATTATTGAGAAAGGCAGGAAAATAATATCACAATATTTCACTTGTTTTTAGATTTCAAGGCGGCATTCGATAATATAAGTAGGTCGCTTCTCTATGAAGTCTGATATGAGTTTGGAATATCCAATAAATTAATAAATCGCGTTAAAGCCACAATTGCGTACGTTGGAAATATGGTACAATTCGGAAACTCTATATCAAGTGAATTTATTTGAAAAACGGCCTACGACAAGGGGACTTGAACTTGAAAAGGTGATAAGAGGCTCTGGAGTAAACACCAAAGGTACAATATTTTTCAAAATGACTCAAATTTTGGCACGCGCTGACGATATAGACATCGCTGCAATATCTTTAGACGATTTAAAAACGGCATTTATACAAATAGAAAAAGCTGCAAAGATTATGGGTCTTACAATAAACGAAAGTATTACAAGGTGCAATTCAAAAGTTTCAGGACTTTTATTAAAAAACGAATATTATTTTTATTTTTTATTTTTGAAAAATTTATTGGTCGCCTTCAAAATAGTCTCCTTCTGCCTGAATACAACGTTTTGCACGTTCAAGAAGGTTATCGAATGACTTTTTTGTCATTTGCCGGTATAGCGTTAAGGATGGCGGGCGTCGCCTTTTGGCTGGCATCAACGTCAGCATAGTGGTTTCCTTTCATGGCCAAATGTAGTTTTCCGAACAAATAAAAATTCGCAGGGTGCCATATCAGGCGAACAAAAAGTTTGGGTCCTTTTTGGCCTCTTTAATGATGTCTCTTGAATGTTGAATTCTGAGGTCTTTTTCGTGTTGTTTCAAAGTGTGCGGGACAAACCTTTCTGAGGCCCAAATTTTCTGTCAAAATACGATAAATCGCCGCTGCGGATATTGATAATTCCGATTCCATATATTTATGGAATGGCGAAATCAGTGCACCACAGTATTGGCTGAAATTTAAGCGTTGGCGAGCATAACTTTGAGGTAGTTGACTAGTTTAAGTGTTTAGGAGTAAACACTAAAAATACGAACAATTTATCTGCGGAAATAGACCAAAGGATAATAACCGCTAACAATGGCTTATGTTCTATTTCCAGTGATGGCTTATGGTGGAAGCGGTATAACCACGAACTGCTGACCACCCTGATATTGTAATATTATTTTATATTGTATTATGAGCGTAAAACTCAGTGTTTAAGGCGGTTTCCTAAAAGTACCCCAGTGCTGCCATTTGCTTTACCTGCCTGCACAACCGATGATCTTTTCTTCTCGCTTTGCTTACAGCTATCCTGCGGTTTTCTATTTGTATTAGGCGATTGCCTGCTGCGGATTGCGGTAGTTTCTCTGTCGACTTCGCCTTCTATTTATAAATAGCTGCGTCTACAGTTCCACTGTTGTTGTTTTATGAAGTTGTTGGTGATGTTGGCGTATCATAGTAAAGTAGGCATTAGAGAGCCTTAAGTCGTTGTGCATTCATTTTATTACTTCAATTTCTGAATAAATTATTGGTTTGGTCTATTATTTATATTCTTATTTAAATTGTTATTATTTTAATTTTAATCTTATTGTTGTTGTTATTATTATTTTCTGTTAAGCGTCCTTTTGCAAAAAAAAGATTTTCCAACAAAATTGGCAGATTTTATTTCGCAACTGACTCTACTCTAGTTGTTAACTAGCAAAAACCTTACCATACCTTTAGGCGCAACTTAGGAAGTTTTTTTTATCGCCACTACTAAGTCAAACCTGTTTGTTTATTTTGTTTTCATTAATTTTTCGTATACAGTTTTGTGGAGCGCCAATTTATTTGTTATTTGCGATTGTTTTGATGGCAGTTTTAGCCTATTTTGAGCCTATACGCTATAAATGATCGTTGCGATCCTTGGTCTATTAAGGCCCTAAGCTTAAACAGTTCTCCTCGGTGTTCGATGGAGACGACTGCTGTGGGTAGTAGTACTCTACTTTAATTTTCGCTGTTTTCTGGGCAATTTTCGGGATTTCGCACTTCGGGATTTGCTGTTGCAACTAAACCCGTGGCTCTTTTCATATTAGAGCTGTTGGGGGATGAGCTAGGAAATATGCTGTAATGAAGCATTGAGTGTCTTTTATGACAACAGAAGCAATTGTATTTGCTATTACAATTTTTATAAATATGCGCATGTAACAAGCAATTTGTACAAAGTCTTTTTGAGCTGACAAAATTATTTCGTTCGTTAACTTTTAAGTTTTTAAACTTCTCGGAGGTGATACAATTTTTGTGCTGTAAACATGTCCCGGAAGGCCGGCCATTCTTCATGACCTCCATAAAATGTTTCTGTGTCACATGCGGGCACCTCGAGGTGAATGCCTGAAGTTGCTTCTTGATTTTGTATTTGTGCCAGCTCTACTCTCGGGATGTGGAGTAGGTGCAATTGCATTTATTAGCTTTAATGGATCAGAAATCATAGCTTTTGTTTCTTCGAACTGTCTTGCGCGTGTAGCTTCTGCAGGTGTAATTCGATTTTTGTCCACATTCATCATTTTTATAATATAATATGTTAAAATATTATATTTGTCAAAACGAATTAAATTTTTCTCAGTGTAAACTGATTTATGTATATAATTTTTACCGAATACTCTTTTAGGTGAATAAGAGTTTGATATTTCGGATTATATATTAAAAACGTGTATTTAGTGTTAATAATACCGTTTTGTATTTACTTGCGTATATTTTTATTATTTATCCCGATTGTAAATTATATTTTCTTAATTTAATTATTGAGAACCGCACTTTTAACAATACTTTTGATGTCCTTATTTTGAGGTATTTAGGTACACCCTAATACACATACTTGTATGTATATATTTATGCTCTAACGCAATTGAGAGCTTGTTGAAGAGCTCAATGCGCTTTTTATACCCCGAACAGGGTATATTAATATATCGAGTTTGTAACACCCAGAAGGAAACGTCGGAGACCCCATAAAATATATATAGAAATGATCAGCATGATGAGCTGAGTTGATTTAGCCATGTCCGTCCGTCCGTCTGTATATATGCAAACTAGTCTCTCAGTTTTTAAGCTATCGATCTGAAATTTTGTACCGGCTCTTTTCTCACTAAGAAGGTGCTCATCTGTCGGAATTGCCAATATCGGACCACCATAGCATATAGCTGCCATGCAAACTGAACGATCGGAATCAAGTGTTTGTATGGAAAACTCTTTTATTTGACGAGGTATCTTCACGACATTAGGCATGAGTTATTGTTTGAGGCAACAACGTAAACTTGAACAGATCGGATGACTATAACATATAGCTGCCATATTAACTGAACGATCGGAGTAAAGTGCTTGCATGAAAAACCTTTTCATTTGACACGGTATCATGACGAAATTTGGCATAAGTTATTTTCTAAGGCAAGAATATAATCTCCGAAAAAATTGTTTAAATCGGATCACTATGTCATACAGCTATCATACTATATAAACTGAACAATAGGAGTAAAGTGCCTGCATGGCAAAAATTTGTATTTTTTATTGAGGATTCAAGGATTGAGGATTGAATCAAGCTATTGTAAGGAACCTTTGTATCTGTGAAGGGTATTATACCTTCGATGCAACCAAAGTTAACGTTTTTTCTTGTTTTTTTTTTTTGTATGCAATCCTGCTTGGTTTAGCTGGCCAAAGATGCCGTAAGTATACATATATAAATTGCGTTTCTATATTTTTGCAATATAAAGAGAGCGCGAAAACGAAATTAGTAATATGCAGGTATATCCCGTCTGCACGGATCTATATATGTTTGTAAGTTTTGGTATATACGTATATATTTATAATAGGAATATAAGTATATGTAAGTATATTATATGCATTAAGTAAACATGCTTTTATGTATGTTTGATGTTTTCTTCTAGTTTTGTATTTATGTAATTGTTTATGTTTTATACTTTTAATTTGGTCTTTGCTTGCTTATTTTAAGCAATCTTGCTTATAGCTTTATTAAGCTTAAGGGGTATTGCCGGAAAATTTTGGGAAGTAAATACTTCAATTTTTGTTTTAGAGGAGAGTTAAGCGTGTTTGGAATAATAAAAGATGAAATGAACACGCTCAATTTGATTTTAATCAAGGGGCGTTTATGGAGGATGTATGTATGTATGTCTATAATATCTGTCGCCAATTTTGTTCCTCCTCTCTTTTCCGCTGGTTTTGTCTGTAGGGTTTGTATTTTTGTGGATAAATTTGTTCGCGGGCGAATATATGTTTTTGTGTAGGTTTTGTTTTAAGGTGCTTTAGTTTCGCGCCCAATTTATATTTTTAGTTTATTGTTTTTGGAGTTTACTCCTTAAGAATCGTTTTTCATATAAGGCGCCCGGTATGAAAAAATATGAGGAGTGAAATCTACTGATGAATGACCTCAGATGAACTCGGTAACGTTTTCACGCGCATCCTTTCTCCCCACTTTTCAGTTGTGTATACTTTTATGTAGACTTTGTGTAGAGTTATTGTTGTTATGACTACAGCGCCATCTATACTACTATCATAGTCTATACACTACACGGTCAGCTGATTGGTACGAGCGCCGCCATATTAGATTGGGTGCAGTGATACGGACAGCCAGCATTAATTTTGTTGTTCTTCTATTTTAAAGTGTTATTATTTTATTGATATTAATTTATTATTTTTTTTTTTCTTTCAGCAACTGCAGCCAACCCACGAACTTGATTTCTGCCACAATTTTAATCCCGATTTTATTTAAGTTTTACATTTTTTATTTTTGAGTATTAAACATGTGGTCGCGAAAGCAACAAAGTACTTAAACCGCAAAATAGAATAATATTTCAATATTCATAACACATTTGTACGAAACAGTTACATGCCAATATATAAGTAAATATATATATATGCATCTAATTTTTAACATATTTCTTCAATTTGCTTGAAGTTTTTTCCAGTTCTTTGTTCAACTAAACTTCTAAATAGTGAAGGCGTTGAGTAATGATCGCTAAAGACCGATCGTTGACTGGAGCAATGCAGTGATGACAAATGCTTGAACGAAATTTCATTAGCGAAATTTTTTCAGTCGTAAGCAAACATTGAAGCGTAATGACGTCACGGATAAACGAAGAACTGTGGAAGGACTTCTTTGAAATTTATCTAAGCGTTCTGGATGGCTGGATTATAAATTTTTAAAAAAATCATATAATATAAAAAAAAACATATAAATAAAAAAAAATTATAACAAAGAAACAATACAAGTCATAATAAAATATTATGGTTTTATGATGAACGTTTTAAATTAAATTAGCAAATAAAATTTAGTTGCACGTTGATCAAAAATATTTGTGTCGTTCCCTGAAATTTCGTTTCGCACTGCTTTTGTTAGCTATTTTTAGCGGGTTTATTTCTGGCATCCCACCTTTTTTGACATCAGCTGTTAGAAATTCCCTGATTTTAATAATCAGGGAAAGAGAATAACAGAAAAATCAGCGAAAATGAGAGAGTCTCGCTTCATGTCATCCTTGATGTTGCTTCGTTCACAAATAAGTGCACTTTCACACAGGGATTCAAAAGAGTCTGAGTTTTTTCAAATTTTCTTTTGGTGTCGCTCTGGGCATTCACACGGTCAAAAAGAGTCCAGCAACTCGAGTCTAGTTTTTCTGCATTCCTTTTCACAAAATTTTCGTAAATATTTGTGCGGTTCGACTGCGCAAAACCGCGCAACACTGCGTGCTGCGTATTTCATTTGTATGTTGAGATGATGGTCACACATTTTGCTTGCAATGAATTACCATAAATATGGTAGAACAATATGCATAATACAAGTACCTACCCGCTAAATAGTTTCAAATAAATACTAAAGACGGGAATTCCCTAATCCACAAGAATGTATTGAATATCCGCAACTAATATTTTCAAGGCCAAATTTATAATAGGAATTTCCTAATCTTTAAGTATTAAAAACTCATAATTTCTTTACTCCGTATTAAAAATTCATAATTTCTTTACTCCATAGTCTATATCTTAATTTCCTCCTTATTTACAATTTGTCATAATATTTTTATTATTCTATGCATACGTATTTGCATATTACATACAAAAATAGATAACAGAACTCAAATTTGCGATCGAATTCATTTGAAACCGAGCGCTCTCGCAACCATACAAAGAATTTGAAAGTGAAAAGGAATGCTGAAAAGGGTAGCAGCGAGCTGTTACGAACAAGAACACAAAGCGTGCCACCCGAACACGTTATTGAATATTAAACGCTGATTTAAAAACCGTGCTATATAAGCAGCCTTGCGCAGGCTCAGTTCAAACCCACGATCGAGAGCTGGAAGCAGAAGCTGTGTTAATTTTGTAAACAAATTAATTATTTTATGCAGCTAAGCGCCAGTACTCATCTCTTCCACCACACTTTTGCAGTCACACTTTCAAACATTTTGCCTATGTCCGACTCCATTCTGATGAACTGCGCGTTAATAAAATAAATATTTTTAACAACCAATTAAGCTAATGCAACGGAAATAGCCGACATCAAAAACAAAAAGAAATTGCAGTCAAATGAATTCAGTGGCCAAAAATTTACAACGACAGTGTTGTTTTGCGGCTACCACATATTTATTTAGTTTGCCACATGATTTATGCTTAATGACTTTATATTGTTGTAATTTAGCTGTACGCGTATGCGCAGGCACAGCGAGCCAAGGCACATTCAATATATGACAGATACGTGTCTATATACTATGCTTGTGTGTGTTTGTAATATGTACACTGTTTTTGGCAATGGCTGACTGTTGCAGTTGCTTGTCGATATTCAGTTACAACGGTCAACAGAGGCCTATTTATGATATAGATTCACAGGATCATCGAAATCAAGTTAATGTAGAAGAAATTCGTGATCCGTATCAACACCTTCTATAAGAATCAACGATGACGTTGTAGCAGCGGCGATGATCGATGTCGTCAATGGTTTAGCCAATGGGACAGTTGGTAAATTGTTATATGTTGAGTTGAATACTCAAAATGAAGTACTGCGAGTTTGGCTTCTATTTCCAAAAGGAGTTGGTGTTAAAACTCGTGGAAAAGTAGCTGGCTACGCAAACGCAAAAGGAACCAGTACAGAATTAGTTCCTATTAACCGTAGATCTGCAACAGTACCTCTTAATCGAAATAAATCCATCCATGCGAAAAGAATTCATTTTCCACTCAAACCGGCTTGCGCATTGACTATTCACAAGTCACAAGGGGAACATTTGATGAAATTGTTTAAAAATACAGCAAGACACATTCACAGTCTTTGGTCTACGTAGCCTTATTCAGAGTCACGTCTCAAGAAGGCTTTCATATTGTCAACGTTTTTATCATGGTAGACAACGCAATGAAACGATGCTTCTCTTGCGCAATGAGTTTGCCAGGCTTTTTACGGTTCATCTTACTACGATTGATCAAATTATTCTCATTAAAATGAATGAAGGAAATATGATTATCTTTTCGCTTAATTGCCAAAGTCTCCGGGCACACGCATGGGATCTTCGAGGAAACATTATACAGAAAGCACATATTTTAATGTTATCAGAAACATGGCTTCGCAACGAGGAATCAATTGAAATTGACAATTTTAAATGTATATCACAGTTTAGTCGACCAGAAATTAATAGTGGAGGCGGAGTCAGTATTTACCAACAAGTTAACGATTCACGCCATGTGCTTGTTGGTAACGATACTTACTTAAGAAATGCCCAGCAATTCAGCCAAACTCATTCCAATTTGGGAGACATAAGTATGTCCTGCGAGATGTATTTTACCTAATGGCCAACACATTGTTCTCATTACAATTTATATTTCCGTCAATCAAAAAGTTACCGATGTGATAGATTTTATTCACGAGACATTGTTGGATAATACTGAGGGTGGATCGAAGCTATTGAAAAAACAGTATCATTTAATGCCACTATTACTGAGTGGCGATTTTAATATAGATTTTAACAAAAATGACGGATTGAGATTGATACAATTTTTAAAATCTGAATTTGATTAAGATATTGCTTCTAATAGAACACTAGGGACGACGAGATATGGTACAACCATTGATGCGGTGTTTTCACGATTCGTGAACCATGTATCTATTTTAGTTCACGTGTCATATTTTAGTTACCATAAACCTCTTGTCACAGTGATTAATAATAATGACACTATAAATCTAATTAATATGTAAAAGGATAATAATAGTTCATGATAATAAAACAATAATATTAATAAAATAAGTGAATCAATTTTCCTAATGATATATACATGTAAGATCTATTTGAATGTAAAATGTTCGATGTATAATATTGCACCGAATTGCGTATTGAAATTGTAAATAAAGTAAAAATATAAATATTCTCTAAGTATTTTCATGAGTGCGGTTATTTACCCTAACATGTGATGGTCTTTTTCAATACGCTTTAATTAGCTTCTGATGTATGTCTGTTTGTAACCTATACTTTTGACTTGTTTTGTGCCTGTTTTTAAAAACTATTTCTGAGGAGTAAACTCCAGTCGTGCGTCGGAGCTGACACACACACTTCTTTTTTTTTAGGTTTCGCCCCGTTTGTGTGGGTTATGGTTTGTTTTTATTACATATTATATATATATTTTATTTTACTGTAACTTATATATTTACTACATATGTAGGTATATGTATGTGTGCATATATTTGTCGAGTCACTGCACTTTCTTTGTTTTTCACTCCACTGCTTACATTTTATTTCTAGGACCTAAAATTATAGTGCCTTTCGTTTAGGCTCGAAGGACCATGATTAAAGCGATACATAATTTGTATGGGAGCACCACTGTCTTTAAAATGCTGACACTCAATACACTCGCGTTTAAAATTATAAATAAAAATGCGATTTTTCTCGTTTACCGTTTATAATCGGCAAGAGTAGCGCACAGGATCGTTGTTGTCGAAAAGTAAATCTGGCGGAGTGGTGTCGAGTTGAAATGGTGTAAGTTGCGCGCAGGATCGCCATTTTGTCGAAAGTGTATAAGCGAATGTTGATGTGGCGCTCAGGCACGTAGACGATAAACGAACGTTGATGGTATGTTGTGTTGTCCTGTGTGGTGTGATTTCATCGGGTGGTGAGAACCTGTAATGTTCTGGTGGTGGCTAGAAAACTCCACATTGTGAATGAGCCGTGGCGCTTATGAATGAGGCAGCAGATGGGGCGTTCGTAGCTAGATGGGAGGTTAAGGGAGGGTGGGGATTAAGTATTCATAGTTTGATTCATCATAATTTGATTCAAATTATGGTTACTCTCAGATTCCCCTCGCGGTATGAGATTCCATTGCGGCGATGGCGTACCTCTGGTATCGACTGGTACCAATATGGACGATCTGTTAGGGAAGCGCCACGGTCCTCACGTTTTAAGTGTTTGAACGGAGATATGTGCAAAAGCTTGTGGAAGTTCATTCCGGAATACTTGGAGGCCATTTATGATAAGTGCGTGTGGGAGGGTTATTTGGCACGCCATGCTGTTCGCACCATATATCGTAGTCTATTTGTAGCTTGTGCTACTTATGGAGCCGCAATATGGTGGGAAACAGCGATGACGGTCTCTGGTCGCCGAAAACTCCTCTCGATGCTACGTTGCATGATGCTTGCATATTTGATTGTATGTCGCACCGTTTCAACGGATGCGATGCAGATTTTATTAGGTGCACCCCCTCTTGACTTGAGTGTCATACAGCGTGCAGTTGCATTCAGGTTAAGAAAGGGCTTGAGTGTGTCATTGCTGCGGAATGAATGGATTTCCGATGATAATTTGGACATGGAGGGATATCTAGGGAGCAAGAGGATTCTAGATGATAATCCTAACGGTCGGGTGACTTATGAGTACATCCGGGACGTTAGATTTGTTGAGGGTAACCCAAACTTTTTGTCTGAGTCTGGGTTTTTTGCTTACGGGGCATGGGCCTCTGAATGCATTTTTGCATCAGAGGCACCTTTCTTATAGGTCGGGGTGTATGTGTCGGGCGCGATGTGAAGACTGGGTTCACTTGATCGCGGAGTGCCCGATGTACTCGAACATCAGGGATCTCGGGGGTATGGGGATTGGCTGGACTGATAGACGTTTAGATGTTAGCGGTGTGATCTCCACTAGTCGGAATGCCGAACAGTTATGGTCGTTTGCTCGTGAATTGTTTAGGTGGCAGGGGCGTTTAACTGAGAATTAGGGTTAGCTTCTTGTGTGAAAGGTATGTGCGTATTATATGCTTATGGGGTTCAACCCCTGGTTACCAGTCCAGAGCAGTTGGAGGCTCAACTGGTAGTAGCTTCGGCTACGAGGTCTGACCGGAGACTTAATTCTGGTAGCTGGTAAAGCTGTCGTCAGCAGGTACCCATGTTAAACACACCGGACGTTGAACATAACGGAATTATGTAAACATATTTTAATCATAAATGTTCTCAATGGCGCCAAAATAATTAACGTATTTTTATTAAATTGCTTTTTATTTTTTTGTTAGTTTGAGATCATTTGGGACGGGTCTTCTCAACAGGCATAAGATGATTTCTTGAAATCTAAATTGCCAGCAATATTTCCTGTGGAGACTACTTCCTTATGTTTAGCAATATTTATCTAAATATACATATATCAAGACATCTATTGCTGACAATTAGTCTAATTTTGGTGGATTGACAGCTTTGTCTTCGTTTCTAATGAAACTTTGTAGCGGTAACATGTTGTGATGAACATGGTTCATGATTATCATCGAAGGGACGATAAATTTCCAGAAGCAACTAGACAGCGAATTCGTAGTTGCCAGAATGTTCTAGAGGCGAAGTTTTATTAAAGATGTACTCTATAAAGCCTGCCAGATTTTGCAGCACTCACAGTTCTAGTTAGAGTGTTGTCGTGTTAAGAGAAATTGAGACATAAGCAAGAAGTGGTAAGCTCGAACGGTTATACACTTATCTTTATTTCTAATTACAACAACAACACTTATTACTCACTATTCAAGCTTACAACTCATTTCAGTGGAATCCTTTTACTACCTGATCTATCAGTCTCTCAAATGTAGCAAGAGCATTACATAATTCAAAGGGCATTACGGTAAATTACCACAGACCATCTCCAACACTGACAGCCGTCTTTTCTTTGTTTAGCTCCACTTGCCAAGAACCACTTTTTAAATAAAGTGTTGAGAACCATTTTGTACCTGGTAACGAGTCCAGAGTATCATCGGTTCTAGATAGTGGAAGTTATCCAGAAGATAACCTTCAACCTTCTATAGTACACACAAAACCTCATGTTGCTGATGGTTTGATTAAGCCGCTTTCGCTTATTTCACGTATGATCTGGTTTACAACTTCTCGTTTTGTTATTGAATCTTCCTCAAGACCTATTTCGCAATTTATCACGACCTCAATCTCTTAGCACTGCCTTAATATAACTCTTCTGGAAAGTTTGATTGGTGACTTGTTCTCATTAAGTACTCTTACTGGAAGACGTTTATCTTGTTCGGTCATAACCAGGGTTTTGCCTATAAGTAAGTTTGATATAGATTCTTCTGTGGATAGAACTAATCAAAACTTGTTTGTTCTATGAGTCTTCATCTATTTCTGCCCAAATAACTGCTTCCGAAGATAAAGTCATAATCATTTTCCTCTACTTCTAATTTAAACACATATTCGTAAACATTAATGTTCGAACTTCATTTGTTGCTAAACCACGTTTTTTCAGATCCTTTTTCAGTTGTGGAATCTTTAGATCGTTAAACTCAGCCATTTTAGAACAATTCTGTCTTTGGGAATTTAGTTGACAATCTTATTATTATTATTACTCGTTATTCGAGTTTACAACTTATTGCTAATAGCTCAGTTCAGGGATAAAAGGATGTTCAACTTATTTCAGTGCGAAAGTGCCGCAAAATTAGTGTTTTTATAACTATTTGCATTGTAAGCAGATCAGCCAAATTAAAAATTGTTGGACATTTAAATTAAATCACCTACCATTTATTAATATTATATTAATAATATATATATATACATATTCATTTAACACATGGAGAAACCATTTAAATCCTTTTTTGTGGTTTTGTGACATATTAAAACAACTGATTTTTTAATATTCACTACTTAATCAAAAGAAAAAAGGAATTAGCTCTCAATTAATAATTGTTTTCTATTGAAAATTATTACTACTAAGCTTGGTAGAACAAAATATTTCATCACATACATTTCAATTGCACGTTTTCCAATTATGGTTAGTAATCTTCAACAGCAGCGACAAATCTATCTGTACACATATTTCTTTAGTAGGATTTCAATCTAGCCGTTCCTCTTTTTCCAATTGCTAAACGTCAGACAACTCCCTGAGTTCAGGAGGTTTTGACGTTTAGCAATTGCTCTCTCATTTCCAGTCCAAGAGTTAGGCATCTCTGATTCAATTGCTCTTTACACGGCAACACTCTAATTAGAACTACGTTTGCTAAACAATCCGGCAGCCCTTACATAGTAGATTGTTATCTAGCAGCATATGGTCGATTCGATATTGTTCTATCATCTGTGTTCCTCACAATTTTGTGAAAGGGATGGTAACAGCACACGAAAAGTCGACTTTAGATTTTAGAGTCGACTTGGAATTTTATGACTCTTAAAGTCGATTAATCATTGCTAAAAGTACTCTCAAGTCTACTTTTTTATATATTAAACAATTATATTACCGTCAGTTATGTTATACTATGCTTATTTAAAACGGTTACCAAGGATACCAACGATGCTGTTTATTATTGTCCAATCAGAAAGAGGTTAGTTTAACGATAAGGTATAAAAAAATATAAAAGAGTCGGTACATGAAAACGATACAAACTGTAATACCATCGAATGTTAAAACTGTTCAACAGAAAATTCGAAGTCATCGAGTGAGAATCGATTTTAATCGACTTGAAGAATTCAAACTCGATTCTAAAAAGTCGATTATTTTAAGTTAAAGATCGATTCTTGACCAAAGTCAGAGTCGACTTTCCTATCCCTATTTTGTCAGAATCAACTAGACAGCTAATTCCTAATTGCAGGAGTGATTTTGTGACGAACTGCTGGCTGAAAAGGAGTGGAAAATAAATTTTTACTTTTTCCATTCTCCTCATATGTTTTGCGATCCTCATAAAATTTCTAAATGGTTCAAGAACTCAAACATGCGCTACATCAGTTCGAACATAAGTACCAACGCGACGCCATCTCGAGAATAATTATTACACCATATCTAACGCCCGTGCAAAAATATTGCCAATCTTAATGGCAATAAATTTGACACCTTGTTAGCAATGGCTGCTGCTTGTGTCGATACCGCATGATCCTTTACTATAGATGCAGTCTATATAATACATCCAAGAAATAATAATATCTTTATACAATATACCCGAACTGAATATTAATTTCGGTAAATGTATTGTTTAGGTCCCCCACATAAGGAGGCCTTATAATGAAATTTTTTTTGTTTTAAATCGTCTTATTTTTACGCGTAGATTACAAATCCGTGAGCGAAAAGAGGATTTTTTCAATAACTTATGTATATTTTTCAATATTTATTTACACACTTTGCACATATCACATATTCAAGTCACTTAGTTGTTGTTGTTGTTGTAGCGGCAAAATTGTGTAGAATTCAGAGCACTTAGCTGTAATTTCCAGTTCAGTGTGTTAAACATTTTCTTATGAAAAAAATATACTGAAGAAATCAACACAACACAGTCAAAATTTCTTTTGTGCCGCGATTTGATGGTATGAACGAATATCGGAGATCATCGAACTCCTTTCCGCACTGGCGGCCTTCGGAAGCGCTTCAAAAAAATAATCCTGGTCAGTCAAAAACCGGGTGTTCATAATTCAACCGCGTCAAACTCCTTTCTGCACTGGGGGCCTTCGGCCGCGCTTCAAAAAAATAACCCTGGTCGGTCCCAAATCGGGGTGTTCATAATTCAATCGCGTCAAACTCCTTTCTGCACAAACAGCAGCGATATATATATATATATATTTATATTCTGCAAACGAATTAAAATGAATAATAATATAGTACGCGAAGGGAATAACAATCACCCCGGTGTTGGATCGGCCAGTGTTATTTTTTTTAAGGGCATCCGAAGACCGTCTGGAAATATAACAAAAAACAAGTAAGGAAGGGCTAAGTTCGGATGTAACCGAACATTTTATACTCTCGCAATGTCAAATGGTATACTCGTTTTAAATTTCTTTGGGGATCTTGCCGCCTTGTTCTATGTCACCCGATTTCACTCATTTTCACGCCGTCGGTAGAGGTGCTAAAAACATTTGTTCTCAGTGAATTTTGTTATTATGGCTTCAGTGGTATAGAAGATATGCACGTTAAACTTATTAGTTGGCGGGACCACGCCCACGCCCACTTCAAAATATTTTAACTGCCGATGCTTCTTCCAAGGTGATCCTGTATACTAAATAAGAGTATTGTATCTTGTTGTGGAGCTTAGTTATGGAAATTTATTTGTTTTTGACTAATAGCGTTATGTGGCCGTGGCAGTGGTCCGATTACGCCCATCTGCAATACCAACCGTCTTACGGTACCAAGAAACATGTGTACCAAGTTTTATAAATATATCTCAATTTTTAATCAAGTTACAGCTTGCCCAGAGGGACGGACAGACAGTCACCCGGATTTCAAATCGTCTCTTCATCCTGATCATTTAGGTTATGTATATAACCCTATATCTAACTCGATTAAATTAAGGTGATACAAACAACCGTCAGTTGAAAAAAACTATTGTACTCTGTAGCAACAAGTTGCGAGAGTATAAAAATGAAAAGATGGCATACCATTATTGGCATACCATTATTGAAGACTTATATGAAATATAGGTTAAATTAAAAGAAAAATTTACTAACAAGATTTTATTTGCAAAAAATTTTCCCTTGGATATACCAAACAAGGAAGACCAGGGAAATTAATAGAGCAAACGCATAACAGAGCACACAGGGGCTTTGACGAAAATATTAAACAAATCTCAAATTTTTACTATTGGCCAGAAATGCATACACAATTTAAAGAATACAGAATACAAAAAAAATTAATATGATAGACATCCCATTAAAATACCTATTGGAGAGGTCCCTATACCTAAAGAGGAGGGAATGCAAATACACATAGATATATTTTATGCACAATCATTAAAATTCATTACATGTATCGATAGTTATTCAAAGTTTTTGGTTATTAAACAAATTGAAGATAAGATTAATTTAGAAGATAAAGTGTTAGAGATATTACATGGGTTCTCTAATGTAAAGAGAATAACAATTGATAATGAACCAGGATTTACTACGGTACAATTTAAATCCCTGATGCAGAGACTTCAGATTGATAATTATTTCTTCAAAAAGTAATAAAAGAAGATTTAGGAAATAAGGTTACAATTAACTACAGAAATAGAATAGAACATAAAGATAATATGAAATCTTGAATATATGTCATTGAAAATGAACACGGACGATTGACTATAACTGATTTAATGGACATTTCTAACTTTAAGCTACGGCAAAATAAAGATGTAATTGATAAATATATTGAGTATTCAAAAATTATAAATGATTGCAAATACTATGAAGTAAGAGCAATCACACAAGAAAACGGTAAATTAGTAATTGGCAAAGAAATTGCAAAATGCAAAAAATAATATATTAATATAAAAAATTGTAAAAAAGAAATGATAAACACCTATTGTAAAATTAATAATACAAATACTTGCCTATCAGATATTTTGTCCAGAAAAAAAGTAAATGTATAAAAATCAAGACAAAAATAAAGAAATAGATGTAATTAAAGAAGGAGCAATATAAGTATCTGGAAATAACACAGTTGATGTATTCTTTTTCAAAAAGCTTAGACCACCCACAAAATGTAAACAATAAAACCAATTACTGAATAAGCGAATATTGTAACTGACACTTATTGTAAGAAATAAGCAAATAAGAAAATTGTATAAAAAAGAGTAAATTGAAATAAAGAGACCAGTTATCCATCAGGGTCACTCAAACTATCGTATTTGATTTCTTCCGCGCGTCCGCGGAATTTATAGATTTTTTTCATACTTCCTAATCGAAGGAAGTTAATTGGCACCCAACAACGTGGGGCATGTGTTACATCTGTTTAGTGATATCCTAGGAAAAAACAGAGGGAGAAAATAGCAATTATCCCTAGCCGCAAGGACAATCACAGTGACGCGTGTCGGAACCGCAAATCTAACAATCAAGTATTCTCTCGGGAAGAGAAAAGTAAAAAAAAAAAACTTACATTCCTCAGGAGAAAAAATGGATTACAACAACATGAAAATTCCTGAATTACACAAGTTAATAAATGTTAACCAATTTTTAAAATTACAAGTACTAAATTCGACAAGTGAATAAACGTTTTACAACAACACTAAAATTACTAAATTCCACATGTGAAAAAATGTTTTACATCAACATGTGAATAAGTGTTTTACAAAAATTTTAAAATTACTAATTAATTATAAATAATGAAAAGGAAGAAGACATATTTAGCTAAGGAGATGAGTCTGAGCGACATGAGAGTAAAGGAAATATAAAAGATGAAAACATTAAAGGCAATACAAGGTGCGTTCCAAAGTAAAAAGTAACAAAGTAAACTCTAGTGGCGCCATCTATATGTCGACTAGTGCGTTAGAATCTGCTACCCTTTATCGACTTCCAGTACAAATTTCATGACATTTCACATGCCATGGAAGTGAAGTTATTGCGTAGTGTCAGTATGTTTTTGTTATCGAACAAAGAGCCAACATTAAATTTTGTTTTAAAATTGGTAAAACTTTTACCAAAACTTCAATTGATGAAACAAGTTTATGGCGATGATTGTCTATCCCGTAGCAGAATGCACGAGTGGTTTTAACGTTTTCAAAGTGGCAGTTGTTTCTATGATTCCAAGGGTATTGTCCACAAAGAATTTGTTCCACCCTGCCAAAACGTTACTGGGGTATTCTACCTTGGAGTTTGAAGCGTTTGGTGCGCCGTATTTGACGTGTTCGGCCCGAATATCGCGAAGATGGAAGTTGGCGTTTGTTGCACGATAATGCGCCGTCTCATCGATCGACGCTTGTGGCCGATTATTTGGCCAAAAATCACCTTTTAACAATCAACCAATCCCCGTATTCACCTGATAAGGCACCGTGCGACTTCTGCTTTTTCGGAAAAATGCATTTGTCGATGAAAGGAAAGCGTTATGCAGACGTGGAGGGCCATTCAATAGGCTTACACCGGCATAATGGTGGCCATAACTGGCAACGAGCTAAAACACTCGTTCGACATGCTTTTGGACCGTGCAAAAAGCTGTATTAAAGCAGAAGGAGACTATTTTGAATAAAATTAATTGATTCTTTTTCTCATTTGTTCTGTCTAGTTTTTAAAAGTCCTGTTTACTTTGGAACGCACCTTGTAGAATTACTTTGGGAGCTGAGACTCCTAGAGCACCAGCTGAAGATTTATACCAGCACAATGAATATATTAAAAATAAAATATATATTGTGGAACAAGAAAGTTCTACAACGCCAACCGACAATACCGGCAACAAAAGATTAAAATTTACTGTGGAATAAAAAAGTTCTACAACGTCAGTCGATGTACTTACCGACAATAAAAAAAATTATCTAAACAAAATTACTTTGGAGGAAGAATTTTTTGAAGCACCAGCTGAAGAAAATACCGGCATAAATAAAGAAAAAATTTTATATTTGAGGAAATAAATTAGAAATAAAATAAATGAAATACATTCTTCAATAAACATGAATTTACCGTTTCTAATGGATATTCGTGCGGAAACAAGAACTTCGGTAAATACTCCAATTTGGAGTAAACAGTATCCTTTAGCATCAAATGCTTTTGTGAATAAAGAAATCGATAGTCATTTAAAAAACGAAGTTCTACGACCAAGTAAAAGTCCTTATAATTCTCCAATCTGGGTGGTATCAAAAAAGGGTATCAATAATAATGGCACAGCAAAATTTAGAATGGTAGTGCATTTCAAAAAACTAAATGAAATTACTATTTCGGATACATATCCGATACCAGATACAAATGTTAAACTTTAAAACTAGGAGGAGAATCAGGATTTCCAAATTTAAATGAAGCCTGAGGACATCGAGAAACTGCATTTTCAGTAAATAATGGAAAATACGAATTTTTAAGAATGACATTTGGTTTAAAGAATAAAACGTATATATTGATGATATAATTGTTTTTTACGCAACTTAGTGGATCACATAAAAAATTTGAATCAAATAATCAACATACTTAAAAAATCAAATATGAAAATATCATATCAAAGTCAAAATTTTTTGAAAATGAAGTTAAATTTTCGGGATGCAAAAGATGTAATCAAAACGGATCCGCATAAAGTTGAAGCGATCTGTAGTTTTTCATTACCAAAAACAGTACGACAACTTCGAAGTTTCATTGAAATGATTGGATATTATTGAAATGATTAATTGCAACACTGAACGCCAACTATAGTTAATATTTTGTACTTGTCAAAAACCTTTACTGTTGGCAACCTTACTCTGTAATCTACTATTGTCATTTTATTTTTTACAATATAATATATTCCGTCGATTTGCTCAGTTCGTGTTTTTATTTTAATTTCCTAGTTTATCAAGTAAATACTTAAATACTAACATATAATAAGAGGTTATGGGCAATATATGTCCGATAGTATATTAGGGAAGTTTTTCAAAATATAATATAAGCACTGTGATTCACTTAGATTGAAGTTAGTTAACCTAAAAATTCAAATCAAAATCGGCCATTGCCGGCGTGCTCATTTTTTTTCCCAGCAATTTCAGCTTATTTTTTTGAAAAAAGTACTTAACAAAATGGCATCACAAATATCAATGGGTACTATTGAGAAACTAATTGGAAGAGAAAATTACCAAAGTTGGAAGTTTGCCGTAAAAACTACCTCGAACATGAAGAATTGTGGCAAGAGATTGAACCTGATCCAGCCTATGTATCTGATAGCAAGAAAAATACGAAAGCAAAATCGAAAATAATACTGTTGGTGGACCCAGTTAATTACGTCCATGTACAAGAGGCTACAACAGCGAAACAGGTTTGGACTAAATTAGAAAAAGTGTTTGATGACTCAGGGTTTAGCAGAAAAGTAGGTTTATAGAGAGATTTGATCACCACTAGCTTGGACAATTGCTCGAGTGTCGAAGAATATGTCAATAAGGTAATGTCAACAGCTCACAAGTTGAGAAATATCAATTTTGTAGTAGGTGACGAGTGGCTGGGTACGTTGCTGCTCCCTGGTCTCCCAGATTACTACAAGCCAATGATAATGGCTTTGGAGAGCTCCGGTGTGAATATTACTGCAGATTATGTAAAAACTAAGTTGTTACAAGAAGTTAAGGTATCATATTCGGCTGCTTACTATGCCAAGTCATATAATAAACAAAATATGTCAAAGCAAAAAAATCCTAATAACCAATTTCAGAGGAAAGGGCAACCCAAAGAACCACGGTGCTTTGTATGTAACAAGTATGGTCACATGAGTAGGATCGCATCGTAATAACATGTATATATTGAACAATGTTTCTGAAGCACCGGCATTGCTATCAACAGCAGATGAGCGAGATATGAATTTATGGCATCAAAGAATGGGCCATCTCAATTTCACAGACATACAGAAGGTAACTGATAGTGCAGACGGGGTTGCACAACTTGCTTAGAGGGAAAAATGAGTAGACAACCATTTAAAAATACTGGTACTAGGGCTTCAGAATTGCTCCAATTAATTCACTCAGATTTATGTGGCCCGATGGAGACAAGTTCTATTGGAGGTGCCAGATATTATGTTACGTTCATTGATGATTATAGTAGGAAAGTATCTGTCTATTTCATGAAGCGCAAGTCTGAAACTTTAGAAAAGTTTAAAGAATTTAAGAATTTAGTAGAAAATGAAACCAATAAGAAAATAAAGACGTTACGCAAAGATAATGGAAAAGAATATGTAAACAATGATTTTAAATTGTTTTTGTGTAAATCTGGTATCCAGCATCAAACAAGTAATCCATATACACCACAGCAAAACGGTATGGCAGAGCGCATGAATCGCACATTAGTAGAGAGAGCTAGATGCCTAATTTTGAATTCCAGATTACAAAAAATATTTTGGACTGAAGGGGTCTCAATAGCGGCATATATAACAAATCGTTCACCAACAAAAGCTTTGGACTACAAGACGCCATATGAATTGTGGATAGGTAAAAGACCAAACTTAAACAACATGAAAATATTTGGTTGTCACGCAATGGTTCATGTACCAAAAGAAAGCAGACGAAAATGGGACTCGAAAGCTACTAAGATGATAGTAGTGGGTTATTGCGAATATACTAAAGGCTACAGATTGTATGATGAGAGTAAAAAATAAATAAAAAAGAGTAGAGATGTTGTTTTCTTGGAATACACACCTAGGAATAATTGTGTAATTATGCCACTTACTTCTTTGCAAGAACAGGAAACAACAGCCAAACAAGAATCTGATACCGATACTTTAGTAAATGAAAGTTCAGAAGAGGAACAATTGTATGATACCAGCAGTGATATGTCATATTCAGAAAGAGATGATGACCCAGATTACACACCGGAAAGACATGATGACGATTCTATACCATTAAGAAATATAACTCTGAGGCCAAGGAATATCAAACCCAAACCTACTACTTATTTTTGTTATGAAGAGAAACCAACATGTTCATCAGCATTATTAAAGGAACCAGAGACTGTGGAAGATACTCTATCAAGCCCAAAAGCAAAAGAGTGGAAAGAAGCTATGGATAGCGAGTATGAATCGCTTCTTCAGAATAATACATGGACATTGGTAACTCTACCTGAAGACAAAAGAATAATCCCTTGCAAATGGGTTTACAAAATGAAAATAGATGCAAATGGTGAAGTTGTACGATACAAAGCAAGATTAGTAATAAAAGGATTCAGACAGAGGAAAGGAACTGAATATAATGAAATGTTTGCTCCAGTAGTACGGCACACTTCAATAAGACATTTGTTTGCACTAGCTGTAAAAGAAAATTTATATATAGATCAAATGGATTCAGTTACAGCATTTTTGCAGGGAGATATAGATTCTGAAATATATATGAATCAACCACCTGGCTATGAACACGGACAAGAAGTTTGCAGATTAAATAAGTCTATTTATGGCTTATAACAGGCGTGTCGACAATGGAATTTGAAACTTACTTCTGTTCTCAAACAGTTAGGATTGGAAAGTACGTCTGTTGATCCATGTATTTACTACAAAAATGATAATGAAAACATCATCTTTATATTGATCTATGTTGATGATTTATTATTTTTTTATAATAATGAAGAGAAAGGTAAAGAGATCAAGCTACAACTTAAAAGTAAATTTGAAATGAAATCACTTGGACCTGTCAAATATTTTATTGGCTGGAGGATAAGTCAAAACGCGGCCAGAGACCAAATTTATATTAATCAGACTGCTTATATAGAAAAAATGCTACAGAGATTCAATATGACAGATTGTAATCCAGTCCATTCGCCCTGTGATCTTAGTTCCAAATTGATCAGCACAGGAGATGAAAATAATATTATTAGTAATGCACCTTATCAAGAAGCTATTGGAAGTTTACTTTACTTATCACAAGGAACAAGACCAGATATTTGTTTTGTTGTAAACAAATTGAGTAGTTTCAACAACAAACCAGAAACACAACACTGGTTGGCAGTAAAAAGAGTGCTACGCTACTTAAAAGGAACTAAGGATTATAAATTAAAATTTTGCCAAGATAAAGATGAAAGAGGAGTGTTTGGCTACTGTGATTCAGATTGGGCTTCTGACATTAACAGCCGGAGATCATGCTCGGGCTACATTTTTTTGTTTCAGGGTGCTTCAGTCTCATGGTGTTCTAAACGACAGAACACAGTTGCCTTATCAACCATGGAGGCTGAATATATGGCACTAGCTACGGCCACACAAGAGGCTATGTGACTAAGGCATTTAGAGTCGAAACTAAATTGGAAGCTTATGAAGCTTGAAATGATAAATTGCAACACTGAACGCCATCTATAGTTAATATTTTGTACTTGTCAAAAACCTTTACTGTTGGCAACCTTACTCTGTAATCTACTATTGTCATTTTATTTTTTACAATATAATATATTCCGTCGATTTGCTCAGTTCGTGTTTTTATTTTAATTTCCTAGTTTATCAAGTAAATACTTAAATACTAACATATAATAAGAGGTTATGGGCAATATATGTCCGATAGTATATTAGGGAAGTTTTTCAAAATATAATATAAGCACTGTGATTCACTTAGATTGAAGTTAGTTAACCTAAAAATTCAAATCAAAATCGGCCATTGCCGGCGTGCTCATTTTTTTCCCCAGCAATTTCAGCTTATTTTTTTGAGAAAAGTACTTAATAAAATGGCATCACAAATATCAATGGGTACTATTGAGAAACTAATTGGAAGAGAAAATTACCAAAGTTGGAAGTTTGCCGTAAAAACTACCTCGAACATGAAGAATTGTGGCAAGAGATTGAACCTGATCCAGCCTATGTATCTGATAGCAAGAAAAATACGAAAGCAAAATCGAAAATAATACTGTTGGTGGACCCAGTTAATTACGTCCATGTACAAGAGGCTACAACAGCGAAACAGGTTTGGACTAAATTAGAAAAAGTGTTTGATGACTCAGGGTTTAGCAGAAAAGTAGGTTTATAGAGAGATTTGATCACCACTAGCTTGGACAATTGCTCGAGTGTCGAAGAATATGTCAATAAGGTAATGTCAACAGCTCACAAGTTGAGAAATATCAATTTTGTAGTAGGTGACGAGTGGCTGGGTACGTTGCTGCTTGCTGGTCTCCCAGATTACTACAAGCCAATGATAATGGCTTTGGAGAGCTCCGGTGTGAATATTACTGCAGATTATGTAAAAACTAAGTTGTTACAAGAAGTTAAGGTATCATATTCGGCTGCTTACTATGCCAAGTCATATAATAAACAAAATATGTCAAAGCAAAAAAATCCTAATAACCAATTTCAGAGGAAAGGGCAACCCAAAGAACCACGGTGCTTTGTATGTAACAAGTATGGTCACATGAGTAGGATCGCATCGTAATAACATGTATATATTGAACAATGTTTCTGAAGCACCGGCATTGCTATCAACAGCAGATGAGCGAGATATGAATTTATGGCATCAAAGAATGGGCCATCTCAATTTCACAGACATACAGAAGGTAACTGATAGTGCAGACGGGGTTGCACAACTTGCTTAGAGGGAAAAATGAGTAGACAACCATTTAAAAATACTGGTACTAGGGCTTCAGAATTGCTCCAATTAATTCACTCAGATTTATGTGGCCCGATGGAGACAAGTTCTATTGGAGGTGCCAGATATTATGTTACGTTCATTGATGATTATAGTAGGAAAGTATCTGTCTATTTCATGAAGCGCAAGTCTGAAACTTTAGAAAAGTTTAAAGAATTTAAGAATTTAGTAGAAAATGAAACCAATAAGAAAATAAAGACGTTACGCAAAGATAATGGAAAAGAATATGTAAACAATGATTTTAAATTGTTTTTGTGTAAATCTGGTATCCAGCATCAAACAAGTAATCCATATACACCACAGCAAAACGGTATGGCAGAGCGCATGAATCGCACATTAGTAGAGAGAGCTAGATGCCTAATTTTGAATTCCAGATTACAAAAAATATTTTGGACTGAAGGGGTCTCAATAGCGGCATATATAACAAATCGTTCACCAACAAAAGCTTTGGACTACAAGACGCCATATGAATTGTGGATAGGTAAAAGACCAAACTTAAACAACATGAAAATATTTGGTTGTCACGCAATGGTTCATGTACCAAAAGAAAGCAGACGAAAATGGGACTCGAAAGCTACTAAGATGATAGTAGTGGGTTATTGCGAATATACTAAAGGCTACAGATTGTATGATGAGAGTAAAAAATAAATAAAAAAGAGTAGAGATGTTGTTTTCTTGGAATACACACCTAGGAATAATTGTGTAATTATGCCACTTACTTCTTTGCAAGAACAGGAAACAACAGCCAAACAAGAATCTGATACCGATACTTTAGTAAATGAAAGTTCAGAAGAGGAACAATTGTATGATACCAGCAGTGATATGTCATATTCAGAAAGAGATGATGACCCAGATTACACACCGGAAAGACATGATGACGATTCTATACCATTAAGAAATATAACTCTGAGGCCAAGGAATATCAAACCCAAACCTACTACTTATTTTTGTTATGAAGAGAAACCAACATGTTCATCAGCATTATTAAAGGAACCAGAGACTGTGGAAGATACTCTATCAAGCCCAAAAGCAAAAGAGTGGAAAGAAGCTATGGATAGCGAGTATGAATCGCTTCTTCAGAATAATACATGGACATTGGTAACTCTACCTGAAGACAAAAGAATAATCCCTTGCAAATGGGTTTACAAAATGAAAATAGATGCAAATGGTGAAGTTGTACGATACAAAGCAAGATTAGTAATAAAAGGATTCAGACAGAGGAAAGGAACTGAATATAATGAAATGTTTGCTCCAGTAGTACGGCACACTTCAATAAGACATTTGTTTGCACTAGCTGTAAAAGAAAATTTATATATAGATCAAATGGATTCAGTTACAGCATTTTTGCAGGGAGATATAGATTCTGAAATATATATGAATCAACCACCTGGCTATGAACACGGACAAGAAGTTTGCAGATTAAATAAGTCTATTTATGGCTTATAACAGGCGTGTCGACAATGGAATTTGAAACTTACTTCTGTTCTCAAACAGTTAGGATTGGAAAGTACGTCTGTTGATCCATGTATTTACTACAAAAATGATAATGAAAACATCATCTTTATATTGATCTATGTTGATGATTTATTATTTTTTTATAATAATGAAGAGAAAGGTAAAGAGATCAAGCTACAACTTAAAAGTAAATTTGAAATGAAATCACTTGGACCTGTCAAATATTTTATTGGCTGGAGGATAAGTCAAAACGCGGCCAGAGACCAAATTTATATTAATCAGACTGCTTATATAGAAAAAATGCTACAGAGATTCAATATGACAGATTGTAATCCAGTCCATTCGCCCTGTGATCTTAGTTCCAAATTGATCAGCACAGGAGATGAAAATAATATTATTAGTAATGCACCTTATCAAGAAGCTATTGGAAGTTTACTTTACTTATCACAAGGAACAAGACCAGATATTTGTTTTGTTGTAAACAAATTGAGTAGTTTCAACAACAAACCAGAAACACAACACTGGTTGGCAGTAAAAAGAGTGCTACGCTACTTAAAAGGAACTAAGGATTATAAATTAAAATTTTGCCAAGATAAAGATGAAAGAGGAGTGTTTGGCTACTGTGATTCAGATTGGGCTTCTGACATTAACAGCCGGAGATCATGCTCGGGCTACATTTTTTTGTTTCAGGGTGCTTCAGTCTCATGGTGTTCTAAACGACAGAACACAGTTGCCTTATCAACCATGGAGGCTGAATATATGGCACTAGCTACGGCCACACAAGAGGCTATGTGACTAAGGCATTTAGAGTCGAAACTAAATTGGAAGCTTATGAAGCTTGAAATGATAAATTGCAACACTGAACGCCATCTATAGTTAATATTTTGTACTTGTCAAAAACCTTTACTGTTGGCAACCTTACTCTGTAATCTACTATTGTCATTTTATTTTTTACAATATAATATATTCCGTCGATTTGCTCAGTTCGTGTTTTTATTTTAATTTCCTAGTTTATCAAGTAAATACTTAAATACTAACATATAATAAGAGGTTATGGGCAATATATGTCCGATAGTATATTAGGGAAGTTTTTCAAAATATAATATAAGCACTGTGATTCACTTAGATTGAAGTTAGTTAACCTAAAAATTCAAATCAAAATCGGCCATTGCCGGCGTGCTCATTTTTTTCCCCAGCAATTTCAGCTTATTTTTTTGAGAAAAGTACTTAATAAAATGGCATCACAAATATCAATGGGTACTATTGAGAAACTAATTGGAAGAGAAAATTACCAAAGTTGGAAGTTTGCCGTAAAAACTACCTCGAACATGAAGAATTGTGGCAAGAGATTGAACCTGATCCAGCCTATGTATCTGATAGCAAGAAAAATACGAAAGCAAAATCGAAAATAATACTGTTGGTGGACCCAGTTAATTACGTCCATGTACAAGAGGCTACAACAGCGAAACAGGTTTGGACTAAATTAGAAAAAGTGTTTGATGACTCAGGGTTTAGCAGAAAAGTAGGTTTATAGAGAGATTTGATCACCACTAGCTTGGACAATTGCTCGAGTGTCGAAGAATATGTCAATAAGGTAATGTCAACAGCTCACAAGTTGAGAAATATCAATTTTGTAGTAGGTGACGAGTGGCTGGGTACGTTGCTGCTTGCTGGTCTCCCAGATTACTACAAGCCAATGATAATGGCTTTGGAGAGCTCCGGTGTGAATATTACTGCAGATTATGTAAAAACTAAGTTGTTACAAGAAGTTAAGGTATCATATTCGGCTGCTTACTATGCCAAGTCATATAATAAACAAAATATGTCAAAGCAAAAAAATCCTAATAACCAATTTCAGAGGAAAGGGCAACCCAAAGAACCACGGTGCTTTGTATGTAACAAGTATGGTCACATGAGTAGGATCGCATCGTAATAACATGTATATATTGAACAATGTTTCTGAAGCACCGGCATTGCTGTCAACAGCAGATGAGCGAGATATGAATTTATGGCATCAAAGAATGGGCCATCTCAATTTCACAGACATACAGAAGGTAACTGATAGTGCAGACGGGGTTGCACAACTTGCTTAGAGGGAAAAATGAGTAGACAACCATTTAAAAATACTGGTACTAGGGCTTCAGAATTGCTCCAATTAATTCACTCAGATTTATGTGGCTCGATGGAGACAAGTTCTATTGGAGGTGCCAGATATTATGTTACGTTCATTGATGATTATAGTAGGAAAGTATCTGTCTATTTCATGAAGAGCAAGTCTGAAACTTTAGAAAAGTTTAAAGAATTTAAGAATTTAGTAGAAAATGAAACCAATAAGAAAATAAAGACGTTACGCAAAGATAATGGAAAAGAATATGTAAACAATGATTTTAAATTGTTTTTGTGTAAATCTGGTATCCAGCATCAAACAAGTAATCCATATACACCACAGCAAAACGGCATGGCAGAGCGTATGAATCGCACATTAGTAGAGAGAGCTAGATGCCTAATTTTGAATTCCAGATTACATAAAATATTTTGGACTGAAGGGGTCTCAATAGCGGCATATATAACAAATCGTTCACCAACAAAAGCTTTGGACTACAAGACGCCATATGAATTGTGGATAGGTAAAAGACCAAACTTAAACAACATGAAAATATTTGGTTGTCACGCAATGGTTCATGTACCAAAAGAAAGCAGACGAAAATGGGACTCGAAAGCTACTAAGATGATATTAGTGGGTTATTGCGAATATACTAAAGGCTACAGATTGTATGATGAGAGTAAAAAACAAATAAAAAAGAGTAGAGATGTTGTTTTCTTGGAATACACAGCTAGGAATAATTGTGTAATTATGCCACTTACTTCTTTGCAAGAACAGGAAACAACAGCCAAACAAGAATCTGATACCGATACTTTAGTAAATGAAAGTTCAGAAGAGGAACAATTGTATGATACCAGCAGTGATATGTCATATTCAGAAAGAGATGATGACCCAGATTACACACCGGAAAGACATGATGACGATTCTATACCATTAAGAAATATAACTCTGAGGCCAAGGAATATCAAACCCAAACCTACTACTTATTTTTGTTATGAAGAGAAACCAACATGTTCATCAGCATTATTAAAGGAACCAGAGACTGTGGAAGATACTCTATCAAGCCCAAAAGCAAAAGAGTGGAAAGAAGCTATGGATAGCGAGTATGAATCGCTTCTTCAGAATAATACATGGACATTGGTAACTCTACCTGAAGACAAAAGAATAATCCCTTGCAAATGGGTTTACAAAATGAAAATAGATGCAAATGGTGAAGTTGTACGATACAAAGCAAAATTAATAATAAAAGGATTCAGACAGAGGAAAGGAACTGAATATAATGAAATGTTTGCTCCAGTAGTACGGTACACTTCAATAAGATATTTGTTTGCACTAGCTGTAAAAGAAAATTTATATATAGATCAAATGGATTCAGTTACAGCATTTTTGCAGGGAGATATAGATTCTGAAATATATATGAATCAACCACCTGGCTATGAACACGGACAAGAAGTTTGCAGATTAAATAAGTCTATTTATGGCTTATAACAGGCGTGTCGACAATGGAATTTGAAACTTACTTCTGTTCTCAAACAGTTAGGATTGGAAAGTACGTCTGTTGATCCATGTATTTACTACATAAATGATAATGAAAACATCATCTTTATATTGATCTATGTTGATGATTTATTAATTTTTTATAATAATGAAGAGAAAGGTAAAGAGATCAAGCTACAACTTAAAAGTAAATTTGAAATGAAATCACTTGGACCTGTCAATTATTTTATTGGCTGGAGGATAAGTCAAAACGCGGCCAGAGACCAAATTTATATTGATCAGACTGCTTATATAGAAAAAATGCTACACAGATTCAATATGACAGATTGTAATCCAGTCCATTCGCCCTGTGATCTTAGTTCCAAATTGATCAGCACAGGAGATGAAAATAATATTATTAGTAATGCACCTTATCAAGAAGCTATTGGAAGTTTACTTTACTTATCACAAGGAACAAGACCAGATATTTGTTTTGTTGTAAACAAATTGAGTAGTTTCAACAACAAACCAGAAACACAACACTGGTTGGCAGTAAAAAGAGTGCTACGCTACTTAAAAGGAACTAAGGATTATAAATTAAAATTTTGCCAAGATAAAGATGAAAGAGGAGTGTTTGGCTACTGTGATTCAGATTGGGCTTCTGACATTAACAGCCGGAGATCATGCTCGGGCTACATTTTTTTGTTTCAGGGTGCTTCAGTCTCATGGTGTTCTAAACGACAGAACACAGTTGCCTTATCAACCATGGAGGCTGAATATATGGCACTAGCTACGGCCACACAAGAGGCTATGTGGCTAAGGCATTTAGAGTCGAAACTAAATTGGAAGCTAATGAAGCTTGAAATGATAAATTGCAACACTGAACGCCATCTATAGTTAATATTTTGTACTTGTCAAAAACCTTTACTGTTGGCAACCTTACTCTGTAATCTACTATTGTCATTTTATTTTTTACAATATAATATATTCCGTCGATTTGCTCAGTTCGTGTCTTTATTTTAATTTCCTAGTTTATCAAGTAAATACTTAAATACTAACATATAATAAGAGGTTATGGGCAATATATGTCCGATAGTATATTAGGGAAGTTTTTCAAAATATAATATAAGCACTGTGATTCACTTAGATTGAAGTTAGTTAACCTAAAAATTCAAATCAAAATCGGCCATTGCCGGCGTGCTCATTTTTTTTCCCAGCAATTTCAGCTTATTTTTTTGAGAAAAGTACTTAATAAAATGGCATCACAAATATCAATGGGTACTATTGAGAAACTAATCGGAAGAGAAAATTACCAAAGTTGGAAGTTTGCCGTAAAAACTACCTCGAACATGAAGAATTGTCGCAAGAGATTGAACCTGATCCAGCCTATGTATCTGATAGCAAGAAAAATACGAAAGCAAAATCGAAAATAATACTGTTGGTGGACCCAGTTAATTACGTCCATGTACAAGAGGATACAACAGCGAAACAGGTTTGGACTAAATTAGAAAAAGTGTTAGATGACTCAGGGTTTAGCAGAAAAGTAGGTTTATAGAGAGATTTGATCACCACTAGCTTGGACAATTGCTCGAGTGTCGAAGAATATGTCAATAAGGTAATGTCAACAGCTCACAAGTTGAGAAATATCAATTTTGTAGTAGGTGACGAGTGGCTGGGTACGTTGCTGCTCCCTGGTCTCCCAGATTACTACAAGCCAATGATAATGGCTTTGGAGAGCTTCGGTGTGAATATTACTGCAGATTATGTAAAAACTAAGTTGTTACAAGAAGTTAAGGTATCATATTCAGCTGCTTACTATGCCAAGTCATATAATAAACAAAATATGTCAAAGCAAAAAAATCCTAATAACCAATTTCAGAGGAAAGGGCAACCCAAAGAACCACGGTGCTTTGTATGTAACAAGTATGGTCACATGAGTAGGATCGCATCGTAATAACATGTATATATTGAACAATGTTTCTGAAGCACCGGCATTGCTATCAACAGCAGATGAGCGAGATAAGAATTTATGGCATCAAAGAATGGGCCATCTCAATTTCACAGACATACAGAAGGTAACTGATAGTGCAGACGGGGTTGCACAACTTGCTTAGAGGGAAAAATGAGTAGACAACCATTTAAAAATACTGGTACTAGGGCTTCAGAATTGCTCCAATTAATGCACTCAGATTTATGTGGCTCGATGGAGACAAGTTCTATTGGAGGTGCCAGATATTATGTTACGTTCATTGATGATTATAGTAGGAAAGTATCTGTCTATTTCATGAAGAGCAAGTCTGAAACTTTAGAAAAGTTTAAAGAATTTAAGAATTTAGTAGAAAATGAAACCAATAAGAAAATAAAGACGTTACGCAAAGATAATGGAAAAGAATATGTAAACAATGATTTTAAATTGTTTTTGTGTAAATCTGGTATCCAGCATCAAACAAGTAATCCATATACACCACAGCAAAACGGTATGGCAGAGCGTATGAATCGCACATTAGTAGAGAGAGCAAGATGCCTAATTTTGAATTCCAGATTACAAAAAATATTTTGGACTGAAGGGGTCTCAATAGCGGCATATATAACAAATCGTTCACCAACAAAAGCTTTGGACTACAAGACGCCATATGAATTGTGGATAGGTAAAAGACCAAACTTAAACAACATGAAAATATTTGGTTGTCACGCAATGGTTCATGTACCAAAAGAAAGCAGACGAAAATGGGACTCGAAAGCTACTAAGATGATATTAGTGGGTTATTGCGAATATACTAAAGGCTACAGATTGTATGATGAGAGTAAAAAATAAATAAAAAAGAGTAGAGATGTTGTTTTCTTGGAATACACACCTAGGAATAATTGTGTAATTATGCCACTTACTTCTTTGCAAGAACAGGAAACAACAGCCAAACAAGAATCTGATACCGATACTTTAGTAAATGAAAGTTCAGAAGAGGAACAATTGTATGATACCAGCAGTGATATGTCATATTCAGAAAGAGATGATGACCCAGATTACACACCGGAAAGACATGATGACGATTCTATACCATTAAGAAATATAACTCTGAGGCCAAGGAATATCAAACCCAAACCTACTACTTATTTTTGTTATGAAGAGAAACCAACATGTTCATCAGCATTATTAAAGGAACCAGAGACTGTGGAAGATACTCTATCAAGCCCAAAAGCAAAAGAGTGGAAAGAAGCTATGGATAGCGAGTATGAATCGCTTCTTCAGAATAATACATGGACATTGGTAACTCTACCTGAAGACAAAAGAATAATCCCTTGCAAATGGGTTTACAAAATGAAAATAGATGCAAATGGTGAAGTTGTACGATACAAAGCAAGATTAGTAATAAAAGGATTCAGACAGAGGAAAAGAACTGAATATAATGAAATGTTTGTTTCAGTAGTACGGCACACTTCAATAAGACATTTGTTTGCACTAGCTGTAAAAGAAAATTTATATATAGATCAAATGGATTCAGTTACAGCATTTTTGCAGGGAGATATAGATTCTGAAATATATATGAATCAACCACCTGGCTGTGAACACGGACAAGAAGTTTGCAGATTAAATAAGTCTATTTATGGCTTATAACAGGCGTGTCGACAATGGAATTTGAAACTTACTTCTGTTCTCAAACAGTTAGGATTGGAAAGTACGTCTGTTGATCCATGTATTTACTACAAAAATGATAATGAAAACATCATCTTTATATTGATCTATGTTGATGATTTATTATTTTTTTATAATAATGAAGAGAAAGGTAGAGAGATCAAGCTACAACTTAAAAGTAAATTTGAAATGAAATCACTTGGACCTGTCAATTATTTTATTGGCTGGAGGATAAGTCAAAACGCGGCCAGAGACCAAATTTATATTGATCAGACTGCTTATATAGAAAAAATGCTACAGAGATTCAATATGACAGATTGTAATCTAGTCCATTCGCCCTGTGATCTTAGTTCCAAATTGATCAGCACAGGAGATGAAAATAATATTATTAGTAATGCACCTTATCAAGAAGCTATTGGAAGTTTACTTTACTTATCACAAGGAACAAGACCAGATATTTGTTTTGTTGTAAACAAATTGAGTAGTTTCAACAACAAACCAGAAACACAACACTGGTTGGCAGTAAAAAGAGTGCTACGCTACTTAAAAGGAACTAAGGATTATAAATTAAAATTTTGCCAAGATAAAGATGAAAGAGGAGTGTTTGGCTACTGTGATTCAGATTGGGCTTCTGACATTAACAGCCGGAGATCATGCTCGGGCTACATTTTTTTGTTTCAGGGTGCTTCAGTCTCATGGTGTTCTAAACGACAGAACACAGTTGCCTTATCAACCATGGAGGCTGAATATATGGCACTAGCTACGGCCACACAAGAGGCTATGTGACTAAGTCATTTAGAGTCGAAACTAAATTGGAAGCTTATGAAGCTTGAAATGATAAATTGCAACACTGAACGCCATCTATAGTTAATATTTTGTACTTGTCAAAAACCTTTACTGTTGGCAACCTTACTCTGTAATCTACTATTGTCATTTTATTTTTTACAATATAATATATTCCGTCGATTTGCTCAGTTCGTGTTTTTATTTTAATTTCCTAGTTTATCAAGTAAATACTTAAATACTAACATATAATAAGAGGTTATGGGCAATATATGTCCGATAGTATATTAGGGAAGTTTTTCAAAATATAATATAAGCACTGTGATTCACTTAGATTGAAGTTAGTTAACCTAAAAATTCAAATCAAAATCGGCCATTGCCGGCGTGCTCATTTTTTTTCCCAGCAATTTCAGCTTATTTTTTTGAGAAAAGTACTTAATAAAATGGCATCACAAATATCAATGGGTACTATTGAGAAACTAATTGGAAGAGAAAATTACCAAAGTTGGAAGTTTGCCGTAAAAACTACCTCGAACATGAAGAATTGTGGCAAGAGATTGAACCTGATCCAGCCTATGTATATGATAGCAAGAAAAATACGAAAGCAAAATCGAAAATAATACTGTTGGTGGACCCAGTTAATTACGTCCATGTACAAGAGGATACAACAGCGAAACAGGTTTGGACTAAATTAGAAAAAGTGTTAGATGACTCAGGGTTTAGCAGAAAAGTAGGTTTATAGAGAGATTTGATCACCACTAGCTTGGACAATTGCTCGAGTGTCGAAGAATATGTCAATAAGGTAATGTCAACAGCTCACAAGTTGAGAAATATCAATTTTGTAGTAGGTGACGAGTGGCTGGGTACGTTGCTGCTCCCTGGTCTCCCAGATTACTACAAGCCAATGATAATGGCTTTGGAGAGCTCCGGTGTGAATATTACTGCAGATTATGTAAAAACTAAGTTGTTACAAGAAGTTAAGGTATCATATTCAGCTGCTTACTATGCCAAGTCATATAATAAACAAAATATGTCAAAGCAAAAAAATCCTAATAACCAATTTCAGAGGAAAGGGCAACCCAAAGAACCACGGTGCTTTGTATGTAACAAGTATGGTCACATGAGTAGGATCGCATCGTATTAACATGTATATATTGAACAATGTTTCTGAAGCACCGGCATTGCTATCAACAGCAGATGAGCGAGATATGAATTTATGGCATCAAAGAATGGGCCATCTCAATTTCACAGACATACAGAAGGTAACTGATAGTGCAGACGGGGTTGCACAACTTGCTTAGAGGGAAAAATGAGTAGACAACCATTTAAAAATACTGGTACTAGGGCTTCAGAATTGCTCCAAATAATTCACTCAGATTTATGTGGCCCGATGGAGACAAGTTCTATTGGAGGTGCCAGATATTATGTTACGTTCATTGATGATTATAGTAGGAAAGTATCTGTCTATTTCATGAAGAGCAAGTCTGAAACTTTAGAAAAGTTTAAAGAATTTAAGAATTTAGTAGAAAATGAAACCAATAAGAAAATAAAGACGTTACGCAAAGATAATGGAAAAGAATATGTAAACAATGATTTTAAATTGTTTTTGTGTAAATCTGGTATCCAGCATCAAACAAGTAATCCATATACACCACAGCAAAACGGTATGGCAGAGCGTATGAATCGCACATTAGTAGAGAGAGCTAGATGCCTAATTTTGAATTCCAGATTACAAAAAATATTTTGGACTGAAGGGGTCTCAATAGCGGCATATATAACAAATCGTTCACCAACAAAAGCTTTGGACTACAAGACGCCATATGAATTGTGGATAGGTAAAAGACCAAACTTAAAGAACATGAAAATATTTGGTTGTCACGCAATGGTTCATGTACCAAAAGAAAGCAGACGAAAATGGGACTCGAAAGCTACTAAGATGATATTAGTGGGTTATTGCGAATATACTAAAGGCTACAGATTGTATGATGAGAGTAAAAAACAAATAAAAAAGAGTAGAGATGTTGTTTTCTTGGAATACACAGCTAGGAATAATTGTGTAATTATGCCACTTACTTCTTTGCAAGAACAGGAAACAACAGCCAAACAAGAATCTGATACCGATACTTTAGTAAATGAAAGTTCAGAAGAGGAACAATTGTATGATACCAGCAGTGATATGTCATATTCAGAAAGAGATGATGACCCAGATTACACACCGGAAAGACATGATGACGATTCTATACCATTAAGAAATATAACTCTGAGGCCAAGGAATATCAAACCCAAACCTACTACTTATTTTTGTTATGAAGAGAAACCAACATGTTCATCAGCATTATTAAAGGAACCAGAGACTGTGGAAGATACTCTATCAAGCCCAAAAGCAAAAGAGTGGAAAGAAGCTATGGATAGCGAGTATGAATCGCTTCTTCAGAATAATACATGGACATTGGTAACTCTACCTGAAGACAAAAGAATAATCCCTTGCAAATGGGTTTACAAAATGAAAATAGATGCAAATGGTGAAGTTGTACGATACAAAGCAAGATTAGTAATAAAAGGATTCAGACAGAGGAAAAGAACTGAATATAATGAAATGTTTGTTTCAGTAGTACGGCACACTTCAATAAGACATTTGTTTGCACTAGCTGTAAAAGAAAATTTATATATAGATCAAATGGATTCAGTTACAGCATTTTTGCAGGGAGATATAGATTCTGAAATATATATGAATCAACCACCTGGCTGTGAACACGGACAAGAAGTTTGCAGATTAAATAAGTCTATTTATGGCTTATAACAGGCGTGTCGACAATGGAATTTGAAACTTACTTCTGTTCTCAAACAGTTAGGATTGGAAAGTACGTCTGTTGATCCATGTATTTACTACAAAAATGATAATGAAAACATCATCTTTATATTGATCTATGTTGATGATTTATTATTTTTTTATAATAATGAAGAGAAAGGTAGAGAGATCAAGCTACAACTTAAAAGTAAATTTGAAATGAAATCACTTGGACCTGTCAATTATTTTATTGGCTGGAGGATAAGTCAAAACGCGGCCAGAGACCAAATTTATATTGATCAGACTGCTTATATAGAAAAAATGCTACAGAGATTCAATATGACAGATTGTAATCTAGTCCATTCGCCCTGTGATCTTAGTTCCAAATTGATCAGCACAGGAGATGAAAATAATATTATTAGTAATGCACCTTATCAAGAAGCTATTGGAAGTTTACTTTACTTATCACAAGGAACAAGACCAGATATTTGTTTTGTTGTAAACAAATTGAGTAGTTTCAACAACAAACCAGAAACACAACACTGGTTGGCAGTAAAAAGAGTGCTACGCTACTTAAAAGGAACTAAGGATTATAAATTAAAATTTTGCCAAGATAAAGATGAAAGAGGAGTGTTTGGCTACTGTGATTCAGATTGGGCTTCTGACATTAACAGCCGGAGATCATGCTCGGGCTACATTTTTTTGTTTCAGGGTGCTTCAGTCTCATGGTGTTCTAAACGACAGAACACAGTTGCCTTATCAACCATGGAGGCTGAATATATGGCACTAGCTACGGCCACACAAGAGGCTATGTGACTAAGGCATTTAGAGTCGAAACTAAATTGGAAGCTTATGAAGCTTGAAATGATAAATTGCAACACTGAACGCCATCTATAGTTAATATTTTGTACTTGTCAAAAACCTTTACTGTTGGCAACCTTACTCTGTAATCTACTATTGTTATTTTATTTTTTACAATATAATATATTCCGTCGATTTGCTCAGTTCGTGTTTTTATTTTAATTTCCTAGTTTATCAAGTAAATACTTAAATACTAACATATACTAAGAGGTTATGGGCAATATATGTCCGATAGTATATTAGGGAAGTTTTTCAAAATATAATATAAGCACTGTGATTCACTTAGATTGAAGTTAGTTAACCTAAAAATTCAAATCAAAATCGGCCATTGCCGGCGTGCTCATTTTTTTTCCCAGCAATTTCAGCTTATTTTTTTGAGAAAAGTACTTAATAAAATGGCATCACAAATATCAATGGGTACTATTGAGAAACTAATTGGAAGAGAAAATTACCAAAGTTGGAAGTTTGCCGTAAAAACTACCTCGAACATGAAGAATTGTGGCAAGAGATTGAACCTGATCCAGCCTATGTATCTGATAGCAAGAAAAATACGAAAGCAAAATCGAAAATAATACTGTTGGTGGACCCAGTTAATTACGTCCATGTACAAGAGGATACAACAGCGAAACAGGTTTGGACTAAATTAGAAAAAGTGTTAGATGACTCAGGGTTTAGCAGAAAAGTAGGTTTATAGAGAGATTTGATCACCACTAGCTTGGACAATTGCTCGAGTGTCGAAGAATATGTCAATAAGGTAATGTCAACAGCTCACAAGTTGAGAAATATCAATTTTGTAGTAGGTGACGAGTGGCTGGGTACGTTGCTGCTCCCTGGTCTCCCAGATTACTACAAGCCAATGATAATGGCTTTGGAGAGCTCCGGTGTGAATATTACTGCAGATTATGTAAAAACTAAGTTGTTACAAGAAGTTAAGGTATCATATTCAGCTGCTTACTATGCCAAGTCATATAATAAACAAAATATGTCAAAGCAAAAAAATCCTAATAACCAATTTCAGAGGAAAGGGCAACCCAAAGAACCACGGTGCTTTGTATGTAACAAGTATGGTCACATGAGTAGGATCGCATCGTATTAACATGTATATATTGAACAATGTTTCTGAAGCACCGGCATTGCTATCAACAGCAGATGAGCGAGATATGAATTTATGGCATCAAAGAATGGGCCATCTCAATTTCACAGACATACAGAAGGTAACTGATAGTGCAGACGGGGTTGCACAACTTGCTTAGAGGGAAAAATGAGTAGACAACCATTTAAAAATACTGGTACTAGGGCTTCAGAATTGCTCCAAATAATTCACTCAGATTTATGTGGCCCGATGGAGACAAGTTCTATTGGAGGTGCCAGATATTATGTTACGTTCATTGATGATTATAGTAGGAAAGTATCTGTCTATTTCATGAAGAGCAAGTCTGAAACTTTAGAAAAGTTTAAAGAATTTAAGAATTTAGTAGAAAATGAAACCAATAAGAAAATAAAGACGTTACGCAAAGATAATGGAAAAGAATATGTAAACAATGATTTTAAATTGTTTTTGTGTAAATCTGGTATCCAGCATCAAACAAGTAATCCATATACACCACAGCAAAACGGTATGGCAGAGCGTATGAATCGCACATTAGTAGAGAGAGCTAGATGCCTAATTTTGAATTCCAGATTACAAAAAATATTTTGGACTGAAGGGGTCTCAATAGCGGCATATATAACAAATCGTTCACCAACAAAAGCTTTGGACTACAAGACGCCATATGAATTGTGGATAGGTAAAAGACCAAACTTAAAGAACATGAAAATATTTGGTTGTCACGCAATGGTTCATGTACCAAAAGAAAGCAGACGAAAATGGGACTCGAAAGCTACTAAGATGATATTAGTGGGTTATTGCGAATATACTAAAGGCTACAGATTGTATGATGAGAGTAAAAAACAAATAAAAAAGAGTAGAGATGTTGTTTTCTTGGAATACACAGCTAGGAATAATTGTGTAATTATGCCACTTACTTCTTTGCAAGAACAGGAAACAACAGCCAAACAAGAATCTGATACCGATACTTTAGTAAATGAAAGTTCAGAAGAGGAACAATTGTATGATACCAGCAGTGATATGTCATATTCAGAAAGAGATGATGACCCAGATTACACACCGGAAAGACATGATGACGATTCTATACCATTAAGAAATATAACTCTGAGGCCAAGGAATATCAAACCCAAACCTACTACTTATTTTTGTTATGAAGAGAAACCAACATGTTCATCAGCATTATTAAAGGAACCAGAGACTGTGGAAGATACTCTATCAAGCCCAAAAGCAAAAGAGTGGAAAGAAGCTATGGATAGCGAGTATGAATCGCTTCTTCAGAATAATACATGGACATTGGTAACTCTACCTGAAGACAAAAGAATAATCCCTTGCAAATGGGTTTACAAAATGAAAATAGATGCAAATGGTGAAGTTGTACGATACAAAGCAAGATTAGTAATAAAAGGATTCAGACAGAGGAAAAGAACTGAATATAATGAAATGTTTGTTTCAGTAGTACGGCACACTTCAATAAGACGTTTGTTTGCACTAGCTGTAAAAGAAAATTTATATATAGATCAAATGGATTCAGTTACAGCATTTTTGCAGGGAGATATAGATTCTGAAATATATATGAATCAACCACCTGGCTGTGAACACGGACAAGAAGTTTGCAGATTAAATAAGTCTATTTATGGCTTATAACAGGCGTGTCGACAATGGAATTTGAAACTTACTTCTGTTCTCAAACAGTTAGGATTGGAAAGTACGTCTGTTGATCCATGTATTTACTACAAAAATGATAATGAAAACATCATCTTTATATTGATCTATGTTGATGATTTATTATTTTTTTATAATAATGAAGAGAAAGGTAGAGAGATCAAGCTACAACTTAAAAGTAAATTTGAAATGAAATCACTTGGACCTGTCAATTATTTTATTGGCTGGAGGATAAGTCAAAACGCGGCCAGAGACCAAATTTATATTGATCAGACTGCTTATATAGAAAAAATGCTACAGAGATTCAATATGACAGATTGTAATCTAGTCCATTCGCCCTGTGATCTTAGTTCCAAATTGATCAGCACAGGAGATGAAAATAATATTATTAGTAATGCACCTTATCAAGAAGCTATTGGAAGTTTACTTTACTTATCACAAGGAACAAGACCAGATATTTGTTTTGTTGTAAACAAATTGAGTAGTTTCAACAACAAACCAGAAACACAACACTGGTTGGCAGTAAAAAGAGTGCTACGCTACTTAAAAGGAACTAAGGATTATAAATTAAAATTTTGCCAAGATAAAGATGAAAGAGGAGTGTTTGGCTACTGTGATTCAGATTGGGCTTCTGACATTAACAGCCGGAGATCATGCTCGGGCTACATTTTTTTGTTTCAGGGTGCTTCAGTCTCATGGTGTTCTAAACGACAGAACACAGTTGCCTTATCAACCATGGAGGCTGAATATATGGCACTAGCTACGGCCACACAAGAGGCTATGTGACTAAGGCATTTAGAGTCGAAACTAAATTGGAAGCTTATGAAGCTTGAAATGATAAATTGCAACACTGAACGCCATCTATAGTTAATATTTTGTACTTGTCAAAAACCTTTACTGTTGGCAACCTTACTCTGTAATCTGCTATTGTCATTTTATTTTTTACAATATAATATATTCCGTCGATTTGCTCAGTTCGTGTTTTTATTTTAATTTCCTAGTTTATCAAGTAAATACTTAAATACTAACATATAATAAGAGGTTATGGGCAATATATGTCCGATAGTATATTAGGGAAGTTTTTCAAAATATAATATAAGCACTGTGATTCACTTAGATTGAAGTTAGTTAACCTAAAAATTTAAATCAAAATCGGCCATTGCCGGCGTGCTCATTTTTTTTCCCAGCAATTTCAGCTTATTTTTTTGAGAAAAGTACTTAATAAAATGGCATCACAAATATCAATGGGTACTATTGAGAAACTAATTGAAAGAGAAAATTACCAAAGTTGGAAGTTTGCCGTAAAAACTACCTCGAACATGAAGAATTGTGGCAAGAGATTGAACCTGATCCAGCCTATGTATCTGATAGCAAGAAAAATACGAAAGCAAAATCGAAAATAATACTGTTGGTGGACCCAGTTAATTACGTCCATGTACAAGAGGATACAACAGCGAAACAGGTTTGGACTAAATTAGAAAAAGTGTTAGATGACTCAGGGTTTAGCAGAAAAGTAGGTTTATAGAGAGATTTGATCACCACTAGCTTGGACAATTGCTCGAGTGTCGAAGAATATGTCAATAAGGTAATGTCAACAGCTCACAAGTTGAGAAATATCAATTTTGTAGTAGGTGACGAGTGACTGGGTACGTTGCTGCTCCCTGGTCTCCCAGATTACTACAAGCCAATGATAATGGCTGTGGAGAGCTTCGGTGTGAATATTACTGCAGATTACGTAAAAACTAAGTTGTTACAAGAAGTTAAGGTATCATATTCAGCTGCTTACTATGCCAAGTCATATAATAAACAAAATATGTCAAAGCAAAAAAATCCTAATAACCAATTTCAGAGGAAAGGGCAACCCAAAGAACCACGGTGCTTTGTATGTAACAAGTATGGTCACATGAGTAGGATCGCATCGTAATAACATGTATATATTGAACAATGTTTCTAAAGCACCGGCATTGCTATCAACAGCAGATGAGCGAGATATGAATTTATGGCATCAAAGAATGGGCCATCTCAATTTCACAGACATACAGAAGGTAACTGATAGTGCACAACTTGCTTAGAGGGAAAAATGAGTAAACAACCATTTAAAAACTTTAGAAAAGTTTAAAGAATTTAAGAATTTAGTAGAAAATGAAACCAATAAGAAAATAAAGACGTTACGCAAAGATAATGGAAAAGAATATGTAAACAATGATTTTAAATTGTTTTTGTGTAAATCTGGTATCCAGCATCAAACAAGTAATCCATATACACCACAGCAAAACGGTATGGCAGAGCGTATGAATCGCACATTAGTAGAGAGAGCTAGATGCCTAATTTTGAATTCCAGATTACAAAAAATATTTTGGACTGAAGGGGTCTCAATAGCGGCATATATAACAAATCGTTCACCAACAAAAGCTTTGGACTACAAGACGCCATATGAATTGTGGATAGGTAAAAGACCAAACTTAAAGAACATGAAAATATTTGGTTGTCACGCAATGGTTCATGTACCAAAAGAAAGCAGACGAAAATGGGACTCGAAAGCTACTAAGATGATATTAGTGGGTTATTGCGAATATACTAAAGGCTACAGATTGTATGATGAGAGTAAAAAATAAATAAAAAAGAGTAGAGATGTTGTTTTCTTGGAATACACACCTAGGAATAATTGTGTAATTATGCCACTTACTTCTTTGCAAGAACAGGAAACAACAGCCAAACAAGAATCTGATACCGATACTTTAGTAAATGAAAGTTCAGAAGAGGAACAATTGTATGATACCAGCAGTGATATGTCATATTCAGAAAGAGATGATGACCCAGATTACACACCGGAAAGACATGATGACGATTCTATACCATTAAGAAATATAACTCTGAGGCCAAGGAATATCAAACCCAAACCTACTACTTATTTTTGTTATGAAGGGAAACCAACATGTTCATCAGCATTATTAAAGGAACCAGAGACTGTGGAAGATAGTCTATCAAGCCCAAAAGCAAAAGAGTGGAAAGAAGCTATGGATAGCGAGTATGAATCGCTTCTTCAGAATAATACATGGACATTGGTAACTCTACCTGAAGACAAAAGAATAATCCCTTGCAAATGGGTTTACAAAATGAAAATAGATGCAAATGGTGAAGTTGTACGATACAAAGCAAGATTAGTAATAAAAGGATTCAGACAGAGGAAAAGAACTGAATATAATGAAATGTTTGTTTCAGTAGTACGGCACACTTCAATAAGACATTTGTTTGCACTAGCTGTAAAAGAAAATTTATATATAGATCAAATGGATTCAGTTACAGCATTTTTGCAGGGAGATATAGATTCTGAAATATATATGAATCAACCACCTGGCTGTGAACACGGACAAGAAGTTTGCAGATTAAATAAGTCTATTTATGGCTTATAACAGGCGTGTCGACAATGGAATTTGAAACTTACTTCTGTTCTCAAACAGTTAGGATTGGAAAGTACGTCTGTTGATCCATGTATTTACTACAAAAATGATAATGAAAACATCATCTTTATATTGATCTATGTTGATGATTTATTATTTTTTTATAATAATGAAGAGAAAGGTAGAGAGATCAAGCTACAACTTAAAAGTAAATTTGAAATGAAATCACTTGGACCTGTCAATTATTTTATTGGCTGGAGGATAAGTCAAAACGCGGCCAGAGACCAAATTTATATTGATCAGACTGCTTATATAGAAAAAATGCTACAGAGATTCAATATGACAGATTGTAATCTAGTCCATTCGCCCTGTGATCTTAGTTCCAAATTGATCAGCACAGGAGATGAAAATAATATTATTAGTAATGCACCTTATCAAGAAGCTATTGGAAGTTTACTTTACTTATCACAAGGAACAAGACCAGATATTTGTTTTGTTGTAAACAAATTGAGTAGTTTCAACAACAAACCAGAAACACAACACTGGTTGGCAGTAAAAAGAGTGCTACGCTACTTAAAAGGAACTAAGGATTATAAATTAAAATTTTGCCAAGATAAAGATGAAAGAGGAGTGTTTGGCTACTGTGATTCAGATTGGGCTTCTGACATTAACAGCCGGAGATCATGCTCGGGCTACATTTTTTTGTTTCAGGGTGCTTCAGTCTCATGGTGTTCTAAACGACAGAACACAGTTGCCTTATCAACCATGGAGGCTGAATATATGGCACTAGCTACGGCCACACAAGAGGCTATGTGACTAAGGCATTTAGAGTCGAAACTAAATTGGAAGCTTATGAAGCTTGAAATGATAAATTGCAACACTGAACGCCATCTATAGTTAATATTTTGTACTTGTCAAAAACCTTTACTGTTGGCAACCTTACTCTGTAATCTACTATTGTCATTTTATTTTTTACAATATAATATATTCCGTCGATTTGCTCAGTTCGTGTTTTTATTTTAATTTCCTAGTTTATCAAGTAAATACTTAAATACTAACATATAATAAGAGGTTATGGGCAATATATGTCCGATAGTATATTAGGGAAGTTTTTCAAAATATAATATAAGCACTGTGATTCACTTAGATTGAAGTTAGTTAACCTAAAAATTCAAATCAAAATCGGCCATTGCCGGCGTGCTCATTTTTTTTCCCAGCAATTTCAGCTTATTTTTTTGAGAAAAGTACTTAATAAAATGGCATCACAAATATCAATGGGTACTATTGAGAAACTAATTGGAAGAGAAAATTACCAAAGTTGGAAGTTTGCCGTAAAAACTACCTCGAACATGAAGAATTGTGGCAAGAGATTGAACCTGATCCAGCCTATGTATCTGATAGCAAGAAAAATACGAAAGCAAAATCGAAAATAATACTGTTGGTGGACCCAGTTAATTACGTCCATGTACAAGAGGATACAACAGCGAAACAGGTTTGGACTAAATTAGAAAAAGTGTTAGATGACTCAGGGTTTAGCAGAAAAGTAGGTTTATAGAGAGATTTGATCACCACTAGCTTGGACAATTGCTCGAGTGTCGAAGAATATGTCAATAAGGTAATGTCAACAGCTCACAAGTTGAGAAATATCAATTTTGTAGTAGGTGACGAGTGGCTGGGTACGTTGCTGCTCCCTGGTCTCCCAGATTACTACAAGCCAATGATAATGGCTTTGGAGAGCTCCGGTGTGAATATTACTGCAGATTATGTAAAAACTAAGTTGTTACAAGAAGTTAAGGTATCATATTCAGCTGCTTACTATGCCAAGTCATATAATAAACAAAATATGTCAAAGCAAAAAAATCCTAATAACCAATTTCAGAGGAAAGGGCAACCCAAAGAACCACGGTGCTTTGTATGTAACAAGTATGGTCACATGAGTAGGATCGCATCGTATTAACATGTATATATTGAACAATGTTTCTGAAGCACCGGCATTGCTATCAACAGCAGATGAGCGAGATATGAATTTATGGCATCAAAGAATGGGCCATCTCAATTTCACAGACATACAGAAGGTAACTGATAGTGCAGACGGGGTTGCACAACTTGCTTAGAGGGAAAAATGAGTAGACAACCATTTAAAAATACTGGTACTAGGGCTTCAGAATTGCTCCAAATAATTCACTCAGATTTATGTGGCCCGATGGAGACAAGTTCTATTGGAGGTGCCAGATATTATGTTACGTTCATTGATGATTATAGTAGGAAAGTATCTGTCTATTTCATGAAGAGCAAGTCTGAAACTTTAGAAAAGTTTAAAGAATTTAAGAATTTAGTAGAAAATGAAACCAATAAGAAAATAAAGACGTTACGCAAAGATAATGGAAAAGAATATGTAAACAATGATTTTAAATTGTTTTTGTGTAAATCTGGTATCCAGCATCAAACAAGTAATCCATATACACCACAGCAAAACGGTATGGCAGAGCGTATGAATCGCACATTAGTAGAGAGAGCTAGATGCCTAATTTTGAATTCCAGATTACAAAAAATATTTTGGACTGAAGGGGTCTCAATAGCGGCATATATAACAAATCGTTCACCAACAAAAGCTTTGGACTACAAGACGCCATATGAATTGTGGATAGGTAAAAGACCAAACTTAAAGAACATGAAAATATTTGGTTGTCACGCAATGGTTCATGTACCAAAAGAAAGCAGACGAAAATGGGACTCGAAAGCTACTAAGATGATATTAGTGGGTTATTGCGAATATACTAAAGGCTACAGATTGTATGATGAGAGTAAAAAACAAATAAAAAAGAGTAGAGATGTTGTTTTCTTGGAATACACAGCTAGGAATAATTGTGTAATTATGCCACTTACTTCTTTGCAAGAACAGGAAACAACAGCCAAACAAGAATCTGATACCGATACTTTAGTAAATGAAAGTTCAGAAGAGGAACAATTGTATGATACCAGCAGTGATATGTCATATTCAGAAAGAGATGATGACCCAGATTACACACCGGAAAGACATGATGACGATTCTATACCATTAAGAAATATAACTCTGAGGCCAAGGAATATCAAACCCAAACCTACTACTTATTTTTGTTATGAAGAGAAACCAACATGTTCATCAGCATTATTAAAGGAACCAGAGACTGTGGAAGATACTCTATCAAGCCCAAAAGCAAAAGAGTGGAAAGAAGCTATGGATAGCGAGTATGAATCGCTTCTTCAGAATAATACATGGACATTGGTAACTCTACCTGAAGACAAAAGAATAATCCCTTGCAAATGGGTTTACAAAATGAAAATAGATGCAAATGGTGAAGTTGTACGATACAAAGCAAGATTAGTAATAAAAGGATTCAGACAGAGGAAAAGAACTGAATATAATGAAATGTTTGTTTCAGTAGTACGGCACACTTCAATAAGACGTTTGTTTGCACTAGCTGTAAAAGAAAATTTATATATAGATCAAATGGATTCAGTTACAGCATTTTTGCAGGGAGATATAGATTCTGAAATATATATGAATCAACCACCTGGCTGTGAACACGGACAAGAAGTTTGCAGATTAAATAAGTCTATTTATGGCTTATAACAGGCGTGTCGACAATGGAATTTGAAACTTACTTCTGTTCTCAAACAGTTAGGATTGGAAAGTACGTCTGTTGATCCATGTATTTACTACAAAAATGATAATGAAAACATCATCTTTATATTGATCTATGTTGATGATTTATTATTTTTTTATAATAATGAAGAGAAAGGTAGAGAGATCAAGCTACAACTTAAAAGTAAATTTGAAATGAAATCACTTGGACCTGTCAATTATTTTATTGGCTGGAGGATAAGTCAAAACGCGGCCAGAGACCAAATTTATATTGATCAGACTGCTTATATAGAAAAAATGCTACAGAGATTCAATATGACAGATTGTAATCTAGTCCATTCGCCCTGTGATCTTAGTTCCAAATTGATCAGCACAGGAGATGAAAATAATATTATTAGTAATGCACCTTATCAAGAAGCTATTGGAAGTTTACTTTACTTATCACAAGGAACAAGACCAGATATTTGTTTTGTTGTAAACAAATTGAGTAGTTTCAACAACAAACCAGAAACACAACACTGGTTGGCAGTAAAAAGAGTGCTACGCTACTTAAAAGGAACTAAGGATTATAAATTAAAATTTTGCCAAGATAAAGATGAAAGAGGAGTGTTTGGCTACTGTGATTCAGATTGGGCTTCTGACATTAACAGCCGGAGATCATGCTCGGGCTACATTTTTTTGTTTCAGGGTGCTTCAGTCTCATGGTGTTCTAAACGACAGAACACAGTTGCCTTATCAACCATGGAGGCTGAATATATGGCACTAGCTACGGCCACACAAGAGGCTATGTGACTAAGGCATTTAGAGTCGAAACTAAATTGGAAGCTTATGAAGCTTGAAATGATAAATTGCAACACTGAACGCCATCTATAGTTAATATTTTGTACTTGTCAAAAACCTTTACTGTTGGCAACCTTACTCTGTAATCTGCTATTGTCATTTTATTTTTTACAATATAATATATTCCGTCGATTTGCTCAGTTCGTGTTTTTATTTTAATTTCCTAGTTTATCAAGTAAATACTTAAATACTAACATATAATAAGAGGTTATGGGCAATATATGTCCGATAGTATATTAGGGAAGTTTTTCAAAATATAATATAAGCACTGTGATTCACTTAGATTGAAGTTAGTTAACCTAAAAATTTAAATCAAAATCGGCCATTGCCGGCGTGCTCATTTTTTTTCCCAGCAATTTCAGCTTATTTTTTTGAGAAAAGTACTTAATAAAATGGCATCACAAATATCAATGGGTACTATTGAGAAACTAATTGAAAGAGAAAATTACCAAAGTTGGAAGTTTGCCGTAAAAACTACCTCGAACATGAAGAATTGTGGCAAGAGATTGAACCTGATCCAGCCTATGTATCTGATAGCAAGAAAAATACGAAAGCAAAATCGAAAATAATACTGTTGGTGGACCCAGTTAATTACGTCCATGTACAAGAGGATACAACAGCGAAACAGGTTTGGACTAAATTAGAAAAAGTGTTAGATGACTCAGGGTTTAGCAGAAAAGTAGGTTTATAGAGAGATTTGATCACCACTAGCTTGGACAATTGCTCGAGTGTCGAAGAATATGTCAATAAGGTAATGTCAACAGCTCACAAGTTGAGAAATATCAATTTTGTAGTAGGTGACGAGTGACTGGGTACGTTGCTGCTCCCTGGTCTCCCAGATTACTACAAGCCAATGATAATGGCTGTGGAGAGCTTCGGTGTGAATATTACTGCAGATTACGTAAAAACTAAGTTGTTACAAGAAGTTAAGGTATCATATTCAGCTGCTTACTATGCCAAGTCATATAATAAACAAAATATGTCAAAGCAAAAAAATCCTAATAACCAATTTCAGAGGAAAGGGCAACCCAAAGAACCACGGTGCTTTGTATGTAACAAGTATGGTCACATGAGTAGGATCGCATCGTAATAACATGTATATATTGAACAATGTTTCTAAAGCACCGGCATTGCTATCAACAGCAGATGAGCGAGATATGAATTTATGGCATCAAAGAATGGGCCATCTCAATTTCACAGACATACAGAAGGTAACTGATAGTGCACAACTTGCTTAGAGGGAAAAATGAGTAAACAACCATTTAAAAACTTTAGAAAAGTTTAAAGAATTTAAGAATTTAGTAGAAAATGAAACCAATAAGAAAATAAAGACGTTACGCAAAGATAATGGAAAAGAATATGTAAACAATGATTTTAAATTGTTTTTGTGTAAATCTGGTATCCAGCATCAAACAAGTAATCCATATACACCACAGCAAAACGGTATGGCAGAGCGTATGAATCGCACATTAGTAGAGAGAGCTAGATGCCTAATTTTGAATTCCAGATTACAAAAAATATTTTGGACTGAAGGGGTCTCAATAGCGGCATATATAACAAATCGTTCACCAACAAAAGCTTTGGACTACAAGACGCCATATGAATTGTGGATAGGTAAAAGACCAAACTTAAAGAACATGAAAATATTTGGTTGTCACGCAATGGTTCATGTACCAAAAGAAAGCAGACGAAAATGGGACTCGAAAGCTACTAAGATGATATTAGTGGGTTATTGCGAATATACTAAAGGCTACAGATTGTATGATGAGAGTAAAAAATAAATAAAAAAGAGTAGAGATGTTGTTTTCTTGGAATACACACCTAGGAATAATTGTGTAATTATGCCACTTACTTCTTTGCAAGAACAGGAAACAACAGCCAAACAAGAATCTGATACCGATACTTTAGTAAATGAAAGTTCAGAAGAGGAACAATTGTATGATACCAGCAGTGATATGTCATATTCAGAAAGAGATGATGACCCAGATTACACACCGGAAAGACATGATGACGATTCTATACCATTAAGAAATATAACTCTGAGGCCAAGGAATATCAAACCCAAACCTACTACTTATTTTTGTTATGAAGGGAAACCAACATGTTCATCAGCATTATTAAAGGAACCAGAGACTGTGGAAGATAGTCTATCAAGCCCAAAAGCAAAAGAGTGGAAAGAAGCTATGGATAGCGAGTATGAATCGCTTCTTCAGAATAATACATGGACATTGGTAACTCTACCTGAAGACAAAAGAATAATCCCTTGCAAATGGGTTTACAAAATGAAAATAGATGCAAATGGTGAAGTTGTACGATACAAAGCAAGATTAGTAATAAAAGGATTCAGACAGAGGAAAAGAACTGAATATAATGAAATGTTTGTTTCAGTAGTACGGCACACTTCAATAAGACATTTGTTTGCACTAGCTGTAAAAGAAAATTTATATATAGATCAAATGGATTCAGTTACAGCATTTTTGCAGGGAGATATAGATTCTGAAATATATATGAATCAACCACCTGGCTGTGAACACGGACAAGAAGTTTGCAGATTAAATAAGTCTATTTATGGCTTATAACAGGCGTGTCGACAATGGAATTTGAAACTTACTTCTGTTCTCAAACAGTTAGGATTGGAAAGTACGTCTGTTGATCCATGTATTTACTACAAAAATGATAATGAAAACATCATCTTTATATTGATCTATGTTGATGATTTATTATTTTTTTATAATAATGAAGAGAAAGGTAGAGAGATCAAGCTACAACTTAAAAGTAAATTTGAAATGAAATCACTTGGACCTGTCAATTATTTTATTGGCTGGAGGATAAGTCAAAACGCGGCCAGAGACCAAATTTATATTGATCAGACTGCTTATATAGAAAAAATGCTACAGAGATTCAATATGACAGATTGTAATCTAGTCCATTCGCCCTGTGATCTTAGTTCCAAATTGATCAGCACAGGAGATGAAAATAATATTATTAGTAATGCACCTTATCAAGAAGCTATTGGAAGTTTACTTTACTTATCACAAGGAACAAGACCAGATATTTGTTTTGTTGTAAACAAATTGAGTAGTTTCAACAACAAACCAGAAACACAACACTGGTTGGCAGTAAAAAGAGTGCTACGCTACTTAAAAGGAACTAAGGATTATAAATTAAAATTTTGCCAAGATAAAGATGAAAGAGGAGTGTTTGGCTACTGTGATTCAGATTGGGCTTCTGACATTAACAGCCGGAGATCATGCTCGGGCTACATTTTTTTGTTTCAGGGTGCTTCAGTCTCATGGTGTTCTAAACGACAGAACACAGTTGCCTTATCAACCATGGAGGCTGAATATATGGCACTAGCTACGGCCACACAAGAGGCTATGTGACTAAGGCATTTAGAGTCGAAACTAAATTGGAAGCTTATGAAGCTTGAAATGATAAATTGCAACACTGAACGCCATCTATAGTTAATATTTTGTACTTGTCAAAAACCTTTACTGTTGGCAACCTTACTCTGTAATCTACTATTGTCATTTTATTTTTTACAATATAATATATTCCGTCGATTTGCTCAGTTCGTGTTTTTATTTTAATTTCCTAGTTTATCAAGTAAATACTTAAATACTAACATATAATAAGAGGTTATGGGCAATATATGTCCGATAGTATATTAGGGAAGTTTTTCAAAATATAATATAAGCACTGTGATTCACTTAGATTGAAGTTAGTTAACCTAAAAATTCAAATCAAAATCGGCCATTGCCGGCGTGCTCATTTTTTTTCCCAGCAATTTCAGCTTATTTTTTTGAGAAAAGTACTTAATAAAATGGCATCACAAATATCAATGGGTACTATTGAGAAACTAATTGGAAGAGAAAATTACCAAAGTTGGAAGTTTGCCGTAAAAACTACCTCGAACATGAAGAATTGTGGCAAGAGATTGAACCTGATCCAGCCTATGTATCTGATAGCAAGAAAAATACGAAAGCAAAATCGAAAATAATACTGTTGGTGGACCCAGTTAATTACGTCCATGTACAAGAGGATACAACAGCGAAACAGGTTTGGACTAAATTAGAAAAAGTGTTAGATGACTCAGGGTTTAGCAGAAAAGTAGGTTTATAGAGAGATTTGATCACCACTAGCTTGGACAATTGCTCGAGTGTCGAAGAATATGTCAATAAGGTAATGTCAACAGCTCACAAGTTGAGAAATATCAATTTTGTAGTAGGTGACGAGTGGCTGGGTACGTTGCTGCTCCCTGGTCTCCCAGATTACTACAAGCCAATGATAATGGCTTTGGAGAGCTCCGGTGTGAATATTACTGCAGATTATGTAAAAACTAAGTTGTTACAAGAAGTTAAGGTATCATATTCAGCTGCTTACTATGCCAAGTCATATAATAAACAAAATATGTCAAAGCAAAAAAATCCTAATAACCAATTTCAGAGGAAAGGGCAACCCAAAGAACCACGGTGCTTTGTATGTAACAAGTATGGTCACATGAGTAGGATCGCATCGTATTAACATGTATATATTGAACAATGTTTCTGAAGCACCGGCATTGCTATCAACAGCAGATGAGCGAGATATGAATTTATGGCATCAAAGAATGGGCCATCTCAATTTCACAGACATACAGAAGGTAACTGATAGTGCAGACGGGGTTGCACAACTTGCTTAGAGGGAAAAATGAGTAGACAACCATTTAAAAATACTGGTACTAGGGCTTCAGAATTGCTCCAAATAATTCACTCAGATTTATGTGGCCCGATGGAGACAAGTTCTATTGGAGGTGCCAGATATTATGTTACGTTCATTGATGATTATAGTAGGAAAGTATCTGTCTATTTCATGAAGAGCAAGTCTGAAACTTTAGAAAAGTTTAAAGAATTTAAGAATTTAGTAGAAAATGAAACCAATAAGAAAATAAAGACGTTACGCAAAGATAATGGAAAAGAATATGTAAACAATGATTTTAAATTGTTTTTGTGTAAATCTGGTATCCAGCATCAAACAAGTAATCCATATACACCACAGCAAAACGGTATGGCAGAGCGTATGAATCGCACATTAGTAGAGAGAGCTAGATGCCTAATTTTGAATTCCAGATTACAAAAAATATTTTGGACTGAAGGGGTCTCAATAGCGGCATATATAACAAATCGTTCACCAACAAAAGCTTTGGACTACAAGACGCCATATGAATTGTGGATAGGTAAAAGACTAAACTTAAACAACATGAAAATATTTGGTTGTCACGCAATGGTTCATGTACCAAAAGAAAGCAGACGAAAATGGGACTCGAAAGCTACTAAGATGATAGTAGTGGGTTATTGCGAATATACTAAAGGCTACAGATTGTATGATGAGAGTAAAAAATAAATAAAAAAGAGTAGAGATGTTGTTTTCTTGGAATACACAGCTAGGAATAATTGTGTAATTATGCCACTTACTTCTTTGCAAGAACAGGAAACAACAGCCAAACAAGAATCTGATACCGATACTTTAGTAAATGAAAGTTCAGAAGAGGAACAATTGTATGATACCAGCAGTGATATGTCATATTCAGAAAGAGATGATGACCCAGATTACACACCGGAAAGACATGATGACGATTCTATACCATTAAGAAATATAACTCTGAGGCCAAGGAATATCAAACCCAAACCTACTACTTATTTTTGTTATGAAGAGAAACCAACATGTTCATCAGCATTATTAAAGGAACCAGAGACTGTGGAAGATACTCTATCAAGCCCAAAAGCAAAAGAGTGGAAAGAAGCTAGGGATAGCGAGTATGAATCGCTTCTTCAGAATAATACATGGACATTGGTAACTCTACCTGAAGACAAAAGAATAATCCCTTGCAAATGGGTTTACAAAATGAAAATAGATGCAAATGGTGAAGTTGTACGATACAAAGCAAGATTAGTAATAAAAGGATTCAGACAGAGGAAAGGAACTGAATATAATGAAATTTTTGCTCCAGTAGTACGGCACACTTCAATAAGATATTTGTTTGCACTAGCTGTAAAAGAAAATTTATATATAGATCAAATGGATGCAGTTACAGCATTTTTGCAGGGAGATATAGATTCTGAAATATATATGAATCAACCAGCTGGCTATGAACACGGACAAGAAGTTTGCAGATTAAAGAAGTCTATTTATGGCTTAAAACAGGCGAGTCGGCAATGGAATTTGAAACTTACTTCTGTTCTCAAACAGTTAGGATTGGAAAGTACGTCTGTTGATCCATGTATTTACTACAAAAATGATAATGAAAACATCATCTTTATATTGATCTATGTTGATGATTTATTAATTTTTTATAATAATGAAGAGAAAGGTAAAGAGATCAAGCTACAACTTAAAAGTAAATTTGAAATGAAATCACTTGGACCTGTCAATTATTTTATTGGCTGGAGGATAAGTCAAAACGCGGCCAGAGACCAAATTTATATTGATCAGACTGCTTATATAGAAAAAATGCTACAGAGATTCAATATGACAGATTGTAATCCAGTCCATTCGCCCTGTGATCTTAGTTCCAAATTGATCAGCACAGGAGATGAAAATAATATTATTAGTAATGCACCTTATCAAGAAGCTATTGGAAGTTTACTTTACTTATCACAAGGAACAAGACCAGATATTTGTTTTGTTGTAAACAAATTGAGTAGTTTCAACAACAAACCAGAAACACAACACTGGTTGGCAGTAAAAAGAGTGCTACGCTACTTAAAAGGAACTAAGGATTATAAATTAAAATTTTGCCAAGATAAAGATAAAAGAGGAGTGTTTGGCTACTGTGATTCAGATTGGGCTATGTGGCTAAGGCATTTAGAGTCGAAACTAAACTGGAAGCTTATAAAGCTTGAAATGATAAATTGCAACACTGAACGCCATCTATAGTTAATATTTTGTACTTGTCAAAAACCTTTACTGTTGGCAACCTTACTCTGTAATCTACTATTGTCATTTTATTTCTTACAATATAATATATTCCGTCGATTTGCTCAGTTCGGGTTTTTATTTTAATTTCCTAGTTTATCAAGTAAATACTAAAATACTAACATATAATAAGAGGTTATGGGCAATATATGTCCGATAGTATATTAGGGAAGTTTTTCAAAATATAATATAAGCACTGTGATTCACTTAGATTGAAGTTAGTTAACCTAAAAATTCAAATCAAAATCGGCCATTGCCGGCGTGCTCATTTTTTTTCCCAGCAATTTCAGCTTATTTTTTTGAGAAAAGTACTTAATAAAATGGCATCACAAATATCAATGGGTACTATTGAGAAACTAATTGGAAGAGAAAATTACCAAAGTTGGAAGTTTGCCGTAAAAACTACCTCGAACATGAAGAATTGTGGCAAGAGATTGAACCTGATCCAGCCTATGTATCTGATAGCAAGAAAAATACGAAAGCAAAATCGAAAATAATACTGTTGGTGGACCCAGTTAATTACGTCCATGTACAAGAGGCTACAACAGCGAAACAGGTTTGGACTAAATTAGAAAAAGTGTTAGATGACTCAGGGTTTAGCAGAAAAGTAGGTTTATAGAGAGATTTGATCACCACTAGCTTGGACAATTGCTCGAGTGTCGAAGAATATGTCAATAAGGTAATGTCAACAGCTCACAAGTTGAGAAATATCAATTTTGTAGTAGGTGACGAGTGACTGGGTACGTTGCTGCTCCCTGGTCTCCCAGATTACTACAAGCCAATGATAATGGCTTTGGAGAGCTTCGGTGTGAATATTACTGCAGATTACGTAAAAACTAAGTTGTTACAAGAAGTTAAGGTATCATATTCAGCTGCTTACTATGCCAAGTCATATAATAAACAAAATATGTCAAAGCAAAAAAATCCTAATAACCAATTTCAGAGGAAAGGGCAACCCAAAGAACCACGGTGCTTTGTATGTAACAAGTATGGTCACATGAGTAGGATCGCATCGTAATAACATGTATATATTGAACAATGTTTCTAAAGCACCGGCATTGCTATCAACAGCAGATGAGCGAGATATGAATTTATGGCATCAAAGAATGGGCCATCTCAATTTCACAGACATACAGAAGGTAACTGATAGTGCACAACTTGCTTAGAGGGAAAAATGAGTAGACAACCATTTAAAAATACTGGTACTAGGGCTTCAGAATTGCTCCAAATAATTCACTCAGATTTATGTGGCCCGATGGAGACAAGTTCTATTGGAGGTGCCAGATATTATGTTACGTTCATTGATGATTATAGTAGGAAAGTATCTGTCTATTTCATGAAGAGCAAGTCTGAAACTTTAGAAAAGTTTAAAGAATTTAAGAATTTAGTAGAAAATGAAACCAATAAGAAAATAAAGACGTTACGCAAAGATAATGGAAAAGAATATGTAAACAATGATTTTAAATTGTTTTTGTGTAAATCTGGTATCCAGCATCAAACAAGTAATCCATATACACCACAGCAAAACGGTATGGCAGAGCGTATGAATCGCACATTAGTAGAGAGAGCTAGATGCCTAATTTTGAATTCCAGATTACAAAAAATATTTTGGACTGAAGGGGTCTCAATAGCGGCATATATAACAAATCGTTCACCAACAAAAGCTTTGGACTACAAGACGCCATATGAATTGTGGATAGGTAAAAGACCAAACTTAAACAACATGAAAATATTTGGTTGTCACGCAATGGTTCATGTACCAAAAGAAAGCAGACGAAAATGGGACTCGAAAGCTACTAAGATGATATTAGTGGGTTATTGCGAATATACTAAAGGCTACAGATTGTATGATGAGAGTAAAAAACAAATAAAAAAGAGTAGAGATGTTGTTTTCTTGGAATACACAGCTAGGAATAATTGTGTAATTATGCCACTTACTTCTTTGCAAGAACAGGAAACAACAGCCAAACAAGAATCTGATACCGATACTTTAGTAAATGAAAGTTCAGAAGAGGAACAATTGTATGATACCAGCAGTGATATGTCATATTCAGAAAGAGATGATGACCCAGATTACACACCGGAAAGACATGATGACGATTCTATACCATTAAGAAATATAACTCTGAGGCCAAGGAATATCAAACCCAAACCTACTACTTATTTTTGTTATGAAGAGAAACCAACATGTTCATCAGCATTATTAAAGGAACCAGAGACTGTGGAAGATTCTCTATCAAGCCCAAAAGCAAAAGAGTGGAAAGAAGCTATGGATAGCGAGTATGAATCGCTTCTTCAGAATAATACATGGACATTGGTAACTCTACCTGAAGACAAAAGAATAATCCCTTGCAAATGGGTTTACAAAATGAAAATAGATGCAAATGGTGAAGTTGTATGATACAAAGCAAGATTAGTAATAAAAGGATTCAGACAGAGGAAAGGAACTGAATATAATGAAATTTTTGCTCCAGTAGTACGGCACACTTCAATAAGATATTTGTTTGCACTAGCTGTAAAAGAAAATTTATATATAGATCAAATGGATTCAGTTACAGCATTTTTGCAGGGAGATATAGATTCTGAAATATATATGAATCAACCACCTGGCTATGAACACGGACAAGAAGTTTGCAGATTAAATAAGTCTATTTATGGCTTAAAACAGGCGAGTCGGCAATGGAATTTGAAACTTACTTCTGCTCTCAAACAGTTAGGATTGGAAAGTACGTCTGTTGATCCATGTATTTACTACAAAAATGATAATGAAAACATCATCTTTTTATTGATCTATGTTGATGATTTATTAATTTTTTATAATAATGAAGAGAAAGGTAAAGAGATCAAGCTACAACTTAAAAGTAAATTTGAAATGAAATCACTTGGACCTGTCAATTATTTTATTGGCTGGAGGATAAGTCAAAACGCGGCCAGAGACCAAATTTATATTGATCAGACTGCTTATATAGAAAAAATGCTACAGAGATTCAATATGACAGATTGTAATCTAGTCCATTCGCCCTGTGATCTTAGTTCCAAATTGATCAGCACAGGAGATGAAAATAATATTATTAGTAATGCACCTTATCAAGAAGCTATTGGAAGTTTACTTTACTTATCACAAGGAACAAGACCAGATATTTGTTTTGTTGTAAACAAATTGAGTAGTTTCAACAACAAACCAGAAACACAACACTGGTTGGCAGTAAAAAGAGTGCTACGCTACTTAAAAGGAACTAAGGATTATAAATTAAAATTTTGCCAAGATAAAGATAAAAGAGGAGTGTTTGGCTACTGTGATTCAGATTGGGCTATGTGGCTAAGGCATTTAGAGTCGAAACTAAACTGGAAGCTTATAAAGCTTGAAATGATAAATTGCAACACTGAACGCCATCTATAGTTAATATTTTGTACTTGTCAAAAACCTTTACTGTTGGCAACCTTACTCTGTAATCTACTATTGTCATTTTATTTCTTACAATATAATATATTCCGTCGATTTGCTCAGTTCGGGTTTTTATTTTAATTTCCTAGTTTATCAAGTAAATACTAAAATACTAACATATAATAAGAGGTTATGGGCAATATATGTCCGATAGTATATTAGGGAAGTTTTTCAAAATATAATATAAGCACTGTGATTCACTTAGATTGAAGTTAGTTAACCTAAAAATTCAAATCAAAATCGGCCATTGCCGGCGTGCTCATTTTTTTTCCCAGCAATTTCAGCTTATTTTTTTGAGAAAAGTACTTAATAAAATGGCATCACAAATATCAATGGGTACTATTGAGAAACTAATTGGAAGAGAAAATTACCAAAGTTGGAAGTTTGCCGTAAAAACTACCTCGAACATGAAGAATTGTGGCAAGAGATTGAACCTGATCCAGCCTATGTATCTGATAGCAAGAAAAATACGAAAGCAAAATCGAAAATAATACTGTTGGTGGACCCAGTTAATTACGTCCATGTACAAGAGGCTACAACAGCGAAACAGGTTTGGACTAAATTAGAAAAAGTGTTAGATGACTCAGGGTTTAGCAGAAAAGTAGGTTTATAGAGAGATTTGATCACCACTAGCTTGGACAATTGCTCGAGTGTCGAAGAATATGTCAATAAGGTAATGTCAACAGCTCACAAGTTGAGAAATATCAATTTTGTAGTAGGTGACGAGTGACTGGGTACGTTGCTGCTCCCTGGTCTCCCAGATTACTACAAGCCAATGATAATGGCTTTGGAGAGCTTCGGTGTGAATATTACTGCAGATTACGTAAAAACTAAGTTGTTACAAGAAGTTAAGGTATCATATTCAGCTGCTTACTATGCCAAGTCATATAATAAACAAAATATGTCAAAGCAAAAAAATCCTAATAACCAATTTCAGAGGAAAGGGCAACCCAAAGAACCACGGTGCTTTGTATGTAACAAGTATGGTCACATGAGTAGGATCGCATCGTAATAACATGTATATATTGAACAATGTTTCTAAAGCACCGGCATTGCTATCAACAGCAGATGAGCGAGATATGAATTTATGGCATCAAAGAATGGGCCATCTCAATTTCACAGACATACAGAAGGTAACTGATAGTGCAGACGGGGTTGCACAACTTGCTTAGAGGGAAAAATGAGTAGACAACCATTTAAAAATACTGGTACTAGGGCTTCAGAATTGCTCCAAATAATTCACTCAGATTTATGTGGCCCGATGGAGACAAGTTCTATTGGAGGTGCCAGATATTATGTTACGTTCATTGATGATTATAGTAGGAAAGTATCTGTCTATTTCATGAAGAGCAAGTCTGAAACTTTAGAAAAGTTTAAAGAATTTAAGAATTTAGTAGAAAATGAAACCAATAAGAAAATAAAGACGTTACGCAAAGATAATGGAAAAGAATATGTAAACAATGATTTTAAATTGTTTTTGTGTAAATCTGGTATCCAGCATCAAACAAGTAATCCATATACACCACAGCAAAACGGTATGGCAGAGCGTATGAATCGCACATTAGTAGAGAGAGCTAGATGCCTAATTTTGAATTCCAGATTACATAAAATATTTTGGACTGAAGGGGTCTCAATAGCGGCATATATAACAAATCGTTCACCAACAAAAGCTTTGGACTACAAGACGCCATATGAATTGTGGATAGGTAAAAGACCAAACTTAAACAACATGAAAATATTTGGTTGTCACGCAATGGTTCATGTACCAAAAGAAAGCAGACGAAAATGGGACTCGAAAGCTACTAAGATGATATTAGTGGGTTATTGCGAATATACTAAAGGCTACAGATTGTATGATGAGAGTAAAAAACAAATAAAAAAGAGTAGAGATGTTGTTTTCTTGGAATACACAGCTAGGAATAATTGTGTAATTATGCCACTTACTTCTTTGCAAGAACAGGAAACAACAGCCAAACAAGAATCTGATACCGATACTTTAGTAAATGAAAGTTCAGAAGAGGAACAATTGTATGATACCAGCAGTGATATGTCATATTCAGAAAGAGATGATGACCCAGATTACACACCGGAAAGACATGATGACGATTCTATACCATTAAGAAATATAACTCTGAGGCCAAGGAATATCAAACCCAAACCTACTACTTATTTTTGTTATGAAGAGAAACCAACATGTTCATCAGCATTATTAAAGGAACCAGAGACTGTGGAAGATTCTCTATCAAGCCCAAAAGCAAAAGAGTGGAAAGAAGCTATGGATAGCGAGTATGAATCGCTTCTTCAGAATAATACATGGACATTGGTAACTCTACCTGAAGACAAAAGAATAATCCCTTGCAAATGGGTTTACAAAATGAAAATAGATGCAAATGGTGAAGTTGTATGATACAAAGCAAGATTAGTAATAAAAGGATTCAGACAGAGGAAAGGAACTGAATATAATGAAATTTTTGCTCCAGTAGTACGGCACACTTCAATAAGATATTTGTTTGCACTAGCTGTAAAAGAAAATTTATATATAGATCAAATGGATTCAGTTACAGCATTTTTGCAGGGAGATATAGATTCTGAAATATATATGAATCAACCACCTGGCTATGAACACGGACAAGAAGTTTGCAGATTAAATAAGTCTATTTATGGCTTAAAACAGGCGAGTCGGCAATGGAATTTGAAACTTACTTCTGCTCTCAAACAGTTAGGATTGGAAAGTACGTCTGTTGATCCATGTATTTACTACAAAAATGATAATGAAAACATCATCTTTTTATTGATCTATGTTGATGATTTATTAATTTTTTATAATAATGAAGAGAAAGGTAAAGAGATCAAGCTACAACTTAAAAGTAAATTTGAAATGAAATCACTTGGACCTGTCAATTATTTTATTGGCTGGAGGATAAGTCAAAACGCGGCCAGAGACCAAATTTATATTGATCAGACTGCTTATATAGAAAAAATGCTACAGAGATTCAATATGACAGATTGTAATCCAGTCCATTCGCCCTGTGATCTTAGTTCCAAATTGATCAGCACAGGAGATGAAAATAATATTATTAGTAATGCACCTTATCAAGAAGCTATTGGAAGTTTACTTTACTTATCACAAGGAACAAGACCAGATATTTGTTTTGTTGTAAACAAATTGAGTAGTTTCAACAACAAACCAGAAACACAACACTGGTTGGCAGTAAAAAGAGTGCTACGCTACTTAAAAGGAACTAAGGATTATAAATTAAAATTTTGCCAAGATAAAGATGAAAGAGGAGTGTTTGGCTACTGTGATTCAGATTGGGCTTCTGACATTAACAGCCGGAGATCATGCTCGGGCTACATTTTTTTGTTTCAGGGTGCTTCAGTCTCATGGTGTTCTAAACGACAGAACACAGTTGCCTTATCAAGCATGGAGGCTGAATATATGGCACTAGCTACGGCCACACAAGAGGCTATGTGGCTAAGGCATTTAGAGTCGAAAGTAAATTGGAAGCTTACAGATGTGCCCACCATAATTTATTGTGATAATCAAAGCGCTATCAAATTTGCAGGTAATAATTCTTACTGTGCTCGCAGCAAACATATTGATTTGAGACATCAATTCCTCCGAAAAAGAGTTGCTGATAAGGAAGTTCAACTCTGCTATGTTGGGACTCAAGATATGGTTGCCGACATACTTACAAAACCAATTTCTCCAAAGAAGACTGATGACTGTTCCATGGCTATGGGTTTGCAATTAAGAAGAGGATGTTGAAATGATAAATTGCAACACTGAACGCCATCTTGTGTATCATTTGTACTTGTCAAAAACCTTTACTGTTGGCAACCTTACTCTGTAATCTATTATTGTCATTTTATTTTTTACAATATAATATTATATATTCCGTCGATTTGCTCAGTTCGTGTTTTAATTTTAATTTACTAGTTTATCAAGTAAATACTTAAATACTAACATATAATAAGAGATATTATAGAAAATTTATAAAGAATTTCGCAGCAATAGCTAAACCATTAAACAAACATTTATCCGAAGTAAATGGACATGTATCTCAGCATATGTTAAAGAAAATTAAAGTTCGACTAGAACAGGACGCAATTTTAGCATTTGAAAAATTAAAACAATTACTAACCAATCAAGTAGAATTAACTCCACCAGACTTTAATAAAAAAATTATATTAGCAACCAATAGTTCAAACGATGCATTAGGTGGTGTATTAAGCCAAGATGGAAAACCTATTACATTTATCTCTAAATCATTGAATTCCACAGAAAAGAATTATGCAACGAATGAGAACGAACTTTATGCCATAGTTTGGGCATCTAAAACTTTAAGAAACTACCCTTAGATCACCAACCTTTGACTTTCGCAGTCTCCTCGAGAAATCCTAATGTAACAAGTAAGAAAGAGCCAAGTTCGGATGTAACCGAACATATTATACTATCGCAAAGTCAAATTGAACACACGTTTTAAATTTCTTTGGAGATCTTGCCGCCTTGTTCTATGTTGACCGATATTTTCGGTAAAAAGTCAACTATAGGCACTGGGGTCCACATATTTAGTATCTAGGGGCTTAAACAGTTTTGGTTCAATTTAGATAATTTTTGGTCACAAGGTAGCATACTTTAAACGTATTATTCACGCAAAGTTTTACGCCGATATAATTATTGTTGCTTGATTTGCATACTGGAAAGTGAAAAAATCAGATGGAATTTAAAATGATGTTATATTGGAAATAGGTCTGGTTGTTATTCTATTTCGCCCATTTTCGTATTATAACATAGAAATATGAGAAGAATATTATGTACCGAATTTGATTGAAATCAGTTAAGTAGATGCCAAGATATGGTTTTTCACCTAAAAGTGGGCGGTGCCACGCCCAATATCTAATTTTGAACGTGGTTCCTATAAAATCATCTTATATGATTCCACAGATAAAATTTAATGTCTCTGGCGTGTTTAGTGCTTGATTTATCGCGCTTTTAGTAGTTTTTAACAGTACCGTTATATGGGGAGTGGGCGGGGATGTCACCCGATTTCACCCATTTCCACACCGTCGATAGAGATGCTAAAAACATTTGGACAGATGAACGGACAGACAAGAAATATGTGTACCAAGTTTCATAAAGATATCTCAATTTTTACTCAAGTTGCAGCTTGCGCAGACGGACGGACGGACAGACAGTCACCCGGATTTCAACTCATCTCTTAATCCTGATCATTTATATTTATTAAATATAACCCTATATCTAACTCGACTAGTTTTAGATGAGACAAATAAGCGTTAGGCGAACAAAACTATTATAGTCTGTAGCAACAAGTTGCGAGAGTATAAAAAGCCCATACGCAAAGAATAGAGTCAATAAAACATAGTAATACTATGTTCGCACCGAATTGAAATTCTCTTGAAAACACAATTTGTGGATTGTGGAACCAATGTCGTTCTGACCGACATTGTGTGTTTTCGATGAGTTTTCATTGACAGTTCATACATCTATTTGTTTACATTTGTTATGTACCCTACAAGAACAGTGACGGTCATCTGATGGGTAATATGACAGTTATAGCTGAAAAAATTTTGTCAGCGCGCAGCAAAAAGTTTTTACCATTTTCTTAAGAGCCTTGTTTTCTTTTTGTTTGTTTGTTTTGTTTTTTTTGAGTCATTGCTGATCATAAATCCGTCAAAGCTGAAAATTGTCAGTTATGACTGAACCGCTATCAGAGTTGAAAAATTCTTTTACGCAGTAGATAATATAATTTTTATTCCTTTAAAGAATTTCAAACTTTTAACCAAAATTAGTTATAATAATGTAACGGATTTCTCGATAAATCGTCTACCTGTAACTCACTCTTGAGTTCGATCACTGGATTTTTTAATAAAACTCTCCAATTTAATGGCTACACACTTATCTATATTTCTAATTCCAACAACTTAACACTTATTGCTCGTTATACGAGCTTACAACTTCTTGCTTATGTCTCAATTGTTCTTATCACGATAACACTCTAACTAGAACTGTGTTTGCTGCACAATCCGGCAGCCCTTATATAGTAAATCTGTAACAAAACATTGCTTCTAGAACATTCTGGCAACTACGAATTCGCCAACTAGCTGCTTCTGGGAGTTTATCGTTGATTCGATTTTGTTCTATCATCCGTGTTCGTCACAATAATATACTTAAATATAAAAAGGAATGCAACAAAAAATATAATAAAATATGAAAATATAAAAATAAATGTTCACTTGATGCCATCTCCTTCTCTCAATAGCTCTGCGTACGTCTTTCTCCAATCAGTGGATAGTTCTGAATTTAAAAATGCAAATGTAAATTAACAGTACTGACATATCATATGTAAGTGTCAGGCCAATTATGGAATGTAAACAAACTGTCAACTAAAATTTAGGGCTGGCAAAATATGTCTTCTAATAATATCGATTAAACTAGAGCAGGCACCGATTAAAATGAGTGGAATGTAAGCTTTCAAGGGGTTTTCAGCGAAAACTGTGTTTTCGTTTGACAGATTTTGTATGGATGAAAACAAAAGTTTTCTCGTGAAAACCTCTTTTGTCTATGAAAACACGAATTTTGGGTCGGTGCGAACATAGTATTATAAGTCCTAAAACATTTTCTTTTAATAAAATGGAAAATTTAGTGAATAATATTTTGTATAGGGTATTTTTATAATTATTTTGGCAACACTTATTATTTGTCAACATGGTTCCATTTGTTATTGTGCATATAACGAAAATTGTGTAAAAAATAATAAGCAAATATGAAAATGATTGATATGAAATAAATATATAGAAACAATGTAGTGAAATGTTAGTGTATAACAAGAACATAATATATAAATCAGGAAATGGGAAGATAAAAATTCTTAAATTTTCAACTTAAAATGCAAATATCTCTATATAATTATTATATATTTTGGGAAAACTTTAGTAAACCATCCCACGATTTCAGGGTTAGAAGGGGTATGGTTAGATAGAGGAGATTCTCCAGATCAAGAATATATATTCTTACATATATAAAATGCGACAAATTTTATCTTGCAATTTCTCGATAATTTTTCTTTTATTCTATGCACTTATTATACACTAACACTTCACTACATTGTTTTTTCATATTTATTTTATATCAGTTATTTTCACATGCAGTAGAGTTTTCAATAAATCCATTTTTGCTTTTTAATTTTTTTTTCTTAATGTACATATATTTAAGAATACACACAGGAAATTTCATATCGTTCCGGTGAATATTTTCGAAGTTACACGCAAATTTTAAAAGGCATTTCAGAGTTCATGGAAGTACAAGGCCGGAGCGGCAGCGACTTTTTCTCAGAATGGTGTTTTCAAAGTCGTTGACCAACATTACTCGAAAACGGCTAAACAGCTATAGTTATTTTTTACTAATTAATCGAAGAGTTCTTTTCTCCGATAAATATTTTTGTTTTTATAAACAATTTAAGGCCGAAATTTTGTTGAAAAATCGTTTTTTTTTTTGGAAAATCGGTATTGTTTTTTTAAAATCGGGTTTTTTTTGAAAAACCGCCATTTTGTTAAACGGCTCGACCAATTTAGCTGTTATTTTTTTGTAGTTTTCTAATACTCTGTAGAAGGTTCTTACGGTGCCTCTCAGAAGGATTGAAAAAACACATTTAATTTTGGATATTTTAAAAAACGCGCGTAACAAATGTCATCGTCATTCACAGCCATAGACTATATTGAAAGAGTATCCATTTGTTTCATTCATTCAGCGCGCGACTTTTCTAATCGGGTCCGTCAGGGGATTTTTTTTTTTTAAAAATACCAACGAGAGCTTATGGCAAAGGCCAACCAGCCAGCTAAGGTGCAAAATTAAGACTGCTTTATTTCAGTTTTTCATTCACAAAGAAAACTAATACAATTATTAAAAATACTTAGCTTTCTACTTTTACATTTTGCTTACTTGACTAACTTACTTAACCATTACAATTATGCTTATACAACAATTTATTAATTTAATTATTATCTGTTTATACAGTACTCATTCATTGGTTCTGGGAATTTTAGTTAATTCTTCAATTTTGTTTTATATTATTTTCAACAAGTTTTTTAAATAGGCCGGATGTTGGTTTTAGTTTACATTATGCTTGTTATGCTGTTAATAAATTGGTCAATATCGCTAATTGCTGATTTGTTATAATTTCCATATGTAACTCGCGTGGTGTTGAGCTCAGTGTTTTCTTCAAAATGCCAAGTTGTTCGGTAGCGATTTGTGAAAATGTAAGTGGAATTATGAAACCCTAATGAATAAACACTATTATGAAAAAATATATTTTTTGTATTTAATAAAATTATGAAATTAGTAAAGTCCTTCTCCGTTATGGCGAGCTCAGGGAAATAGGGATTCATTTTTTTAAGGAGGATATTATAGATTTCAGTTTAAATTGAATAGGTACTCATACCTAAGATAGGACAACTGTCAGCTATATAAAATAAAGTAGTGCATCAAAGCTACGATATGGCGGTACGAAGTTCGCCGGGTCAGCTAGTATGTGTATAAATTTTTTGATCAATAAATTTAAAAGTTTTCTCAGAAAAACTTCTGGAAAATTCTATTCTTTTCGGCTTTCTAACTGTAACATATATATAGGTCATTTTATTTTTTATACAATTTTCGTTATATGCATAATAACAAATAGTTTTCATGTTGACACATGATAATTGTTGCTACGCGAAAAATAATGTCTTATGTATTATCTGCCATTAGGGTATATATAATCTGTTTTCTTTCTTTCTTTCAGTTCATTTACAAAAGATGTCGATAAGGTAACATTGGCTATTTTTCAGTATGCAACCGTTTTGTTATTGTAGAAATAAATAGAATTGAAGTAAAAGTTAAATATTAAGTAAAAGCTATATGTGATTTATATAATGTAAAATAAATGAATAAAAACGAAGTAGTTAGCTCATTTTTAATTGAAAAAACACGTTATTCTACTAAAATTTCAGCCGTTGTGAGCTGCTCAGAAATCTGAACACATTTTAAGTTTATAGTTATCGTTAACTTTCAGTCCATTGTTGTACTTCGTCACACTCCAGCATTACTATATGTGATATAAACTCAAACCATATGAACTGAATTTAATATAATATAATATATTGGCCACATCTGAGAAAGCTCTTTAACCTTCAAGCGGGCACACGGTAATTTCTTAGGGCAGAGGTCGCGTGTGACCTAAAAGATCTGTTGTATATATCAGAAATAAAACACTAATTAATCAATATCGTTTATTTTTAACATTCATTGCAAATCACGTCTCTACCGTGGATGAAAAAAGTACTTCGAGCGGTAGAGGTGCGCGTTTACTGTTAGGAAGTGAAACAGTGATGACCATATATGATTTGTACAAAATGTCAGTCAAAAGGGGACATTTACGCCAACTTTTGGTGACCTGGTGCAAAATTACGCCTATAGTGCGTGGCGAGCGTGGCTAGGTGATTGGCGAAAATCTTTGATTTAATATACCCCCAGAGAAAATACTCTAGAGGCGTTCAATCCCATGATCTTATCGGCCATTTGACTGGGAAATAGGGATCGTCCGACTCGATTTCATCAAATACCAGGAAAAAAATCGGTCAACGCGTGGTTTAATGCTCGCAATTGATGATAACGGCATTTCCTGCCTCATTTCGAAAGAAATAAAGCCCGAAGCGGTAAATTTTCATTTCGTTTCCTGAACCACACAAGGATTTGACCCACACCAATAACGACAATTTTGGTTGTTGACGAAGGTATTAAGACAGAAATGAGCCACATCTGCGAAAATTATTTTTCGGATTTCCGGATATTCCGAAGAACGTGAATTTGCGTAACCTTGAACAATTTCCAAGAGTTTACCAAAGTGAAATTTGACATGATGAAATAGCAAAAATTACTATATACATACACTGACAAAATTTGATACAAATTCATAAGCAATCATGGCCGCCACAAGCTGTCAAAATCACATCATCCCTATTCCTAGACGCTGTAACTTACCTACATCTAAACAAATTTGACCCCGACTACCACAAAAAAAAAAATTTGTTTTTTTAATACAAATCTTTATTATCGCCTCCAATATCAATTGGTTTTGCTTGTCTTTGAAATGCTAGGGAAAACTTTAGTACACCATCCCAGGCTTTCGGGGATAAAATGGGTATGAGCGGATAGATCAGATCAAGAATATATCTAGATATAGCCGCGTGAAACTTATAGTTTTCGAGATATTTACCTTTAAAGTTGAAAATTTCAAATGGATTATACACTTATATTTTTCACTTTTATATCCACTAACACTTCACTAATTCGTTTGTACACATTTATTTTACATAATATAGTGCGAAAATAGTTTAATCAATATTTAAATGATTGTTAAATTCTTTTAATTCTGACAATAACAAAAGGGTTGCAAAATGTCAAATAAGCAGTGTTACATTATCGACATCTTTTGTAAATGAACTGTAAGAAATTAAACCAGATAATACCCCAAATACGGGTATCCAAAACCTATAAAAATAAACTATTAGATGGCAACGATGTTAAGGATAATATAATTTATACCCTCTGTGACAAAGTTACTTTTTTTTTAAAACTTCTTTTAGCGTTGGCGGCTTTCGGCCGCGCTTCAAAAAAAATAACCCTGGTCGGTCCAACACCGGGGTGTACCAAGGGCTTTTCGCGTAGAACTCCGTTTTACGTTAGCGGACTTCAGCCGCTCTTCAAACAAATAATTTTGGTCGATCCAACACCAATGTGTACCAAAATTTTTTTTTCGCTTCAAAAAAATAACCCTAGTCTTCGACCGCACTTCAAAAAAATATACCTGGTCGATCTAACACCGGGGTGTACCAAAGCTTTTTCGCGCAGAACTTCTTTTTGCGTTGGCGGCTTTCGGCCGCGCTTGAAAAAAAATAACCCTGGTCAGTCTAACAACGGGGGTTTATCCGTTCCCACGACAGTCGGGTCTACGTAACCGGAACGGACCCGGATTTAATCCGACCAAGGACTGTCAACTCTGCAGAATTCTGCCGCTACAACAACAACAACACCGGGGTTTATCAAGTGAATTAAACTAAAGGATTTACAATTATGGTTCCTGTACTTAAGGTCACTCACTTTTTATTTTATTTTTCTTCGTTTGCAAAATATATTAGTATGGCAACACTGGTTATTTGACGTTTACAAAATGTGGTAAATCGCTCCAAAAAAACTACACCAAAACCAACTATGCTAGCTTACAATGTTATTTATGTTTAATATATTTTTAATATTATTGTTTTATTATATCTGTGAAATTTGTTTAATTTTTTAGAATATGGTAGAAAGAGATGGCGTGTAAAGTGCACTAAAGCTATCACTTTTGGAATAATCCGTTTTATTTTAATTCTATTCGCAATTAATAAATTTCTTTTTTTTTACACGATTCATTCTCTTTTTGCTTCTTTCTAATATATATCGGCAATTTTTGCTATCAAACTCGTCAGTGAGAGTATAGTATTTCGCACATTTTCAGCAATTTCATTCAAGAGCATCAACCAGCATCATTGTATAAGCCTATTTATACAATGGCCAGCATACAATCAGCAGTGCAAACTGTGCAGTGCTGGCAGTTTTTACTGTATTACCGAAAAAGTCCATGTTGAGATATTTTGCTATATCTCTGATGCCATCACAATGATTTTCAAGTACTATTATTTTTTTTTACTTTTTCGATGGTTTCGCCATTAACAGAGATGGATGAACGACTCGAACTCGACTTCATGACCTCACTGAATGCTGTACGGCCCTCAAAATATTTATTGTATTCATAACAAAGTAGACTCCACAAAACACTTATACAACATTCTCAATGACTCTGTGCCGTAATTGTATTGGAAACACAAAATTTTTGAATTTTTTTCCGGAATAACAAACATTTCCCGTCGTAATAAAAGCTACCAAACTAATTGATTAATATTAAGAAATTATTAAAAATATTGCAATGTAGAAAGAGATTGTATTCCGATTTCGCCCATTTTCCGAATTTCGAGGAAATTGGATCAGTACTTCCTGATGTATAAGATTTCACCTAAAGGTCCTATCCTCTCTTCCTTACCATCTTATTAGTGAAATTTAATGCTTGTGACGTATTTATTTAGCCAGTTATCGCACGTGGTTATAACCCGATTACACCCATTTTAACACTTTCAAAGAGGAGCCAAAATATTTGTGGCAATAGTCCGATTACGCCCGTCTGCATATCGGCCCCCCCATTTTGCCAAGGAACACTTGTGCAAAGTTTCTCAAGTTTTAGTCAAGTTATCGGTTGCACAGAGAGAGTCACCTGGATTACAGCTAGTCTCGTCGTACTGATCAGGCATATACCTACAAGTATACTTGCTGATCCAGCAAATATCGTTTTGGCATATACGTTATTTCTAGGAACAAAGAGTTGTAGACAATTAAAGTACTTTATTTAAGCTAATTAATTATTCTTTATTAAAGTAATTAGTATTATTGATACATATCTACACATCGAAAAGTTTATATTTCATAGAAAATAGAAATTCACGAATAAATAAACGCTTTCTTAGGAAATACAAAATTCGCGATACTTTTTGAACAGCCTTGTATACCAAAATCATCAAATCATTGTGATTATTCCACAACAGTTGTGATCGGGCCGGGAAACATGTCGTCGGTACTATAACAAATAGTATGCCTGCGCAGTTGTCATAAAAAATAAAAACAAAAAATTTTGTCCAAAGTAATTTTTAGCTGGACCACCCTTAATATTTAGGGATATGAAAAATAGATGGTGGCCGATTCTCAAACTTAACCGATAGCACACCTGGACAGCCGTTTCGGAAGAGCTTGGCAACAAACACCATGACACGAGATTTTTATATATTAGATTTTTTATTTAAACAAGAACTTCAGTGTAATCTCTTTGAGTATTGGTGTTATTAGTTCAGGAATAGTTTAATGTAAATGAAAAAGTAAGATCACATCTTATTTCGGGCACTGCCCTCAGTTATAGAAAAACTATAAAATCCTTTTAATTACATCTTAAATGGGAATTACATCTTAAATGGGTAGTTTCGCTAGGGATATTATGCTAATATTTGACCACCGCAGTTTTTAGTTCGTTCAGATTATTAATCGGCCTTTTCCGTATCGCCAAGTCCAAAATTGCCCACAAATTTTCAATGACGTTCCTGGTAATATCGGAAAAGATTGCGTACAACCAAAGCTTCGGCACATTGCAACACATATTGTTTTTAGTATGTTTAAATACACATTTTGTCCACTGTGCTATCAACAAAAACTAGTTACCAATCCCAAAATATTAAATTTGGACTCGTCAGCGAAAATGACCTCTTCTCAGATGAAATTGGTTTTGTTCTCGCAGCACATGATGTACGGCATCACGTAGTAACAACACTAGTAACAGCATCACGTTCTGCTGACACTTTTTGCGCACAATTTGCACATATAATCCGCAGCACATCAGTAACGAAGTGTCATATATACAACACAGCTGTGGTACTGCTGTAATAATTACATAGCTGGAACGCACCTTATATTATATATGCCATTAGAATTACAATAAACACAGCCAAACGAGTAAAAAATTAACCAAATATTAGACTTTTGGTGCAATCGTATATGTAATATAATGACTTTCGATATTCTAATTATACGGCGAATATGAATGAAATTAAGTGGACATGTTTCCGTTACTTGTTGCTCCGTAATGCAAAGAGATTCAAGTGGTAATTTTTTACATATATTTCTACAAAATTTATTATCGTAGTAATTGAATAAAATTACTAATTTGTTCACCTGCGTTATTTTATTTATTTGGCCAAGCTCCTAATTATGAGTTCTACAATACAAATTAAATAAACTCATGCGAGCAGAAACAAACTTAAATTAAAACAACAACGTATTATTTACTAAAATAGTAACTTGACTTCAAAAATATATACAGGCACCAGCAGATCTCCATTAAAATAGCATATAATGACATCGTATTTGTATTAAACAGCATCAGAAAAAAATTATTGGATTTTAGTTATGATTTTGTAATTTTGCTAGCTCTTTCATGCGGTTAAGAGCGCTACCAGCCTTAAACCAACCAATTTGTAAATCATTTAGAGTGTGATTTAGTTTAATCTTGTCAATTTTGTCGCCAGTTTTAATCTCACAGTCAATTTGTTTCCCTGGTGCTACTTTTTCTAGCCCGATAAGAGAAATTTTACTTTCTGGTTTAATCTATAAGCATAAAAATAAAGAAATAACTTATTTTGTGTGTAAAATATTTTTCACCAGAAATACCTTATCGTAGTCGGCTGGATTTGCAAATGTCAAAGGTAACAAACCCTGTTTTTTTAAGTTTGTTTCGTGAATGCGGGCAAATGATTTAACAATGATTGCTCTACCGCCAAGATGTCGTGGTTCTAGAGCAGCATGTTCGCGTGATGAACCTTCTCCATAGTTTTCATCACCGATTGCAACCCACTTAATGTCATTAGCCTTGTAATCTCGTGCAACGTCGGGTACACCTCCCCATTGACCCGTCCGCTGATTTCTAATCTTATTCATTTCGTTATTTTCCGAATTGACAGCTCCTATAAACATATTATTTGAGATGTTGTCTAAATGCCCTCTGTATTTTAACCAAGGTCCAGCAGCAGAAATGTGATCTGTTGTACATTTTCCTTTTACTTTAATAAGAACTGTCATATCCACCAAGTCTTTTCCATTCCATTTGTCAAAGGGATCTAAAAGTTGGAGGCGTTGGCTCTTTGGATCCACTTCCACTTTAACAGCATCACCGCTCTGAAAGATAGTTACATAATTACTTACATATAACTCCTTCATGGTTTAATTTAAAGTAATTTTTTAAGATGGCGTAAATGGGAACCAGATTTGTATCTTGTAGTTTGTTTTGTGTTAAGAGTTTCGATAACTTCATGGATGCGTAAATTAGCTACTATAAAGTAAAAAATCTGATAGGGTTTAAAGGAGCGTGATTATGCGAACAGCTGAAATATATAACTCCAAAAACACCCATGTACCAACGAACCGGTTTGAGCCCAAAGTTGTTGTGGAGGCTTACAGCGATACTACCAAATTCGCCGGGTTCGTAGAAGGTATGGAAACCGAGTTGTTTCAACCTCAACGTAGCGAAAGCTGGACAGAGGAGAAGAAATATATGTCTACATGTCTCCACCTTGCAAGTATCGTCCCTCAAGAGGTTTCTAATAATATCCGAATAACGAGTGGGCAGACCTTGTACGAAGTTTTGAAAAAATCTTACTAAAATTTGAAACCAATAACTCAAATAGTTTTTGAGTTACAGCCATTTAAAGGGTAGTCGCCCAGTTCAAGCCGGTAAACCAGTTTATTTTTAAGCGCGGTTTTTCTTAAAAAAATTTTCGAATTTGCTGCACTGATAACTCGAAGATAAATGATCCGATCATCATGAAATTGTCTGCCTATTTTTTATATGATTCCTCATACAACGACCGATCGGTTTTTGATGTGATCAAAAAACGAATTTTGGCTGGCCTATAACGACCAAAACTTGGGGTAAAATTCACGTTTTTTATATAACCCCGCCATTTTCTAAATTTTTATACTCTCGCAACTTGTTGCTACAGAGTATAATAGTTTTGTTCACCTAACGGTTGTTTGTATCACCTAAAACTAATCGAGTTAGATATAGAGTTAAATATATATAAATGATCAGGATGAAGAGACGAGTTGAAATTCGGGTGACAGTCTGCCCGTCCGTCTGTGCAAGCTGTAACTTGAGTTAAAATTGAGATATCTTTATGAAACTTGGTACACATGTTTCTTGTCCGTCCGTCTGTCTGTCCGACCGTCTGTGCAAGCTGTAACTTGAGTAAAAATTGAGGTATCTTTATGAAACTTGGTAAACATGTTTCTTGTCTGTCCGTCCGTCTGTCCGACCGTTTGTGCAAGCTGTAACTTGAGTAAAAATTGAGATATTTATATGAAACTTGGTACATATGTTTCTTAGTACCGTAAGATGGTTGGTATTGCAGGTGGGCGTAATCGGTATTATTTGGTACACAGGATCGTATTAAGGAGGGGCATTTGTAGTAAAATTTTTTTAAAAGTAGGCGTGGTCCCGCCCCTAATATGTTTAATGTGCATATCTCCTAAACTGCTAAAGCTATAATAACCAAATTCACTGAAAGCAAATGTTTTTAGCACCTCTACCTCCAGTGTGAAAATCGGGTGACAGTGAGTCAGTGAGTATTAATATTTTTTTTTATATATAAAATTGCTTCAAAATATGTTATTGTGTATAGCTCAGCAATGGAAAAATTAATAGCTTCTCTATCCCCAATATACTTGTATATATGATACCCGTCAGGTGGAAAGTCTTTAAACCATTCCGGTTGATCAAAATGTGATATTTTAACGAAATTAAGTGGATAAGATTTCGTAAAAATTATGTCGCTTGAGGCTGAATTAGAATGAAAATAGTATATACCTTGGTCTTAACCTCACACCTTCATATAATGAATTCCGATTCTCTGGTAGACGTTTGCCACATAAGCTTATAATATAATTTTTAGCCACTTTGGTAGAGTCAATATCACATTCATACGTATGTATATCTCACTTCAAGCAATAAAACTGAGACTAAGTTTATGGCTTTTTATATAAGTCAAGAAGATACCAAATTTGATTGTTATTAAATCACTATTTCATTTAATAATGTCTGTTTAATACTTTCTCAACATTTTTTAATATAAGGTTTTGAGGAATTTCCTGGCCTTTGAATCTATCTCCAACATATTTTATGTAAAAAATTAAAACTTCCGTTTGGAGAAATCGGTCCACGAATTTTCCAGCTCACATATACTGCTTATGGTATAATTTGTTTCGTTAATTTGATAATTTAATGAATTTAAATGGACAGTTTTTCGTAAATATATCTATATAACGTGGTATATCGCTGCATATGAATGAAATTGGTCTAGACCTTTGTTTAAACCTTATAACTCTAATATACTGATTTCCGTTCCTTTGGTACAACAGCAACCTCATATACCCCACATATTAAATCTAACCCCTTTGGTTCAGTTTATATCACATATTTTATGTTGGAGTTAAATAGCTTCTTTTTATTAAAGTTAACATTTCGGAGAAAAAAAATATTATTGACACTAAATAAATCTATGATCAATAACATAAGTTAATAAGATACCAAATAATAATCGAATAATGAATGTTGAGTTCTTTCGCAACATGTTGCAACAGAGTATACGGTTGTTTGCATCACCTAAAACTAATCGAGATAGATATAGAAATCTATATACATATATTTCTTCAAATATTTGGTGATAATTAGTAGATAGGTATATTTTTTCAGCCATCATGTTGAACTTATTACAAAATATACCAGACAACAATGTAAAAAAGTTTCTTAGAGTGCTGGACCTTGTAAAGAGCAAAAATATCTTTCTAGAAAATAGCGCATGAAATTAATATTACAAGTATCGGTTTAAATGCTACTGTCTATATTTCAGTTTTACGTCACATTTTAATATGAAGGTCATGAGGTGAAGTGTAAACTCAAGAAAATTACATTTTTACCCAGCGCCGTTGGCAGCTTATGAACGGTTTAGATATTAAAACAGAAAGAAGAAAATCTACATGTGTATACCATACTTAATTATATGTAAGTTATTGGTAATTTAGCCTTCATGGGTAGACCCTTCAAAATAGGTGCTGTTAGACAAAAGCAATTTACGGAGGGGTTTTCCGAGTACTTAATTTCGATACAATAAAATAAACTACTAATTTCTAAAATGTAAATATAACTAAATAGTATGTATTATATGTTAGTGAATATCTAAGTAATATACAAGTATAGTTATACAAAAGAACGTAAGCTGTGTGTACAAAAATATACCATCACAAAACTATTATACTCTGTAGCAATATGTTGCAAGAGTATAATAAATATCAGTACACTGTGTTTGTAGTTTCAGTTATACTAGATTTCTTTACCAGCAAAGTGCTTTATTCAAACTAATTTTAGTGTATTAGTTATATAGTGTTTAATTTATTATATACAGTGGCGAGCAAAACCGTATTAAATACAGTGGCGAGAAAACACATATACATATGTGCACCAGTATACCATAGTACCTATACACGGAACAGGAAAGGAGTCATAGCAAGGACATACAAGGAATTACAGTGAAAGAGAGTAGCACCTAGGATCCAACTTTTAACACCCGGACGGACTGAATTATATAAGTATTATCTATAAGTATTTTATATATTAATCCATTTATTATTATTAATTATATTAAGTCGTCTTCTTCGTACTTCGTGCAAACTCTTTATATAGAGATAGTGAGCAGTCACAAAATACTGTAAGTCACGCTAATCGTAGGTTAGATTCTGATGTACTTCTGTCCAAAAAACAAATTATCAATACAAATCAACATAGAACCAGGCGGGAATATCTCGAGGTTCGATCTGTTGAGCTAGTTTAATTTTTATCTTATTAAGTTTAAATTAACAACACTTCTCCTTATGTACTGTGATACAAAAATATATAAGATATATTACCCGAAAATCGCTAGCTCACATCACTTCAGCACCCTTCAAGCAAAGAAATACATATTTTGACATTGTAGCCACTTATAAAGAGAGCAATCATGCAATATTTATTATGCATTGCAAAAAATTAATGTCACATAATTTCCCAAACAATTTCGAAATGGATATGGAAAACTATAAACATAAACAAAACTAGAAACATGCGGCACGCATTGTGCGCTAACCACAGCGACAGATGTTGCAATTAAAATGGCATAAAATGGTACAGAGGACCGCACCATTTGACTGATGAACCGCAGGACGAAGGACAGGCGGCGCACAAAGTGAAGAATGCGGTGAACGCGGGTAGATATCAATTCTGACACATTTAAAGGCGACAAACGGGGGATTAAATAGAAATGAGAAAAGCATAGAAAGCAACAATAATGCTATTGAATTAAATGCATTCATAGCCTTTGCGCAATTTTACAGTTGGCTGTAAATGGCAAAAAATTTACACACAGCCGATGTGAGGTAGGTGTAGGAAAATGAGTTGCGTAATAAGGGCGAAAAGGCATGCAGCGAGAAAAGCTGCAATATTTATGGCGACGTTTTTACTTATGTGTGCGTGTGAGTGTATGTGTGTGACAGCGTAAAGGATGGGCGCATGACAGTGTCACTCTCTGACAGTTGACAGTTCAATTGTCAAAATAGCTTTTCAACGTATGGCAAGGCAAATGAAAATGCGTCCCAACGTTTCATTTACGGTAAAGTAAGTGATATTTCGCAGCGCGAGCAGGTAGAGGCATTTAGAGCTTTCAGCGTACGAAGAATTTATTCACAAGCGGTTTGATTGATTGTTTGCGCAGGCGTTAAACCGACTGTGATCAAGCGGCGATTTTGCGCTGCCGACCGTGACATATTTCTCTGTGTGTGTGCGTGTGTATGTGCGCGTAATTAAATAACTTGATACTGGATACTGGCACTCAGCCACAGTATAGCGATTGATCAGCCAAGGCAAAATTTTTGATCTCAAAAAACATGTTGGTTAATGCAACAAATCGAAGTCAACACTTAGGCGCGCTGCAGGATAAGAAGGATTCACAAATTCGCTCTGAAGAGCAAATAAGAAATACTCGAGGTCATAGATTTCGTCGAGAAAATCCCGAGGTACGATATGCTGAGCAAGTTTTAAATACTGTTCAACATAGAACAAGGCGGCAAGATCCACAAATTCGCTCTGAAGAGCAAATAAGAAATACTCGAGATCATAGATCTCGTCGAAAAAATCCCGAGGGGTGTGAGGGAAGAAATTTTGAATCAGAGACGTCTTAGACAAGGTCAAGTTCGCCTTCGTAGAGATAATCTACTCAATAGGCAAATTGAAAACCAAAGGCAGTCCCAACGAATCCGATCAACGAGAGAAAATAATGTTATAGAAACTGATAATAGTGGCAATTTAACAGATGTCAAAAACATTTATTTCCAAAATATAAATAGGACCCTACTGAAATATGTATTTGCTGCGGCGGCTTATAGTTTTCACTCCAAGTTCGCAAATTAAATTTCGAAACTATTGCGCAAGGTCACCCGAATGTTGCATCGCCTCCTTTTTAATGCAAAAATTTCCTTCAGAACTTGCAAAAATGCGATTATAAAGAACGTTCCAAAAATATGTTTAGCTAACGGTCTAGACTTTCCTGAACTACCGGATTGTTTCAAAGGTTTAACCCCAATTGAAGAACGTCTCATAATGCCTAGATTGCCTTTTATGACAATCCGTCCGTTAGGATATCAAGGTCAGCATTTCAGAATTTAATAACCAAGAATAAGTTCCGTTTGTTGCATCTGCAGAGGATTCCCGATTGGTTCAATCTTTTCATGCGGCACAAACTTCTCATGATAATCCCTCAGGTAATAATATTTTCACGGGTCTTTTAGCTTCAGAGCTAAATCCAGGCGGTCAAGAAACTCTTTTGGACAAAATTCCTCCAAACTTCGACTATAACCGTTTAGTTATAGCGCCAGGTGAAGGACAAAGACCAATTGACGTAATTCAAGATAATAATTCAGAAGAGTTGTCATTTGGAACAATATACGTTGGGCAGAAGCGTACATGCTCTGAAACGTATAGCAAGATAATACCTTCTAAAATTCGCCGTTTTGACAGAAGAGCGTGTACCATTCCAAAGTTGTTCTATGATCATTGCCTTTCTTTTTCAGGTCGCAACCAAGTAACGGCCCAAAATCTATTAAACGAAAACTTTGTTCAAAATTTGATTCAACACGATGATGGTTAACAGGTTTTGAAAGGCGTTAGATCCTCACCTGCGCACTGGGAAGCTGAAAAAAGGCAATCGTTATGATTCGCCAATTTGGGCTTCCAACCTTCTTCTTTATCACTTTATCGGCTGCAGAATCTCAGTGGGTTGAGCTTTTGGTCATCGTCTCTAAAACTGTTGATTCTCAAGATATTTCGGAAGAGGAAGCCAACAGTTTAACAACCTAAGATAGATATCGCTTAATTTGGTCAGACGCGGTTACTTGTGCTAGATATTTTGACGACCGCTATCGACAAATTCTTAAGCTTCTTAAAGATAACGCCGGCATTTTTGGAGAGCATTTTGTTACAAATTTCTACTGGAGAGTGGAGTTTCATCAGAGAGGTTCCCCGCATTTACATGGCATGTATTGGCTTTATAATGCTCCCTGGATCAACCTTCAAGATCCTCAGACATTCCCTGATGTCATTAGTTTAATTGACAATTATATTTCTACAGATGGTTCGATCAGCCACTTAGAAAATTATTTGGCTTTTGATAACGCATAACCACAGTCGGTCTTGTACTAGGGAAATAAGAGGACAACAGTTTTGTCGTTTTGGTATACCATATCCACCAATGCCTTCAACGCAAATACTGTTACCTCTTACAGAAACAAGTCAAAATTCAGAAAGACACAAGCAAAACTTTTTCAAAATTCAAAACGTTTTAAATTCAAATATGACTACAGAAGACATTTCTAATTTAAACGATTTTGAACACTTCCTGTCTGATAGTAGAATAAATATGTCTTTCGATGACTATTTGTTAGCCCATAAGTCAAGTTAAACTAAATCCAACATTTTTCTAAAAAGAAAATTACATGATCGTTTTATAAACGCTTATAATCCTCTGATTTTGGAACTCCATAGAGCAAATATGGATATCCAATATATACTGGATACATATGCTTGTTGGTCATATGCTTTCTAGGCTCTTAAATGAGGCTATATCAGAAATAAATGCTGGAAATTATACTATAAAGCAAAAACTTAAACATATAGGTCACAAATTTACATCAGGCACAGACATATCTGCACAAGAAGCAGTATATTGCTGCATTGGGCTCCATCTTTTGGAAGCAAGTAATGCAGAAATATTTATAAATACCTCTCGACCTGAGGAACGTGTTCGAATGGTAAAACCTCGAGCGGAACTTCAGAACCTTCCTTCAGGTTCTACTGAAACATTCGTAGCCGGTATTTTAGACCGTTATGTTCAAAGATCCGATCAGTTAGAAACTCTTTGTTTAGCTGATTTGGGATCTAGGTATAAATATTTTAAATCTAGTAGAAGAGCACAAGACAGTGATCCTGAATAAGAAAAGAGGGAAGAGGATAATTTACCAGGAAGCGGAGTTGCCATGCCTCTTAAAGACGGTAGCGGTTTTGTGAAAAAACGTACCAAACCTTGTATTATTCGGTATAGAAGGTTTAACCCAGATTTGGCCAGAGTTGAGTATTTCCGCGAAATGGTAATACTTTACTTGGCGGAATGAACAGCAAGATCTCATTGAAAACGATAATGAGCAGACTTGCATAACACATCGTATTATAATTGAGGAAAATCAAAGAAAATATGATGTTTTTGAGCAAAAAGAACTTGAAAATGTTCTAGAAAGTCTTTATAATGAAATAGACTTAGACAAAGGTGCTCAAAATGAACTACCTATCGTGGAAAATGAGTTCAGAGTGGTGGCACTACCAGAAATAAACCTAAATATAAATTTGCTGGACTTGCATGGAGAAGATTCAACAGATAATGACACTGAATCTGATTGCAATATTAGACTTATTAAACTACCCCCTTTAATTCCAGTTGAGGAATTATTTTCTTTAGTTTAAAGTCTAAATACTAAGCAAAGAACCTATTTGACACATCTGATGCACCAGCTAAAAACAAATCGACCATTTTATGAGTTCACAGGCGGCGGTACAGGTGTAGGAAAGACTCGTTTGATATCTGCAATATATCTCGTTCTTAACCATCGTTACAATTCTACACCTGGATCCAATGCAAGTTCCCTAAAAGTTCTTCTTTGTGCACCTACGGGTAAAGCAGCATTTGAAATAAGTGGAATGACCCTTCATTCAATATTCTCTTTACCTGTTAATCAGTTGAACAGAGAGTTGAGGCCACTTAGCAATCATAATTGATGAAATGTCCATGGTAGGTGGTCGTATGTTTAGCTCTGTTGATGCGAGATTTAAACAAATTTTTAAAACAGACGGTGGTGTACCGATCATAGTGTTTGGTGATTTGAAGCAACTCTCACCCGTTGGAGATAGGTGGATATTCTCTCCGAATCCCAATAATGCATAGCTCACATTAGTTGGTTCCCCTTTGTGGGAGTTATTAAAATACTTTGAATTAACAGAAATAATGGGACAACGGGAGGATCAGGCCTTTGCAACTGCATTAAACCATATGGCATCTGGTACTATGACAAATGAGGACATATCACTCATTGAAACTCGAGTAGTTAATTTCGAAGAAGTTCCCGATGATGCCATACATTTATTTTGGTCCAATGAAGAGACAAATAATTTCAATGGCCTTAAGCTCAGTCGATTCCCAACAGAAGCTATCCTTTCAACTGCAAAAGACTCAGTTAAAGGAATTGGTATAAGTAAAAATGAGAATATTTTGGAAAGAGTTAAACTTTTCAAAACTTCTGAAACGCAGAGACTGCCCTATGAATTGACCCTAAAAACCTCCGCCAAATATATGATTACAGTGAATATAAAAACGTGTGATGGCTTGGTTAATCCATTATTCTTTTCAACAACTCTGTGGATTAAATTTTTGGAACCTTCTGTTGGTTTGATAGTACGATCAAAAAAGCATCATACTCTAAAATACTCCAAATTTTATTTCATAATGTTCAGAGTCTTCATGCTCACATTATCTATATACAACGCGACTTTTTGATGCTATCTTCAGATATTGTATGTTTTGTAGAAACTTGGAGTTATCCTTGCTAAAATTTTGATATACCAGGATTTACTCCAATTAACGAGCTGAGGATAGATAGCACGGAAACAAGGAACAGAAATAAACGGGGCACTATAATATTATATAATATATGCAAAGCATAGCATTGCTAGCTCTATAGAACCAAAGGCTGTAAAAATTAATTCAGGCCGCAACGTTTTAGAAGGTTTTTTTTAAATGTTTCAATATTAATATTCTAGTTCTATATAGAAATTCAGCTTTCTCTGTCAGACAATTAATTGTAGAACTTCTGGAAGTCCTTACTTCTGAGTTAGGCAATCAAAATGTGCTAATTGTTGGAGATTTTAACATTTGTTTAATGTCTACAGGGACTGCAATAAGAAATCTGCTCCAAGAAAAAAACTTTAGTTCCCTGCTTGGTGCAGAATATTCAACTACACCTGCCGGTACACAAATTGATTGGGCATTTTCAAACATGGATCCTTCCCGTGTAAATGCAATTACTTTTGAGACAGTACACAGCTATCATGACAGTATTTGAGTCTCTATTTCGAACTAAAGTTTTCAGACTTAGTGCAATAGTTCTTCATTTTTTTTTTCCAAATAAAATCGAATTGAAATGGTATAGGAATTTTGACAGTAGTTTTTAAGACAATTATAAGAAAAATATGTAAATAATCTAATTAAGAAAATTGAAATTATATGTATAATTTGTTATTATATATGACAATATTGTATAAATATATGATAGATATTAAATAGTATAAGGAGAAAAAAAAATATAATTTGGATATATGTATAAGAATCTCTATAAAAATTTATGTTTAATATTGTAAATACTATATACAAATTAATATAATAATATAATTTTTAAAGTAGTTAATATTTATTATTTTTAAGCTAAACATGTATAATAATATCGGTATTAAAAATAAAAAAGGTTATTCATTGTCCAAAAACGATTTCTTTGCATACTTCTCAATACAGTTGTAATGCATTTTATGTAAAATCAATTATAAGCGTATACAAAAAACACAAGAACGATTTTTCATAATTTGAGTAAATTTAGTTTACAAATTGCTCTAATTATTTTCACTGTGAATGTAAATAACTAAGGCAACAGTTCCTACTTCTAATTATTAAAATATATAAATATATAAAGAAATCTCAAACGAGTATACCATTTAACTTTGCGAGAGTATAAAATGTTCGGTTACATCCGAACTTAGCCCTTCCTTACTTGTTGATTTTTGTTTTTTTTCGTAGGTCATTGTTCGGAGAATATCTTATAGTTTAACGAGAATACTTAATTATTTTTTTTAAATTTCACTGGTATAACATGTATAATTATAACGTTAGGATTTCATCGATGCAGTAGTTTTTTTAAATTCCCAAAAAATCTACGTTTTTTTAGGCTTTCACACCAGGTGTTCCCCTTAAATGAGCTACGCCTCGTACTTATACACCACTTTACTAGGCAAAAAATTGTGCACCCTAGTGCAACACACCACACCACCATACTTAGCAAGATGTTACCACACGATGACACCCCACATTATCAAGCAACAAAGAAAGGAATGTCCCCACACCAAAGACACCTAACTTCGATACGAAAGCAATCAAGCGCACGCGCTACAATTCGATTCTACAATTTGAGCCAACACCGATTCTACGCCCTAAGGATACACACTCAATGATACACCGATCCCGAATCCATTTATAAAAATTTAACAATCATATATTGTATAAAATTGACAATATAATTAAGTTAAATCGCCACTCAAGATCAAGATCGCAAGAGAGATAATGGTGGCGCCTAGCCTTCATACTGCGCAACACTGTAATATCGTCATATCAACGACGACATCGAAAGAGTTAACTATAACATTATATACGACGTATTACTTATAACATTATATCATCAAAATATCCTAAGCAAATAAACATCAAAACAGTTTCCAAGGCACCAAGGCACTCAATCTGTCGTTCACCACTTTCCATATACCCGATGTGTGCGAGGTGGAGGAGTGGTCACCCTCCTGAAACCTGACAAACCCACCAAAAAAGTGGATTCTTAGTGTCCGATTCCTCTATAGTGACACACATGTGGCTCTCGACTTTTACTCTCCATCTGATCCCAGCAGACCAGCAGTTTCCGTGAAGTGCACAATACCACCACAGCACCTGGCATTATAAACGCCCACTTAATTCGTGGTCTAAATTAAAAAACACCCAGTTAAAGCTCGAATCTAGTAGCGTAGGACTTGTCAAAAGCCTTTAACACTGTCAACCACACAACTATGATAGAACACATCGAACAAACCACGCTCCCTTCAGGGATGAAAAGGTGGACCATGAATTATCTAAGCGGTCGGCAATAATCCGTACTATTTCGAGGTCAAAATTCTTAAGCAGAAGGTTCCGCAGGGGAGTGTCTTCTCCCCGCTTTATTTAGCTTCCATATTTCGAAATCACAATAGGTTCACCCCATACGCAGATGATTGTACGATATTGAATTTCGACAGACACTGACAGAGAACAATTCACCGACGCCGCTAAATTCAGACACACTGGATGATATTAACACCGTCACTAACACTCTCTCAGTGAATCGCGTACTTGGGAGTCAAACCACCACCGATTGCAGAAGAAGATCTAGAATGACCCTTGCGCAACTTCGTTCTGGATATTGTAGCATTTTAAACTCCTGTCCACATTTGACCCCGACGTACCAAATATTTGTCCTGCGTGCAATGAGTCCCCGCATGACTCTAACCAATTTTTTGCATTATCTATGAATTCCAATCATCTAACATTTTCTCTATAGTCCGACCCCATCGAAGTAGCACGTTTCCTGTTTCTCCCGCCACATAACTAAAACAGTATCTAGATAACCGCTGCAACAACATGGTTCAACAACGAAAGTTTCAGAAAAATTGGGAAAACTATAGGAAGAACGTATTCTTCTGTCCAGCGCTTCGTAAACAATTAAAAAAAAACCGGAATTTTAACGCGATCTGGCCGTCCGAAAATATTATCAGCCCGGGAAGAACGGAAAATAATAAATATGGTGAAAGTTAACCCTCGAATTACGTCCACAAAGATTATTGAAAACGTAAATATAACCATCAAAAAAACAATTTGTGCCGAAGCTGCTAGAAAAATTTTACAAATAGTTGGATATCATGGAAGAGTCGCTCGAAAGAAACCCTATATTTCACTTGTAAACAGGCGAAAGCGCATTGAATTTGATCATAATTATATAAATAAGTCGCCGGAATTCTGGAGACAAGTATTATTTCGGATGAAAGTAAATTTTGCATTTTTGGCATTAATGGTCGACAAATTGTGTGGCGCAAGTCAGGAACTGCCCTTGAAAAGCAAAATCTTGTTGGTACAGTTAAACACGGAGGTGGCGGAATTATGGTGTGGGGTTGCATGGCGGCTGGTGGTGTGGGTCAGCTTGAATTTATCGAATCCACAATGGATAAATGGGGTTATTTGAACATTTTAAAAAACAATTTTAAACAAAGTGTAGAGAATCTTGGATTATCTTCGACGTTTTTGTTCCAACAAGATAATGACCCGAAGTATACTGCGGAAATAGTTAGACTTTGGCTCTTGTACAATGCTCCTTGACAACTTAAAACGCCCCCTCAATCACCTGATCTGAGTCCTATTGAGCATCTATGGGATCTATTAGAAAAAAGAATTCGTCAGTATTCAATAACAAGTAGAGGCTTTGCGAAGTATTATAAAAGAAGAATGGTCCAAGATTACAGCTGAGAAAACAGATAAGTTGGTAAGATCAATGCCAAATCGATTGAGCGAGGTTTTAAAACAACGCGGCTATCCAGCAAAATCTTGAATAAAATTTTTTTTTAGAATTTTTAATACTTTTGTAACTAATTTTAAAGCTGAACGCTTGGTGACGCTGACTTAATGGTGCCTTTGTTTACTTCTCCTTACACTAAAATCCTGTTATCACAAAAATTAAAATAGGAATCTACATTTTTGTTTTTGCATTTTGAACTTGAAAATATTATATAAAGAAGAAATACATGTAGAAAAGTTGAACTGAATTACCTATTTACATTGTCTTTTTACTTCACTTATAAAATAGTGTCGGGTGAAAACAGACTTTATTGGCTATGTGTATATTCCTGACAAATTACAGTGTCAATGCTACTGTGGAGTGTTCTTACGGTTGAGCTTGTGGTCCGAAGTGAGAAAACGCAGTACCCCCTTTCTCATCCCCAATATTTTACCCAGGCCTGTCCAAGCTAGTATTAAAGGCAAATTCATTTAACAGTGGCCCTCTACAAAAATCTGCTATACGATAGTAAATTTTTCACGAGATAGTAGCGCTATTGGGCAATGATGAAATGCCTTTTTATATAGATAATATTAATTATTTAAATATTTACCTTAGGTGGTGCATCAAACGTATCCATTCCGGGATCAAAACCTTTCGAAGGTAATTCGTCACCAAACGGGGCAGTCAGTTTGAATTTTTTACCATCCGATCCGGTAAGTTCATCGGTTAATGGATTAAAATCTAATCGCCCCGCGATTGATAAAGCAGTTACTAATTCTGGGCTAAAATATGCAAAAATAGTACACATATATTAAGCAGATACGATAAGGAGGAGTTGCTTAGTTGGATAAAATGTATCTATCCGTTATTTTTTATATTTTCCACTTTTACAAATGCAATCCTCAAAATATTGTTTCTTAGTGGAAACTGTGGAAAATGTATGCTCTTATAATATATAATTAATTTTGATATTTACACATGTTAACGCTTTATAAAAATTTGGTTCAAATTGGTCGAGTAGATCCTGAGTCATTGATTTAACCCAAAGGCGAACATTTCACACTCTGGCAATTTGCAGAAATCAAAGAGGGAAATATCTTCAGGTGTTGCAAAACTTTATATTAAACAAGAAATTCAAGGTCTAGGCTGATTTCATTCGTATGCAGCGCTTAATTTTATTAAAATAGCACATATATTACCCACCGTAAACGGTTTAAAGACAGGTGGAAAGTACGAAATCATTATATGGGATATGGGTTAGAGAACACACTGACCGAAATATTGGGGATAAAGTATCTAGACTAGCGAAAATTTTTAAAGGTAGGAAATGGATATTTCCGGTGTAAAGACATCCGGAAGTTTGAAAGTCTTATGGAAAACAATAGTTTTGTTATTGCATTTTCGCGATTTGCATCGATCACAGGTGAGATAACGGTACATTTGACGGTGATTCGCGAAAAAGTGCTGCCGACATCCAGAGGGATTTTGGATCAAGTTAATTTAGGAACATCAAATCTCTATGGTCGCACTTCGCTAGAATTCGCTAGGTCTAGAGCGACGAAACAATAATTAACCGACTTAATGCAGATGGTAGCAAATATTTAAAACGGTTACAGAGTTTCTTTCCAAATACGTTTTCCTTTTCTTCAACCACGACCGTGTAAAAATTAATTTTTGGAGATGCTTTCTGTGGAAATGGATTGGTCCACTGCATCGCATTGAGGGAATCCTCAACATAATGTTGAGATGTAGCGTGATGTGTTGCTACCATAGCAGAAGAAAATATGCCGATAATTTTGATGTATCTCAAGGATAATGATTCAAAGTACACAGCACGACTACAAAACAATTAAGCGAAACATAAGTGTTCTTTAATGGCCATAGTCCAATCCAGATCTCAATCCCATTGAGCTGTAGGCATCTCATATTGTCTAAGAATCGTCGGTGATGTGTGGTTATAACTCAAAGCACTTTCGAAAAAATACTTATTCTTGACAATATTAATATAATACCTCGCACGGTAAAAAATTGCATAAGGTCGCCTCTGCCGAATTTTCATCGGATCAATTTAGAGAGGGTCGGCTACTATGCGGTTTTAATTGATAGCATAGCGAAACAAGGTATCTGGACTAAAGTCATCATCATCATATACATACTTCCCGAATGCAACAAACAAGGTGAGGACAGCCATACTGGTAGGTTTGTGAGATTTCAAGAAGAATTTTCAGACCTCAATAAATGTGAAACCTTCAGAAATAATAAGAATACTAACTGCGATCTGTACGTAATAGAAAATTTAATTAGACTCGAGAAATGTGACTCTATCTCTGAAGCGCGGCTCGAGATCTCCTTGGTGCAACAAAGAGCTCAGGTCCCTTAGGTGTTAAGGAGCTCTTTAAACTTACCAAGTTGATCGATGAAGTGTCCTGCTGGAGGGAATATAAAGATGTACTTAAGGAGTATAAAAGACACTCGTAAAACCTAGTGAAGTCGTGGAATATTTTACGCGGCAAGTTAGAAAAGAAAACCGAGGTAGCTAGGCTTAGGAAATCACTATCCAAGCACTCGACTATTTTAGACTACTACGCAAAAAATGTAGAGAGTAGACTAAATGCAGTGAGAAATCATTTGTAGACCTAGTCAATACTAATTTTCCAAGGTGTATGGTACGTAGGAACTAGCGAAAGTACGGCCCAACCACTCCAACGGCTGCACCAGAAAGGTTACTCAACTCACCATCAATCGACATTACACTTGGAATCTCTGCAGCAAAATCAGCTGAATGCTTCGCGGTTGGGATGATTAATATAATACAATACATTTCCTCACGATTTATTTGCAGGATCGCCAAGATCTTGTGCAAAAGTTAAAAAAAAAAAACACAGGCATTTTACTCAAACGGCGTCGAAAGGACTGCAGGGCGGTTGTTGGCCTAATGACAGATCACAACTTACTGGCATCAAATGCGAGCCGACCATACATACAGAGAGTACAGGGAGTAGGCTTGTAACACCACCTCTGTTTCTGTCCAGCCTTATCTAGAACTCATCTTATATATCTACGAGCATCACGGTTCAAAGGACTAGATGAAGCATCAAATTTAGATATCAAGTCGCTCTTAAAGTTTGCAAAAAACGTTGACGTCCTGTATGACGAATCAGCTCAAATTTAACTGAACCTGCATTTGGCATTACTAAGGATCAGTAGCTGCCGCAGACATTTATGTATTTTTTGAAGTAATGATCTCAAAAATAATATACCTTTATATCTTTGTGTAATAGGATTAAAAATAATAATAATAACTAAAGTAACGAATTTGTTTTCAATTATATACAGCTATATATAGGGACTAGGCGGAGGTATTATTGATCGCAAAATAATTCTCTTTGAATTTCAATACTATTCCTCAGATTTATAATTTATTCTAAATGTGAGGTGTGTGCTTTATCCCATTTCGAAGCTATTCCGTACCATTAAGGTTTTGAAATTTAATGCTTCTAACGTATTTATTTAGCGAGATTATCATCCGAATTCAACCCATTTTTATAATGTCGAAGAAGTGCCAATTCGTATAGTAGTTCAGTACGATGTACATTAAACGTATAATACCACTCAAAAATTTCAAACCAAATATAACCCTCTCTATTGCGGTTCACTGTTTTTTATCTTAACGTGTACCAAGTTTCTTATGTTTATGTTACAACTAGTCAACAGCAATGACAACATTGTTTAAATATGTAAACAAAAGAAAACAACTGATTTCTACGTTGTCACTACGGGTATAGCTTTTGACAGATTTCGTTTGATACGTACGGTAAGTACAGAAGAGCAGCACGCCAATCACTAATTCCACTATAAGTTACAGTTGCAACAGTTAACCGGAATTGAATTCGTTTGTATATCGTGATCATTTATATACGTATATAAATCTATATGTATCTTGATTAGTTTTATGTATTAAAAACAACCGTTAGTAGCAACATGTTGCAAGAGTTAATGAGTACTCTCTACTTAGTTTCAGCTTTATTTATATCCTCTTTATAATATTAGTATAACGCACTTCGCAACGAAGTAATAGAGAGAGCAATATGTTATGTTAATGTACATTTGGGTTCTTTATTGATATTTGAAAAATGTATTTCGATCCATTTGAAAAATGTATTTCGATCCATTTGAAAAATTAACAGAAAAAATTGGATTAAGGAATAAAAATGGCGGCAACTGAAAAAGTAAAAAAGATGAATGTTCTCCATCCACCACCAGATAAATGTTCTGCGTCACCGCGAAAATTTTTTATATGAATAGATTCATACCAAATTATATTATAGGTATTCTATTTCATATATTCTATCCAAGAAATTTTTTTTTTCAAATCCGATATGTGCTCTATAACTTATTGATATCACTTAGCTCACTTTGGGTTCTAATAACATCATGTGGGCTATGTTTAGCTCGCGACAACATCACTTATAACAACAACCTTACAAGTAAATATAATAATATTATAATTCAGAGTTAATAAAATATACGGCGAAATCAATGAATAACTTAATTTTTTTTTAATGTTTCTTTGTTATTATGATCGATTCCAAAACGTTAATTTGGAGTTGGGAATATGGGATTTCTACATATTTAACATCTAACAATAGCAGTTATGGGGAGGATGGGTATAACACAATTAGTATGACAGTGTAAGTCCATCGGGATTGGGTATGGTAGACAGTAGTATATAATTTTTGTTGGTCTGATACTCATTACGAATGGTACAAATTTAATGACTGACCGAAGAAGCATCCTCAGCTGGCGGGCGAATTCGATTTAACGTATATAATCTTCGTAATAACAATTGGATCAGTTCATTTGCTCTAGCGTAGGTGAAGAAGGGAAACTTCGGAAACTGTTTGGCGAGGATTGAACAACATCGACCAGAGATGACCAAGGTAGTAGTTAACAAAAGTTAACCGAATTATTTTCGTACTGTGAAAAAATAATCTATGCAGTTCAGTTGTTTTGACTCCAGCAAGCACCAGCTTCGGATCACAACACAGCTGCATCAAAAATTACCTGCAACACATACTTGCGTTTATTTGTACCGTTATTGGCGCCAGTATATCTGGTATCAAAAACAAAACAAACAAAAATCTTTATATTCATTAATGTATTTTTCTAAATATTCCGTAATACTTTAAGTGAGCTATTACACTGATCACCAATGCGTATGGGTTTTACTTAATATATTCTGGCTATATAAGCAAATATACAGCTGTGTTCATTGAAATAGCATTGCAGCAGAAGCGAAAGTATATAACGGTTTTTTTGCATATTCGCTTTCGTTAGTTGATCGATTGCACAAAGTTTATGTAGAATAGAATATAGAGATAAGAAAAAACCAAAAACGAAATTAGATTTTCTTAATTTTTATGCTTTTTTTGATATTTTTACGGAAATTTACGCATTTTGGCTGTTCACTGAAAACGCAATTTTTGATTTTCTTCGACGAAAAGTGTCGAAAACATTTGTAAATTTGATTGAGTATATTATTATAATTTAAGTTACAATGCACAATAACAATGCAAAATTTTTAAATTTAGTGCGTAGGTGACTCACTGCTCCAAGCAAAATAAGCTTTTGACTAAGCCAGGAAAATGCTCTATCCATATGATATTCAATGCTATAAATTATGAGCTGAAGCCCAAAAACCATAGTACCATACGCAAAACGGCAAATTTCGATGACCGACGCAAAGTGCGCTTCATTTGAAAATATCTATTGTAAAAATTAATCCTAAATGGATGACCGGTATCTCTTAATAAATTATTTATATGTAAAACTTTTATGTATGCTTATTGAGTTGAATTTTTCCATTCTTTATATATGAAAGTCAATGCTTGTTTTTGCTTTGAGGTATAAAAGCAAGGTATGTATACCCGTGCGCAAAAATGGTGCTGACCAGTGTTACCCATTACCAATGTGTAAAGTGGCACATAATTACAGTTGGAGTAAGACACAATATCTCAATGTATCATAGCCCTAATATCAATATTTCCACTTGTGAATTTCAAAATTCGAATTTTTGTTATATTATATATCGAATGTACATATACAAGTATTTCCGAAATTTTAAGTTGAATAAAAAATAATAATAAAACAAATAAAAAAGAAAATAAAACAAGTAAGGAAGGGCTAAGTTCGGATGTAACCGAACATTTTATACTCTCGCAAAGTCAAATGGTATACTCGTTTGAGATTTCTTTGTGGATTGACTGATATTTTCGGTAGAAGGTCAACTATAGTCCACATATTTAGTACTTAGGGGCTGAACAGTTTTGGTTCGATTTAGACAATTGTTGGTCACAAAATGGCATACTTTAAACGTATTATTCACGCAAAGTTTTACCCCGATATAATCTTTGTTGCTTGATATGCATAGTGGAAAGTGAAAGAATAGAAATATGAAAAGAACGTTATGCACCGAATTTGGTTGAAATCGGTTAAGCAGATCCCAAGATATGGGTTTTCACCTAAAAGCGGGCGCTGCCACGCCTACTCTCTAATTTTGAACGCGGTTTCTATAAAGTCATCTCATACCATCCCATAGATAAAATTTAATGTCTCTGATGTATTTAGTGCTTGATTTATCGCGCTTTTAGTAGTTTTTAACAGTACCGTTATATGGGGAGTGGGCGGAGTTGCCACCCGATTTCAACTATTTTCACACTGTAGGTAGAGGTTCTAAAAACATTTGCTCCCAATGAATTTTGTTATTATAGCATTAGCGGTTTAAGAGATATGCACATTAAACCTATTAGGGGCGGTACCACGCCCATAAAAAAAAATTTAACTGCAGATGCCCCTCCCCAATCTGATCCTGTGTACCAAATGACAGTCTTGTATCTTCTTGCGGAGCTTAGTTATGGCAATTTATTTGTTTTTGATTAATAGCGTTTTGTGGGCGTGGCAGTGGTCCGATTACGCCCATTTTCAATACCAACCGTCTCACGGTACCAAAAAACATGACTACCAAGTTTCATTAAGATATCTCAATTTTTACTCAAGTTACAGCTTGCACGGACGGACGGACGGACAGTCACCCGGATTTGAACTCGTCTCTTCATTATGATCATTTATATATACATAACCCTATATCTAACTGGATTAGTTTTAAGTGATACAAACAACCGTTAGGTGAACAAAACTATTATACTCTGTAGCAACAGGTTGCGAGAGTATAAAAATAAGAGACCATTTTTGTACAATAGAGCAGTAAATATCCTAAAAAACTATGAGTTCTGTAACTTAAAATGATTTTTTCATTAAGTTATAAGTCATAAAAAAAACATATGCGCGTTAAAAAAAATCAAACTTCAACCGTTAATATCTTATAAACGGATAGGTTTACGAAAAAAAACTGTGTAATACCATTTTGTAGAGCTTTCAATTTCCTACAATCAATTCGCAGTTGGAAGCGAGATATGAATTTCTGATAATAAGACAAAAACAAAATATAAAATTATACTTAGAGATTTTATTAGAGGTTAAGAACCAATTTTTCAGAGTACCAAGCGAAAAAATAGTCTTTGTTTTTGATCCACCCTAATGTCCGTTCTCATAACAGTCGGGTCTACGTAACCGGAACGGTCCCGGATTTTTCCAGCCAAGGACTGTCAACTCGGCAAAATTCTGCCGCTACAACAACAAAACCCACCTTAATGTATAAAGCTTCCAAACGACTCAAGCCAAAGCAAAAAAATTTTCTGAGAAGAAGCTCTTTCAGCATTTTATTTCACCACCATGATGGTAGGAAATGGCTGTTTAGCAGCAGGTATAAAAATCGGACAATGGGCGTGACACCATCCACCTTTACATGAAATCCTATATCTCAGAAACTACTATACCAATTTCAATCAAGGTTATCCAAGCATTCCTATCATACACTGTGAAAATAGGTGACGCACACTTCCCATATAACAAACTTTTTAATTCCAGCTGGTTCTTTCACTTCACAGTATACAAATCAAAAATCAATGAAGTTATCAAAATAAAACTTTGCACAAATAGTGCCCTTAAAATATTTCATCTTACGCCCAAATATTGTCCAAATCAGACAATAACTTTTCAAGGACCCAGATTCCAAAGATATTTTATCTTATGTGGACTCCAATGCATATGGCTGATCTTTTACCGTACATACCTTCTGCTCAAATATAAACGAGACTGGCTCAAACAACAAAAACGATTAATTATTCTTCAATATTTATTTTATCCCCTTCAAAATAGTCACCATTAGAGGCGATACACATATGCCACCTTTTTTTCCAATCTTCCTAACACTTCTGGTAGGCCGCTTTAGGTATGGCTTTCAGTTCCTTCTTCGAATTCTCTTTTATGACTTCAATCGACTGAAAATGCTTTCCACGAAGCGGCAATTTGAGTTTAGGGAAAAGAAAAAAGTCACACGGTGCTAAGTCGGGTGAATACGGTGCTTGCGGAACAATATTTACGTTGTTTTTGGTCAAATAATCGCGTGCAAGACGAGACGTATGAGCTGGATTTTGGAACAAGTCGAGCAGACACACGTCTCATGCCCAAAACATCGTGAATAATGCTATGAGCCGATCCATTTGATATGTTGAGCTCACTAGCTATCTCTCTTTCAGTCACACGACGATTTTCCAACACAATTTTCTTTACTTTTTCGACGTTTTCTTCGTTTATTGACGTTGCTGGACGACGATCATGGGGCAAGTTCTCCAGCGATGTACGGCCGTCCTTGAACGACTTATACCAATCAAAAATACGTGCACGTGATAGGCAAGACTCCCCATATGCCTTCTGCAACATTTTCATTGCGTCCATCGCACTTATTCCATTGGAATAACAAAATTTCAAACAAACACTTTTTGCTAAACATTAATTTCCATAGTAAAATTCGAAAAACACACTCGAGGTTGACTTGTTTATAGTGCCTTAAAAAAAAACTATGTGACAGATCGCGCTCAAATTTGACATGTAAACATATAACAGTCCTGCCAACCTAAGCAAAAAAACGTATGGCCATATGTCATGTCCTTGTCGAGTTATGGATAAAGTCTCGTTTTGCGTTGAGCAGAAGGTATAGGAAAATGAAAAATCTGTGAACTCTAGTATTGAAATTTGAAGACATTATTTTCGTGATGACAATACTTCCCTTAGGCGCTAAATACCTTGTATAAATATTTTCGAAATTGCGGTTGACCTTATATCGCATCTATCGGTCAACATGTAATAAATCTTAATGAAATTTGGGAAGAACCCCTATCTAATAACAGTTTAACTTCTTGCCTAAAATATATGAAATCAGGGCAATACTTCCGCCCAAGTATATCTAAATAAGTATATACCTACTATTCGGATTTTCAAGCATATTATACATATATTATAGAAATTCTCAGAGCCAGTATTTCTGGTAATTATATGTCGTAATACCAAAAATGGATAAAATAGGGTCAAAATATTCTCAAGCCCCTATATACTTTATATAAGAAAATTGATAATTTAAACAGAAAAATCTTCCTCTCCGTCAGACATCGTTTCTCAGAGGTCCTCCTGCGAATCGGCTGTGGGATCAAAGGAATCTAGAATGTTTCCCAATAAATCACCGATTATCAAAGTACATTAAATTTGGTAAATGTACATTAGTTTTATTTACCATATTTATAAAAGAAAATGCTTGTTACGGTAAAACGCGTTTTTTCTAACATGCAAATGTTAAAACAAAAATCTTATGATTTTACGTATAGCACACGAAATAAGCCGTGACTTCGCTAATTCGACTTTATTAATTTTTGACATCCTGCCATATAAATTATTACAAGAAAAACATTATCTTCAAGCTTCATTAAGATATATCATAAATTGATTTGAATACATATTGTATATAAATATATGGTGTTGTGTGTACAGGAAATTTGAAAATTCTCTGATATTAAGTATATATGTATATGTTGGCTAAGAGAAGTATTAAACCATATTTTACACAAGAACCGATTATCAAAAAACGTGTTTCTAAATTTTCTTAAGATAATTAACATATTGACTCATTTATATCAACTGGAAGTTTAATTTAATCTGATTCCGGCCATTTTTCGATAAGAGATGGCATACTTTAGATACACTATTCGAAGTCTTCACTGTGCTCTATTTACAAACTGTAAAGTGAAATAATCAGATGGAAATTAAAGTTCTTTCACACTATTACATAAAATTTCTATTATTACTATTTCTGAGATACTAATTTTTACCACAAACGAGGCTGCCTCACGCCTACTGTCCATCTCTTTCGTACAATCCCAGGCGTGAAATTTAATGAACTGACGTTTTCTAGTGACTTATCGCACTTTTAGCTGTTCTCAACATAACTGTTGATCAATGCGGGTGGTTAGTTTGTACTTCGTGATTCGACACTATGTAGGGCATGTTCTTCCTAGTTGGTGCATACTAGATAACGGTTACTGACGTTACCCTTCATACCCTTTTCAACCCCCAGACGAGACTTTGAATTTTAAATTGGACATTGAATAGAATTAGGAGCTGCGCAAACTTTAATAAAATCACTGAACAGCAGGGAGGATGGTGCTATCTTGTAGTAGATCAGGTGCGGATAGCGGCAATTTTCTGCAGGTGGTTAAAGAAAACTCTGAACCTCCTGAAAGTGGATTTTCCGCTTCTCCCTATTACTCACGTTCGGCCAATAAAAGCCTCCTCCGCTGAAGATATCGAAGAAACGAAGTACTGTAACCCTTCATTACCTAAGCACGATTGGAGACCTACAAGTATTAAAACCGGGGAAGCTTATCGGCATTCGTTGATAGTGCTTAATGCAGAGTTCATCGGTCCTTTCAGTGACTAAACGGACGCCATACGCTATACATAGGTTTCAGAGGAAAGTTATTAGGATCCTCCCAACGAACGGCAAAGAAGTGAAGAAACAATAAGCATATGATCAAACGACCATGGGCATTGATTCAATTCCCATGACAGCCGGTTTAACGTTACCGGAATTGACCCGGATTTTATCCGGCCAAGAGCTGTTATTTCGGCGATCTAACCCTGTTTGGGTCAGTAAGTTTTAATTTAAATTTGTCTTCTTTAGTGCAACGCCTAGCAACAGGGTTGCTCCCTATCCTCCTGACCCGTGCTGGCATTGAGTCCAACCAGGGTCCCTGCTCAGGCCTTAAGACCCATAGGGAGTGGACCACGAGCTACGTGGCCCCATGCTGCCAACGCACCACTGCGACACCTGCCTCGACGGCTGTGCAACCTGCACAATGTCCGCGCACTGCTCCTCCACTCCTGCCGAGTGGCCACGAAAGGACCTCCACGGCCCTAAGGAGCTCACACAGGCAGCAACACTCCCAGTCTGACTAATTCCTTCGCCAACCTTCATCCCGTTCCAATCCTCGTGCAAGAACCACTTAGCAACTCCTGGTTCCTCGCACAGTCTGTTCCGTGTGTCAGACCGTAATACGCCGGCACGTCACATCAGTTAAGTGCAATTCTTGTGCTGGCTGGTGTCACTTTCTTCGTGTTCCGGCCTGCGCACCACACGTTAGTGGAGTGCGTCGTATGTTGCCCCGTGCTGTAGGGTTCTGCCACCGCAATCCCATATAGTGGTGTCGCCAAACAACACCACAGTGCGACAACCGCCCATGCGAATATTACAGCTGAAACAACCACCACCTACACGGATATCACCCTACGCTACTTCGTGGTGAAAACCGCGACTTTAACGTGCACCACGCTCTTTGGCACTTCTGCCTGTTAAACGATCGTACGGGGATGGAGCTGGCGGAAGAGATTGACAATTCAACATTCTGTGTAATGAATGAAACAACCTCCACCAGAATATTGGGCACCTGTAATAGCTCGCCCGATATTACCATCGTATTTTCGTAGAAACCACCCCTGCAGTCGTCTGCTTGAAATGGAATCGCCTCCTAGGAACATCAAGAGGTCCTTCCTTAATTCCGTCGACGACATTGAACAGAACAACTGCTTAAAAATTAACTAACGGTTTTTCTTTTAATTCTTTTTTGGTTAATGATCTCGCTCTATATGATGCATGGTGAAACCATCTCTAATATTGCTGAAGACCTCGGCTGAATCGACACGAAAAAGAACCAACAGCATCATAGCCCATGCAAACATCAAAGGGCAGAAAAAGAGGAAAACTAATAGAACTTTATGGAAAGTCTTCTGCGAACAAATGTAGGGACATTGTGACTCCTGAGGATTGAAGTGAATGAAGATACTCTTAAGGGGTTACATAGGTTTTTCGGCTTCAACAAAAAAAAATTTTATTGTCTTATTTAATTCTATAGCATCTCTAGAATATTGCCCCAAATTCAAGTTGATATCAGTAATAGTTTTGGAGATACAGCTTTGAAAAGTTGCGTGCTGGATGGCCACTTAAAACTTTAAACGCGTTTTTCTCGAAACTGTGTTTTCAAAGTCGGTTGTCAAGATTTCTCGCGAACTACTCAAACGATCTTGATGAAATTTTATACAGGTGTTTCAGATACAATTTACTCGTAAATGGACGAAGGATGTTGTTTTTTCATTTACAACTATTTAAAAAAAAAAAAGAAATGTCTAGCAAATTTGACCGAAATTTAAATTTTTTTGGAAAAAGGTCCGCCAAAATTCCAATTTTGACTTTTTATTTTTTTCCTTCGTTCAAGTACGAGTTTATGGTCTTAACTAAAACAAATATTTTTTTTTTTTTTAAATGTTTCTGTCAGGAGTTATGCTGGCAATGCGGACGCTCCTTTTTTTCGAGGGCTCACCGGAAATGACGTTACAATGGCAGAGTTTTAATTTCGTTTTTTTGAAAATCTCAGAACTTATTCTTTAAATTTGTATCTTTAAGACAGAAAAAAGTTTGAATTAAAAAAATAATTTTTTATATAGAAAAAATATTATTGAAAATAGGCCTTTTTTTACCCGACGAAACCCATGTAACCCCTTAAGCAGTTAAACCTACCAGGTCACCGGGACGCAGCTGCAACGAGCTTTGGATCATGATTGTGAACGACTTGCTGGATAAAGTTCAGATACGCATGTTATTGTTTATTCAGTACCGTGTATGATCGAACTTAAGGGTACCTCAACGCCATAACAAAATTGGCGGCAGGAAGTGGCCTTGCAATACCCCCACTAAAACCAAGCACGTTTTATACACAAAACTTTTTTTCAATGCCGCATGACGGTGTCTTTGTGTAGTTGAGAGCGTTAGAAAAGGTTTCACTGGCTAAGAAAATCAACTCCGTGCATCGAACAGCGCTCATCAGTATGCGTCGCAAAAGTTACTATCAGACTCAAAGAAGCTGGGTATCTATATGAATATGTGCCTGAACATGGTGATGGAAATTGGGGTAGGAAGAGGACCATGGAGAAGAGAGTCTACGGTCGGGTATCCATAAATACCAGTTTCAGGCTGCCTAAATATTGTATTGTAACTAACCTCTAAATCAATGACTGAGCGTTCTACGCTAGTTAAGGAATGCCTAACGACGATCAACGATATCGAGTTACTGCTGGATAATTTTTTTTTTTTTAAAGAAAATCTGGTTTTTTTTTTGTTTTTTTTTACTAATTTCGTTTTGTTACATATATGTAACACCGCGCGTTTTAGTTAATTTTTTAAACGTTATTTTCAATTAAGGTTTGTTTTTCAAAATCACAATGAGCCATGCAAATCATAACTTGACTACCAAGGACCTGGAAAAGATACTAGAAGAATGGGCAGATAGTAAGGATGGCATTGTTTTTTCTGACGTCTTTCGACGAGATTGCCAATTCGACGTATAGCGAACCAAGCGATCATGACTGTTCTAACGAAGAATTAACGTACCACTAGTTTGTAAAATTTTGTTCCCCATACTACTACTCTAGCAGCAAGGTCCGCCAATGCTAAAGTCATTGCTACTGCAACAGATTCAAATCCGCTGTGGCTAGTGATACATCCAATGCACCTCTAGTCGAATACCGAGGATAAATATCACATAGAATTCAAGCACTTGAACATCAATGCCGACCTACTACGTTGTCGTGAATCTGATAATTCAGACTACATCAAGCTACCTGATGAGAAAGTTTTAAAAAACTTCAATAGAATAAGTCCGAGACTGCAATGAAGCTGACATAGCTTTTGTAGCTTGGAGAGATAATAAAATCGTCACTCTAGCATCAGCGGCCAACATCTGTAAAATTAAGGTGAGATAAGTCAGCAAAACAATACATATCTACTGAACGTCCTTATGTCGTAGCAGAACATAATCAACATATGGGGTATGTTAACCTTTTGGCCTTGGTATACGTCACTAAAAAATTAAACTACGTAGAAAACATTGGTACATACGATTTTTTACCATTTCATGGACGTTGTTATATGTAACTTTTGGGTTTTGAACTGGACAATAATTGCTGAAAAAGATAACATAATACCATTACAAGTTCCAAACTTTGCGGCATTCAGAGTAGCCATAGCAGAGACATTATCAAAAGTCAGGCTTTTTAAGCGCAAATATCATGTTGAATGCCTCATTGAGGTTAGATCAATACGAACACTAGCAGGTTTTGATGGATAAACGAATAAGGTGCAAATTTCCGGGCTGCACAGGTTATATGCAAACAAGTTGTGGAAATGTGGAGTAACTTTGTGTTATAATAACCAAAAATCTTTAAAAAAATTTCATACATCTTAAGCCCAGCTGTATTCAAATGGCACATAACTATTTTTTTTAAATAATGGATATTAACATTTTTTTTTTAATTTTATTATTGTTTTCCTTTATAACTTCCCCTTTACTAAAATTAAAAAGATTTAACCTAGATTGGAGACTGAATAAACTTTTCAAATACAGTAGTCTTTAGCAACAATGTTATACAAAGTATAACTCGAACGAATACATCCCCGAAATCAACCAACTCTACGTAAATAGAAAAGAATTTATCAAAGATATAATATAGGAACATGATTATATTTTTAGAGTTTGTCATGTGAAACTATTTCTTAATATAAAGAAGTTATTTATTTGTTATGCTCTATCTAGCCCAGGTTATTCAATTCCAATTTGTTAAGAAAAATAATCAGACCGAAATGAAATGAAATTGAAATCGCCCTCATAGAGCAAAAGCCACATACATCCTTATATACAACATAACATTACTCACCTGGTGACAAATGAGTGCGTTGCAGGATTAGCGTCATTGCGACCAGTGAAGTTTCGATTGTAGGATGTAACAATTGTATTTTTGTCCCCTTTCTTTACATCTTTGCGATCCCACTGTCCAATGCAAGGACCACAAGCATTAGCTAAGACAGTTCCACCAAATTTTTCAAATACCTCTCCGATACCATCCCTCTCGATGGTTGCACGAATTTGTTCAGATCCTGGGGTAACATTAAATGGTATTTTCGATTTTAGTCCATGACTCATTGCATCTTTCGCAATATTAGCACAACGGCCCATGTCTTCATACGATGAATTAGTACATGAACCAATGAGACCTACTTTGATATCTAATGGGTAACCATTTTGCTTAGCATTTGCTCCCAGTTTACTTATTGGATGAGCTAAGTCAGGTGTAAATGGACCATTAACATGGGGTTCTAGTTTATCTAGATTAATTTCAATTAATTCATCATATTCACAATTTCCATCGGGTGCAAAAAGCTTTGTTTTATATTTATTTGCTTCGTCTGCGATACTGCTTCTGCCAGTGGACTTCAGATATTTCGCCATACGATCGTTAAAAGGAAATACTGATGTTGTGGCCCCAATCTCTGCCCCCATGTTACAAATTGTTGCCATACCAGTACAAGATATTGAATTAACACCATTTCCATGGTACTCTATTATAGCACCAGTACCACCTTTCACAGTGAGAATATCTGCTACCTAAAACAAAAAATAATAATAAATATTATTGATTAACATTAAAAATTTTTTACTATATAAGTTAGCTAAACATTTAAATTTGATACAATTTTAACAACAAATCACCATACAGCAAAAAAATACGCTGAAATAGGGCGTTTTTGGTAATGCAAATCTGGCAGTATGCTTGAGGCAACCAGTTCAAAAAAGCAAACCTGGCATCTTCGCAAAAATTGAAAGTTCGAAAAAGGATCACTGCCGCAGCTGTTGCGCAAAAACGCGTATTTGAAGAGTAGTGGCTCAAAAAATTACACCAAAACCATCTGTGCTAGCTAAAACTTCATTGTAAGTGATTTATGTTAAATTACTAATTATTTATTACCGTGTGGATTTTTTCAAATTTTATAGGAAATACATAGTAGAAAGAAATTGCGTCAACTACAATTAAGCTTTCACTTTTGGAATTATCCGCTTGACTATTCGCAAGTAATAAATTCATTTTTTGTACACGGTTCCTTCTCTTTTTATACCTTTCTAATAGAAATTAGATGATTTTTGCTATCTAATTCTTCAGTGAGAATATTTATAAAAAAATATTTCGCACATTTTATGTTTAAAAACACAAATCTTAAAATGTGCAGTTTTTAACAGTTTCATCCAAGGGCATCAGCCAGCATTAAATCAACAGTGCAAACTGCGCAGTGTTGCCAGTATTTACTGCATGACCGAAAAAGACCAAAACAATTCATATTGAATTTAGTCGTTGCATGAAGCATTAAAAGCATAATTACCGTAAATGAGCACAAAACATCTATTCGAGATCCATAAAGCACCATTCCATGATCAAAAAGTGTTTATAAAGTTATAATTGGATTATTTTCTTTTAAACAGTTGATAGCAATCGACATTAACGAAGGTTAGCGCTTTCATCATTATTACATGATCTTCTAAACTTACGTTATCAAATGGTACGATATTGTAATATGGTATACTCGTTTGAGATTTCTTTGTGGATTGGCTGATACTTTCGGTAGAAGGTCAACTATAGGCACTGGGGTCCACATATTTAGTACTTAGGGGCTTGAACAGTTTTGGTTCGATTTAGACAATTTTTAGTCACAAGGTGGCATACTTTAAACGTATTATTCACGCAAAGTTCGACCCCGATATAATCATTGTTGCTTGATATGCACAGTGGAAAGTGAAAGAATCAGATGGAATTGAAAATGGTGTTATATGAGAAATAGGCGTGGTTGTAGTCCGATAGAAATATGAAAAGAACGTTATGCACCGAATTTTGTTGAAATCGGTTAAGCAGATCCCCAGATATGGGTTTTCACCTAAAAGTGGGCTGTGCCACGCCCACTGTCTAATTTTGAACGCGGTTCCTATAAAGTCATCTCATACCATCCCAGAGATAAAATTTAATGTCTCTGGCATGTTTAGTGCTTGATTTATCGCGCTTTTAGTTGTTGTTGTTGTTGTAGCGCCAGAATAAATCGCGCTTTTAGTAGTTTTTAACAGTACCGTTATATGGGGAGTAGGCGGAGTTGATACCCGATTTCAACTATTTTCGCACCGTCAATAGAAGTGCTAAAAACATTTGCTTCCAGTGAATTTTGTTATTATAGCATTAGCGGTTTAGGAGATATGCACATTAAACCTATTAGAGGCGGGACCACGCCCACTTTTTAAAAAAAAATTTTAACTGCAGATGCCCCTAGCTAATGTGATCCTGTGTACCACCATAACAGTCTTGTATCTTATTGCGGAGCTTAGTTATGGCAATTTATTTGTTTTTGATTAATGGCGTTTTGTGGGCGTGGCAGTGGTCCGATTACGCCCATCTGCAATATCAACCGTCTCACGGTACCAAGAAACATGTCTACCAAGTTTCATAAAGATGTCTCAATTTTTACTCAGTTACAGCTTGCACGGACGGACAGACGGACGGACGGACATACAGTCACCCGGATTTCAACTCGTCTCTTCATCCTGATCATTTATATATATATAACCCTATATCTAACTCGATTAGTTTTAGGTGATACAAACAACCGTTAGGTGAACAAAACTATTATACTCTGTAGCAACAGGTTGCGAGAGTATAAAAAAGCAAACGTATAGACAGATTTTATCTTTTATTGACATTTATTAACAAAATTCGTAACACTTCGTTCATTGATTTATTAATTTAATTATATTGGCACATTGAACTACAGCAATCGGAGAGTCGAACATGATTAGTGCTAAGAAGTATTATTGTAACATACTTGTAACACAATTCACATCAATAAAAAAAAATATTTAGCTTACGGTTTCCGAGTGCCATACATAATAGGGATTTAAGTTGTAAGTGCTCTATAGAAATACAACCTTATTTAATTGAATCATGGTAATGCCTCAAAAGTTGGGGTTGTTCCCTATCGGAATTTTGACATATTCGACATGTGATAATGTGATAAATTTCCCTCATGACAAACAGATGACGCAAAATCAGAGTCGCACAGGGAGATTTCGAGTACATTAGCATCAAATCTCTTTAGTAGCAAAATCTTGCTAAATCTAGTAGATTAGGGATATAATATACTCAACAGCCTAAATCTCGTGCTTAAGAGTCGGTCGCATCGATGAAGATTTAACAGGGGAGTGAAGTAAAGAAGTAAAGTAAAAGTTTACTTTCAAACACATATTATCGATTCCAGTTCTCGACATCACTATCGTGCAGTCATCGGCGTATGCGCAAACATAATTTCCCTATGGTGGTTGGAAGAGTTTCAAAATATACAAATTAAGCAATAGAGGTAGAGAGGATGGTTTCTGCGAAAAAATCCCAGCATAAACTGCCTGGAGATGAGCTTTTTATTTTCCTTAACCGGAGGCATATGGGCCTCGCTATTCAAGTATTCGACCGGAGACATCAAGAGGCATCTCGTTATAGTCCGGACTGCAATGTTCTGACATGTCTGTAGATTCTTCGTCTGCGTTTCTCTACATCCAAGCGACCATATCGACGCGGCGTTATGACCATTCCCACGACAGTCGGGTCTTCGTAACCGGAACGGACCCGGATTTTATCCGATCATGGACTGTCAACTCTGAAGAATTCTGCCGCTACAACCACAACAACGCGGCGTTATGACCGGCCGGCCGATTGTCTTGTATGTTGCCAACAACGTTTCTTTGTCTTCTCTCCACGTTGCTTCAAATGTTACACCTAAAATCTTAGGATTATTGATAATAGGAATTTTAATGCGATTGACTGTAATGTTTAAATCCTGTCTGTCCTTCGTCCAGTTAGTGAATATGGTCGCTGTGAATTTTGTGGAGGGGAGTGTTAAGCTAATTGCAGAGAAGAAGCGAGAAAGGTCGGAGTAACAAAGAGAGGATACCAAAATGCGGAACCCCCTGTTTTATTCTTCTTAGATTGGAATTATGACATTGATACGGATGATTGCCAAACGCTCAGGTAGTTCATAGTCCACTTCTTCAACCCTGGAGGGAGCGTGGATTGTAAGATTTCCTCAAGTAGCGTTATGTGGTTGACTGTGTAAAAAGCTTTTGACAAATCCAACACTACGAGGATCTGTCCTCCTCTCATAGGGTTGTTTTTGATTTAGGTCATGAACTATCTGGGCGTTTATGACACTAAGTGCTGTGGTGGTGTTGTGCACTTTACGTAAGCCATGTTGATTGTCTGCTAGACTAAGGTAGTGAGTGAGCGTCGGGAGTAGTCAAGTGTATTCACTACTGGGAAAAGGAGAGTTATCGAACGATAAAACTCCCCTTGGTTACAGTAGTGGGACCACTCCTTCGATCATCGGTGAAAGTAAGTTGCACGCAGTCTTTTGGCAGATTGCGCTGGGCTTACACAAATTAGCAACTTCTTGAGGAGAAAAGGTGTGCAAAATTTCAGATCGATATCTCAAAAACTGTTGGATTAGTTCGCGTATATACAAACAGACGTACATGGCTAAATCGACTCAGCTCCTCACGCGGATCGTTTAGATATATATTTTATAGGGTATCCGACGTGCCCTTCTGGGTATTACAAATATCGTGGCAAACTTCATTTATACCCTGTTCAGGGTATATTAATATAATTTAAGAAGATAGATAAAGAGAGTATTATCCGACAGATACAAAAAAAATATAAATCTTACACAAATGCTCACCTTTAAAATAATATCCTTTGGGGAGGTCCATCCACTGATTTTTCCTGTTAAATTGACACCGATTACCTTTGGACACTTTAATTCCCAAGGGATGTCAGCCATCACATCAACAGCATCTGCTCCTCCTACGCCAATACAAAGTCCACCAAGGCCACCTCCATTTGGAGTGTGCGAATCGGTTCCAATCATTAAAAGCCCAGGAAAAGCGTAGTTCTCCAAAATTATTTGATGTATAATTCCACTACCAGGTTTCCAAAAACCAAGACCGTATTTGGCACATGCTGATGCTAAAAATTTGTATACTTCCTTGTTAAGATCCTTTGCTCTAGCCAAGTCCTCCTTTCCACCAATCTGGGCTTCAATTAAATGGTCACAATGCACTGTGGATGGAACTGCTACCCTTTTTAGACCAGAAGATATGAACTGTAACAGCGCCATTTGAGCAGTAGCATCTTGCATAGCTACCCGATCAGGTCTAAGGCGTAAGTACGAAGTTCCCCGCTCAATATCTTGATTCTTCGGGTCGTCCAAATGAGAGTACAAAACTTTTTCGGAAAGTGTTAGAGGGCGATTTAGACGATCTGATACAACGTTTAAGGTGTTAGTTAACTTCTCGTATGGAAGAAAAACATCAGCATCAAATTTTGACAATGCAACTTTTGAAGCCACATAAATTGATGCGTGAATATTTCTGGAATGAATATTGGAACCGTAATGACCGATTTTACGCACCTAAAAATTGACGAAGTTTAGAATAAAAAAGGTATTCTCAAGTATAATATATATATATATATTATTTCTTTACATATATATATTCTTTCTATATAAATAAAATTTTACAAGTGATATATTGAGTAAACATTGAGATATCTTCATAAAACTTGTTACACGCATACCTTGATATTACAGATCGGCAAAATCGGGATCATAAGGCATAAATCAAGCTACAAAACTTTAATTTGGTACAAAGTATCAAAGTAGGGACGGAATTTAGTGGTTTAAATTGCCAAGAGTATATGAGATCAGAGTAAACCATTTCATAAAATATGTTTTAGAAAATATTTAACGCAATTTTATTAATTTATTTCACAAATTGACCCCTATTAAATATATAAAGTTAAATAGATAAAGGAAAATCAATATATGTTGTATATGGGACAGGGGTACTTCACTATACTAATATTTATCTTTTTTAACAAGAACTTTTCAACCTTCCAACTAAGTAGATTTGTCAGTATAAATGCTTTGGAGCCATAATAATAGTAGATTCGTTTTGCAGATAAAAAATGATTATAATTTTCCGAATACTATTCGTAAACATTGTGTGATATACAAAGTCCAGACGTTCATATATTCCACATCATATAAGTGCTGGAAAAGATTTGGATTTACCGCGATTCCCGCAACAGCGGAAATTGACCCGGATTTTATCCGGCAAAGCGCTGTTATTTCGAGGATCTAACCCTGTTTATACAAGGTGCGTTCCAAAGTAAACAGTAAAAAAGTAAAATCTAGTGGCTCCATCTATATGTCGACTAGTGCGTTAGATTCTGCTATCCTTTATCGACTTCCAGTAAAAATTTCATGACATTTCACATGAAATGGAAGTGAAGTTATTGCGTAGTGTCAGTATGTTTTAGTCATCGGTGCAAAAATGAGCTTCGAACAAAGAGCCAACATTAAATTTTGTTTTAAAATTGGTAAAACTTTTACCGGAACGTTGCAATTGATGAAAAAAGTTTATGGCGATGATTGCCTATCCCGTAGCAGGGTGCACGAGAGGTTTCAACGTTTTCAAAGTGGTCGTGAGGACATAATGAGATATGAGCCGAAACCCAAAAATCGCGCCTGGAGATGTCAAAAGTGAAGACAATGCTGATTTGTTTTTATGATTCCAAGGGTATTGTCCACAATGAATTTGTTCCACGCAGCCAAAACGTTAATGCGGTATTCTACCTTGGAGTTTTGAAGCATTTGGTGCGCCGTATTCGACGTGTTCGGCCCGAATATCGCCAAGATGGAAGTTGGCGTTTGTTGCACGATAAGGCGCCGTCTCATCAATCGACGCTTGTGGAAGATTATTTGACCAAAAATCACCTTTTAACAATCAACCACTCCCCGAGCGACTTTTACCTTTTCGGAAAAATGCATTTGCCGATGAAAGGAAAGCGTTATGCAGACGCGGAGGCCATTCAAAAGGCTTGCACCGGCATACTGGCGGACATACCGGGCAACGAGCTAAAACACTCGTTCGACATGCTTTTGGACCGTGCAAGAAGCTGTTTTAAAGCAGAAGGAGACTATTTTGAATAAAATTAATTGATTTTGCCGATAAAACCATTTGTCCTGTCTTTTTTTTAAAAGTCCTGTTTACTTTGGAAAACACCTTGTATTGGTAAGAAATAAATCAAATTTGCCAGAAGAGCGAGCGCTGTTCGAGGAGCATGCAAGAGAGGATGACGACATGCCCTCGTGCAGCGGCACTCAGCAGGCGAGATTGACTGCGAGGCTCTCTCGAGCAGGATCAACTGCTCGGATTCGGGTGAGTCACAACGGGTACCTACCGAGGGGGCTTGCAAAAAGAAACGGAAGATAGGATAATACTAGGAGGAGAGGAAACAGTGCCTCCCCTGCCTCGAAGAAGCAGAAGGGTGGCAACACCGTGTCCAGCAATAAACGAAGGCAAACACTCTGTCCCGAACCCTCCCCGAGCGGTGGAGGGACAGCGCAGATATGCGGATGCATTTAAAGGCATTCGTATGGATGTGCTCCCTCTAAACTACCCGGCGGAGACGCAGGGGTCGGAAGAGCTCACCGGGCTCTAAGAGCTACTTATGGAGGAGGTATTCATAGAGTCTGAATACAAAGCCTCCTTCCATGGGGTATATTTCAAAGGAGGCATGCTGCAGGTTGTATGCAAGGACGAGAGGTCTGCAAGCTGACTGAGGGAGATCGCTCCCAAGCTGGCAGGCTGGAATGGGCTCGTCCTCTGTGCAAAGAAGGGAGACCACATACCGCCCATGCATAGCAAGACGGTGCTCCTCCTCAGGTGCGCAGGCAAGCCGTATGAGTTTGCTCTCAGGCTGATTAAAAATCAGAAGACTACTGATCCAGGAGCTCTGGATCTACAAAGGTCAGAGCCCTCAAGATAGACTCAAATAAGGTAATCTGGGATATCTCTAGTGAAAGAAAGAATGATATTGATTTATTTTGTATTTCAGAGCTCCTAACACAAGACCTGGTCGCTGTTCAGCTAAAAGCAACGAAGGAGCGAACTTCGTCCTGGCAGCGGCCTATTTTCCGGAAGACACATCGGCAGCCCCCCCCCCCAGAGGCCGTCGGTAATCTGGTGGAATACTGCAGCAGGAATAACCTGCCCCTCGTCCTAGGATGCGACGTCAACACCCATCACACGGCAAGCTATTTAACAAGGCCAAGCCTACCGGAAGCTGGGAGAACTACAAGTGCGGCGCAACTGCTTACAACAAAGAGATTAGGTCAGCAAAGCAACGCCAGAGGCTGCAAGGCTGTATAAGGCGCTGGCTAGAGGCAAGACGGACACAGTAATAGGAATTATAAGATCGGATGGGACCTATACGGCCAGCATCACGGCTCTTCTACTTGCGCACTTCCCGAAGAATATTCGAGAAGACCAGATTCGACCTACGGTCGAACGAGAGCCATCTCGCTTAGATTGGATAGTCGCAAAACAGGTCTTCACTGCAGACTCCATCAAGTGGGCTGTGGCCTCCTTCGAAAAATATAAGTCTCCGAGTGCGGATGGCATCCTTCCAGCATTTCTGCAACAGGGGGAGCAGGTCCTACTGCCCCACCTTGTTCGGCTGATGAGGGATAGCCTAGCGCTGGCATATATCCCGGAACCTTTGCGCCTTGCAAACGTGATCTTCATACCCATCGAAGGTGCTTTTGACAATACGTCTCACGAAAGCGTGTCAAGACCACTAGAGAAAAGGAGTGTGGCAGCACCCGTACTGGGTGATGTAGTGGGGTTGGCTTAAACATCAACCCCTCAAAAACTACAATCATACCGTTTACCAGGCACAGGCTACTGTCCCTCAAAAACTACAATCATACCGTTTACCAGGCACAGGCTACTGTCAGGCCTCAGAAACCTAGGTTACCCTAGGCGGGAGGGAGCTGGAGATGGCTAACACAGTCAAGTACCTAGGCCTCACGCTAGATTCCACTCTACGGTGGAAGCAGCATGTGGACCTGACCTTAGCCAAAGCTACGAAAGCGCTCATGGTGTGCAATCGACTTGCTGGGAAATCATGGGGCTGCAACCCGAGGATTATCAGATGGTTGTACACCATGATTGTGACCCCGATCGGAGCGGTGGCTGCAACTACTTGCCTACATCTACGCTTTGGGCGCGATGCGTACGTGTCCGATTGCAGCACTGGAAGTAATGCTGGAACTCACACCGTTACATATAGTGATCGAACAGACGGCCAAACAAACCCTGCTTCAAATGACAGCAGAAGAGTTTGGCAAAGGGAAAGTAATATCGTCCCAACAGATGAAGGTCCTAAGCGACGAAATGCCACTAGCCCTTCTTCCAAGGCATTATCAAAGCAGTAAGCTTCACTAGAAAGTTCAAAGTTAAATGAAGGTCCTAAGCGACGAAATGCCACTATCCCTTCTTCCAAGGCATTATCAAAGCAGTAAGCTTCACTAGAAAGTTCAAAGTTACCTTTGGCAGTAAGGCGAAATGGAACGATTTCACGCTGAACCTACTGCTGAGGGATAGTACTATCAACGGATCGAAAACGGCGGAGGGGATTGGTGCAGGGGTCAGGACCACGCACCAAGCACTCCATTACCATGGGAAATTTTCCTAGCATTTTCCAGGCGGAAGTATATGCTATAAGACGGTGTATAGAGATAAACCTCCAACGCAACTATCGTAATAAAAGTATTGCCATACTCAGCGATAGCCAGGCGGCACTAAAAGCGATCTCCGCTTTTGAGGTCAAATCACTATTAGAGCAGGAGTGCATAGAACGGCTGAACAGTCTATCAAATCACAATAGAGTGCACCTCATTTGGGTGCCTGGTCACAGGGGTATAGCCAGAAATAAACTGGCTGACGAGTTGGCCCACTCTGCAGCCTCTACGGAAATGGTAGGACCAAAACCATTAAAGAGCTGCTCCGTAAAGAGGAAAGAGCAGGTAGGGAGAGACATTGGCAGCATCTCCAAGGCATGTGCCATGCCAGGTTGCTGATGGGGGGTTACGACCTCAGACGGTTTAAAACCGTAATCAATCTCCCGAGAAATTAGTTCCGGCTGCTTGCCGCGTTCTACACCGGCCATTTCAGGCTCAATAAGCATCTATTCAACATGGCTGTCTCTTCTGCAAACTGCCGGTTCTGTGACATGGAGCCGGAAACCCCAGAACACCAGCTAGTGGACTGCACAGCAGTCTGCAGACGCAGAATTAAGGCCCTGGGATCCATGTTTCCCAACAGGGATCGCATCGCTTCACTAGCACAGCAATATATTAGTGTTCATCTATATGCTGGGGCTAGATGAGTGGTTGTGACTTAGGTGAGGGCACAATCGACCATATGTCGCGGTGCATTCCTCTTTCCATATCTATTCTATTTTATTCTAATATCCATTGTTTGTTTTTGTATCGGGTACGTTGCCATGCGCTGATTGCGAATATTCCGTTGATTTGCAAAAAAAAACCAAAAAAAATCACATATTTATGTACATACATATGTACATATAATGTGTATACATGAATATTGTTCTTTTGCGTAAAGAGAATAAAAAATGTTTTTTTTTTCTCTTGGTTTCGGAATCTCTTCGCGTAGCAAGCAAATATTTGGTGTGGAAAAGCAGGAAGTTGTATTTTTATAGTACCGTTAACTTGAAGAATAAAACCAACCAAATTCTTCCATCATTTAGTATATTTTCATTCATTGAGTGTAAAGTTTCGAAACAACAAGTTCTAAGCATAATGCGTTTTTCTGAAAACTGTTTTTTTCCCCCAACTTTTCCGTAAAACTAAACGTTGCGACATTATTTTCGATTAAAAGTTTTTATTTTTTTTCTGGTTTCAGATTGATAGAAGGGTCACATGCCAATTTTTTTTCTATATGAATGAAATCAAAGACAGGAAAAAATTTAAATAATTTTTTTTAACATTCCACTAAATAAAATATAGTTTTCAATAATTATGTTAAACCTTTGATATACGAGTCTTTTTTAAAATTAAATACCTGAATAATTGATTAATTTTGTTGTTGGCTTAGAAGGGGCGGAGAATTTGGCAATTCGCCTCGAGCGGTAAATTGTCTCGGGCCGGTCCTATTGGTATAATGCCCTATTTGAATGAGTTTTTCCATTTTGTAACTAAGCGTTTTTTGAAAACTCCTTGGATATAAACATATTTTAAAAGAGGACAAGTTTAGACATTTTCAAAATTTTTTCTTGGATAAAATACGCACACATAAAAGGTGTGCGTTTAGGTACTGTTGTTTTTTTTTTTTTGCCAAATGGTGTTGTAGATGTAACTTTTTTTTGACACCGTTACATTTTAACGATGAAGGCGAAAGAGTAGAGCGTAAATATCAACAACTTGCATTACTATTATTGTTAATTTTGCGATTGATAGACAATTTATCATTGCTTCATTAAATTTAGTTGTCCAATAAATATGTGTGTAATATTTTTTTTAAACAAGTATTTTTCATATCCATGTAAGTTTTGGAGTATTTGTAATTTTATATTTGAAAGCCATAAGCTGAAAAGAAGAAATTATTTAGAATGGGTCGTAAAAGCCACTGCACCGATGTAGAGCGTTGATTGGTAAAAATAATTGCGTGATGAAGGGAAACCGTACAGATTCATTGCCAATATGTTAGGGCGGTGGAAAAACTATGTAACTAATGATCTAAAGCAAAAAAAAAAAAGTAAAAGGAAACTCGAGAAAAAAAGGTGCGAATTATTTTATTCAGTGATGAATTTAAGATTAATGTTTACGGAAATTATTGTAAAAGAACTGTCCGCAGGCCTAAAAGTAAAGAATTGTGGGGATGTTTCTCATCGCAAAGCGTTGGTCCTTTATTTGGAATAAAGGACACAATGACCGCCTTTAAGTACAGAGACATTTTGCAAAACGTTATGATACCATATACTGAAGAAAACATGCCGCTGAGATGGTGTTATTAACTAGATAACGAACCGAAAATTACATCGAGGTTGGTGTCTGAATTTTTTATGGATGCACATGTGACCTGTATGCAATGGCCTAGTCAAACCCGTGATCTCAACTCGATTGAAAACTTGTGGAGTGACCTTAAGAAAAACCACACGGGATATTAAGGTTATTAAAAAAACGATAACCCAATAAAGGATAACGTGAAATTTTTCTTTTTATTTAGAAAAAAAACATTTCACACCTATTATTTTGGCCAATGATAATTCTTATTTTGAAAAAAGTTTTAAAATGCGGAATGAAAGATTTTCGACATATTTATGTTTAATAAGGACAAACGTAAATATAACTAAAACAAAATTGTTTTAATTGCAAATACTTCAAAGTTTTTAAACAAAAAGTGTGTACATCTATTATTTTGTCCATAAGTGTACATACTATGACTGAATTAAAATAGTCCGCATTGATTTAACATACGACATATTCATAACTCCATCATGTTAGAAACTGCTGAGGCGTTATGTGAATGATTGAAAGTTCAAAATCGAATAATGTAAAAAAATTATGGACAATCTAGTTTAAAGTTATGAATTAACACTAATCTTACACAAATCTCTTGATTTCTTGCATAAATGTTTAGGTTTCTATCTTAACTGCTAGTAGCTGTTAGCTCTCAGGAAGAACCAGACTGTAAGTTACTCTCAAAAAGAGCGAAATATCGAAAGTAAAAAAATGGGAAACTAGCAGAAACTAACAAGAAAATATCACAATGTTGATTTTCACAATCACTTCATATCAACACTAGAAAATTAACCAATATAATTTTTATTTTCACAATTCAAATGAGTTAAATTTAGCTTGTTATTGATATGACAGTAGATAGAGACCAGCATCTTTCTTCGTTTCTTACGCTCAACTTGTTCTCTCTTCTGCTAATTTTTTAGGTTAAGAAATACTTTTTCAACAGAAACTTGGCTAGCTAGTGATAGTATGTCAGTATTTACAAAAATTTACTGTCTTTGAAACTTCTTTGACCAAAAGCCAATTTTCGATACACATTTTGATGATTTACAATGTATTCGTATTCAGTTATCATTCAAAAACACATTTTCATTGGTTGAAATCTTTCTAAAAATTATTTCTGAGTCATAACAAAACAAGGATTTTGAAATTATACGACATGGGCTGAAAAGTCCCGGGCCTTTTTTTTTTGTTCAAAATTGAATTTATTTATCAACATAATCTCCATCAAGACCAACATAATCATTTCAGCGCCGCTCTAACATTTCAATACCACTTCTGTAAAACGATTTGTATTTTCCCTCAAAATAGGCATCAGTTTCAGTGACAATCTTTTCATTCGAGCGAAATTTCTTACCGGTGAGCATTTTTTTTGAGATCTGCGAACAAAAAATAGTCGTTGGGAACCAAATCTGCAGAATAAGGTGGATGCAGCAGCAATTCATACATTTTTGTCATTGTTTTGATTGACTTATGACACGGTGTCTTGTCTTGATGAAACAAAATTTTTTTTCTTTGCCATATGCGGTCGCTTTTTTACATTTTCACGGACTTCAAACGTTCCAATAACGCTATATAATAGTCACTATTGCTGGTTTTTCCATTCTCAAGATATTCGATGAATATAAAACCCTTCAATAACCAAAAATACCGAGGTCATAATCTTTCCAGCTGATGGTTGTGCTTTCGGGCGCTTTGGACGAGGCTCACTAGCTGCCGTCCACTCAGATGACGATCGATTTGATTCCGGAGTGAAGTGTTGGATTCAAGTTGCATCCATTGACATATATCGACGCAAAAATTTCGGTTTGTTATGTTTGAACATGGCCAAACACTGCTCATAATCATAAACACATTGCTGTTTTTGGTCAACTGTCAGCAAATGCGGCACCCACTTTAGACAGAGCTTTCTCGTGGACAAAGGCTTGTATAACACCATTTTCAGCTATATCACACAACTTCACTTTTCGATCATTCAGAAAGATTTTGTGGATTTTTTTTATGTTTTCTGGTGTTACAACCACATTTGGACACCCACAGTGTTTTGCATCATTTATGTCTCTACGACTATGTTGGAAGTTAGTAAATCAACGTTTTATTGTGGTTTCTGATGATGCGGGATCCCCATAACACCTTTTAAACCATTGCTACGCTTGAACGGTATTTTTTCTCATCAAGAAGCAGTGTAAGAGTAACAAAGTTAAAACAAGTATTATCATCCATTGTTTTTAAAATAACAAAAGTAGCGTCACTCTTAGCACAATAACTCGCAAACTAATGAATAGAAAGAAATTTTAACAGCTCTCTTTTGAAGGTTCGTACCAACTAAAAATGTGATAAATTCAATAAAACGGGCGTCATCTATGTGTAAAGCCCCGAACTTTTCAGCCCATGTCTAATATTAAAATACTTTTGACATATTGTTGTTTTTAGCATATCGACACAATCTTATATAATTGGATCATGGCCAGTAGTCTTGCCAGCTCGAAAATTATGAGTGGGTTAGCAAAAATATGTCAATGTTAGTTTTTCGAACTATTATACCTGTGACAGACATATTGTATACTATGTATGAACTAATACCAGCAATTTACCATGATAGCAATGCAGTATTTTCCTGGTATACTATCATATTTCATTGTAGTATTTTAGGAAACACAGCTAAAACAAAGGTAATGAACTTAGATATAAGCTTATACAAAAAACTCTTTAACATATTCCGTCAAAATAACTTATAAAATTAATAAATAAAATCGAAAATAAGATATTTTTTATATTTTTTCCTTCAAATGCAAGTGCTACCATATTTAGTTTTTAGTCACACATTAACCATTTCTGTTTTTTTGTGAGGAAATCATATCTCTTGCATTACTTGAAATACTTTTACTTACTTTCTGCATTACACGCATGTACATATTTATTGTTAATAATTTTTTGAAATACATATCTATTGCCTATGAAATAGTTACTAGTATTTGAGTTTACATTTCAATGTGTGCATCAACGTAGTGAAAAAGCAATACTATAATACTTGTATATATGGCTATATACTATAATAATTTTATTATGGTATTGTCACCGCATGTCTGTCACTGGTATTACAGCTACAGTTAATTAGGTATCCGTATACTCTCTTGAACGAATTCAACTCGATAACTTTGTTGTTGCATTTATGTACATGTAATATTTTTGATAGAGGTATTTAGAATCCGAACTAAGGGTACTTTAACTAGTTGAATTTTTGTACTTTAAGTGTAAATATCTCAAAAACCATTACGACTTGTCTCTAAAAATTATATGACATTTTCCGTAAAATATTTAAGGTTAATGGAATTTTATTATTATAAGATCTTGATAATTAGTTGCAAGACCTGCTTTTGACTTTGAAATCGAAAATTACTTTATTTTATAAAAGGTCTTTATAGCAAAAAATATTTACTAATTTACAATAAAAAAAATTGCAAAATTTATCTTTAAGACGTATAATTAAAATGTTTTTTTCAGGAACAAAAATATCAACCAATTTGTAGTTTTCCTACCAGCGTTGTTAATTAGTTGCACGCATTTGTATATAACAGTACATATGTATACACAGCTATGGTCAACTAATTATCAACGATATGCATCAAAGACATATTTTTGTACTAACACCGGTATTTCTTTAATTTGAAAATGCCTCGTATAACCACCGCTAGAGATGACGAGCGACTTAAAGCGACAATTAAGCGTAACCCTTTGAGTGCTGGAGGCCGATATATCGGCTCTTGTTGCACTGGCGAGAAGTGACAGAGCCGATATATCGGCTCGCGCCTTGTAGCGGTTTACTACTCGCATTGCGGGAGAACTCTATCTCAATCCGTTATAAATGATCTTATTTCATCACAAGATAATTTTAAAAAAATATATTTTTAATTGAACTCTTTGTTCACGACGTTTTTCCTATCGCTTGGAGGTACCGAAATCTAACATAAACACCGTACCTTCAAGTTATGTTTTGTTCTTGTTATGTAATATTGTTTCTCTTGTTACAAAATATATATTGGAAATATTGTCCAAAGTATATACTTTATAATAATTGACCCATATACAATTATGATGAAAAGATGACTGTTTGTATGTGCAAATACGTTTTCTACAAGAGATCTCAAATTCATTTCAATTGCAAACGTTTATACCTTTGTTTTTTCTATAATTTTCAAATGAATTCGAAAAAACGAGTGCCTTGTAAAACTGTGAAATTCGGAAGGTTTTTTTCGCAGGGGGTTCCGCAGGGTGGTGTCCTCTCCCCGTTACTGTTTAATCACTACATCTCGAAACTTCCACAACCACCAGAAGAAGTCTCAATTATCTCATACGCAGATGATTGCACGATAATGACGACGGGCGTTTGGAATCGATGGCATGAGTTCAATATATCGGCTATCTCCAAGAACTTTCTCGCTTCTTCAATGCTAGGAACTTAAATTTTTCCCTGCAAAATTAACGGCCACCCTATTCACCAACTGGACCTCAATATTTACGTCGATGACGTTAAAATACGACGATAAATAATCCTAAATTTTAGGTGTAATACTTGACTATCTGCACTCCTTTTCTCCGCACACAACCGCGATTGTCACATAAGTACAGAGTCGCAACAAGATCCTCAAATCGGTAACCGGCAGCTCTTAGAGCAAAGATAAAGAGACGTTGTTTTCAACATACAAGGCAATCGGCCTTCCGGTTATCAACCACGTCGCCCCAATATGCAGCAGGACGCAAATGGAGAAGATTCAGACTTGTCAGAACACCGCACTCCGGACTATAACAGGAGGCTATCGAAAATCTACACAGTGAGGCCCGCAGCTCCTGCTCGAATGTTTTTGCCGAAATCATTCCTGTAATCACCAGTTTGATGCGGAGCCGCCTCCCAGAAACATTAGGAGAACATTCTTCCAACATGTCGACGAACTAGCACCGACCAAGCTTCGGACGCCAACTTCCGACATTCACTTACCGCAATTCCCAGTGGAGCTATAAACAACTTCATTAACTCCCTTCCAATGTATGGCGTCCTTAGAGTCCGAACACCACATATCGCAAAACAAGAGCTCCTCCCTCGCGCTATGGTCCGAACCCGTCGAAAGAGCTCGTTTCCTGGGCCTTCCGATAAGTGATTTCGATGAAATCTAACTTATTACTTCCCCCCTAACAAGGTCTAGATAATCGTTACAACACAACAACAATGTGACTCGTAAACTGATCAAAAAAATACGCCCAAAAAACAGCATATAAATTTCACATGCATATTTTGAAGAAAATTATAGTCCACCATCGGTTAAAAAACGACAAAAAAAATAGACTGCCCTCAGATGGAAAAACTTACGTTCGACGTCCGCGTCGTAAAGAGTTTGACCCCAAATACACTCGTCCCATGCCGAAGCACGGCAGCGGTAATAAAATGATATGGGGTGCTATATCATGGAGGGTTGTGGGGCCTATAACAAAAATGGAGGGCCATATGGATCAGCACCAGTATATTTCTATACTGAGAGAAGTAATGCTTCCGACGACAGAATGCCTGTTACTTGCCAAAATTTTTCGGCAAAATAACGACCCCAAACATTCCGCGCGGTCAACTAAACGATGGATGGACGAAAATATGATTTCTTTATTAGACTGTTTTTAACAAAATATCATCAACTAAACGATGGATGCACGAAAGTTTGATTTCTTTATTAGACTGTTTTTAACAAAATACCAAGCGTTGTTAATTATGTGACCGTGAGGTTTTGATAGATCTTTTTTCAAATAGTGAAAAACGTAATGCAGAATGAAATTAAATTAAAAAACTACATATTTAAAAAGCAGTGAAATGTCGGTTAATCATCCTCCAAAAGTTTAAATTATTATAGTTAACTTTTCGACTTATGAATGGTAACATGATGCAACTGCACTTGATATTACTGAAACAACGAGCGACCTATTGCATTAACATTGTTTGATATCATTTAGCAATGTAAGTGGTGAACTTTAATATCAACGAAGGAAAAAACACAAACAAACATTACTTGTTCCGTTTTCTCGAGAAAGCTAACAGTATATAATGTTTTGACGCTTGAAAGGCAATGCAATGAAAACATTGCCTTTATTGCCTAGCTAAAAAGCAACGAGTGAATCATGCGCATGCTGTATAAATGGAAAATAAGAAAACCATTCATATTCAAAACTATAATAGTGCAATTAAATACGCTTAGACATTTATAATTTTGTTGAATTTATGCTTAGTAAAATCATATATTCATACCGGGTAAAACTATTAGCACAGACTTAATTATATGTTTATAATAAATATGTAAAATGGTTCTTGCTAAGTTAATTTTTTTTTTAAAAAGCACATCCTAAAATTAGATATGAAAAAACACTAGTAATAAATAATAACAGTACGCACAAATATGTTATAGAAATACGGAAAATGTTTTATTGCACTCGTTGTCATTGACTTGATTTTCATCGCCTTTGCCTTTTTCTCCTACTGCAGTATTGTTTTGAAACAACAATGCTTAGAAAGAAATTTGTCATGCATGTTATTGCACTTGCTGGTCTCAGTGCTCACATGAATTGAATTGCTGCTTGAAAAAAAAATTGCAGTGTTATGTTAAACGAACGAATGATTCGAAACCAACTGTAAATCGACTTGGCTAAGGTATACATATTATAATAAACTATTCAATACAGTGAAAATATTAATATTAAAGGCGAAAACGTTATGGACGGTATAAAAATCCAAGCGATTGTACTAGATGTCTAATTTTGAAAATGTGTCATACAAATATTTGCGAACTGAAAAAATATTGAATTTTTCATTTGGCATTTTACTGAAAATAATTTTTTTTTTGAATTTTAAAAACATGCTGCTGTTTAGATATATATTTTTTATATTTATTTATGAATTGTTTTAATGTTAACAAAATTAAAAAAAAAAACTATTTTATCTTATAACGCACTGGACAGTTTGCTAAATTCTATTAAAATCGGTTCAGCAGTGTAAGAGTTAAATCGGGAAAAAAGTGACCCGTAATTTTTATTATTCGGGGGATCCTAATAAAAAATTTATCCAGGATGTTTTTAAGCTCATTAACTTTCACATTCAGTTATTGACAACCTCTATTACGGTTTTCAACTCCACTCAGTTGAATTGAAGTTGAAGCAACTTATAATTTTAGTAAATATTTGGCATCTTGAAAGTTTTTTTTAACCTCAAACAATAATCTGCTAGCATTCCTCCGCTCCATTTTCCTTGATAGGGCATCTCTATTAAGGAAATGTCCTGATGAAACCTCTCGCCTTATTCGTCACTCACAGCACCCAAATTTACCAGAAAAAAATCCAGATGAGATCCAGCATATATATGTAATTTTAGGGACATATTGCACCCCACAGCTTTATATGACATCATAAATTCATTTATTAAGTCTATAACTTTCTGATAAATTTCCTAAACAATTTTGAACAACCTTCACAAAACATTTCCAGGCGAGTTTTTTCTGATCATTGAGTTATTCTTCAAAGATCTTATCTTTTATCAATTGCCGTATTTGTGGACCTACATACTTGTATATTCACACTTTAATTTATACCTAGCTGAGTTTCGGGAATTTCTTTTTCTCAAATATTATATATAAACCCACTGCCATCTGTAGGCATAGCTTTTACAAAATTTTATAGGCTTTAGCACAAGCAGTTCGGCACTATGTAGGTTGGGTCTAATGGCCCACGGTTAGATGCGATACATGCAATGGTTGGAGCCATCTTAAGAGAAGTGGTCACACGTTATGAGGCCCCATGCTACCGACGCACCACTGCGACTATGGCCACTACGGCTATACAAAATGCACCCAGTTCGTGCAACGCGCCGCCACTTCAGCCGAGAGGCCAACAAGGGAGCTCTACGGTCCCACGGAGCTCAACTAAGCAGTATGATCGAAAAGATAGTTAATTTTATGAGCCGGGAAGGCATATCGATAGCTGCGGTCCAAAAAACCAAACTAAACAGCTACTCAGATCTTGTAAGATGTGCAGGTATCAACGGTTTACATAAAGATCGCGAGCGAGACACTGATGACAGCCCAGCCTTCATACTTCACAACATAGAGCAATATAGTCTTATCGACGGCGACATCGAATGCAGGGATAATATCCTTTAATGTCAAAGATTAACTATCCGGTCAGGCGATGTCGAGAACAAAATATTATATTTAATATATACATCCCCAGTTACATATTTCTTAACAGGATATCACTCGAATATAGGTGCGCGAATTCGTGGTGAAACCCGTTTGCTACTATGCGACTTTATCGCGCATCATGATCTTTGATATTCCTGCCAGTCAAACTATTGTAGAGGGATGGAACTGGCGGAAAAGATAGACGACTCGACATTTTGCGCAATGAATTAGGAAACCACCACCATTATTATGGGCACCTGTAATAGCTCGCCTGATATTAACCTCGCTGGTGGCGACCTATGCTAACTCTCGTATCAGACAATCTGTTCATAATTATCTCGATAGCGAAACCTCTCGACTTTATTTCTGTGAACTACAGTACCTTTTCCACTTCAACAAAACTGACTTGGTTAGCTTCATAGAATTTACCGAGAACATCTTCATCGCAATACCCATTCCTACGGGATTCCAATAATCCCAGTAATCAGCCCCAACACTTTTCGCCACACAGATCCCAGTGATTACTGCATAAGTTTGGAGATTCGGCAACTGGTAAACCAGCATAATCGAACGAAATGGGTAGAACATCTGTAGTCTAGTAAACTCTCCGACGGGAGTAAGTTACCTCACCGAGGTTCTAAACTTGTTACTGACCACCATTCCCATACCCGATGTGTGGAAAATCGGCAAGGAAAAGATATGTTGTTTGCAACATAGAAGGCAATCGGCCGACCGGTTATATACACCGCTGCCAGAAAACCATTTATATGAACTATAACAGGATGTCTCCGATCGAACATATTCACAGCGAGACCCGCATGCTCTCAGTTAATGAGTATAACATACTTCTCTTCAAGTAGTTTCTGTTCGCAAAAACCATCTCTGCAGTCACCTGCTTGAAGCGGAGCCGCCTCCTTGGAACATCAGAAGAACATCCCTCCAACAGGCAAAATTACAATTGCTTTAGCACCGCGATCTGAGTTCCTCAGGATTAAAAAATTTATACATAGATCCGCCTCATACTTATAGTTTTCGAGGTATCTGTATATGCAAGTTCATAAATTGTAAAAGTAATGCACACTACTTCACTATGTTTAATACCCTTTGCACACTTTTCGATTAATATATGTTTAAATACACTGTACACATTGAAATAAATCCAAAATATAGATTTATACTTATAGTTTTCGAGGTATTTGTATATGCAAGTTCATAAATTGTAAAAGTAATGCACACTACTTCACTATGTTTAATACCCTTTGCACACTTTTCGATTAATATATGTTTAAATACACTGTACACATTGAAATAAATCCAATATATAGATTTATTGTGCCTTCTTTAAGAAAATAAATATGCTTTATATATTACTTGAAACACGCACAGTTTCAAGACAGTGAGGGTTAGAAATTCGACGCGAGAAAACATGTGCCAAATGTGTTAAACATAGTGAAATAGCGTACATTACTTTTACATTCTTTGAAATTTAAATACAAATCTTGAAGACTATAAATCTAAGGCGGGTATATGTATGTGTCTACATTTTTTAATCCTCAATTCTCATATCAATTCCCTTAAAATATTTCATCTTACGCCCAAATATTGTCCAAATCAGACAATAACTTTTCAAGGACCCAGATTCCAAAGATATTTTATCTTATGTGGACTCCAATGCATATGGCTGATCTTTTACCGTACATACCTTCTGCTCAAATATAAACGAGACTGGCTCAAACAACAAAAACGATTAATTATTCTTCAATATTTATTTTATCCCCTTCAAAATAGTCACCATTAGACGCGATACACATATGCCACCTTTTTTTCCAATCTTCCTAACACTTCTGGTAGGCCGCTTTAGGTATGGCTTTCAGTTCCTTCTTCGAATTCTCTTTTATGACTTCAATCGACTGAAAATGCTTTCCACGAAGCGGCAATTTGAGTTTAGGGAAAAGAAAAAAGTCACACGGTGCTAAGTCGGGTGAATACGGTGCTTGCGGAACAATATTAACGTTGTTTTTGGTCAAATAATCGCGTACAAGACGAGACGTATGAGCTGGATTTTGGAACAAGTCGAGCAGACACACGTCCCATGCCCAAAACATCGTGAATAATGCTATGAGCCGATCCATTTGATATGTTGAGCTCACTAGCTATCTCTCTTTCAGTCACACGACGATTTTCCAACACAATTTTCTTTACTTTTTCGACGTTTTCTTCGTTTATTGACGTTGCTGGACGACGATCATGGGGCAAGTTCTCCAGCGATGTACGGCCGTCCTTGAACGACTTATACCAATCAAAAATACGTGCACGTGATAGGCAAGACTCCCCATATGCCTTCTGCAACATTTTCATTGCGTCCATCGCACTTATTCCATTGGAATAACAAAATTTCAAACAAACACTTTTTGCTCAACATTAATTTCCATAGTAAAATTCGAAAAACACACTCGAGGTTGACTTGTTTATAGTGCCTTAAAAAAAAAACTATGTGACAGATCGCGCTCAAATTTGACATGTAAACATATAACAGTCCTGCCAACCTAAGCAAAAAAAAGTATGGAAATATGTCATGTCCTTGTCGAGTTATGGATAAAGTCTCGTTTTGCGTTGAGCAGAAGGTATATTTTTAAGAACTTAGTTTTCTTCAAACAATAATTTAATTGTCGAAACCTAAAAAAAATTGTACATTTTGTATAAATTGACATTTTAACAGAAAAATTAATACTTTGTATGTACACCTTTGCCCTCTATCATTGTTTTCAGCTTTTTATTTATAGAATGTACCAAAGTTTGTGTAAGTTCAACAGGTATATTTGCCGATATTTTCTGAAGAGCAGCCAAGCAAAAGCCCACAGGTATTCAACGGGATTGAGGTATGAACTCTGTGGAGGATGCAGCGGCTCTTATTTTGTTGTACAACAACCATTCCTTAACCGCTAAAGCAGAATCCTCCATGGAGGGCGGAAGGACCTCTTGATGTTCCTGGGAGGCGGTCCGGTTCCATTTGCTTTTCCCCATGAGCTGCCGGCAAGCGACTTGAGGATTGTAATGTCATTGACTGTATTGTTCAGATCCAGTCTATACTCCTTCGTTCAGTAAGTAAATATGGTCGCTGTGGATTTTGCGGTGGAAAGTGTTAAGCTCATTGCAAAGAAAATTCGTGAAAAGTCGGAGAGATAGCCGTTTACTTTTGAGCACATACCGTCGATTCCATTGCTCGACGTCAACATCGTGATGGGAATTAACTCTGGTGGTTGGGGGAGTTTCGATATGTAGAAACTAAACGGTAACGGGGAGAGGTCACCACCATGTGGAACCCCCTCTTTAATTATTCTTAGTTTAGATTTTTTTACCTCGAAACAGTACGGATGTTGTGTCAAAATATTTTGGTTTAGGCCATGAACTATCTGGGCGTTTATGACGCTAAGTGCTGTCTCTAACCTAATGGTCTGCTAGGTGGTAAATGAATGTCGAGGGTAGCAAGGCCTTAGGTGTCTTCACTACTGAGGAAAAGAGAGTTATCGGACTATAAGATCCCTTTATTGGCAAGTTTCCCAGGTTTCAGTAGTGGGACCACTCTTCCGACTTTCCTCACAACGGGTATTTGAAGAGTGGTCAGCGACAGGTTGAGGACCTTGATTAGGAAATTTACTCCCGTCGAACCTAAATGCTTATTATCAGCAGGTTAATTCCATCAGAACCAATGGATTTGGATGATATTGCTTTGTTGACGACAGACCAAACCCTCCTCATTGGTGAAAGTAATTGGCGCGCAGTCTCTTCACATTTTGCGTAGCCGTCGAGTAACACATGCTGTTGTTGTAGCGGCTGAATTTTGCCGAGTTGACAATCCTTGGCCGGAAAAAATCCGGGTCCGGCCATCGAATTGTATTTCAACCCGGTCGTCATGCCCCTTCGGAATTGACAAAGCCTTGACCGTAGTCCAAAGTTAACCCACACAGGTGTAGAGCTTTCAAGAATTCAAATTCTCTACCCAATTTGACTCCGTTTATGCTGGTTTACTATGTGCAGAATCTCCAAATTGAGATCCCTTATTCGGAGATCGCAAGCATCGGTATGGCGTAAGGTGTCGCGCACGTTAGCTAAACCAGCTGCTTCGGATCGGAAATTAGGGCGGAGTTCCGCGATTCTTTCAGCCGGGATGAAGCGAGCGGAAGGAGCAGCATTCACTTGCGGAATTTGCGCTCGCCAACGATGATGTCCGTAGGAATGGGTAGTGCGGTGAAGATGCTCTCGCTAAATTCTGTGAAGGCGACACAGTTAGCTTTATTAAACTTAACGAGGATACGGTACTCTACAGAAATAAAGTCTGAAGATTTTTCGATTGAGATAATTATGGGCAGATGGTCTGATCTGAGGGTTAGCACAGATCGCAAGATTATGGTATTTAACAGACCACCGCTAACGATGAGAATATCAGGCGAGCTACTACAGATGACCATATTTCTGGTGGGGCTTCGTCACTCATATATTGGTATGGCAACTCTGGTTTTTTGACATTAACAACCCTTTTGTTACTGTCAAAATTAATAAAATTGAAGAATGATTTAAATATTGAAATATAGCTATTTTTGCATCATATAATATAAAAAAAAATGTCTAATTAGTGAAGTGTTAGTGGATATATAAGTGACAAATATAAGTGTATAATTTATTTTAAAACGCAAAAATACGTATTGTAATATTAGGTAAAGTAAAAAGTTCGTTCGGTTTTTTATTGATTTGTCCGATTTAAGTCATACTTCATTATACCCCTCTTGTCTTGGTCTTGGCCACCATCTGGGCCGCTTCCCCGAGCTTTGACCACGACTGTTTGCGCTCGATGTTGTCATAAGTGACCCATTTTTCATCGCCAGTCACAATCCGCTTCAGAAACGGGGCGATTTTGTCGCGATTTGCAGAGGGAAATTCGGTCCATCATGTTTTTTGCGTTAGTTCGTGTGACACTCAAACATCAAGCTCCTTTTTGATTCCAAGGTATCAAACGGTTTTCTGGCTTATCTTTAGTTCCTCAGCAATAAAACAAGTGACGGTCTGTTTCCACTATTTTCATGATTTTATCGCAATTTTCGACGACAGGCCTCCCGACGCGTGGTGCATCTTTGTCATCGAAATTACCGGAACGGAACCTAGCAAATCACTTTTGTGCTAGACGTTCGTTTACAGTATCGGGCCTATAAACTAAATTAATTTTTTCAGCCGCTTTGACTACTTTTTCGCCTTGATCGAAGAAAAATTGTAAAATATAGCGAGTTTTCTCTTTGCTGGTGTCCATCTTTGATGAGCGCTCACAACGAACTGAGTAAATCAATCGAAAAACTGTCAGACAAACTTTTAACGCGAATAAACACGTTTTCAGCGCCGTATAGTATGACATGATGCGAGACGTAACACTAGTACTATGGACAATAACGCCATCTCTTAGATAAAAACCGAACGAACTTTTTACTGAAATTTTTAACTTTAAACGTAAATAACTCGAAAACTATAAGTTTCCTCCGGCTATATCTATATATATTCTTGATTTGGTGGATCTTCTCTGTCCGCCCATCCCCATTTTTTCCCAAAAAGGCTGGGACGGTATACTAAACCCGACCCAAAATTAATGATAAAATGGAAAAGATGTAACTGTAAATAAACGAAACAAATAGTTAAAACAAAGAAGGTAACTATTTGACATTTACAACCCTTCTGTTATTCTCAAAATAATAGAACTCAAGAATGATTTAAATATTGAAATAAAACTATTTTTGCATTATGTAATGTAAAATAAATGTTTACAAATGAATAAGTGAGTAGTAAGTGGATATAAAAGTGGCAAATAGAAGTGTATAATTCATTTTAAATCGACAAAATACGTACTCTAAAATATTGAATTTTTCAACTTTAAACGTTAATATCTCGAAAACTTTAAGTTTCCCGCGGCTATATTCTATTATATTTGCCCATACCTATTTTATCCCCGAAATCGTGGAGCAGTATTCGAAAACCGACCCAATAAAATTGGAATGGTCGATTCAACACCGGGGCGTCTGGAGTTCTTTCGCGTCGTACTACTTTCTGCATTGGCGGCCTTCGGTCGCGCTTCAAAAAATAACCCTTGTCGACCAAACGGCGGGGCGTTAAGATGTCTTTCACGTCGAACTGCTTTGTGCATATGCGGCCATAGGCCGCGTTTCAAAAAAAAAAATTTCCTGGCCGATCGAAAACAAAGGTGTTTAGAGTTCTTTCGCGTCGAACTACTTTCTGCATTGCGCTACAAAAATTACCCATGTCGATACAACGGGATTGGATTGGCTTTAGACTAGCCCAGATATTTTTGCGGGCTGAGTTGATATCTAAATACCGAATTCCAAAACTTCAACCCAAAGCTGGGTTCAAACCAGTAATGTGGGTCCAAGTACCATAATCAATGTATCGTATATAAATAAATTTAAAAAAATTCATGAAACTATGTTAGGTAAAATTGTAACTTCAGAACCACATATTTAAAAATTTAATCACATCTTAAAACAACACTTCCTATTTTAATGCAGAAAATTTCTTTACAAAGTTATAGTAAGAGTTGCAAAACAAAAGTAGGTTATTTTTTGGTTAGATAACCATTGAGGTTATGAGTAACACTTTGCATTGTTCGAAGTTAAGTTAAATGTATATAAGACTTTGCGAAATTCTAAATTTAAACAATTTTCGATTTTGATTTTTATATCAAAAGTTTATAAAAATATATGTCATATACAAATACAGCAGACTTACCCTACTATTAATACTTCGCAAAAATTGTGCCATTGCTTGTTTTTTTTTATTTGCTATCGTTTAAAAAATGTACTACTTTAAAAAGTAATATAAGACAAGAGTTTAAATAGATTCTTTACGCAAGCAACCAAATCCACAGTATCTATACCGACGAACTCAAGTGAACAATTTGAAATATATCAACATCAGACCTATATTAACATATGAACCAATGTAAAAATTCACAAGGAAACTCGATATCTGACCGATAAAATATACTATTCTAACTACAGTTTTCCGCACTATATTAGGCGGTGTTCAAATCGATTTATTATCAATATAGTATATCAAAATATATGTTTACAAGAACTGAATTGATTTACCGTAAACTGAAGAAGATTAAGAAATGCCTATGCCGAATATAGATGAGATTCGAAGTGTCCTCTTTATGTTATGTAAATTGCAAATTATTGAAGGGAAAATCAAAATAAATCCCTCAATTGAGAACGCACAGATCAAATCAGCTGTTATATCTAGTTATATAGAGATGTACATAAAACCTGAATGAAGATAAACATGTTGATAAAAAAATTTAATTTTCTATAACGCAGTCAAAGAGCATGATTACCAATAAAATAATAATAATTAATAAAAAGTTAAAAGTAACAATAGTTAGGAAATCTATTTGTTTTTTTTTCTTAATTTATTAGAGTTGCTAATAATATATAAAAACCAACAATAGTAGCTAGCTTTAGAACACTCATTAGTGCCTTATAATTGTTATTTTTATAGTCGGAAATATATAATATTTCAAGATCACTGCAGGAGCTTGTCTTTGGTTCTTGCATATGCTCATTTTGTCTCTGCCTGAGTAGGTAGATAGCTAGAGTGTATGTCTGATGACCCCCCTAGGGAGGCACATTGTGGAACACGGTGCTCCTGATAAAGTTCACCTTTACAAATAATTTTATTTGCGCAACCTCCAAAACATCGTCAAAAAACCTTCGGTATTCGCATAGAAGATGTTTTATAGTATATTTTTCTTCGACTTCCTGAGCCAATAGCCATTGTATAGTGTTGGCACGGCTGCCAATTAGACAGTAACCTGTTAGCGCTCCTAATAGATAATAATTCTTACATAATTTATTGAGAATTTTAATAGTCGGCATGTGCGGCCCATATTCCATTTATGCTCCTATTGCCTGCTTGTTGAGCAAGTTAGTGACTGGTTCTATATAACTCAGCTATATATTTAACATGTTTGTCGATAAAAGAACTATAAGTATCTGAAGGCATATAAATTCCTTCTTTTTCTGAATCAGTTTATCTGCTTCACTGATACCGGGGATGTTATATGTCCTAACACCCATTACAGGTTTATAGTGAAATAAGATATTAGATCCTTGGCCTCTATCACTATCTTTGTTGAAACCCTAAGAGTGATTTCAAAGCCGCTTGGCTATCTGAATATATAGATATATTTCTTGTCGTAAGAACACTCTTTGTCAGAAGAAGAAGGCTTTCTCCGTGTGGTATCGAATTTAAGTTTAATATATCATTAAATATTGGGAAGAAACGTGGAATTACTAAGTATCTTAGAATGCTCGTTACTACAGACGACTAATTAGGAGGACTGCCTCAGTCTAAGAGCTGACTTTGCTACCAGTTGCTTTTAGAATAGAAAATGGAACATTTAACGATTTTTGGGTTAGAATGGAAATTCATAGAAATACGGTTTTTTAACTTTGCATTTGCACTTGCCTGTTCGGTTTCTTAAGAGTCCTGAAATTGTAGGCCCCTTTCTTCAATTATATAAATATTTAATGTTGCGATGATCCGAAAAGTAGGGTTCTTCAAGAACTCTCCACTAGGTCATATTATTTAACAGTGTGACCTAATACTTCCTGTCGGTTTCTTGTGAAAAATGTTGACATACTACCTCTGTTGCATAACCAAAACTTACGCTTACCGCTGCTAACGGCTCAAGCTTAAAATTAGGTAGAACGTTTTCGCGCAATTAATATCCGAAGAAATAGGCCACACGACGCTTCTCCGTATACCTCGTCTTCGCTGGGTCCCCGACTTTAATAATAAGTAATTTTTTCGTAGAGGCAATCTCCTCTTAACATCTCCTTCCCCTCTTTGCTTAGTATTCTTACTTTTGTCTATAGGCTTAGCTCCGACTACAGGGTTAGTGCCAGCCCTTGCGCCTCTTATAATCCTTATATTCGAAACCGCTTGCCATATGAATCTTAATGACTAAATTCCTTCTAATCTCGCACTCAAACTCAAGGTGGTAATTTTCTATTAAAGAATAATTAAAAATTTTCTATGTATCTCTATTTATTGAATATATTTGTTTATAGACCAACAATAACAAATACACATATTAAATATATTTTAAAGTAGACAAGCGTTTAAAACTTTTTAAATATGCTTTAACTTAATTAATAAACACGTTAGAAGCATTAAATTTCACATCCTATAAGGTACGGAAGGGCTTCAAAATTGGACAATAGGCGTCGCAGCGCCCACATTTAGATGAAATCCTAAATATCAGGAACTAATCTACCAATTTCAACCAAACCGATCCGCTGGTTGACGTTTCCCACATCAATTTAGCATTTATACAGGGCAACCCCTAAACTCAGCAGTGGGATTTCCTACACACTACTTACTATATATAAATAAAAAGGCATCTGTGTTTATAGAATTCGGTCAAGATTTTATTTGTAAATTTTTATGCTTAAATAATTCAGTTATTTTATTATATATACATTTTGTAGATTCGGGTCCACCCTAAAATAATATTTAATTTCTATGTTTATTTTATTTATATTTATATTTTGAATTTTTATGTTTATTTGTAAGTTTCAATTCCAATTTCTTTATATGCTGTTGAATTGTCTCGCATTCCATTTACATACATACATTTCCCGCTATACAGATTCTATTTCCGATTTATATGTTTGCCATTCTCCCTTCGCATAAACAGGTAGGCACAAACAACATATGTTAAGTTATCTACATGCTTGTTGTTTGTAAACTGCAGTGTGTTATTCCCCTGTGCTGATCTGTACGGTAAATGACAATATTTGTGCATATAAGTTCTGGCAAATCATATTCGAGCTTTGTCATTGATCAGCCAGCCAGGAAGGTGGAAGGACACACTGCGGTAAGTGAAATATATTATAATTCTTTGTAAGTCAGTAATTTAAATGCTTGTGTATTTAGAAATAAACCATAAACCAAATATGCGTTAAATTCGCCCCACCTCATCGGTGACAAATTCTTTATTTCGCCTGACCGAACGTTTGCGTGTTTGGTTTGTGAAATTTATTTTCGATGCGTAAGTCACCCCGCCGCCAGACTTCAACCAGTTCGCCAGGCATGGATGGCAGTGCTCCTACATCAACTGCATCATAGTCAAGACCCAGCCAGGGTAACAATGCATCAGCCACCGGCAACATAGCCACTGATTTACCAGCCGCTTCTACAGCCACGGGAGCCACCACTAGAGCATCATCAAAACCCAGCCAGGGTAGTAATGCATCCGTTGCCAATGTATCCAATAATTTACCAGCCGCTCCTACAGCCACCGGGGCTATCACTCGAGGCCCATCTGATGCCTTCGCACGTCAAGAAAATCTTATTGCCGCTCTACAGAAACGCATTGCCATGCTAGAGAGTAGTTTGTGTGATATTACGGAGCACTAATCGTGTGGTGAAGCGCCTAACTTGGATACATCCATCAACAATATTGCCGCCGAGGTTCCATTATCGCAAACATCGGGGACAACAGCGAACCGTTCAATGAACGGAACAACATTCGCCGATTATAGTTTACTGTACAGTACCGTTGTCGCAGCCTACCGATTCCCGTTACACTCCACCAAACTTTGGAATAGGTACAGCTGCTACAAACCACATGTACATTACAATTCATTGGGGGATGGATACACCTTCGATGCAGTCTAATTCAAAGACAATGCCTACATTCGCCAATATAAGTTCTACTGCCGCTTAGTCATCGAGTTTGCCCAGGAAATTGCAGGATTTGCCAAACTTTTCTGGACAGCCGGAAGATTGGCCAATATTTTATACGGCTTTCATCGAATCAACCGCGATTTATGGGTACAGCAACTACGAAAATAACCAACGGTTATTGAAGAGCCTGAAGGGTTACGCGCGTGAAGCGGTCAAGTCACTGCTGATGCACCCGAACAATGTCGGTAATATAATTGAGTTGTGAAAATTTAGATTTGGGCGTTGATCCGTAGCCAACTGGTCCACGTAAAGAAAATCGCACCTATTTCGGAGAATGCAATGTTGAAAATCATACCATTTGCAACAAATCTGTGTCTTTTTGCCATCTGCACATGGTGGGGAATTACATTTGTCAAACCCTACATTACTCGACGAATGTGTGCGCGTTTTCTAGAATATTCAGTGCCAAACAGATAGATAGAGGCGACACGACATCGCTTGTGTTTTGCTTGTTTCAATTTGGGTCATAATACACGAAATTGCCAACGTCGCAAGCTATGTTCAATTCAAGGTTGCCGGAGAGTGCAGCATAAGCTCCTACATGAAGCCGTGGGGAATACTACAAATTCGTCAAGTCAATCAACCACGCCTTTCTCTCCTGCGTATACCCAAGCAAATCGTACGCCTACATCAACGCAGCATACTCTCGATAGCCAGCAACCATCAAAAGATGTTGGGCCAGCAGTCTTAAGTTGCAGTTCCACTGATAGTAAGCTCCTGTTCCGTATTTTGCCGGTCACCCTATACGGAAACCAAAGGCGTGTGGCCACTTACGTACTTCTGGACGAAGGTTCATCCATCACAATGATAGACAATGCTCTTGTTCGAGACTTGGGAATGCGTGGATGTGAGCAGCATTTAAATGTACAGTGGTTTGGAGGACATCCCGCGTAGGAGTCAACGTTTATGGTAGACTTGCTTATTAGTGGTGCCGGTATGCAGAAACAACACAAACTCCGCAATGTGTATGCTGTATCAAACTTGCAGCTTCCTCTACAGAGTTTAAGCAAGGACGATTTGGATCACAACTTTAAACATATAAGCCGGCTTCCAGTACAACCGTATGCCCAGGTCATGCCCAGACTCTTGATTGGCCTTGATCATTGTCATTTGGGATTGCCATCGACAACTATGAAGGTAAAAACGCATGGTCCATTTATTGCCAATACGGAATTTGGATGGGTGGTGTTTGGCCCTACTTCAACTACGCTACCATCTCCAGCATCGTGTTTGTTTATGAACTGCCAAGCTGATCAATCTCTCCACAATATGGTAGCTGACTTCTTCAAGACCGAGAATTTCGGTGTCAGAGCCATATACAGAGTAAAACGGACACTCGGGCCAGAGCTATCCTGAAATCCGCTACATGCCGCGTTGATGGACGGTTTGAAACAGGTCTCATATGGAGAACTGACAACGTAAGGTTACCTGACAGCTACAACAAGGCCTTGAAACGTCTAGTCAGCGTAGAGCAAATAATGCGTCGAGATGCAATTTTTGCCACTCAATACAAGAATATCATGAACGCCTACGTCAGAAAGAAATATGCCCGTAAATCGTCACCAGTAGAAGCAACTATATCTACCCCTAAGATTTGGTATTTGCCGCACTTTGCCGTTGTCAATCCCAACAAACCCGGAAAGCTACGCATGGTATTTGACGGCGCTGCTGAGGTAAGTGGAATCTCCCTCAATTCACAGCTCCTGAAGGGTCCACAAGAATATTGGCCTTTGCCGTCGATATTATTTCACTTTTGTAAAGGCGCGATCGCCGCATGTGGAGACATCAGGGATATGTTCCACCAAGTCCTTATACGAAAAGACGATAGATGCGCACAGCGGTTTCACTGGCGTGGTGGTGACACCTCTCATCCCCCGGACGTTTACGAAATGTGCGTGATGACGTTTAGTGCTGCCTGTTCACCATGTGCCTCAGATTATGTCAAAAAAGTTAACGCATTGGAGCACCAAGATTATCGCAGAACCACTGCCCGTGCGGTTAAGGTGATATTGGACCACCACTATGGCGATGACTTCGTTGATAGTTTCTGCTCGAAAGAGGTGGCCATTTTTATATCCCAAGAGGTCCGAGCGATTCATATGGATGCTGGTTTTGAGCTTCGCAATTTTACATCCAATGCATCGAAAGTAGTTGACGCACTCAATGATGATGTCTCACGTCCAATTGATAATAAAGAAGGTTTCGTTGGAGAGGGGGTACTTGCTTTGTTTTGGCAGTCATCGTCAGATTGTTTCGGTTTTAAATTGAAATTCCCTAATGTTGGTAAAGCAGTGGTAAATGGAGAAAGACGTCCCACTAAAAGAGAACTCCTAAGCATTGTTATGTCGATTTTCGACTCTCTAGGATTTCTGAGCAACTTTGTCATTGGCGCCAAACTACTTATGCGTGAGAACGACCCTTTGCCAAACGACATTAACGCTGTCTGGGAGAAGTTGCGTAAACAACTACCAGACGTTGTGGAATACGCCATACCTCGTTTTTTTTTGGAAATGGTGTACCTCAAATACCTTAGCTCCACGTATTTGTCGACACTAGTGAAGATGCCTTCGCCGCTGTTGCCTATCTTCGGTCGCAAACTTCATCGGGTAAAATTGATGTAACATTCGTATCTTCTAAGTCAAAATGCGCGCCAATGAAAACTCTTACCGTGCCAAGGCTTGAGCTTCAGGCAGCTGTTTTAGGCACTCGTCTCATGCAGTGCATCCGCGACGAACACTCTCTTGACATCAGTCTGTGATGTGATAGTGACTCAAAAACGGTTATCAAATGGATTCGAAGTGAGCACCGTCGTTACAAGCCTTTCGTACATCATAGAATAGCAGAAATATTGGCCACCTCAAACGTTTCCAATTGCAGATGGCTGCCCACAAAGCTCAACGTAGCCGAAGAAGCAACTCGTATAAATGATTGCATCAATTTTAGTCCAGTGACACGTTGGTCACATGGTCCCCCATTCCTACAGCTGGATGAGCAAGTTTGGCCCTCTGAAGATGTCATAGTCGTTGGAAATGATGAACCTGATGAAGAACTACAGTCTAAATTTGCCTTAGTCATCGTGAGTCGTAATTTTTTGAACTTTAATAATTTTTCTTCATTTAAAAGATTAGTAAGGGCTGTTGCCTGACTTTTACGCTTTATCAACAATTGTCGCAGCCTCGGACAGCTAGACCAATGCTATGGTTTAACCGCTAAAGAAGTAGAGAATGCCAAACGCCTCTTATGCCGCTTAGTACAACGTGAAGTGTATGCAACAGATGGGTCTCTGTTGCATACAACGGTCAGAAAATTTCCACCAACAGCCCGTTATTACAACTTTCGCCTTACATAGACTAGGAAGGTGTCCTCCGAGTGCAGGGACGCATTGACGCAGCTAGCTGGATACCAATTAGCGCACGGCGTCCTATTATTCTTCCGCCAAATCATGCATTTACAAGGCTGTTAGTGTTACATCATCACAGCGTCGTGAACCACCAGAACTTAGAAACTACCATTGGAGATATCCGTCGCAATTATTGGGTGCCGCGACTAAGAAGTTTGTTGCGTCGTGTGATTGCCAGTTGTGGTGTATGCCGTTTTAATAAAGCTGCCCCGGTAGCTCCATGGATGGGACTGCTTCCTGTGGACAGACTTACTCCCTATGTGAGACCGTTTAGCTACACAGGCCTCGATTATTTGGGTCACTAACTGTCACTGTCACAACCCAGCACTGAGATGAGATGGGTGGCACTATTTACATGCCTTACTGTGCGAGCTGTGCACCTAGAACTGGCTCATGACTTGAGTACCGACTCCTGTATCAATACTATACGTAATTTTGTGGCCGACGAGGATTAGACCGGACAATGGAAAGAATTTCGTTGGTGCTGACCGAGAAGCCAAGCGATTCACAGAAGTATCCGACTGCGTACGTCTACAAAGTGAATTATCACAGAAAAATATCCAGTGGGTATTTAATTCACCATTTAATCCATCGGAAGGTGGTGCATGGGAGAGAATGGTACAGTGTGTCAAGCGAGTTTTATGTCACACTTTGAAAGAAGTTGCATCAAGGGAGCATACCCTGAATAGTTTTCTTATTGAAGCTGAGAACATCGTTAATTCTCAGCCACTAACGCATTTGCCCATCAACGCGGACTAGGAGCAGCCGATAACTCCTAATGATTTCATTCTGGGAGCCGCACATGTAGCACACACTCCGATAGTAGACACAGACTTGGAAAAAACTTGTGTATCACGCAATCAGTGGCGCATCGCTCGTCAATTGAGGGATAATTTTTGGAACAGGTGGATAATTGAATATCTTCCTACATTGGCTCGCCGAGCAAAATGGTGCCAACGAACGAAGCCGATGAAAAAAACGCGCAGTCTCAAAACTTGCTGATGGTGGTGATTCACGGGGGCGGGGATGTTGCAGATTCGGGCCCACCCTAATGTTATATTTAATTTCTATATTTATTTTACAGTTGTATGTTTCAAATCCAATTTCTTTATACGCTCTTGAATTGTCTCGCATTCCATTTACATACATACATTTCCCGCTATACAGTTTCTGTTTCCTTGTTTGTGCGATTTATATGTTTGGCATTCTTCCTTTCACAAACTACAAATGTTAAGTTATCTACATGCTTGTTGTTTGTAAACTGCAGTGTGTTATTCCCCTGTGCTGATCTGTACGGTAAATGACAATATTTGTGCATATAAGTTCTGGTATATCATATTCGAGCTTTGTCATTGATCAGCCAGCCAGGAAGGTGGAAGGACACACTGCGGTAAGTGAAATATATTATAATTCTTTGTAAGTGAATAATTTAAATGCAGGTGCATTTAGAAATAAACCATAAACCAAATATGCGTTAAATTCGCCCCACCTCATCGGTGACAATACATATATATGTAATATGTAATAATAGCATTCTCAAAGATCTGCTGAATTCGAACACGAAAATATGTATGCTAACTATTACAAGAACTCATACAATTAGAGCTGCAACACTATCGATAGTCGAACCACTCGACCATTGTATAAGCCTATTTATTTTTTTATTTACTATTCGCTGGTTTAAATTAAGCGACCTTGGCTTTGTACCATTGTATAAGCAGAGAATGTAAAATATAGAGAAGGTTCAATACGGTTCAGCGTGTGAATTGTCAAAACCTAACAAAATACGATAAGCGTGTTTCACCACAGTCGGCTCGGAAGGAGAAATTTTAATACTGGCGCGTGAACAGAGCTGAGCATTGTATGAAAATTATGCTCAGCAGTTTGCATTGATATTACAGCCGCATGTTAGCTTATATTTTTATACGTTTATATCCAATCATATTCATAGATATAAAATTCCTTTTCTGAATATCTATGATATCATGAAAAATGTATTACATTTTAGTTAAAATATACTACTTCAAAGGAATATTTGCAGTTGGTTTTTTAAATATTGCTTATGTTTGATAATATGAAATGCTTTCATATAAGTACATATGTATGTATATGTATCTGCTATGTTTTACTATATACATACATACATACATGTAAATATGTCATCCGCAAAAACTAAAAACATTGTTCTACAAAAACAACAATCGTCACAAGTCAATATGTCAGCTGAATAGGCGAAGCCTAAATTTATAGTAAATCAAACAACAACAACATTTTCAATCATGAACGCAGGCGTACTTTGAACAAGCAACCTCGCTTCATTCATAAAAACATACACCCTCTCATCTCCCCGAGCTTGCGTTTGCCTACAAGCTTCTTTTCGCGACGATGGCAAAAGGTAAAAATCATAAGTTGAACATATTTTTGATGTTCCCTCTAGAAGGGAAAAGTTGCAACCCCGCAAAGCCACAAAACACAGAAAAAATTGACAAAACCGGCAACAAAACTTTTGTCGATTTAAAATATTTCACAATTTTAAAATATTTTAAATTTTAAAAAATTTTTCAATTTTTTAAATATTTTTCCATGACAAAAATCTTTGTCAATATGTATGCATGCTCATACATAAACATACATATTTACGATAGTTTGTAGGCAAAGCTGTTAGAGCGGCAAGAAGCGGTGGCAATCGGCCGTTCGTTTTTTTTTAGGCATAGTTCGGATTTTCTACCAACAACACAATGTTGTGACGCTTTGTTGTCGCGTCAGTCCTTCGACACAGTGACTCTTTGACAAGAAAACAAAAAACGTGAGCTTCGGCCAATGGTTGTCCGTGGCAACGGAGATTTCGCATGAAACAATGAGTGTACATACTAACATACATATGTTGCATGTAGACAAATTAATAATTATAAAGGGTACTTTCATATTTGTTTACATGCACGCATAATTAAACATATATTATGTATAAGAATATTTGCGACCTTGGTCTTTTCTTATCGGGTTATGTCAAGCAAGAGGTATACAAAATCATACCCAGAAATCTGACTGAACTGACGCAGTCCATTAAATAGATAATTGATGCAATCCCGAATTAGGTGTCGCATATGCGTGGTTGAGCATGGAAGAATAATTAATTTTTTAAATAAAATAAAATTTTCTATTCAATAAAAAAAATAAATGTAATACATTGACTAAAAATAGTTTTATTACGATTTAATTTTGTAGCACGATTTGTTAGCCACCCTGTATAGGAAGAATATCTTCAAATTATATCCAAAGTCGTTTGCGCATTGTAAATATACGAATCTGTAAGCGTACATTTCTTAACATTGAAATTAGCGTTATTTTTCTCAATTAACATTGAAAATGCTCAATTCTGCTATTTGTCAGTCCCCTGATGTTAATTGTGGACATTTGGTGAAACACGCTCATTGTTTTCAGCTCCCCTCCCAAAAGTGAAATATTTTGCTTATGGCCACACTGTGAACCTTCTCTATAATCTACAATTCTGGTATAAGCCTACAAGTAACCAAAGAATCAGCTGTTTTCTTATGTGTGTGAAACAGCCGTGATCAACTGATCGAATCTGCATTTTTTAGACACAGAGATGTAAATAAAAGTAATGTATTGTAGTTTAACAACTTCTTTGTGAACATGTATTTGTAATTGAGAATATTAACGAAAACTTTCAAGAATATTTTCGAAACAAAAGATTATTATATATTTATTGCTTTTTCTCCCCACCTCTGAGGTGTTCGGTTCCCCAGGAGGCCTATATTCACCCATATAATATACACAGTTCTAAAATAATCTACTTTTCATAATAATTATAACTCGAAAAGATATATACATAAAATCAGGTACATGAATCAGGTTCATGAATATTGATTACATTAACAATATAACATTAACAATATAAGTTGAAATATTCAACTTGATTTGAACAAAAACGAAAATATATAAAAGAAATGAGGTACAATTCAGGAACAATAACAATAATCAAAACAACCTACTAAGTAATAAAAAATATTTACATTACCGTTACGCAATAAATATTTGATAAACCTGGAAACATTTAATAATATTTCAATACAATAAATAATAATTTGAATAATACTATGTAAATTTAATATTTAGGAATTAAAACAACCGAAAAATATTATTTGAATATGTAAAAAAAACATTCTTAAAGTTATAAATTTTAAAACATAACACGGCAACACATAGCAAAGTGTGATTTTAGGACTAGAATTTTCGAAGCAACCCGTATCAAGTGGGACATTTTTGCGTGTGTGTTAGTGAAAATCTTAGGATTGGTTACTTGAAGATTTATACAATCAGGGATAATGGGCCCAACTCTTTCCAGTGTGAGAGCGCCTCAAAATTAGCGTTTTTTATAACATTTTGCATTGTAGCCAGATCAGTCAAAATAATAACTTTAGGGCATTTAAACTAAAATACCTAACATTTATTTAGATTAAATATTAATATATTATACATGCATCCGTTAAACATATGCAGAAACTATTTAAACCCTTTTTTGTGATTTTGTCATATATTAAAACTTTTGATTTTTAAACTTTCAATATTTAATTAAAAGAATATGTATTAGTTCTCAATGAATAAATGTTTTTTATAATTTTTAATTGAAAATAAATACTACTAAGCATGGTATAACAAAAGATTTCATCACATACATTTTAATTTCGCGTTTTCTTTCATTTTCATTGTTTTTTAATTTTTGTTAGTGATCTTTAATAGCAGCAAGAAATCTCTCTGTTGACATATTTTTCTGTAGGATTTCTGTCTGGCCGTCCCTCTTTTTCCAATTACTAAACGTCAGACCACCTGAACTTTGACAGTTTTTTGAGTTCAGGAGGTTTTGACGTTTAGCAAGTGCGCTCTCATTTCCAGTGAGAGACGAGTTGGGCATCTCTTTATCTCTGTATACAATGCTTTGTACACTTCATTTGTATGAAAGAGTATTTGGATTTATTTATAAAACAAAATATGAACAATAAAGGAAATCATAAAATTAATTAATAAAGTTACTTATAAAATTGTTCAGGTTATTAAGTAAATAAATTCCTAAGAACTGACGAGTGTTAAAGAGGCACACAATTATACATTTACGACTGTAATATGAGATCAAGAAATTCATGCTTAAACTACGTTTCAGTAGACTACTTTACTCCTCAATAATCCACTTGTTTTCGTTTAAAAATAGTAATTTGTTGAAGTTTTTAGTCTTTAGTATTGTTCTTCGATCTGATATTGGAAATTCAGCCTAGCTAAACTCTCGCTCCGACTCTGTAAAATTAAAATTAATTAACATGACATTCGTTTATACGCACTATAGCATTGTACAAATTTGCAAGTAACCAATCCTAAGATTTTCACTAACACACACGCAAAAATGTCCAACTTGGTACGGGTTGCTTCGAAAATTCTAGTTCTAAAATCACACTTGGACGGCTTTTATACACAGATTCTTTTGACCCTCGTTTTCGGCAAATTCTCTTTTGGTGTCGCTCTGTGCATTCACACGGTCAAAAAGAGTCCAGCAACTCGAGTCTAGTTTTTCTGCATTCCTTTTTACAAAATTTTCGTAAATATTTGTGCGGTTCGACTGCGCAACACTTAGAGCGTGTTGCATATTTCATTTGTATGTTGGGATGGTGGTCCCACATTTTGCTTGCAATGAATTAGCATGAATGTGGTAGAACACTATGCATAATACCTACCCGCTTAATAGTTTCAAAGAAATACTTAAGACGGGAATTCCCTAATCCACCAGAATGTATTGAATATCCGCCTCTAATATTCAAGGCCAAATTTATAACAGGAATTTTCTAATCTTTAATTATTAAATATTCATAATTTCTTTGCTCCATAATCTATATCTTAATTTTCTCCTTATTTACAATTTTTCAAAATATTTCTATTGTTTTATGCATACATATTTGCATATTACATACAAAAAATAGATAATAGAATTCAAATTTGCGAACGAATTCATTTGAAACCGAGTGCTCTTGCAACCATTCAAAAAATTTGAAAGTGAAAAGAAATTCTAAAGAGGGTAGCAGCGAGCTGTTACGAACAAGAACACAAAGCGTGCCACCCGAACACGAGTGGCACGGTCCTTCGTCTTTCCTCGTCGTCCCCTCGCCTTTATAATCCGGTTTGGGTTACACAAGAATCTATGTGTAAAAACAAAGTTAGAGCGGGGTGCCTACTTATATTCTACTACTAAAGTCACACATGGTACGGGTTGCCTACCAATATTCTAGTACTAAAACGTTCAAATGACACAAATTTGCTATAGTGTGTTGCCGTGCTATGTTTTAAAATTTATAACTTTAAGAATGTTTTTATAAAATATTCAAATAATTCCTAAAGATTAGATTTACATAGTATTATTTAAATTATTATTTATTTTATTGAAATATTATTATAACGGTGATTAAGAATATTTTGTAAATATTTTTTATTACTTAGTAGGTTGTTTTGATTATTGTCATTGTTCCTGAATTGTACCTCATTTTTTATATATATTTTCGTTTTTGTTCAAATCAAGTTGAATATTTCAACTTATATTGTTAATGTTATATTGTTAATGTAATCAATATTCATGAACCTGATTCATGTACCTGATTTTATGTATATATCTTTTCGAGTTATAATTTTTATGAAAAGTAGATTATTTTAGAGCTGTGTATATTATATGGGTGAATATAGGCCTCCTGGGGAACCGAACACCTCAGAGGTGGTGAGCAAAATCAATAAATATATAATAATCTTTTGTTTCAAAAATATTCTTGAAAGTTTTCATTAATATTCTCAAATGCAAATGCATGTTCACAAAGAAGTTGTTAAACTACAATACACTCCTTTAATTTACATCTCTGTGTCGAAAAAATGCAGGAAAACAGCTGATTCTTTGGTTACTTGTAGGCTTATACAATGGTACAAAGCCAAGGTCGCTTAATTTAAACCAGCAAATAGTAAATAGAAAATAAATAGGCTTATACAATGGTCGAGTGGTTCGACTATCGATAGTGTTGCAGCTCTAATTGTATGAGTTCTTCTAATAGTTAGCATACATATTTTCGTGTGCCGAATTCAGCAGATCTTTATGTGTATTGTCACCGATGAGGTGGGGCGAATTTAATGCATATTTGGTTTATGGTTTATTTCTATATACACAAGCATTTAAATTATTCACTTACAAAGAATTATAATATATTTCATTTACCGCAGTGTGTCCTTCCACCTTTCTGGCTGGCTGATCAATGACAAAGCTCGAATATGATTTGCCAGAACTTATATGCAAAAATATTGTCATTTACATAGTATTATTTAAATTATTATTTATTGTATTGACATATTATTAAATGTTACCAATTTTACCGGTGATTTTGAATATTTTGTAAATATTATTTTATACTAGTAGATTGTTTTGATCATTGTTTATGTTCCTCAATTGTACCTCATTTTTATATATATTTTCGGTTTTGTTCAAATCAAATTGAATATTTCAACTAATATTGTTAACGGTAATTTGTTAATGTAATTTTTTTTCATGAACCTGATCCATGTACCTGATTTTATGTATATATCTTTTCAAGTTATAATTGTTATGAAAAGTAGATAGTTTAAGAACTGTAAATATTATATGGGTGAATATAGGCCTCCTGGGGAACCGAACACCTCAGAGGTGGTGAGGAAAAGCAATAAATATATAATAATCTTGTGTTTCGAAAATATTTTTGAAAGTTTTCATTAATATTCTCCATTACAAATACATATTCACAAACAAGTTGTTAAACTACAATACATTACTTTTATTTACATCTCTGTGTCTAAAAAGTGCAGATTCGATCAGTTGATCACGGCTGTTTCACACACATAGGAAAACAGCTGATTCCTTGGTTTCTTGTAGGCTTATACGATACACATGAGCCCAACCAATCCACGATTTTAAGGCTACCATCACTGCACGAGTTAATTTATTTACTCGTTAGGAATAAAATATATATATAATTTTAAGTCAGCCAATGACATTGGTTCTGACTGATTCTTTATTTTTATAATATTTCACCGTATTCACATGTACTTCAATATTGAATATATTACACTTAAACTGTGCAAGTGTTATAAGTGGTAACTTGTTACTCGGCAGTCGATAGTGATAAAGTGACCCTGAGGCTATTGTTCCAGTTGCTTATATAGGCTATGCTTATCGCTGCTCATACTATTGAGATGTTGGTTGTTTACTAGTAAATAACTATTTGGGTTGTTATTGTTTGTTGTACTGATAGTGCGCTTCTATTGTTCTACGATAAAGTTGTTTTGATGATTTTTCTATAATGTTTACTGAAACATAAGGTTGTCGTTAAAGATTAAAGTATTAACTCTCCCCTCGCTTGATCTCCTGATCTCTACTTGAGTCTTGAGTAGATGAGTCATTCCTACACGTTCTATGGTAGCGTTGTAGTTTCTCAGATATACAGTTTTTTGATAAATTATACATAGTTTGAATATTACAAATATACTTAATCCTAGGACTACAAGTACTCCTATAGTTATGAACATATTCTTGATTGGGTGTTCTACAAATGGTATTTAAAATTTATTTAATTTTTTAATGTTGTCAAATTGATATTCGTTTTCTGATTCCAATATTTCAAGAATGTGAATTCTTTCGTTTCCATTAGCTATAATATAATCTTTAATTTTTTGTTCCTGGTTGTGGAATACTTTTGAGTCAATAATAATTGTTTCATTAAATTGGATTAAATTCAATCCTTCAATTGATATTTCGTTTAAAATATGTTTTCCTTGTAATACGACATTACCATGTCCTAAATCTATAATAGGTGCGTTATTTTCTTGGATAACATTACAATGGGCTTCGTAACCTTCGATCATTGGTATTGTACAATTGTCATTAGGTTCTTGTTTACAAATATATTTACTTAATTTATTTTTACATTTAGATGTTAATATTATTTTATCTTCACATTTACTTACGATTTTATTCATAACCAAAATGCCTTAACGATAGGATAATGGAGTAACTTTGTATGTTGTGCATTTCTTTTCAATGACTGGATATTTATAAATTACAATGAAAGTTTCGTCTAATCTACCTACATGCGTGTCTGCATATTCGAGTATATCAATAACCGGTAAACTAGTTTGTTCCTTTTCTAATATCCTTTCAATCTTGTCCGTATTTATTGCTGCTGAATAAAATTTTCCGTTCTTCGCGAATGTAATTGTCGCAGTTAAGTCAAATAACTTCTTGTATAATTCTTGCAATATAACCTTTTGTTTAATCGTCTCAATATTTAATTGTTTTCATCATTATTTCAAAGTTGGAATTAATTTGTCTTTGTTTGTTATTATTTTCAATTATGTCGTTGAGTATTGTTTTAATTTCAATCAGGTCGTCGTGGTCTGGGACTCCTGTGATAAATTTAAAAATCGATCCTAAGAAATCAAGAGATCGTCTGGCTCGTCCATTATTCAGTAGTTGTTTTCTGAGGATTTCTATTCTTTTGAACAATGCTGTTTTTGTTGCGTCTTCACTAGGCATCTCTCCTTTATGTTCGGCGATCTCGTAGTATGGTTTAAGTATTTTGCATAAGTTAGTCATATGGAATATGTACTCATGTTCTTGATACAAAAATGATGGGTCAGTCTCGGAGATTAATGTTTGCGTTATCTTCATCATTGTTTCTGAGGTTGTCCTTGTGTACGATCTTCCCCTCCGTTGTTAAAATTGTGTCCTCATAATTCTCTTGTACTGTTTTCTTCAAATAGCGTGGGTTTGTTTTATTTCGTCGGTTTTGTTTCACATAAACTGTTTGTCCTGTTTTATATTCCTTTTGTGTTCGTTTTTTATTGTGGTATGATAGCATATACTCCTGCTTATTTTCGATCAGTTCTTTTATTCCTTTAGTCTTGCTCCTTTCAAAAAATAATTCGATAGGTTTCCTTCTTGTCCTATTGTATTCCTTGATTGCGTTGAATAGTTCTTCAGTCGCGGCTGATTTATTCTAGTAATTTCCAGAATGGTTAAATGCAGCCGTTCAACTTGAGCGTTCGATGTTGAATGGTTTGCTGCGGTCATTGAATATTCAATATATAGCTGTTGGAATAGAGCTTTTGCTGCTATGCTATTAAATATAGTCTCGTTATCAGTCATTAGTTTATTACAAAATGGGAATATTTGTATGAGTACTTCCTCTAATATTTTGTAGAATTCTCTTTTGTCATTTAATTTTCTCATATATGCGTATTTTGAGTATCTATCTATGCATGAAAGATACATTGTTCCATCGATTTCAAATATGTCCATTTGTATATGTGTGCCTGTACCTGCCTGTTTTTTGCAAAAACTTGTTTTGTCGATTGGCGTTCGTATTTGTTCTCTTTACAAATGCTACAATTTCTGTTAGTCGGATTACATCATTTTTTATATTTAGCCAAAAGCAAGTTTCTGGTATCTCTAATGTATTATTTTTTGCGTTTCTATGTGCTCTTTCATGCGTATGTTTAATTCTGTTTTCTCTATCCTCTTCACTCGTAATGTCCTTTAATAGGTTTTGACTAAAAACCTTTTTCTCTATATTATATGAAGAGTTTATAATATCATGAATTTCATACCAGGTTTCTAGTGTAGTGTGAAATGCGATCGTGATATTAGGTTTGATAATTTTCGTTAGTGTATCTATTAAGTCTTGTGGTGTGACGTAATTAACATAAAATCTCTCGTGGTTTGCAAAAATTTTTGCTCTTTCTAATGCATTTTGTTCACATTTTTTTTATCACAATTTGTGTTTTAAATTGGTTCAGCGGAGCGCTGACATCTTTAATTCTGATTGACGAGGATGATTCCAGCGAGTGAATTGAGTCGTTCGTAGTTACATTTAAGTGACGGCTGAGTGCGTCGGCTACTACATTTAAATCTCCCTTAATATATTTAATTTTTGCTCCGTATTCTTCTATAAAATTTTTCCATCGTTTTAATTTTGAATTTGGGTTGTCCTCTGATATTGAAAAAATTAGGAATTGATGATCGGTGTAAATAGTAGTATTACTAGTAAGACCATACATGCTTCTATTTTTCCTGGATCTACGGTAATTCTACCGTTTTTATTTATATGTCCTAAAAATTCTGTCTGTCTTTGGAAAAATTTTGACTTTTTATCCAAGATTTTCATGTTGGCTGCGTGTAAAGTGTGTATTATATTGGTGATATCTTTCATATGTTGTTCAGGGTTAGCTGAATATGTTATATTAGGACATCATCTATATACACGTATGCGCATACTCCTATGAATGGTGTGAGGATGTCGTCAACGCATCTTTGAAAGATCGAAGGTGCGTTTTTCAGTCCAAATGGTAGTCGTAGAAATTCATATTTGGCATTATTTATTGAAAATGCTGTTTTTTCCCTGTCTTTTATTTTATTTTAATTTGATGAAATCCTGATTCCAAATCTAACGGCGTGAAGTACTGTGCTTCTCCTAAGTTTTGGAGCATCATGGTTATGTCCGGAATGGGATATCTATCAGAATTCAACTTCTGGAAGTCAATAACCATGCGTCTTTTTGGGTTGCCTTGCTCGTCATTCCATTTTTTAGAAACTGTCCATATGGGTGAATTGTACGGGCTTTTGCTTGGCTGTATTATTTCATTATCTTATAATTTTTTATTTCAATTTCTACAACTGCTCTATTCGCTTGGGGATCTGACCCAAATAGGATTATGTGTTTCTGTTCTGATTTCTGCCTCTACTGTAGTTACGTAGGGTAATGTTTTACTCTGCTCATTTCTTTTCATTAATTCACTTATTTCTTTTTTATACATTTCTTCTCCTATCATATAATTTATTCTTGTTAATTTATCCTTTTTCACAATTAATACATTTCTCTCTGTATCTATCATTGCTTTCATTTGCTTTAAACCTTTAATTCCTATCAAGAAATCGAAATCTTGTAAGGTATCGAGTTCAAAAAATTATATACTGAATCCTATTATATTCACTTTCTTTTTATATTTAATTAATGATTTACCGTGTAAAGTAGCGGCTTGTTTTTTACTTTCTACCTCTATCCTTTTTGCGTGAGGGAATTTTGGACTTACATAATTTTCTTCTGCACCACTATCAATTAAAATATACACTGAGTTACCTTCTTCTGTGGTCCTTACAAGCGTTGGTAACCCATGCCTTAGAATAAAAAATATTCTTCCTGTTCATATTCTGTATTTAATTGTTGATCGTGTGTAATTTGGTTGATCCGTTGATTCTTCGGTTGTATATAAGCATGACTTGTATTATCTCGTTCTCGTTTGTATCCCAATGCTCCTGCTACTTTCTTAAATGGATTTTGATAATTCTGTCGAGGGTGCGGATTTTGTGGTGGTTGTTGCTGATTCTTGTGGTGGATGAATCGATATCCATTGGTTCAACTGGGGGTTGTTGTTGACAATAATAATTATTCTGATGTTGATTGCTGAAATTATGATTCTGATGATGGTTGTATCGTGGAATGTACTCGAGGTTCTAATGGCGTCAATCATGTTGCATTGTACGGGCGATACTGTAGGCATATGCTAATGTTGTGCAGGATCGTGCATAGATGACATTCTTGATAGCTACACTTCTCAGTCCCGTGACGAATGTTCTGATTGCTTTAGCTTGGATTTCTTGTGTCAATACTTGGACTATTCATTCTTCCTTGTGTATCATCTCAATCTTGGATATCACTACATTCAATGCTTGGTTCAGATTGTCATAATATACATGCAGTGGTAGTTCTTTTTGTTGTATTTTCGTCATATCTTCCTACAGAACGTATATTGGTCGTTTGTCGGCATAGGAGTCGTCTAGCCTATCGATGATGTCCTCGATGTTTCTCTTTACGTTGTGGTTGATCAAGATCTATGCTGCTTTGCCAGTAATTTTTTCTCTGATCATTAATGCTTGGGCATATATTATATATTATGTCCTTCGAATTGTCGTATGTCTTCCATTAATGTGGTTGCTACTTTCCTCCAATTCCTGTATTCGTTGTAATCACCATTAAATTGTGTTATTGATTTAAAAATATTCATGGTGTAAGAACATATTTGTTCTGTTCGTTGTGGAATGGTTACACTTCTTCCTAATTGTAGTTCGGATAACTGTCGTTGCAGATCGGCGACTGCGTTGGTTAATGCAATTAAATTTGCTTGTTCTGTCATCTTGCTGATTTATTTGTTGATTTATTTTACTAAAGATCGGTCTCCAGTTGTATTCTTGGAGCGCTGCTTGATATTGTATTCTTTCTATGAAAGCGTGTGATTGACGTTGTGTGGGATGATGCACTGGTAAACTTCTTGGATGGTTTAAATGAATCCTTTTTTTGTTTCCATTGACTAGGTTCTTCCCTTTTAGGCAGACTGAATAAGGATATTTTTGATGATCCTTTTTTGTTGCTTCCCCACGTTGGGCGCCAGTTAATTTATTTACTCGTTAGGAATAAAATAAATATATATATTTCTAAGTCAGCCAATGAGATTGGTTCTGACTGATCCTTTATTTGTATAATATTTCACCGTATTCACATGTACTTCAATATTGAATATATTACACTTAAACTGTACAAGTGTTACAAGTGGTAACTTGTTACTCGGCAGTCGATAATGATAAAATGACCCCGAGGCTATTGTTCCAGTTGCTTATATAGGCAATGCTCATCGCTGCTCATACTATTGAGATGTTGGTTGTTTAGTAGTAAATAACTATTTGGGTTGTTATTGTTTGTTGTACTGATAGTGTGCTTCTATTGTTCTAAGATAAAGTTGTTTTGATGATTTTTCTATAATGTTTACTGAAACATAAGGTTGTGGTTAAAGATTAAAGTATTAACTCTCCCCTCTCTTGATCATTCCTACACGTTCTATGGTAGCGTTGTAGTTTCTCAGATATACAGTTTTTTGATAAATTATACATAGTTTGAATATTACAAATATACTTAATCCTAGGACTACAAGTACTCCTATAGTTATGAACATATTCTTGATTGGGTGTTCTACAAATGGTATTTAAAATTTATTTAATTTTTTAATGTTGTCAAATTGATTTTCGTTTTCTGATTCCAATATTTCAAGAATGTGAATTCTTTCGTTTCCATTAGCTATAATATAATCTTTAATTTTTTGTTCCTAGTTGTGGAATACTTCTGAGTCAATAATAATTGTTTCATTAAATTGGATTAAATTCAATCCTTCAATTGATATTTCGTTTAAAATATGTTTTCCTTGTAATACGACATTACCATGTCCTAAATCTATAATAGGTGCGTTATTTTCTTGGATAACATTACAATGGGCTTCGTTACCTTCGATCATTGGTATTGTACAATTGTCATTAGGTTCTTGTTTAAAAATATATTTACTTAATTAATTTTTACATTTAGATGTTAATATTATTTTATCTTCACATTTACTTACGATTTTATTCATATCCAAAATGCCTTAACGATAGGATAATGGAGTAACTTTGTATGTTGTGCATTTCTTTTCAATGACTGGATATTTATAAATTACAATGAAAGTTTCGTCTAATCTACCTACATGCGTGTCTGCATATTCGAGTATATCAATAACCGGTAAACTAGTTTGTTCCTTTTCTAATATCCTTTCAATCTTGTCCGTATTTATTGCTGCTGAATAAAAATTTCCGTTCTTCGCGAAAGTAATTGTCGCAGTTAAGTCAAATAACTTCTTGTATAATTCTTGCAATATAACCTTTTGTTTAATCGTCTCAATATTAAATGTTTTCATCATTATTTCAAAGTTGGAATTAATTTGTCTTTGTTTGTTATTATTTTCAATTATGTCGTTGAGTATTGTTTTAATTTCAATCAGGTCGTCGTGGTCTGGGACTCCTGTGATAAATTTCAAAATCGATAATAAGAAATCAAGAGATCGTCTGGCTCGTCCATTATTCAGTAGTTGTTTTCTGAGGATTTCTATTCTTTTGAACAAAGCTGTTTCTGTTGCGTCTTCACTAGGCATCTCTCCTTTATGTTCGGCGATCTCGTAGTATGGTTTAAGTATTTTGCTTAAGTTCGTCATATGGAATAGGTACTCATGTTCTTGATACAAAAGTGATGGGTCAGTCTCGGTTAACACGTACTTGCGATCTTGTAAGTCGGTTATTTCCTGAGCTAAGGATGTTGCTAGGATTAATGTTTGCGTTATCTTCATCATTGTTTCTGAGGTTGTCCTTGTGTACGATCTTCCCCTCCGTTGTTAAAATTGTGTCCTCATAATTCTCTTGTACTGTTTTTTTCAAATAGCGTGGGTTTGTTTTATTTCGTCGGTTTTGTTTCACATAAACTGTTTGTCCTGTTTTATATTCCTTTTGTGTTCGTTTTTTATTGTGTTATGATAGCATATACTCCTGCTTATTTTCGATCAGTTCTTTTATTCCTTTAGTCTTGCTCCTTTCAAAAAATAATTCGATAGGTTTCTTTCTTGTCCTATTGTATTCCTTGATTCCGTTGAATAGTTCTTCAGTCGCGGCTGATTTATTTTGTTTAATGCGAATTCTAGTAATTTCCAGAATGGTTAAATGCAGCCGTTCAACTTGAGCGTTCGATGTTGAATGGTTTGCTGCGGTCATTGAATGTTCAATATAAAGCTGTTGGAATAGAGCTTTTGCTGCTATGCTATTAAATATAGTCTCGTTATCTGTCATTAGTTTATTACAAAATGGGAATATTTGTATGAGTACTTCCTCTAATATTTTGTAGAATTCTCTTTTGTCGTTTAATTTTCTCATATATGCGTATTTTGAGTATCTATCTATGCATGAAAGATACATTGTTCCATCGATTTCAAATATGTCCATTTGTATATGTGTGCCTGTACCTGCCTGTTTTTTGCAAAAACTTGTTTTGTCGATTGGCGTTCGTATTTGTTCTCTTTACAAATGCTACAATTTCTGTTAGTCGGATTACATCATTTTTTATATTTAGCCAAAAGCAAGTTTCTGGTATCTCTAATGTATTATTTTTTGCGTTTCTATGTGCTCTTTCATGCGTATGTTTAATTCTGTTTTCTCTATCCTCTTCACTCGTAATGTCCTTTAATAGGTTTTGACTAAAGACCTTTTTCTCTATATTATATGAAGAGTTTATAATATCATGAATTTCATACCAGGTTTCTAGTGTAGTGTGAAATGCGATCGTGATATTAGGTTTGATAATTTTCGTTAGTGTATCTATTAAGTCTTGTGGTGTGACGTAATTAACATAAAATCTCTCGTGGTTTGCAAAAATTTTTGCTCTTTCTAATGCATTTTGTTCACATTTTTTTTATCACAATTTGTGTTTTAAATTGGTTCAGCGGAGCGCTGACATTTTTAATTCTGATTGACGAGGATGATTCCAGCGAGTGAATTGAGTCGTTCGTAGTTACATTTAAGTGACGGCTGAGTGCGTCGGCTACTACATTTAAATCTCCCTTAATATATTTAATTTTTGCTCCGTATTCTTCTATAAAATTTTTCCATCGTTTTAATTTTGAATTTGGGTTGTCCTCTGATATTGAAAAAATTAGGAATTGATGATCGGTGTAAATAGTAGTATTACTAGTAAGACCATACAGATAATTCCTAAGTTTCTTGAGTGCCCAAACGATTGCTAACATTTCTTTTTCGTTTGTTGAGTAATTTTGTTCAGTTCGGGTTAATGTACGTAAAATTAATGCTATAGGTTTCTTGCCTTGTGACAATACAGCTCCAATCGCTGATTGCTTGCGTCTGTAGTCAAATCAAATCCTTTTCCAAAATCTGGTTGGAATAATTCTATTTGTTCTTTTAGTTTATTTTTTAGTGTTTCAACTGCTTTAAGTGCTTCGTCATCTAATTTTATATGTACTGAGCTACTTTTATTCTTTGAAATATTACCATTCTCTCCTCGTAGGTAGAGTGTTAATGGTTTCGTTATGGATGCAAATCCTTTTATAAATTTTCTATTATATGAGGTCATTCCCAAGAAAGATCTTAAGTCTTTCGAATTTGTACGGGTTTTGTACCTATCTATAGCTTCTATTTTTCCTGGATCTACTGTAATTCTACCGTTTTTAATTATATGTCCTAAAAATTCTGTCTGTCTTTAAAAAAATTTTGACTTTTTATCCAAGATTTTCATGTTGGCTGCGTGTAAAGTGTGTATTATATTGGTGATATCTTTCATATGTTGTTCAGGGTTAGCTGAATATATTATATTAGGACATCATCTATATACACGTATGCGCATACTCCTATGAATGGTGTGAGGATGTCGTCAACGCATCTTTGAAAGATCGAAGGTGCGTTTTTCAGTCCAAATGGTAGTCGTAGAAATTCATATTTGGCATTATTTATTGAAAATGCTGTTTTTTCCCTGTCTTTTATTTTATTTTAATTTGATGAAATCCTGATTCCAAATCTAACGGCGTGAAGTACTGTGCTTCTCCTAAGTTTTGGAGCATCATGATTATGTCCGGAATGGGATATCTATCAGAAATTTGTTTGCGCATTTAACTTCTGGAAGTCAATAACCATGCGTCTTTTTGGGTTGCCTTGCTCGTCATTAAATTTTTTAGAAACTGTCCATATGGGTGAATTGTACGGGCTTTTGCTTGGCTGTATTATTTCATTATCTTATAATTTTTTATTTCAATTTCTACAAATGCTCTATCCGCTTGGGGATCTGACCCAAATAGGATTATGTGTTTCTGTTCTGATTTCTGCCTCTACTGTAGTTACGTAGGGTAATGTTTTACTCTGCTCATTTCTTTTCATTAATTCACTTATTTCTTTTTTATACATTTCTTCTCCTATCATATAATTTATTCTTGTTAATTTATCCTTTTTCACAATTAATACATTTCTCTCTGTATCTATCATTGCTTTCATTTGCTTTAAACCTTTAATTCCTATCAAGAAATCGAAATATTGTAAGGTATCGAGTTCAAAAAATTATATACTGAATCCTATTATATTCACTATCTTTTTATATTTAATTAATGATTTACCGCGTAAAGTAGCGGCTTGTTTTTTACTTTCTACCTCTATCCTTTTTGCGTGAGGGAATTTTGGACTTACATAATTTTCTTCTGCACCACTATCAATTAAAATATACACTGAGTTACCTTCTTCTGTGGTCCTTACAAGCGTTGGTAACCCATGCCTTAGAATAAAAAATATTCTTCCTGTTCATATTCTGTATTTAATTGTTGATCGTGTGTAATTTGGTTGATCCGTTGATTCTTCGGTTGTATATAAGCATGACTTGTATTATCTCGTTCTCGTTTGTATCCCAATGCTCCTGCTACTTTCTTAAATGGATTTTGATAATTCTGTCGAGGGTGCGGATTTTGTGGTGGTTGTTGCTGATTCTTGTGGTGGATGAATCGATATCCATTGGTTCAACTGGGGGTTGTTGTTGACAATAATAATTATTCTGATGTTGATTGCTGAAATTATGATTCTGATGATGGTTGTATCGTGGAATGTACTCGAGGTTCTAATGGCGTCAATCATGTTGCATTGTACGGGCGATACTGTAGGCATATGCTAATGTTGTGCAGGATCGTGCATAGATGGCATTCTTGATAGCTACACTTCTCAGTCCCGTGACGAATGTTCTGATTGCTTTAGCTTGGATTTCTTGTGTCAATACTTGGACTATTCGTTCTTCCTTGTGTATCATCTCAATCTTGGATAGCACTACATTCAATGCTTGGTTCAGATTGTCATAATATACATGCAGTGGTAGTTCTTTTTGTTGTATTTTCGTCATATCTTCCTACAGAACGTATATTGGTCGTTTGTCGGCATAGGAGTCGTCTAGCCTATCGATGATGTTCTCGATGTTTCTCTTTACGTTGTGGTTGATCAAGATCTGCGCTGCTTTGCCAGTAATTTTTCCTCTGATCATTAATGCTTGGGCATATATTATATATTATGTCCTTCGAATTGTCGTATGTCTTCCATTAATGTGGTTGCTACTTTCCTCCAATTCCTGTATTCGTTGTAATCACCATTAAATTGTGTTATTGATTTAAACATATTCATGGTGTAAGAACATATTTGTTCTGTTCGTTGTGGAATGGTTACACTTCTTCCTAATTGTAGTTCGGATAACTGTCGTTGCAGATCGGCGACTGCGTTGGTTAATGCAATTAAATTTGCTTGTTCTGTCATCTTGCTGATTTATTTGTTGATTTATTTTACTAAAGATCGGTCTCCCGTTGTATTCTTGGAGCGCTGCTTGATATGGTATTCTTTCTATGAAAGCGTGTGATTGACGTTGTGTGGGATGATGCACTGGTAAACTTCTTGGATGGTTTAAATGAAACCTTTTTTTGTTTCCATTGACTAGGTTCTTCCCTTTTAGGCAGACTGACTAAGGATATTTTTGATGATCCTTTTTTGTTGCTTCCCCACGTTGGGCGCCAGTTAATTTATTTACTCGTTAGGAATAAAATAAATATATATATTTCTAAGTCAGCCAATGAGATTGGTTCTGACTGATCCTTTATTTGTATAATATTTCACCGTATTCACATGTACTTCAATATTGAATATATTACACTTAAACTGTACAAGTGTTACAAGTGGTAACTTGTTACTCGGCAGTCGATAATGATAAAATGACCCCGAGGCTATTGTTCCAGTTGCTTATATAGGCAATGCTCATCGCTGCTCATACTATTGAGATGTTGGTTGTTTAGTAGTAAATAACTATTTGGGTTGTTATTGTTTGTTGTACTGATAGTGTGCTTCTATTGTTCTAAGATAAAGTTGTTTTGATGATTTTTCTATAATGTTTACTGAAACATAAGGTTGTGGTTAAAGATTAAAGTATTAACTCTCCCCTCTCTTGATCATTCCTACACGTTCTATGGTAGCGTTGTAGTTTCTCAGATATACAGTTTTTTGATAAATTATACATAGTTTGAATATTACAAATATACTTAATCCTAGGACTACAAGTACTCCTATAGTTATGAACATATTCTTGATTGGGTGTTCTACAAATGGTATTTAAAATTTATTTAATTTTTTAATGTTGTCAAATTGATATTCGTTTTCTGATTCCAATATTTCAAGAATGTGAATTCTTTCGTTTCCATTAGCTATAATATAATCTTTAATTTTTTGTTCCTGGTTGTGGAATACTTCTGAGTCAATAATAATTGTTTCATTAAATTGGATTAAATTCAATCCTTCAATTGATATTTCGTTTAAAATATGTTTTCCTTGTAATACGACATTACCATGTCCTAAATCTATAATAGGTGCGTTATTTTCTTGGATAACATTACAATGGGCTTCGTTACCTTCGCTTATTGGTATTGTACAATTGTCATTAGGTTCTTGTTTAAAAATATATTTACTTAATTTATTTTTACATTTAGATGTTAATATTATTTTATCTTCACATTTACTTACGATTTTATTCATATCCAAAATGCCTTAACGATAGGATAATGGAGTAACTTTGTATGTTGTGCATTTCTTTTCAATGACTGGATATTTATAAATTACAATGAAAGTTTCGTCTAATCTACCTACATGCGTGTCTGCATATTCGAGTATATCAATAACCGGTAAACTAGTTTGTTCCTTTTCTAATATCCTTTCAATCTTGTCCGTATTTATTGCTGCTGAATAAAAATTTCCGTTCTTCGCGAAAGTAATTGTCGCAGTTAAGTCAAATAACTTCTTGTATAATTCTTGCAATATAACCTTTTGTTTAATCGTCTCAATATTAAATGTTTTCATCATTATTTCAAAGTTGGAATTAATTTGTCTTTGTTTGTTATTATTTTCAATTATGTCGATGAGTATTGTTTTAATTTCAATCAGGTCGTCGTGGTCTGGGACTCCTGTGATAAATTTCAAAATCGATCCTAAGAAATCAAGAGATCGTCTTGAGCGTCTGGCTCGTCCATTATTCAGTAGTCGTCCATTATTCAGTAGTTGTTTTCTGAGGATTTCTATTCTTTTAAACAATGCTGTTTCTGTTGCGTCTTCACTAGGCATCTTTCCTTTATGTTCGGCGATCTCGTAGTATGGTTTAAGTATTTTGCTTAAGTTCGTCATATGGAATAGGTACTCATGTTCTTGATACAAAAATGATGGCTCAGTCTCGGTCAACACGTACTTGCGATCTTGTAAATGGGTTATTTCCTGAGCTAAGAATGTTGCTAGGATTAATGTTTGCGTTATCTTCATCATTGTTTCTAAGGTTATCCTTGTGTACGATCTTCCCCTCCGTTGTTAAAATTGTGTCCTCATAATTCTCTTGTACTGTTTTTTTCAAATAGCGTGGGTTTGTTTTATTTCGTCGGTTTTGTTTCACATAAACTGTTTGTCCTGTTTTATATTCCTTTTGTGTTCGTTTTTTATTGTGGTATGATAGCATATACTCCTGCTTATTTTCGATCAGTTCTTTTATTTCTTTAGTCTTGCTCCTTTCAAAAAAATAATTCGATAGGTTTCCTTCTTGTCCTATTGTATTCCTTGATTGCGTTGAATAGTTCTTCAGTCGCGGCTGATTTATTCTAGTAATTTCCAGAATGGTTAAATGCAGCCGTTCAACTTGAGCGTTCGATGTTGAATGGTTTGCTGCGGTCATTGAATGTTCAATATATAGCTGTTGGAATAGAGTTTTTGCTGCTATGCTTTTAAATATAGTCTCGTTATCAGTCATTAGTTTATTACAAAATGGGAATATTTGTATGAGTACTTCCTCTAATATTTTGTAGAATTCTCTTTTGTCGTTTAATTTTCTCATATATGCGTATTTTGAGTATCTATCTATGCATGAAAGATACATTGTTCCATCGATTTCAAATATGTCCATTTGTATATGTGTGCCTGTACCTGCCTGTTTTTTGCAAAAACTTGTTTTGTCGATTGGCGTTCGTATTTGTTCTCTTTACAAATGCTACAATTTCTGTTAGTCGGATTACATCATTTTTTATATTTAGCCAAAAGCAAGTTTCTGGTATCTCTAATGTATTATTTTTTGCGTTTCTATGTGCTCTTTCATGCGTATGTTTAATTCTGTTTTCTCTATCCTCTTCACTCGTAATGTCCTTTAATAGGTTTTGACTAAAAACCTTTTTCTCTATATTATATGAAGAGTTTATAATATCATGAATTTCATACCAGGTTTCTAGTGTAGTGTGAAATGCGATCGTGATATTAGGTTTGATAATTTTCGTTAGTGTATCTATTAAGTCTTGTGGTGTGACGTAATTAACATAAAATCTCTCGTGGTTTGCAAAAATTTTTGCTCTTTCTAATGCATTTTGTTCACATTTTTTTTATCACAATTTGTGTTTTAAATTGGTTCAGCGGAGCGCTGACATCTTTAATTCTGATTGACGAGGATGATTCCAGCGAGTGAATTGAGTCGTTCGTAGTTACATTTAAGTGACGGCTGAGTGCGTCGGCTACTACATTTAAATCTCCCTTAATATATTTAATTTTTGCTCCGTATTCTTCTATAAAATTTTTCCATCGTTTTAATTTTGAATTTGGGTTGTCCTCTGATATTGAAAAAATTAGGAATTGATGATCGGTGTAAATAGTAGTATTACTAGTAAGACCATACATGCTTCTATTTTTACTGGATCTACGGTAATTCTACCGTTTTTATTTATATGTCCTAAAAATTCTGTCTGTCTTTGGAAAAATTTTGACTTTTTATCCAAGATTTTCATGTTGGCTGCGTGTAAAGTGTGTATTATATTGGTGATATCTTTCATATGTTGTTCAGGGTTAGCTGAATATATTATATTAGGACATCATCTATATACACGTATGCGCATACTCCTATGAATGGTCTGAGGATGTCGTCAACGCATCTTTGAAAGATCGAAGGTGCGTTTTTTAGTCCAAATGGTAGTCGTAGAAATTCATATTTGGCATTATTTATTGAAAATGCTGTTTTTTCCCTGTCTTTTATTTTATTTTAATTTGATGAAATCCTGATTCCAAATCTAACGTCGTGAAGTACTGTGCTTCTCCTAAGTTTTGGAGCATCATGGTTATGTCCGGAATGGGATATCTATCAGAAATTTGTTTGCGCATTTAACTTCTGGAAGTCAATAACCATGCGTCTTTTTGGGTTGCCTTGCTCGTCATTAAATTTTTTAGAAACTGTCCATATGGGTGAATTGTACGGGCTTTTGCTTGGCTGTATTATTTCATTATCTTATAATTTTTTATTTCAATTTCTACAAATGCTCTATCCGCTTGGGGATCTGACCCAAATAGGATTATGTGTTTCTGTTCTGATTTCTGCCTCTACTGTAGTTACGTAGGGTAATGTTTTACTCTGCTCATTTCTTTTCATTAATTCACTTATTTCTTTTTTATACATTTCTTCTCCTATCATATAATTTATTCTTGTTAATTTATCCTTTTTCACAATTAATACATTTCTCTCTGTATCTATCATTGCTTTCATTTGCTTTAAACCTTTAATTCCTATCAAGAAATCGAAATATTGTAAGGTATCGAGTTCAAAAAATTATATACTGAATCCTATTATATTCACTTTCTTTTTATATTTAATTAATGATTTACCGCGTAAAGTAGCGGCTTATTTTTTACTTTCTACCTCTATCCTTTTTGCATGAGGGAATTTTGGACTTACATAATTTTCTTCTGCACCACTATCAATTAAAATATACACTGAGTTACCTTCTTCTGTGGTCCTTACAAGCGTTGGTAACCCATGCCTTAGAATAAAAAATATTCTTCCTGTTCATATTCTGTATTTGATTGTTGATCGTGTGTAATTTGGTTGATCCGTTGATTCTTCGGTTGTATATAAGCATGACTTGTATTATCTCGTTCTCGTTTGTATCCCAATGCTCCTGCTACTTTCTTAAATGGATTTTGATAATTCTGTCGAGGGTGCGGATTTTGTGGTGGTTGTTGCTGATTCTTGTGGTGGATGAATCGATATCCATTGGTTCAACTGGGGGTTGTTGTTGACAATAATAATTATTCTGATGTTGATTGCTGAAATTATGATTCTGATGATGGTTGTATCGTGGAATGTACTCGAGGTTCTAATGGCGTCAATCATGTTGCATTGTACGGGCGATACTGTAGGCATATGCTAATGTTGTGCAGGATCGTGCATGGATGGCATTCTTGATAGCTACACTTCTCAGTCCCGTGACGAATGTTCTGATTGTTTTAGCTTGGATTTCTTGTGTCAATACTTGGACTATTCATTCTTCCTTGTGTATCATCTCAATCTTGGATAGCACTACATTCAATGCTTGGTTCAGATTGTCATAATATACATGCAGTGGTAGTTCTTTTTGTTGTATTTTCGTCATATCTTCCTACAGAACGTATATTGGTCGTTTGTCGGCATAGGAGTCGTCTAGCCTATCGATGATGTCCTCGATGTTTCTCTTTACGTTGTGGTTGATCAAGATCTGTGCTGCTTTGCCAGTAATTTTTCCTCTGATCATTAATGCTTGGGCATATATTATATATTATGTCCTTCGAATTGTCGTATGTCTTCCATTAATGTGGTTGCTACTTTCCTCCAATTCCTGTATTCGTTGTAATCACCATTAAATTGTGTTATTGATTTAAACATATTCATGGTGTAAGAACATATTTGTTCTGTTCGTTGTGGAATGGTTACACTTCTTCCTAATTGTAGTTCGGATAACTGTCGTTGCAGATCGGCGACTGCGTTGGTTAATGCAATTAAATTTGCTTGTTCTGTCATCTTGCTGATTTATTTGTTGATTTATTTTACTAAAGATCGGTCTCCAGTTGTATTCTTGGAGCGCTGCTTGATATTGTATTCTTTCTATTAAAGCGTGTGATTGACGTTGTGTGGGATGATGCACTGGTAAACTTCTTGGATGGTTTAAATGAATCCTTTTTTTGTTTCCAGGGACTAGGTTCTTCCCTTTTAGGCAGACTGACTAAGGATATTTTTGATGATCCTTTTTTGTTGCTTCCCCACGTTGGGCGCCAGTTAATTTATTTACTCGTTATGAATAAAATAAATATATATATTTCTAAGTCAGCCAATGAGATTGGTTCTGACTGATCCTTTATTTGTATAATATTTCACCGTATTCACATGTACTTCAATATTGAATATATTACACTTAAACTGTACAAGTGTTACAAGTGGTAACTTGTTATTCGGCAGTCGATAATGATAAAATGACCCCGAGGCTATTGTTCCAATTGCTTATATAGGCTATGCTCATCGCTGCTCATACTATTGAGATGTTGGTTGTTTACTAGTAAGTAACTATTTGGGTTGTTATTGTTTGTTGTACTGATAGTGTGCTTCTATTTTTCTAAGATAAAGTTGTTTTGATGATTTTTCTATAATGTTTACTGAAACATAAGGTTGTGGTTAAAGATTAAAGTATTAACTCTCCCCCTCTTGATCTCCTGATCTCTCTTAAGTCTTGAGTAGATGAGTCATTCCTACACGTTCTATGGTAGCGTTGTAGTTTCTCAGATATACAGTTTTTTGATAAATTATACATAGTTTGAATATTACAAATATACTTAATCCTAGGACTACAAGTACTCCTATAGTTATGAACATATTCTTGATTGGGTGTTCTACAAATGGTATTTAAAATTTATTTAATTTTTTAATGTTGTCAAATTGATATTCGTTTTCTGATTCCAATATTTCAAGAATGTGAATTCTTTCGTTTCCATTAGCTATAATATAATCTTTAATTTTTTGTTCCTGGTTGTGGAATACTTCTGAGTCAATAATAATTGTTTCATTAAATTGGATTAAATTCAATCCTTCAATTGATATTTCGTTTAAAATATGTTTTCCTTGTAATACGACATTACCATGTCCTAAATCTATAATAGGTGCGTTATTTTCTTGGATAACATTACAATGGGCTTCGTAACCTTCGATCATTGGTATTGTACAATTGTCATTAGGTTCTTGTTTACAAATATATTTACTTAATTTATTTTTACATTTAGATGATAATATTATTTTATCTTCACATTTACTTACGATTTTATTCATATCCAAAATGCCTTAACGATAGGATAATGGAGTAACTTTGTATGTTGTGCATTTCTTTTCAATGACTGGATATTTATAAATTACAATGAAAGTTTCGTCTAATCTACCTACATGCGTATCTGCATATTCGAGTATATCAATAACCGGTATACTAGTTTGTTCCTTTTCTAATATCCTATCAATCTTGTCCGTATTTATTGCTGCTGAATAAAAATTTCCGTTCTTCGCGAAATTAATTGTCGCAGTTAAGTCAAATAACTCCTTGTATAATTCTTGCAATATAACCTTTTGTTTAATCGTCTCAATATTAAATGTTTTCATCATTATTTCAAAGTTGGAATTAATTTGTCTTTGTTTGTTATTATTTTCAATTATGTCGATGAGTATTGTTTTAATTTCAATCAGGTCGTCGTGGTCTGGGACTCCTGTGATAAATTTCAAAATCGATCCTAAGAAATCAAGAGATCGTCTTGAGCGTCTGGCTCGTCCATTATTCAGTAGTTGTTTTCTGAGGATTTCTATTCTTTTAAACAATGCTGTTTCTGTTGCGTCTTCACTAGGCATCTTTCCTTTATGTTCGGCGATCTCGTAGTATGGTTTAAGTATTTTGCTTAAGTTCGTCATATGGAATAGGTACTCATGTTCTTGATACAAAAATGATGGGTCAGTCTCGGTTAACACGTACTTGCGATCTTGTAAATGGGTTATTTCCTGAGCTAAGGGTGTTGCTAGGATTAATGTTTGCGTTATCTTCATCATTGTTTCTAAGGTTATCCTTGTGTACGATCTTCCCCTCCGTTGTTAAAATTGTGTCCTCATAATTCTCTTGTACTGTTTTCTTCAAATAGCGTGGGTTTGTTTTATTTCGTCGGTTTTGTTTCACATAAACTGTTTGTCCTGTTTTATATTCCTTTTGTGTTCGTTTTTTATTGTGGTATGATAGCATATACTCCTGCTTATTTTCGATCAGTTCTTTTATTCCTTTAGTCTTGCTCCTTTCAAAAAATAATTCGATAGGTTTCCTTCTTGTCCTATTGTATTCCTTGACTGCGTTGAATAGTTCTTCAGTCGCGGCTGATTTATTTTGTTTAATGCGAATTCTAGTAATTTCCAGAATGGTTAAATGCAGCCGTTCAACTTGAGCGTTCGATGTTGAATGGTTTGCTGCGGTCATTGAATGTTCAATATATAGCTGTTGGAATAGAGCTTTTGTTGCTAAGCTATTAAATATAGTCTCGTTATCTGTCATTAGTTTATTACAAAATGGGAATATTTGTATGAGTACTTCCTCTAATATTTTGTAGAATTCTCTTTTGTCGTTTAATTTTCTCATATATGCGTATTTTGAGTATCTATCTATGCATGAAAGATACATTGTTCCATCGATTTCAAATATGTCCATTTGTATATGTGTGCCTGTACCTGCCTGTTTTTTGCAAAAACTTGTTTTGTCGATTGGCGTTCGTATTTGTTCTCTTTACAAATGCTACAATTTCTGTTAGTCGGATTACATCATTTTTTATATTTAGCCAAAAGCAAGTTTCGGGTATCTCTAATGTATTATTTTTTGCGTTTCTATGTGCTCTTTCATGCGTATATTTAATTCTGTCTTCTCTATTCTCTTCACTCGTAATGTCCTTTAATAGGTTTTGACTAAAAACCTTTTTCTCTATATTATATGAAGAGTTTATAATATCATGAATTTCATACCAGGTTTCTATTGTAGTGTGAAATGCGATCGTGATATTAGGTTTGATAATTTTCGTTAGTGTATCTATTAAGTCTTGTGGTGTGACGTAATTAACATAAAATCTCTCGTGGTTTGCAAAAATTTTTGCTCTTTCTAATGCATTTTGTTCACATTTTTTTATCACAATTTGTGTTTTAAATTGGTTCAGCGGAGCGCTGACATCTTTAATTCTGATTGACGAGGATGATTCCAGCGAGTGAATTGAGTCGTTCGTAGTTACATTTAAGTGACGGCTGAGTGCGTCGGCTACTACATTTAAATCTCCCTTAATATATTTAATTTTTGCTCCGTATTCTTCTATAAAATTTTTCCATCGTTTTAATTTTGAATTTGGGTTGTCCTCTGATATTGAAAAAATTAGGGATTGATGATCGGTGTAAATAGTAGTATGGATCTACTGTAATTCTACCGTTTTTAATTATATGTCCTAAAAATTCCGTCTGTCTTTGAAAAAATTTTGACTTTTTATCCAAGATTTTCATGTTGGCTGCGTGTAAAGTGTGTATTATATTGGTGATATCTTTCATATGTTGTTCAGGGTTAGCTGAATATATTATATTAGGAAATCATCTATATACACGTATGCGCATACTCCTATGAATGGTCTGAGGATGTCTTCAACGCATCGTTGAAAGATCGAAGGTGCGTTTTTCAGTCCAAATGGTAGTCGTAGAAATTCATATTTGGCATTATTTATTGAAAATGCTGTTTTTTCCCTGTCTTTTATTTTATTTTAATTTGATGAAATCCTGATTCCAAATCTAACGTCGTGAAGTACTGTGCTTCTCCTAAGTTTTGGAGCATCATGGTTATGTCCGGAATGGGATATCTATCAGAATTCAACTTCTGGAAGTCAATAACCATGCGTCTTTTTGGGTTGCCTTGCTCGTCATTCCATTTTTTAGAAACTGTCCATATGGGTGAATTGTACGGGCTTTTGCTTGGCTGTATTATTTCATTATCTTATAATTTTTTATTTCAATTTCTACAAATGCTCTATCCGCTTGGGGATCTGACCCAAATAGGATTATGTGTTTCTGTTCTGATTTCTGCCTCTACTGTAGTTACGTAGGGTAATGTTTTACTCTGCTCATTTCTTTTCATTAATTCACTTATTGCTTTTTTATACATTTCTTCTCCTATCATATAATTTATTCTTGTTAATTTATCCTTTTTCACAATTAATACATTTCTCTCTGTATCTATCATTGCTTTCATTTGCTTTAAACCTTTAATTCCTACCAAGAAATCGAAATCTTGTAAGGTATCGAGTTCAAAAAATTATATACTGAATCCTATTATATTCACTTTCTTTTTATATTTAATTAATGATTTACCGCGTAAAGTAGCGGCTTGTTTTTTACTTTCTACCTCTATCCTTTTTGCGTGAGGGAATTTTGGACTTACATAATTTTCTTCTGCACCACTATCAATTGAAATATACACTGAGTTACCTTCTTCTGTGGTCCTTACAAGCGTTGGTAACCCATGCCTTAGAATAAAAAATATTCTTCCTGTTCATATTCTGTATTTGATTGTTGATCGTGTGTAATTTGGTTGATCCGTTGATTCTTCGGTTGTATATAAGCATGACTTGTATTATCTCGTTCTCGTTTGTATCCCAATGCTCCTGCTACTTTCTTAAATGGATTTTGATAATTCTGTCGAGGGTGCGGATTTTGTGGTGGTTGTTGCTGATTCTTGTTGTAACCTTGTCTCGTTGGTCTACGAAATATTGTGGATGAATCGATATCCATTGGTTCAACTGGGGGTTGTTGTTGACAATAATAATTATTCTGATGTTGATTGCTGAAATTATGATTCTGATGATGGTTGTATCGTGGAATGTACTCGAGGTTCTAATGGCGTCAATCATGTTGCATTGTACGGGCGATACTGTAGGCATATGCTAATGTTGTGCAGGATCGTGCATAGATGGCATTCTTGATAGCTACACTTCTCAGTCCCGTGACGAATGTTCTGATTGCTTTAGCTTGGATTTCTTGTGTCAATACTTGGACTATTCGTTCTTCCTTGTGTATCATCTCAATCTTGGATAGCACTACATTCAATGCTTGGTTCAGATTGTCATAATATACATGCAGTGGTAGTTCTTTTTGTTGTATTTTCGTCATATCTTCCTACAGAACGTATATTGGTCGTTTGTCGGCATAGGAGTCGTCTAGCCTATCGATGATGTTCTCGATGTTTCTCTTTACGTTGTGGTTGATCAAGATCTGTGCTGCTTTGCCAGTAATTTTTCCTCTGATCATTAATGCTTGGGCATATATTATATATTATGTCCTTCGAATTGTCGTATGTCTTCCATTAATGTGGTTGCTACTTTCCTCCAATTCCTGTATTCGTTGTAATCACCATTAAATTGTGTTATTGATTTAAAAATATTCATGGTGTAAGAACATATTTGTTCTGTTCGTTGTGGAATGGTTACACTTCTTCCTAATTGTAGTTCGGATAACTGTCGTTGCAGATCGGCGACTGCGTTGGTTAATGCAATTAAATTTGCTTGTTCTGTCATCTTGCTGATTTATTTGTTGATTTATTTTACTAAAGATCGGTCTCCAGTTGTATTCTTGGAGCGCTGCTTGATATTGTATTCTTTCTATGAAAGCGTGTGATTGACGTTGTGTGGGATGATGCACTGGTAAACTTCTTGGATGGTTTAAAAGAATCCTTTTTTTGTTTCCAGGGACTAGGTTCTTCCCTTTTAGGCAGACTGACTAAGGATATTATTGATGATCCTTTTTTGTTGCTGCCCCACGTTGGGCGCCAGTTAATTTATTTACTCGTTAGGAATAAAATAAATATATATATTTCTAAGTCAGCCAATGAGATTGGTTCTGACTGATCCTTTATTTGTATAATATTTCACCGTATTCACATGTACTTCAATATTGAATATATTACACTTAAACTGTACAAGTGTTACAAGTGGTAACTTGTTATTCGGCAGTCGATAATGATAAAATGACCCCGAGGCTATTGTTCCAATTGCTTATATAGGCTATGCTCATCGCTGCTCATACTATTGAGATGTTGGTTGTTTACTAGTAAGTAACTATTTGGGTTGTTATTGTTTGTTGTACTGATAGTGTGCTTCTATTTTTCTAAGATAAAGTTGTTTTGATGATTTTTCTATAATGTTTACTGAAACATAAGGTTGTGGTTAAAGATTAAAGTATTAACTCTCCCCCTCTTGATCTCCTGATCTCTCTTAAGTCTTGAGTAGATGAGTCATTCCTACACGTTCTATGGTAGCGTTGTAGTTTCTCAAATATACAGTTTTTTGATAAATTATACATAGTTTGAATATTACAAATATACTTAATCCTAGGACTACAAGTACTCCTATAGTTATGAACATATTCTTGATTGGGTGTTCTACAAATGGTATTTAAAATTTATTTAATTTTTTAATGTTGTCAAATTGATATTCGTTTTCTGATTCCAATATTTCAAGAATGTGAATTCTTTCGTTTCCATTAGCTATAATATAATCTTTAATTTTTTGTTCCTGGTTGTGGAATACTTCTGAGTCAATAATAATTGTTTCATTAAATTGGATTAAATTCAATCCTTCAATTGATATTTCGTTTAAAATATGTTTTCCTTGTAATACGACATTACCATGTCCTAAATCTATAATAGGTGCGTTATTTTCTTGGATAACATTACAATGGGCTTCGTAACCTTCGATCATTGGTATTGTACAATTGTCATTAGGTTCTTGTTTACAAATATATTTACTTAATTTATTTTTACATTTAGATGTTAATATTATTTTATCTTCACATTTACTTACGATTTTATTCATATCCAAAATGCCTTAACGATAGGATAATGGAGTAACTTTGTATGTTGTGCATTTCTTTTCAATGACTGGATATTTATAAATTACAATGAAAGTTTCGTCTAATCTACCTACATGCGTGTCTGCATATTCGAGTATATCAATAACCGGTAAACTAGTTTGTTCCTTTTCTAATATCCTTTCAATCTTGTCCGTATTTATTGCTGCTGAATAAAATTTTCCGTTCTTCGCGAAATTAATTGTCGCAGTTAAGTCAAATAACTCCTTGTATAATTCTTGCAATATAACCTTTTGTTTAATCGTCTCAATATTAAATGTTTTCATCATTATTTCAAAGTTGGAATTAATTTGTCTTTGTTTGTTATTATTTTCAATTATGTCGATGAGTATTGTTTTAATTTCAATCAGGTCGTCGTGGTCTGGGACTCCTGTGATAAATTTCAAAATCGATCCTAAGAAATCAAGAGATCGTCTTGAGCGTCTGGCTCGTCCATTATTCAGTAGTTGTTTTCTGAGGATTTCTATTCTTTTGAACAATGCTGTTTCTGTTGCGTCTTCACTAGGCATCTCTCCTTTATGTTCGGCGATCTCGTAGTATGGTTTAAGTATTTTGCTTAAGTTCGTCATATGGAATAGGTACTCATGTTCTTGATACAAAAATGATGGGTCAGTCTCGGTTAACACGTACTTGCGATCTTGTAAATGGGTTATTTCCTGAGCTAAGGGTGTTGCTAGGATTAATGTTTGCGTTATCTTCATCATTGTTTCTAAGGTTATCCTTGTGTACGATCTTCCCCTCCGTTGTTAAAATTGTGTCCTCATAATTCTCTTGTACTGTTTTTTTCAAATAGCGTGGGTTTGTTTTATTTCGTCGGTTTTGTTTCACATAAACTGTTTGTCCTGTTTTATATTCCTTTTGTGTTCGTTTTTTATTGTGGTATGATAGCATATACTCCTGCTTATTTTCGATCAGTTCTTTTATTCCTTTAGTCTTGCTCCTTTCAAAAAATAATTCGATAGGTTTCCTTCTTGTCCTATTGTATTCCTTGACTGCGTTGAATAGTTCTTCAGTCGCGGCTGATTTATTTTGTTTAATGCGAATTCTAGTAATTTCCAGAATGGTTAAATGCAGCCGTTCAACTTGAGCGTTCGATGTTGAATGGTTTGCTGCGGTCATTGAATGTTCAATATATAGCTGTTGGAATAGAGCTTTTGTTGCTAAGCTATTAAATATAGTCTCGTTATCTGTCATTAGTTTATTACAAAATGGGAATATTTGTATGAGTACTTCCTCTAATATTTTGTAGAATTCTCTTTTGTCGTTTAATTTTCTCATATATGCGTATTTTGAGTATCTATCTATGCATGAAAGATACATTGTTCCATCGATTTCAAATATGTCCATTTGTATATGTGTGCCTGTACCTGCCTGTTTTTTGCAAAAACTTGTTTTGTCGATTGGCGTTCGTATTTGTTCTCTTTACAAATGCTACAATTTCTGTTAGTCGGATTACATCATTTTTTATATTTAGCCAAAAGCAAGTTTCGGGTATCTCTAATGTATTATTTTTTGCGTTTCTATGTGCTCTTTCATGCGTATATTTAATTCTGTCTTCTCTATTCTCTTCACTCGTAATGTCCTTTAATAGGTTTTGACTAAAAACCTTTTTCTCTATATTATATGAAGAGTTTATAATATCATGAATTTCATACCAGGTTTCTATTGTAGTGTGAAATGCGATCGTGATATTAGGTTTGATAATTTTCGTTAGTGTATCTATTAAGTCTTGTGGTGTGACGTAATTAACATAAAATCTCTCGTGGTTTGCAAAAATTTTTGCTCTTTCTAATGCATTTTGTTCACATTTTTTTATCACAATTTGTGTTTTAAATTGGTTCAGCGGAGCGCTGACATCTTTAATTCTGATTGACGAGGATGATTCCAGCGAGTGAATTGAGTCGTTCGTAGTTACATTTAAGTGACGGCTGAGTGCGTCGGCTACTACATTTAAATCTCCCTTAATATATTTAATTTTTGCTCCGTATTCTTCTATAAAATTTTTCCATCGTTTTAATTTTGAATTTGGGTTGTCCTCTGATATTGAAAAAATTAGGGATTGATGATCGGTGTAAATAGTAGTATGGATCTACTGTAATTCTACCGTTTTTAATTATATGTCCTAAAAATTCTGTCTGTCTTTGAAAAAATTTTGACTTTTTATCCAAGATTTTCATGTTGGCTGCGTGTAAAGTGTGTATTATATTGGTGATATCTTTCATATGTTGTTCAGGGTTAGCTGAATATATTATATTAGGAAATCATCTATATACACGTATGCGCATACTCCTATGAATGGTCTGAGGATGTCGTCAACGCATCGTTGAAAGATCGAAGGTGCGTTTTTCAGTCCAAATGGTAGTCGTAGAAATTCATATTTGGCATTATTTATTGAAAATGCTGTTTTTTCCCTGTCTTTTATTTTATTTTAATTTGATGAAATCCTGATTCCAAATCTAACGTCGTGAAGTACTGTGCTTCTCCTAAGTTTTGGAGCATCATGGTTATGTCCGGAATGGGATATCTATCAGAATTCAACTTCTGGAAGTCAATAACCATGCGTCTTTTTGGGTTGCCTTGCTCGTCATTCCATTTTTTAGAAACTGTCCATATGGGTGAATTGTACGGGCTTTTGCTTGGCTGTATTATTTCATTATCTTATAATTTTTTATTTCAATTTCTACAAATGCTCTATCCGCTTGGGGATCTGACCCAAATAGGATTATGTGTTTCTGTTCTGATTTCTGCCTCTACTGTAGTTACGTAGGGTAATGTTTTACTCTGCTCATTTCTTTTCATTAATTCACTTATTGCTTTTTTATACATTTCTTCTCCTATCATATAATTTATTCTTGTTAATTTATCCTTTTTCACAATTAATACATTTCTCTCTGTATCTATCATTGCTTTCATTTGCTTTAAACCTTTAATTCCTACCAAGAAATCGAAATCTTGTAAGGTATCGAGTTCAAAAAATTATATACTGAATCCTATTATATTCACTTTCTTTTTATATTTAATTAATGATTTACCGCGTAAAGTAGCGGCTTGTTTTTTACTTTCTACCTCTATCCTTTTTGCGTGAGGGAATTTTGGACTTACATAATTTTCTTCTGCACCACTATCAATTGAAATATACACTGAGTTACCTTCTTCTGTGGTCCTTACAAGCGTTGGTAACCCATGCCTTAGAATAAAAAATATTCTTCCTGTTCATATTCTGTATTTGATTGTTGATCGTGTGTAATTTGGTTGATCCGTTGATTCTTCGGTTGTATATAAGCATGACTTGTATTATCTCGTTCTCGTTTGTATCCCAATGCTCCTGCTACTTTCTTAAATGGATTTTGATAATTCTGAGGGTGCGGATTTTGTGGTGGTTGTTGCTGATTCTTGTTGTAACCTTGTCTCGTTGGTCTACGAAATATTGTGGATGAATCGATATCCATTGGTTCAACTGGGGGTTGTTGTTGACAATAATAATTATTCTGATATTGCTGAAATTATGATTCTGATGATGGTTGTATCGTGGAATGTACTCGAGGTTCTAATGGCGTCAATCATGTTGCATTGTACGGGCGATACTGTAGGCATATGCTAATGTTGTGCAGGATCGTGCATAGATGGCATTCTTGATAGCTACACTTCTCAGTCCCGTGACGAATGTTCTGATTGCTTTAGCTTGGATTTCTTGTGTCAATACTTGGACTATTCGTTCTTCCTTGTGTATCATCTCAATCTTGGATAGCACTACATTCAATGCTTGGTTCAGATTGTCATAATATACATGCAGTGGTAGTTCTTTTTGTTGTATTTTCGTCATATCTTCCTACAGAACGTATATTGGTCGTTTGTCGGCATAGGAGTCGTCTAGCCTATCGATGATGTTCTCGATGTTTCTCTTTACGTTGTGGTTGATCAAGATCTGTGCTGCTTTGCCAGTAATTTTTCCTCTGATCATTAATGCTTGGGCATATATTATATATTATGTCCTTCGAATTGTCGTATGTCTTCCATTAATGTGGTTGCTACTTTCCTCCAATTCCTGTATTCGTTGTAATCACCATTAAATTGTGTTATTGATTTAAAAATATTCATGGTGTAAGAACATATTTGTTCTGTTCGTTGTGGAATGGTTACACTTCTTCCTAATTGTAGTTCGGATAACTGTCGTTGCAGATCGGCGACTGCGTTGGTTAATGCAATTAAATTTGCTTGTTCTGTCATCTTGCTGATTTATTTGTTGATTTATTTTACTAAAGATCGGTCTCCAGTTGTATTCTTGGAGCGCTGCTTGATATTGTATTCTTTCTATGAAAGCGTGTGATTGACGTTGTGTGGGATGATGCACTGGTAAACTTCTTGGATGGTTTAAAAGAATCCTTTTTTTGTTTCCAGGGACTAGGTTCTTCCCTTTTAGGCAGACTGACTAAGGATATTATTGATGATCCTTTTTTGTTGCTGCCCCACGTTGGGCGCCAGTTAATTTATTTACTCGTTAGGAATAAAATAAATATATATATTTCTAAGTCAGCCAATGAGATTGGTTCTGACTGATCCTTTATTTGTATAATATTTCACCGTATTCACATGTACTTCAATATTGAATATATTACACTTAAACTGTACAAGTGTTACAAGTGGTAACTTGTTATTCGGCAGTCGATAATGATAAAATGACCCCGAGGCTATTGTTCCAATTGCTTATATAGGCTATGCTCATCGCTGCTCATACTATTGAGATGTTGGTTGTTTACTAGTAAGTAACTATTTGGGTTGTTATTGTTTGTTGTACTGATAGTGTGCTTCTATTTTTCTAAGATAAAGTTGTTTTGATGATTTTTCTATAATGTTTACTGAAACATAAGGTTGTGGTTAAAGATTAAAGTATTAACTCTCCCCCTCTTGATCTCCTGATCTCTCTTAAGTCTTGAGTAGATGAGTCATTCCTACACGTTCTATGGTAGCGTTGTAGTTTCTCAGATATACAGTTTTTTGATAAATTATACATAGTTTGAATATTACAAATATACTTAATCCTAGGACTACAAGTACTCCTATAGTTATGAACATATTCTTGATTGGGTGTTCTACAAATGGTATTTAAAATTTATTTAATTTTTTAATGTTGTCAAATTGATATTCGTTTTCTGATTCCAATATTTCAAGAATGTGAATTCTTTCGTTTCCATTAGCTATAATATAATCTTTAATTTTTTGTTCCTGGTTGTGGAATACTTCTGAGTCAATAATAATTGTTTCATTAAATTGGATTAAATTCAATCCTTCAATTGATATTTCGTTTAAAATATGTTTTCCTTGTAATACGACATTACCATGTCCTAAATCTATAATAGGTGCGTTATTTTCTTGGATAACATTACAATGGGCTTCGTAACCTTCGATCATTGGTATTGTACAATTGTCATTAGGTTCTTGTTTACAAATATATTTACTTAATTTATTTTTACATTTAGATGTTAATATTATTTTATCTTCACATTTACTTACGATTTTATTCATATCCAAAATGCCTTAACGATAGGATAATGGAGTAACTTTGTATGTTGTGCATTTCTTTTCAATGACTGGATATTTATAAATTACAATGAAAGTTTCGTCTAATCTACCTACATGCGTGTCTGCATATTCGAGTATATCAATAACCGGTAAACTAGTTTGTTCCTTTTCTAATATCCTTTCAATCTTGTCCGTATTTATTGCTGCTGAATAAAATTTTCCGTTCTTCGCGAAATTAATTGTCGCAGTTAAGTCAAATAACTCCTTGTATAATTCTTGCAATATAACCTTTTGTTTAATCGTCTCAATATTAAATGTTTTCATCATTATTTCAAAGTTGGAATTAATTTGTCTTTGTTTGTTATTATTTTCAATTATGTCGTTGAGTATTGTTTTAATTTCAATCAGGTCGTCGTGGTCTGGGACTCCTGTGATAAATTTCAAAATCGATCCTAAGAAATCAAGAGATCGTCTTGAGCGTCTGGCTCGTCCATTATTCAGTAGTTGTTTTCTGAGGATTTCTATTCTTTTGAACAATGCTGTTTCTGTTGCGTCTTCACTAGGCATCTCTCCTTTATGTTCGGCGATCTCGTAGTATGGTTTAAGTATTTTGCTTAAGTTCGTCATATGGAATAGGTACTCATGTTCTTGATACAAAAATGATGGGTCAGTCTCGGTTAACACGTACTTGCGATCTTGTAAGTCGGTTATTTCCTGAGCTAAGGATGTTGCTAGGATTAATGTTTGCGTTATCTTCATCATTGTTTCTGAGGTTGTCCTTGTGTACGATCTTCCCCTCCGTTGTTAAAATTGTGTCCTCATAATTCTCTTGTACTGTTTTTTTCAAATAGCGTGGGTTTGTTTTATTTCGTCGGTTTTGTTTCACATAAACTGTTTGTCCTGTTTTATATTCCTTTTGTGTTCGTTTCTTATTGTGGTATGATAGCATATACTCCTGCTTATTTTCGATCAGTTCTTTTATTCCTTTAGTCTTGCTCCTTTCAAAAAATAATTCGATAGGTTTCCTTCTTGTCCTATTGTATTCCTTGATTGCGTTGAATAGTTCTTCAGTCGCGGCTGATTTATTTTGTTTAATGCGAATTCTAGTAATTTCCAGAATGGTTAAATGCAGCCGTTCAACTTGAGCGTTCGATGTTGAATGGTTTGCTGCAGTCATTGAATGTTCAATATATAGCTGTTGGAATAGAGCTTTTGCTGCTATGCTATTAAATATAGTCTCGTTATCTGTCATTAGTTTATTACAAAATGGGAATATTTGTATGAGTACTTCCTCTAATATTTTGTAGAATTCTCTTTTGTCGTTTAATTTTCTCATATATGCGTATTTTGAGTATCTATCTATGCATGAAAGATACATTGTTCCATCGATTTCAAATATGTCCATTTGTATATGTGGGCCTGTACCTGCCTGTTTTTTGCAAAAACTTGTTTTGTCGATTGGCGTTCGTATTTGTTCTCTTTACAAATGCTACAAATTCTGTTAGTCGGATTACATCATTTTTTATATTTAGCCAAAAGCAAGTTTCTGGTATCTCTAATGTATTATTTTTTGCGTTTCTATGTGCTCTTTCATGCGTATGTTTAATTCTATTTTCTCTATCCACTTCACTCGTAATGTCCTTTAATAGGTTTTGACTAAAAACCTTTTTCTCTATATTATATGAAGAGTTTATAATATCATGAATTTCATACCAGGTTTTTAGTGTAGTGTGAAATGCGATCGTGATATTAGGTTTGATAATTTTCGTTAGTGTATCTATTAAGTCTTGTGGTGTGACGTAATTAACATAAAATCTCTCGTGGTTTGCAAAAATTTTTGCTCTTTCTAATGCATTTTGTTCACATTTTTTTATCACAATTTGTGTTTTAAATTGGTTCAGCGGAGCGCTGACAGCTTTAATTCTGATTGACGAGGATGATTCCAGTGAGTGAATTGAGTCGTTCGTAGTTACATTTAAGTGACGGCTGAGTGCGTCGGCTACTACATTTAAATCTCCCTTAATATATTTAATTTTTGCTCCTTATTCTTCTATAAAATTTTTCCATCGTTTTAATTTTGAATTTGGGTTGTCCTCTGATATTGAAAAAATTAGGGATTGATGATCGGTGTAAATAGTAGTATTACTAGTAAGACCATACAGATAATTCCTAAGTTTCTTGAGTGCCCAAACGATTGCTAACATTTCTTTTTCGTTTGTTGAGTAATTTTGTTCAGTTCGGGTTAATGTACGTAAAATTAATGCTATAGGTTTCTTGCCTTGTGACAATACAGCTCCAATCGCATGATTGCTTGCGTCTGTAGTCAAATCAAATCCTTTTCCAAAATCTGGTTGGAATAATTCTATTTGTTCTTTTAGTTTATCTTTTAGTGTTTCAACTGCTTTAAGTGCTTCGTCATCTAATTTTATATGTACTGAGCTACTTTTATTCTTTGAAATATTACCATTCTCTCCTCGTAGGTAGAGTGTTAATGGTTTCGTTATGGATGCAAATCCTTTTATAAATTTTCTATTATATGAGGTCATTCCCAAGAAAGATCTTAAGTCTTTCGAATTTGTAGAGGTTTTGTACCTATCTATAGCTTCTATTTTTCCTGGAACTACTGTAATTCTACCGTTTTTAATTATATGTCCTAAAAATTCTGTCTGTCTTTGAAAAAATTTTGACTTTTTATCCAAGATTTTCATGTTGGCTGCGTGTAAAGTGTGTATTATATTGGTGATATCTTTCATATGTTGTTCAGGGTTAGCTGAATATATTATATTAGGACATCATCTATATACACGTATGCGCATACTCCTATGAATGGTCTGAGGATGTCGTCAACGCATCTTTGAAAGATCGAAGGTGCGTTTTTCAGTCCAAATGGTAGTCGTAGAAATTCATATCTGGCATTATTTATTGAAACTGCTGTTTTTTCCCTGTCTTATTATTTTATTTTAATTTGATGAAATCCTGATTCCAAATCTAACGGCGTGAAGTACTGTGCTTCTCCTAAGTTTTGGAGCATCATGGTTATGTCCGGAATGGGATATCTATCAGAAATTTGTTTGCGCATTTAACTTCTGGAAGTCAATAACCATGCGTCTTTTTGGGTTGCCTTGCTCGTCATTCCATTTTTTAGAAACTGTCCATATGGGTGAATTGTACGGGCTTTTGCTTGGCTGTATTATTTAATTATCTTATAATTTTTTATTTCAATTTCTACAAATGCTCTATCCGCTTGGGGATCTGACCCAAATAGGATTATGTGTTTCTGTTCTGATTTCTGCCTACTACTGTAGTTACGTAGGGTAATGTTTTACTCTGCTCATTTCTTTTAATTAATTCACTTATTTCTTTTTTATACATTTCTTCTCCTCATCATCATATAATTTATTCTTGTTAATTTATCCTTTTTCACAATTAATACACTTCTCTCTGTATCTATCATTGCTTTCATTTGCTTTAAACCTTTAATTCCTATCAAGAAATCGAAATCTTGTAAGGTATCGAGTTCAAAAAATTATATACTGAATCCTATTATATTCACTATCTTTTTATGTTTAATTAATGATTTACCGCGTAAAGTAGCGGCTTGTTTTTTACTTTCTACCTCTATCCTTTTTGCGTGAGGGAATTTTGGACTTACATAATTTTCTTCTGCACCACTATCAATTAAAATATACACTGAGTTACCTTCTTCTGTGGTCCTTACAAGCGTTGGTAACCCATGCCTTAGAATAAAAAATATTCTTCCTGTTCATATTCTGTATTTGATTGTTGATCGTGTGTAATTTGGTTGATCCGTTGATTCTTCGGTTGTATATAAGCATGAATTGTATTATCTCGTTCTCGTTTGTATCCCAATGCTCCTGCTACTTTCTTAAATGGATTTTGATAATTCTGTCGAGGGTGCGGATTTTGTGGTGGTTGTTGCTGATTCTTGTTGTAACCTTGTCTCGTTGGTCTACGAAATATTGTGGATGAATCGATATCCATTGGTTCAACTGGGGGTTGTTGTTGACAATAATAATTATTCTGATATTGCTGAAATTATGATTCTGATGATGGTTGTATCGTGGAATGTACTCGAGGTTCTAATGGCGTCAATCATGTTGCATTGTACGGGCGATACTGTAGGCATATGCTAATGTTGTGCAGGATCGTGCATAGATGGCATTCTTGATAGCTACACTTCTCAGTCCCGTGACGAATGTTCTGATTGCTTTAGCTTGGATTTCTTGTGTCAATACTTGGACTATTCGTTCTTCCTTGTGTATCATCTCAATCTTGGATAGCACTACATTCAATGCTTGGTTCAGATTGTCATAATATACATGCAGTGGTAGTTCTTTTTGTTGTATTTTCGTCATATCTTCCTACAGAACGTATATTGGTCGTTTGTCGGCATAGGAGTCGTCTAGCCTATCGATGATGTCCTCGATGTTTCTCTTTACGTTGTGGTTGATCAAGATCTGTGCTGCTTTGCCAGTAATTTTTCCTCTGATCATTAATGCTTGGGCATATATTATATATTATGTCCTTCGAATTGTCGTATGTCTTCCATTAATGTGGTTGCTACTTTCCTCCAATTCCTGTATTCGTTGTAATCACCATTAAATTGTGTTATTGATTTAAACATATTCATGGTGTAAGAACATATTTGTTCTGTTCGTTGTGGAATGGTTACACTTCTTCCTAATTGTAGTTCGGATAACTGTCGTTGCAGATCGGCGACTGCGTTGGTTAATGCAATTAAATTTGCTTGTTCTGTCATCTTGCTGATTTATTTGTTGATTTATTTTACTAAAGATCGGTCTCCAGTTGTATTCTTGGAGCGCTGCTTGATATTGTATTCTTTCTATGAAAGCGTGTGATTGACGTTGTGTGGGATGATGCACTGGTAAACTTCTTGGATGGTTTAAAAGAATCCTTTTTTTGTTTCCAGGGACTAGGTTCTTCCCTTTTAGGCAGACTGAATAAGGATATTATTGATGATCCTTTTTTGTTGCTGCCCCACGTTGGGCGCCAGTTAATTTATTTACTCGTTAGGAATAAAATAAATATATATATTTCTAAGTCAGCCAATGAGATTGGTTCTGACTGATCCTTTATTTGTATAATATTTCACCGTATTCACATGTACTTCAATATTGAATATATTACACTTAAACTGTACAAGTGTTACAAGTGGTAACTTGTTATTCGGCAGTCGATAATGATAAAATGACCCCGAGGCTATTGTTCCAATTGCTTATATAGGCTATGCTCATCGCTGCTCATACTATTGAGATGTTGGTTGTTTACTAGTAAGTAACTATTTGGGTTGTTATTGTTTGTTGTACTGATAGTGTGCTTCTATTTTTCTAAGATAAAGTTGTTTTGATGATTTTTCTATAATGTTTACTGAAACATAAGGTTGTGGTTAAAGATTAAAGTATTAACTCTCCCCCTCTTGATCTCCTGATCTCTCTTAAGTCTTGAGTAGATGAGTCATTCCTACACGTTCTATGGTAGCGTTGTAGTTTCTCAGATATACAGTTTTTTGATAAATTATACATAGTTTGAATATTACAAATATACTTAATCCTAGGACTACAAGTACTCCTATAGTTATGAACATATTCTTGATTGGGTGTTCTACAAATGGTATTTAAAATTTATTTAATTTTTTAATGTTGTCAAATTGATATTCGTTTTCTGATTCCAATATTTCAAGAATGTGAATTCTTTCGTTTCCATTAGCTATAATATAATCTTTAATTTTTTGTTCCTGGTTGTGGAATACTTCTGAGTCAATAATAATTGTTTCATTAAATTGGATTAAATTCAATCCTTCAATTGATATTTCGTTTAAAATATGTTTTCCTTGTAATACGACATTACCATGCCCTAAATCTATAATAGGTGCGTTATTTTCTTGGATAACATTACAATGGGCTTCGTAACCTTCGATCATTTGTATTGTACAATTGTCATTAGGTTCTTGTTTACAAATATATTTACTTAATTTATTTTTACATTTAGATGTTAATATTATTTTATCTTCACATTTACTTACGATTTTATTCATATCCAAAATGCCTTAACGATAGGATAATGGAGTAACTTTGTATGTTGTGCATTTCTTTTCAATGACTGGATATTTATAAATTACAATGAAAGTTTCGTCTAATCTACCTACATGCGTGTCTGCATATTCGAGTATATCAATAACCGGTAAACTAGTTTGTTCCTTTTCTAATATCCTTTCAATCTTGTCCGTATTTATTGCTGCTGAATAAAAATTTCCGTTCTTCGCGAAAGTAATTGTCGCAGTTAAGTCAAATAACTTCTTGTATAATTCTTGCAATATAACCTTTTGTTTAATCGTCTCAATATTAAATGTTTTCATCATTATTTCAAAGTTGGAATTAATTTGTCTTTGTTTGTTATTATTTTCAATTATGTCGTTGAGTATTGTTTTAATTTCAATCAGGTCGTCGTGGTCTGGGACTCCTGTGATAAATTTCAAAATCGATCCTAAGAAATCAAGAGATCGTCTTGAGCGTCTGGCTCGTCCATTATTCAGTAGTTGTTTTCTGAGGATTTCTATTCTTTTGAACAATGCTGTTTCTGTTGCGTCTTCACTAGGCATCTCTCCTTTATGTTCGGCGATCTCGTAGTATGGTTTAAGTATTTTGCTTAAGTTCGTCATATGGAATAGGTACTCATGTTCTTGATACAAAAATGATGGGTCAGTCTCGGTTAACACGTACTTGCGATCTTGTAAGTCGGTTATTTCCTGAGCTAAGGATGTTGCTAGGATTAATGTTTGCGTTATCTTCATCATTGTTTCTGAGGTTGTCCTTGTGTACGATCTTCCCCTCCGTTGTTAAAATTGTGTCCTCATAATTCTCTTGTACTGTTTTTTTCAAATAGCGTGGGTTTGTTTTATTTCGTCGGTTTTGTTTCACATAAACTGTTTGTCCTGTTTTATATTCCTTTTGTGTTCGTTTCTTATTGTGGTATGATAGCATATACTCCTGCTTATTTTCGATCAGTTCTTTTATTCCTTTAGTCTTGCTCCTTTCAAAAAATAATTCGATAGGTTTCCTTCTTGTCCTATTGTATTCCTTGATTGCGTTCAATAGTTCTTCAGTCGCGGCTGATTTATTTTGTTTAATGCGAATTCTAGTAATTTCCAGAATGGTTAAATGCAGCCGTTCAACTTGAGCGTTCGATGTTGAATGGTTTGCTGCAGTCATTGAATGTTCAATATATAGCTGTTGGAATAGAGCTTTTGCTGCTATGCTATTAAATATAGTCTCGTTATCTGTCATTAGTTTATTACAAAATGGGAATATTTGTATGAGTACTTCCTCTAATATTTTGTAGAATTCTCTTTTGTCGTTTAATTTTCTCATATATGCGTATTTTGAGTATCTATCTATGCATGAAAGATACATTGTTCCATCGATTTCAAATATGTCCATTTGTATATGTGGGCCTGTACCTGCCTGTTTTTTGCAAAAACTTGTTTTGTCGATTGGCGTTCGTATTTGTTCTCTTTACAAATGCTACAAATTCTGTTAGTCGGATTACATCATTTTTTATATTTAGCCAAAAGCAAGTTTCTGGTATCTCTAATGTATTATTTTTTGCGTTTCTATGTGCTCTTTCATGCGTATGTTTAATTCTATTTTCTCTATCCTCTTCACTCGTAATGTCCTTTAATAGGTTTTGACTAAAAACCTTTTTCTCTATATTATATGAAGAGTTTATAATATCATGAATTTCATACCAGGTTTTTAGTGTAGTGTGAAATGCGATCGTGATATTAGGTTTGATAATTTTCGTTAGTGTATCTATTAAGTCTTGTGGTGTGACGTAATTAACATAAAATCTCTCGTGGTTTGCAAAAATTTTTGCTCTTTCTAATGCATTTTGTTCACATTTTTTTATCACAATTTGTGTTTTAAATTGGTTCAGCGGAGCGCTGACAGCTTTAATTCTGATTGACGAGGATGATTCCAGCGAGTGAATTGAGTCGTTCGTAGTTACATTTAAGTGACGGCTGAGTGCGTCGGCTACTACATTTAAATCTCCCTTAATATATTTAATTTTTGCTCCTTATTCTTCTATAAAATTTTTCCATCGTTTTAATTTTGAATTTGGGTTGTCCTCTGATATTGAAAAAATTAGGGATTGATGATCGGTGTAAATAGTAGTATTACTAGTAAGACCATACAGATAATTCCTAAGTTTCTTGAGTGCCCAAACGATTGCTAACATTTCTTTTTCGTTTGTTGAGTAATTTTGTTCAGTTCGGGTTAATGTACGTAAAATTAATGCTATAGGTTTCTTGCCTTGTGACAATACAGCTCCAATCGCATGATTGCTTGCGTCTGTAGTCAAATCAAATCCTTTTCCAAAATCTGGTTGGAATAATTCTATTTGTTCTTTTAGTTTATCTTTTAGTGTTTCAACTGCTTTAAGTGCTTCGTCATCTAATTTTATATGTACTGAGCTACTTTTATTCTTTGAAATATTACCATTCTCTCCTCGTAGGTAGAGTGTTAATGGTTTCGTTATGGATGCAAATCCCTTTATAAATTTTCTATTATATGAGGTCATTCCCAAGAAAGATCTTAAGTCTTTCGAATTTGTAGAGGTTTTGTACCTATCTATAGCTTCTATTTTTCCTGGAACTACTGTAATTCTACCGTTTTTAATTATATGTCCTAAAAATTCTGTCTGTCTTTGAAAAAATTTTGACTTTTTATCCAAGATTTTCATGTTGGCTGCGTGTAAAGTGTGTATTATATTGGTGATATCTTTCATATGTTGTTCAGGGTTAGCTGAATATATTATATTAGGACATCATCTATATACACGTATGCGCATACTCCTATGAATGGTCTGAGGATGTCGTCAACGCATCTTTGAAAGATCGAAGGTGCGTTTTTCAGTCCAAATGGTAGTCGTAGAAATTCATATCTGGCATTATTTATTGAAACTGCTGTTTTTTCCCTGTCTTATTATTTTATTTTAATTTGATGAAATCCTGATTCCAAATCTAACGGCGTGAAGTACTGTGCTTCTCCTAAGTTTTGGAGCATCATGGTTATGTCCGGAATGGGATATCTATCAGAAATTTGTTTGCGCATTTAACTTCTGGAAGTCAATAACCATGCGTCTTTTTGGGTTGCCTTGCTCGTCATTCCATTTTTTAGAAACTGTCCATATGGGTGAATTGTACGGGCTTTTGCTTGGCTGTATTATTTAATTATCTTATAATTTTTTATTTCAATTTCTACAAATGCTCTATCCGCTTGGGGATCTGACCCAAATAGGATTATGTGTTTCTGTTCTGATTTCTGCCTACTACTGTAGTTACGTAGGGTAATGTTTTACTCTGCTCATTTCTTTTAATTAATTCACTTATTTCTTTTTTATACATTTCTTCTCCTCATCATCATATAATTTATTCTTGTTAATTTATCCTTTTTCACAATTAATACACTTCTCTCTGTATCTATCATTGCTTTCATTTGCTTTAAACCTTTAATTCCTATCAAGAAATCGAAATCTTGTAAGGTATCGAGTTCAAAAATTTATATACTAAATCCTATTATATTCACTATCTTTTTATGTTTAATTAATGATTTACCGCGTAAAGTAGCGGCTTGTTTTTTACTTTCTACCTCTATCCTTTTTGCGTGAGGGAATTTTGGACTTACATAATTTTCTTCTGCACCACTATCAATTAAAATATACACTGAGTTACCTTCTTCTGTGGTCCTTACAAGCGTTGGTAACCCATGCCTTAGAATAAAAAATATTCTTCCTGTTCATATTCTGTATTTGATTGTTGATCGTGTGTAATTTGGTTGATCCGTTGATTCTTCGGTTGTATATAAGCATGAATTGTATTATCTCGTTCTCGTTTGTATCCCAATGCTCCTGCTACTTTCTTAAATGGATTTTGATAATTCTGTCGAGGGTGCGGATTTTGTGGTGGTTGTTGCTGATTCTTGTTGTAACCTTGTCTCGTTGGTCTACGAAATATGGTGGATGAATCGATATCCATTGGTTCAACTGGGGGTTGTTGTTGACAATAATAATTATTCTGATATTGCTGAAATTATGATTCTGATGATGGTTGTATCGTGGAATGTACTCGAGGTTCTGATGGCGTCAATCATGTTGCATTGTACGGGCGATACTGTAGGCATATGCTAATGTTGTGCAGGATCGTGCATAGATGGCATTCTTGATAGCTACACTTCTCAGTCCCGTGACGAATGTTCTGATTGCTTTAGCTTGGATTTCTTGTGTCAATACTTGGACTATTCGTTCTTCCTTGTGTATCATCTCAATCTTGGATAGCACTACATTCAATGCTTGGTTCAGATTGTCATAATATACATGCAGTGGTAGTTCTTTTTGTTGTATTTTCGTCATATCTTCCTACAGAACGTATATTGGTCGTTTGTCGGCATAGGAGCCGTCTAGCCTATCGATGATGTCCTCGATGTTTCTCTTTACGTTGTGGTTGAACAAGATCTGTGCTGCTTTGCCAGTAATTTTTCCTCTGATCATTAATGCTTGGGCATATATTATATATTATGTCCTTCGAATTGTCGTATGTCTTCCATTAATGTGGTTGCTACTTTCCTCCAATTCCTGTATTCGTTGTAATCACCATTAAATTGTGTTATTGATTTAAACATATTCATGGTGTAAGAACATATTTGTTCTGTTCGTTGTGGAATGGTTACACTTCTTCCTAATTGTAGTTCGGATAACTGTTGTTGCAGATCGGCGACTGCGTTGGTTAATGCAATTAAATTTGGTCTGTCATCTTGCTGATTTATTTGTTGATTTATTTTACTAAAGATCGGTCTCCCGTTGTATTCTTGGAGCGCTGCTTGATATGGTATTCTTTCTATGAAAGCGTTTGATTGACGTTGTGTGGGATGATGCACTGGTAAACTTCTTGGATGGTTTAAATGAATCCTTTTTTTGTTTCCAGGGACTAGGTTCTTCCCTTTTAGGCAGACTGACTAAGGATATTATTGATGATCCTTTTTTGTTGCTGCCCCACGTTGGGCGCCAGTTAATTTATTTACTCGTTAGGAATAAAATAAATATATATATTTCTAAGTCAGCCAATGAGATTGGTTCTGACTGATCCTTTATTTGTATAATATTTCACCGTATTCACATGTACTTCAATATTGAATATATTACACTTAAACTGTACAAGTGTTACAAGTGGTAACTTGTTACTCGGCAGTCGATAATGATAAAATGACCCCGAGGCTATTGTTCCAGTTGCTTATATAGGCTATGCTCATCGCTGCTCATACTATGGAGATGTTGGTTGTTTACTAGTAAGTAACCATTTGGGTTGTTATTGTTTGTTGTACTGATAATGTGCTTCTATTGTTCTAAGAAAAAGTTGTTTTGATGATTTTTCTATAATGTTTACTGAAACATAAGGTTGTGGTTAAAGATTAAAGTATTAACTCTCCCCTCTCTTGATCTCCTGATCTCTCTTGAGTCTTGAGTAGATGAGTCATTCCTACACGTTCCATGGTAGCGTTGTAGTTTCTCAGATATACAGTTTTTTGATAACTTATATATAGTTTGAAAATTACAAACATACTTAATCCTAGGACTACAAGTACTCCTATAGTTATGAACATATTCTTGATTGGGTGTTCTACAAATGGTATTTAAAATTTATTTAATTTTTTAATGTTGTCAAATTGATATTCGTTTTCTGATTCCAATATTTCAAGAATGTGAATTCTTTCGTTTCCATTAGCTATAATATAATCTTTAATTTCTTGTTCCTGGTTGTGGAATACTTCTGAGTCAATAATAATTGTTTCATTAAATTGGATTAAATTCAATCCTTCAATTGATATTTCGTTTAAAATATGTTTTCCTTGTAATACGACATTACCATGTCCTAAATCTATAATAGGTGCGTTATTTTCTTGGATAACATTACAATGGGCTTCGTAACCTTCGATCATTGGTATTGTACAATTGTCATTAGGTTCTTGTTTACAAATATATTTACTTAATTTATTTTTACATTTAGATGTTAATATTATTTTATCTTCACTTTTACTTACGATTTTATTCATATCCAAAATGCCTTAACGATAGGATAATGGAGTAACTTTGTATGTTGTGCATTTCTTTTCAATGACTGGATATTTATAAATTACAATGAAAGTTTCGTCTAATCTACCTACATGCGTATCTGCATATTCGAGTATATCAATAACCGGTAAACTAGTTTGTTCCTTTTCTAATATCCTTTCAATCTTGTCCGTATTTATTGCTGCTGAATAAAAATTTCCGTTCTTCGCGAAATTAATTGTCGCAGTTAAGTCAAATAACTCCTTGTATAATTCTTGCAATATAACCTTTTGTTTAATCGTCTCAATATTAAATGTTTTCATCATTATTTCAAAGTTGGAATTAATTTGTCTTTGTTTGTTATTATTTTCAATTATGTCGATGAGTATTGTTTTAATTTCAATCAGGTCGTCGTGGTCTGGGACTCCTGTGATAAATTTCAAAATCGATCCTAAGAAATCAAGAGATCGTCTTGAGCGTCTGGCTCGTCCATTATTCAGTAGTTGTTTTCTGAGGATTTCTATTCTTTTGAACAATGCTGTTTCTGTTGCGTCTTCACTAGGCATCTCTCCTTTATGTTCGGCGATCTCGTAGTATGGTTTAATGGTTAATGGTATGGTTAACACGTACTTGCGATCTTGTAAGTCGGTTATTTCCTGAGCTAAGGATGTTGCTAGGATTAATGTTTGCGTTATCTTCATCATTGTTTCTAAGGTTATCCTTGTGTACGATCTTCCCCTCCGTTGTTAAAATTGTGTCCTCATAATTCTCTTGTACTGTTTTCTTCAAATAGCGTGGGTTTGTTTTATTTCGTCGATTTTGTTTCACATAAACTGTTTGTCCTGTTTTATATTCCTTTTGTGTTCGTTTTTTATTGTGGTATGATAGCATATACTCCTGCTTATTTTCAGTTCTTTTATTCCTTTAGTCTTGCTCCTTTCAAAAAATAATTCGATAGGTTTCCTTCTTGTCCTATTGTATTCCTTGATTGCGTTGAATAGTTCTTCAGTCGCGGCTGATTTATTTTGTTTAGTGCGAATTCTAGTAATTTCCAGAATGGTTAAATGCAGCCGTTCAACTTGAGCGTTCGATGTTGAATGGTTTGCTGTAGTCATTGAATGTTCAATATATAGCTGTTGGAATAGAGCTTTTGCTGCTATGCTATTAAATATAGTCTCGTTATCTGTCATTAGTTTATTACAAAATGGGAATATTTTTATGAGTACTTCCTCTAATATTTTGTAGAATTCTCTTTTGTCGTTTAATCTTCTCATATATGCGTATTTTGAGTATCTATCTATGCATGAAAGATACATTGTTCCATCGATTTCAAATATGTCCATTTGTATTTGTGTGCTTGTACCTTCGGGTATGGGTATTTTTGCAAAAACTTGTTTTGTCGGGTGGCGTTCGTATTTGTTCTCTTTACAAATGCTACAATTTCTGTTAGTCGGATTACATCATTTTTTATATTTAGCCAAAAGCAAGTTTCTGGTATCTCTAATGTATTATTTTTTGCGTTTCTATGTGCTCTTTCATGCGTATGTTTAATTCTAAATTTCTCCATCGTTTTAATTTTGAATTTGGGTTGTCCTCTGATATTGAAAAAATTAGGGATTGATGATCGGTGTAAATAGTAGTATTACTAGTAAGACCATACAGATAATTCCTAAGTTTCTTGAGTGCCCAAACGATTGCTAACATTTCTTTTTCGTTTGTTGAGTAATTTTGTTCAGTTTGGGTTAATGTACGTAAAATTAATGCTATAGGTTTCTTGCCTTGTGACAATACAGCTCCAATCGCATGATTGCTTGCGTCTGTAGTCAAATCAAATCCTTTTCCAAAATCTGGTTGGAATAATTCTATTTGTTCTTTTAGTTTATCTTTTAGTGTTTCAACTGCTTTAAGTGCTTCGTCATCTAATTTTATATGTACTGAGCTACTTTTATTCTTTGAAATATTACCATTCTCTCCTCGTAGGTAGAGTGTTAATGGTTTCGTTATGGATGCAAATCCTTTTATAAATTTCCTATTATATGAGGTCATTCCCAAGAAAGATCTTAAGTCTTTCAAATTTGTAGGGGTTTTGTACCTATCTATAGCTTCTATTTTTCCTGGATCTACTGTAATTCTACCGTTTTTAATTATATGTCCTAAAAATTCTGTCTGTCTTTGAAAAAATTTTGACTTTTTATCCAAGATCATGTTGGCTGCGTGTAAAGTGTGTATTATATTGGTGATATCTTTCATATGTTGTTCAGGGTTAGCTGAATATATTAGGACATCATCAATATACACGTATGCGCATACTCCTATGAATGGTCTGAGGATGTCGTCAACGCATCTTTGAAAGATCGACGGTGCGTTTTTCAGTCCAAATGGTAGTCGTAGAAATTCATATTTGGCATTATTTATTGAAAATGCTGTTTTTTCCCTGTCTTTTATTTTATTTTAATTTGATGAAATCCTGATTCCAAATCTAACGTCGTGAAGTACTGTGCTTCTCCTAAGTTTTGGAGCATCATGGTTATGTCCGGAATGGGATATCTATCAGAAATTTGTTTGCGCATTTAACTTCTGGAAGTCAATAACAATGCGTCTTTTTGGGTTGCCTTGCTCGTCATTCCATTTTTTAGAAACTGTCCATATGGGTGAATTGTACGGGCTTTTGCTTAGCTGTATTATTTCATTATCTTATAATTTTTTATTTCAATTTCTACAAATGCTCTATCCGCTTGGGGATCTGACCCAAATAGGATTATGTGTTTCTGTTCTGATTTCTGCCTCTACTGTAGTTACGTAGGGTAATGTTTTACTCTGCTCATTTCTTTTCATTAATTCACTTATTTCTTTTTTATACATTTCTTCTCCTATCATATAATTTATTCTTGTTAATTTATCCTTTTTCACAATTAATACATTTCTCTCTGTATCTATCATTGCTTTCATTTGCTTTAAACCTTTAATTCCTATCAAGAAATCGAAATATTGTAAGGTATCGAGTTCAAAAAATTATATACTGAATCCTATTATATTCACTATCTTTTTATATTTAATTAATGATTTACCGCGTAAAGTAGCGGCTTGTTTTTTACTTTCTACCTCTATCCTTTTTGCGTGAGGGAATTTTGGACTTACATAATTTTCTTCTGCACCACTATCAATTAAAATATACACTGAGTTACCTTCTTCTGTGGTCCTTACAAGCGTTGGTAACCCATGACTTAGAATAAAAAATATTCTTCCTGTTCATATTCTGTATTTGATTGTTGATCGTGTGTAATTTGGTTGATCCGTTGATTCTTCGGTTGTATATAAGCATGACTTGTATTATCTCGTTCTCGTTTGTATCCCAATGCTCCTGCTACTTTCTTAAATGGATTTTGATAATTCTGTCGAGGGTGCGGATTTTGTGGTGGTTATTGCTGATTCTTGTTGTAACCTTGTCTCGTTGGTCTACGAAATATGGTGGATGAATCGATATCCCTTGGTTCAACTGGGGGTTGTTGTTGACAATAATAATTATTCTGATGTTGATTGCTGAAACTATGATTCTGATGATGGTTGTATCGTGGAATGTACTCGAGGTTCTGTTGGCGTCAATCATGTTGCATTGTACGGGCGATACTGTAGGCATATGCTAATGTTGTGCAGGATCGTGCATAGATGGCATTCTTGATAGCTACACTTCTCAGTTCCGTGACGAATGTTCTGATTGCTTTAGCTTGGATTTCTTGTGTCAATACTTGGACTATTCGTTCTTCCTTGTGTATCATCTCAATCTTGGATAGCACTACATTCAATGCTTGGTTCAGATTGTCATAATATACATGCAGTGGTAGTTCTTTTTGTTGTATTTTCGTCATATCTTCCTACAGAACGTATATTGGTCGTTTGTCGGCATAGGAGTCGTCTAGCCTATCGATGATGTCCTCGATGTTTCTCTTTACGTTGTGGTTGATCAAGATCTGTGCTGCTTTGCCAGTAATTTTTCCTCTGATCATTAATGCTTGGGCATATATTATATATTATGTCCTTCGAATTGTCGTATGTCTTCCATTAATGTGGTTGCTACTTTCCTCCAATTCCTGTATTCGTTGTAATCACCATTAAATTGTGTTATTGATTTAAACATATTCATGGTGTAAGAACATATTTGTTCTGTTCGTTGTGGAATGGTTACACTTCTTCCTAATTGTAGTTCGGATAACTGTCGTTGCAGATCGGCGACTGCGTTGGTTAATGCAATTAAATTTGCTTGTTCTGTCATCTTGCTGATTTATTTGTTGATTTAGTTTACTAAAGATCGGTCTCCCGTTGTATTCTTGGAGCGCTGCTTGATATGGTATTCTTTCTATGAAAGCGTTTGATTGACGTTGTGTGGGATGATGCACTGGTAAACTTCTTGGATGGTTTAAATGAATCCTTTTTTTGTTTCCAGGGACTAGGTTCTTCCCTTTTAGGCAGACTGACTAAGGATATTATTGATGATCCTTTTTTGTTGCTGCCCCACGTTGGGCGCCAGTTAATTTATTTACTCGTTAGGAATAAAATAAATATATATATTTCTAAGTCAGCCAATGAGATTGGTTCTGACTGATCCTTTATTTGTATAATATTTCACCGTATTCACATGTACTTCAATATTGAATATATTACACTTAAACTGTACAAGTGTTACAAGTGGTAACTTGTTACTCGGCAGTCGATAATGATAAAGTGACCCCGAGGCTATTGTTCCAGTTGCTTATATAGGCTATTCTCATCGCTGCTCATACTATTGAGATGTTGGTTGTTTACTAGTAAATAACTATTTGGGTTGTTATTGTTTGTTGTACTGATAGTGCGCTTCTATTGTTCTAAGATAAAGTTGTTTTGATAATTTTGCTTTAATGTTTACTGAAACATAAGGTTGTGGTTAAAGGTCAAAGTATTAACTCGCGCCACCGAACGGTTAAATCACCGGTAAAAAACCCCACAGGTATTTATGTTAAGGTTTCTTTGAGTTTTTTAAAGTCCAATTGACAATTCTAACCGAAACTGTTGTATATGTGCTTTGAGTTGCATCGTGTGTACATATTAGTCAGTTTCCTTCAATATATTGGAGTTTTCGTAGCCGTGACTTGCTGGGATGTTATACAAAATTAGACTTCACATTTGATATTATCAGACTATATCATTATGAATCTTTATTAAGTGAAATTTTATAATTTTATGAAAATTATTGGTAAGTTAAGGCATAAGCTATCAATAGTGAAAATAAACAACCGATAGTCAGACGAAAATAAAACTATAATAGTCCCATTGATTGTTTTGCAGCTCTACGTACAATAGGAGACAATACAAAACAAACACAAAAGAAACATACGCATGCAATACACATGCATTCAACATTTAACAACACAAACACATTTAGCTAATTTAAGAACTTACATATAAACAAACCTGCACAGGCATTGAGTTGAACATTTAAAGTAAACCGATATCACATAACACACACACATTTTTGTAGATTGGATAGATTTCTAAAATAGTATAGAAGCGATGAAAATATTGAGATAAAATCACTTGTTGTAAGCCTAAGAATTAATGAAATTATTTTTTTTACATCAAAATTATTAAATTGCAAAATTACTTAGTTTTCTTGGCTATCCATTTTCATTATTTTTATAAAACAATAACAATAAAACAAACAACTGTTTGACAGCAGAATGCTTTTCATATCATTTGGTGACCTTTTTTTTAACTTTTTTCTTATGAGGTCCAAGCAATAATAACCTCACAAAATAAACCTCGCAAGAAACCTCACAAATGTTTCTGATTATACACTAATAAACACAATAGTATTGGAGCTACGCTCGCGTAAATATATTGGATACGATTTAGTATTACTGACTGTTTTATTTTGTTTTAAGCTTACTGATATTTGGAGGGCCGGTTTAAGACTTTTTGAAATTGAATAGATTTTTATGTTTTGGATTGTACGCGAGTAAATTGCGAACTTGTAGTAGCAAGTTCAAGTATAAATATAAAAATATGATTACATTTTTTCTTGTCGTTATACGAGTAAGATTGTTAAATTGAGTTAAAAAAAAAAATAAATAATAAATAAATATAAAATATTCAATGTTATTTTATTTATTATTATGAAATTTAATATAACAGAAGTGATTGCAATTTACAATTGTTTCTTTTTTACACTTTTTTATTCTAAATAATCAATTAATCATACAACAAAATAAAATTATTTGAACTTATTTTTTTAAATTAGCAATTTCCTTAACGTTGACGGTGTTGTTGCTTGCATCGCGACCAGCAACCTCTACGCTTATCAACGGACTGTGATGCGAGAAGTACGAGACGAATCTTCGGTACAGGTACGTCGTATAATTTTTGTTCTTTTACCACTTCGAAGATCGTACTTGTATATAATATATTTTGTACAATTCTTTTTGTAATAAATATTCCAACCATAATTTTACTGTTTATTTTTGTACATAGCCCTGCAAATAAACGGATTTGTGCATTTGATGTATTTTGGTGTGGCAATTGCGAGACTATCGTATTAATGTCGACAGGTACATTTATAACTTGACCAATTATGTCTTTTGGTCCATTGACGAAACGCAAACGGCATATTTGCATGAAAGGGATTCGCGGCGAAACTAATCTTTCCGTTATTATAAAAAAAAAGTAGGATACTCGGGATGTACGAATTCATTCGAACGCAGGTATTGCAACATACGAATCCGTTATATTTTCGTTTTAAAATTCATTTTGTAAAAATTTTTATTCAATTTTGTGCAAGTTAATTTTTGTAATGTCATTTTGGAACCACAGACGGTCGCAAACCGAACATACGAAACCCAACGGACTGTCGTAGAAAGGTTTTTTAAATTCTATGTCTAAATTTGTGATTTTGCTATCAACATTTTTAATTGAACATACAAGCGATCGCTTTTAGTTCTGCGTTTTCGTTGGTAATCGGTCAACTCATTGCGTTTGTTATTTGTTTTTATACCATCGATATTTTTGCTTTTTTCTAAATCTATTTTTCTTAAACGATATAGTCGATAACGTTCAATTTTTTGCTTACATTGCTCATCGGTTAAAACGTACTTTGATTTCATTACTATTATAAGCAAAAATAACGCATCCAGCGCCACGCAAAATCCGACCGCATGCCCAGCACTAAAACATGATATATATTAACATATTTGTTGCTTTTTTTTATCGGGTTCGAGAAATATCCTTAAATTCGGGCTTCTAAACCAGAATACCCCCTTAACAAAATTAACTAAGCGTCACGTATTAGATATACTATAGCTTAATGGCACATATCATAGAGAAGGTTCAATTGCGGACCAGCGTGTGAGTTGTCAAAACCTAACAAGATTCTATTAGTGGATTTCACCTCAGCTAGCTCGGAAGGAGAAATTTTAACAGTGGCGAGTGAACAGAGCTGAGCATTCAATGAAAATTATGCTCAGAGACTTGCTTAGATATTACAGCTGCATGTTAGCCTTTTGGCTTTTATTTTTATATGCTTATATGCAAACATATTTATTAATATGAATATCATTTTGCGAATTTTTATGAATGCATGCCAAACTGATAAGACTAATTAAATTAGGCATTTAAAAATTTTATTTAGTTTTTACATAATATACATTCCTAATAAATATTTTGTATTATAATTGTTACTAATAGAGATTAAATTTATTACAACATTTATGTACATACATATGTACATATTTTATCATATTAATCTTATATAGTCATATGTATATCTGCACATGCGGATTTGAATGTACGCAGTCAGATTCAAATCATGATTTTATCGCTTATCAATACACTATGTGCGTGCATTGATTTATATGTACACACATATTTGTATATAAAAAACTGCCGAAGAAATAATGCATACACAAACCAACCTACATATGTATATGCATACACATAGTAAATATGTCAAATATGTCAGTCAAATAACAATCGTCACAAGTCAATATGTCAACCAAATAGCCGAAGATCAAATGTATAGTAAATCACACAACAACAATATTGTCATTCATGAACGCAAGCGTACTTTCAACAAGCAACCTCGCTTCATTCATAAAAGCAGATATACTCACATCTCCCCGAGCATGCTTTTGCCTCGTCATGCGTCTTTTCGCAACGATGGCAAAAGCAAAAAATCATAAATTGAACAAATTTCTCATGCAACCCCGCAAACCCACAAAACACAGAAAAAATTGACAAAACTGGCAACAAAGCTTTTGTCGATTTAAAATATTTCACAATTCTAAAATATGCAAAAAACTGCTTCGTTACATAGACATACATATTTACTATGGTTTGTAGGCAAAACTGTTAGAGCGGCAAGGATCGGATTTTCTACCAACAACACAATGTTGTGACGCTTTGTCGTGGCGCAAGCAATCCTCAATTTTTTGACACATTGGCTCTTTGATATAAAAACCAAAACATGAGCTTCGCCATTGGTTGTCCGCAGTGGCGGATCCATGAAGGGAATAAATAATTGTTCAGGAATTGTAAAATATTGACGAAAAATTTATATAGTTAATAGATCGATTCATAGAGTACGCTACTATCATAAAACCAGAGCGCGGCAAATAATTCTAATTCAAATTCAGAAGATGAAGAACTGGTTGTTCCTGACAATGGAGATTTCGTATGAAACAATGAGTGTACATATTTACATACGTACAATTATGTTGGATGTAGACAAATTAACAATTATAATGGGTACTTTCATATTTGTTTACATGCACACATAATTATACATATACAATATACTTGTATAACTATAAAAGATAAATACACGAGGTTTTAGTTTACTCAAATTATATGATCTTTGATTCAGCTCAAGTGCTTAAACAATAATAATTTCTTAATAATAAGCTTTCTTATTCATCACCCACACTTCGAGCTCCTATATATGAGTATAAGAGGTGAAATGTGAGAGAGGCATTTAGAAGTAGAGTTACACACGTATGTATATATGCCACTATTCCCAACTTTAAAAGTGACCATATTGCTTAATTAGAGTACTTACATTTAGATTTAATACATATTGGTTCTTATTAGATTTTGTTATTTAGTTTTAAATATATACTTTAGAAAACGACCTACAATAATTTTTTTTTTTAATTACTTTTTGTAGGTTACTATGATGATGATTGGTAAATATTGCTTATGTTATTTTGATAATATGGTAATAACCAAAAAAATAAAGCTCAAATTAATAAACAAATTTCATTTCTTCAATATTTTTTCTTATTTCTTTTGAACTGGTTTTTATACTTTCTGACTTTTTGGATTTTAAATTTTACAATATGATGCTCCCCATCTTCTTCTGTTTTTAACAATCTTACTTGTTTAAATGTATTACATATCTTATCTAATATTTTTCTTGAATTTTCCGCATTGACAAAATTAGTATTGATATCTTTTTCTTGTCTGTATTTATTAAAATTTTCAATTCTTTTTTCTTTGACTGCTTGCGGCAAAAAAAATTCATTAAAAAAGTCTATAACATATTTTTCTCTGATTTCATATACCGGAGGCGTAACTTTGAATGGTAGTTTGTTTGCAATGTGGTCACTTTTACAGTGATTACAAAGCTCGCAACTATTAATAATATTTGAAATTTCTTTGAGGTAGTTTGGATAATAATATTTTTCTTTAAAACATTTTGCTACTTTTTCTATCCCTTGGTTTAGTCCATTTAAATGGATTTCTGTAACAATAGATTTGAATTCGGAATATTCTCAAATGTGTTTTAATTCTTTATTTGTCCTATAATTTCTATTTCTACTACTAGTTATCAAGCTTTTATAAATATTTGGAACTGCAGAAAGTCGTTATCGTTTGGCATGTACAATATATAACGGTTCTCTTCTTTAATAGATATGTTTCAATGATTTTTTTTGTGTATTCTGGCGTTAGTTTTTTGTAAGTTATCAAAACAAGATTATTGCTAAAATTTTTTAGCGTTTCACAGCTATTTGCATTTCCCCTTATTAGCTTTACTTGATTTTTTAATAAATTTAACGGCCTTTCTGTTATGTGGATATAACTTTCGTTACCTTCCTGTGCCGAATGGGTTGTTGCACAATTTGAGACGATTTCGTCTTCCTCAGCATTGCATTCCTCTCAACGTGATTTTCCCTACCCGGAATGTATTTCACGTCGAAATCATACTCATTGAGGCGTATCTTCCATCTTTGCAGTTTTGCATTTGGTTCCTTCAAGGTGTGCAACCATTGAAGTGGTCTATGATCGCTATTGATAGTAAATTTCCTACCATACAAATATGGTCTAAAGTATTTAGTGGCCCAAACCATAGCTAACAGCTCTTTTTCTGTGGTAGAGTAGTGAAGCTCATGCTCATTCAGAGTGCGACTCGCAAAGCAAAGGGTGACTTTGTTGGCTTAACTCTGCACCCAAGGCGACGTTAGAAGCGTCTGTAGTTAGCGTAAATGGCGTGTATAAAATAAAATGAAAATTTCTATACAATAAAAAATAAAATGGAATGGATTGAATAAAAAAAAACTTTTTTACGGTTTAGTAATTGTACGAATCTGTAAGCGTACGTTTCTTAAATTGAAATTAGCATTAATTATTAAAAGCAACTATGGGCATAACTTTAATAATCTACAAATTTGGTTTAATACGGGCGGTAAGTACGGTAGGGGGAATGTCGGTGAGGGTTTGGGCTATAATTTCTGCGAAAACACCCCAGAAGAAACTGCTTGGAGAGGAGCTCGTTACGTTTCTTAACCGGAAGCATTAGGGGCATCCCGTGATAGTCCGGAGTTCAGTGTTTTGACAAGTCTGAAACTTCTTCGTCTGCGTGGCGCTACATCTAGGCGACCATATTGGTGAAGCACAGTGTATAAGGAGTACAGGAGCACAGACTGTCTAATGTAACGCCTAAAACTTTAGGGTTGTTGACTTTCGGAATTTTTGCGTCATCGACTGAAATGTTCAGATCCAGTCTGTACTTCCATTCCCCGACGTCAATATCGTGCAGTCATCAGCGTACAGTAGTGGGGAGAGGACACCACTCTGCGTAACCCCCTGTTTAATTCTTCTAAGGTCGGAGTTTTGACTCGAGGTAGTTCATAGTCGACCGCTTCAGCCCTGGAAGGAGCGTTGATTGTTCTAGGTCATCAAGTAGCGTTGTGTGATCTCGGAAGCCATGCTGATGGTCTGCAAGACTCAGATGGTGAATGAATGTCGAGAGTAGCAAGGCCTTTTTGATGACCTCCGATGGGGAGGTTCACCCATCGGTGGAAGTAAGTGGTGCGCAGTCTTTGGGCATTTTGCGCAACCGACGGGTAATACTTCGTTTGGCCTTGTCGGTCGAAGGGTGCAGTGTAAACTTCCAGCTCAAGAGCTCCTTACGGCCGTGGAGGTCCTTTCTTGGCCACTCGTTTGGAGTGGCGGCGCAGTGCGCGAACATGGTGCAGATTGGTTAGTTGTTTAGGCAGGTGTCGCAGTAGTGCGAGCAGGTCTTAAGATGGCTCCATCCATTGCATGTATTGCACCTAACTGAGGTGGAGTTTGAATGGAGCCTTTTAGCGCATATGCAGAAGATAAATTCCTCGGGGCCCGGGTTGGACTCGATGCCAGCACGGATCAAGAGGATACGGAGCAACCCTGCTGCTAGGTGTTGCTCTAATGACGACAAACTTAAACTAACACTTACCGATCCAAACACGGTTAGATCGCCGAAATAACTGACCTTGGCCGGATAAAATCCGGGTCAATTCCGGTAACGTAAAACCGGCTGTTATGGGAATTGGTGCAAATTCGGTGTACAACCCCGCCTACTTCTACTACTTACCTACTAAAATTCCGTTATAACAAAAATTAAAATAGGAATATACATTTTTGTTTTTGCATTGGTATTTTCTGCCAATTGGTGGAGTGTTCGAATGGCTAAGAATGGGGCACGGTTAATGCCGAAGGTCACTGTTTTTAATTTATAGTTGCGTAGTGGACAATTGGGTAATTTTCGGAAAACAATTCGCTGAAAATCTTGATTGTCTTTATGTACGACTATTTGTACATACATTTTCTTAACGTCCCCATTGAATACGTATTTGAATATACGCCAATTTAAAATGAGAGCATTAAATCTGCTTGGACTGTGGGTCCCGTGAATAGAATATAATTTAGGAAATTTCCTGAGCTAGTGGTTCTTGAGGCATTTAGGACTTTTGTTCTTTTTTTATCTGGCTTTACTACCCTGGCCTTTTTACGTGATGAGGCAGGTAGAATGAGTAGTATTTGCTGTTTATGATTTTTTCGCCTGCGCTTACTTCCTTCATGTGGTCTAAATGGAGGTGTTCTTCTAACACGCCATCGTATTCTGGCTTAAACTCACCTGTTTTAAGTAAGTTTTTTCCATACTTAAAAACTGCTGTATTGCAGAGGTGCGAGAGTGACCTAAGGCAAGTGTGTTAGGAAATTGTTGTTTTAGTGGTAGTCGTACGACATACCGACCATTATCTGATCTAGTAGTTGTGGCTTTGTAAAAGTCTTCACAATACTGATCTTCAGGGGTTGTATTTAATATGAGGGAGAGCTCTTCTAACTCTCAAAATTTCTATAATTGTGAATTGATGTATTCATTTGAGATTCCCTCAACTTGAGTGGGCATGGTAGTAACTGGTTCCGTAACTAGGCCACTTGGGTTCCAACCAAAAATAGTATTTTGGGCCAGAAGTGTCTTTGAAATTTTCTCAAAACCTTCGAGTATTATCTGTGGTATGAGATCGCTACCTAATAGAAGATCTATTTTAGCGAGAGGGTTGTAGTTGGCATCTGCTAGCTTTAGGTGTGAAACCTTTTGCCAATGCTTGCTACTTATGTGATAGTTTGGAAGCATATTTGTAAGTTGCGGTACGACCATTGCTTCTGCTTTAATTCCCTTATCCGCTTGAGGGAAATTAGGGTGATGGGGCAGATTTTATTTGAGTTTTGGACTACTCTTCCGCCCATTCCCATGATATCAAAATTGGCTAGTTTTGATGACAGTTGTAGCCTGTTTTGTGCCCTAGACGCTATAAAAGATCGTTGTGATCCTTGGTCTATTAAGGCCCTAAGTTTAAACAGCTCTCCTCGGTGTTCGATGGAGACGACTGCTGTTGGTAGTAGTACTCTACTTTGAATTTCGCTGTGTAGCGTTTGGGTTTTTAATGCCTTTGAGCAGCATGGTGCTTCTTGGCAATTTTCGGGATTTCGCACTTCGGGATTTGCTGTTGCAACTAAACCCGTGGCTCTTTTCATATTTGCGCTGTTTTTGAGCGAGCTGAGGTATGTGCTGTGATGTAGCATTGAGTGGTGTCTTTGATGACAATAGAAACAATTGAATTTGTTTTTACAATTTTTATAAGGTGACAAACAATTTGTACAAAGTATTTTTGATCTGATAAAATTATTTCGTTCGTTAATTTTTAAGTTTTAAATTTCTCGCAAGATTGTAGCTTATGCCCTCTTGTGCATAGTTCGCATGACGTATGTTTATTCTGTTCGGGTGTGAACGATTGCGTTTTGTAAAAGCTTCTGTTTAATTTGTTTTTGCTACTAGCTTGGGGTCTATTGAAGCTTTCTTTTTAGGTCGTGTTGAATAATTTTTGTTTTAATTAGTTTTTTATCTACCCTTTCAGCGATTTCGTTCTGGGTAGTTAGAAAGTCTTTCATTTGTTGTCACGTGGGGCATTTAACGATTTTTCTGGTAATGCTGCGGTGCATATGTTTACCACTATAGGGTCCCAGCTGTCTGTGGGAATATTTTGTGTCGATAAAACCGACAAACAGTTTGAAACAATGGATTGTAGTCTTATAAATTCTTCACTTGTTTCTTTTTGAATCTTAGGCAAGTTTATTAGTGTCGTTAATTGTTTATCGACCAATATTCCTTCATTTTCATATATTGCTTTTAGAGCTTCCCAAGCCAAATTAAAATTGTCGTCATTTAGTGTGAACTATTTTACTATTACGCCTGCTTGACCTTTTGTCTCATATTTTATTTTTGCGCTTTTGATAATTTTGGATGGTTGATGTATACGGCTGTGAACATGTCCCGTAAGGACCGCCATTCTTCATAACCTCCATTGAATATTTCGGTGTCACATGCGGGCTCCTCGAGGTGGATTCCTGAACTTGCCTCTTGACTTTGAAATTGTGGCAAGTCTACTCTCGAATGTGGAGCAATAGCTTTTATTAGCTTTAATTGATCGGAGATCATAGCTTTTGTAGCTTCATACTGGTCTAAGCCTTTTTCATAATTGGCGAAAGCCGAAATTTTTACAATTTTGATTTGTTAGATCTGATGAATCAGTTTCTATTATGACGTCATGAGCTGCTTGGAGTCTTGTCCAAAAATTTTCGAGATTTTTAATTTTGGTTTCCAGTACCGATTCAGAATAGTCTTGAATCGGTGAAGATGAAATCTAGTGCAGTATCTTATTAACCTGTCACTTTCTTTTCAGTGTAAACTGAAAACTTATGTATATGAGGCGATAAATGATAATTTTTACCAATACTCTTTTAGGTGAATAAGAGTTTGGTGTTTCGAATTATATTTTACAAAACGTTCATTTAGTGTTATGAATACCGTTTTGTATTTACTTGTGTATATTTTTGTTATTTTTATATATATGTATATTTTTTTTATTCATGAAAACGCACTTTTAATTATTAATACTTTTTATGTCCTTATGTTGAAGAATGTAGGTACACCCTAATATATGGCCTAATTTGTACGCAGTTATGTTCTTTTGGAATTAAGAGCTCGTTGAAGAGATCAATGCGCTTTTTTTTGCATGCAACCCTGCTTGTTTTTGGTTGCCTAAGAACAAGGGGCATTGCCGGAAAATTGCCTATGAGGACTTTGAATATATGTAAAATTGTATATACCAATATATGCATAGTATGTAAGTATGTTGTTGGAAATATTTTATTTTGTATTTTGTTTTTAATAATTTTAATTCAGTGAATTATTTTTCACTTTACCGCTGTGAAATTACTTGTGAATTTTAAGTGTATATATTTAGAAGTTATTCTAAATTTTAATTTATTTATTCCCAGTGTAGAGTAAAAAGAGATAGGTAAATTCTATGCCGTATGATTTTTATGTAAACGTTCGTACGTATGTTCGCAATACGAAGAAAGTGCGAAATGAAATTGGAAATACGCAGGTATTTCTCAAATGCAATTATGTATGAGTTTATATATGAAAATTTTAAATTTTTTGTTGATAATACATCGATGTATGTAATAATCGTACTCTCTGTAATATTGATTTGTTACTTATATGTACCAAATGTATGTATGTATGTATAGATGGACGTGGTAAGTTATTATGCATATATGTACAATATATATGTTTGTTTGCTTTTTGATGTCTCTGTTTTTGTTAATTTTTTTTATTAAATACTTGCTATTTCGCCTTTGCTTACTTATGTTATGCAATCCTGCTTACTGCTTTATTAAGCATAAGGGGTATTGCTGGAAAATATTTGAATGTGAATACTTGAAATTTTTTCATGTGTTTTACCTGTTTTTTGTTAAATTTTGTGTTGTGGTTTGAGACCACATATGTAAGCTTTTATAGGCATTAGTAATTATATAATATGTCGTGAAAACAGTATTTGAAATAACCAATTTTATATTAGTATATAAAACTCTTTATATATATATATATATAATAAAGTAAGACAAAACACAATGAATACGCTCACTTTCATTTTCCTCAAGGGGCTTTTTTAAAGGATATGTGTTTGTTTAATTCCTTGTTTTAATGATCGCGCCCGTTTATTTTGTTTTTACTTTTATTTTGTCTTTGGGTTTCGCACCCGGTTTGTTTGTCAATATGTTTTTTTATTATTTATTTTTTTTTCTTCGCTCTTTTGCATTATATTATACATATATACGTATTTATGGGTGTCAATGCATTATATATAGTTTTTGCTAATACAATTTTAGTTATATATGTAAATATACATATATGTACTCTCCTGTTTTTTTTTATAACACCACTTTTTGTTTCACTGCAATCTTTTTTGACACCACCCTTCTTTTTTCCGTATATGTGTATATATATTATATATATATATTTTTTTTGAATGTATGTGCTTTGCCGATTATTTGCATAAATTGCGTGCAAAAAATGACAGCAGAACGTGATGCTGTTGCAAGTGTTGCCAAAAATTCACGCAGAACGTGATATTTTGACAAATTTGCAACACTGCGGTCGTGATTGCCATCTCGAACGCACCCGTAGTTTCATCGGGTGGTGAGAACCTGTGAATGTTGCATTAGGGTGCGCCAGTTATTACCGGAGAGAGTGGTGGTACCGAGGCTTAACTTATTAAACACACATGAAACTAAACAGTAAAAAATTGTTCTATAAACCTACATAATATTGACCGAAAAATACTTTTATTATTGTTAGATAAGCGTGGGTTGCTCTGTACTATATTTTTCGTGTATCGAGCATACCACACTTTTCTCTCAATAATTTTTTAAACCATTTTTCATGAAATGGTTCTTGACATAAGTCCACTAATTTCATTAGTATTCATTGCCGATTTCTGGTCGAAGAAATTTAAAACCTAATAACCCTAATCTACAAAATATATAAACAAAGGCAATCTTTTTTTTTTTTGCTAAAATTTTAAGTTTTTAATACAACTGAATTAATACATCATATTATATTCAACCTTATCAATATATAATATAACCTCGGGCTATCCGTATTCGAGCACGAGAGCCACGGTATTCTATCTTCAGTCGACTTTTATATAGCAGGTGGATGAGAATCCGTGTTTGAACTTGGTCTGTCATTCGAACTACCTTCTCCTTGAGTTGACGACATTTGGCTCGCGATTGATTGAAAAAGTTGTAACATACTGTTGGGAAGTAAAGTGGAAACCATCGGATCATTACTATTTGCTGGTATCCCTGAACATAGTTGTTGAACTGCATTTCTTACAATCGGATCTTGGCTCAAAGCCTGCAATTGTCCCAAATCTATGTCAGCATCGTTAACTAAATTACGAATTGCTTGCGATGATAGCATAGAATTAATACTATCTGATATCTGAGGAATGGAATCGCGTAATTGAGCGGCGTCCCGAGCTACTTCCAAATTGTTACGATAGTCATGATTTTCTGGTTCCAGTTCAATTGCCTTTTCATAAGCTTGTTGTGATTCAGAGTATTTTTTCAAATTAGAGTATGCTATACCAAGCCTTCCGTAAGCTTTGCCATATGTAGGTTTATACAATAATGCTGTCTTACAATCTGTAACAGCATTTTCGTTATAATTTAAACGAATATATGCAGCTGCACGATTACAGTAATAAATTGCATTCCTTGAATCAAAGCATATTGCACGATTATACTTCAACAGAGCTTCATTATACTTTCCTTCTTTCATAAGCCGATTACCTTCATTTTTAAATGACTCAGCCATTTGTGTTGCTTTTGGATTACGTTCAATAAACAAAGTTTGAAATATCTCAAAAATATCCACACCACCTTTTTGTTCATGCTCACTGTGGTTTTCCGAAGCTAGAGAGGATTGCAACCCTAAGTCATCGGATATATCAAAGGCAGTTTGAAGACATTGAATTGCGACATCAACACTCTCTCTACAATCTGAAGACAAATTTTGAGAAGTGTTCGGATGTTTCAAAAAATTAATAAACGCCTGTACAAATTCTTTATGAACTGTATCAACCATTTTGAAGAACTCTAATTCGCAAATATTTATAGATATGGAAGAAATAAAATAATCGATAATAATCGGCTAAACTACGTTCCACATATCGGTTAATTACCCAACCTTCCTGTTATCTAAGAGCACACGTGTTAACGACTTGTTATTGTTTACTTATGCATATATTAAACTATTTGCTATATATTTTAAGAGAGTGGCAAAAAGTAACACATCGCCAATTGATGTTCAATGGTTTACTGGTTCCATCCAATTGCAATTATAACATGCTGTCTCGTTCTAAGTTACCTCCTATAAGCGTACCTTCCCTCAAGAACAGTGACAGTCATCTAAATGGTAATATGACAGTCACAGCTGAAACAATTTTGTCAGCGCGCGGAACAAAATTTCCTAAATATTCTTAAGAGCTTGTGTGTGAGTTTTCGTCTCTTTTAACACATGGGTATTTGGAACTGATTCACTATATATCTATAAAGTTCATTTCCTGAGTCATTGCTGACCATTACTTCATCAAAGCTGAAAATTGTCAATTATGACTGAAAAGCTATCATAACTGCAATTTGTTGGTTTTGACGGTAAATCTATCATAAATAACAAATATTTTTTTTCATCATTTTTAAACTTCTAATATTAAGATATTTACCAAAAATGTACAAAAAGTAATATAATTTTTAACATAAATTACGTAAGAACTTATAACATTTCTTCCTCTCTAGGTAATTACTTTGAAATTTTTTTATATACATAATACATTGAAAAATCAATATAATTAATTTTTTTAAATTGAAATATTTATATAATTAATTGAAAAGACAATATAATTCATTATGTTTTTTAATTTAAATATTTACATAATGCATTAAAAAAGCAATATAATTCATATATGCGAACTAAATTACAAATCTAAGAAATTGTAATAAAATAAGATAATATTCTTAAAAATTTATATACATTTTAATTGTTGCGTTTCCTTAAGATGTATTTATTTCTTTTGTTTAAATCGGTGGTGGCTATGTTCAATGGCTCTCCTTATGCTTTTTTAAAAGTAAAATGAACCTTGCGAAATGAACCTGAAAAACGAATAATAAATTAATTAAAAACAGTTGCCTTTAGCTTTTATATTCAGCTTATTTACCTCGTAAAATTGCTTCAATGATCCTTAGTTGGCTAAGGCATGTTTTTCGTCTCTTCCATTCCCATTAAACGACTCGAGGAGGAAGTCCGTAAATATATTTTTGAAAGCGTGTCCAATGTCATCGGATGCACCCTTGAGTTTGGGGACATAGGTGATGTGTAAAAGAATAATATATAAATGTCATTAGTAATTTTAAGTGTATTTATATAATAAAGAACGTTTTTACTATAGTTTGCGTGAAATCGGAGTTTTTTAGCTATTCTTACACCACCAGACAACCCTCAACCGTTTAAATTGGTAAAATGCGTGCTACTTCATCAAGAGTGTCATTTCTTGCCTCTCCAGTCAGAGGGGCACACCGATCGCTCAATCTTTTTTATATGCTTCTTTCCTTGGTGAAATCGAGTTAGATATCGGGTTAAATATATATAAATGATCAGGAGGAAGAGACGAGTTAAAATCTATCCGTCCGTTCGTGCAAGTTGTAACTTGAGTAAAAATTGAGATATCTTTATGAAACTTGGTACCGTAAAATGGTCCCGCCCCCTAGTAAGTTTAATGTGCATATCTTCTAAACCGCTAAAACTATAATAACAAAATTCACTGATAACAAATGTTTTAGCACCTCTATCACTCACTTTTTAGTTTGAAGTGGTTTAAACGCGTGTATTTTAGTTTTTTAAAACTATATTTTTTTTTAATTTTAACTTATCTTGTGACAAGACAAACAGAAAAAATTGTTTTGCGCAGTTCTGAGAAACTCATAAGGAATTTTATGCGTCCAATTTTGACAGGATTGCTTTTACAAAGAGATAAGTGTTTTTTTTTGACAACCATCAACATTGACAGCCATTTTACTCTTCATTTGACTGTCAATGGTGACAGAATTCAGCCATTTTATTCTTAGCGAATATGTTACCTATGTGTTATCCATAACAAAATTATGTTACCCAAATTTCCATTGCACCCTGGTGTGTCGAGCGAATATCAGAAGGACTGTTTAGGACGCCTCTGAAATAAAAAAATCAGCCGATAGGTATAAGTATACATATACAATTGTATATGCCCGTAAGAAATTAGATTAATTACTCTAACACCAGTAAGAAGATACTGAAATATCGGCTTTTGGAGTATCTCCAAGCTAGGCACAAAGTCCCTTCAATCCTTACGCATTTGTAACTAAACAGAGACTAACTATCGTATCGTATTACCTGTAGATATGCAAACGGTCCTAGAATAGTATCCAGTCCAATATAGGCTGGTCACCAAATGGTTGCCCAATATCAATAAAAATACCACTAACGTGCGACACACTTTCCGATAGCGGTGTTGTTTTTGAGGTCGCACGGCGCTCTTCTATATTTTAGGCCCTGCCAGATTCAACATGCCATCGCCAATACGTTGTAATTCTTTACAACTGATGGCAACTATGTCTTATGTGTGGTAATATGTCTTAACAATAAGACACTCCCGCATATGTGTCACATTCGGCTTTCCTTTTGCCTGATTACCACCTCTTGTCATCATTGCAGGTCAAGAAATGATGGCAAACTTCGCATTGTGACAATACCGGATGACTACAAACCTAAGCTACAATTTTTGCAATTGAACCCATCGATGGGCTCCACAATTTGTTCTTCGTTAGGTTAAGAAACGTTCGTGTAACCAATCAAAATGCTTATCATCTTGATACCTGCAACAGATTTATGTAGCTGTGTTTTTCGGCGCCGCTGTAGATGCTAATTGGATAGTGTTATCATAATTGCTAGTGGAATGTATGAGTGTTACTAGTTTGTGCCCCACCACTGGACCTTATTTTCGAATAAATTTCGTTGTCATCATTAAAACCATCTTCCCAGTCATCATATTATTCGCAGTTTGATCATTTGTTGATTTGTTTGAGTTTGATTTCTCTTCTCTTCTTCTTAAAAAAATTGGTTATTCGCCTTTCCTTGATATACTTTATTGTCGATAGTTTTTACTCTTTCTAACTTTAGGATTCCCTATTCAATTAGAAATGACAGTGAATGTACTGAATGACAATAAATGCGGTTTTTTTTTCTCAATCTCAATAAATCACACGATCATAGCAAGACCATTGTAATTTCAACATATAGTACATACTATGGTGTAAAGTAAATGGACAATGGCTAGAAGATGACAATCATCAGGAAAGTATGCTTGCTGAAGCAGGATTAAACTGCACAGGAACACAAATTCCTCTACTATTTGCTACAGTACTGACGATATGTTTCCCGTCCCAATCACATATGTTGAGGTATAATCACAATGATTCGACATCGCACAAAAAGCAACGATGTAGCAATATCGTTCAGTGACGTATTGAAGCATCTTCTGTCATTGCAGCAACTTTATTAGATGCAGGCAGTACAGCTCATTTAGTATTTAAGTTGTCATTAAACATTCAAAATAACCCCCAGATGTAGTGCACAGAAACAAACGTCCATGTCCAACGTGCTGAAACATTGTAATATTATATCATCATTTGGGATGAATGCACTTTGGCACACTAACATTAGCTTCAGGCATTGGATCGAATATTGAAAGACACATCGACCATCTATTTGGCGGCTCTCTGTTACTCTTTCCAACTGATTTCAGGCAATCACTTCCTATACACTGTATTTTTTCCTCCTCCATTGACAGTGTTTAAATGTGGTGTTGCAATCATATCATGTGGTGTTGCCACATTAAGAAATACTGAACAAATTTCCACAAAATTTGGTACATAAAATTATATTGCTACCTTACGGTGTAAAAATTGGCGAAATCGGAATACAATCTACTTTCCACATTGCAATATTTTGGATTCAATCTATTTGTTTCCTATACAGTACAAAACAAACCCCAATAAAGTTGTTCGAAGAAAACTTTGTACGAATAGTGCTTAAAGATATCTAACGTCTCGCAATGGTCGAAATCGGAACATAACTTATCAAGATCCTATCAGATACCGGTATGTTGACCTGATCCGGTTGACTTTATACCATATATGTCAGTCAGTATGTAAGCTGCAATTTGAAATTCAGGGATAATCTTTTTCTGGTATCAGTATGTTTTCATGACAAAGATGGGTAAATGTATATCGGCTAATATGTGAGATATCATAATGAAAACCTTTTTGATGACAGTTGATCCCTGAGCCTAAATTGGATCAAATCATGTTAATACGCTTCCTAGCCCCATGTACTAGTATGAGGGTTTTCTTTATACCATAAGCATTTGTCAATCTGTGAGTCATCTTTTTAATCCAATGATATGTTGTAATGCTAAAATTGAATTGAAAATACTAAGGGAATGTATAATTCTGGATAAAAGTACATTCCTTTAAAATTCAGCAGACTTTATACCGAATACATCGGTCAATGTGTGATTTATTTTCCTAAAATAAAAACATGTTCCCGATTATGCTTCAGTTATACCAAAAGTTAATGCAATCAATTAAGATCTTTCTCAATATACAGGATATAGTTATTTTTATCAAATTCCATCTGACTTTAAAGGGCTTATGTTGGTTAATGTGTGATATTTTTAAGAAATTCAGTAAATAGTTCCTCTAAAAATAATATAATTTAGCGCAGCATGCTAGATCTTAGTCTAAACCTCATATCCCTAATATGCAGATTTCCCACTCTCTGGTTGATGTTTTCCTCTTATACGCCCTATATATCCTCTTATATATTCTATATATTTGATTTAGCCAATTTGGTTGAGTACCTTCATATTATTATAAATTGTTCGGAAAAGCAGAATGTAGTAATTAAACTAAGTCTGCCTATGTTTAATAATATAAGTTAGAAAGATGCCAAATTTGATATAATAATATTTATATCGAATTCTTACTCAAACAACATGTTGCTACAGAGTATAATAGCTTTGTTCACCTAACGGTTGTTTGTATCACCCAAAACTAAACGAGTTATATATATGTATATCTAAATGATCAGGATGAAGAGACGAGTTGAAATCCGGGTGACTGTCTGACCGTGGGCGTGGCCCCGCCTCGTAATAGGTTTAATGTGTATATCTCCTAAACCACTAAAGCTGTAATTACTAAATTCACTCAAGAAAAAATCTTTTTAGCACCCCTAGCGACAGTTCGAAAATGGGTGAAATCGGGTAATATCCCTGTTCACTGCTCATGTAACGGTTTTGATTAAAACTACTAAAAGTGCGATAACTCACGAAATAAATACGCCATAAGCATTCAATTTCACAAACAAGATGGAAGGAAAGAGCTTTATAGAAGGAGGTGTATATATTGTAAAATGGGCGTAGCACCACCTCGACCACCAATAATTGATGCATTTGTTATCTGATAGGTTACTTTCGGTCTGGCCTTGGGAAAAAAAGAAACTATTTCTCTTCTTTCACTACAGGTCGGTATGTGTATCTTACTCACTGTTGGTTAACAGCGCCCTTTTCATTGCCCATTTGTTTCGTTAACAATCTACTGTTAATAATTTGGGTGGTTATTTTTACAAATTTATAGTAACTATTTTAGATTTGCTTTTAAATAATAGCATTAATATACCTACATTACAAACTAAATTTTCCTTTTTTGAATCATTTCTTGGCGAATATTTATAATTAAATAATAGCATTAATATACCTACATTTAAAACTAAATTTTCCTTTTTAGAATTCTTGGCGAATATTTATATATATATGTACTATATTATCATCATATACATATATAATATTATAATTTAAAAACTAAAATGGTTGAAGTACAGCTTGAGAAATTTCCATTGAAATTTGAAAATATCTAAAATGAATTAAACATTTTTTTTATATTTGTTAAAATATCTATATTATAATTAAAAAATAAATGCATGGAAGTTTGTATACAATTCACTTAAAAAGTTGAGGGCTACAATATTTAACATGTTACTTAACATATGTATGTATATGTTATGTACAGTGGTTAACTTGGCCACATCTTAGGAAAAGTCAAAAATTGTACTGAAATTTAAACATAGCATTTTTTGTTTGGTTCCCGTAACATTTTGACCACAAAATAAATCAGAAGAAACAATTTTTAATAACATGCCCAATACTTGGAATATTTCAATTCAATGCGCAGAACCATGGCGAGTTGCGTGTTGGATTGAAATCGGTCATGTCATAATAGACATTTACGAATTCTTGATTATCCGAGATGACAGTCCTCTGCGTAAAAAAAAACAGTAATGACCGTTTCTTTCCACAAGGTGGTATGCTCAAACAACATAAAATCATTGCGCAATAACAGACTTGCGTCACTAGTTTGTGTGGTGTATGGTTGTGTTTGTGCGAAATATTGCGATGTAAGGCAATAACTGCACAATTTCCAGTTTAGTTTTAATATTGTGATGTTCACATCGTACCGCATAATACAAAACAGCGCAGAAAAGGATAAAACATTTTGGAACTCTACAAGTTAGATGCTACAAAACCCGCCGCAGGCACTAATGACATCTATGTACCATCATTGTCGTATTGATATCATTCTTGAAGGACCAATACGAAAAGATATTAGGCTAACTACTATTGATGTCGACGTAAATAGCGTATACCTTTGTAGTGTGCAGAGAAAAATTTTATAAAAATCTAGCTGATATCTGAACTTAGCTCGGAGATTTCGATAATAATCAGTTGTTAGTGAGATTTCTCAGCAAGATTCGAATTCAAAAAAACATATATTATTCAGCACAAATGATGATAATCAGTATCACAGTATTTTGCAAACTACAGCCCATAATTATTAAATACAAAATTTTATTTTTTCAATTCCTTAGTATCAACAATACTTTAGAATATTATAATATGAATTACTTATTAAGACTTTGTGAATATTAAATCCTTTACTACTTATTAGTAAATCGTTCATATATTTTCTCCTGTCAGGAAACTGCTCCTACAGTATTTAATTTTGTCTTATAGTTTCTGCTGCAGTAGTGGCATTGCGAAGAGAAGTCAACGACTGGTAATATAATATATTTCTTCCTCCTGCCAATCCGCCTTAATTATCCACTTTTCCACCACTTCTTAAGTAATTTGGATTATTTTTTCGACGTAAAAAGTTATGTATGCAACAACACGTCAAACAAACCGTAGCAACTTTTTCGGGAGATACATTTATTTTTTTCCAATGTAATCAAAAATTTAATATACATTTATTTTTTCTCAATAAAATCCGGAAACAAGATGCCAAAAATCCAAAGGCCTTTTCCTCTCGCGCGACAGAGTCTGTAATTAAAACTCACTTGTTATATTTTGAGACCTGTGAGAATATGTCAGGATATTCAGGATGTTTTCTAATAATGGAAATACGTCGTCAAACACAGACACGTAAGACAGTGGTATATCAAACCCTCGAATAATTTCTGGACTAGGTATATGTAATTTTTTATCTCTGAGTAATGAAAAGAAAGTAGTATCTTCCTGCATCTGAGACTCTTCTGTTCGTTCCAACATCAACCATCAAAAACTCATAGTTACTACCACCATTAATACGATGAAAAATGTTTTTTATAATGGTAATAAGATCCGGTAAATGTATAGTTTAGGTCCCCCAACGTAGGAGGCCCCAAAAATATATTTTTTTCAAATGGTCTTATTTTGACGCGAAGATTACAAATCCGTGAGTGGAAAGTCGATTTTTTCAATAATTCTGCTATTTTTTTATTTAAAAAAATTTAATTTGTACAAAAAAATCAAAAAATTAACACATGTTTATTCGCGTGGTAACTCCATTTTGCAATGACGGCCTTCGGCCGCGCTTCAAATAAATAACCATGGTCGGTGCAACACGGGGGTGTCCATAGTTTTTTTGCGTGTTGAAAGGAGTTCGATACAATTTTTCGAAGCCCGCAAAGAAGTTGCGCAAAAAAGTTGGGTGAACTCCTCTATTCGTCCATCCCACCAGATCGCTGCGTAAAAGAAATTGTGACTGTAACATTTCTTCAGTATATCTTATTTCATAAGTAAATGTCTAATTGAATGATGAATTTATAATTACAGCTAAATTATCTGAATTCTACAGAATTCTGCAGCTACTACAACAACAACAAAGTTACTTGCAAAATATGTGCAAAGTGTGTTAAATATATTTATATATATATTGTATATGTACATAAATTATTTAAAACACTTCACTTTTCGCTCACGCTCTAATCGAAACTCTTGTGTAGGTGTAAAAGTTCATCAGATTTCTACGCTTTATGAGTTGCAAAATGAGTATGTGTTAGTTTCCGCGCTAATTCTTTCAATGGATCGGAGCTTCAGTAGCCTTGTTTTATTCGGCAGACTACTAAAATTTTACATGGTAACGGCTATTACCAAACACACCATTCCCTCAAGGCCAACTATAATTTAAATAACTGTTTAATAATCCTTCAAACTCACCAGAGACCTATGTTAAAGTTTCTATAAGTTACTTAACGCCCGATTAAAAATTATAACCGCATTGCTAATTTCATGTATATTCATAATTCTGGTATACATTTATTATAATAGCATATTTATGTACATGACGATATTTAGACAATATATTATCCCAACATTTATTTTCTTGTTCTCATTTTTACTATTATTTTATCACTTTCGCTTTCCAAAAACGAACGAAGACCAGATGTGTGCCACGAAATCACTATGAGAGTAATGTAGTATTTTCCTGGAAATAATGCTATCATATTTCATTGTAGTATTTTAAGGAACACAGCTTAACAAACATGTTACGAACTTAAATAAAAACGTATATACAAATGTTCTTCGAAATATTCTGTCAAAATTACTTAAAAATTTAATAAATAAAATAAAAAATATCTATCCCCCTCTTTTTTTGGAAATGCATGTACTGCCTTGTTTTGTGGCGGGCTTAAGGCACCCTTTAACCAATTTGTTTATAATTTTTGTAATCAACGTACAAAATTATTGAAACTAACATTATTTACTTTCTACTTTCTCCATTACACAAATGCATATATTTATTGTTGTATAATCAGAAACAGATACTAGTATTTAGGTTTACTACATGTCAGTGTATGTCGAATATCTGTACACGTTGGAACTCTACTCTGAGCTTGATCACTATTGATAAATAAAAATTCCAATATAATGGATATACCCTTATTTTTATTTCTAATTCAAACATCTCAACGTTTTATTATCGAGTTTACAACTTCTTACTAGCATATCAAAATTAAAGCGTTGGGTGACGCTTTTTTTTTACCGCTTAGCATGATTCCCGACCCGGCATCCCTAAATAAAGCAGCAACTTTACGACAAACTCTCACATAAATTCTATAATTAGTACAAAAGAAATGAAATGTTATTATGAATTTACATCCAATAGTACAAGCATTAAGCTTCGTGCGTCAAGAAATTTTTCAGAAAAATTACAATTTCTTCAACTGTACTTCTCAACGTGCTGTCAAAATCGAACTTTTCAACCGCTTAGCGTTGCCGCCGCGTTCAGTTCTTTAGGCATGAGGAATTTTTGACAGTTATTTGCCAGTGTCGCTTTTATTTAGGGACGGCATTAGTTATATCGTATTTACTCTTTTTGCTGCCCTGCAGCACTCGAATTGGAACTGTGCCTGCTGCACAATCTGGTAGCTCTTATATAGTAGATCGTTGCCAAAAGATCGCCACTTGAAAATTCAGGTAATTACGAATTTCGCTGTCTGGATGATTCTTGCAAATTATCGTTGACTCTGTCTTTTTCTGGCATCCGTGTTCGCCACACTGCCCTCCACCTAAGTTTGATCGTCTCGATTAGACATATTTGCGGTATCAACCGATGTAAGCCGTTCGACATGAAGTACCTTAAATTTTTTCCTAGGTCTGTATGCGATATTCTATATCGTTGAGCCGTTTAATCACACTATAATTTAATAGAGAGCTCTTTCTTCCGTTGTGGGTTTTATAGCAATATCTAATCCCGTCTCGGATTTTAGGATGCTGTTGTAGCATTCCTTACTTTGTTAGCCGTAATTGCAAAATTCAAATCAATCGGTAACCGAGGATCCTTACCAAAAATTACCCTTGCTGAAGTCTGCCCCGTTGTTTCAGTTGTTCAGCAGACCGATAAGCCACCAGGAACAATGATGTATGGTTCTACCATGCCATCGGAGTGCAGATATAGTGCAGTTGTACGGGTTTGCGGATACCCAGTTTCTGGCTCATCTTCTGACTTAGAGCTGATTCAAAATTCATACCTTGGTCAGATGTAATTCTATTGAAACATCTGTCTCTTGGTTGGGAATTGGGTAAACCTCTGGCCATTTGCTCAAATAGTCCATTACTACAAAAATATATATGTTGCCTATTTTGCAGGCCCTGACTGCTGGACCATGGCCTTTTGCTACAATAAACTCGGCAATATTAGCGATCCATTCCGTGACTGACTGACGACATCCAATCCACACCCAATTCTGTTCCTTATTCCACTCAAAATATTTTTTCTTCTTCGTGAGTTCATTGAGACGTTATCCCTGTTGCAGTTGGGAGGTATCTAACTAAGGTCTGACTCTTTATCTGGGTGTTCTTTGCTCCCCAATAGCACAGTGTTCAGATGGGGAGCCTTACTAAGGTTAGGGGTAGGAAAAAGGCTGGATCAATGTGTCATACGACATGCAAGAGCCGGCACTAGCAAGGGAGTCAAAGTAAGTCCATCTCACGGAAGACAAGAACACCAGCGGCAGCCGGAACCAAATCCGGTAGCCATAGTATGGCTGCTAAGCAGGGAGGGGACGGAGGTGCGAAAGGTGTCACAGCTAGTAGTGCGTCTGCTAGGTAATTGAGGTCCGCAATCCGGGTCCGCCACAGTCATGCATAGATGCCGGCCAAATCAAAACGATTGCTTGCGACGATGAGAGATCGGTTAAAATCTATAAAGCCGATATAGCCAAGATAGGGGAAATATATACCGGAGCTTAATTGGTAGCGGTGGACAAAAATTTAATCCCGTTCGGGCCAAGGGAAAAGGCTCCCGGCTACACCATCGCAGCTGGACCAGATTATGCAGCTCATAAGAGCCTGCAATCCGAACCTGCCTGCGGAGGGTTGGAAATTTGTTAAGGCCTTCGAGGATTCCGTAGCAGACTTTGGTGTGAAAACCAAAAGGGTCACGATGCAGATTCTGCTGTTTTAACAAAGGAATAAATCGAACCGGTGGCGAAAAGTGGCGGGGAGATCAACTACGAATTCAGGAAGGTGAGAATCACGACTTAAAACTCGGATGCCGATCCTGCGGACAACCTAGCATCGGAATACGTGATGGACGAAGTCGATGAAGATCCTATGGAGTGCTCGGGTGATATTTAAAGTTTAGAACAAGGTATTCTTTGGGACTCTTAAACTTTTATACTGAGCTACTCTCGGGAAGATAGAGCTAAAATAATTGTTCATGCGTCTTCTACAAATTAGTGTCAATCACAGCAAACTAGCTTCAGTAGCCCTAGTTAACCGCGTGGCAATAGAACAGCCTGATTTTTTCCTCATTCAGGAGCCATAGGTTAATGGAGGGCGTATTTGCGGATTGAGGACACTGAACTACAAGCTATATATGGCTGATTGTGAAGGCAAGGTCAGGGCATGTATAACTGCGAAAAAAAACCTTAACGTGTTTATGTTACACCGTTAGAGCAACCATAACACAGTAGCAGTTAGCTAGTAAACGGGCAAGGAAGTTACCGGCTGGTGTGAGGCTATATGCCGATGAGGGGCAAGTCCATCTCAGCTGGTAAAATAGTTGGTACGCGACAGCGAGGCATCCAAGTGCATGGCTATACTTGGAGATAAGTGTCTCTTTAATTACAAGTACATGTACTAGTCACTAAGTTTCTGTTGTGAAACAAAGGTAGTATGTCAACGTTTACCACAAGAAACCGACAAGAAGTACTAGATATCACACCTGTGTCGCAAGAACTATTTAATAGCGTAATCCAATGGTAAGTTCTCGAAGAACTCTTCTTTTCGGATCACTGATGTATTGAATGTATTATTGATGAAAGGGCGGATAGAGTCAACAATTTCAGAAATCATAGAAAAACAGAAAGACTGCACGAAGCAGTTAAATTTAGCTAAGTTATCCCAAGGCGAGGAAGATTGGGATAGTTATTACAACTCCCTAAGGTCATACAAAAAAGAGGTTAGGATAGCAAAAAGAAATTCGTGGAAATTTTTTTGCAATGATATCGAGAATACGGTGGAAGGAAGAATACGTATCGACTTAGGAAAATAATGGCACAATCGGTGCATAGCATTGGATATATTCAGCAGCCAAAGCCCAGCTGGACGCTATCCAGTGAAGAGTTTTAGACCTACTAATGGATACTCACTGCCCAGGTAACTCTGAAAGCTATGGAGTGGAGTATACACAAGACAATGGAGTAGGGATAGATTCCACTTCCATAGGTACAGTCTCAGAAACCAATGTATACTAGACGATAAAAAGGCTGAAGCTTTTAAAGTCGCCGATAATAGACGGTTTATTTCCGGCTCAATTACAGCAGTCGCAGGATTACATAATAGGTTTGCTAGGTTTGGGATTAACTTAAGGCCGGAAGCTTTCATGGAAACTAAATTTAGGCGCTAGGGTGAAGAAAGCAGCTACAATACTTTACACCGGCAAAGGATGGTGGGCCCAAAATGGGGCCTAACGCCTCGGTTAGTTCATTGGCTCTACACAGTAGTTGTTAGACCGATTATGGCGAACGTTTTATTGGTATGGAGGCCAATAATGGAAACGAAATACGCGGTGACGCGTATGAAAACATATAAAGAACAGTTAGTATGTGCATCATTGGAGCTCTTAAAACAACGCCACGTCAGACACTAAACGTTATTTTACATTTACTGCCAACAGACGCGGCTCAAGTTTCACTGCTTCTCTGTCTTTCGGCTCTTCTCAGCTCTTGGATTATCAGAGCTCTCGTCTTTTCCATAATGCTCCATACATGTCTCGATTCCAACATATTATATAAGGCACTATATTATCTGGAGTTATTTGGTCTGCCACTTCTCTTTCCAGATTCTGTCTTTCTTTTGAAAATTTTGGGCACTGAAAAAAGATATGCATTGCATTTTCGTTACTTATACCACAAAAGGAGCAAGCGACTCCATTGTCATGTCCGTACTTATGCAAGTACTCTCGGAAACACCCATGCCCTGTTAGGAACTGCGTCATATAGAAGTCAGTTTCTCCATGTTTTCTTTCCACCCATGCTTGTACATTATCAATTAATCGGTGCGTCCATCTCCCTTTGACTGATGCGTCCCAGCGATTCTGCCATTCTTGTGTGCTGGCTTGTCTTTCCTCTTTGCGTTCTGCCAATGTTAACTTCCTGCCCAAACTCTTACTTTTATCGTAAATTCGTTTCAGTTCACAAGCCATTATATCTGGTGGCATTATTCCTGATATAATGCTAACAGCATCATGTGACACCGTACGAAATGCACTGACGGTTCTGATGGCACTCAACCGGCATACCGTTTCTGCCATTCTGGCGTATGTTTTTTGTATTAACGCTGGTCCCCATACAGGTACGGCATACATTATGATTGACTGGCTAACCTTAGCCAGGAGCGCTCTGCTGCTCTGTTTTGGTCCTCCAATGTTGGCCATTATTCTGTTTAGGGCCGCATTCACACGGGCGGCTTTTTCGCAGACTTTCTCGATATGGATTATATTATATTTTGGATTTGGTGTAGTTCTTTAGCTACTATCGTCACTGCAATGTCGTCGGCATATCCGTTATCTTTACTTCTTTAGGCAACGGGAGACGAAGTATACCATCATACAGTACGTTCCACAGGATCGGACCCAATACGGAGCCTTGTGGTACCCCACCCGTGACTTTATATTTTTTTGGTCCTTCTTCTGTTTCATAGAGCAGCAGCCTGTCAGATAAATAGCTCTTTATGATTTTCAGCAGATAAGATGGTGTTCTCTTGTTTTCTAGTGCTTGCAGTATATGGGGCCAGCTGGCCGAATTAAACGCGTTTTTTACATCGAAAGTAATGACAGCGCAGTATTGCTTTTTGCCGTACATCCACCTATCTCCTTCAATAGCTTTTTCTGCTATCTCTGTCAGCTTCTTGATTGCATCAACGGTTGAGCGTTTTCTGCGAAAACCATATTGGTTGTCGGATAGGCTGCAAGTTTCCTTTTCCAGGTGATCTTCTCAGCGGGCGCAGATTAGTCGCTCCAGGATTTTTTCCATTGTATCGATCATGCAGAGTGGTCGATAAGAGCTCGGTTCCCCTGGCGGTTTGTTCGTCTTCTGCAGAAGTACGAGCCGTTGCATTTTCCATATCTTTGGGAAGACACCTTCTCGCAAGCATCGTGTATATAACACCGTGAATGGATTTGTGTTAAGTTTTACTGCGAGTTTCAGAGCCCTGTTCGGAATACCATCCAGTCCTGGCGCTTTAGAATTTCCGAACCGCTCCACCGCTTGTAGTACTTCCATATCATTGACCTCTGGCGCATCTGTGGCTTCTGGCTCTTCAAGACTTAGATCTCTACTTTCTTGGTTTTGTGTAGGAAACAGTGTTTCAACTACCTTTTGGAGTAATGAGGGACAGGTAGGTGCTTGTCCTTTGCCCCCTCCAAACCTTGACATTACGATTTTATACGCTTCGCCCCAGGGGTTCTCGTCTACTTTGTCACATAGAGCTTTGAAGCAGGCATTTTTGCTCTGTTTTATCGCCTTTTTGAGCTTGCTTCGTTTTTTCTTAAAAATGTCGCGGAGTACCGTATATTCGCCTCTTCCTTGGTTCCGCTGAAATAGGCGCCGTGCTTTGTGACAATCGCTTCTCAGTATTTCGATTTCCCTGTTCCACTAATATGCCAGCTTTATCCGAGCAGTATGTTTCTTTTTGATCATGGCGGCATCGCAAGCTTTAGTAATATGATGAACCAGAAGTTTGGCCTGCTGGTCTACGTCATTAGTTTCATTGAGGTTTCCGTCAAGAATAAATTGGAAAACATCCTCGTCCAGTGTTTCGATCCTCCATCCTTTGGCCTGTACTTTTTGTTGACAGAGGTTCCTTCTTGACCGTTCCATGTCCTTGTTGATATTTATTATTATTGCCAAATGATCACTCTGTCAGACACCCGCCAGTCTGTTGTTCGCAATAACGAGCTGCTGGCAAAAGATATATCAATAATGGAGCCACGTCCATTCTTCTCAAAAGTGTTTTGTGTCCCTGTGTTCAACAGTACAACGTCTAGCACTCATCTCCACTGTTGTCTCCTGTTGCAGTGTTCTAATTTGCGCTTGGTCGCCTAGTATTTTTCCTATGTCCTCCCTGTATCCTTCAGTGCTTTCTGTTTGTGTCTTCTTTAGTTCAAGCAAAATCTCTCCTTTGGCTGTCTTCTTTACTCGGGCGACGTTTTTGCCAAGTTCTTGCAATGTTCCGTTATGTTTTACTGCTCGGAGTATGTCAGCGTACGTCATATCACCATTTTTTGCAATGACAATTGCATTAGGCCGCATGCGTGGTGCGGGGTTTGCATTATTTTTATTTTTCTTCTTTTGCTCTTTCCGTTGGACCGTGGTCCAGTCCTCTTCTGTTGACGACTCCGTTCTTGAGTATTTACTATTGCTCTTTTCTTCCTCGCAACTCTTGTTAACCACCGTTTTCCCCGTCCGCTCTTCGTGGAAGGTTTTGGTCCTTTTTGGTGACGTCTTTCTGTTTATATGGTTGTTCTCTCGTGGCCTTTTTGGCGTTACTTCAACAACCGTGTGCTGGCTTGCTACAATTCGGTTAGATTCCCTTTGTCTTATGTGATCCTCTTGCGCACATGCTTGGAGCTTTGAGATTGTGCTCAACAATTCTCTCATGGCATTGTTGATGGAACGCTGTGACGGCCGCATCATATCCGCTAATTTTTGGATCATTTCTCCCAATTCGTGCATATGTTCCCGTTTGGTTTGCCCCTTCTTTACCGCGATCGTGGATCCCTCCTGTAGCGTCGGTGGTGATGATTTTTCGCGCGTGGGTCTATCCGTATAAAGCACCTTTACGGGAGATCTGGCCAGACGCGAAGCCTCCTTAAAGGGATCTATTTCTGAGACGTCGCTCGTTCTAGCAGTTCTATCTGCGCTATTTACCAGCTGCTCCACATGGGGATCATTCGGTATTGACGTCTTCCGAAGAGAGCTGCCAAGGGTACCGCTGTTTTTGTTGCTGCTATTGTTGTTTTTGTTGTTTGTTTTTCCATTTATTGTCTCCATTAATCAGTTTTACCAGCGCATCGTATGCAGGGGGGCGGGCCGAAATAGACAAGAACGGGTATACCCTCGGAGACGATGCCCCTACCCCAGTTCCCTGAGGCCTGTCCTTCGCTTTACCAGTTCCGGAATACACGGACGAACCGGCGCTTGCCCGGAGCAACGCAGTCTACTAGTTCTACGCCCAATGGACGCTTCCTGACCAAGGCCCGAAGGGGCTGGTTACTGATTCACATCGTGGCTAACACTTCGGCAGAGCAAGCTCACATCACCCTCTCCACAACACCAGCGGTATACAGCTGATGATATTTCGTGGGACTCCCCGTGCGCCCCGGTATACAGCCCCGGTATTACAGCCGCACCTAACATGGTGAACAGACGCTGACCAGGAAGCCGCTCATTGTGAGTCCCTCGCGCCTGGATTTTTGTATTGCTCACCATGCCCATGCATGGTGAGGGGGACACCTATTTTAGAGAGGCGGTATCGGCTCGCCTCTGTCGCTGTCTTTTATACCGCATCCTCCACTCCTGCCGCTCTTCGTAGGGGATTGTTTATTCGTTGTTACTTATTTCGCAATTAACCTGCTACTACAGGCCGTCCGGCTATCCGCGACCTGCCGACCCCCCCGGTAGCTTAGAGCTCAGCTGGAAAAGCCTGATCCCTCATGGAATCAAAACCAACGGGTGGTGTGCCAGTGTTGTCTTGTGTGTGGTGTGTTTGAGTTCTTCGGGGCGGGATCTTAACTCATTTGGCCATCCCGGTCCCCCTAGGCGAATGTTCAGCCTAGCAGTCGCTGTAACTGTTTCAACGTTGCTGAGTCCGGACGTGCGGCGATAGTTCGGCCTACGCCTAGTAGGTGCGATGTTTTGCTGACGCCATGGACGGGACTCTGATCGGGGTACCGTTCTTCGGCGACGTGCCACACGATTGGTTTGCTGCGGTCGGTTTGCCCCACGGATTCGTGTGGCAGGCTGCCGACTACCCTCTCGCCTCGGGGTACGGTGAAGCAACGTGTGATGCTGCCTGCCACACATTTGGCACAAAGCCCCGGAGTCGCCTTCCTGCATCGTGTGTGTATGTGCCAGACAATTGTAACAATGCCCATGCGCGTGGGCAAATTGCTGGCGTTGTGTCGGCGTCATGCCTTTGAAGAGACCACAGTGCTGCAGTTTGTGTAGACGTCGACAAAGGGGGCATCGGATGCGATAGGGCGCCTCTGGAGGAGACGGAACGGCTGCAGATGCTCGTGTACCGCTATGAGCGGTGGTTGACGGTGCGGTTGCGGCTGATGTACGGGGCGCCGCTATTGGAATAACCCCAAGGCGAGGCACAGTGTAGGTCGATCGCATTGTTGGCGTTGGGGTGGAATGCATCTCTGTATCCATATCTACCTGTATGGAGAAAAGGGCGTCTTTAGTTACGATTCAGTGGTATAGAGTATGGATATCTTTCTATATGTGACCAACTTTATTTGGTTTGGTGATCGTATTAGTCTACCCATTAGTTTATTAGTATATATGATTGTAATTTGTCATATTATATTTGAGGTTTTTTATTTCTGCTTTCGGTTAATTAGACGGATATTTCGATTTTGTTTGTAGGTATTATTGAACGGATGGTTTACTACTTGCGTTTTCGCTATTATTTGAGATTGGCAAGAGGCATTGTTTAACGAGCGGTCTGGTTAGCGTTCCGTTTCGAGTACGGAGGACAACTACTCATATATGACCGGAGGTCAACTACTCGTATGGAACCATGATGTAGCTTCTCTATGCAACCAAGCCGCCATCCTGTAGAGGGAAGACAATCGTCATGGATTAAGACAAAATCTCCAAGCTCTGGCGCCTTTTCGGGAGTTTTCCAGCGGTACCTTTTATGAAGGTCCTTTATATACTCCTCCTTACATCGGCGGCTGAGTTAGGGCTGTGAGATCTGAGGGATCTTGCGAGAGCGTTGTTAGTGGCCGTGAATTGAGAACGGCTTCAATGCGAATTAGTAATGTTGTAAATTCTTCATAATTAAATTTGTAGTTTCCAGCTACTTTTTTAAAGTGGGATTTGAAGCTTTTTACAGCTGATTCCCATAAACCACCCAAATGAGGTGCGCTTGGAGGGATAAACTGCCAGTTAATACCTTGGGGAGCGTACTTTTGTACAATTTTAGGTGAGAATTGTTTGACAAATTTCCCGAACTGTTTTTCTGTGGCTATTTGAGCTCCTATTATTGTTTTGCCATTGTCGCTCATTAGTTATGACGGAAAACCGAGTCATCCGACGAAGCGAGCAAATGCCGCGAGAAAATCCTCCTTTGTCAGATTCGTACATAGCTCGAGGTGCACTTCTTTTGTCGTAAAACAGACAAAGACAGCCACATAGCCTTTCATGAGGGTGGGAGACCTTAACATGGATGCCCTTATCTGAAAAGGCCCAGCAACGTCGACACCTGTAATGGTGAAAGGCAGAGCGAAGCTACAGCGTTCCGGTGGAAGTGCTGCCATAATCTGCGTTCGCATTTTCTGCTTATGCATAGTGCAGATATTGCACATGAAAATGCCTTTATTTATTTTGGGCTTGAGTCTTGGAATATAAAGCTCTCGACGGACTATTTGTTGCATGAGGCGATGTTATGCGTGTAGCAATAGCACGTGGACATAGTTAAAGTATAAGGTGGCAAGTTGCGATTTCTCTGGGATAACTATGGGATGACGTTCGTTATACGTCAGGCTTGAATTGGAAAGCCGACCATTTGCATGGAGTACTCCTTTCGTGTCAATGAATGGATTTAGGCTTAAGAGTGAGCTCTTTTTACCTATCGGCTTCGATTCTCTTAGTAATGATATTTCGCGGCTGAAGTATAGCGCTTGCGTAGATGCGATAAGAGCGACCTTTGCTTTTTGTAAGCCTAGGTGCGTCACTGTGTCGCATTAGGAGTGTAATGAAGTTACTCCCTTAAGTTTAATTTGAGTCGCTCTGTGAACTTGAGCATGTAAGCGATTACCCTGAGGGCTCGGGGATACGAGGAAAATCGCTCAAGGATGTCATTACCCTGCAATGTTGCGTGAAAGGAGTCGATTTTCCGACTTTCTGGGGCAATTATATTGCGCATGGGCGATTGTGGCCAAGAATCAGGAGATTCTGTTAACCATCGGGGGCCATTTCACCAGATGGTGGTAGTAACAAGGTGCAGGGGTTTGCACTCTCTTGTACCTAGATCAGCAGGATTGTCAGCACTGGCTAGGTCAAGTACGAGTATTTGAAACGTTCGGTTGGAAATATACGTCTTCCATGCATGTGGTGGTTTTTCTAACCAGGCTAGTACAATTTCGGAATCGGACCATAGATATAATTTATATTGTGCCATGTTTAAATGTGTTTGTACGATGGACACGAGTTTGGCTAGTAGTAGAGCTCCACATAATTCAAGTCGTGGTAGACTTATTGTTTTTAAAGGAGCCACTTTTGCTTTTTCTACTAGTAAGTGGCATGTGGTCGCAGTGTCCCTTTGTGTGCGAACATATATCGTTGCGCAATATGCCTTTTCAGAAGGGTCACAGAAGCCGTGTAGTTCGACTTTGTGCTCTGGGGCATAATTTACCCATCGTGGGATTTGTATCTGTGAGATATCATTTAGATTGCTCGCAAACTGGAACCACTTTTCTAAACAAAGTGGTTTTACTTCTTCGTCCCAGTAGGTTCCATCTAACCATAATTCTTGTATTAGGATTTTGGCTTGTATCATAATTGGCGAAAGCCATCCTGCGGGGTCGAAAAGTTTTGCCACAGAGGATAGAATTTGTCGTTTTGTTATGGCGAATATTGCAGATATTGACTCTGTCGTGTATGAAAACGGGTCAGATATCGCATTAAATTGGATCCCCAGAATTTTTGTTGTACTTTCCTCTTCGAATTTTAGGAAATTAGTTCTAACAAATTTTCATTTGGTATATTTTTTAGAATGTTAGGGTGGTTCGCCGTTATCTTTTTCAACGGAAACCCTGCGGTATTGAGGGCTTGTACCACTTCTGATAGTGACTCGTATGCTTGTGGAAGACTGTGACTTCCAGACAAGATATCGTCTACATACGCTTGTGTTTTTAACCTCTGGGTTGCCAGAGGAAATTCTGATTTCATTTGATGCCAAAAGTAACTGTTTTTAATTTATAGTCGCGTAGGGGACTATTGGGGGATTTTCGGAAAATAATTCGCTAAAAATCCTGAGCGTCTTTATCTACGACCATTTGTCTCTAAATTTTTTCGACGTCTCCGTTAAATACCATATATTTGAATATACCCAAATTTAAAATGAGTAGCATTAAATCTGGTTGGAGCGTGGGTCCCGTAAATAGGATATCATTTAGGGAATTCCCCGAGCTGGTGGATCGATGCATTAAAGACAACTCTTACTTTAGTTGTTTTTTTGTCTGGCTTTACCACTGCATGATGCGACAAGTAATATGAGTAGTATTTGAGTTGAGCCCTAGACGCTATGAAAAATCGTTGCGATCCTTGGTCTATTAAGGCCCTAAGTTTAAACAGTTCTCCTCGGTGTTTGATGGAGACGACTGCTGTGGGTAGTAGTACTCTACTTTGAATTTCGCTGTGTAGCGTTTGGGTTTTTATTGCCTTTGAGCAGGTGGTGCTTCTTGGCAATTTTCGGGATTTCGCACTTCGGGATTTGCTGTTGCAACTAAACCCGTGGCTCTTTTCATATTTGCGCTGTTTGGGGGTGATCTGAAAAAATTGTTATAATGAAGCATTGAATGATGTTGTTTATGACAATAAACGCAATTAAATTTGCTTTCGCACTCTTTAAGTGTATGAGCATGTGACAGGCAGTTTGTACAAAGTCTTTTTGTTTTTACAAAATTGTTTCGGTCGATAATATTCAATTTTTTGAATCTCTCGCAAGATTTGAGCTTATGCCTCCCTGTACATAGTTCGCATGACGTTTGTTTGTACTGTTCGGATGTGAACGTTTGATTTCTGAAGAAGCTTCTATTTAAATTGTTGTTGCTACTGGCTTGGGGACTGTAGAAGCTTCTATTTAGGTCGTGTTGAACGGTTTTCGTTCTGACCATTTTTTTATCTACCCTTTCTGCGATTTCGTATTGGGTTATTAAAAAGTCTTTCATCTGTTGCCACGTTGGGCATTTGTTTCGAGATGAGAGCGATTGCTCCCACAAAAGTAACGATTTTTCTGGTAAAGCGGCGGTGAATATATTTACCAGTATTGGGTCCCAGCTGTCTGTGGGAATATTTTGTGTCGATAGAACCGACAAGCAATTAGAAACAGTGGATTGCAGTTTTATAAACCCTTCACTTGTTTTCTTTTGAATCTTAGGCACGTTCATTAGTATCGTTACTTGCTTATCGACCAATATTCTCTCATTTTTATATCTAGATTTAAGAGCTTCCCAAGCCAAATTGAAACTGTCGTCATTTAGTGTGAACTGTTTTACTATTACGCCTGCTTGACCTTTTGTTTTGTATCGGAGGTGATACAATTTTTGTGCATTTGATAATTTTGGGTAGTTCATGTAAACTGCTTTAAACATGTCCCGGAAGGACGGCCATTGTTCATACTTGTGGCAGCTCTACTCGCTGATGTGGAGTAGGTGCAATTGCTTTAGTTGATCGGAAATCAGTTTTGAGGGCTTGTGGCACTTGAGCTAGCAACTCGTATGCTTGTGAAAGAGTGTGACTTCCAGACAGGATATCGTCTACACACGTTTGAGTTTTTAATACTTTGGTTGCCAGAGGAAATTCTGACTTTGTGTTTTCTGCCAATTCGTGGAGTGTTTGAATGGCTAAATATGGAGCACAGTTGACGCCAAAGGTAACTGTTTTTAGTTTATAGTCGCTGGTTCCGTAACTAGTCCACTTAGGATCCAACCGAAAATAGTATTTTGTGCCAATAGTGTATTTAAAATTTTCTCAATACCTTCGAGTATTATCTGTGGTATGAGATCGCTGCCTAATAGAAGGTCTATTTGAGCGGGAGTGTTGCAGTTGGGATCTGCTAGCTTTAGGTGTGAAACCTTTTGCCAATGCGTGATATTTATGTGATAGCTTGGAAGCATATTTGTTAGTTGCGGTAAGACAATAGCTTCTGCTTTAATGCGCTTATCCATTTTGGGGGAAGTTAGGGTAATGGGACAGATTTTGTTTGAGTTTTGGACTACTCTTCCGCCCATTCCCGTGATTTCAAAGATTGTTTTGTTGGCAGTTGTAGCCTATTTGTGCGCTAGACGCTAAAAAAGATCGTTGTTATCCTTGGTCTATTAAGGCCCTAAGTTTAAACAGCTCTCCTCGGTGTTCGATGGAGACGACTACCGTGGGTAGTAGTACTCTACTTTGGTTTTCGCTGTGTAGCGTTTGAGTTTTTAATGCCTTTGAACAGCATGGTGCGTTTTGGCAATTTTCGAGATTTCGCACTTCGGGATTTGCTGGGGGTGAACTGGAAAAATTATTTATAAGAAGCATAGAATGATGTCGTTTATGACAATAAACGCAATTGAACTTGCTTTCACACTCTTTTAGAGTATGCGAACGTGACAAGCAGTTTGTGCAAAGTTTTTTTGTTCTCACAAAATTGTTCCTATCGACAATATTTAATTTTTTTAATTTATCGCAAGATTTAAGTGCCCTCCTGTACATAGTTCTCACGACGTTAGTTTATACTTGTACTGTTCGGATGTGAACAATTGATTTTTAAAAAAGCTTCTATTTAAATTGTTATTGCTACTAGTTTGGGGTCTACTGGGGCTTCTATTGAGGTCGTTTTGAACGTTTTTAGTTCTAACTAGTTTTTTGTCTACCCTTTCTGCTATTTCATATTGGTTAGTTAGAAATTCTTTCATTTGCTGTCACGTTGGGCATTTTTTCCGAGATGAGAGCGATTGCTCCCACAAAAGTAACGATTTTTCTGGTAATGCCGCGGTGCATATATTTACCAGAATAGGGTCCCAGCTGTCTGTGGGAATATTTTGTGTCGATAAAACCGACAAACAATTAGAAACAGTACATTGTAGTATAATAAATTCATCACTTGTTTCTTTCTGAATTTTAGGCAAGTTCATTAGTATCGTTACTTGCTTATCGACCAATATTCTTTCATTTTCGTATCTTGCTTTTAGAGCTTCCCAAGCCAGATTGAAATTATCGTCATTTCGTGCGAAGTGTTTGACTATGACGCCTGCTTGTCCTTTTGTTTTGTATCGGAGATGATAAAATTTTTGTGCATTTGATAATTTTGGGTGGTTCATGTAAACGGCTGTAAACATGTCCCGGAAGGACGGCCATTGTTCATAACCACCATAAAATATCTTTGTGTCACATGCGGGCAACTTGAGATGGATGCCTGAACTTGCCTCTAGACTTTGTACTTGTGGCAGCTCTACGCTCGGATGTGGAGTAGGTGCAATTGCTTTTATTAGCTTCAGCTGATCGGAAATCATTGCTTTAGTGTCTTCGAACAGGTATAAGTTTTCATATTTGGCGTAAGCCGAGGACTTAACATTTTCTGGTCGATTTGATTCGTCAGATTCTACTATGGCATCATATGAAGCTTTTTAATGCCGATTCAGAATTATCTTGAATCGGAGCTGATGAAAATCGAGTGCAGTATCTTATTAAATTGTCACTCTCAGCAATGAATTTACTGTATGTAATATCTTTCCCCTTTTTTGTTTTGTAGCACCTTGCTTTAAGCTTTTAGCTTCTGCAGGTGTACATGGACTTTTTTCGTCCGAAATCATTTTTGGTACTTTTAATAATTGTGTAGATTAAGAATCTTTAGAATCTGCGTTCATTTAAATAAAAATTTAATTAATGAAATTATTTCTCTCAGTGTAAACTGATAAAATTTAAACGAAATTCGTAATTGTAACGCGTAATCTCTTTTATATAAATAAGAGAATTAGTAAATCAGTTTATTTTTATTTTTTTAAATCGGATTAAATAAGATAGCGTGTTTCGTTGTTGCGGTATTTATTTATTATTTTTCTCGATTGTATTGTTTATTTCAACAATTATTCAAAAATTGCAATATCTATTTTTTTATATCTTATACCTAAAAGCGAATTAGTATGTGTCAATAAGAGTTCGTATAAGAGATCATATGTATGTACAATCCTACTTGTTTTTTGTTTGCCAAACAACAAGGGATATTGCCGAGTATGTGCCAAATTAGACTTTGGAATATATTAAATTAAATTGTCTAGAAGCAATGTATATAACATTGTTCACAATTTTTTATTATTGTTATTTATTTATTTATAGAAATATAAATAATTAGTTTTCTTTTTTTTTTTTGTTAAGAATTCGTTTTTTCTTTACCGAACCGTTTAAAATGTGTTTTTTTTCGAATGCGCTTTTTGAAGTTCTTTAACTTTCAGTGGTACCCTAGTAGGGTATAATAATATGTCCCGTACTTGTATTAGTACGTATGTAAACGAGCGGACGTTGTTTTTCAGTTAAGAAAGAGCGCATAAAAGTAATTAGCAACAAAGTAATCGTATGTGCACTACGATTCGTAAATATGCACTCTCGGTATATGAATGTAAATATGTACGTATGTATAAGAGTAAGATAATGTACGTATATTTTATATGTTTAAAATTTTTTATTTTCTTTACCTTTCTCTCTCTTCTCTTTTTTTTGTAGGTAAAATATATTAATAACATTAAGAATATATATTTGCATGCGCTCAAAATTATGAGTTGCTAAAAATTTTCACATAATATATACATGTGCAAAATATGTAAATATGTATGTAATTAGAGATTTGGCATATAGGTAAAAAATTCTTTAATTTTTTTTGTTTTTTGAGAATATTGTTTATATCTTTTTTTATTCGTTATAAGTTACTATGTGGGTATATGTATATGTGTTTTTTAAATTTTTTTTTATATTTATTTGCCTTTGCTTACTTGTTTTAGGCAATCCTGCTTATTACTTGATCAAGCATAGGGGGTATTTCCGGATATTTTTGCAAGTAGAGTACTTGAATTTCATATATGTATATATCACATATTTGTGTTTAGGATTTGGTATATTTGTGTTAAATACACGAAGGTAAGCTTTCCTAGGCAATAAAAATATGTATATATTTAGATATATATATATATATATTATATAAATTATATATATATATAGGTATGTATTAATTTTTTCGGTAAAACCCGAAATACCGCAAATACAACAGTTTAGCAACCGTTTTTGAAAACCGTAATAAATATACATATAGCCTGCAGTAATGAGGTACAAAACGGAATCGATACAACTCACCTGAATATCCGTCAAGAGATTTTGGGGACTATAGCCTGTATTTTGTATGTGGATGCCTGTAGGTATATCCAATCCTTTCCTGGGATGTGCCTTGAGGTTTTTGATTGGTTTTTGTTGTATTACTTTCACCTCCGTTTTATATGTTAATATGTATATATACATATATATGGGTTTTAATTCGCGCCCGTTTTCATTTGATTGTATTTTGTTTTGCCGCGTTTGTTTTTGGTTTGTTTTGTTTGTTCACTGCACTGTGTTATGCACCAAAGCACATGTATATATATATATATATATTTTTTTTTTGTTTTTGCAGTACACTTTGTTGTTGGCTGCTCCGTTTATTTATACATATGTATGTATACACTGCTTAATCACTTTTGACTACTTTTTATATATATATATATTTCTTTTTTTTTTTGTTTTCACAATAGTGCCATTCTGAATGGCTCGAAGGACCAATGTTAAGCCCACCACTTGCCACTTTAAACTCCGCGTATGCAAATTAAATTAGAATTGTATGTTTTTCCGTTTCGAAAATGTTCACAAAATTTGTTTATTTTAATATGAATAATTATAAAAAGTTTACTTTGACGCAATCACTCCCTGGTCGCATACCAGTGGAGAGGTAATAAAAGAATATACAAATTATAAATGATAAAAAACGAGCCAAGAAAATGAGGTTACTCGCGCACCAAAGGAAAGTTCGGTGTTTTTTAGTCGACAGTGGCTGAGAGAAGGGCTGTCCGCTTCGAGGACAGATATTTTTGTACTGTGTGTTGTGTAGAGATCCTAGTCGGTGTTTGTGTGTGGGCGGCTGTATGATGAGTTGTGTGTGGTGTCTGGGTGTTCTGCGTTGTCCAGGTGTGGTGTGTGTGCCAGTGTTGTCTTGTGTGTGGTGTGTTTGAGTTCTTAGGGGCGGGAATCTTACCTCATTTGGCCAAAGTGTATAATTCATTTTAAATGGAAAATATGCGTACTTTAAACAACTGAAAATTTCAACTTTAAACGTATATATCTCGAAAACTATAAGTTTCCCGCGGCTATATTCTTAATCTGGAGGACCTCCTCTATCCGCCCATATACATTTTATCCACGAAAGAATGGGACGGTATATTAAAGCTTTCCCGAAGCATTTAATACCACAACCATCAAACAAAAAGTGGAGGAATCCGGAATAAAGTAAGTAAATTATATAACTTTTTTTGATTGGCATTATTATAATATATAATTATGAATAATTTAATGAAAAGTGGCCAACATTGTACATTTCTATGTTGACTATGTATTGTAGGTATATATAATATATGTATACTTTATTTACTGGAATTTTTGGTTCATTTTAGCACAAAACTGATTTTATATTATAATATTTATTTTTAAAATATATTATAGATACTCTAAGAAATAAAATAAAAATTATAATTAATATATTAAACAAAATTGTTTTATACAACAAAATGTAATTTGAAATAGTAAAATGGTTTTAAAACGATTTAGGCTACCGGGGTTGCGCAGAAAGTCATAGCAAAATGGATACAACGGATGGATCATGTGAGACGTAGCCGTGGCCAACATATGAAAGGGATAATCATAAAAATAAATGCCAAAGAATGTTCTTTCGAATGATAATAAACATTCTCCATTAAATTTGAGTTTTCTGTGTTTTTTTCTTTAAAAAAGTAGGACACTTCGAAATGGATCACCCTATATTATTGTAAACTATAAAAATTTTACAATTAGTGTTAACTATCTATAAACCATATATAAGCTTAAAAAATAATAATGATAATATAATATATAGATACATAAATGTTAGCCAAAAATTTGTCTAAGAAGGAAAATTCAGTTTGTAATGTATTGTATATAAAAATGCTAATATTATATTTCAAAGCAAATGTAAAATGTTTACCAAAAATTTGTAAAAATGTCAAAAAAATAGAAATATGATGTATAAATATGTAAATTTAAAAAAAGTAATTAAGTAAAAACAAGTTTTTTAAGGATATAGGTAACCAATAGATAAGGCAGTAGTAACAAACAAATAACCCATAGCAAGGGACGAGGTAACCGATGTTCAATTCAAGATTTTCACTAAGAATACTATGCCAAGCATTTCCCTACGACTAGAAAGGGACTTACCCTAGAATCCCATCAGAAATAAACTAAGGCGAAAAGTAAAAATTGTTTTTGAACAAACTCTAAATTTTCAAAATCGATTTGGTAGTTAGGGTTCCGTACAACAGAGCCATATTCCAATATAGGTCTAACCAAAGTTGTAAAAAGTGTTTTAGTAGTATAAGGATCACTAAATTCTTTAGACCAACGTTTAACAAAACTGAGGACAGCTTTTGCTCTCAAGACCATGGTATCAATATGAATACCAAAATTAAGCTTAGGGTCCATATTAACTCCCAAATCAACATATATACTTGTAGACTATGGTGTTTTGTTACAAAAGAAGAGGTGCACAGATTTGCGGGAAAAGCAGATCGTCTTACAATTATGGAGATTCATTAGCAAATCATTTCTACCACACCAAGCAACCAAATTGTTTAACTCGGTTTACAACAGACACCTTTTCTCAGTGAAAGAGTATGATTTAAAAAGCTTTACGTCGTCGGCGTATAATAAAATTTTTGAGAATTCTATTACAGAAGAGATCTCGTTAATAAACAACAGAACAGAATCGGGCCAAGATGACCTTGCGGAACACCTGAAGAGGCATTAATTGTATCTGAAACAGTATGTCTAAATATCACTCGTTGTGTTCTATTATAAAGATAAGAAGCTACCCATTGAAGAAATCTTGGCTAAAAGCCCAGCAGATCAAGTTTATGAATTAGAACCGAGTGATTTACTTTATCGAAAGCTTTGCTAAAGTCTGTGTATATAAGTTCAAGCAAGTTGGTTAGTGTCGATTTCCCTTTACGAAAGCCATCCTGAGATGAGGAAATTAACGGAGAAATCGAAAAGTTTATATGGTCAGCGATGAAGGTTTCAAAAAGTTTATGCGATACCTCTGTATGTTTTAATGTTGGACTTAAATCTACCTTTATGCAAAGGGACTGTTTCCATATTGAAGGAAATATTCCGTGTTTAAGAGAGGAATTAAATATCTTGGCAAAGGCAAGTAAATATAGTTGGCACTAAGTAAGTCCTCTTCAGAAATAATTGGAGCGTTAATTAAAGTATTCGGAAACAGCACGTGCTGATAGGAAAAACTTTTAAAAGAATTATTACAGTAGTTTGGCTTAAAAAATTCTGCAAACATATTGGATGTAATATTATTGTCACTTGAAATGATAGATTTGTATTTAATCGCGGACGGAAAATTAGAAATCCTGTGTTTGGAATTAACGAAATCATTCAAGTAATTACTATTACATTTTTTGTTTAGGTCAAAATACTGTCGACTCAATACAGAATATTTAGAATAGTCGATGAGTGAGCCGTTTTTTTTTAAATGTTTAAAGGCTCGAGTTTTTCAATTCAAATAACTCTTTCGAAAATCACGGACTTATATTTTTACTTTTATTAACAATTACCATTACATACTTATCATAACATACTTTTCAAAAAATTTCGTATTAATATTATTATAATGCGAGACACTCAATTCAATGTCGCCAATATAATTAGGTCATGCCATTTTAGAAAGTTCTCTATTTAACTTTTTAAAATTGGCTTTTGCAAAGTTAAACCGAGTACAGAAACTAGAAGTTTGATGATAACTGTCCCGTACATTGCCTATGATTTCGGCAGATATTTTCAAAGCCGGATGATACGAGTCCTCTGGTGGAACAAGAGGATTACTCTGAATAACGGAACATTTTGAAGAGGTATCAACGTATACTAAATCTAAGCATTTACCAAATTTATTCGGAATCACATTAATTTGGTTCAGACTCAACTCGGACATTTTTTTGCGAAAAGCTCATTTAAAAATAACCGATTGCAAATCGGTACGATAAATTCATCGAAAGCACACGGTAAATTGAAATCTGCTAAAACGATTTGTTGGGTCACCGATTGAGGACCACTGCATTGTACGGTCATAATAATAATATTAATAACCCAGCGATTACCCTCCTCCCGCCCAACCGACGCGAGGGGCGCAATCCGCATACGTGCGGAATTAGCCGAGTCAGAAAAGGCAATAGAGTTTTTTAAGTGTTGAGATCTAAAACTGCTCAGCTACAGAAACAAAAATTTCAACAGCTAAGATTTATGGTTACAATATAATAAATTGTTACATTTTCATTCATTAAGAGAAAACAATAAAGTCTTTTTAATTTTGAAAAGTGAGTCAGATAAATTAAATGTGCTCGAATGAGAATTAAAATCATGACATATACGGCGGAATGGCTCGTTTAGTTCAAAATTTGATCGAAAAGTGAATCGGGATATTAAATTAAATTTCAGACAGGACAAAAGAACTGCAAACTGTTCCGTTCAAGATTTTCAAAAACTGAGGACAGCTTTTGCTTTCAAGACCATGGTGTCAATATGAAGACAGAAATTAAGCTTACGGTCATATGTTCTATATATTTTTGCTATTTCTTGTTCTCTACTTATTTGCCTAACATTCAAGGGCAAGCATTAGAAGTCATTCACCTCAATGCAGTTAATAATTGTATTTGCATTGTGTACTTACTTACATATTTATTGCTTGCTTGCGCTGGCTTTGTACACTTATGCTATGTTTTCGTCCACGCAATTACATGAATATTTGTTTGTGCACATTAGCTAGTCCCATTTAACATGTACTAAGCTTAATATGTAAGCAGTCTCTTGCTATGCTGCGTTCCCATTTTTTTATATTTCTCTTTTGTTAATAACTACATTATATACGATGGAGCAATAGAGTAAAGTATGTACTTGGGTTATTCTCCTTTTATGAACTGTTAAATTTATATAACTTACATACTTATGTATATATGCACTAATAGAAAACGAAACTATGTACTTAGCAGAAATTATGTATTGAACGGTATTGCAATATTGCTTAGAATATTATTTAAGGAGAAGAGTTTTGTGAATAAAGTTAGTCTAATAGTTGACCACACATAGCATCATTACTCGGCCCTTTGTATTTTATCGCTGTTACAACTTCGCTTAAACTTTTCGCATTTTCGATATTTGCGCGGTTACAAAAAAAGCTTTGTAGCCCTACACGATTATTGAATCTGCATTACTTGGCATCGAGGTAGCACTCTTTGTTAAGGAAGCATGCTGCATATATACAGATAAGTCAGAATGGGGTGGTATATAAGAGAGGGTTAAATAAATAAAGCAACTATTAACGTAGATCTCTAATACATTTAAATTAAAATGAGTAGGTTCTTGGAACGAGAACATCCTCAGATGGGATTGAGGAATGTACGGCAAGGGAATGAGGGAGATCGAGTAAGATATTCACACCGACTTGCTGATGATGAAGGACGTGCTGACCTGGAAGAACTTTACATCACAACTAAATTGATTATCCAATCGTAACTGGCAGAAGATAACAACGTTTCACTTTCGGACACAACTTGCGTGGTACAATCCAGTTCAAAACTTCCACCACTTAAGCTTCCTACGTTTGAAGGCAAATATTCAAATTATCAAAATTTTATCACCTCGTTCAAGCAAATAATTGATCGAGAATTCAATTTAACTAATATTGAAAAATTCAACCATTGTCTTCAAGGTCAAGCCTTAGAAACTGTAAATGCGTTTAAAGTGACAAATGAAAATTTCTCGAAGGCGTTAGAACGGTTGAAGGTACGGTATGATATTAAAACACAATTTTTTTTGGAAGGAATAAATTCGTTATTTGATTTACCAGCAGTTATGAAACCAAATTGCATTCAGCTAAGAAGTTTAATTGATAAAGCTTCAGCTATTTATGGTTCCTTGACATCGCTAGGTACCGATAGCCAAATATTGTAAGCTATGCTTATTCATTTAATTTTGCAGAAGTCTGATGAACAGACCCACAAAAAGTGGAAGGAGTCGCTAGATTTCAGAACGCTGCCGTCATGGCAGGATTGCATCGCAGTTTTGGAAAGACTCTGCCAATACCTGGAGTCACTGGACAACACGCATATTGGTACTTCTTCAAACTCAAGGTGCTAACAAATATTTCTCTTCGAAATCAAGGAATCAAACACGAGGCTATATATTTTCCTTCCCCAATATAACGTGTACTTTATGTTCCAGTAACAATCATCAGATTTTTAATTGCGAACGCTTTAAGTCACTAAACATTACTCAACGTTTCGAACATGCAAAGAAAATTGGACTTTGCATCAATTGCTTATCAAAGGAACATCGAGTAGCCAATTGTCCATCATCACACAGGTGTAAGGTTTGTGCCCGACAACACCACAGTTTACTCCACCGCAGTTCTACTTCAGTCCAACAAACACCTACTCAGGTATTTACAAGATTCAGTCGCGCTTACACACAGGAATAATTCATCGTTGGATAACGTCATCCTTGCAACAGCAAACATTTTCGTTCGTAATGCATCGGGGAGCTACAGATTGGGCTGCTAGATTCCTGTGCACAGGTAAATTTTATCACAAATGATTTTTCGCAAAAGTTGCCTCTGCCAAGAAATAAGCAAAACATACAGATGGATCGGTTCATCGTCAACAAATATTAAATTCAAAACCTCAACTAACATCAAGTCGCAAGTCACTGGTTGCGAACTTCCATTGACTTTTTGCATTACAACATTGCTTATCAACCAGATCCTGAAATCAATATTTCAACATGGAATATTCCACACAATATAGCGATCGCAGATGATGAATTTTATATACCAAAGAAAATCGACATGTTGCTGGGAAAAGAAACGTTCTTCAGTCTTCTATCTGTAGGCCGAATCAATCTTGGATCTAATTTACCAATCTTGCAAAAAACACTCTTAGGCTGGATTGTTTCGGAATGCTATAAGACGGGCAGTAACAACATATCCAAACCATCTTGTTTATTTTTAGCCAATGAATCTTTAGATGCCAAATTGGAAAAGTTGTGGAAATTGGAAGAAATCACTACATACCAGAGGCTTGGACTCGTGAACAACAGAGTTGCGATCACATATACAATTCAACTGTGTCAAGAAGACCTTAGGGCAGAATAGTTGTCAAATTACCTTTCAAGGATGATCCGACATGTTTGGGCGAGTCATATACTACGGCATTGAGACGATTTAATGCACAAGAACGTCGATTAGCTAAATCACCACAATTGAAAGCACAATACGTTGAATTTTTAGCGACTACGAGAGCTCGGGTCATATGAGCGTTGTAAAAAATCCAAATCTCAGCGAACCGCATTATTATAAACCATATCATTGTGTGCTAAAACCAACAAGTACAACAACAAAGCTTCGAGTTGTATTTGACGCTTCCTGTCAAACTACATTAAACGATATTCAGATGGTTGGCCCTACAATTCAATGCGAACTTTTTCTTCTTCTGTTTCGTTTTCGATTGCATAGATTTGCATTCACTGACGACATAGTCAAGATGTATCGCCAAGTATTAATGCACGAACATTATCGAAAGTTCCAGTACATTCTGTGGAGGAGCTCACCGACTGAAGATATTCGCACGTATCAACTAAATACTGTAACGTATGGAATGGCTGCTGCACCATATATTGCTATACCGAGTTTGTTCTATCTAGCTGAGCAGCATTCAGAACAATTTACAATTGGCGCAAAAATCGTGAAGTCATCATTCTACGTAGACGACCTACTCTGTGGTGCTGATACTTTAACCGAACTTGTACAGATAAAGCAAGAGGTAATACAACTGTTAGAATTAGGACAGTTTAACTTAACAAAGTGGCATTCCAATCATCATCAATTCAGAGAAGACGACTCTGTAAAGGAACTAAACGTAGATACATCCATCACTAGTGCACTTGGACTAAAATGGAACCAAAATCTTTATTGTTTTATTTTTTCATTTGAAGAAAAACTAGCACTGACTGGTCGGCTTTCTGTTGCATCATCACTTTACGACCCACTTGGACTTTTAGTTCCTGTTATAATAACATCAAAAATTTTGTTACAAGAAATATGGCTACTAAAGTTGGATTGGGATGAATCTGTGCCACACAACATCGAGTTTTCTTAGAAAAAATTTTTTAACTGCTTATCGGATCTTTCACTAATTAAAGTGCTGAGGCACTGTTTTTCGACAGATGTGGAATCTCTTCAGATATATGGATTTTGTGACGGATCGATTCGTGCATATGGCTGCGCAATATATACTCGCGTTATCAACAAATGTGGCACTACTACTATCATTCGCCTACTCACTGCGAAGTCCAGAGTATCCAAAAAACAATCGTTACCCAAATTAGAACTTTGCGGCGCTCTTATTCTTGCTTTTCTTTTAGCAAAAACTAAACCAACAATTTCTAAAAAATCTTTAACCATTTTTCTTTGGACAGACTCACAAATAGTATTACATTGGCTAATAATAACCCGACTTTTGACTTTTGTTGGTAATCGAATCTCGGAAATTCAAGATTTAACCAAAGGCGCCCATTAGAGACATGTTCCAATGCATTGTAACCCGGCGGATGCTGCCTCTAGAGGATGTACTGTAAACGAACTTGTTAATTTAATATGGTACACCCAACCAAAGTTTCTATACGAAAACTCAGACAAATGGCCAAAGAACAGCTGCGACGATATCGACATGGAAGTTGTCAATATAGAGAAACGAAAATCAGCATTCAATACAAGCCCCAATTACATTTTGGAAATTGTGAATCAGCGGAGCAACTACACCAGCAGCCTTCGATTAATAGATTGGATGTTCCGCTTCATCAATAAATTTCGACATGGGCCCAGTCTTAATGACTCATTAATACTTTCCCCACGAGAGTTACATCACGCCTTTCTTTGCCTAATTTTGAATATTCAACACATACATTTCGCTAATGAGGTTCATCTTTTACAGAAAGAGCTTACGATAAATGGCCCGTTACGTTATTTAAATCCTTTTCTCGAGTATATCGAAGGATTTCAAATACTCAAAGTTGGAGGTCGATTGGAATCAGCAGATATTCCAGAAGAAAGGAAACACCCAATGCTGTTGCCAAACAAAAGCGAATTTGTTGAGCATTACGTTCGTCCTCTACATCGGAAACACTACCATGCAGGACCAAACTACCCCATGTCGTGTAACGATACATACAAATATACACATATATATACATATAATTAGATAGTAAGATTTGTAAGTAGTATATAAGACATGCATTTAATAAAATTAAATCAGAATGAAATATTTCTCAGATCAATGAAGATCTTTAGATCTTCAAAGATCACTAGAAAAAGTCCTGTATGATATACATACAGGCAACAATTGAACATTTGGTCCTTCGAGCCGGATAAAGCTCAAGGCAAATGAAATAGTCCTGTATGATATACATAAAGGCAACAATTGAACATTTGGTCCTTCGAACCGGATAGAGCTCAAGGCAAATGAAAAATTCCTGTATGATATACATACAGGCAACAATTGAACGTTTGGTCCTTCGAGCCGGATAGAGCTCAAAGCAAATGAAAAAGTCCTGTATGATATACATACAGGCAACAATGAAATATTGGAAGCAAAAGAACAAATTAAAAGAGGATGCAGTTCTAGTGATCTTTGAAGATCTTACATACATAAAATTTCCAAAAGAAATAGATGTTGAAGTTGATGTCATAATGGAAGAACACACCGAATGGTGGCCAATAGTATGAACACAAAATTGGGGTATCCTCTGGCGATGGTGGAGGATGAAAAAGATGAGAAAGAAGACCTTATTATTTCCCCGGACACTGGAAGGAGGCTGGTTATGTTGTCAAAGACGCAATTTTGATCCTGATCCTTTTGATGAAGAGCCAAGTGACGATGTGGAAACTAAAATCTCCGACGATGGAGGCATAACAAATGAAGATGACTCAGATGATTTTAAGTTTGATACTACAACCAAAAAGTAATGTTCTCAACGTGGTGCTGATGGTAGACGAAGTAGGTGCAAATCAACGGCCGCAGCGACACGGATCCCAAAGGTCAAAATATGCAGCCAACAGCTACGACGTCACTTAATAGACGAACATGACATGACCACATGCTGCGGGCACCTTACCAGCAGTCACTTTTCTCGCCCAGGAGTATGTTCAAAAATGAACATGTGCGTTGATGCCAAAGGGCAACACTTTTAGCATACATCAAGAAATTTAGTTTTATTAAGAATATAAGATAAGATAAGAAACATGTAAGAATATATACAGTCTACTAATCATAAATATGTATGTTCAAATATATTTAACAAACACATAAATATATATGCATTCATATGATAACTTGTAACCTAAGATATACATTTAGGCAATTGATTACTGTGCACTTAAAAACACTCCCATGTCATGCAGCATAAACAATGTGCTACATACATATGGACACACACACACACATGTATTGAGTTGTGTACCTAAAAACAACCCCATGGGGTGTGCATGCAATATACACAATATAATTAGATAGTAAGATTTGTAAATAGTATATTACTATAAACACAATACGGGCGACGGCGAATATTCGTCGTACTCGGCGATGCCGTCGGTGATTCGAACACACGATTGTATAATGTATTTGTATTGTATATATGAAGATTAACACAATACGCGACGGCGGCGAGTTTCGCCCACCATGACGATTTTTGATTCAGAGCTATTTCTAATTTTATCGCCTACCGCGGCGCCATAAACGGCATTGCCATATCAAAGAAAGTTTATTTTCAGTAAAATCTTTAGAATTTTCAAAACAAATGCAAGAAAATGTCTGCGCTGGCAATATTAAGATTGTTTCTGTTTGGTTTCGTCATTTCAATTTCAAAGTCAAAACATTGTGATATTTTTAACCGCGAAGTACGCACTAGGTGGCTATAAGCAAATAAAATGGATTTAAACGAACAATTAATAGAGGAAATACGTAAATATGAGTGCATATACAATTTATCATCACCGGATTACAAAAATGTGTTTAAAAAAACCCAAATTGTGTAAGAAGTAGCTAAAATAATAAATTTGCCGGGTGAGTCAAAGAAAAGCCTGTTTTATTATAAACTTTGTTCTAAAGTATTATAAATATTTGCAGAAGACAATTGTAGGAAAGGACTACGTGACACGTACAAAAAACGTAAACGTGCGCAGCGACTGGCTTCCGGCAGTGGTGCTCCGATTCCATGCAAAACATGGAAATATATGAACACATTAAGTTTTTTGGACAGCTACAGTGATTCTCGAGAGTAAATATTACATTTGTCATATTTGTATTCTTATAATTCAATCTTTTCCACTTAATAGAACCATCGGCAACGTGCCTTTTGACGCAATTATGGAAGAAATAGAGTGTTCTACTTCAGCAAGTACAAGTACAAGTCGTCCTCCCGAAGGTTATTACACTCCAAAACAAAAAAAGGAAGGCAGCAAGGGATGACGTTAACGATGGGTTCACTGACATGATGAAGGAGTGCGGGGATTCAGTAAAAGAATTTGCAGCCAGAGGCTAACCTAACCCCTCAACGCATACGACAAATTGAGGCGAAAGTAGTAGCCTTAGTGTATAGTGAATTAGGAAACTAGAAATTACATGTGTTTGACTGAAATAATTTTTTATGTATTATTTTTTAATTTTTTAGAGCAATGCGTTAGTCGGCTTAGTATTTAATTTGAATTTTTACGCATTATATTTACATATTTCTTATGAATTGTTTATTGTTACACTGTAGTGCAATTGTTATTTTGAAATAAGAACGCTTTTTGTTATTTTATATGAATTTTACTGAATGAAAAAGAAATTTAATAAAAAGTTAATAAAATTTCAGAAAATACTGGCTTAATTGTTAAATAAATACTCCGCCAATTCGTCTCTCGATGCAAACGCCTCAGCCGTTGAACGGTGGGCTTGCGAAATTCAAAAAGTTGGACTTTGCGAAGTTGTTTGCCTCCAAATTCCAGGAACGAAAGCACTATTTTCCGAATGGTCTACCAACTCTTCAGTAAAATATCCCGAGCTCCTGTCTAGCATGAGATAATTATGTAGCACAACTGTTGCTAACACTATTTTGTCAATATTTTTTGGTGCTGCATGTATATTGCTATGCTATTGCTAATATACCAAACGCATTTTTGATGTAAACTCTGGCGGAAGATAGCTTTTTGTTGTAGTGTTGCTTCAGAGGCGACAAGTTGCGGCCAGGATATGGACGCATAAGGTTTTCCTTAAGTGGAAAATCATTGTCCCCCACAAAGAAATACTGGAAGTCTTTATTTGTACCTAAATAAGTAAAGTATTTGTAATCATAAAAAATTAAGTTATTTTCAAATTTCACATTATTTAATTACCCGGAAGGTGATCGAGAGGAGGCAATACGATGTTTCTTCTTAATATCATTTTCCCAAAAGCACTTTTGGCGAAAATTCCGTCATCGCTTTGACTTCCTACTGCCCCAACATCAATAAAAGTAAATGTATAGTCGGAGTCACAAGCTGCCATAGAACTATGCAGAAACTTAAGACAGCATCCTTGAGATAAATACCTAAATATAACTTCCTGTTATTTACAATTCTAATATAAATTATAAATATTAATTACATCAATGTAATTCCCAAACGTGTTTCTTCATTTATCGGTTCTCTTCTCGAACACCGATGGAACTTGTCTTTTAATAAACAAAGAAGAGCATTAAATTTGTGAACAATCATCCTTGTTGCTTGGAAAAAGTGCTCTTTATCCATTGATTTCAGCGGTTTAAAACAAGTATCATGAAACCCTAATTCCTTTCTTGTTAAATTCACGGGTCGTATGTCTTCTTCTTGAACGCGATTTAAAATCTAAGTATATTTTACACATGTTTAACATTATATTTAACATTTTTAAAATTTGAATTAATCGAAAAATACGCTGATTCATATTTTTTTAGACTCACAAGCACTGACAGTTGCGTCGAAAATCGTCTGTATTGTGTTTTACACGGCGGCAACACTCGGCGAAAATTCGTCCGACGGCATCGCCGAGTACGACGAATATTCGCCGTCGCCCGTATTGTGTTTATGCAATATAAAAGATGAATTTAATAAAATAAAATCAGAATGAAATATTTCTCAGCTCAATGAAGATCTTTATATTTTCCCCACCAGCGGTAAGAGTCTAAATAATCGTCATTGAGTTTATTTACTTACTGTCAGGTGTTTCCAACTATTTTCCCATTTAGCCTCTGATAACAGTAGTGGGTCCTCATAGAAGGAACGCTAAAATTATGAGAAGGCCCCCTATTGGGAAAAATGAGTTATCCACAGTTGCTGGATCAACAAAAATAAGATCCTTAACCAGTTAAGTAGTAAGATTAAGGAACTTGAGAGTATGATGGCTGGCCAAAAACATATAAACCAATCAATGCGCGACTTAGTTAGCAACATAGTGATGCTACATGCCAAGGCTGAGAAAGTAGAAAACCTACCCAAAAGGATTATGGTAGGAAAAGCATCCCAAGTATCCAACATGGATAAAAATGTATGTGTAATAAAAAATATTCCAAGAAGACTGCGTGAGACTTTACGCCTTTTACCACCAACATAAAAGAAAAAAATTTAAATAAAACAGCGCAGCCCACTTACATCGGGCAGCGAAAATATTTCAAGTCGATAATACGGTTAAACCCGGCAAATGCGAAACATGGGAGGACGTTGTTAAGAAAAGAAGGGCGATCGAAAAGAAAATCAGATCTAGGCCAGACGCCATCATACTCTAAAGAAAACTTTGAAGAAAGACCTGCTTTTGGAACTAAAAAAGCAAGCGGAAAAGAGAGCTGACGCGTTTCAAAGCGCCTTAGAGGGAGTGATCGGTGAAATGGCAGTGATACAGCCCAAAACCCACAACGTCACGATTATGTTCAAAGATTTTGATGAAATAACTACTCTGAAAGAGATTTGCGAGGTCCTGCAAAAGCAGTGCGGGATACAGAATCTGGGGAAAATTAACATTAAAAGTATGCGAAAGACCCGAAGCGTTCCCAAATAGTTCTCATATGACTCCGCGGCCAGGATGCCAAGGCTGCGCTTAAGGTAGGCAAAGTTAAGATCGGGTGGTATATTTGCCGCCTCCTTGAATACTTTCATGGCGCACAAATACGGCTACCCCGTAGACGAGTCCCTGTGCACACGTTGTGGCGCCGGTGGACATGTAGCGAAGTATGCACCAACGACCAAAGTGCATGCTTTGCAAAGGAGCACACTCAATATTGAGTATGACTTGCCCAAAGTATTTGGAGATGGTAAAGTCGTTAGGAAAATAAGGATACTATAGCTAAAAAAGGCTCCATAATCGATCTACTGTTTTCAATCGACGCTCTAAGTAGGCACATAAAGTGGACGCTGTCGCAGCAAGAACACTTGCCAAAAACGTAGCTGGAAACAAAAGGAGTGTGATGCCGACCTTTTTGAGATAGTTTGGCGCTAAGTAAAAGCACCAGGCGAGGAAGCTACTCACTTGGTATCCGCAGTGCGGAAACTACTGGTCACAGCATGTGATGCAACTAGGGGTAGGACAGTACAGCTTAGTAATCAATGTTTGGAAAATGCAAACAGCCTCAGAAAAATATTTGAAACACAAAATAAGCTTCTAAAGTCAGCCATTGCCCGCATCAAAAAGAACTACTTTAAAAAGCTCTGTGAGGAAGCAAACGTAGATCTCTGGGGTACGGCGTAACCGTCAAAATTCAAAAATAAGACACAACAACCCAAAGCCCGTCTTATGAAGAATATCGTAGAAACATTATTCCCAAAACACCATCTGATTTCCTATGATAAACCACGAACCGAAGTTGTAGAGCCTCCGCTACTAGTTAGTGAAGAAGAAATACTGGCCATAGCGGGAAATATTAAGAGCAGCAAAGCGCCCGGTATAGATGTCATACCAAAGATGACCTTAAAAGAAGCCATGAATTTAAAACCAAATGTGTTCGCTAAAAAGTTCAGCGATTGGTTCTTGGCTAAATGACCACTCAATATCCCCTCACCATATCTGTCACACCACACCAATTCACATCCACATCTCCACACCTACTTACCATACATTCCACACCTACATACCAAACATTCCACATCACTACACCATGCACCAACACGCACACAAATACAACTTAACCACGATCACACCACCATGAAGACATCAATATATAAGGGCCTAGAAGAAGGATCCCGTCCGCTGTTTAGCATTTCGATTCGGTTACGACCACATCTCTTTATTTCGAGCACCCGCCTATGCACTTCGCTTTACTTGTACGAACGGTGAGTGAAATTAAAATTTATTTACTACTTAATTAATTATGGTCCTTCGAGCCCTAGTGGACGGCACTATGGGTTATAAAACATAAAATAAAAAACTTTTAAAATAACATGAAAAAAACAAGACCCGGTGCCTTTATTGAAAAAAACAAGTGCAGTGAACAAAAAAAAAAGCAAAAACAATGAACAAACAGTGAAAAAAAAGAACCGGTGCATTTATTGGAAAAACAAAAACCAAGTGCAGTGACAAAGTGAACAAAAAAACCCAAACGATGCAGTGACAGTTAGTGGAAAAAAGTGCAGTGTAATAGTATAAAGAAATATATACATATATAATATATGTTATATATAAAACAAACACATACAACCAAAAATTACTTTAACACAAAAACCAACAGGCGCGAAACCAAAAAACAAAAAAATCTAAACGCGTCGTCGAAACCCAAAAATATACAAGAAAAATATTAATCAAAAACGGGCGCACAACAGGCATCAGGACAGCTGGCGTGAAGGAAGTTGGGAAAGAAGGGAAACCCAAAAAACCCTCAAAAATAAAACACGTACAATCTCCCCAAAGATGTTTGTAAATCCTGTATACCATTAAAACTAGGAAAATCCGTTTTAACAGTTTAAAACCACGGGTACAGGAAACGTTAACGGAAAATATTTATAACAAAAAGAACGGAACTAAAAATTTAAGTACTATATACAAATAATTTTTCCTAACGTTAACGGAAAATTTCAAAAAACCGATACATAAAAAACAAAAGATCGGGTGATTATACTTATATACATATATACTTATATTTACACATATATGTATATACTATTTATATTATATTATATTAACAAATTATTGATTGCCTAAACTTATGTGCTTACATTTGTATATATATATACTCACAACAATCACAAAATAAAAAATAAAAATTCAAGTTTTTACTTGCAAAGAATTTCCGGCAGTACCCCTTAGGCTTAATAAAGCAATAAGCAGGACTGCGTAACGATAAGTAAGCTAAAGGCACAATAACAATTACAGCTAGAATCTAAAGCAAAAGACAAAAATGCAAACATACATATATATACATTCAATCGGCAACCAATATGCAAATTGCATTGACCGATAAATCTTATAACTAAACATTCTCTTATATTTTTACATATATATTATATCTCAGTGGGTAAAATACCTGCGTGTTACAATTTTTATTTTTCTCCACACTCTTCTCTCACGCCGAAAAATATCACGCGTGCACAGTCACACACATACACACTTGTACATACGGCATACGATCTGCCTATGCTCACATATCCCATATACAGTGGGTACAAATACATATTTTTATTTCATTTAATTATTTAAATATCGATTATTTTAAAACTAATTAAACGATGCGGTTAAATCATAGCAACAAATAAATAAATTATTCCATAATACAAAAAAATTTTTTGCTAAAAGAAAGCTAAAAACAATAATATAAAAAATTCTCAACTAAAAATTTCTTCAAAGTTTATTTTGGCAAATATCCCGCAATACCCCTTGTTCTTTGGCAAACAAACACAAGCAGGATTGCGCACAAACATTTCAGCACAATAATTCGTGTATACCTAGGTACAAAGTGCATTGACTTCAACCCCTTGTTCTTTGGCAAACAAACACAAGCAGGATTGCGCACAAACATTTCAGCACAATAATTCGTGTATACCTAGGTACAAAGTGCATTGACTTCAACGAGCTCTAACTTGCTTAAGTACATAAATACATATCTACAAGTTCACGCATTAGGGTGTACCGACATACCCCTACATAAGGACATAAAAACGATAAATAAATATTGATTGTTAATAAATTAAAAAATAAATACGACAGTAATTGTAAAAAACTAAATCCGCGTAATTAAGAAACCTAATTCGAATTAAAGACTCTTATTAATTAAAACAGTTTGCGGTTATACACATCGAGAGTAGAGCTGCCACAAATTCAATGTCAAGAGTTAAATTCAGGCATCCATCTCAAGGTGCCCACATGTGATACAGAAATCTTTCATGGTGGTTATGAACAATGGCCGTCCTTCCGGGACATGTTTACAGCCGTTTACATAAACCACCCAAAATTATCAAATTCACAAAAATTTTATCACCTCCGATACAAAACAAAAGGACAAGCAGGCGTCATAGTCAAACACTTCGCACTAAATGACGATAATTTCAATTTGGCTTGGGAAGCTCTAAAAGCAAGATACGAAAATGAAAGAATATTGGTCGATAAGCAAGTAACGATACTAATGAACTTGCCTAAAATTCAGAAAGAAACAAGTGATGAATTTATTATACTACAATCTACTGTTTCTAATTGTTTGTCGGTTTTATCGACACAAAATATTCCCACAGACAGCTGGGATCCTATTCTGGTAAATATATGCACCGCGGCATTACCAGAAAAATCGTTACTTTTGTGGGAGCAATCGCTCTCATCTCGGAAAAAATGCCCAACGTGACAGCAAATGAAAGAATTTCTAACTAACCAATATGAAATAGCAGAAAGGGTAACAAAAAACTAGTTAGAACTAAAAACGTTCAAAACGACCTCAATAGAAGCCCCAGTAGACCCCAAACTAGTAGCAATAACAATTTAAATAGAAGCTTTTTTAAAAATCAATTGTTCACATCCGAACAGTACAAGTATAAACTAACGTCGTGAGAACTATGTACAGGAGGGCACTTAAATCTTGCGATAAATTAAAAAAATTAAATATTGTCGATAGGAACAATTTTGTGAGAACAAAAAAACTTTGCACAAACTGCTTGTCACGTTCGCATACTCTAAAAGAGTGTGAAAGCAAGTTCAATTGCGTTTATTGTCATAAACGACGTCATTCTATGCTTCTTATAAATAATTTTTCCAGTTCACCCCCAGCAAATCCCGAAGTGCGAAATCTCGAAAATTGCCAAAACGCACCATGCTGCTCAAAGGCATTAAAAACTCAAACGCTACACAGCGAAAACCAAAGTAGAGTACTACTACCCACGGTAGTCGTCTCCATCGAACACCGAGGAGAGCTGTTTAAACTTAGGGCCTTAATAGACCAAGGATAACAACGATCTTTTTTTAGCGTCTAGCGCACAAATAGGCTACAACTGCCAACAAAACAATCTTTGAAATCACGGGAATGGGCGGAAGAGTAGTCCAAAACTCAAACAAAATCTGTCCCATTACCCTAACTTCCCCCAAAATGGATAAGCGCATTAAAGCAGAAGCTATTGTCTTACCGCAACTAACAAATATGCTTCCAAGCTATCACATAAATAGCACGCATTGGCAAAAGGTTTCACACCTAAAGCTAGCAGATCCCAACTGCAACACTCCCGCTCAAATAGACCTTCTATTAGGCAGCGATCTCATACCACAGATAATACTCGAAGGTATTGAGAAAATTTTAAATACACTATTGGCACAAAATACTATTTTCGGTTGGATCCTAAGTGGACTAGTTACGGAACCAGCGACTATAAACTAAAAACAGTTACCTTTGGCGTCAACTGTGCTCCATATTTAGCCATTCAAACACTCCACGAATTGGCAGAAAACACAAAGTCAGAATTTCCTCTGGCAACAAAAGTATTAAAAACTCAAACGTGTGTAGACGATATCCTGTCTGGAAGTCACACTCTTTCACAAGCATACGAGTTGCTAGCTCAAGTGCCACAAGCCCTCAAAACCGCAGGGGTTCCGTTAAAAAAGATAACGGCGAACCATCATAATATCTTAAAGGACATACCTAAAAAATCTGTTGGACACCAGTTTTCTTAAATTTGAAAAAGAAAGTACAATAAAACTCTGGTAATCCAATGGAATGCGATATCTGACCAGTTTTCATACCCTACAAGTCAATATCAGCATTATCCGCCATTACAAAACGACAAATTTTATCCTCTGTGGCAAAACTTTTCGACCCCGCAGGATGGCTTTCGCCAATTATGATACAAGCCAAAATCCTAATATAAAATTATAGTTAGATGGAACCGACTGGGACGAACAAGAAAAATCACTTCGTTTAGAAAAGTGGTTCCAGTTTGCGAGCAATCTAAATGATATATCACAGATACAAATCCCACGATGGGTAAATTATGCCCCAGAGCACAAAGTCGAACTACACGGCTTTTGGGCGCTTCTGAAAAGGCATATTGCGCAACTATATATGTTCGCACACAAAGCGGCACCGCGACCACAAATCACTTACTAGTAGCAAAAGCAAAAGTGGTTCCTTTAAAACAATAAGTCTACCACGACTTGAATTATGTGGGGCGCTACTACTAGCCAAACTCGTGTCCATCGTACAAACGCATTTAAACATGGCACAATATAAATTATATCCATGGTCCCATTCCGAAATCGTTCTAGCCTGGTTACAAAACCACCACATGCATGGAAGACGTATATTTCCAACCGAACGTCTCAAATACTCATACCTTACCTAGTAGGATCAGCCACTTGGCGACATGAAGCCAGTGTTGACAATCCTGCTGATCTAGGTACAAGAGGGTGCAAACCTCTGCTCCTTGTCACCACCACCATCTGGTGGAATGGCCACGATGGTTAACAGAATCTTCTGATTATTGGCCACAATCGGCAATGCGCAATATAATTGCCCCAGAAAGTCGAAAAATCGACTCCTTTCACGCAACATTGCAGGATAATGACATCCTTGAGCGATTTTCCTCGTATCCCCGAGCCCTCAGGGTAATCGATTACATGCTCAAGTTCATAGAGCGACTCAAAATTAAACTTAAAGGAGTAACTTCCTTATACTCCCAATGCGATACAGTGACGCACCTAGACTTACAAAAAGCAAAGGTCGCTCTTATCACATCTACGCAAGCGCGTTACTTCACCCGCGATATATCACTATTGAGAGAATCAAAAGCTATTGACAAGAGAAGTCCCCCCTTAGTTCCAAACCGATTCCTCGACACGAAAGGTCTTCTTCGTGTGAATGGTCAGCCAATTCAAGCCTAATGTATAACGAACGTCATCCCATAATTATACCAGAGAAGTCTCGACTCACCACATTACTCATCAATTATATTCACATATTAATGCTTCATGCCGAAAATCGCCTCATGCAACATATGGTCCGCCAGCAAAGAAGAAGGATCCCGTCCGCTTTTTAGCATTTCGATTCGGTTACGACCACACCTCTTTATTTCGAGCACCCGCCTCTGCACTTCCCTTTACTTGTACGAACGGTGAGTGAAATTGAAACTAATTTACTACTTAATTAATTAGTTCTACTTCCCAAACCAATTTAGCTTCCGGAGGAAACCGGTTGGAGTTAGCAATCCAAAAAGCCGGCGGATTATCAGAGAGGGAAAAAGAGGTCTACTATTGACGCACTTAACAATGTCGTTGACACTGCGAAATACGCAGTAAGTAAAAAGAGATGGAAAGGCGGGACTAAAAAATGATGCGCGTTGATTACCCTGGATGTGAAGAATGCCTTCAATTCGGCAAACTGGGCAACAGTAATCAAGGCTCTGAATGAAATACATGCTCCTTAATATCTTGTTAACCTTATTATAAGTTGTTTAAAAAAAAAAAGACGACTAATATTTAACACGGATGAAGGCACCAAGAGCTATTCGGCTTTAGCCTCCTTTTATAGAACGTGATGTATAATGGTGTGCTAAGAATAAGTCAACCAGAAGCCGTAAAATTAATCGCAAACGCGGATAAAATGCCTCAATAATCTCTAAGAGCCAAAAGGGGAATCAGCCAGCTTTAAAATGCATACTAATGGCGATGTTGCCTCCCAACTATCAACTAACATTAGAACAACCACAACGTCCAACAAACTCTTCTTTCAGACGTACTCCGTCAAACAAAAATTTCGGTTAAAATTATGTCGAAATTCAACGTTTTTGTGAAAACGAGTAAGTAAAATATTTAAAACTATTTTGAGCAATTCTACAGGGTATCATAGTTTCGCTCACCTAAAACTAATCGAGATAGATATAGGGTTATGTATATACATATGATCAGGATGACATATTTCTTGGCAACATAGACGAACCCCTTCCACAAAACGCCAATAATTGAAAACTTATAAATTGCTATAACTAGGCCACAAACCAGGGTACTAAACTGTAATTAGGTACAACGAATCGTAATAAAAAGGCGCATCTGTAGTTTGAAAATCGTGAAAAAGTGGACGTGGCCCCCCCCCCTCTAATAGGTTAAATTTATATATCACCCACTTACGCTATACCACCCATTTTTCACAGGACGAATCTTTTTTCTTTATAGATAGCCAGTGTTAAAATTGGACGATGCCCATCTCACCTCTAAATGAAATCACATATCTCCAGACCCACTTGACCACCCAAATTCGGTAGGTAACATTATCCCAACATTCCCATGTCATACTTGTAGTGCGAAAATAAGCGAAGTTGGACTAAAACCACGTCTACTTCCCATATGAACTAATTAAGATTTTCAAACATAATATCAGGATTTTCAATCATACTACCCATATACCTGGTTGACTCTGTACCATATATATATATATATATGTATAGATCAATACGCAAGGTATCCTAAGAAAATTAAGTGCAAATATAACAATGGATTTATTACAGTTTAAAGCTGAAAATGTGTGAAAATGGTCTACGTACTTCCCCAGCCCCATATATTACTTGTAATGATTTTCATTATTTCAGCAGACTTTGTGCCCAATGTGTCGGACAGTGTGTGAATTATTTTCACAAAATTATAAAGGAATATGCCTTTGAGTGTAATTTAGTATTGGAAAAAGTTAATGCAATTAGCTCAGACCTTTCTCTGCCCCTAATACCGTGTAGGTTGGTCAAAATATGTGGTATTTCAATGAAATTAGGTGATCAAGTTTTCTTAAAAGCGCTTTCTAGCGCTTGGTCTAAACCTCATATCCCTAATATAATGAAGCCGATCCTCTGGTTGACGTTTCACATTAACTCAATATATTACATTTAGCTTCTTCGCCAACACCTGCAGGTATTTCCCCGGCTTTAATCTTTACAAGTTGCAAGAATGTTCGATTACACCCGAATTTAGCCCTTGTTACCCTTACTTGTTATTTAATTATTTGGTTGCAACAAAATGATAAACTTATTGAATTCGTGAGAAAAATTCCGAAACTGGGCGAGGCAAGCCACAATTAAAGATTACATACGAAAGAGCGCTGTTTAATCGAGCGTATGTTTAGTCAATTAAAACAAAGGTTCCCGATTTCACAGTCGAAAATTCGCATGGCCACGGAGAGAATTCCCTCTATAATTGTCGCTTATTTCGTACTTCAAAACCTTGTTAAATTTTTGAAAGACGCAGATTTTCAGCCCCTAGGGAAAATTGAAAACAGTGAAGAGTTTAGAGTGCCCGGAACAGATACAACCAATAATTCTAGTTCTAAACCCGGACAAAAATTAAGAATAGGTATTGCTAACTATTTACAAAGTAGATCCAATTGAAACAATTTGTATGTTGTGTTTAATAAAATTATCTTTTATTGCATAAAAGGAAGAAACTGTAATTTATACCCAATTTATTAAATTTTATTTATTAAATGATAACAATTTTGCTTCTAAAACTGTGGCCTTTATTTCGTACCACTGCATTTTCCTATCAAGCTCTACTAGTTCGAGTTGCTCTTGTACAATAAGTATCTCCTTCCTCAAATTTAAACAAATCTTTTGATTTTGTAAACAGGGTGCTGCAACGCGTTGATATCCACATTCTTCTATTAATGCGATTATTAAAAGATAAGTATGTATAAATGTATAATTATGTACAATAGTTTTAATAAACTTTAAATGTTTAACCGTTTTTGTTTTAAGGCAGGTGCGTTCATTCTCAGTAGATAAAGCCGATGTCTCTGGAATATCTGATATGTCTTACGTTATCGGATAATATGTTGGTATTAACATCAGACGACTTTTCGGAATATTTTGGTTAAGAAACACGTGTTTCAAAATCACCTTGATTGACATTTAAAAATCTTTAAAAAATCGCGCATATTTATACTTGCATTTTAATGGTGTAATGCTTGGGTAATCTTAAGCATGTAGTAAATCAAGAAATAAGTTCTCAGAATCCTTCAAATGAAGCTGTAGATTACCCATTCTTTTTGAATCTGCTTTTGCTTTCAGACGCTACTTTCGGTTAGCAACTGTTATTATTCTCTGGTTTGGCGTATAAGCTTCTGATGATGTAGTCAACAGTAGTTTGCCCATTTTTTCCGCTGCTATTTTTTTTTGATTTTTAATAGATAGTACTTGAGATTACGTCAGTAAAACTTTGTCAACGGACCCCAAAGCTTTATTAAAAAAATAAAATTGGTGTAAGTGCTTGAAGAAAAAATGTGTAATTATGTTGAAAATTCTGGTGTTCTGGCTGGGTGGGTAGCAAATTGTGAATTGTATACAAACACTTACCCTAGCTCTTTTTTCTATTATGAATGAGTGACTGAAAGAAAGAACCAAGTTTGATGAACTAAACATGGCGCTTGTTGGAAAATTATTTTTTTTCTCGGGTGGGGGGTAGCAAATGCCTTCCGAATCATCAGTGCTATGTCCACTTGCAGGTCACCAAAAACCGCCCCTCTAGGGTACCGTCAACCACCATGGAACCGCGTTTTCACTTCCTCATTGAGAGATTTACATCTCCGCACTTGCGTCCAGGTCTCGCTTTTTGCTGCGTAGCAAAGTTTCTGCGAATTTCTGCATAATAGCCCAGTTAGCCTCGATTTCAACCACGCTGATAAAGTCGTTCGCGTATATTGAACCGACCAGGTCTTCTATGGTGGTGGGTCTCTTTTGCTATCGCTTACATTTAAAGTACGTGTGTTCAGCGTTGTCTTCAGTCGCATTGTTGTATAGGCATGCCAGCTCTTCGACTTTTCCCATTCTGTAGAGGTACTTTTTGAAATATCCATGACCGAATAGTAGCTGTGCTAGGTAGAAGTCGACTTCTCCGAATTTACGACTTGTCCATAAGTTTAAGTCTCTTATAAGTCTCAAATCTCTGCTCCGTATAATAGGACGCTGATGGTCGTGGACAGCAGAAGCTTTCTCTTTTGTTGGCTAGACCCCCCTATGTTGGCCATTAGTCTGCTGAGTTGGGAGAGGATTTTCACTGCCTTTCTGCTTATTTGTTAGCAGTAGTAGCTCTGTTTTCTATGTAGCGAGCTGAAGGTTGTGTGAGTCAAGCCATGCATGCGTCCGTATCATGACCTGGCCTAGCTTTCTTCGCGCATCTTCTGTGTCACGGGCTGTAATTACTGCTGCAATGTTGTCCGCGTAACCAATTAGGTACGATTCGTCTGACATTTCGAGTTTTAGTATGGCGTCGTAGCTGATGTTCCACAAGTCTGGGTCTTGTGCAGCTACTGACGTAATTTACTAAAGAATTATTAATTTTGATGTCGATATCATATTCGATTTGATTATGTTGTAAGTTGCAATAGATAATAATAGAATAGTGAATAATTATGTTAAAATAGCATAAAGTGGCTGTTGGTTTGAATTCGCGATTTACTTTCGTGCCAAAATTTTTGGAATCAGTTCAAAGTGTCACAATCCTACAAAGCAAATCTTGTGGTACCAGCGCAATGAGAAATGTTTCCTTACGACAGTATCTATTCAACAGCTCTACGTCCGCAATCAGCAACTTGAGCGTTTAATATCGTACCCGTTCTCAAATAGAGTGCGTGTGTACTTACAGCACTTATTTGCTAAGAATTGCCAAGATTCCCCCTTTTCATTCATTTTTCGTTCATTGACTATCAGGAAAATACACCACATCTGATGCAATTCATGGAGTTATTGTTATTTATGTTTCCGCTGGTTGTTGTTATAATTGGATCTTTTTCGATACACTGAAATTTACAAAGAATTTCGTGGACGTCTTTTTTTATACATAAATGAATAGTAACATTATTTTAAGAATAGTGTAATGTTACAATTTTAGATTAAACAACTTACTAAAATGTTGTTAAGTTGTTGTTAAGAAACCACATCTACCTAAATTGCAATTAATATAAGACGAGCCTATAACAAATCAATGCCCATGGCTTCACACAGCAAACATAAAGCATCAATTTACTGGTGGAAAAAAAATATCGCTCAACTAAGTCGAGATTCAGTTGCAGAGGAGCCCCCGAAAAAGTTGAGGAATATAAAGCGAAGAAAAAGGAGCTTAATCATGCCATCGATGTAAATAAAAAGAAAAATTAAAAAATTTACAAAAAAGCGTAATTGAACAAATAAAGAAAGATACGATATTAACAGTGAATGAGAGTCTCCGCAGATCGACAGCTAAGTTTATAAGAGATCTTAACTTATAGATAAGTCGTGAATTTGGAGAAGTCGACTTCTACACACCTGCTATCCGGTCAGGGATACTTAAAAAAGTACCTCCACAGAACGGTAACAGTCATAGAGCCGTTATGTCTATACAAGGACGCAACAAATAACGACGCTGAACTCACATTCTTATAATGTGTGCGATGGCAACGAGAATGTAGAATGTAGAAGAAATTTGCCCAATAAACGCGGACACTTTAATCAACGGAGAGCGATGCAAACTGGGGGAATGTCTAAACATAGACACCAATTTGGCTACGTACCAATGAAAAAAATTTAAGATCATACATTAATGCAAAAGTTGTTCCAGGGTGAGCGACGGTTCCCTAGAGGTCATTATCCTCGTGTTTAAATCGTTTAAAATTTGCTTTGAAACAGCCATGTCCACAAAGAAAATCTACCTCGCCGTGTGATCAATTTATCCCTAGAACAATGTTGAGGATTAGTCGGAAATTCCAGCGTCCATTTCGACTGCTTCACGTGGTTGTTGACAGCTCATCACGGTTTTTGTTTCGTCATTTTTTAAAGGTGTTGTGTTTTAAATTATCCATTATTGGAACATAACCTCTTTGGCCAAGAGATCTTATGTGTCTGCGATTATAAGAGCAACATCTTCAGGTACTTTACGAAATGCCGAACATATTCTTAAGACGCAAGTGACGTAGATAGAAAAGATATGATGTCATTCCGAGGTCTTTCTTCCGTACTTTCACGCATATTCTTATTTTTTCATTCAGGAATTCAAATCATGAATTTATCACTTATCAATAATTTACAATACATATACGCGCACTGCTCTATATGAACATATATACGTACACATGTAAGTATGTCAGCCAATAGCTTTCCTATAAGCGCCTTTTCTCAACGATGCCAAAAGCTAAAAATCATAAATTGAACAATTTTCTAATGATCCTTCGAAAAGGGAAAAGTGGCCAAAAACACACAAAGCACGGAATAGACAGTGACAAAAGTGGCAACATAGCTCATGTCGATTTAATATATTTCACAATTCTGAAATATTTTTTTGTAGTTCCCAAAAATCTCGATTTTCATTGACGCCGCCATTAGAACAATTGCGCGTAATGTGTATTGACTAAAATTTACTTATTAATGGTATATCAACTTAATTGCATACTTATACATTTTCTGCCAACCCATTATGTTATCAGCCTTAATCACATATCCTCACAAAAGTCACCATCCTCACATTATCACCTTAAGCTACCGTAAACTCACGCCCAAAAACAGCCCTCACAATACAAAAATATCTGTTTTTGTTTTGCTTTATATCAACATTTGTACACAAATTTACAAATAATAATAATAATAACCCAATAATTAATCTCCTCCCGCCCAAGCGACGCTATGGGTGCAATCTGCATACGTGCGAAAGTAGCCGAGTCATAAAAGGCAGGAGAGTTTTTTAAGAGTCGAGATCTAAAACTGCACAGCGAAAGAAGTAAAAATCTCAACAGCTAAGGTTTAAAAATACGTTATAAGAAATTGTAACGATTTTATTTATTAAAAAAAAGCAATATAGTCTTTCTTATTTTGAAAAGTGAGTATATATATATATCATAATTTGATTTAAAAGATTTTAGCTAAGGGGATAAACTGCCTCGAAAAGCGCACCGGAATATTAAATTTAACTTCAGGCAGGAGATAAGAACTGCAAACTTTTCGATTCAGGATTTTTACTAAGAATATTAATTTTATCAATTATAATTTAAAGAAAATATATCTTTTTTTGAAAGTAATTTAGGACGATTCCAACGGTCGTTGCGACAAATGTAATTCAACTTTTTCGGTTGCTGCTGGTGGATATGCTTCTCTTCAAACTTTATTCATATCAGATTTTTTCATCGGAGAGAAACTAGATTTGAATCTATCGACGATGGGAGGCGTGTGGGCGTACCTTCCATTATCTGGAGTGAATGTTAAAATACTTGAACTTTCACAAGAAAAAGGTGAAACGTCGGATATACTTTTTTCATTAATTAAAAGAAGCTTGGAAACTTTTGATTTGACTGATAAATTGATCACTTACTGTGGTGACAATGCGCCAAATAGTTTCAGTCGCGTTGATCGGAAAAGTGAAGGAAGGTAGGTAGGTAGGTAAAGTGGCTGTCTAACGACGCACCTAGAACTATAGGAGGACCGTTGAGATACCACCGGTACTAAAGTTCCCTCACTCTATCGTCTCCTCTATGAACCAACCTGTGCTTCTGATGAAGCTCATCAGTACAAATAATTTTATATAAGCAACTTCCGATACGTATCCAAGGAACCCTCGACCGATAGTTGCGATTATTTTCCTGTAAAGAGCTTTACATTCGCATAGACGATGTTTTACAGTCTCTTCTTCTTCTACTTCCTGACAGCTTCTACAATAGTCGTTGTAAGGTACAACTATCCTGCGGGCATGTCTAACAATCCTATCAGAGTTCTTATGACATTCCTTTTGAATTTTAATAGTCGGTTTATGCGACTCACTCTCCATTCCCGCCACGTAAGTCTGCTAGTTGAGCAAATTATTGATTATCTCCACCGAGACTCAGCTAGATTTGTAGCATGTTCGCAGATTAAGTGTTTGCAAGTTTCCAGAGGCATAAAAATTCCCTATTTTTCAGGGATTAATTGTTAAGTGGTATCAGTTCTGGCTAGTTCATCTGCTTCGCAGTTACCAGGGATATCACTATGCCCTGGAACCTATTGCAGGTTTATCGTGAAGTAAGATGTTAGATGCTCTAATAAACCAAAGCCATTCTTTCACTATCTTTGATGAGACCATAGGAGACTTCAGTGATTTCAAGGCCGCTTGGCTATCCGTATATAATGTCAAATTATATTGTTATTGCAGACTTGACATATTCATATAACCGAAAAATTGCATATATGCTCCTTGTTGTGAGCCCCCTTTTTGTCAATACCACAAGGCTTTCTTTGATTGCTGTGATCTCCGCCTGGAAAACCCTGCAGTGGTCTGGTAACCAGGAGGCGATTTTGCTGTCTAATGTTGCGGAAAAGACACCACCTCCCAGGTTGGATTCATCCGTGTAGATGCTAATTCCTGCATTCCTGTCCACCCCGTCCCTTTCCCACTTCTCTATGGTGCGGAAGGCAATACTGTGGACCGAATTTAGCTTCAACTCTATTGGATTATGGAAATCCGTGGTTTTGGGTAGAAACGGAAATAAAATAAGTGTCCTAGAATGCCCCTTGTAGCAGGCGACTAATTGGGAGGATTCCCTCAGTCTGAGAGCTGACTTTGCTGCCACTTGCTTACAGATCAGGTTAGTTGGCAATAAATGTATTATGACGTTTAGTGCCTGGCTTTCCGTTGTTGTAAGAGCTTCACTAATGCATGCATTGGCTGCTCTTTGTATAATTTCCATACGCCTCACCGCGTATTTCTTCTCCATTATTGGATTTGGTCTGATAACTGCTGAGTAGAGCCAATAAGCTATCCGATGCGTTAGCCCACATTTTTGGCCCACCATCCTTTTAAAGATGTAGAGTGCCGTAGCTGCTTTCTTCACCATAGTATCAAAGTTTTGTTTCCATGAAAGCTTCTTGTCAGAGGTTAGTATTAAGTAACTTGCCTTATCTCCAATTGTTAGTCTGCTACTATTTAATACTGGTTCCGTCACTACTGGAGTATTATGTTTCCTGGTGAACAATACTAGCTCTGTCTTACCAGCATTTAAGTTTATTCCGCACGATACAGCCCAACGATCAATATCGTCCAAGATCGTTTACATTACGTTTGCGAGAGTATTCGGGAATTTACCCCCTTCTTTTTTAGATCCAACTACAATTTATTCATTGTCAGGATCCATAGAAAGGGGGATAACACGCCTCGTTAAGGTGTACCCCTTTGGACAGATCTGCACATCGTTGACGCTCACAGCTTGAAATTATTGACCTGCTCGTGAGCATCTGTTCAATTAATTTCCTGAAAGGTTCAGAGATGTACAGATCCTTAAGCGCACTCAGTATAGCCCTAGGGTGGATATTATTGAGGCTCCTTCTATGTCTAAGAAGGCAATTAGAGTGTATTCTTTAACTTCCAGAGATTTTTCAGTCTTCGCCATCACAGAGTTAGCTCTGTTTCTCTGGATTTTCCTTCAGAATACGCATGCTGCGAACCAGCCAACTTTTCTGGGTTTAGTTTGTTTCTTATATGCTGTAATTGAGTCGGGAATAGACCGTCTGGTGCCGGCGACTTGAAGGGCTTGAAGCTATTTATTGCCCAGCGTACGTTACTTTCTGACACTAAGTTTATAAGAGTGGAGTCTATTTCTGCTCCACTGTCTTGAGTATATTCTTCAGTATGCCTATCTGGGAAGTGGGTATTCATTAGCAGTCCCAGTGACTCTTCACTGGATACCGTCCAACTGCGGTCTGGCTTGTGAAGATAACCGATACTATGCACCGATTGTGCTATTATTTTCCTAAGTCGATGTGTTCTCGATATCATTACAAAAATATTTCCAAGAATTTCTTTTTGCTCTCCTAACTTCCTTTTTGTATGACCTAGGGAGGTTGTAATAAAAATCCCAGTCTTACTCGCCTTGGGATTGTTTAGCTAAATTGAAATGCTTTCCTCATTCTTTCTGTAACTTTTTAAGTTCGGGAGACCACCAGGGGGCGTAATTCTACCCCTACTTCGTGTTATTGGACAATCCACTTTTAATATTTGCCGGTAAAATTCAGTGAATTGATCAAAGAGAATGTCGAGATCCTCCTTACTATTGGGCTGGAATGTCAGAATCATGGGGATATGTTTTTCCAGCTATTGCATGTGCACCTGCCAGTTCGTTTTCCTATGATTCCTGAAGTTATTGCCTCTATCGGCGCTTTCCTCTATTATACATTCAATATATCGGTGATCCGAAAAGAAATGTTTTTCGAGGACTCTCCATTGGGTTACCCTGTCAAATATTACTTCCGATATAAGTGTGATATCCAGTGCTTCCTGTCGGTTTCTTGTAATAAGCGTTGTCGTACTTCCCTTATTACACAACAGTAGCTTTGTGCCTAGTAGCTAATTCAAGAGTCACTCACGTCAGTCGTTGAAATCTGTGGTGCCCCAGACTGTGTGATGCGCGTCTGAGTCGCATTCAAGTTTAATCATGCACTTGGATGCCGCGCTAGAGGTGGCGCCAGCTCTTCTTCGTATGGCATATAGCACAACACCAGCCGGTAATCGCATATTGTCGTTTCCAGCTTACTGCTGCTGTGTCGTTTTTGCTATAACGATGTAATATAAACAAGTTAAGGTTCTTCTTTGCCATTATGCAGGCTCTGATTTTACCTTCACAATCAGCCATAAATAACTTATAGCTCGGTCTCCTCAGTCCACAAATACGCCCTCCATTAACCCAGGGCTCTTGAATGAGGACAAACTCAGGTTGTTCTATTGCCACGCGGTAATTAGGGCGGCTGAAGCTAGTTTGCTGTGATGAAGATTAATTTGTAGAAGACGCATTAACTATTGTTGTATCTGCATCTTCCTGAAACTCACTTAAAGCTCTCTCTCAGCATACAAGTTTTATAGTCTGGCAGCAGGCTCAGTCATGGAAGAACACTCACCTTGCTCTATACTTTCCAATCGCTCGAGGACTCCATAGGACCTTCCTCTATTTCGCATATCTCGCTCTCCGATACTAGATGGTCTGCAGAAACGGCGTCCGACTTGCAAAGTGTTATCTTCCGTTTGTGAATCCGTAATTTATCTCCGGCCACTTTTTGACAGGGGTTCCATGAATTCTTTTGTTAATAACAGAATCTGCATCGTGTCCCTTTTGGTGTCCATGTCAGATTCTGCTACGCTATCCTCAAATACCTTGCCGAACTTCCACCCCTCCATGGACAGAATCGGGTTGCAGGTTCTTATGAGCTGTATAATCTGGTCCGGCTGTGATGGTGATCCATACCCTTGCCCTTGGTCTAGATGGTATGTCCTTTTTATCTACTGCTACCAGTTTTGTGCCGGGGTATACCTCCCCTACCTTGGCTGTAGCAGCTTTGTATAGTGCGACCGATCTCTCGTCGTCGCATACAATCATTTTAATCTGGCCCTGGTAATAGCCCGCATCTGCGCATGACGGTGGCAGACTTGGATTGCTTAGAAACACTTGCAGCGCCACGTTTGTCAGTGCAGTCTGCACGCATTTCCATTGGGCTCTGAGGATTCTTCCTTTGGGATCCTCATCCAGAACGCCAATGACGATTCGGTTCCGGGCCACTTCTGCAAATGATTTTTCGGGCGTCACACCACCACCAGCCTCTTTGGCATCTCCCCCTCCCCCTGCTTTTCAGCCGTGTTTTGGCTGCAGGGTTTGGGTCTGGCTGCCTCCGGCGCTACTAATTTCTTGGGGCAAGCTTTAGTTACTGAACCTTTACTTGTGCTTGCCTTATCTTCGGGATCAAGCTTCGCTCCTGTCCTCTTGCTGGTTGTTGCCGAGCTCGCTCCAATCGCTGCTCTTTTTGGGAGTAACTAGCTCCCTCCGGCTTTTTTTGTGGAGATCGGGCCTCTCTCATATTTTTGTTTATATTATTTTTTGTTTCATATTATTTTATTTAGATTTAGGTTCATATTCCCTATCACGGAGGGCGCCAGGTATCCGTAAGCTCTGTTCGGGACTGGCCTCGTCAGGTTGATCCTTGGCAAGGCTCGCATGACACTTTGATCCAGCTCCTTATCTGTATGATGTGCTATTGAGGAACAACGAACACATAGGTAAGAAGAGCTAGATTCCTCACGTCGACACCCTCGGAGAGGTTTCAGTGGAAAGTTTCTGCCAAAGTGAAGTAAATATTTTGCAAATTTAAAGAAACTAAAATAATAATGCGTTTCGAAACGCATGTAATGCACTTGATGTTGAAATGGAGAGCATTGTTGTTCAGATCTACACACATTTTTACATCAACGCCATTCGTACAGAAGCATTAAAGTCAATCTGCCAGACTTCTGAAGATTAATACGATCAACTGGTTGGTTACTATAAAACTCGGTTCATTAGCTTGAGAGAAGCTATTTTGGTGAAAATCAATCAATTGTTTCAACCTTTGAAAACGTATTTCGACGACCTGATGAGATGTGTCCGCCATTTTTTCGGTAATCCACTATCGCAGCTCTGGTTCATTTTTGTTCATGAACAGGTGAAAATATTTTTATTAACTGAAATTTTTCCAAAATCGAGAAGTTATTTAATTATTATCTCATTAATTTTAGGTCATGACTTTCTAAGAAACAATAAACAAAATTGTAGAGAATGATATTCCAGTAATTGCAATTTACAAATACTTGCAACATTTAATGAACAATTTCCAAACATCCAACCAACACAATTACTTTCCGTTGCAATTAAAAGCAGAAGCAATTTGAAGTAGAGGCTAAACAATTTATAAGTAAATATTTCATTTTACACATCTAATTTTTATTTGTCTTCAATATGTCAATAAGGTAATTGCTACGAATATCTTGCTAATATAAAACTATTTGATTGGGTCCTGCTAACTGACTGGTGCCACTCACTGATAAGCTCGACTGGAAAAAAATTGAGGAAACGTTTGTTTTTCTCACAGAAAATAATATTTTGAAACCATCAGACACTACTTACCATAAGCTGTTCGAACAATTCACTTATAAAATATTTCTCAGTACATAGGTGACAAACGAATTAATAAATGGAGCAAAGAGAAGACATCCATTGACAAACGTTGGGCTTTTCTGTTGAAAGCAAAACATACCATTCGTTGAACTTTCAGAGATCATTGAATATGCTCTGACACTATCAGGAACATCGGCACCGGTGGAACGCATATTTTCCGCCATCACCGTAAAATCGACTTTATTTGTGAAGAATAATTTAATTTTTTTTGTTTGGAATTTGTCACTCACTTAAAATCGCACCATGAGCTTCTTCGAAAAGACGTCTTCAACAATTCCGGAAACACCGTCTACTTCAACAACTGATATACAAGCCATCGAACCAGACAGTGATTGAATCATTAATCATTTTAAATATTACTTTATTTTCTCTTTTATCATTTCTATTATTTTTGAATAAAATTGTGTTGCTCTCTCCCCCATTATATGTTGAAATTTTCAGTGAATTATTATGTGGAAAAAAGCGATGACTAAACAAACTGTCCCGGATTAGCTGGGAAAAATATGGTCAACTAAGTCTAACCAAAGTTGTAAAACGTGTGTTAGTAATATACGGATATCTAAATTCTTTACACCAACTTTTATCAAAATTGAGCACACCTTTGCTTTCAAGACCATGGTATCAACATGACCACTAAAATTAAGCTTAGGGTCCTTATTAACTCCCAAATCAACCAAGTTTAAAGCTTCCTTTAGACTATTGTATTTAATTACATAAGGAGAGGGTTGCACTATCTACGGGAAAAGAACATCGTCTTACATTTATTGAGATTCAATGGCAAATCATTTCTATCACACCAAGCATGCAAATTTTTTAAGTCAACCTTTTATCAGTTGAAGTACATGATTTAAAAAGCTTTACGTCGTCGGCATATAATTTTTGAGTATTTTATTACAGAAGAGATATCGTTAATAAACAACAAGAACAGAATCGTTCCAAGATGACTACAAGGGACACCTGAAGAGACATTATTTGGATCTGAAAGAGTATCATTACGTTGTGTTCTGTTATAAAGGGTAAGGTAGATTTCCCTTTACGAAATCCATGCTGAACAAAAAAATTTAAAGAAGAAATTGAAAAAGTTATTTGGTCTGCGATGATATCTTCAAAAATTTAGGTATAACTGACAGTTTTGTAGTACTCCTTGTGAGAACTAAATATCCATACGGAATTTAGCCCACACAACGTATGACGACGCACCTTGTTAAATAAATACAACACTGCGAGTATACAAGTTCTCATATACAACAGCCACTTCTAGCAACACACGCCATTCTAAAGCAACATGTTGCGAAACAACAGTTAAACCACGCCACGTAAACAACACAACAAGTATTGGGCTGCAACGGGAAAACCACGCCACTTCTAGCAAAACACGCTATCCTAAAACAACATGTTGCGAATGGGCGAGCAAGCAACACACGGCTTGGCGGAAAGCAATCAGACCGATCATCAGTGAGTCAGCACAGGACTGTAACCGCGAACACAAGTACGGCGAACACAAGTAGCGAACACACAGTCTCCTGTGGTCCGGGATTATTTTTCCACGGCTATACGCGAGAGGCGGCAGAATCGCCATCGAGGCCTACACGGGTAGTAGCAGAACCGCCGTCGAAGCCTACACGAGCTGCGGGAGAAGCGTCGTCGTAGCACGTATTGGGTGGACATCATCACCACAGGACCTAAAACGTAAGGCATCGTAAGTCGCTTAGCAAGCCCAGAGCTCGGCAGAGTAGAATACGCTATCGTATAAGCTATTCAAGGGAAGCGCGGAAAGGCGGATGACGTTACTGCGGTAAGGAGTGAATGTCTCGCAGTGAGTCGATCCTCTGGCAGGCATTTCACTCCTTAGCGTGCAAAGGCTGGAAGTCACGCGCGAAGTGGGTAGTGAGTCGATCCTCTGACCTGCTCCAAGCTTGGCATCGCGGCCGCTTAATTCCGCCTGATAGTGATGCGCTAATGGGCCACGTAAATCGCTACTTTGTCATAGCGCTATCATCGGGTGACGCCACTACAACGCGGAAGACACCATTTTGTAATTGGAAATTGAATAAAGTACGATTTGTAAGAAGAGCCCCACAGTTTACAAATTTATTGTAACGAATCCTGGCCACGGCAAGTATACCTAAGCAAATCACAAGAGGCAGGGGCAGTAAAAGCTTCGTTACAATTAGCGCCCGATCAGGGACCCTGCAAATCGTATTACATCAGGAAGGTATTTTAACGGAAAATGACAGATCTTATGTGGTTGGACAGCGTATCTAAGGAGCAACTAATCTCCTTCGCAGAAAATTTCAGAAGACACCACTTCCACCAGATCAAGGCAGAGGAATCGCGGACACTTTCGTGGAATCATCACGACGACAGCCGCCACCAATAATCATGCCGAATAACGGTATGTCACTTCAACAGGACCAGATAGCTACATTCTTCGTCGAGACTTCGAGACACTAGCCGACCTTATCACGCTTGCAGAAGAGTACGAAGGCATCGGAGAACAGTAGAGACATTTCGCCGCGAGATGACGAGACATATCATAGGTGACCACGAGGTAAGAAATACAACGCGGTCAGACCATCCACCCGGCCAATCCGCATCAGCACGTTCACAACAGCGTCACACGGTTTCCCAAGACAATACGACGGTAAACGCGCATCACCTACAACCACCCACGAACCAAACTTTTATGCCTGAAAACACATGCAGGAGATGTGGCCAGAAAGGACATTACGCTAGGAGGTGCCGTAATCCCAGAAAGATATTTTGCTGGGAGTGTGGTCGAGCGGGTGTGTTAACCACAGAATGTTGCGGCCGACGACAGGAAAACGGCCGAGGGTTCCGCCAGGGAAAAGGCGCGGCGAACCCACAGAACTCAGCGCCGACCCACCAGTAATTATGCGTCAGGAACGCGGCCGCTTATACGCCTTAACCAAACTTGGCGGAGAACCGGCGGAAGCCGTCATCGACACTGGTGCCTCAAAAAGTTTCGTATCGTCACGACTTGCAGAACGTATGGACACGACCGGGAGTGGTAAGAAGGTAACCGTAGCAATGCAAATACAAATGGCCGACGGTACCACCAGCAAGATTTACGACGCCGTAAAGACCAACCTCGAACTCGGACAGTCATCACTCTAAGCAGTATTACATGTTATGCCCAGTGCGATTGATGACGTCATACTCGGATTAAATACACTGGGGAGCATGGGAGCTAAGATATCCTGCGGAGATCACCAGGTAGTGCTGACAACGCCAGATGCTCACCATTCAGCGGCCTTCCACAACACGCCATCAGAAAAGGTAGACAACGCAACCCCAACTACACCAAATAGCCGACTACTAAAACTTAGTAGGACGAAGCGCAACAAAAAACGTAAACTAAAGTGCAGGAGGATTAATAGAGTCGAGCCTAGACCGATCTCCAACTAGAGAAACGAAGCGGCCCGCATACGCGACTTCAAAAATGATGAAACCATGAGTGGAGTGACGACAGTGGCGGAGCATAAAATCACTATGACCGACAACCGCCCCATCAAGCAACGATATTTTCCACGAAATCCAGCGATGCAAGCTATTATCAACGATGAGATCGATGAGCTGCAATCGAAGGGATGCATCGACCCGTCTCACAGCCCACACAGCGCGCCGACTGTATTGGCCCGGAAGAAAAACGGCGTATATGCGTGGATTATCGGCAATTCAACGTCCGATCAGTACCCGACTCATACCCCTTACCTAGGATAAAACACATATTAGACAAGTTACGACGAGCGAGGTATATTAGTAGCCTGGACCTCAAGAACGACTACTGGCAAAAACCTTTAGAGCAAGGCAGCCGCCCATACAGAACCTTCACCGTACCTGGGAGTGACCTATTCCAATGGCGCGTCATGCCATTCGGCTTACATTCGGCACCTGCGACGTTCCAAAGGGTACTCGACCAGGTCATATGCTCTGAGATGGAACCACACGCCTTCGCCTACCTCGACGACATAATCGTGATAGGCTCTACATTCGAGGAACATATACAGAATCTACGAAAGGTACTGCAGAGACTACAGCAGGCCAAATTTCGAATCAATCCTGAGAAATGTGAGTTTTTTAAGAAGGAACTCCGGTATTTAGGTCACGTGATCAGTGACAAAGGCATCCACACCGACCCCGAGAAAGTAGCAGCAATCCAGGAGCTTAAGCCCCCGACTAGCGTAAAAGAAGTACGCCAATATCTTGGGATAGCCTCCTGGTATCGCCGCGACGATGAGCCAACCGCTCACCACTTTATTAAAGAAAGGGAGACACTGGAAATGGGGAGCTGAACAATAAGAAGCGTTTGAAAAAATCAAGTGCAAGCTAACAGAGGCTGCTATCCTCGCATTTCCGGACTTCAGCCAGACATTTACCTTGCAGACGGACGCTAGTAACATCGGCCTTGGTGCGGTGCTGACACAGAAACTGGAAGGAGGTGAACGCGTAATAGCTTACGCTAGCCGCAAATTGAATAAGGCGAAATGGAGTGCCTCGACATAGTTTGGGGAATCCGTAAAATTAGACCCTACCTAGAGGGATATAGGTTTAAGGTGATAACGGACCATATGTCACTGAAGTGGCTGAATTCCATAGAAATCCCTTCCGGTCGTATAGCACGATGGGCTTTAGAGTTACAGCAACATACCTTCGACATCGAGTATCGGAAAGGGAAACTCAATTTAGTAGCGGACGCACTGTCTCGACAACCACTAGAGACCATAAGACAAGCGACGACGGTGACGCCACAATGCAACTGGTGGCGAAAACGAGCTGAGAAATTATGCGCAAACCCCGAAAAGTACGCGGACTACATGGAAAAGGATGGCCAACTCTATCGCCACATTCCGTGTCGATTTCAGGATGAAGAGGCTGTACCCTGGAAGCTATATGTGCCTGAAACCCTCCGCCTAAGAGTCCTGCAAGAGAACCATGATATACCCAGCGCCGGACACATGGGTATGTATCACCTAAAACTAATCGAGTTAGATATAGGGTTATATATATTGTATATAAATGATCAGGATGAAGAGACAAGTTGAAATCCGGGTGACTGTCTGTCCGTCCGTCCGTCTGGCCGTCCGTCCGTGCGAGCTGTAACTTTAGTAAAAATTGAGATATCTTTATGAAACTTTGTAGACATGTTTCTTGGTACCGTGAAATGGTTGGTATTGCAAATGGGCGTAATCGGACCACTGCCACGCCCACAAAACGCCATTAATCAAAAACAAATAAATTGTCATAACTAATCTCCACAATAAGATACAAGACTGTTATTTGGTACACGAGATCACATCAGGGAGGGGCATCTGCAGTTAAAATTTTTTTTTTTAAGTGGTCGTGGTCCCGCCAGTAATAGGTTTAATGTGCATATCTCCTAAACTGCTAATGCTATAATAACAAGATTCACTGGAAGCAAATGTTTTTAGAACCTCTACCAGTGTGAAAATAGTTGAAATCAGGTGACAACTCCGCCCACTCCCTATATAACGGTACTGTTAAAAATTACTAAAAGCGCGATAAATCAAGCACTAAACAAGTCAGAGACATTAAATTTTATCTCTAGGATGGTATGAGATGACTTTAAAGGAACCGCGTTCAAAATTAGTCAGTGGACCTGGCACCGCCCACTTTTAAGTGAAAACCCATATCTTGGGATCCGCTTAACCGATTTCAACCAAATTCGGTACATAACATTCTTCTCGTATTTCTATGTCATAGTGCGAAAATCAATTCCATCTGATTCTTTCACTTTCCACTATGCAAATCAAGCAACTATGATTGTATCGGGGTAAAACTTTGCGTGAATAATGCGTTTAAAGTATTCCATCTTGTGATCAAAAACTGTCTAAATCGAAGGGGCTTGCCCTTAAGTACTCAATATGTGGACCCCAGTGCTTATAGTTGACCTTCTACCGAAAATATCAGTCAATCCACAAAGAAATCTCAAACGAGTATAATATTTTAACTTTGCGAGAGTATAAAATGTTTGGTTACATCCGAACTTAGCCCTTCCTTAATTGTTTACAAATATATTTGCTTAGATTGTTTTTACAGTTTTTTATTCTTTGTGGTTTATCATTGCATGATGATATTATGGAGTCTACATTTAATGTTCCATGCTTATATGACATGGGTGTAACATCATATGTTTCACATTTTTCTTGTATGATTGGATATTTATATATTACTACAAAAGTTTCAAAGATTTTACATATGTGAATTGTTGAATATTCTAATAAATCTATTAGTGGTATGTTTACTTGTTCTTTCTTTAATATTTCTCCTATTTCTTCAACACTGATTGCCGCAGAATAAATGTTTCCATTTCTTGCAAAGTTAATTGTTGTACCGTGAAACATCTCTGTGAGTTTCTTCAAGGAGAAGCCTTGATTTTAGTGTTCTCGGATTAAATTTCTTTATTAGCGTTTTTGAATTTATGACTCTTTGTTGATTATTATTTTCAATTATATTATTTAATGCTGTTTTTATTTCTACCAAATCATCGTGATCTGGAATCCCTGTTATAAATTTAAGAGCGGACCCTAGGAAGTCTAAGCTTCTTTTCTGTCGTTTGACTAGTAGTTGACTTTCAAGTATTTCTATCCTATTTATTAGTATTTCATCTATAGTATAGTATCTATAGTATCCTTTTTTGCATCCTCAAGCATTTCTTTAATTTCATACTTGTAGTATGGTCGTCAGTCCAGGGTATAGCCCTCATTTTCAAATAAATATGAAGGATCTGTTTTCGTTAGTACATATTTTTTATCTTCAATGTCCGTTATTACTTATACTAGGACCATCTTTATTAGAATCAGGATTATTGTTTGTTTAATCATTTTGTCTGATGTTATCTTTGTGTATAACTTTCCCCGTGGTTGTTAAGATTGTGTCATCACGATCCTCTTTAACTATATATTTTATATATCTTTTTGAATATTTTTCACGTCGGCTTGATTTTTCAAATATTGTTTGTGCTGCAACATATATTTTATTAGTTCGTTTTTTATTGTGATATTCTAACATATTATCCTGTTTAATTTCAATTTTATCCTTTAATCAGGATACTTTCTTCTTTCAAAAAATACTTCAACAGGTCTGTTATCGATTACTGAATGTATTGTGCTGTTATATTCCTTTATAGCATTAAAAATTTGTACTTCTGTAGTTGTAATTGTGTCTACTGCTAAGGATCTAGCTATTTCAATTAATGTACTGTGTAACCGTTCAACTTGAGCGTTCGTTGTTGAATGGTTATTTGCTGTGAGCGTATGCTTTATATCTAGCTTGTTTAGTATAGCTTTCGTCCCTACGCTTTTTGGTGTCGCTCTGTGCATTCACACGGTCAAAAAGAGTCCAGCAACTCGAGTCTAGTTTTTCTGCATTCCTTTTCACAAAATTTTCGTAAATATTTGTGCGGTTCGGGTGGCACTCTTTGTGTTCTTGTTCGTAATAGCTCGCTGCTACCGTTTTCAGTATTCCTTTTCACTTTCAAATTCTTTGAATGGTTGCAAGAGCGCTCTGTTTCAAATGAATTCGTTCACAAATTTGAATTCTGTTTTTTCTATTTTTTGTATGTAATATGCAAATATGTTTGCATAGAATAATAGAAATATTTTGAAAAATTGTAAATAAGGAGAAAATTAAGATATAGATTATGGAGTAAAGAAATTATGAATTTTTAATAATTAAAGATTAGGAAATTCCTGTTATAAATTTGGCCTTGAAAATATTAGTAGCAGATATTCAATACGTTCTGGTGGATTAGGGAATTCCCGTCTTAAGTATTTCTTTGAAACTATTAAGCGGGTAGGTATTATGCATATTGTTCTACCATATTCATGGTAATTCATTGCAAGCAAAATGTGTGACCATCATCTCAACATACAAATGAAATATGCAACACGCTCTAAGTGTTGCGCAGTCGAAATTGAGTGCTTTTTTGTATAAGGCCTTCGACTTTAATATGCCTTTAATTAACTTTTCTTAACAACTAAAACGTAAAACTATAAATAGCGTACTGTTGTACAAAATATTATACTCTGCATATTTTCGATGCCTACTTTTTTGACATATTTCGCTCTGACTTCAGCACCAGTATCATAATATGATTTCAGCATGTTGTTATATAATATTTGGGAGAAAACAGCTTGCAGCAAGAAGAAGAGTCTGACAGTTTGAAATTTCACTTTAATAACGAAATTGAAAATAAAACACAAAATATCTTCACAATGTGAAAGTATCCTAAGAGATGGTTGCTATACGACTTATTTTCGAGCCAATATTAATTAAATGTGCCCATAGGAGCACTCGAAATGGGATATATTTTCCTTTTGACACGTTTATATGACTGTTTGAGCACTACGTACACGATCGGCAAGTGAGGTTTTGAGGTCCTACACGTTCCAGTCTAGCTCCACGAGCAGTCGGAATGTAATTATTAATTGCTAATTAATTGGCAATATTCCCTCTTTTTATTAATTATGAGTCATATATCCTGGGATCTATTGTAGAATAGAATTAAAATGGGTATGCCCGGATAGAGGAAGTTCTCTATTTAAATCATACATAAAATAGAAAAAAAGATTGGAGCTTGTTCATCAAACATGTATCTTCTAGTTATACCAAAAAAAACAAAACAAAAAAGTCAAAAAATCAAAAACTGGTACGCTTCAGACAAATTTTTTTTCGAAATTGTACCCTTTTTTCCGACATTTTTTCAAAAAAGGTTATAATAACTAGAAGCTAACACTACAAAGAAAATGTGTGCTAATTTTCATAAGAATCGGTTGAGAACTTTCCAAATTATCTTGCACGCCAAATTTAAAAAAGTCGTTTCGAGCAAAACGCGATTAAAGTTACGAACATGGAAACTCCACGGTTACAAAGACTTACCGTCTAATCAGCGATTCCAGCACCATACAGAATTCCTTCAGTGCGTTCGTAGTAATCGTTTTTTTAGTCACCTCAGAGCTGCGGCGATTTTCTCGGTTCACTCTTTGTTCATCAATTTTATCTTTGTAAGACATGCATTGGCGACTGAATAATTATGCTATAATGTTAGCACTCAACATTGACATTATTACTTCCCCTTTCTTTCACAAACGCCTTTTTAAGGTTTAAATTGAAATATTCTTTATTTTTTTATTGAATGTTTCACAAGTTTTTTATTGGTTTAACACTTTTGTGATAAAAATTAATACTACGATTTTAAACTCAGAAAGTTTTGACGGTTGGTAGCGGAGATAGCGATTTCATACATTTACGTTGCGCAAAGAGGTCGGAATTATTTCGAATGAGGTGAATTGAAGATCCAATCCCTCTTTTTGTTGATTGTGTGGGGTGTCATCGTGTATGGTGGTAACTTCTGTGCTGACATCGTGTGCAGTGTGGTCGTTTATGTTGTGAGTGCGTGTTGTGTTCCAAGGTGTGGTGTGTTGTATTAGGGTGTGACATTATTTACCCTGAAGAAGCGGTGTAGTTGGAAGGGGAGTTTATAGTCATTTAAACAGCGACCAATCACCAGCTGTAATGAGTTTATAACTCGTAAAATATATGTATAACCGTAATTAAATCATCCAGCAGATATATTATATAATAAAAAGTTTTACAACTTGGCAATCTTCGCCGTACGGTTTCAAATCTAAAACATTTCTTTAACCGCATCGACTTCCATCGCGCCAGAAGAACTTTTATGTTTTTCTTGACAGCTTGGTTCGTGTTCTTCAAACCATTCCGGGTATTCTTTAGTATCAGTTTTATTTTTCCAAAGAACACAACCTGCACAGAAACTACTTTTAACGACTAAATTAATAATTTTACCACAAGAACATCCAATTAAAGTTATGACTCCATATAATAACTTGAAACCCCTCTTCTTCCAGGCGCCATTTCCAGAAACCTAATTTTTAAATTTAGAATTGGCCGCTCATGCTTTTCATTTTTAGCCTTTTCTGTACTGACGCTTTAACAGACGAAGCTCGAAATGCAGATTGCGGAGTACTATGTATCAATGAGATAATACTATTGTAGAAAATTTCAGTGATACCGTTACCTTCCCTACTCTAGCAACACCTAAAAGACGCATAACAAACACAATTCTGCGATTGATCTCAAAGCCATTATTAATTAACGGTCCTGAATTAATAACTGTGCGGCTTACACAGCACGACGATTTTAAACCCTAGTCCCCGGCAGCCCCTCTCGTTAAATGTTACTGATAATTTACAATCACGACATATTAACATCTCTGATAGAGCTGTGAACACTGTAAAAAACTCAATAAAACGATACCCATGATGTACATTACAATTTACGTTTTCTTCGCCTGCGTTTAAGAGTTTTCTCGCGCTTCTTCTTTTTGGTTCGGAACGTTTTTCATTACTATTTATATCACTATACTGATTACCTTGGAATTTTTTGTTTGGTGGTTTTGAAGTACGAGAACATTCATGCTTCGAAGGTTTAGGATAAGATTGCATTTTGTTTAACTGTCTCTGACAAAATTACTTTACACACTACAAACTCCACAAGTAAGTTAAACTTTACCAATTACCATAAATGTTATAGAACAATAATTAGAATACCCCTTATTAATATTCTTAAGGAAAAGCTTACGACGGGAAATCCCTAATCCCTCAGAAAGTATTAAATACCAGTTATTAATATTTTCAAGACCAAACTTATGACGAGAGTTTCCCAATCTATCGGGAAAAATATACCCGTAATTTTTTTCTATTTATTACAAAACATTCATTAATTAATTTTATTTCTTGTTTTAAATGAAGTGATATACGAATTCAATTATTTGCGTTTAAAGGAAACATATATGAACGCACCTAAATATCTTTAGGTAAAAGTAAAAGTAACTCCATTTTTATTAAAATTCATTTATATATATTATTACATTTAATACTGACAAATGTTATTTAATATTTAAACCAAATAATTTTTAGTTTCTTTATTTTATTTTTATTATTCATAGTCCCGAATATTTCACAAAATCAAATAAATCACAAAATTCAAATTTCTGAACGACTCGTCTATGAAAATAATTTGAAAATGAAAAGAAATGCGTAGCAGCGAGATGTTACGAAAAATAACACAAAGCCCTACATACAAATGAAATATACATACGGTATGTTCGGAAATTTAATTTTTGTTATCTATTTTTTGAATGTAATATGCAAATATGCAGAGTATAATAGGAATGTTTTAGAAAATGGTAACTAAGGATATAAATAAGAAACATTAAAATGTTTAATTCAAATTGTTAACACCAGCACTTACTTGCCACTTTCACTCCACGTATATTCAAAAGAAATTCGGATTATATGTTTTTTTTCCTTTTTTTTTAAAAATCTTCACAAAATTTATTTATTTTAAGTAATTAGCTCAACGCAATTTTAAGTAATTAGCTCCCTGGTCGCATACCAGTGGAGAGGTAATAAAAATGTATGTAACAAGTTTCGAGAATATAAAAAAAGGTTGATAAAAAGAATGAAATAACACGCGCGCCAAATGAAAGTTCGGTGCTTGTTATTCGAAATCGCTGAGAGAAGGGGCTGTCCGCTTCGTGGACAGATGGTTTGTACTGTGTGTTGTGTAGAGATCCTAGTCTATGTGTGTGTGTGCGGCTGTATGATGAGTTGCGTGTGGTGTGTGGGTGTTCTGTTTTTTCCAGGTGTGGTGTGTGTGCCAGTGTTGTCTTGTGTGCGGTGTGTCTGAGTTCTTCGGGGCGGGAATCTTAACTAATTTGGCCATCCGGCCCCCCTAGGAGAATGTTCAGCCTCGCAGTTGCTGTAACTGTTGCAACGTTGCTGGGTCCGGACGTGCGGCGATAGTTCGGCCTACGCCTAGTCGATGCTATGTTTTGCGCCATGGACGGGACTCAGATCGGGGTGCCGTTCTTCGATTGGTTTGGTGCGGTCGGTTTGCGCCACGGATTCGTATGGCAGGCTGCCGACTGACCTCTCGTCTCGGGGTACGGTGAAACAGCGTGTGATGCTGCCTGCCACACATTTGGCACAAAGCCCCGGAGTCGCATTCCTGCGTCGTGTGTGTATGTGCCAGACAATTGTGACAATGCCCATGCGCGTGGCAACTTGCTGGCGTTGTGTCGGCGGAATGCCTTTGAAGAGACCACAGTGCTGCAGTTTGTGTGGACGGCGACAAAGGAGGCATCGGATGCGATAGGGCGCTTCTGGAGAGACGGATATTTCGATTTTTGCTTGTAGATATTATTGAACGAATGGTTTACTACTTGCGTTTTCGCTATTATTTGAGATTGGCAGGAAGCATTGTTTAACAAGCGGTCTGGTTAGCGTTTCGTTTCGAGTATGGAGGTCAACTACTCGTATATTACCGTCGGAACAATGATGTAGCTTCTCTATGCAACCAAGCCGCCATTCTGTAGGGGGAAGACAATCGTCATTGATTAAGACCAAATCTCCAAGATCTGGCGCCTTTTCGGGAGTTTTCCAGCGGTACCTTTTATAAAGGTCCTTTATATACTCCTCCTTAAATGCTGGTAAGACAGAGCTCGTATTGTTCACCAGAAAACATAATGCTCCAGAAGTTACGGCGCCAATAATAAATGGTTGCAGACTAACAATTGGAGATAAGGCAAGCTACCTGGGACTAATCTTAGACAGGAAGCTTTCATGGAAACAAAACTTGGATGCTAGGGTGAAGAAGGCAGCCACAGCACTCTACACCTGTAAAAGGATGGTGGGCCCCAAATGGGGACTTACCCCTCGACTAACTTATTGGCTCTATACAGAAGTTGTCAGACCAATCATGACATACGGTATATTGGTATGCTGGCCAATAATGGAAAAGAAATACGCGGTAAAGCGTATGGAAAGCATACAGAGAGCAGCCAGTATATGCATTAGTGGAGCTCTTAGAACAACGCCAAGCCAGGCTCTTAACGTCATTCTACATTTACTGCCAACAGACATAGCGATATTCCTGGTAACTGCGAAGCAGATGAACTAACCAGAACAGGCACCACTTTGCAACTAACCCCTGAAAAAGAGGGTAACTTTATGACTCTGGCAACTTGCAAACACTTAATCAGCGAACATGCTATAAATATAGCTGAGTCTCGGTGGAGACAATCAATAACCTGCACAACCAGCAGACTAACGTGGCAGGAATGGAGCATGAGTCGCACAAATCGACTACTAAAATTTAAAAGGAATGATACTCTGATGACTCTGATAGGAGTACTAACAGGTCACTGCCTAATTAGTAGACATGCAAGTAGGCTAGCATACAACGACTATTGTAGAAGCTGTCAAGAAGTAGAGGAAGAGGAGACTGTAAAGCATCTTCTATGCGAATGCAAAGCTCTATATAGGAAAAGAATCGCAACTATCGGTCGTGGATTCCTTGACGACGTATCAGAAGTTGCGAGAGTGACCTAAGGCGATTGTGTTGGGAAATTGTTGTTTTAGTGGTAGTCGTACGAAGTAAAGACCATAATCTGATCAACTTGAGTTTTCATAACTGGTTCCGTAACTAGTCCACTTAGGATCCAACCGAAAATAGTGTGTTTGGAATGTTCTCAACACCATCTGAGGTATGATATCGCTGCCTAATAGAATGTCTATTTGAACGGGGGTGTTGCAGTTGGGATCTGCTAATTTAAGGTGTGAAGCCTTTTCCCAATGTTTGCTATTTATATGATAGATTGGAAGCATATTTGTGAGCTGCGGTAAGACTATAGCTTCTGCTTTAATTCTCTTATCCGCTCAGGGGAAATTAGGGTAATGTGCCGTAGACGCTGTAAAAGATCGTTGTAATCCTCGGTCTATTAAGGCCCTAAGTTTAAACAGTTCTCCTCTGTGTTCGATGGAAACGACTGCTGTGTGTAGTAGTTCCCTACCTTGTGTAGCGTTTGAGTTTTTAATGCCTTTGAGCAGCATGGTGCTTCTTGGCAATTTTCGGGATTTCGCATTTAGGATTTGCTGTTGCTACTAAAACCCGTGGCTCTTTTCGTATTTGCGCTGTTTGTGGGTGAACTGGAAAAATTATTTATATGAAGCATAGAATGATGTCGTTTATGGCAATAAAAATTCGCTCTCTTTAAGTGTATGCTCATGTGACAAACAGTTTGTACAAAGTCTTTTTGTTTTTACAAAATTGTTTCTGTCGATAATATTAAATTTTTTGAATCTCTCGCAAGATTTGAGCTTATGCCCCCCTGTACATTGTTCGCATGTACTGTTATTTAGGTCGTGTTGAACGGTTTTCGTTCTGACCATTGTTTTATCTACCCTTTCTGCGATTTCGTATTGGGTTATTAAAAAGTCTTTCATCTGTTGCCACGTTGGGGATTTTTTTTTCGAGATGCGAGAACCGACAAGCAATTAGAAACAGTGGATTCCAGTTTTATAAACTGTTCACTTGTTTCCTTTTGAATCTTAGGCAAGTTAATTAGTATTGTTACTTGCTTATCGACAAATATTCTCTCATTTTCATATCTAGATTTAAGAGCTTCCCAAGCCAAATTGAAATGATCGTCATTAGTGCGAACTGTTTTACTATTACGCCTGCTTGACCTTTTTTTTTGTATCGGAGGTGATACAATTTTTGTGCATTTGATAATTTTGGTTGGTTCATGTAAACTGCTTTAAACATGTCCCGGAAGGACGGCCATTGTTCATACTTGTGGCAGCTCTACTCGCTGATGTGGAGTAGGTGCAATTGCTTTAGTTGATCGGAAATCATTGCTTTAGTTTCTTCGAACTGGTCTAAGCAGTTTTTATATTTGGAGTAAGCCGAGGACTTAAAATTTTCTGGTAGATCTGAGTCGTCAGATTCTACTATGGCGTCATATGCAGCTTGGAGACGTATCCAAAAATTGTCAAGATTTTGCTTTTCGATTTCGAATGCCGATTCAGAATTATGTTGAATCGGAGAAGATGAAAATCGAGTGCAGTATATTATTAAACTGTCACTCTCAGCAATGAATTTACTGTATGTAATGTCTTTCCCCCTTTTTGGTTTTGTAGCACCTTGCTTTGAGCGTGTAGCTTCTGCAGGTGTACATGGACTTTTTTCGTCCGAAATCATTTTTGGTACTTTTAATTGTTTAATTTAGAATCTTTAGAATCTGCGTTTATTTAAAAAATTTCAAATAATGAAATGATTTCTCTCAGTGTAAACTGATTAAATTTAAGCGAAAGGAACGCGTAATCTATTTTTTATAAATAAGAGAATTAGTAATTCATTTTTTTTGTTTTAATCGGATTAAATAAGATAGCGTGTTTCGTTGTTACGGTATTTATTTTTTTTTTTCGATTGTATTGTTTATTTCAATAATTATAAAAAAATTACAATATTTATTTTGTTATTTCTTTTTTGTGTTTGTATGCGTTATAGGGTATACCTATAAGCGAATTAGTATGTGTCAATGAGAGCTCGTATAAGAGATCAATGTACTTTATACATATGTATGCAAACCTACTTGTTTTTTGGTTGCCCAGAAACAGGGAGTATTGCCGAGTATGTGCCAATTTGGACTTTGGAATATATAAAATTAAGAATTAGAAAGCAATATATATAATATTGTTCGCAATTTTTTATTATTGGTTTTTCTTTATTTATAGGAATATATATATTTTTTTTGTTTTTTAAGAATTCGGTTTTTCTTTACCGACCCGTTTAAAACGTTTTTTATACACTGAACAGGGTATATTAAGTTTGCCACGAGGTTTGTAACACCCAGAAGGAAACGTCGGAGACCCTATAAAATATATATATAAATGATCAGCATGATGAGCTGAGTTGATTTAGCCATGTCCGTCTGTCTGTATATATACAAACTAGTCCCTCAGTTTTTAAGCTATCGATCTGAAATGCACCTTTGCACCTGTTCTTTTCTCATAAAGAAGCTGCTCATTTGTCGGAACGACCGATATCGGACCATTATAGCATACAGCTGCCATACAAACTGAACAATCGGAATCAAGTGTTTGTATGGAAAACTCTTTGATTTGACGAGGTATCTTCACGAAATTTGGCACGTATCATTATTTAAGGCATTAATTCAATCAATCAAATTGTATGGATCGGATGACTATAGCATACAGCTGTCATACAAACTGAACAATCGGAATGAAGTGCTTGTATGGGAAATTCTTTCATTTGACGAGGAATCTTCACGAAATTTGGCATGGATTATTATTTAAAGCAATAATTTAATCGCCAAAGAAATTGTATAGATCGGATGACTATGACATATAGCTGCTATATTAACTGAACGATCGGAGTAAAGTGCTTGCATGGAACATTTTTTTATTTGACGAGGTATATTCACGAAATTAGACACGAGTTCTTGCTTAAGGCAACAAATTATTCTCCGCAGGAATTGGTCAGATCAGATCACTATATCATATAGCTGCCATACAAATTGAACGTTCGGATTCAAGTTCATGTAAGGGGCCTTTGTATTTGTAAAGGGTATTATAGCTTCGGTTCAACCGAAGTTAACGTTTTTTCTTGTTTTTTTTTTCGAATGCGCTTTTTGAAGTTCTTTAACTTTCAGTGGTACCCTAGTAGGGTATAATAATATGTCCAGTACGTACTTGTATAAGTACGTATGTAAGCGAGCGGACGTTGTTTCTCAGTTAAGAAAGAGCGAATAAACGTAATTAGAAACAAACTAATCGTGTGTGCACTACGATTCGTAAATGTGCACTCTCGGTATATAAAGTAAATATGTACGTATGTTGTAGATATTTAAAATTTTTGATTTTCTTTACCTCTCTCTTCTTTTTTTGTAGTTAAATTATGTTAAGAATATGTATATATTTATTTGCATGCGCTCAAAATTATGAGTTTCTAACTATATATGTATATGTTATGTGGAAACTATGTAAATATGTATATAATGAGAGATTTGACCTATATGTAAGAAAAAATTGTTTTTTGTTGTTTTTTAAAAATATATTCTATCTCTTTTTATTCGTTATATGTTGCTATGTGTATATGTATATGTTTTTTGTTTTTTATTTGCCTTTGCTTACTTGTTTTAGGCAATCCTGCTTATTACTTGATCAAGCATAAGGGGTACTGCCGAATATTTTTACAAGTAGAGTACTTGAATTTCATATATATGTATATATCATATATTTGTTTTTAGGATTTGGAATATTTTGTGTTAAATACACGAAGTTAAGCTTTTTTGAAAAGCGTAATAAATATACACATACCCTGCAGCAATGAAGTACAAAACGGAATCGATACAACTCACTCGAATATACGTCAAGCGATTTTGGGGGCTATAGCTTGTATTTTGTATGTGGGCTTCCTGTAGATGTATCCAATGTTTTCCTGGGATGTTGCTTGGGGTTTCGATTGCTTTTTGTTAATATGTATATATACATATATATGGGTTTTAATTCGCGCCCGTTTTCATTTGATTGTATTTTGTTTTTCCGCGCCCGTTTTGTTTTTGTATAAGTATTGTGCTTTTTTTTGTCACTGCACTGTTAATTATGCACCAAAAGCATATGTACATATATATATATTTTTTGTTGTTGTTGTGGTCACTGTACTTTTTTGTGTTCTGCCTTTTTATTTTTTGCAGTACACTTTGTTGTTGGCCTTCTCGCCAGCACACAAGTATGGTTTTATTTTATTTATTTCTTCTCCGTTTATATATACATATAATATGTATGTATACACTGCTAAATCACTTTTGAGCACTTTTTATACTCTCGCAATATGTTGCTACAGAGTATAATAGTTTTGTTCAGGTTGAAATCCGGGTGACTGTCTGTCCGTCCGTCCGTGCGAGCTGTAACGTGAGTAAAAATTGAGATATCTTTATGAAACTTGGTAGACATGTTTCTTGGTACCGTGAGACGGTTGGTATTGCAGATGGGCGTAATCGGACCACTGCCACGCCCACAAAACGCCATTAATCTAAAACAAATAAATTGTCATAACTAAGCTCCGCAATAAGATACAAGACTGTTATTTGGTACACGAGATCACATTAGGGAGGGACATCTGCAGTTAAAATTTTTTTTAAGTGGGCGTGGTCCGGCCCCTAATAGGTTTAATGTGCATATCTCCTAAACTACTAAAGCTATAATAACAAAGTTCACTGGAAGCAAATGCTTTCAGCACCTCTACCTACGGTGTGAAAATGGGTGAAATCAGGTGACAACCCCGCCCACTCCCCATGTAACGGTACTGTTAAAAACTACTAAAAGCGCGATAAATCAAGCACTAAACACGCCAAAGACATTAAATTTTATCTCAGGGATGGTATTAGATGACTTTATAGGAACCGCGTTCAAAATTAGAATTATTAGAATATCGAGCCAAAACTGTTCAAGCCCCTAGGTACTGAATATGTGGACCCCAGTACCAATAGTTGACTTTTTACCGTAAATATCGGCCATTGTGTAAGATATATAATTGAAATTCATATAATAGAATAAATAAATGATACTATCGATAATAGTATGTCTTTGTTTCAAAAGTGGGTTGAATCGGATCAATAGTTCTTGTAGCTCTCATATATCTAATATAAATATTTTTGAACTTCCGCGTGACTTTGTACCGCATATGTGAGTTATCTCAATAAAAATGAGAGAGCGTGTTTTACTCATAACAAGATCAAATCGGGTGAAATTTTTAATTAGCCCCCATGTAACTAATATCAGGATTTTCGAACATTCGTCTGACTTTACTCCATTTGATTGGTGATGGTATGTGAGGTACCTTAATGAAACAGTGGGAGCATTTTATTAGTCTGTGGCATGTTAGTAGTATGTGGTTAATACTACCCTCAAATTCCATATACTACTTATAATGCTTTTCGTTATTCTAACCAGTTTTATGCCGAATATGTCGGTCAGTGAGTATTAATATTTTTTTTATATATAAAATTGCTTCAAAATATGTTCCCGTGTATAGCTGAGCAATGTCAAAATTAATAAATTTCTCTATCCCCAATATATATATGATTTCCGTCTTTCCATCTGACTTTACACCGTTCCGGTTGATCAACGTGATATTTTAACGAAATTAAGTGGAAAAGATTTCTTAAAAATTATGTGGTTTGACGCTGAATTAGAATGAAATTAGTATATACTAAGTCTAAACCTCACACCTCCATATAATGAATTCCGATTCTCTGGTTGACGTTTGCCACCTAAGCTTATAATATAAAATTTAGCCACTTTTGTGGAGTTAATATCACATTCATACTTACCTATGTATATCTCACTTCAAGCAATAAAACTGAGACTAAGTTTATGGCCTTTAATATAAGTCAAGAAGATACCAAATTTGATTGTAATTTAATCACGATATCATTTAATAATGGATGTTTAATTCAATATTTTTTAATATACGGTTAGGAGGAATTTTCTGGTCTTTGATTTTCCCAGCTCACATGTACTACTTATGGTATAATTTTTTTCGGCAATTTGATAATTTAATGAAATTAAATGGACAGTTTTTCTTAAAAAAAATAATGTATATCGCTGCATATGAATGAAATTGGTCTAGACTTTGTTTAAACGTTATAACCCTAATATTATATACTGATTTCCGCTCCTCTGGTACAACAGCAACCTCATATACCCCACATATTAAATCTAACCCCTTTGGTTCAGTTTATATCACATATACCATGTTTGAGTTAAATAGCTTCTTTTTATAAAAGTTAACATTTCGGAGAAAAAAATAGTATTGACACAAAATAAATCTATGATCAATAACATAAGTTAATGAGATACCAAATAATAATCGAGTAATGAATGTTGAATTCTTTCGCAACATTTTTATACTTTCGCAACATGTTGCAAAATAGTATAGTTTTGTTCACCAAAGAGTTGTTTGCAGCACCTAAAGTGATAGATATAGATTTCTATATACATATATTTCTTCTAATATTTGGTGATAATCAGTGGTTAGGTATATTTTCTCAGCCATCATGTTGAACTTAGATTCTTAGTTTCTTAGAGTGCTAGACTTTGTATAGAGCAAAAACATCTTTCTAGAAAAAATTGCATGAAATAAATATTAGTAATGTAGTATCAAAAGGACTAAAGACCCTTTTTATGTGGTTATAGATAAACTGCGACTCCATCGGTTTACATGCTACTGTCTATTGTTTCAGTTTTGCGACACATTTTAATATGAAGGTCATGAGGTGAACTGTAAACTCAAGAAAATTACATTTTTACCTAGCGCCGTTGGCAGCTTATGAAAGGTTTAGATATTAAGACAGAAAGAAGAAAATCTACATACCTGCTCTACATATGTGTATACCATACTTAATTATATGTAGGTTATTGTTAATTTAGCCTTCATGGGTAGACCCTTCAAAATAGGTATCATAGATCCCCCTGTTTTAGAAAGCGTTTAACAAAAGTAATTTACAGAGGGGTTTTCCGAGAACTTAATTTCAATACAATGAAATAAACTACTAATTTCTAAAATATAAATATAACTAAATATTATGTATTATTATGTTAGTGAATAGCTAAGTAATATATAGGTATACAAAACTACGTAAGCTGTACCAACATGTTGCAAGAGTATAATAAATATCAGTACACTGTGTTTGTAGTTTCAGTTTCACTACATGTCTTTACCAGCAAAGTGCTTCATTCAAACTAATGTTAGTGTATTAGTTATATAGTGTTTAAAGTATTATTATATACAGTGACGAGCAAAACCATATTACATACAGTGGCGAGCAAACACATATACATATGTGCACCAGTATACTATAGTACCTATACACGGAACAGGAAAGGAGTCATAGCAAGGACTTACAAGGAATTACAGTGAAAGAGAGCAGCACCTAGGATCCAACTTTTAACACTCGGACGGACTGAATTATATAAGTATTATCTATAAGTATTTTATATATTAATCCATTTATTATTAATTAATTATGCCTAGATTAAGTAGAAAATCTATATTACTAAGTCGTCTTCAGAATAGAAGAGGTATGAGAGTTCTTCGTGCAAACTCTTTATTTAGAGATAGTGAGCAGTCACAAAATACTGTAAGTCACGCTAATCGTAGATGAGATTCCGCTGTACGTCTGTCCGTACAAATTATCAATACAAATCAACATAGAACCAGGCGGGAATATCTCGAGGTACGGTCTTTTGAACAAAATTTAAATACTGTTCAACATAGAACAAGGCGGCAAGTTCGCTCTGAAGAGCAAATAAGAGATACTCGAGGTCATAGGTCTCGGCGTGAAGACCCCGAGGTTCGATCTGTTGAGCAAGTTGCAAATACTGTTCAACATAGAACAAGGCGGCAAGATCCCCAAATTCGCTCTGAAGAGCAAATAAGAGATACTCGAGGTCATAGTTCTCGGCGTGAAGACCCCGAGGTTCGATCTGTTGAGCAAGTTGCAAATACTGTTCAACATAGAACAAGGTGGCAAGAACCCCAAATTCGCTATGAATAGCAAATAAGAAATACTCGAGGTCATAGGTCTCGGCGTGAAGACCCCGAGGTTCGATCTGTTGAGCAAATTGCAAATACTGTTCAACATAGAACAAGGCGGCAAGATCCGCAAATTCGCTCTGAAAAGCAAGAGCAAGAGATACTCGAGGTCATAGGTCTCGGCGTGAAGACCCCGAAGTTCGATCTGTTGAGCAAGTTTCAAATACTGTTCAACATAGAACAAGGCGGCAAGAACCCCAAATTCGCTATGAATAGCAAATAAGAAATACTCGAGGTCATAGGTCTCGGCGTGAAGACCCCGAGGTTCGATCTGTTGAGCAAGTTGCAAATACTGTTGAACATAGAACAAGGCGGCAAGATCCGCAAATTCGCTCTGAAGAGCAAATAAGAGATACTCGAGGTCATAGGTCTCGGCGTGAAGACCCCGAAGTTCTATCTGTTGAGCAAGTTGCAAATACTGTTCAACATAGAACAAAGCGGCAAGATCCACAAATTCGCTCTGAAGAGCAAATAAGAAATACTCGAGGTCATAGATCTCGTCGAGAAAGACCTGAGGTTCGTTATGATGAACAAAGTAGGAACACTAGGGATCATAGAGAACTTCGCACAAGAAATCCTGAGTATAGGAATTTAGAGCGCATTCGTGATCAAATGCAAAGGGAACATGCAAGAAGAAATCCTGAAATAAGGAGAGAGGAGCGTGATAGAGAAACACAACGTCGACAGCTTCGTAGGAGGGGTATGAGGGAAGAAATTTTGAATCAGAGACGTCTTAGACAAGGTCAAGTTCGCCTTCGTAGAGATAACCCACTCAATGGACAAATTAAAAACCAAAGGCGGTCCCAACGAATCCGATTAACGAGAGAAAATAATGTTATAGAAACTGATAATAGTGGCAATTTAACAGATTTCAAAAACATTTATTTCCAAAATATAAATAAGGGCCCTACTGAAATATGTATTTGCTGCGGCGGCTTATGGTTTTCACATCAAGTTCGCAAATTAAATTTCGAAACTATTGCGCAACATCACCCGAATGCTGCATCCGCCTTCTTTTTAATGCAGAAATTTCCTTCAGAAGATGGAAATTACAATTTTTGTGCTACTTGCAAAAATGCGATTAAAAAGAACGTTCCAAAAATATGTTTAGCTAACGGTCTAGACTTTCCTGAAATACCGGATTGTTTGAAAGGTTTAACCCAATTGAAGAACGTCTCATAATGCCTAGATTTATGACAATCCGTCCGTTAGGATATCAAGGTCAAAATTTTGCTCAAAGGTGCTGTTGTTAATATACCAATTTCTGTTAACAATATTGTGACATCTCTACCAACCAAGGTCCTTTGATGAGGCTCATGTTATACAAATTCCCTTAAGAAGGCGTTTGGAATACAATCGTGATTACATGGTCGATACCATAAGCCCCGCAAAGATTATGGAAGCTTTGAAGTTCTTAGTGAATACCCCTCTGTATCGTGAGCACAATATGCATATTAATGAAAACTGGAAACTTAGACTATAACCGGTGAAGGACAAATACCAATTGACATAATTCAAGATAATAATTCAGAAGAGTTGTCATTTGGAACAATATTCGTTGGGCAGAAGCGTACATGCTCTGAAACGTATAGCAAGATAATACGTTCTGAAATTCGCCGTTTTAACAGAAGAGCGTGTACCATTCCAAAGTTGTTCTATGGTTACAAAAAATTAGAACTGCTACAAATTAAGAATAATACATCCATTTGCCTTAGAAAGTTTTCAGGTCGCAACCGAGTTACGGCCCAAAATCTATTAAACGAAAACTTTGTTCTAATCTTGATTCAACACGATGATGGTTACAAGGTTTTGAAAGGCGCACTGGAAAGCTGAGAAGAAAAAAGCCATCGCTATGATTCGCCAATTTGGGCTTCCAACCTTCTTTATCCCTTTATCGGCTGCAGAATCTCAGTGGGTTGAGCTTTTGGTCATCCTCTCTAAAACTGTTGATTCTAAAGATATTTCGGAAGAGGAAGCCAACAGTTTAACAACCCAAGATAGATATCGCTTAATTCGGTCAGACGTTGTTACTTGTGCTAGATATTTTGACTACCGCTATCGACAAATTCCTTAAGCTTTTTAAAGATAACGCCGGCATTGGAGTTTCAACAGAGAGGTTCCCCGCATGTACATGGCATGTATTGGCTTAATAATGCTCCCAGGATCAACCTTCAAGATCCTCAGACATTCCCTGATGTCATTAGTTTTATTGACAATTATATTTCTACCGATGGTTCGATCAGCCACTTAGAAAATTATTTGGGTTATCAAAAGCATAACCACAGTCGGTTTTGTACTAGGGAAATAAGAGGACAACAGTTTTGTCGTTTTGGTATACCATATCCACCAATGCCTTCAACGCAAATACTGTTACCTCTTACAGAAACAAGTCAAAATTCAGAAAGACACAAGCAAAACTTTTTCAAAATTCAAAACGTTTTAAATTCAAATATGACTACAGAAGACATTTCTAATTTAAACGATTTTGAACACTTCCTGTCTGATAGTAGAATAAATATGTCTTTTGATGGCTATTTGTTAACCCTTAGGTCAAGTTTAACAAAACCCAAAATTTTTCTAAAAAGAAAATTACAGGATCGTTTTATAAACGCTTATAATCCTCTGATTTTGGAACTACATAGAGCAAATATGGATATCCAATATATACTGGATGCATATGCTTGCTGTTTATATATAATTAATTATATTAACAAGTCTAACAGGGGAATTTCTAGGCTCTTAAATGAAGCTATATCAGAGGTAAATGCTGGAAATTATACTGTTAAGCAAAAACTTAAACATATAGGTCACAAATTTATATCAGGCACAGAAATAACTGCACAAGAAGCAGTATTTTGCTGCATTGGGCTCCATCTTTCGGAAGCAAGTAATGCAGAAATATTTATAAATACCTCTCGACCTGAGGAACGTGTTCGAATAGTAAAACCTAGAGCGGAACTTCAGAACCTTCCTTCAGGCTCGACTGAAATATTCGTAGCCGATATTTTAGACCGTTATGTTCAAAGATCCGATCAGTTAGAAACTCTTTGTATAGCTGGTTTTGCTTCCAGGTATAAATATTTTAAATCTAGTAGAAGAGCACAAGACAGTGATCATGAAGAAGAAGAGAGGGAAGACGATAATTTACAAGAAATCGGGTTGTCATGCCTCTTAAAGACGGTAGTGGTTTTGTTAAAAACCGTACCAAACCTTGTATAATTCGGTATAGAAGGTTTAACCCAGATTTTGCCAGACTTAGAGAAAGGTGCTCAAAATGAACTACCTATCGTGGAAAATGAGTTCAGAGTGTTGGCACTTCCAGAAATAAACCCAAATATAAATTTGCTGTACTGGAATAGTGAAAATTCAACAGATAATGGCACTGAATCTGATTGCAATATTAGACTTATTAAACTACCCCCTTTAATTCCAGTTGAGGAATTATTTTCTTTAGTTCAAAGTCTAAACTCTAAGCAAATAACTTATTTGACACATTTGATGCACCAGCTAAAAACAAATCGTCGTTTGATATCTGCAATATATCAATCTCTTAACCATCATTACAATTCTACATCTGGATCCAATCCAAGTTCCCTAAAAGTTCTTCTTTGCGCACCTATGGGTAAAGCAGCATTTGGAATAGGTGGAATGGCCCTTTATTCAATATTCTCTTTGCCTGTTAATCAGTTGAATAGAGAGTTGAGGCCACTTAGCAATGACACAGTTAATTCATTGTATTCCAGACTTATCGATTTAAAATTAATCATAATTGATGGAATATCGATGGTAGGTGCTCGTATGTTTAGCTCTGTTGATGCGAGATTAAAACAAATTTTCAAAACAGATAGCTCCTTCGGTGGTATACCGATCCTAGTGTTTGGTGATTTGAAGCAACTCTCACCTGATGGAGATAGGTGGATATTCTCTCCTAATCCCAATGATGCATACAGCACTTTAGTTGGTTCTCCTTTGTGGGAGTTATTTAAATACTTTAAATTGACAGAAATAATGAGACAACGGGAGGATCAGGCCTTTGCAATTGTATTAAGCCATATGGCATCTGGTACTATGACAAATGAGGACATATCACTCATTGAAACTCGAGTAGTTAATTTCGAAGAAGTTCCCGATGATGCCATATATTTATTTTGGTCCAATGAAGAGACAAATAATTTCAATGGCCTTAAGCTCAGTCGATTCCCAACAGAAGCTATCCTTTCAACTGCAAAAGACTCAGTTAAAGGAATTGGTATAAGTAAAAATGAGAATATTTTGGAAAGAGTTAAACTTTTCAAAATTTCTGAAACGCAGGGACTGCCCTATGAATTGACACTAAAAACCTCCGCCAAATATATGATTACAGTGAATATAACCACGAGTGATGGCTTGCTTAATAGGCCAGCTGGACAACTTATGCAAATTGATTTCCATTGTTCTTTTCCAACAATTCTGTGGATTAAATTTTTGAAACCTTCTGTTTGATAGTACGATCAAAAAAGCCTCATCCTCTAGAAAGTTCTTGGACACCAATTGAAAAAGTTCTAAAATCTTTTCAATATAAAAGAAATGAACAAATTTCAATTGAAAGAAATCAGTTTCCAGTTGTTCCGGCTGAGGGAATAACTATTCATAAAAGTCAGGGTACCACATAAAAATAAAGTTGTAGTTCATACTCGATCCAGAATGCCTAGAGCTTCAATATATGTCGCTTGTAGTCGAGCCACTTCTGCAGAAGGTCTATTCATCATAGGAAATTTTATTCCTCCTAACAAATTTTCTGAATCGGATCCCGTATTTTGGGAACTGAGGGAATTGAACACAAATAAAGCTTTGACAACAAGTTTCAATTGTATGATCTCCCGAAAATCAGGACATCAAATTTTATTCCATAATGTTCAGAGTCTTCACGCTCACATTAATGATATAAAAAGCGACTGTTTGATGCTATCTTCAGATATTTTATGTTTTGTAGAAACTTGGAGTTATCCTTGCGAAAGTTTTGATATACCAGGATTTACTTCAATTAAAGAGCTGAGGATAGATAGCACGGAAACAACCAACAGAAATAAACGGGACATTATAATATATGCAAAGCATAGTATTGCTTGCTCTATAGAATCAAAGGATGTAAAGAAAATTTATTCAGGCCGCAAAGTTTTAGAAGCGGTTTTGTTTAAATGTTTCAATATTAATATTCTGGTTCTATATAGAAATTCAGCTTTCTCTGTCAGACATTTAATTGTAGAACTTCAGGAAGTCCTTACTTCTGAGTTAGGCAATCAAAATGTGCTAATTGTTGGAGATTTTAACAGTTGTTTAATGTCTACAGGGACTGCAATAAGAAATCTGCTCCAAGAAAAAAACTTTAGTTCCCTGCTTGGTGTAGAATATTCAACTACACCTGCCGGTACACAAATTGATTGGACATTTTCAAACATGGATCCTTCCCGTGTAAATGCAACTTTTGAGATAGTACACAGCTATCATGACAGTATTTGTGTCTCTATTTCGAACTAAAGTTTTCAGACTTAGTGCAATAGTTCTTCATTTTTTTTCCAAATATAATCGAATTGGAATGGTATAGGAATTTTGACAGTAGTTTTTAAGACAATTTTAAGAAAAATATGTAAATAATCTAATTGACATTTAAGACAATTTTAAGAAAAATATGTAAATAATCTAATTGAGAAAATTTAAGTTATATATATAATTTGTTATTATATATGACATTATTGTATAAATATATCATAGAAATTAAATAGTATAAGGAAAAAAGAAATATAATTTGGATATATGTATAAGAATCTCTACAAAAATTTATGTTTAATATTGTAAATATTATATCCAAATTAATATAATGATATTATATCATTTTTAAAGTTATTAATATTTATTATTTTCAAGCTAAACATGTATAATAATATCGATATAATAAATAAAAAATGTTATTCATTGTCCAAAAACGATTTGTTTTGATACTTCTCAATACAGTTGTAATGCATTCTATATAAAATCAATTACAAGCGTATACAAAAAGCACAAGAACGATTTCTCATAATTTGAGTAAATTTAGTTTACAAATTGCTCTAATTATTTTCACTGTGAGTGAAAAGTAAATAACTAAGGCAACAGTTCCTACTTCTAATTATTAAAATATATAAAGAAGTCTCAAACGAATATACCATTTAACTTTGCGAGAGTATAAAATGTTCGGTTACATCCGAACTTAGCGCTTCCTTACTTGTTATATATATTTTTTTTATTTGTTTGTCATCACCAATTTTTAAGGTTTTCCACTCTTATTTTTATTAATTTTTGTTTTCACAATAGTGCTATTCTGAGTGGCTCTGACCAATGTTAACACTAGCACTTACTTGCCGCTTTCACTCTACGTATATTCAAAAGAAATTCGGATTATATGTTTTTTTTCTCTTTTTTTTTTAAATGTTCACAAAATTTATTTTTTTTAAATAACTAGCACAAAGATCAGCTCAACGCACTCTCTGGTCGCATACCAGTGGAGAGGTAATAAAAATGTATGTAACAAGTTGCGAGAGTATAAAAAATGGTTGATAAAAAGAATGAATTGACACGCGAGCCAAAAGAAAGTTCGGTGTTTGTTATTCTAAAGTCGCTGAGAGAAGGGGTTGTCCGCTTCGAGGACAGATGTTTTGTACTGTGTGTTGTGTAGAGATCCTAGTTTTTTTTGGTTTATTTTTTTTGTATCCTATGGGGGAATCTTCTGAAAGATACTGCCACTAGTGACAGCATGCATGATTCATACCGTACTCTAAGTGCACCTCTTTCGGGACCACGCCCGGTCCATATTATTTAATATGCCGAACTCGCACAGCGGTACGCCTATGTACCTTGCGGGACTACCGTCAAGTATTTCTTCGCAAGGTTAGCTTAGCCTATGGGCTCTTCCATCTCAGTGTACTTATACTCTATTTATTGCTCTTATTTCTCTCTTTCGCAGCCGTTCTGCTCTTCTCAGCTCTATTAGAACTTTTGCGGCCAGGTCTTTTACGGCGAGCCGTACCTGCTCAGACCGCTGCATATGTGGTACTAAGTTATCCGGTGATACGGGTTCTGCTATCTGTTGTTCTAGCAAGGTCCTTTCCACATTATATCGCGGGCAATAGAAAAAAATGTCTAAAGCATTTTCATTACTATTACCACAAAAGGAACACGTCACTCCGTTATCATGGCCAAACTTGCACAGGTACTCTCTAAAGCAGCCATGGCCAGTTAATAACTACGTCATATAAAAGTCCGTTTGTCCGTGCTCTCTATCCACCCAGGTTTTCACATTTTTGATAAGCCGGTGCGTCCACCGCCCTTTGGTTGTTTCATCCCAACGGTTTTGCAAATCGTTTAGACTCTTTTGTCTTTCTTCTGTTTGTTCCTCTATTGTCAATGACCGGCCGAGTATTTTGCTGGTATCGTATATTCGTTTAAGCTCAAGTGCCATTATATCTGGTGGCATTATACCGGATATAATGGCCCAAAACAGAGCCTTGTGGAACTCCACCAGTTACTGCATAACTTTTCACCCCCTCCTCAGTGTCGTATAACAACAGCCTGTCGGACAAGTAACATCTTTTAATCCGCAATAAATATACCGGAGTTTTGAGGTTCTCTAAGGCTCGTATTATGTGGGGCCAGTATGCTGAATTAAACGCATTTTTCACGTCGAAAGTGATCATTGCGCAGTATTCTTTTGTGCCATGCATCCACCTAGTACCTTCAACTGCTTTATCTGCTATTCCGGTCAACTTCTTGATTGCATCGGTAGTCGAGCGCTTCTTGCGAAACCCGTATTGGTTGCTAGATAAACCATCTTCAACTTCTTCCAGGTGTGCTTCAAGACGTTCACTATCAATCGCTCCAGAATTTTCCCAATTTTGTCTATCATGCACAGTGGTCGATATGCACTAGGATCCCCAACTGTTTTGTTTGACTTCTGTAATAAGACCAAACGTTGTTTTTTCCATATTTTTGGGAGAATACCATCAGTTAAGCACTTCGTATATAGCTAGGTGAAGCATTTTGGGTTTTGCTTTAGTGCAATCTTCAGAGCACGATTTGGGATGCCATCCAGCCCCGGTGCTTTAGCATTTCCGAACGTGCAGCAGCAATTATAACCTCCATATCGGTAACTACTGGTATAGCTATGTGGTCTGATTCTTCGGGGAGAAACCGCTCTTCTTCTCGCGTTGGCTGGGTTGGAAAGAGTGTTTCCACAACACTTTTCAGAAGGGCTGGGCAGGTTGGCGCTTTTCCTTTAGAACCTCGAACTTTCGACATGACCAGCTTGTACGCACCGCCCCAGGGATTTTCATCGAGTTTGTTACAAAGCTCTTTGAAACACGCAGCTTTGCTATTTTTAATAGCTTTTTTCAGTTCATTGCGTTTGGCCTTGAAGTTTTCACGTAGACTGCAGATATGTTGAACAAGCAACATAGCCTGTTGGTTGGTGTCTTCTGATACGGGTATGTCTTCATTCAGTACGAGTTTGAATAAATCCTCATCGATTGTGTTTTCCTTCCACCCTTTAGCTTGTATCTTTTTTACACGCGCACCTCTTCTTTGTCTTACGGAGCAGTTGCTTACATCTATTATAATTGCGAAATGGTCACTGTGTGTGTACGTGTCACACACCTGCCACTCTGTCGTTCGAGCCAGATATTTACTGGCAAACGTTATGTCAATAATACAACCACGACCATTTTTTTCGAATGTGTTCCTATAGCCTGTGTTTAACTAGACAATATCAAGTAGCCCGAAGGCTTTCAGTTTGTGCTTCTGCTTCCCCATTCTAAGTTTGTTTTGGTTGCGTGGGCATCCCCAACCAACTCAGCGAGAACCTTTTCGAAGTCGGTCTTCGGCTGGAAGGCTTGGTGGCAAGTAACAACTGTAAAAGTGTATTCCGCCGATTTTTACTCTCGTGTAGAAGGATTTATGTGTCAGTGGTTTGTCCTGCATCATTTTATCACCGCAGGTCCAGATTTCTGCTTTTTTGGTGATATCAGAAATCCACGTATCAGAGCTCAGGTTTTTGTATTGCTCACATATTATTACAACATCGACGTTCCTTTCGTACACGGTTTGCGTCAACAGTTCTTGTGCGGCTTCGCAGTGGTTTAGGTTGATCTGCAATATTTTCATTTCCTTTTCTTTTGGCAGGCTTCTAAGAAAATGGGACATCTCCGGCTCCCAATTTGATGGTTCGTACTCGCTCTTCCTTTGCTTTTACACTAGACACAGAGTGGCTCTTTACGACAGTCCTTCACATAGTGTCCAGTTTCTCCGCATTGCATGCAACATTTACGCCTGTCATCAGGATTCGTGCACGTTTTTGCGACATGTCCGAATTCAAAGCATCGGTAACACTTTTTTACGTTTACTTTTTCACGAACTCTACATACTTCCCAGCCAATCTTGATTTTTTGTGCGCCTAGTAGGTGCCTTGCCTGTTGTACTGGGAGACTTATCTCCGCCTTCTGTGTACCTGCGTATTGAATCGACGCAGAAGAGATTCAGTTCTTTAATTTGTGAGCGAATGGCCTCGACTATGTCATCTTACGTTGTGATTTCGTCCAAATCGCGAATGCTCTGGTCTCCTAATATCCTGTCTATTTCCTTCCGGTATTCATGGATACTCCCTGTTTGTGCTCTTCTTAGCTCGAGCAACATCTCTCCCTTGACAGTCTTTGTTATCCTCGACACGTTTTCTCCACTGTAGGACATATCTCCAGTTTTTGCTATGACTAGAGCATCCGGTCGTGGTGGCTGCGGTAGCTTGGCATTTTCCTTCTTCGCTTTTTTGTTTTTGGGGGTTTTATATTTTACTGTAACCCAAGCTCTTCGTGTCTAGGTGTTCCTTTTTTCCCTATACCAGCTGGATACACGCATATTTCCTCTACGCTCTTCTTTTCCTTTGGCAAGTCTTCACCCTGCGACCTTTTGGTCCTTTTTCGTGGGGTGTTTCGCGTCGTTTGCCTCTCATCACGTAGCCTTTTCGGTGTGGCTGCTACAGCATTCCGTGAGGACTGGTTTTGTGTACTGGAAATCTTCAGTTTAGCGAGATCCTTCTGTGCACTTGCATGCAGCTTCACAATTGTGTTTAGAAGCTCCCTCATGGGGTTATTAATAGATCGTTGTGGGAGACTCATCATACCTGTTAATTTCTTTATGTTTTCTCCTACTCGTGCATGTGATCTTGCACGACATCTATTTTTTGGAGCAGCGTCGGGATTTCCTTTTGTAGCGCGGGCGGAGAGGACTGAGCTCGTACTTGTTTTTCGACGGGCGTTTTCTCTGGCGATTGAGCTAATTTTGGTGCTCGCCTAAATGGATCAGTTTCTGCTGGTTTGCTCAAACTTGTAGATGCAATGGCCAAGTGGCCCACCATCGCATCATTGCAGTCGTTGGATATCGACGGTTGGGAGCCTGCTTGCTCACCCCCCAAAACCGCCGGCACTGGGCTTTTTACAACCTGCGCCGTAACTTTTACTTTTTCAATATTATTCGCAGACATGTTTTGTTTTTCCGGGATCCTACCCGTACCATTTTATACCTACTGGAAGGTGGTTTGCTCAGCTGCTCCTAACCTGGAGGCAGACGCTGCCCAGTAGGCAGCTCAATCTGAGTCAGACGCTTTCGGGGTTTTGTTGGGCGGTGTCAATTCACCCCATCACAGAAACGTCGTAGGCCAGATATAGCTTTTTAGGCTATACCCTCCATCTCTGCTGCTTTGGTCGGGGACTGCTTATTGAATATTCGCAGCTAACCTTCATATCTGGAGGCCGTTCAGCTATCCGCCACCTGCTGACCCCCACAGTAGCATAAGCTAGTCTTGTATGTGTTTGTGCGGCTGTATGATGAGTTGCGAGTGGTTTGTGGGTGTTCTGCTGTTTCCAGGTGTGGGGTGTGTGCCAGTGTTGTCTTGTGTGCGGTGTGTCTGAGTTTTTCGGGGCGGGAATTTTAACTCATTTGGCCACAAATATTTTTTTTTTGCGGGTGAGGAGGTGGAAAATGCTTTCCGCATCATCAGTGCTGTCGTCACAACAACGGTATGTGCCACTTGCAGGTCACTAAAAACCCCCCTCTAGGGAACCGTCGCTCACCATGGAACCGCATTTGCATTACTTCAGTGTGGCGTTCCATTTTCCTCATTGAGAGATTTACATCTGCGCACCTGCGTCCAGGTCCCGCTTTTTGCTGCGTAACAAAGTGTCTGCGAATTTCTGAATATTAGCCCAGTTAGCATGACGCTGATTAAGTTGTACGCGTTTATTGGACCGACCAAGTCTTCTACGGCGGTGCGTACTCTTTACCATCGCTCACATTTAAAAAATGTGTGTTCAACGTCGTCTTCAGTCGCATCGTTGTATAGGCAAGCCGGCTCTTCGACTTTACCCATTCTGTAGAGGTACTTTTTAAAGTATCCATTCGAACTTCGTTTTTCCCTACGTACGCCAGAAGGTCAATTGGGGCATTATCGCTTATAACTAGTATTGCATCACCTGACACTGTTCGGTAAGCTGATGCAACTCTGAGGGCTTCGATGCGGTGTACTCTTGCCAATACCTTACACTTTAACACATCTGCCCAAATCTCTGCTCCGTATAATAGACGCTGATGGTCGTTGACATTAGGAGCTTTCTCTTTTCTTGGCTGGGCCCCACTATGTTGGCCATTAGTCTGCTGAGTTGGGAGATGATTTTCGCTGCCTTTCCTGCGGCGTGCTGGATTTGTGCCCAGAAAGTTAATCTGGGTTCCAGTCTTACGCCTAGGTAGTTCACCGCTTTTTGTGTCCTAAGGATATCCGTAGTCGTTTGCATACTTATTTCGAGAGGTATGTGCTTATTTGTTAGCAGTAGTAGCTCTGCTTTCTATGTAGCGAGCTGGAGGTTGTGTGAGTCAAGCCATGCATGCGTCCGTATCATGACCTGGTTTAGCTTCGTTCGCGCAGCTTCTGTGTCCCGGGCTTTAATTGCAGCTGCGATGTCGTCCGCATAGCCAATTAGGTACGATTCGTCTGGCATTTCGAGTTTTAGTATGGCGTCGTAGCTGATGTTCCACAAGTCGCTTCGCACCACAGCTCTGAGGTAGGTGGGGATTCTAAAATTTTTTTCGAAAGCGTCGATCATGTCCGTCATCTAACAGCTAGAGTCGCCAGCAAAACTACTCTTTTGTACTTATGGCATTCACGCTGTGCGGCTTCTACCCTTTCAGTGATGCATCTTATAGCTCCTAAAGTGTCTAGGGGTGTTGTCGAGGGGAGAGTCCTCCGGTTTCGCTGATGGCCGCTTCGAGTCTGGGTTTAAGTAGCCTTTCATAAAGCTTTCCCGCTGAGTCAAGCATACATATTGGTCGTTATGCCGGTGGTAAGTTGGGATCACCTTTGCCCATACTGATTAGCACCAGTCGTTATATTTTCCAAGGTTCAGGGAATATTCCGGCTTCGAGACAGATGTTGTATATGTTCAAAAGTACTGCCGGTCGCTTTTAAGGGCTTCTGCTGGGATCCCGTCCGGGCCGGGTGATTTATTAGTTTTGAGCATGCCAGTGACCAATTGCAGATTTTCGAGGGTGAACTGCGGGATATGTGGAAGTCTTGTTGTCTGTTCTGGATCATTAATCCTGTTTTCATGTGTGGGGAAGAGAGTGCTTACGATGGGATCCATTTTGGCAGCGGTTAAGTCAGGTGGCTTTGCTCGAACTCCGAGTTTCTTCATTACTATTTTGTACCCAAGTCCCCAGGGGTTTTGTTGATGTCCTCGCGTAGTTTCTCCCATTTTCTCTTTTTGCTATCGTAGATGGCGTGCTTCAGCCCCTTTTTCGCCGCTTGATAATGCTCGGCTTCTCGCAATAAACTGCTGCTTTATGTTTGCTGCAGGAAGCCTTAGCATCGATTTGTGACATGCTCTTGGTATATTAAGCGGCGATTAATTTCGAACTGTTTTGTTTCGAGAAATTCCATTTACGAGTTACAGTATTTTTCATGTACTGGTTGGCGTTTGTTCCGGTGTCCACCGTAGAAGAGTTGTACTGATGATCGCTGCCAATGTAATCTTCTAGGACTCTCCATTTCTTTATTAAGCCTGCCATGCGTTCTGATGATAGAGTGATATCTGGTGTGGTTTCCTCGCATCCCGGTCTTCTAAACGTGGTTGCATTTCCCGTATTACGCACTATTAGACCAAGCCACGCAGCCATTTCTAGAATGCATTTTCCTCTCGAATCCGGGTTTGGCATACCCCACTCTATGGCTTTTGAAGTTAGGTCTCCGGCAATAATCAATTGAACTTCTATAGACCTGGCTGTATCCTCAATATTGTCGGGCTTTTCTTGAAATTCTTGTATGCTGTCGCTTGGAGTCAAGTAGCAGGTAATTACAGTGTAAAGGTCGTATTTGGCCTATACAAAACCGTTGCCGTTCCCTTTAGCTATAGTGCCGACATTACTGCCTGGTGGTAGCCATATAGCTGCGGTTGAGCTGCTATCGTCTAACCAGATTCCGCTCTCTTTTTTTTTATATTGCTCGCTTATGATGATTAAGTCGTAACCGTTCTCCATCACCATTTGCGAGAGTAAAGCAACAGCACCTTGCATCTATGCATATTGCCCTGTAGAATATTCATTTATTCTGATAATTCCTATATACCATACATTTTTCGGAGCCCGGGATATGGTCGACTTTTGCGTGTCTATGCAGAGGCAGCATGAGGGGAGTTTTGTGTACTCTTTTAATTTGGGACCTGGTTGGCCGCATTTTATGCAAGTACCCTCTCCTGACGGGCTTTTTGTAGTCCCAGGTCAAATGTCCTGGTCCAAAGCAGCGGTAGCATCTTTTAGCGTTTTCTTAAAGTCGCAGCCTGCAGTTAACCCAGTCAATTTTAATGCGTGTCTGTCGCATCAGATGATGAAGCGCCCTGTTTATCGTCAAGTCTTCGATCGGCTCCTGTACCACTTCTTTTATGGCCTCTGCGACTTCATTTTTTGTTGTAAGTGAATCGAGGTCTCTAATCTCTATGGTAGCCTTTGGTTTAAGGTCGGGCACAGTTGCGGATTTTTGTAGGGTGTGCTTGAGTGCCTCACAGAAGTTTACTTTTGTAGTCTGTCCCTTCTCCAGCTCTAATAGTAGCTCTAGTTTTGCGGATCCCTTTAATCTTGACGTCTGTTTCTTTTAGGTTTAACTTGCTACGGATGTTCTTAAGGACCTCGGCGTAGCTAATGCCTTCTGCTGGCTTAATGATCATGGCCTCTGATTGTCGCTTGGGCCTATTATATTCTCTCTGACTAGCAGCTATATTTTTTCCTTGTTGCCTCTCTTCTATGGTTTTGAGTGCTCCCACCACCTTGCCTTCTTCTGCATGGGTCTTTTTCGTATTTTTAGGCAAAACCTTCTGCCCTCCTTTTCGTCACGTGATCGCACAGTTTCTCGAGGATCCACAGGGCTTGTCGCTCGCCGCTTCGAGGTTATTGGCTCGGGGGTCGTGATGGGCCTGCTTAAATGTCCCCGTCTTTTCTCGGTTTCAGCGATAAACCAGTTTCTGCGGTAACTCTTGATTGCATCAAAGAGTTCGTCTGGTGCCGCTCCGTTCTTAACGTCCATGCTGACATTCTTCTGTTTGACCATCGCCGTCTTCATTATTTGCACGATGGTCTTGCACTTCTCTAAGAATTCCTCTTCTACATGTCTCACTTGGGTGATATACTCTTTGAGTTTTGAGGTTTCCGAAACTCTTCTGCGATGGCAGCTGGGGTGCACTTCCCTTCTCTTTGTTTTGCCGATTCCGTTAGCGTAGCCGGGGTTTCCCTTGATGCTGTCTTTTCTCCGATTTTGTCCGCTTGTTTTGAAGTGGTGGAAAGTATAGGGGATCTAAGAATCCTACTACTCCTACAGAAAACGGTCCCGTATTCCTCGTCTTGGCCATCTTTATTTTGTTATGATTTTTCTTATTGTTTGGATTTTTGTTGTTGGTGTGGTGAATTCATTTTGTTCTAATGGGCCGCTATATCCGCGCGTTGTAACAGTTGCCCTATATGAACCCTGTGGTTATCTACGCAAGCAGGGAGGCCACGCAAGGGTTGTCACAAGTCCTTATGAGAGCTTATGTTCAGAGCCAGGCACGAATCAGGCCTACATCATGTACGGCCATGTAAATATGGAGACGGACATTGAACGTACTTGAAAACCTGCTAGGGTTTTAACGAGACGGAGAAAAGAACAGCATTATCCTACCAGCAATTTCGGTTCGATTTCACTCTTACTTACTGAGGTGGTAGAATGCTGCTCTAACCAGCCCTTTTTCAGACTAATCCGTTCCGGGTTTCCAGTATACCATAATCAGAATCTTATTGGCCTCGATTCTGATGGGCGCTTGCCCAGTGTTTTCGTCGGCATCCGTACACATTTGGGTACTGTCGCTGTATTGATCTCTCGTCGCTTTGTTGCCTCCCTCTCGTGGGTAGGTTCTCCCTCGGTGCAGCCCCAGTGGGGGTTGTGGACGCTTATTTAAAGGCGGCATCTGTTCGCCTCTTCGCCGGAGGTTCATTGAGCGCGTGAGGCATTTTGAGCCAAAGCCCTCCTCTCCTGCAGCTCTTGGTCGGGGGCTGCGTATTACTATTCGCAACTGACCTACTTAGTGTATTCCGTCCACTATCCGCCAGCTGTGACCCCGGTGGGAGCCTGAGCTCGGCCCTACCGTATTTAATAACATATAGAAGTATTAAATTTATTAGTATATATTATATATACGAATTTTTATAAAAACGCGGAGTTACTTTAACTTTCTTTATATTTACATTAAATATTAAGATGCGTTTACATATTTTCGTACCCTTACTCACCAGAGGTGGCTATGTAAGTTTATTTGTTAAACGCACTGATGGCGGGAATGGGACTTTCACCATTGCATTACTTTGATGTTGTTGTTGTTGCAACGGCTATCTAATCCCCATATAGAGGGTAAGGTTCAATCTGGTTGTCATCGAAGTCATCTAATGAGAGGTCCAGGAGGAAGAGGGGTGTTAGATTAGAGGGATTCAGTAAGGATGCAAAGAGATGGTTAGACTCATATGAGGACTTATCACACGTAGGACATATAATTGGCATATCGAACTTACGCTAGGGAGAGTGTTCCAGAAGCATGCATGATTCACTATGGAGGTGTTTGATAGGAGCATACGAGACAACTGAAGGCAGTGTTTTAACAAGTCTGAAGCTTCTTCGCCTGCGTTTCACTACATCCTAATTTTATGAATGGCCGGGCGATTGCCTTGTATTTTGCTTGAAGATTTTGTCGCGGCTCCCAGTGACTGTGATATTATTTTTTCCAATTTGTACTTCTTGGTCTAGTTAGTGAATATAGTCGTTGTGGATTTAGTGGGGGAGAGCGTCAAGCTCCTTGCAAAGAGGAAGCGAGAAAGATGGGCGAGATTGTTGTTTACTTTCGAACACATGCTATCAATTCCATTGATTGACGTCAATATCGTGCAATCATCTGGATATGAGGTCATGGAGATTCCCTCTAGTAGTTGAAAGAGTTTCGAAATATAGATGTTTAGGAGTAGCGCGAAGAGGACACCTAATTGCGGAAGACCCTGTTTAATTCTTCTTAACTAAAAATTTTGACCTCGAAACAGTACGGATGATTGCCGACCTCTCAGATAGTATGCTATGCGAATTGGGGAGGATGGATTTTTATATATTGGTCATTCTGATGACAGTGAACATCATCGTAGGAGAAAGCTAGTGGTGCGCAGTTGTTAGTTGTTTTCCGCAGCCGTCGGGTAACACATATCTTTTCTCTGTTCGTCGAAGGGTGTCATATGCAGAACTAAAATAGCTCGCGGTCCTTTTTTTTGGGGGGGAGGTACGACCATCGAATTGAATATAAAATATTTAACAGCAGTCCATAACTCCCTTGCACCGGTGGAGAGGTTACTCGACTTCAGACGTTCAACCCATTTCGTTCGCTTATGCTGGTTTACCATGTGTCGAATCTCTAAATTTAAGTCCCCTTATACAGTAATCACTGGGATTGACCTGACCCTTACGAGAGCTCGCGCTCGTCTGCTACAACGGCGGCTTCAGCTGAAAAATTTGGCCTGATTTGAGAGATTCTTGCGGAATTGACGTTCGCTAAGGATTACGTCTTAAGGAATGGGTATTGCGGTGAAGGTATTCTCAGTAAATTTTGTGGAGCTGACCAAGTTAGTTTTGTTGAAGTTAATCTCCCTACGATTATTTGACAGAAAGAAATATCAAAGATCGTGAAGGAGTAGTGTGTAGGTGATGGTGGATGTTGCAGCTGTAGAACCCGCAGGGGTGGCTGTCACATTGTTGTGTTGGTTAGCAACGTCCTAAGGTGTTGCGGGACAGACTGCTACAGCACAGGGCAACTTACGTACTTATTCTACATATAAATGAAATGCCCAAACCGAAATTAAAGGAGAATGACAAAAAAAAGTAGGATTTGAAGCTTACGCTAATTGTGATCATCTGTGGAAAGTTCCAGATATAGGAAACTAGTAAAAAATTTTGTGTGTATTGACACAAAATATGGGAAAAATATAGATGTAGACGATTTACTCCCAGACCCAACAAGCATTTTGCGCATCGTGGAAAAATAACGAAATGTCAAGTTATGTGATTTTGTATTGCGAATGAAGTGCATAGATAACACGCAAACAACTGGGCTTAATATGATATTAAGAGAAAGCAGCAGGATATATTTGTAGAGTTTGGTATTAACAGTTTAGACATCGGTATTTTCATATTAAACAGAGGAAGCAAAGTGAAAATTGTTCAAGTCACCTTTTCTCAAACTGGCTAAATGAGCCTACGTCGTCCCGAAAACTTACACCAACACACCTCACACATCACTGACACGCAACATTCACCACATCACCTCTCGCAACATTCACCACCTCACCTCACGCAACATACACCTCACACAACGACCCTACCACCCAGGATACACAACACACCGGGCGATCACCCCACCAACCATCAACAAAACCACGGACACTAGAATCGGCTTGCCTCTTCTTCGTTTTGAACTCGCAGCGAAGGCACCGTCATCCGTGGATTCGTCACATCAGCGGATCTGATCCGAACCAGTTAAATTGCTATCAAAGGCATTTATATACATTTTTTTTCCTCTTCTCTGCGCTGCGTCGCAAGTGATTGTGGTATTTAGGGAGTGTATAAAACCCGTACTTTCAATTACAAAATAAAATTACAATTGTTTTAAAGGCGAAAGGTGGTGAGTGTTTTTCTTTGAAAACTTTGGAAAGAATTATACATGGTCCTTCGAGCCCTAGTGGACGGCACTATGGGTGTTTCAAAAAAAAAAAATACATTTATAAAAAAAAAAAAACCTTAAGTGATATACATATACATATAGAAATACAGTGCAGTTACCAAAAAAGAAAAAAAAAAACAGAAGCAAAATTACAGTAATGTAACAGTACGTGCAGTTAAGAAAAAAAAAGGAAAAAAATGCTTTAGTTTAAAACAAAGTGCGGTTACAAACGAAAAATACATATGTACATATATAAGTGCAATAAGTGCAGTGCAGTGCATATAGCCACATTACTGGAATGCTGTTAAACAATAAAGAAAAAAAATAAAAAATTAATTACAAAGTATAATTACTCATATGTACATATAAGTGCAAAATAAGTGCAGTGCAGTGCATATACACTAGAATGCTGGTAAACAATAAAAAAAAAAATAAATAAATAAAAGTTCAATAAATAATAAAAACACATAAAACAATAAAAATAACAAAACGGGCGCGAAGCTTAATACAAAACATAAATCAAAAAAGCGGGCGCGATACAAAATACATATAAACCAACAGCGGGCGCGATACAAAAAAAAACATATAATCCAACAGCTGGGACAACTACACCTTATAACGTCCACTTATATCTCCCACAACCCCTGCAGGAAATCAGAGTGAGTTGTATCGCTTCCTCTAAATGAGTATATTTACATGTATATATGTATGGCAAATTACGTTTTTTTTTTCATATAAAAAACGAAATTAATATTTAAATATAACGGACACCAAACTGTCTCAATTTACGGTTTAATTTACGGAAAGAGCCGAAAACAGTTTGGTACATATTATATATATATCTCTACATATATATACATATATATATAGATATATATACGGGTATCGAAAATAGCCATATTACATAGGGTGATTTCCTTGTATGCTTACATTTGTGTATTAAAAACACACTTTACGTTTCCAACAACACACCAAAATATTCAAGTATTCACTTGCAAACTTTTCCAGCAATACTCCTTACGCTTAACAAAGCAATAAGCAGGATTGCGTCAAACCAAGTAAGCTAAGGCAAATTCAGAACCTAACCGAAAACATAAAACAAAACAAAAAAAACAAGCAGAAATTTACATACATACATATATGCAATTTAGTTACAAAATATATACATACGTACATACAATATAGCACATATACATTTTTACATATATATACTTAATCTAACAACAACCATATACATATATATATTAAAATACATTTTATATAATTGCCAAGAGCAATACATACCTATATGTACATACATAAATTCAATTTTATCTTTTAACATACGTGTACAAGATCATAATTTGATACATATATATATAAATTTTACGAGAATACCTGCGGTCTATTATTCTACTTTTCGCGGTCTTTTCATATATACACGCGCATTTACATACATACCGGCACAGGTTTACAAACATACGCACTTCGCTTCAAAGTCCACATTGGCAAATATTCCGCAATACCCCTTGTTCTTTGTTAAACAAAAACAAGTAGGATTGCATATATACATATAATATTCTAAGTCCACATTGGCACATATTCGCAATACCCCTTGTTCTTTGACCAACAAAAACAAGCAGGATTGCGCAAAACATAATATAATACATACATACATATGTACAAAGCGCATTGATCTCTAAGACGAGCTCTCAATTGCGCATAACGACAAGTACATATGTATCAGCTGATCCGCTTATAGGTATACCCTATAGGAATTGCGGACGAATAATACATACACATCAAATTAAAAATAAAATCATTCGCGTTTTATAATAATCAATTAAATAAATAAATAAAAATGAATAAAAAAAAATTATTGCGAGTGAATACGAATGGTACAAACTAAATACGCGAAATTTTGCTTACTTAATAAAATTAAAAACTCTTACTCTCTTAAAAGAGTTCAGTTATTCACACGAGTTAATACGAAGATTAAAAACGTCATTGATTCACTTGGTTTATTCATAAAAAAAAAATATATATATATATAAGAAAACAAAAAAAAAACTTCTTTTCTTAAAAGATAGATAGAAGAAGATATTTATTACACTGAAAATATTTTAATTTATTTCGGCATACCTTTTTAAATGAGCTCAGACTCAAAAGAATCAAAAATATCTCAATTGTTAAAAGTACCAAAGATGATTTCAGATGATAAAAGTCCATGTACACTTGCAGAAGCTACACGCTCGAAGCAAGGTGCTACAAAGCAAAAGAGGGGTAAAGACATTTTTTAGACTAAATTCATTGCTGAGAGTGACAGTCTTATACGATACTGCACTCGATTTTCATCTTCGCCGATTCAAGAAAATTCTGAATCGGTATTAGAAATTAAAAAAGACAATCTTGACAATTTTTGGAAACGTCTCCAAGCTGCATATGACGCAATTGTAGAATCTGACGACTCAGATCTACCAGAAAATTTCAAATCTTCGGCTTACGCCAAATACGAAAACTGTTTAGACCAGTTCGAAGAAACTAAAGCAATGATTTTCGATCAACTTAAGCTAATAAAAGCAATTGCACCTACTCCACATCAGCGAGTAGAGCTGCCACAAGTACAAAGTCATGAGACAAGTTCAGGCATCCATCTCAAGGTGCCCACATGTGATACAGAAATATTTCATGGTGGTTATGAACAATGGCCGTCCTTCCGGGACATGTTTACAGCCGTTTACATAAACCACCCAAAATTAACAAACGCACAAAAATTGTATCACCTCCGATACAAAACAAAAGGTCAAGCAGGCGTCATAGTCAAACAGTTCGCACTAAATGACGATAATTTAAATCTGGCTTGGGAAGCTCTTAAATCAAGATTCGAAAACGAAAGAATATTGGTCGATAAACAAATATCGATATTAATGAACTTGCGAAAAATTCAAAGGGAAACTAGTGAAGAATTTATCAAACTTCAATCCACTGTTTCAAATTGTTTGTCGGTTTTATCGACACAAAATTGTCATAAACGCCATCATTCAATGCTGCATTACAGCACATTTTCCAGCTCACCCCCAAACAACGCAAATACAAAAAGAGCCACGGGTTTAGTTGCAACAGCAAATCCCGAAGTGCGAAATCCCGATAATTGCCAAGAAGCACCATGCTGCTCAAAGGCATTAAAAACCCAAACGCTACACAGCGAAAATCAAAGTAGAGTACTACTACCAACAGCAGTCGTCTCCATCGAACATCGAGGAGAGCTGTTTAAACTTAGAGACTTAATAGACCAAGGATCACAACGATCTTTCATAGCGTCTAGGGCTCAAAATAGGCTACAACTGCCAACAAAACAAGCCAACTTTGAAATTACAGGAATGGGCGGAAGAGTAGTTCTAAACTCTAATAAAATCTGGATAAGCACATACAAGCAGAAGCTATAGTCTTACCGCAACTTACAAATATGCTTCCAAGCTATCACATAAATAGCAAGCATTGGCAAAAGGTTTCACACCTAAAGCTAGCAGATCCCAACTGCAACACTCCCGCTCAAATAGACCTTCTATTAGGCAGCGATCTCATACCACAGATAATACTCGAAGGTATTGAGAAAATTTCAAATACACTTCTGGCACAAAACACTATTTTTGGGTGGATCCTAAGTGGACTAGTTTCGGAACCAGTTACCACCATGACCACTCAGGTTGAGGAAATCTCAAACGAATACCTCAATTCACAATTGAAAAAATTTTGGGAGTTAGACGAACTCCCCCCCATACCAATCACAACCCCTGAAGATCAGTATTGTGAAGACTTTTACAAACCCACAACAACTAGATCAGATAATGGTCGGTACGTCGTACGACTACCACTAAAACAATAATTTCCTAACACACTCGCCTTAGGTCACTCTCGCACCTCTGCTATACAGCAGTTTTTAAGTATGGAAAAAAACTTTCTTAAGAAAGGTGAGCTTAAGCCAGAATACGATGGCGTGTTAGAAGAATAACTCCATTTAGACCACATGGAGGAAGTAAGCCCATGCGAAAAAATCATAAATGGCAAATATTACTAATTTTACTTGCCTCATCATGCAGTAGTAAAGCCAGACAAAAAAACAACTAAAGTAAGAGTTGTCTTTAATGCATCAAGATCCACCAGCTCGGGGAATTCCCTAAATGATATTCTATTTACGGGACCCTCGCTCCAACCAGATTTAATGCTCCTCATATTAAATTGGCGTATATTCAAATACGTATATAACGGAGACGTCGAAAAAATGTATAGACAAATAGTCGTACATAAAGACGATCAAGATTTTCAACGAATTATTTTCCGAAAATCTCCCAATAGTCCACTCCGCGACTATAAATTAAAAACAGTTACCTTTGGCGTCAACTGTATCTAGCCATTCGAACACTGCACGAATTGGCAGAAAACACCAAGTCAGAATTTCCTCTGGCAACCCAGGTGTTAAAAACACAATCGTATGTAGACGATATCTTGTCTGGAAGTCACAGTCTTCCACAAGCATACGAGTCACTATCACAAGTGATACAAGCCTTAAATACCGCAGGGTTTCCGTTGAAAAAGATAACGGCGAACCACCCTAATATTCTAAAAAATATACCACATGAAAATTTGTTAGATACTAATTTCCTTAAATTCGAACAGGAAAGTACAACAAAAACTCTGGGGATCCAATGGAATGCAATATCTGACCAGTTTTCATACACTACAGAGTCAATATCTGCAATATCCGCCATAACAAAGCGGCAAATTCTATCCTCGGTGGCGAAACATTTCGACCCCGCAGGATGGCTTTCGCCAGTTATGATACAAGCCAAAATTCTAATACAAGAATTATGGTTAGATGGAACCGACTGGGACGAACAAGTAAAACCACTGCGTTTAGAAAAGTGGTCCCAGTTTGCGAGCAATCTAAATGATATCTCACAGATACAAATCCCACGATGGGTAAATTATGCCCCAGAGCACAAAGTCGAACTACACGGCTTCTGTGACGCTTCTGAAAAGGCATATTGCGCAACTATATATGTTCGCACACAAAGCGACAATGCGACCACATGTCACTTACTAGTAGTAAAAGCAAAAGTGGCTCCTTTAAAAACAATAAGTCTACCACGACTTGAATTGTGTGGAGCGCTACTACTAGCCAAACTCGTGTCCATCGTACAAACGCATTTAAACATGACACAATACAAACTATATCTGTGGTCCGATTCTGAAATCGTACTCGCCTGGTTAGAAAAACCACCACATGCATGGAAGACGTATATTTCCAATCGAACGTCTCAAATCCTTGACCTAGTAGGATCAGCCACTTGGCGACATGTAGCCAGTGCTGACAATCCTGCTGATCTAGGTACAAGAGGATGCAAACCCCTGCATCTTGCCACCACCCCCCTCTGGTGGAATGGCCCCCGATGGTTAACAGAATCTTCCGATTCTTGGCCACAATCGCCCATGCGCAATATAATTGTCCCAGAAAGTCGAAAAATCGACTCCTTTCATGCAACATCGGATGATACTGACATCCTTGAGCGATTTTCATCGTTCCCCCGAGCCCTCAGAGTAGTTGCATACATGATCAAATTTATAGAGCAGCTCAAAACTAAAGTTAACGGAACACCTCCAATATACCCCCAATGCGATACATTAACGCACCTACACTTACAAAAAGCAAAAGGCGGTCTTATCGCATCTACGCAAACGCGCTACTTCAGCCGAGAAATATCATTGCTAAAAGATTCGAAGCCAATCGATAAAAAGAGCTCACTTTTAGTACTAAATCCATTTCTGGACACAAAGGGTTTGCTTCGTGCGAATGGTCGGCTTGTCAACTCCAGCCTGACATACAACGAACGACATCCTATAATCATACCAGAAAAAGCACGGCTTGCCACATTATATCTGCATTATGTCCACATACTGATGCTACACGCTGAGCACCGCCTCATGCAACAAATAGTCCGCCAAGAGTTTTATATTCCCCGTCTTAAGCCTCAAATAAAGAAGTGCATTTACATGTGCAAAGTTTGCACAACGTACAAGCAAAAAATGCGAACGCAGATAATGGCAGCACTTCCACCTGAACGCTGCAACTTTGCTCTGCCCTTCACAACAACAGGTGTCGATTTTGCTGGGCCTTTCCAGATAAAGGCTTGAATGTTAAGATCTCCCACTTTAATGAAAGGCTATGTGGCAGTTTTTGTTTGTTTTACGACAAAAGCTGTTCACCTTAAGCTATGTACAAATCTGACGACAGAGGCTTTTCTCGCGGCATTCGCTCGCTTCGTCGGACGGCGTGGTTTTCTTTCAAAAATTATGAGTGACAACGGCAAAACGTTTATTGGAGCCAAAAGAGCCACTGAGAAACAGTTTGTGGACTTTATCCAACAAGTCTCACCTGAGATTGTACAGAAGTACGCACCCCAAGGCATAAATTGGCAGTTCATCCCCCCAAGCGCTCCTCATATGGGTGGTTTATGGGAATCAGCTGTGAAAAGCTTTAAATCCCATTTCAAAAAAGTAGCTGGAAACTACAAGTTTAATTATGAAGAATTCTCGACCTTATTAATTCGAATTGAAGCCGTACTCAATTCACGGCCAATCACAATCCTCTCGCAAGATCCCTCGGATTTCACCGCGCTAACTCCTGGGCATTTTCTCAAAGGAGCACCCATTCTGGCCATACCTGACCAAGACGTGGAGTCGCTATCCTTATTAAACCGATGGGAAAGAATCAAAATTCTCCATCACAATTTTAGTCGCCGCTGGAAAGAAGATTATCTAAAGGACCTCCACAAGAGGTACCGCTGGAAAGCTCCAGAAAAGGCGCCGAAGCTTGGAGGTTGCGTACTAGTACACGATGATTGTCTCCCCCCTACTGAATGGCGGCTTGGCCGCATAGAAAACCTTCACCATGGTTCCGATGGTCACATCCGAGTAGTCGATCTCCGTACGCTAACCGGAACACTAACGAGACCGCTCGTAAAGCTATGCTTTTTACCCACCGCCGATAATACCGAACAAACGTAAATAATACCCCGATAAGAACCAAAAACCGCTAAAATTAATAAATCAAAAAAAAAACCTAAATCCGGTAAAAGGTCGATCGACCAAACGACCCATTTACGCCACTTAACGTGGCCCAAATTTCCAACTCAATCATGCGACAAACTTATAATCTAAATAACTTTTTCCCATATAGATCATTATGGACGGAAATGCACCAACACCAACGCCAGCAATACGTTCGGCCGTTACTGTGCCACGCCCTGGGGCAAATCCTGCACCCCGAACAACGGCTACCACAGCCCCTCCAATCGCTCCTGGTAGTGGCACGCGGCCACTAACCCCGTCATCCTCGCTGTCTGCGGAGCAGCATCGCCTCCGATGCCCGCTATGTCGTCGCCCACACCGCTTGCAACATTGGGCATATTTAAAGGTATGCCACCAGTCCAACGACAGCAAATCGCCCAGGCACATGGCCACTGCCTGAATTGTCTGGCGCACACCCATGCAACAACCGCATGTGAGTCAAGGGGCCATTGTCAGATATGCGGTGGGCAACATCACACACTCCTTCACCGCACCGCGAGGCGCGACAGTGGTCGACTAACTGAATCCCACCGCCGCGGCGTAGTCAGGCGACTCCCCAGACACACATCAGCACGACCTCGCCGTTTGGCCCCCCCTCCGGAGCCGCGTTCCTGGCGCCCACGCAACGAAGCAATTACGCGCCGTAGCCAGCTTCGGCTACCACCCCGCCGTGCCACTGGGCTGAGCAGCGTCGTATACACGCTGCGACAACTTCAGCGTCTGCTAGGCTAATATTCGCCTAGGGGGGCCGGGATGGCTAAATGAGCCTACGTCGCCTCGAAAACTTACACCAACACACCTCACACATCACTGACACGCAACATTCACCACATCACCTCTCGCAACATTCACCACCTCACCTCACGCAACATACACCTCACACAACGACCCTACCACCCAGGATACACAACACACCGGGCGATCACCCCACCAACCATCAACAAAACCACGGACACTAGAATCGGCTTGCCTCTTCTTCGTTTTGAACTCGCAGCGAAAGCACCGTCATCCGTGGATTCGTCACATCAGCGGATCTGATCCGAACCAGTTAAATTGCTATCAAAGGCATTTATATACATTTTTTTTCCTCTTCTCTGCGCTGCGTCGCAAGTGATTGTGGTATTTAGGGAGTGTATAAAACCCGTACTTTCAATTACAAAATAAAATTACAATTGTATTAAAAACGAAAGGTGGTGAGTGTTTTTCTTTGAAAACTTTGGAAAGAATTATATACAAACGTTTTAGAATGCAGTGCTGAGTCACAAATTAACATAAAGATATGTTATTATTTTGTAAGAATCTTGTAAAATACTTTAAAAAATATGTTGCAAATATCATTGAAAACTCCAATGTCCAACTCGATGGAATTCGCATTTTAATTGGTGAAAAATCAATGAAATTATCTCAACTACAACAAATTATCAACAGTTAATTCTTCTTTCTAAACCTACCATACTTCCACGTACTAGTACTTGTTTAACAGAAGCTGAAAATGTCTCAGATGAAATACGTCGGTATTCTGCACAAAATATAGAATTTGGGAAAATTTTGATGGTATGTAGTGATGGCATAATAATTGTTATCTGTACGTTATCAGAGGTTGTCCAAATTAGAACAGAAATTTTTTGCAATTTTGCCAGCGTCAGAGAGGGTGCTTTCGCTTGCCGGCACTATTATTGCAGAAAATCGGAACAAAATAACGCCAAGGACAGTGGAAAGCGTTCTTTTTTCAAGAAATAATTATAAAATATTTTCTTAAACTTAAGCATTTGTCCTTTTGTATGTACTTTTGAATGAGTATTATTGGTTTTTTTATGTGCAAATGCATATATTTTAATATACAAGTATATATAATATTATATAACATGGATGATCTAATTTTTTTTTATTCAAATTTTTTAGTCTGAAGTTTTGTTGATATACACCAGGGTTGCAAATAATGCATTGAAAAATAGTTTATTAAAAGATTACTGATAATTTCAACTACCGGCTCGAAAAACTTTAAAATTGACATTTTATCGAGTTCATTTAAATCTAAAAGTTATAATTTCAATTTTTAATCCCAAACATCTTGGATTAAAAAATGAAAACCTAATTTTGAATTCCAACATAGAGATTAAACAATTAAAAAATAAATATTTAATTTTTTATCCGAAAAAAAATTCGCAACCCTGATATACACAGATTCTTGAATTCAAATTTGGAGTTTACATCATATAGCTCCTAAATTTGGGGCGAACGTTATGCTTTGTGTGAGAAGAAAAACAAATAACAATAAAGCTAAACCAAAAAGACTCACGTCACTTACGTCATTCAACTATACTTTTAGTGTTTCTACCGGCAAAGAGTTGTTATTTCGATGATCTAATCCTATTTGGATCGGTAAGTTTTAAGGTCTTACAAACATCAATACTGGCTGCTGACGCCTACTAGAGTTCCATGGTGGGAATAAACTGCCATTGCATCCGTTGTGAAAGGGAAGTGAAAGTTGGCAAACAGCCTACGAACTACCAACATGATACAAAAAAGGTTTCTGATCTATTGTTACTCCCTTTTGAGTGTTGGGTAGTGTAGAGTTGTGGTAGGATGTGATGTGTATGTGTGGGTGGTCTGTGTGGTGTGATATCTGCAGGGGTGGTGCGTGTTTGTGTGTGTTAATGGGTGGAGTCTTCTTGTGGATCGTGTTGATGTGGTGTGTTGGCGCTCAGTGGCGCGTATGGAGGGGGGAGGCGTATCTCATCTAGCCATCCCGGCCCCCCTAGGCGAATTTCAGCCTAGCAACCGCTGTAGTTGCTGCAGCGTGGCAACAACGCTGCTGAGGCCAGTGGAGCGGCGGTATGTTGGCCTGGGCTGCCGACGCCGCGTTGATGCCTCCTGTCGCCTCGGTCTGGATGGAGGTGGAACTGCCTGTCTTCGGTGGTGCTCCGGATGGCTGCTCTGCTGCGATCTGCGGCTTGGGGGGGGGGGTTGTCGCCCGACGGCCCGCTTTAGGGTACGGTGCAGCATAGTATGGTGCTGTCTATGGCACAGCTGGCAGAGCGTAACCGACGTACACTCCGGAGTCGTGTGGACCGTAGACAAACAGTTGAGGCAGTGCCCGTGCGCTTGAGCAACCTGCTGACGTTGTGGTGGCTGCATGCTTTGGAAAATGCTGCAGTGTTGCAGCCGGTGTGTGCGTCGACACAGTGGGCATGGGCGGTGTTGAGGTACCGTTGCCGGTGCTGATGAAGGTGGTAGTGGTCGCGGGCCATTACGGGTAGCGGTTGCAGGGACGATTGCCGCTGCGGTTCTTGGTGTTGCAGTTGCCCCAGGGCGCGGCACATTGATGGCGGACCTCACAGCTGGCGTTGGTGTTGCTGCCATATCTACTTCCATATTGATCTGTATGAAGAAGTTGGAATGATTATACATTTGTGGCATGTAAATTTATGGCGAATGTGCCACGGTGTGTGGCAGGAATGGATCGTCAATTTGATCGATCATTGCGGTTAGAATGTTTGGTTTATAACGATTTTGTCATTTGCGGGTTTATTGGTTAGTTATACGACTAATTCATTTGCGTCGCGGTAATATCGGCGATTGGTTGTTATTTGCGGTTTTGTCATTAGATACGGTTGGCAGAAAACATAATTTCACGAGCGGTCTTGTCAGCGTTCCGCTTTGAGTACGGAGATCAACTACTCGTATATGACCGTCGGAACCGTAATATAATTTTTCTATGCTGCCAAGCCGCCATTCTGTGGGGGGTAGACAATCATCGTGTATGATAACACAGTTTCCAAGCTTTGGTGCCTCTTCTGGAGTTTTCCATCGGTACCTTTTATGAAGGTCCTTGATGTACTCTTCCTTCCATCGACGGCTGAAATCATGATGGAGAATTTTGATTCTTTCCCACCGATTTAATAGGGATAGCGACCCCACGCCTGGCTCAGGTATGGCCAGAATGGGTGCTCCTTTGAGAAAATGCCCTGGAGTTAGGGCTGTGAAGTCGGAGGGATCTTGCGAGAGTGTTGGGAATTGAGAACGGCTTCAATTCGGATTAATAAGGTAGTGAATTCTTCATAATTGAATTTATAATTTCCAGCTACTTTTTTGAAATGGGATTTGAAGCTTTTTACAGCTGATTCGCATAAACCACCCATATGAGGAGCGCTTGGGGGGATAAATTGCCAATTAATGCCTTGGGGAGCATACTTCTGAACAATTTCAGGTGATACTTGTTTAATAAAATCCACAAACTGTTTTTCAGTGGCTCTTTGGGCTCCAATGAAGGTTTTGCCGTTATCGCTCATTAGTTTTGAGGGGAAGCCGCGTCGTCCGACGAAGCGAGCAAATGCCGCGGGAAAAGCCTCCTTCGTCAGATTAGTACAAAGCTCAAGGTGCACTGCTTTTGTCGTAAAACAGACAAAAACAGCCACATAGCCTTTCATCAGAGTGGGAGACCTTAACATGGACGCCTTTATTCGAAAAGGCCCAGCAAAGTCGACACCTGTGATGGAGAAAGGCAGAGCGAAGTTGCAGCGTTCCGGGGAAGTGCTGCCATAATCTGTGTTCTCATCTTTTGCTTGTGCGTGGTACAGATCTTGCACATGAAAATGCATTTTTTTATTTGGGGCTTAAGTCGGGGAATATAGAACTCTTGGCGGACTATATGTTGCATTAGGCGATGTTCTGCGTGGAGCATAAGTAAGTGGATATAATTGCGGAGTAAAGTGGCAAGTCGAGATTTCTCTGGTATGATTAGAGGATGGCGTTCATTATACGTGAGGCTTGAATTGGCAAGCCGACCATTCGCACGAAGCAGACCTTTCGTGTCTAGGAATGGGTTAAGAACTAAGAGTGAACTCCTTTTGTCAATGGGTTTTGATTCTCTTAATAGTGTTATATCGCGGCTGAAGTAGCGCGTTTGAGTTGATGCGATTAGAGCGACCTTTGCCTTTTGCAATTCCAGGTGCGTCAATGTATCGCATTGGGGGTACTCTGAGGGAACTCCCTTAACTTTAATTTTAAGTCGCTCTATGAACTTTAACATATAGGCGATTACTCTGAGGGCTCAGGAGAACGATGAAAATCGCTCAAAGATGTCAGTATCATCCACTGATGTGTGAAAAGAATCGATTTTTCGACTTTCTGGGGCAAGTGTATTGCGCATGGGCGATTGTGGCCAAGAGTCGGGAGATTCTGTTAACCATCGGGGGCCATTCCACCAGAGGGTGGTGGTGGCAAGATGCAGGGGTTTGCATCCTCTTGTACCTAGATCAGCAGGATTGTCAACACTGGCTACATGCCGCCAAGTGGCTGATCCTACTAGGTCAAGTATTTGAGACGTTCGGTTTGAAATATACGTCTTCCATGCATGTGGTGGTTTTTCTAACCAGGCGAGTACGATTTCAGAATCGGACCACAGATATAGTTTGTATTTTGCCATGTTTAAATGCATTCGCACCATGGATACTAGTTTGGCTAGTAGTAGCGCTCCACACAGTTCAAGTCGTGGTAGACTTATTGTTTTTAACGGAGCTACTTTTGCTTTTGCTACTAATAAGTGGCTTGTGGTCGCAGTGTCGCTTTGTGTACGAACATATATAGTTGCGCAATATGCCTTTTTAGAAGCGTCACAGAAGCCGTGTAGTTCGACTTTGTGCTTTGGGGCATAATTTACCCAACGTGGGATTTGTATCTGTGAGATATCATTTAGATTGCTCGCAAACTGGGACCATTTTTCTAATCGAAGTGGTTTTACTTGTTCGTCCCAGTCGGTTCCATCTAACCATAATTCTTGTATTAGAATTTTTGCTTGTATCATAACTGGCGAAAGCCATCCTGCTGGGTCGAAAAGTTTTGCCACAGAGGATAAAATTTGGCGTTTTGTTATGGCGGATAATGCTGATATTGACTCTGTAGTGTATGAAAACTGGTCAGATATCGCATTCCATTGGATCCCCAGAGTTTTTGTTGTACTTTCCTTTTCGAATTTTAGGATATTAGTATCTAACAAATTTTCATTAGGTATGTGCTTTAAGATATTAGGGTGGTTCGCCGTTATCTTTTTCAACGGAAACCCTGCGGTATTTAGGGGTTGTATCAATTGTGATAGTGACTCGTATGCTTGTGGAAGACTGTGACTTCCAGACAAGATATCGTCTACATACGTTTGTGTTTTTAACACTTTGGTTGCCAGAGGAAATTCTGACTTTGTGTTTTCTGCCAGTATGTGGAGTGTTCGAATGGCTAAATATGGAGCACAGTTGACGCCAAAGGTAACTGTTTTAAGTTTATAGTCGCGTAGTGGACTATTGCGAGATTTTCGGAAAATAATTCGTTGAAAATCTTGATCGTCTTTATGTACGACTATTTGTCTATACATTTTTTCGACGTCTCCGTTAAATACGTATTTGAATATACGCCAATTTAAAATGAGTAGCATTAAATCTGGTTGGAGCGTGGGTCCCGTAAATAGGATATCATTTAGGGAGTTCCCCGAGCTAGTAGATCTTGATGCATTAAAAACAACTCTTACTTTAGTTGTTTTTTTGTCTGGCTTTACTACTGCGTGATGAGGCAAGTAAAATGAGTAATATTTGCCATTTATGATTTTTTCGCATGGGCTTACTTCCTCCATGTGGTCTAAATGGAGATATTCTTCCAACACACCATCATATACTGGTTTGAGTTCGCCTTTTTTAAGTAGGTTTTTTTCCATACTTTGAAACTGCTGTATTGCAGAGGTGCGAGAGTGACCTAAGGCGATGGTGTTGGGAAATTGTTTTTTTAGTGGTAGTCGTACGACGTACCGACCATTATCTGATCTAGTAGTTGTGGCTTTGTAAAAGTCTTCACAATACTGATCTTCAGGGGTTGTGATTGATATGGGGGGGAGTTCTTCTAACTCCCAAAATTTTTTCAATTGTGAATTGAGGTATTCGTTTGAGATTTCCTCAACCTGAGTGGTCATGGTGGTAACTGGTTCCGAAACTAGTCCACTTAGGATCCACCCAAAAATAGTATTTTGTGCCAGAAGTGTATTTGAAATTTTCTCAATACCTTCGAGTATTATCTGTGGTATGAGATCGCTGCCTAATAGAAGGTCTATTTGAGCGGGAGTGTTGCAGTTGGGATCTGCTAGCTTTAGGTGTGAAACCTTTTGCCAATGCTTGCTATTTATGTGATAGCTTGGAAGCATATTTGTAAGTTGCGGTAAGACTATAGCTTCTGCTTGTATGTGCTTATCCGCTTGGGGGGAAATTAAGGTAATGGGGCAGATTTTATTTGAGTTTAGAACTACTCTTCCGCCCATTCCCGTGATTTCAAAATTAGCTAGTTTTGTTGGCAGTTGTAGCCTATTTTGAGCCCTAGACGCTATGAATGATCGTTGTAATCCTTGGTCTATTAAGGCCCTAAGTTTAAACAGTTCTCCTCGATGTTCGATGGAGACGACTGCTGTGCGTAGTAGTACTCTACTTTGATTTTCGCTGTGTAGCGTTTGGGTTTTTAATGCCTTTGAGCAGCATGGTGCTTCTTGGCAATTTTCGGGATTTCGCACTTCGGGATTTGCTGTTGCAACTGAACCCGTGGCTCTTTTCATATTTGCGCTGTTGGGGGATGAGCTGGAAAATGTGCTGTAATGCAGCATTGAATGATGTCGTTTATGACAATAAACGCAATTAAATTTGCTTTCGCACTCTTTAAGTATATGTGCATGTGATAGGCAATTTGTACAAAGCCTTTTTGTTCGTACATAATTGTTTCGATCGGTAGTATTCATTTTTTCGAATTTTTCGCAATATTTGAGCTTATGCCCCCCTGTATTCAGTTCACATGATGTTTTTTTGTACTGTTCGGATGTGAACGTTTGATTTCTGAAGAAGCTTCTATTTAAATTGTTGTTGCTACTGGCTTGGGGTCTGTGGAAGCTTCTATTTACGTCGTGTTGAACGCTTTTCGTTCTGACTATTTTTTTGTCTACCCTTTCTGCGATTTCGTACTGGGTAGTTAGGAAATCTTTCATTTGTTTCCACGTGGGGCATTTTCTTCGTGATGAGAGCGATTGCTCCCATAAAAGTAATGATTTTTCTGGTAATGCGGCAGTGCATATGTTTACCAGTATAGGGTCCCAGCTGTCTGTGGGAATATTTTGTGTCGATAAAACCAACAAACAATTTGAAACAGTGGATTGAAGTTTGATAAATTCTTCACTTGTTTCCTTTTGAATTTTTGGCAAGTTCATTAATATCGATATTTGTTTATCGACCAATATTCTTTCGTTTTCGAATCTTGATTTAAGAGCTTCCCAAGCCAAATTGAAATTATCGTCATTTAGTGCGAACTGTTTTACTATGACGCCTGCTTGACCTTTTGTTTTGTATCGGAGGTGATACAATTTTTGCGCATTTGTTAATTTTGGGTGCTTTATGTAAACGGCTGTAAACATGTCCCGGAAGGACGGCCATTGTTCATAACCACCATGAAAGATTTCTGTATCACATGTGGGCACCTTGAGATGGATGCCTGAACTTGCTTCATGACTTTGGATTTGTGGCAGCTCTACTCTTGGCTGTGGAGTAGGTGCAATTGCTTTGATTAATTTAAGTTGATCAGAAATCATTGCTTTTGTTTCTTCGAACTGGTCTAAGCAGTTTTCGTATTTTGCGTAAGCCGAAGATTTGAAATTTTCTGGTAGATCTGAGTCGTCAGATTCAACAATTGCGTCATATGCAGCTTGGAGACGTGACCAAAAATTGTCAAGATTGTCTTTTTTGATTTCTAATACCGATTCAGAATTGTCCTGAATCGGCGAAGATGAAATTCGAGTGCAGTATCGTATTAGACTGTCACTCTCAGAGATAAATTTGGTGTATGAAATATCTTTCACCCGTTTTTGTTTTGTAGCACCTTGCTTCGAGCGTGTAGCTTCTGCAGGTGTACATGGACTCTTTTCTTCAGAAATCATTTTCGGAACTTTTAGCAACTGAGTTGTTTTAGAATCTTTCGAGTCTGAGCTCATTTAAGAGATGTACCGAAATAAAATAAAATATTTTCAATATAAGAAATATATGTATATTTGAAACCTCTTTTAAGAAAATAAGGGTTTTTTTGTAACAAATTAATATCGTTTTTAAGCTCGTTTGAGTACCTAACTCTTTTATAATAGTAAGAGTTTTTATTTAATTAAATGAATTTATTACGCGTATTTCGAATTTTATCGTTTTTTTTTTTATATTATTTAATTAATTAATATTAAACGCAAATGTTTTTATTTTTACTTTTATTTGTATGTATTATGTGTCCGTAATTCCTATAGGGTATACCTATAAGCGGATCAGCTGATACATACGTACTTGTCGTTATGCGCAATTGAGAGCTCGACTTAGAGATCAATGCACTTTGTATGTATGTAATCTATTATGCTTAAATATGCTTTGCGCAATCCTTCTTGTTTTTGTTGGTCAAAGAACAAGGGGTATTGCGAGTATGTGCCAATGTGGATATGTATATATGCAATCCTACTTGTTTTTGTTTAACAAAAAACAAGGGGTATTGCGGAATATTTGCCAATGTGGACTTTGGAGCGAAGTACTTATGTATTTTTGTATACCTGAGCGTGTATATATACGCAGTGCGAAAAGACCGCGAAAAGGAAAGAATATACCGCAGGTATTCTTGTAAAATATATGTATATACCTATGGATTTCACGTAATATATTTTTGCGGAATATATGTACGCAGTGCGAAAAGACCGCGAAAAGTAGAATAATTTACCGCAGTTGTTCGAGTAGAATTTATATATATATGTATGTATATAAATTTTTAGTGATATATGTATGTATATATTTATATATGTTAAATATAATATGTATATGTATGTTAAAATTTATCTTGTACGTTTTGGCATTTGTTTGTGTTTTTTTTCTTTTGATTTGCCTTTGCTTATTTTACGCAATCCTGCTTATACTTGATTAAGTATAAGGGGTATTGCTGGAAATTGATGCAAGTAAATACTTGAATTATTTAGTTTTAGAAATGTTTTTGTGTATTTGAACACAACGGTAAGCATTTAGGTAATAAAGAGTTCGTTGGATATATATTTTTTACCAAACTGTTTTATATCTTAGCGGTATTTTGGTTTTTACCGGAAAAGAAACCGAAATATAGAAACAGTTTGGTAACCGCTTTTTTTATTATTGCCTTTATTAAGACGGATTTTTGTAAAAAATAAACCGCAAAGGCATAAATTTCAACATACATATAATATTAAGAGGATATATACATATACTAAATGGAATCGATACGACTCACTTTGGGGTTTCCGCCAAGGGGTTTTGGGGACAATGTTGTCATATATACATATGCTTTTGCTGTCCTTTCTGTGGCCCAGTCCTCTGCTGCTTGGCTGCGCTGACTATGGTGAGCTGGTGTGGTTGTTGTTGTAGAGTGGCAGGTTTTTTTTTATTTAATTCGCGCCCGTTTTTTTATGTACGTAATTTTGTTGTTTTTTTGTTGAAATTCGCGCCCGTTCCTAATTTCTTATTATTTCGCGCACGGTGTTGGTTTTTTTTTTTAATTTTTTTTTTTTTTTATATGTATATGTGTTTAGCCACTTCACAGCACTTTTTTGTTTTGTTGGAATGTGTATATGTGTTTTTCCACTGCACTACACAGCACTTATGTCTTTTTGGGTTTTTTTTTTTGGTGTGTATATATGTTTGTGTCACTGCACTGCACAGCACTATATGTGTTTGTTTCTTTTTTTTTTTTGTTTCTCACAGCACTTTTTTCGTTTTTGTTCACTTTTTGGCACCGCACTTTGTCACTGCACCTGTTTTTTTTCACTTTTTTTTTTTTTATGTTTAATTGCCCATAGTGCCGTCCACTAGGGCTCGAAGGACCAATATTTAATCGTTTCACTTGTACACTCACCTCTTTGCACTTTAACGAAAAATGATACGGCGTATAAAAAGGGAACACGGGCGGAAACTTGCAGACGTCTGATCGGGGCGATTCGCTGATGAGAAAAAAAAAGTTTCTGGTCTATTGTTACTCCCTTTTGAGTGTTGGGTAGTGTAGAGTTGTGGTAGGATGTGATGTGTATGTGTGGGTGGTCTGTGTGGTGTGATATCTGCAGGGGTGGTGTGTGTTTGTGTGTGTTAATGGGTGGAGTCTTCTTGTGGATCGTGTTGATGTGGTGTGTTGGCGCTCAGTGGCGCGTATGGAGGGGGGAGGCGTAACTCATCTAGCCACCTTCGGATCCTAGCAGACCACCAACATGGTTTCACAAACGCACAGATAATTCGTAGTCTAAATCAATAAAATGCTACTAGGTAAGGAGAAATAAACGGGGGGTCTCGCAGGAAGGTGTCTTTCATCCACTATTGCTTAATTTCCATATCTGGAAACTCCCTCAACCACCAGATGGAATTCCCATCACCACATATAATTATACAATATTGCAGTCGGGTAACGAAATAGAGGGCATGTATTTGACACTCTCCCCCACAGAATTCACAGCTGCCATATTTACAAACGCAATTAACGCCAAAGTACAGAGTCGCAAAAAAGTCATGAAGTCGCTAGCCGGCAACACCTGGTGAAAAGAAAAAGAAACGTTGTTGGCAACATACAAGCTAATCGGGAGTTTCTACTGGCACGTTTTCGCAGAAATCATCCCGGCGGTCATTTGCTTGAAGTGGATCCGTTTCCTAGGAGTACCAGGAGATCATGCCTTGATTGCGTCGATGAGATAGAATAATATGCCGACAAGACTACGGACGCAACTAACTTCAAACATACACTGAACGTCAGCCAATTAGCACCAATTGCAGACGAAGAGCTCGCGTTGCTCCGAGAATCTATAGAGACACTTGCCCAGATTCATTCGATATATTGTAGCAGGTTAAGGTTCTACCTATCCAGAATTAACGGCGATATACCAAATATATGTCCAGCGTACAATCAGTCCATCTCTTTGCATAGCAAATGAATACCACTCGTCTAACACACCCCTCTCAATGCTCTGACCTCTTCGAAACACATTTTCTGGGACTCTCGTTAGATGGCAACCAGATTGAACCTTACCACGCATTTGAGGATTAGACAACAGTTACAACAATAACGTCATGCAATCATTCCTTAAATTTAATAACTTCACCGCAGTAAAAATGTAATGATTATCGGAAAGCAGGACATCCAAGTGTTTGATTTACCAGTAATATTATTAACAGCACGGGCAAAGACCGCCAGTACGAAAAGAAATTTGAAGCGAAAAAACTAAAAGCATCCCTCTATTGGAACGACCATTTTTCCTGCGGTGGCGTTAATACGTAAGTACCATCAATAGTGTGATTTTGACCACTTTTATAAGAGAGAAGTCAATATCCGCGCAAAACTTTATTCCTATGTTTGCTTTGACTGTAAATTAGTATGTTGTATACGCAGATATAGTAATTACTTTTTAAAGATATTTTAACCGCGAATGACCCTTTGTTCAACAACCTTCTCTGGGCCCCAAAGAATTGGTGTTCCAATTTTTATCGCGATATCTCAACTTTTATTTAAGTTTTTGCTTGTATGGAACGGATAAGGAGACATATATTAGGAATTTAATTTATGTCGGCGCCTAATCGTTTAAATATATATAAGTTTATATCTATCTAGAATATATACAATAACCACCATGACTTTCATCAACAAGGTCGGAAGCCAGCAACAACTCCTTGCCAATCCAAATAATTAAATGACAAACTGAAGCAGCAGGAAATAGTAAACGGGCAAAAACAAACTTCAGCAAAAGCACGGAGAGCAAATGAAAAAAAAAATCGAAGATGCGAGTAATATGATCATCTATTCAACATCAAGTCAAACAGTGGTCAAATTAAAAAGTGTTAAACCGGCCCTCCAAATATCAATAAGCCTGAAACAAAGTACCACAGCAGTCAGTAATACTAAATCGTATCCAATATATTTACGCGATCGTAGCTCCAATACTATTGTTTTTATCAGTCTATCATCAGGTTCATAAGAAAAAAGTTAAAAATAAAAGGTCACCAAATGAGATGAAAAGCAAGGCAAATGTAAATATAATAATTAAATTTATTTTTAGGCTTACAACATATGGTTTTATTTCAATATTTTCATCTTCTTTACTATTTTAAAAATCTATCTTATCTAAAAAAAATGTGTGTTATGTGATATCGGTTAATGTAAATGTTCAACTCAATGGTTGTGCATGTTTGTTTATATGTATGTAAGTTCTTAAAAAATCTGAATGTGCTTGTATTGTTAAATGTGGAAGGCAAATGTATTGCATACATATGTTTCTTTTGTATTTGTTTTGTATTGTTTCCTATGGTATGTAGTGCTGCAAAACAATCGATGGGACTATCGATAGTTTTATTATCGTCTTACTATCGGTTGTTTATTTTCACTATCGATGGCTTATGCCTTAACTTACCAACAATTTTCATAAAATTATAAAATTTCACTTAATAAAGCTACATAATGATATAGTCTGATAATACCAAATGACAAACATCTATGTGCCTCAGTGAAGTGAACGTGTTTCTTAGCGCTCTGGGAAAATTTGCTATATACCCCTAGTTTTTAATAGTGACACCAATATATTTCTTGTTAGTGACTTACCGGGAGACTGGACTACTTGAGATAGTACTAAACCTAAAAAAATAGAAAAGTACAAATCTGATTATATTAAAAACACGAGGATGCCCAGACCGTACTTAAACAAGGCAAAGTAAAGATCGGGTGGTATAGTTTCGGTGTTTCGAAGTGGGGCATATGGCGCATTAACCCCATTGACGGGTCTTCCCTCTGCAGGCAGATTAAATAGGAGGTCACAAGTAGTGACCACATGGCCATAAGTGCTGAAGTTTTTTTCTCCCAAGAAAAGGAACTCCTCAACAGAAACACCTCTCGAAAACAAAGTTGGAGACAAAAGGAGTTCGATACCGTCATTTTCGAGAGCGTCTGCAGTGCGCCAAAGGCACCAGACGTCGACGCCGCCCACTTGGTATCCGCTGTGCAGAAGGAACTAGTTGCTGCATGCGACGCAACTATGCGCAGGACGAGATACAATAAGAAGCGAAAACCAGTATACTGGTTTAACGAAGAAATCACCACGCTGATGAAGCTCTTTCAATAAGCTAGACGTCGCTTCCAGCGTAACCAGGGCGGTGAGAATGAAAATCGTCTCAGAGAAGCATTTAAACGACAAAGAAAGCTCCTGAAGTCAGCAATCACTAGTAGCAAAAAAGGTTGTTCCGAAAAGCTTTGTGAATCAGCAAACATAGACCCCTGGGGAACCTCGTACAAAATATGTATGTCGAAATTCGACACGATTGGTAAAGTGTACGAAAGCATAGTAAAAAACCGCTTGGAGTTAGCAATCCACTATTGACGCACTAAGTGAAATCTTTGATATTGCTAAATGTGCAATGTGGCAAAAGCTGGAAAGGTGGCAAAAAAAATTTGAATTTGAAGAATGCATTCAATTCTGAGAAATGGGCAAATTTCATCAAGGCTCTGTACGAAATACGCGCTGTCCAATACCTCAGAAGTATTATTATGAGTTATTTTGAGAACAGAATGCTGCTATTCGATACAGATGAGGAGACTTAAATGTCTTCTTCTCTCCCGTGAAGTAATACTTTGTCCAGTGGTTCCGTGGGAAAGATATGAGTTGGGAGTAGGTTAGGTTTAGCGGATTAAAGTCCCGCACGGAACGGCTTTCAATGCTTTCCCCTACTATAATTAAAAAAATATACCAAATGTGAAGTCTAATTTTGTATAACATCCCAGCAAGTCACGGCTACGGAAACTCCAATACATTGAAGGAAACTGACTTATATGTACACACTATGCAACTCAAAACACATATACTTGTACAACAGTTTCGTTTAGAATTGTCAATTAGACTTTAAAAAACTCATAGAAACCTTAATATAAATCTCTATTGGGTATTTTACCGGTGATTTAACCGTTAGGTGGCGTGCAGTGATGGTAGCCTTAAAATAATCTGTTGCGTCAAGCGAATTCATGAATACCTACTTAAATATTAAATTAATTTAAAATATAAAATGAATTATTAAAATATTGTAATTGAATTATAAAGTTTTTTGTTATAAAAAAAAAATACTTATTTTGCAACCCTATGTGAAATACTCGCCTTAATCTATTTTATTAATTAATGGAAATTCGAAATGTAATCATATGATACTTACCCCTTTTTTGTACATATTTACATTACCACTAGTTTAAGGCGTTAGCTTAAGTTTAGGCTAAGCGTTTTTAAGAAACGGAATAAAGAATGGAGTTGTAATAAAACCACACTCGCGAACGCACGTCTTTTAACTTAACCGGAGATTTTCCTTTCGTTTAGGCACAGGCAATTGGCACTTTTTATTTTAGTTGCGCATCCCAACATTTTATTTCATCTCAAAAAGGCTTGAGATTTTTCATGGCGCCCGAGCAGGGACTTAGTGCGTGCTTAAGATTTAAAGTGTATATTAACTTTTCGCAAAATTAATTTAACTTTTCGTTTGCAATTGCCTGTGCATTATCTCTTTTTCGGGTTTCGGTTAAGTGAGTGCAAGTGACTACAAGTGGCAAAAATAAAACCAAATTTTTTATTAAAACAAAGATTAAAAACAAACCTAAGTAAAAATAAATAAAGTGTATCTACACATATACGAAGTTTTCAGCTTTCGAGTGCTAAAATAAAAATTAAAATTTTTTTTTGAAAATAATACAAACAACAAGTATTAGTGCAGATAAAAAACGAGCAAAGTGGTGAAATAATACATTAAAAATACAAAGTATCATAAATTAAATAAAACACAAAAATAAAAACTAAAAGCTAATTATGTGCAGTGCGTGCTAAATAAATAGAATATTTAATACAGAATATATTATACATATGTACAGCATAGATAGGTAGATCCTATAACAAAGTACATACTTACCTATTAGTGTGAGAACAAGCAAAAAAAAAGGGAAAAAGTGAAGTGAAAAGCAAAAGTGCGCAAATAAAATCACAGAAGTGTTTTTGATGAGAAAAATATATTTTTTACAAAGTGCGGTAAATTAAATTAAACATTACTTTTAAAATCCCGCTAAATTGCTGTTTTCACCATTACCGCCGTTACAAAAAAACAAAAGTTCCGTAGTGCCGTTAACTATTGAAAGTGTCGAAACAGTGGTAAAAAAAAAATTTCCCAAAATTGCCGTTCGGTAAAAGCAAAAAACAAACCTACCCCGCCTACGCATTCACAACAGGTAACGAGTGCGAATTACTGAAAATGGTGCGAACAAAAGAAAAAGATAAATAAGAAAATTATAATAAAACAAAAGCAAGTGCACACTTTCCGTTTTTGGCTCTCCCTTTTATTCACTACTTTTTATATACATCTTTTATACACATATTATATACTATTCAAATACGTATATGTGCATATGCATTTTGAAGTGAAAAAGCGATTGTGGGATTTGCGGTAGCATCCTTATTATTACGAAAACATTAAGGTGCGACATTTTTATAATTGGAAATTTAATAAAATTTAACAATTTGGTCAGTTTTTTGGCAAATTTTCTCGGTTATCCAAAAATTATCAAATAAAATTGTGCTATTGCTCATTTTGCATATTTTTGGTTTGGCTTTTCGTACAATTGGGAATCGATATTTTTTTTTGGATTTCGTCAATCGATTCCTAATATTTCAGATTTATTTCTGTGCCAACTTATCGTTTACTGTGAATTTTAATTCAAAAAAGGTAAAATAAGCAAGCCAAAGTCAACTTGCGCTAACCTCTCTCCAAGTAAGGAGTTGATCGACTTAAAATCCTTAAAGCGTCAAAGGACGGTGGCGAAAAGTAGCATTTTGCGCATAAAAACGGGCCTTCTCGAGAAGACTATGTCTCTAGATTCAATCGAATTGGAATGTCGTCTCGACATATAATATTAAATTCACATAGTGAAAAATTGATGAAATGCCAATCTGAGATTGAAGAAATTGATGAAGACGACATGGCCCGAGGGGAGTTGGAGGACATAATTGTTGGAACAAAGTCAATAATTAAAACAATTTTAGCAAAAAATAGAACGTCTATTGCCGAAACATCCTTTGTAACATCTCACAACTCAAGGCTCCCAAAAATGAATCTGCCGAAATTCTAGGGAGAATATTCGGAATTTAAAAATTTCATGAGTTTGTTTGAGAGTTTGGTTCATAATGATCCAAATATCCCAGATATTGAAAAATTTAACCATTTGGTTAATTGTCTATCTGTAGAAGCATTGGGAACGGTAAAGGCATTTCAAATGTCGGATGAAAATTATCCGAAGGCATTGGCAAGTCTCAAAAAAGTATACGATAATAAATGTTTGATATTTTTCAATACAATTTTAAACCTTTTTGAGCTGCCAACTATCTCAAAGCCATCAGCACCTTCATTGCGCGCGTTGATCGATGAAGTGTCAGCTGTTTATGACTCATTGTCAAATTCGATAATCATACATATAGTCATGACAAAGGTTGACTCTATTACCCGATCCAAGTGGGAAGAACATTTGGATTACGACAAGCTCTCATTGTGGAAGGATTGTGAAGCTACTTTGAACAGACGGTACCAGCACCTATCAGCAGAAGGAGCATCGTGTTCGAAGACGAGACTCATAGTCACATTAAGCAATCCCAAATGGACAGGACGAAGTCAGATCTAGTTGCTGCAAATACAAAGCAGCCGGCTTGTCGGCAGTGCAAATCAAAGGACCATTATTTAACCGCCTGTCCCACTTTCAAAACTCTCTCTGTGCAACAGAGATTTGAGTTTGTCAAATCGGTACCCTTATGCATAAATTGTTTGCGTAAATGACATACGGTCTCCAAGTGCAGGGCGGATCGATGTCGCGTGTGCAATCGATCCCACCATACGTTATTGCACCAGTATCCCGTTTCACTTGCTGTTGCACCTCCTCCGCAACCAACAACAACTACACATTCCATGCATACAACAAGCGTACCAGATCGGGTAATGTTGGCAACAGCAGTTATTCTTGTGAGAACCAGCTGTGGAGAATACCTGCCCGATAGAGCATTGTTGGATTCAGGATCACAAGTCAACTTTATAACGGAGAATTTGGCCCAAAAATTGCGGATTCGACGTCAAAACAGGACGTTAAATATTATAGGATATATATATATGGAAACTCCAACACCAAAGTCGGGGCAAAATTAAGCGCATTTGTTAAGTCCCGGGTAAATAGTTTCGAATTTTCGGCGGAATTCTGGATTATGCGATGTATTTCGGCAAATCATCCAGACCATAACATCAATGTTAATGGCTAGAAAATTCCGCACAATATTAAATTGGCGGAGACAGAATTCCAAAAATCCCAAAAGATTGATATGTTATTGTTAGCAGAAACCTTTTTCGATCTGCTAGCTGTTGGCCAAATTAAAAGTGGTCCTAATCAACCAACGCCACAGAAAACTCTTTTGGGATGGATTGTGTCTGGCAAATACGTCAGCAGTATAAGTCCTCCTCCGGAAGCAAATAGCACATTATGCCAAGCTGAAGAAGACTTAACGTCAATAAATTCAGTAGTCCAAAAGTTTTGGGCTCTGGAGGAACTTGCTTCAGAAACAAATGGCAGCAAATTCACACCAGAACAAAAAGAGTGTGAAAAGCTTTTCGTTAATACAAGTCATGTATTACCGTCAGGAAGGCTTCAAGTCAAAATGCCCTTTAAAGATGACCGTAAGTTACTCGGTCACTCCTATGAAACCGCAGTTCGACGATTTCACGCCCTGGAGAGAAGAACATTGAAAGATCCAAAACTTCGTAAAATGTATCTGGACTTCATGAATGAGTATAAAGCACTGGCACCAACAACTAATAAGATCCCGAGTGAGCCACACTATTTCATTCCGCATCAGTGCGTTTTGAGGCCAGAGAGCACAACAACAAAATTTCGAGTTGTCTTTGATGCGTCGAGTCGTACCTCTTCTCAAATTTCATTAAATGAACTTTTGATGGTAGGTCCAACCATCCAAGAAGAATTATACTCAACTCTTCTTCGTTTTCGCTTACACAAGTACGCTTTAACGGCAGACATTACAAAAATGTACCGCCAAATAATTATGCATGAAGAAGATAGAAACTGTCAGCTTATTGTGTGGAGAGAGCATCCCTAAGAGCAAATTCAGATTTTTCGACTTAACACTGTTACTTACGGCACTGCGCCTGCACCATTTCTCGCAACACGGTGTTTACAAATGCTCAGCGATGCTAATACAACTAAGTATCCACTCGGTTCATTGGCCATAAAAAGAGACTTTTATGTTGATGACTTATTAACAGGATCTTAAAAATTGAGAGTCTCTAGATCTTATAAGAAGTGAGGTAATTAAAATATTAAACTCGGCCGGATTCACCTTTTCGAACCACCCTAAATTTATCGACAGTGACTGTACTGAAAAGTCATTAAGCTTCAATGACAAAAACTCAACTAAAACACTAGGAATCCATTGGTTGCCTAAAGAGGACTTGTTTCGATTTGTTTTAGATGCCAATTTTAATGATCTGCGAGCCACTAAAAAAACATATTGTCAGTCTCTGCTCGCCTTTTCGATCCTCTTGGATTATTAGCCCCACTAGTCACCAAAGCAAAAACTAGATTGGGATGAGTCGATTCCATTGCGCCTTGACACTAGCTGGCAGAATTTCAAAGCCAACTTACTGCAGCTCTCATCTATTAGCATTCCTCGGTACGTAAACCTAGAGTAGAGTGCTATCTGCCAAATACATGGCTTCTCCGATGCTTCAATAAGAGCTTACGGATGCTGCATATACATACGAAGCCAATCTGCTAGTGGTGTCAAATGTATGCTGCTTACTGCAAAGTCTAGAGTGGCTCCGCTGAAGACCAAGTCTCTTCCGCGTCTCGAACTCTCAGCAGCACATCTTCTTGCCAAATTATGGTCACGAGTAGCGCCTATGTTGAGTCGACGATTCGAGAAAATTACATTTTGGACAGACTCTGAAATCGTGTTGTATTGGGTTAAAACACATCCATCTACATTACAAACCTTTGTCGCAAAAAAAGTGTCCGAAATCCAAGAATTGACTGACATTGCATTACATTGGCGACATGTGCCAACAAAACAAAATCCTGCGGATTAAGTGTCTCGGGGTTGCAACGTGGACGAATTGAATAATTCGATATGGTTTGGCGGTCCACAGTTCCTCCTAAAAGACCCCGCTTTCACTTCCAGCAAATGTGCAAATGTCACAATGCAATAATGGACCTTATCGAAAAAATCTCTTCTCATCAAAAATGGCTTCGTGTGGTCGCATATTTATTACGGTGGATTAGACGACCAAAATTGCCTACTGTGGGAAGGGATCTGACATCAGATGAATTACACTTCAGTTTTTTGAAAATTGTTCAGGTGGTTCAACATTTAGAATTTGCGAATGAAATCCAAAAACTGACTAAAGGCACCACGCTACCCGCAAACTTGCAAAAACTCAATCTGTTTTTGCATGAGTACTCGGACATGTCGCTTTCATTCAAATTAATCCGAGTAGGAGGTTGCCTATTAAATGCACCCCTCTCATACGATGCCAAATTCCCCTTATTACTAAATAAAAATTCGCATTTCGTTAACACTTATTTACGGTTCCAGCACTTTCGAAATCACCACGCTGGGGCAAAAGCGTTGGTTGCGCTTCTTCGAGAACGCATATGGCTGATTAATGCCAGAGAAGCATGCAGTAGAACCATAAGAAACTGTACACACTGTTTTCATTACAAGCCGAAGTTGCAAACCCAAATAATGGGAAATTTGCCAGTCGAAAGACTTTGAGCGCTACGACCCTTTCTCATATGCGGCGTAGATTTTTGTGGTCCAATATATACTACGTTAAAAATACGCGGTCGACCACCCGTGAAAACGTATATCGCAGTTTTCGTTTGCTTCACTTCAAAAGCAGTACATTTAGAATAAGTTTCTGATTTATCGACTAATTCCTTTATTTTCGCGCTGAAAAGGTTCATTGGTCGCCGAGGGAAGCCCCAAACACTATATAGCGACAACGCAACCAACTTCGTCGGCGCCGACCGCAAGCTGCGCGAACTCCCGGAGGCGTTTTGTCCCAGTCACCGGAACTAATGGGATTCGCCGCCGAAGAAGGGTTCAAATTTGTCTTTATACCACCGAGGGCGCCGCACTTCGGCGGATTATGGGAGGCGGCAGTGAGGTCCGCCAAACATCTCATCGTACGCGCAATGGGCAACGTGCTGCTCACAGCCGAAGAGCTGGGAACACTGCTGTCCGAAGTGGGGGCCATCCTCAATTCGCGACCCCTCGCACCGTTGAGTCAGGACCCCGACGACGGCGAAGCGCTAACTCCAGCACACCTACTCATAGGGTGCTCCCTCCGAGCACAACCACCAGCACAAATGGCAACGGACCCAATTCGTTGCTGCGAGAGATGGAAACTTGTTTGCTGTCTCAAGCAACAGTTTTGGCGACAATGGTCCAAAATGTACGTTACGTGCCTTCAGGAGCGCAACAAACGGTTGTATCCGAAGCGGAACCTTCAGCCCGACGATCTCGTCCTCGTTCACGAAGACAACATACCACCACAGCATTGGGTACTAGGACGAGTCGTCGGAACCGTAGAAGGGCAAGACGGCAAGGTACGAGCGGCACACGTCGCAACCAAGGCAGGCATAATTAGGCGCCCAACAAGCTCGCCCTGCTACCCATCAATGTTGAAGGATCATGATCCTGTCAAGGTGGCCGGTGTTGCGTCAAGCGACTTCATGAATACTAACTTAAATATTAAATTAATTTAAAATATAAAATGAATTATTAAAATATTGTGATTGAATTATAAAGTTTTTTGTTATAAAAAAAAAGTACTTTTTTGGCAACCCTATGTGAAATACTCACCTTCATCTATTTCAATAATTAATGGAAGTTCGAAATGTAATCATATGATACTTACCCCTTTTTTGTACATATTTACATTACCACTAGTTTAAGCCGTTAGCTTAAGTTTAGGCTAAGCGTTTCTAAGAAACGGAATAAAGAATGGACCGGAGATTTTCCTTTCGTTCAGGCACAGGCAATTGGCACTTTTTATTTAAGTTGCGCATCCCAACATTTTATTTCATCTCAAAAAGGCTTGAGATTTTTCATAATCTTTTCATACTTGGCTTGGTTGGGCGCATGTGATTACAAATTCGTAAATACAGAAAATTTTTAAAATAATATAAAAATTTTTAGATTTAACTATCTTTTAGACCTTAATTGGGTGTTGGATGCGTTGGAAGGAATATGACGGAAACATTTACAGTTTGGTAAAAATTTTTAATATTCTCAAATGTCGGCTGCTCATAACCTCAGTTATTCATAAAATTAAAATTATAAAAAACCTCCAGTTCATTTAGTACTCCTGATTTTGGGGAATAAAATTATAAAATTGAAAGATATTATGTGAACATTCTGTTGCGATTGAATTTTTACAATATATGGACATACACATATATGGACATATTCATACACCCGGAGTCATTAGTCTGCCTACAAGTATAGTGCATATAAATGAATGTCATGTTAATTAATTTTAATTTTACAGAGTCGAAGATAGAGTTTAACCAGGCTGAATTTCAAATATCAGATCGAAGAACAACACTAAAGACTAAGAACTTCAACAAATTACTATTTTTAAACAGAAACAAGTGGATTATTTATGAGTAAAGTAGTCTACTGAAACGTAATTAAAGCATGAATTCCTTGATCTCATATTACATTAGTAAATGTTGAATAAATGTGACTTTTTATAACTCATTAGTTCTCAGGAATTTATTTACTTAATAACATGAACAATTTTATACAATAAGTAACTTTATTAATTATTTATGTGATTTCCTTTATTGTTCATATTTTGTTTTATAAATAAATCCAAAGATTCTTTCATAAAAATGAAGTGTACAAATCCAAGGTCGCTTAATTTAAACCAGCGAATAGTAAATAGATTTCAAGTGGAAAAACTATCGATACTATCGTTAGTATTTTTTTAAACTGTGAAGGTTCCAAACTGGTTCGACTATCGATAGCTCTAAATGTATGAGTTCTTGTAATAGTTAGCATACATCAGGGATAATGGGATGCCCAACTCTTTCCAGGGTGAGAGCGCCTCAAAATTAGCGTTTTTTATAACATTTTCTATTGTAGCCAGATCGGACAAAATAATAATTTTTGGGCATTTAAATTAAAAGACCCAATTTTCAGTTTCCACGCCACCCAGGAGGTATGCAAAATGGAGCGTTACCGAAGTTATTTTTGGCTGCTCGGTTCCCCAGTAGGCCTATATCACCCATTATAAATTTATTTGTATAAAAAAACAAAAGCAAAAAACAAAAGATAACAATTCACAGATAAATACGTATAAAATAAAATTAACCAAAACAATATCACTTCATATCACAGATAAAATAAAATATTTAGTAATATAAAAGTATACATATATACAAATTCCTACATTTAAACCCCAAATTCTAATTTTACTTAAAAAAATCGCATTATAATTTTAGAGCCTCTTTGTTCTAACCTATCTGTTTAAAAAATTTGTTTGGTATAATATATTATTATGTATTTGAGGGTATATTAAGTTCACTTCTAACCTAACATTTTTCATTTCATTAAAAAGAATGTCTCCTATTCCTATCTTATGACAATTACTATCGAATTCTTCTAAAAATTTTGTTTCCAAGACTTTTACAAATGCAACAAACTCCTGAGGCGGCTTCACTAAATTGCATTTGTCTATTTGATTTTGGTAAATGAAGATGAATTCGTCCGAAGGAATTTCATCTCCTAAATAAGGTAATGGAAGGGAGCATGAGTGCATTTTGAAAATTTTTAAATAAAGATAGCCGCAAAAATAACTAAAAGCATTTTCTTTTAAAAAGTTAGTTTCTAAAGTACTATCTAAAGAAATTGGTCTAATGGGGAAGTGTACAGGCCGTGGTAAGTCTTGAAAATCCTGCCAAGAAAGGTCGTTCGAAAGTGAATCATTGCACACATTAAGTAGAACATTATTACTATGTTCTAAAATTACTGTAGCACCAGGTTCTAAAGGCAGCTCACAGTTTCCTTTTGTTACGATATTTACATAACGTAAACCCCACGATTTCCTAAATAAACTAGAGAACATGTAAGGCGTTACTCTAGTACCTCCTCTGTTTCTAATCTGCCCAAAAATATGTTCCAAACTGTCCTGGCATAGTCGTCTCGTCTTCAAGTATGGAAATCCTGAGTGTGACAAAAATCGCCACAACCGTCTTAAACTGTTTATATTTAATACCCATCCCTTTAAAAAACTAAAATTATTGGTTGTGTTGTTTTCTAACTCATCTACGACCCGAATAGTTTTTAAAATTTTTTCGGCCTCATCTAAAAACTCTTACTGTTCTGGGCAACCTACAAACACTTTTTTAGTGGGTACAATAGCCTCAACGAAACTGTTATTAAAAATGTCAAATAGTTTATTAAAAAAAGAAACGAGTTCCGCGGTATTAATAAAGCTCCCACTGTTCGAGCTTAAAGCTCCCGAGCTATAAAGGGACAATATACCAGAAGAGAGCGTATTACTCAATACCTGAGATGCAAATTTAACCTTCATTTTTTAGAAGATATTGGGATAAATATGAGCATCGATTAATTTATGCGCACACCGATAACTCGACTTTGAGTCGATTTCATAAAAACGAATAATATCCGACCAACTTACGCGACAATTTTTAAGGAAACCCGTATTTTTAAATTTTTGTAAACAGTTACGACTACTTTTTATTAAATGGGGGCTATCGTAAAAAAATATATTTCCTTGCCATTAACATTAAAAAAAGGCCGTGACCCTGAAACACCTAACAAATTAGCAAAATTCTGATAATTGGTGCCCTGGTGGCATACAAAATGGCAATGAATTAGTCCTATATTTTGGAGTTGAGTAATGACTTCAAGAATATATTTCTAGAGGACATCCCCTTTGCAGGCTCCTTTAACGAAAAAATAAGCTAATGGGTGGAACGAAGGCTCCCAACCTATACCTTGAACCATTATGGACATTGCAGTTGTGGCTAATCTCGAAGTGCGATTTTCATCGCCATAATCTTTAATACCTATTATCCTATCGCATTTCCTATCATACTGCAAATGACATTTGAGTGACATTTCATCGCATGAAATCGACACGAACCTTTGTTCAAAATTGAATCCCCTACTCCTAATCTCTAACGATTGTATGCTGCTTTGGGTGTAACCTGGGAAACGAGGCCAGTCGGTAACAATATTTTCCAAAGTAGTTTCGGAGGGAAAATCTAACTGGTGCTTTAAGTGACGATAAGCAACTGGCGACAAAAAAAATACACCCAAAGATATTGTTTTAAAAAAATTGTCATAACGCCGATCGTGGTTACGACATTTTTCTAATTCTGAGGCCATTTGGACCAATTGAGCCTTCAAACTTCTATTCTCCTGTTCTTTTTCATCTAATTTTACTTTTAAAATCCTATTGTCTTCCGTCAATCTCTTCCTGTTTGCGCGGCTTTTTCAGTACTATTTAATAGTCCCTCCTCAAGAAGTGGAAGAAGCTCTAAAATTATTTCTTAATCTTACCTTTCTAAAAGCGGAAGGAGCTGCCTCGATGCACCGTTTGCATTTGAGGCAGATTCTTCCATTTAGGAAGCGAAATCTTCAAAACCCAGCTCTATGGGGTTTTCAAAAAAAGAATTTGAGGCGTTAAATGTAGGCTCAACAATTAAATTAATCTCGGGAACGGCCCTCGAACGCAATTTTTTTGCGTGGCGAATTTTTTCAGAAAAATGACGTTCACAAGCAAAAATGTGTTTAGGTGTTTCTTCATTAAATCTTTCAGAAACACCTAAACGTCTAAGCCAACATTTACGCCTATTAAAAGAAAAAAAAAACATAATATACACAAGTTATAAAATATATATAATTATAATAGTGCAAAAAATGGCAAAATACGTAAACTTTCATTTTATTAAAGCCGTATCGACATGAAATAATTTAAAAACGAAATTTAGATAAATCGTAAATTCTCGAAACTGATATTTTAACACTTATTACAATTATTGAAAACTTTTTTTTTTATCACTTTCGCACTTAAATATACGCAGAACTACAATGTGAATTGTATTATTAATATCACATTCAATTAAATTAATGATATGCGCACAGTCGTTGCTTCAAAAAATTAATTATCTAAATTGCAATATATCGAAAACTATCGAAAGACATTTTTAACACTTTTTAAAATTATTTATCATATATCCCATATTAAACACATTTTTTGCACTATTTAATTAATTTATTTTGTGATGTACTTACCGTTCGAGATCCGTTCCCTCACATGGAAAATTGTAAGTTCGTCCCTCCTTGCTGCAGCCTGCAACACACTTTCTCCATTTTAACTTTGATTTTGGCATTTCGACTGTAAAATATCGTTAAAAAATATTAAATAAATGCAAATTTATCTAATAAAAATAAAAATATACTTACCAGTTCACAAGCTGCGTGCTGTTTTTCTTTCGTTATTCTTCGTAATAACGGCCGTTACAAATGGAGAGTAAAAATTAAAAATGTCTCCATTCCCATTATAATTTTGTGGGATTTCAATCTTTTTCCAATTGCTAAACGTCAGACCTCCTGATTTTTGACAGTTGCTTGAGTTCAGGAGGTTTTGGCGTTTAGCAAATGCGCTCTCATTTCCAGGGAGAGATGAGTTGGACATCTCTTTATCTCTTGCATACATATTTTTGTGTGACGAATTCACCAGATCATTGATAATGCTATTATTACATATTACATATTTATATATTGTATAATAAAATTATTTAAGCATAAAAATTTACATATAAAATCTTGACCGAATTCTTTAAACATGGATAAATTTTTATTTATACTTAGTAAGTAGTGTGTAGGAAATCACACTGCTGACTATAGGGGTTGCTCTGTACACATATACACATAGATACGAAGTTGTCACGCGGATTTCAAGCATCGTTATGCACCTAATTTGGTTGGAATTGGAAGAGTAGTTCCTGATATTTACGATTTCCAATTTTGAAGCCCTTCCGTACCTTATAGGATGTGAAATTTAATGCTTCTAACGTATTTATTAATTGAGTTAAAGCATATTTGAAAAAGTTTTCAACGCTTGTCAACTTTAAAATATATCAAATATGTGTATTTGTTATTATTGGTCTACAAGGTGCGTTCCAAAGTTAACAGGCCTTTAAAAACTAGACAGAGCAAATGGTTTTATCGGCAAAATCAATTAATTTAATTCAAAATAAATACTGGCTTTTGCACGGTCCAAAAGCATGTCGAACGAGTGTTTTAGCTCGTTGCCCGGTATGGCGCCAGTATGCCGGTGCAAGCCTTTTGAATGGCATCCACGTCTGCATAACGCTTTAGGTAGAAGTCGCACGGTGCCACATCAGGTGAATACGGGGAGTGGTTGATTGTTAAAATGTGATTTTTGGTCAAATAATCGGCCACAAACGTCGATCGATCAGACGGCGCATTATCGTTGAACAAACGCCAACTTCCATATTCGCGATATTCGGGCCGAACGCGTCGAATACAGCGCACCACACGCTTCAAAACTCCAAGGTAGAATACCGCATTAACGTTTTGGCTGGGTGGAACAAATTCTTTGTGGACAATACCCTTGGAATCATAAAAACATATCAGCATTGTCTTCACTTTTAACTTCTCCAGTCGCGATTTTTTGGGTTTCGTCTGGCGCTTTCCATTCAGCACTCTGGCGTTTCGTTTCGGGATCATATTAAAACACCACGTTTCGTCACCAGTCACAATTTTGTAAAGGAAGTTCGGGTCTTTTTTCGCCTCTTTAATGATGTCCTTCGAATGTTGAATTCTGAGCAATTTTTGTTCGTCAGTCAATCAGCGCACCGATGACAAAAACATACTGACACTTAAAACGCAATAACTTCTCTTCCAATAGATTAAATATCATGAAATTTTTACTGGAAGTCGATAAAGGATAGCGGATTCTAACGCACTAGTGGACATATAGATCGCGCCAAAAGAGTTTACTTTGTTACTTTTTTACTGTTTACTTTGGAACGCACCTTGTTCAAGTATAAACAATTATATTCAATAAATAGAGATTCATAGAACATGTTTAGTAATTCTTTCAGAGAAAATTAAAAGAAGTTGCCAAACTACGCGTATTAATGTCGCAAAAAGGAAATAATGGATACCACCCTGAGGTAGAGTGCGGGATAAGAAGGTTTTTAACCATAGTTCGCCCTTCGTTGCTCCACACTAGCACAGCTTGTGAATAGGAAGTGTCACTTAGGTTGGTGATAAAAAGGGATGGATAAAATATGAACTAAAGCAACAAAAATAACATATTAAAGGAGTCTGTCTTACCTTAAAAAACGCCGGAAGGAACTGTTTGTTCCGTGAATAGGTCAGCGTTTGACAGACAAGACAGGTGCTAAGCTTGGTCTAGGCGCAAGGGCTGGCACTAACCTTGGAGTCCGAGCTAAGCCTATAGCCAAAAGTACGACTACAAAGCAGGAAGCGGAAGGAGATGTTAAAAGGGTTACAGCTAATAGTGCCTCTACGAAAAAATTACCTTTTATTAAAGTCGGTGACCCAGCGAAGGCGAGGTATACGGAGAAGCGTCGTGTGGCCTATTTGTTCGGGTATTGATTGCGCGAAAACGTTCCACCCAATTTTAAGCTTGAACCGTTAGCAGCGGTAACCAAGAGATAGAGATAGGTCAGCTGAAGAAGAAGTTTTGATTGTACAACAGATTTAGTATGTCAACATTTTTCACAAGAAACCAACAGGAAGCATTATATATCACACTGTTAAGTAATATGACCTTGTGGAGAGAACGTAAAATCGTTAAATGGTTCACTGAACCTTGCCGACAAGCATTAGAGATGGCTTGTCCAATAACACATAGTAAGGGAAAAGTCAGACCCCATGGTGGTCTTCCGAACTTAAAAAATTAAAAATGGATTGCAAAAAGCAATTTAATGTAGCTAAACTACCCCAAAATGTGGAGGATTGGGCTAGTTGTGACAACGTCCTAGAGACATTAAAAAAAGGAATAAGAAAAGCAAAAAGAAAGTTTTGGAAATTTACAGTTTCGTAACATTCGTATTCCTAAGGAAAATGCGCAGAAACAGCACTTTGCTCGGTGGTAGCAGATATTGAAAAATCTCTGGAAGTTTAAAAATACATTGCCTTCTTAGCCATTAGGTGCTTTCAAAAACACCAAGCGTAGTGTCATCTGAGCGCGCTTAATGATTTGGACATCTCTAAACCTCATAGAAAAGTAATTGAACAGATGCTCACGAGCAGGTCAATAATTTCAGTGCTGGGAGTTTCAACAATGCGCAGATCTGTCTTAAGGGTACACCTCAAGGAAACCAAACTTAGACACTATTGTAAGGAAAGCAACTTTACCACTTTACACCTCTTAAACGATAGTAGGGTGCAAATGGGGACTAACAGCTCGTTGTTAGGCCGGTTGTGACATACCAATATACCTTATAGTAGCCAATAATTCCACGTTTCTTCCCAATATTTAATTATATATAATATTAAACTTAAATTCAATACCACGCGGGGAAAGCCGTTTGTTCTGACAAAGAGTGTTCTTACGACAAGATATATATATCTATATACAGATAGCCAGGCTTTAAAATCACTCTTAGGGTTTCACCAAAGGTAGTAGTAGAGGGCAAGATCTTTTGGTGGATCTAACATCCTAGCTTAGGTTAGGTTAGAAAGTTGATCCTAGGAAGAATCACACTTGGAAAACTTAAAACGCCGGTCCGTTGTAGTACCCAAAACTCGGTTCGCGCACTCAGTGCTAGTATTGCCGCTCTGCTGTTGGAGTGAATGCTCCAACAATGAATGATTTTTAACAAAAAACGAGGATAGGCTGATGGGACTGAAATCTTTTGCACCGACATGAGAGCTTTTACCGGCCTTCGGAATAAACGTAACCTTAACCTGTCTCCAGGCCTTCGGGACATGACCCTATCGAACGCAGTTCGCGTAGATAGGGACCAGCCAGCTGTATAACACCTTGACCGTATGCTGTAGTTGCGCTAGTATGATGCCAGCGGGACCCGGGGGACTTGAAGGGCTTGAATTATTTCAGCTCCCAGCTAAAGTGACGTTCAGTCAGAAGGTCCAAGAAGGCTGTACAGCCTTCCTGAAGCTCTCCCAGTGGCACTTCTCCAGTAGAGCGATTCAGCGGAAAATGAGCATCTAGGAGCAGCTTCAACGACTCCTCGCTACTCGTTGTCCACCCGCTATCTACATTTCATAGATGCCCCAATGGAGTATGATTTTTCGCAAAAATGCGCCTTAACCTTGAGAACTCGTGACAACCCTCAACACTGCCGCAGAAAGCTCTCCACGAGGCTCTCTTGGCTTTCTTCAACTCGGACTTGTAGATGGTCAGTCCGGCCTTGTACAACGCCCAGTCGTCACTAGTGCCACTTTTATGGGTTTTTATGAAGAGTATTTTACTCGAAGATCTGATCTTCTGAGTTCTAAGAGGACAGGAGCTTTCAAGATTTGAAAGCCTCGACGAGCTTATCAATCGCGTCCGCAGATAGGATCGAGTCCTTGCCAGGCGCGGTTGGAAGAGCTCACCGAAGCTTCCTGCAATGCCAATATATTTGCATGATCAGAAAAGGAATGGTCGTCTTTAACTATCCATTCCGAGATCAAGAGAGCAATTTCTCTAGAAGCTAGTATGAAGTCAAGGACTTCCACCCTGCTAGCTGTCACAAAATCAGGGCAGATTCCCCTATTGCAAATAATAAGATCTACATCTCTATTGGTATAAGGGTATATTAAATTGGGACTTTTATTTAACATTTCAGTGATCGAACTCAAGAGAGAGTTACAAAGTAGACGATTTATCGATAAGAATGTGACCTAAATGGATGATAGAACCAAATCGAACCGACGATAAATTGCCAGAAACAACTATACAATCTAGACAGCTATTTCGTAGTTGCCAGAATGTTCTAGAGGCAAAGTTTTGTTAAAGATCTACTATATAAGGGCTACCGGATTGTGCAGCAAACATAGTTCTAATGAGAGCTTAAAGGGCAATTTAGCAATAGCCACAAGTTGTAAGCTCGTATAGCGAGCAATAAGTGTTAATTTGTTGGAATTAGAAATAAAGATAAGCGTATAGCATAAAATTGATACTTTAATTTAACAATTCAGTGATCGAATTCAAGAGTTACAAGGTAGGCGACTTATCCGTTACAATATTATTAACGTGAAGCAGTCCCTTATCGATAGCGCAAAACTAGCGATAGTCCAATCATTCGATAGTATCGATAGTTTGATCCTTGACATCTACTTACTTTATGCTGTAGTTACACAAGTTGATCACCCAAACTACTTGTCAAAATCAATTTAAATTGATTTAAATTGACATCCGTAACGTAGGCTGCAAGCAACTTGATAATCAATAATAGTTTCAATGCCGTTTTATGGAAACAACTCAAAATTCTTAAAAATTTAAAACGAAGTTTATAATATTGTGGATTGATATATTTAGACATTGATATCAATCCATGAATATAACGAAATACTAATATTCCCGACGAAAGCATGTCATTTGTTCAAACTAGATCGTCTACTAACCTCGACTTGAATAAGGAAATTGTTATCAACACGACTTTCAAGTTCGAAAAGTGAGAATGTGAAAATAGGAAAGTGTTTGTGTATTGCAACTTCAAAGCAATTTTTTGATCTAGTAACGTCCGGGCTACGCTAGTTTAAATTAAGAAACCTTGGCTTTATACCCCGCACTTTTAGGTATGAATCTTTGAATTTATTTATCAAACAAAACATGAACAATAACAGAAAACAAAAAACAAGCACTTTTAGGTATGAATCTTTGAATTTATTTATCAAACAAAACATGAACAATAACGGAAAACAAAAAACAAGTCGCGTGAAGCACAGTACACGTGATAGAAGTGCATACTTCTTTACGGATTAATTGAGAGTGGGAGAGAGAAATAGAGAGAAAGAGTTGTATCGTACATATTACAGGGATAATCGAATTAATAACATGGAGTATACAAAATTTAATATATAATTGGTTCTTCAATTTGTACATTATCTTCAGTGAGGTATAGGTATAGCGGATATTATGGCTTTATGGCAACAGAAGTATGAAACAGTCTAAATAGTGTAGATTTCTGAAGAAAATAGCATCAATCGTTATTTCTGATTTAGTCTTAAGGGGTATGCGAACATCACCCCTGCCAAGAAAATCAGCACCGCCATCAGTGTACATAACCAACAAATTCTGTATTAAATACATGATATCCTCAAGTTTTTTTTGGTTAGGAGATATGTAAATCGCTGCGATGACCATTTTTTTCCATTTATTATTTTACATTTATATATCGCTAATTTCAGTCAAAATCACTGTATGTGCAGTGGAATTTATTGCACTTATATGAAAATGTGGAGTATTGCATTGATTATAATAGATCGCGAAACCTCCTGCTTTGGATTGATTGTTGCAATCACGGTCTGCAAATATTTCCTTCGTTCTCCATACTCTCGACTTCTCTGTTCAGGTGTGTTTGCTGTGCTTTCTTGATTGGATTAATAACTATGCACAATAAGATATCTCATCATCTAGCCAAGTACTAGTTGAAGCTTCAGTAACAATTTGATATTTTATATTAGCCTTCTTTCGCATTCTATATTTCCGACAACACTCGGCTTCAAGTTTTTGGAATTTTCGTTTGGGTTTTTATTACTGCATTCACGGCATATACTGCACCACTATAACCAATAAATTGTTCGTGTACTGTACTTTCAACGAGATGCTTTGAGGGCAAGTATGACTCTTGGTGATGCATGTCAGCTTAATCAATAATTTATCGTTTATTACCATCATTTTGTATGTGTCAATGTGCAGCTAGAAGTCAGCGAAACGAATCGATCAAACGTACGTGTAAAAATGTTTGTATGTCGGAGAGTGAGCGCAAAACAACACATGGATTGCTACAATTACTTTAGGGCTACACACACACACGTAGCTGCTCACAGTAAACAGCAAAAATTGTCTTAACATGGCCTTGAAAAATCACTCTTATGTCGAGGTTTTTTTTATACAATCCCTAATACAATATGAGATCATTTATCGACGATTCGATCCAAATTTTGCCAGCGCAGCTGATAGCCTCCATGAAGTCACGAAAAATCACAGAGTTTTTGAGTGAAATAAGTGCTCTTCAAAATCCGGATCAGCGTTTATTTTGGATACGGATAATAGTGGGTATGAAGTAGGAGGCATATCACAAGTCATTGACGGGTGTGGGAAAGTGGTTGCGTAGTATAGCCAGACACTAAGCAAGCCAGAAAGAAATTATTGTGTAACTCAGGTACCCTGAAAGAGAGGTGGAACGGTGTATTGAGAGACTCCAAGGTTACGACTTCTCTATATAACATCGCAAAGGTAGTAGTCATGGAAATGCGGATGCTCCGTCCCTGTAATAAAATACCTTATAGACGTTCGATTAATGGCAATATTATCAGACTTGTATCCGGAGGAGCTACGGAAATATCAGCAGGAAGATCAAGATTTGAAATATGTAATAAATGAAATGAAGATGAATAAACGTCCAACGAGAGATGAAATAGCTGCTGAGAGCTCAGTCGCGAAAGCATATTGGGCACAATGGAATAGTTTAAAGTTGTCGTCTGGCTACTTGCATCGCGTATGGGAAAGCGAAGATGTGCAAAGCTTCCGAGCTCTGATGATTGTTCAGAAAGTAAGAAATCCCGAAGTTATCAACGAGCTGCACAACGGTCCAAGTGGAAGACACATTGGTATCACTAAACCTTGGTAGTAGATCGCCAATTGTGTTGAGTGCATTGCTGCTAAAGGACCGAGGTCCAGGAGTCATAGTCAGATAAAGCAGTACAATTCGGGTTCGCCCTTAGAGCGAATTGCCCCGGATGTTGGGGTCCATTTCCTATCAGTAAATAAGAAAACAAATATATTTTGGTAGTCATGGATTATTTCAGCAAATGATCAGAGGTATACGCAATTCCTAACCAAGAAGCAGAAACAGTAGCGGCTGTATTCATCAATAATTGCGTATTGAGATATGGTGTTACAATAGAATTACATTCTGACCAATATAAAAATTTTAAATACAACTTCGAAGTCCGATGGCATGGTAGAACGATTCAATCGAACTTTAGAAAAACATTTGAGGAAAGTAGTAGACAAGAATCAAAAGGATTGGGACACCCATATAGCATTGTTCCAGATGGATTAACTTTCCGCTGTACATATAACAACGGGGCAGCCAAGGTAATATTTGGTAATGATCTTCGGTGACCGATTGATTTGAAGTGTGAAATTATCGCCACCGCAGGAACGAATGCTAAAGAAGTCAACAGCACCGTAGGAAACGAGATGAGGGAAATACGTGCTATGGTAAGACAGCGCACCAAAATTATAAACGATAAAATGAAAGCAAAATACAACAAAGCAATGAAACTCTGAGGGTTTTAGAGAAGGAGATTGAATATTGTTATATAACCCACAACGAACAAAAGGGCAAATTACATTACCGTTGGAAAGGACTTTACCAGGTAATTAAACGACTCAACGATGTAGTAAATCGCATTCAAACGACTGGAATACGTAGGAATAAAATGGAGGTAGTTCGTTAGGAATCGCTTGCAGCGTTTGGTACTCCAAATTTGTCTATTCGGGACGATCAGACTTAGGTGGAGGGCAGCGTAGCGAACATGAATGCCAGAACTAAGTAGGGTCGACTATCAACTCGACAGCGAATTTCGTATTTGACAGAATGTTCGAGGGGCGAAGTTTTGCGAACTTTCTACTATATAGGAGCTACCGGATTGTTGTAAACTCGAATAACGAGTACTAAGCGTTAGGTTGTTTGAATTAAAAACAAAAAATAAGTGTATAGTCATAAATTTGGGACTTTTATTTAACAATGCAGTGACGATTTTTCGCGAAATCCGTTAGAATACTTTCAGATCGCCTCAACATGCCTAAATTTTCGATAGGGTGGCACTCATAAAGCGAACCTGTCGCCCCTTTTCACGGGCAACAGCCATAGCCATCTGTCAATTCTATTGCCATTAAGATTGGAAATACTTTTGTGCGGGGATTTAATATCATGTAATAATCATTCTCAAAATGGCATCGATGACGACAACATGTAAGAATAATTGAAGAAGTAGAAAGCACATTTTCACTTACCAAGTTAATAACAAAATATGTGCATACATATACACATAGCCAATAAAGTCTGCGTTCACCCGACACATCTTTTTAAGTGAAGTAAAAATACAATGTATTGTAAATAGGTAATTTGTTAAAGTGCATACAGCGACTTAAAAAAAAAGTTAAGGGAGTTCCCTCAGAGTACCCCCAATACGATATATTGACGCACCTAGAATTGCAAAAGGCAAAGGTCGCTCTAATCACATCAACTCAAATGCGCTACTTCAGCCGCGTTATAACACTATTAAGAGAATCAAAATCCATTGACAAAACCATCACTCTTAGTTCTTAACGCATTCCCAGGCACGAAAGGTCTGCTTCGTGCGAATGGTCGGCTTACCAATTCAATCATTCCAGAGAAATCTCGACTTGTCACTTTAGTCCTCAATTATATCCAATTACTTATGCTCAACGCAAAACATCGCCTAATGCAAAATATAAGTTCTATATTCCCCGACTTAAGCCCCAAATAAAAAAATACATTTTCATGTGCAAGATCTACACTCTGCATAAGCAGAAGTTGCGAACGCAGATTATGGCAGCACTTCCACCGGAACGCTGCAACTTCGCTCTGCCTTTCACAGTTACAGGTGTCGATTTTGCTGGGCCTTTTCAAATAAAGGTGTCCATACTAAGATCGGCCGCCATAATGAAAGGCTTTGTGGCTGTCTTTGTCTGTTTTACGACAAAAGCAGAGCACCTCGAGCTATGTACGAATCTAGCTAAGGAGGCTTTTCTTGCGGAATTTATGCTCGCTTTGTCGGACGTTGCGGCTTCCCCTCAAAACTAATGAGCGATAACGCCAAAGCTTTAATCGGAACGCAAAAAGCCACTGAAAAGCAGTTTCTGGATTTAATTAAACAAGTATCACCTGAAATTGTTCAGAAGTATGCTCCCCAAGGCACTAATAATATAATACTAACTATGTTAGTAGTTGATCTCCGTACTCAAAGCGGAACGCTAACAAGACAGTTCGTGAAATTATGTTTTCTGCCAACCGCATCTAATGACGAAACCGCAAATAACGCACAATCCGCCGACATTACCGCAACGCAAATGAATTAATTAACTTTCAAACCGATAAACCCGCAAATGACAAAACCGTGGTAAATGCTAACCGTTCTAACCGCAATGATCTATCAAGTTGACGATCCGTTCCTGCCACATACATTGGCAAATTCGCCATTAATTTACATGCCACAAATGTATAACCATTCCAACTTCTTCATACAGATAAATATGGATGTAGATATGCCAGCAATACCAACGCCAACTGTAAGGTAAGGTCCGCCATCAATGTCCCGTGCCCTGGGGACACTCCAGCACCACGAGCCGCAGTGCCAATCGTTCCTGCAACCGCTCCCCGTAGTGGCCCGCGACCACTACCACCTTCATCAGCACCAGCAACTGTGTCATTTTGCACTGCAGCATTTTTCGAGGTATGAAGCCCCTCCAACTTGAGCAAGTTGCCTCAAGCTCACGAGCACTGCCTCAATTGTTTGGCTACGGTCCACACGTCTCCGGAGTGTACGTTAGTTACGCTTCGCCAACTGTGCAATAGGCAGCACCACACCATGCTGCACCGCACCCCAAAGCGGGCCGTCGGGCGACAATTCGCCGCTCCACTGGCCTCAGCAGCGTTGTTGCCACGCTACAGCGGTTGCTAGGATAGAAGTCGCCTAGGGAGGGGCCGGGATGGCTAGTTGAGCTACGCCTCCCCTTTCAATACACGCCACTGAGCGAAATACACCACATCAACAATACACCACAATCCACAAGAAGACTCCACCCGCTAACACACACAAACGCACACCACGCAGACATCTCACCACTCAGACCACCCACACATACACATCACATCACACCACAACTCTACGCAACCACATTCCAAAGTGACTAACACAGGACCAGAGGGCTCCTTTTTTCGTTCGCAATTTCCGCCCGCATTTGTATAAGCATTTTTTCACCGATTGAAAGCCGTGTATATATTTTGTGTAAAACCTTTTATATTTTTCACAAAAAAAAATAAATAAATAGAATATATTCCATATTTACTATACCGGTCGTATCCGTGGTATATAAAATTTTGATTTTTTTATGTCTCTTTTAAGTACTAAAGACCAGAAAAAGGTGAGTGCGCAAGTGAAACAAATATTCAACAACAACTATTCAAGCTAACAAAGCTACAAAAGAAGAATGGTTGCATATTTTCAGAAGTTAAACACAAAAGCAATAACTGATCGGTATCCAATACCCGATATTAATATGACGATTCAAAATTTAGGTAGAGCAAAAATGTGTTCGACGATAGATTTGGAATCAGGATTCCACCAAATTTTAATTAAAGAAAATACAAAGAGAAGACGGCATTCATTCCTAGGACTAACCAGCTACTACAGGTAGTTTGTCAAAATTTTGCAGCAATCACCAAACCTTCGAATATACACTTACGTTATGACAACGGCATAATTAGTAAAAACAAAAGTGCAAGAGTAGAAGCTAACTTAGATGAAGCAGCTATGGAAGCTATAGAGAAAATCAAGAATGCTCTCCAGGCTAAAGTAGAACTTTATCAACCCGACTTCACGAAGTTCTTTGATCTGACTACAGATGCCAGCGATTACGCCATAGATGCAGTACTGTCACCAAAAACACAACCTATTGCTTTTATATCAAGAGTACTCAATAAACTGAACAAAACTACAGTACCAATGAAAAAGAACTACTAGCCATTGTATGGGCGCTACAGAAATTAAGAAATTATTTATATGGAATAGCTTATCTAACAATATATACAGACCACCAATCTTTAATCTACTCTATATCTGAAAAGAACCCAAGTACATAACTAAAAAGATGGAAGAATTTAATAGAAGAATATGTATATGAAGAATTAATTTTTAGATTAAAAATAGTTCTCCAACCAGGAATAACAAATGCACTAAAATTAGATGAAGAAATTTTATTTCACCTAAAAGACGACATCAGCACTAATTTTGCTACATGTACATTCGTTATCGCCCAAACACAACTACAAGATATAACTGACCCAAACGAACTAACAGATAGTCATACAAGCCCACAAAAGAGCACACAGAAATTATTAAAATAACTCACAAGAAATACTTGCTCAGTATTTTTGGAATTCGATTCAAGAAATGTGTAAAAAAGAATCGATAAACTGCGAAATTTGTTTACAAAATAAATATGACACCCTAATAAATAGCCTATCGGTAAAACACCAATACCAACCCATGTAAGCGAATATGTACAAATGGACACATTCCACATGAACAACCAAATATAAATACATTAGCTCCATATGCAAATACTCCAAATACTGCTATCTACGAAAATTAGAAAATAAATTAAACTATCATGAATATATAGAAGAAATATTGACACAAATATACCCAAACGCTAAACGCGAAAATATTTTGATCAGTAATGTAGCAAACTACTTGTATGTATATAACATACTGCCACTCCAGTGTATCATTCAACAACAAACGCGCAAGTTGAACGTATCCACAGCACCTTAATCGAAATATCAAGTGTTTTAGCTCACGAAAATAATACGGCTCCTGCAGAAGAATTGTTTAATGCAATTAAACAATAAAACAGAACCATAGACACAACCACAGGGTATAAACCAGAAGAAGTATTCTTCAACCGTGAAAAACATCGTGATATTAAAGAAAAACTTTGTGAATAACAAAAAAAACAATTTTTTAATTATCACAACAAAAACAGAAAAGCGATCACATACAACGAAGGAGACATTATCTACGTAAAAACAAATAGGCGTAATAAATAAGCTACCAAATACAATAGACATAAAGTTCATACCTGTACCATATTCAAAATTTAACTAAAATATTGACACCTTACGAAAACATAATATGAGGTATGTACAACATAAACCAAGAGGAACGAATAATAATCAATAAAATTGAGACTTTAAAATCATAACTAATACCATCTCATCGCATAACTTGATACCAGACCATGTTGATTTAATAAAAATCAAAACCGGTATAGATCAACTTATAGAAAATAACAACCAACAAAGATAAATAAATTCACAATTTGATAAGATATTCGAAACTTTAGATCCTAAATCAATAACTGAAAACATGGTGCTAAATGAAGTCCACCAAGAACTTGTAACCATCACGAAAACAATAAATTTAGCAAAAACTGGTACTTAATTTTCAGGCTCGTTAAATATAAATGACATCAGACATCATAAGAAACGAAGAGTTTGATACACCTGTTAAAAATATACCAGAGTATGCAGATATACATGTTTGTCTATGTAACACGTTAATATTATTATATTAATATATTTATTATTTATAGATAAATATCCCCTAATTATATAATATAACCCCACTAACATATAAACATGGAAAAGTTATTATGGACAAAATTATTGCCAAATGCAATCACAAATATATTAGAGTAACTAGATGTAAAAATAATGTAGGAATAAACATATGTATGCACAAAACTATCAAAGGATAATTGTACTATCCCTCTATTAAAAGGTAAGAAAGACAAATGTACCATCATTCAAAATATATATGGAATGGACACCCCATTAAAGGACCGAAATTAATACAATTTAACACCTCTACAAACATTGATGAAAAAACTTCAAAATCAATCACGAACAACGTGTAAAAAACGTAATCCATTCACACACAGTCGAACATTCAGGAAATGTATATATTTATAATACCTATAGAAGAACACCCTATAAAATTCATGTTATGCAGTGTCCTCAGTTTAATCACACTTGCATTCTTTGTGTACACCATTGTATAAATCTACAAGTAGCCAATCTTAAGATTTTCACTAATACACACGCAAAAATATCCCACTTGGTACGGGTTGCCTCGAAAATTCTACTACTAAAATCACACTTGGTACGGGTTGCCAACCAATATTCTGCTACTAAAACGTTCAAATGACAGAAATCTGCTATAGATGTTGTGCCGTGTTATGTTTTAAAATTAATAACTTTAAGAATGTTTATATTCCATATTCAAATATTTTTCGATTGTTTTAATTCCTAAAGATTAAATTTACATAGAATTATTTAATTATTATTTATTGTACTGAAATATTATTAAATGTTTCCGATTTTATCTTTTTTAACTTACATGTTTATGTTTTTGTGAGTGAAAATTCTTTGTCTGTTGAATATTTATATTCTTAGTTTACCGGTTTAGTCCTATGGAAACGAACACCCAAAAAAGATCGTCAACGCGCCTATATTGCAACCTCAGAGGTGGTGAGGATAAGCAATGGGAAAACTTTCGTTTAGCATCCCACGATTTCAGGGTTAAGAGCGATATGGTTGGATAGAGGAGATTCTCCAGATCACGAATATATACAATTATTGCCGCGGGAATTTTATAGTTTTCGAGATATTTCCATTTTAAATGCAAATTGTTAAACTGCAACCTTTTGTTTAAAACTCTGTGTCAAAAAACGGCACATTCGATCAGGTGATCACGGCTGTTTCACACACATAGGAAAACAGCTGATTCTTTGGCTATTTGTAGGCTTTTACAATGGTGTACACTATGTATACACCAAACTATCGATGGTCGGATCATTTGATAGTTTCGATAGTATCGATAATTGATCCTTGAAATCTACTTACTTCAAGCTGTAGTTACACAATCAAGAATTAGCTTTCAAGTTGTTTACAAAAACTACTTGTCAAAATTAATTTAAATTGACGCAACATGATAATCGATAATAGTTTCAAGATGCCGTTGTTATGGAAAAAATTCAAAATTCTAACAAATTTTACACAAAGATTTGAATATAATGGATTGATATACTTATATTTTGATATCAATCCATGAATATAACGAAATATTAATATTCCCGACAACAGCATGTCATTTTTTTGCAAACCTATGTGATCAGCTGTTTAAACTCCACTCGACTAGAATGAGGAAATTAATATCAAGACGGTTTTCAAAATCGAAAAGTGTGAGCGTATATATTTATCAAACAAAACATGAACAATAAAGGAACACAAAAAAAGCACAATTCACGTGATAGAAGTGCATACTTAACGGATTAATTGAGAGTGAGAGAAAGAGTTGTATCGTACATATTACAGGGATAATCGAAATAATAATCCATTTACAAATTTAATATTTAATATATTTCTTTAATTTGTACATTATCTTCAGTGAGGTATAGGTATAGCGGATATTATGGCTTTATGGTAACGGAAGTATGAAACAGTCTAAATAGTGTAGATTTCTGAAGAATATAGCATCAATCGTTGTTTCTGATTTAGTCGTGATAATTTTCCGGTCGCTATTCATATCTAGACCGAAGAATCTAGAAGAAAGTGAAGTTGTGGCAAGGACGCATCCTCCGCAAAATTTGCATTGAAGTCACCATAGAGAATCAATGGTATGTGATCATCACCCCTGCCAGAAATATCACCACCGACATAAGTGTACATAACCAACAAACTCTGTGTGAAATATTATATATGATATCCTAAACTTTTTGGTTAGAAGATGTGTAGATTTCTGCGATGACCATATCTTTTCCATTTAATGTTTTACATTTATATATCTGGTATCGCTAATTTCAGTCAAGCTCACTGTATGTGCAGTGGAATTTATTGCACTTATATAAATGTGGAATATCGCATTCATTATAATAGATCACAAAACCTCCTGCCTTGGATTAGTGGTTGCAATCATGTTCTGCAAATATTTCCGTCGTGCTCTCTACTCTCAACTTCTCTGTTCAGGTGTTTATGCTGTGCTTTCTTGAGTGGATGAATAATTATGCACAATAAGATATCTCATTATCTAGCCAAGTATGAAGATGAAGCTTCAGTTACAATTTGATATTGCCTTCTTTCGCATTCTTTATTCCCCACAACGCTCGGCTGGTGTTTCTGGAATTTTCTACACTATAATCAATAAATTGTTCTCGTACTGTGTTTTCAACGAGACGTTGTGAGGGCAAACACCCTTCTTGGGGATGGATGTCAGATTGAACAATAATTAATGAACTATATAAATATATAAATGAATAAAAAAAATTTGAATACCATATTGAGTAAGAATATATTCACGAAACTGTAAACGATTATTGCCCCTTGAGATATTTTTATTTGCGATTACGTATTGGTGCGATAATTCGTCAATTATAATACACACCATGTCGTTGGATGCAATCGCATATTAGTTTAGAGCAGATTTCAAAGCGTTTTTTCGCGCTCTACACTCTCAACTACGCTCCGCTCCTTACTTAGCCGTTTGTTGAACACGTGCCATATATTCTCGAGGTTGCAATTTAGACAACAAATAAATTACTCTGTGTATAATAATATTGTGACGAACCTAGATGATAGAACAAAATCGACTGAACGATAAACTGCCAGAAGCAACTAGTTAGCGAATTCGTAGTTGCCAGAATGTTCTAGAAGCAATGTTTTGTTACAGATTTACTATATAAGGGCTGCCAGATTGTGCAGCAAACACAGTTCTAGTTAGAGTGTTGTCGTGATAAGAGCAATTAAGCTATAAGCAAGAAGTTGTAAGCTCGAATAACGAGCAATAAGTGTTAAGTTGTTGGAATTAGAAATAAAGATTAGTGTGTAGCCATTACATTGGGACTTTTATTTAACAATCCAGTGATCGAACTCAAGAGTGAGTAGACGATTTATCGAGCAACCCGTTACAATTGGTGTCAGAAGTGGGATTGTCAAATAAATTCCCAAGGAGATAATTATTTAAAAATGGCCAAGTTTAACGATCTGAAGATTCCACAGCTGAAAAAGGAGCTGGAACAATGTGGTTTGGCGACAAATGGATTAAAAACTGAATTACAATCACGGTTGAGAGAGGCCATGGAGGCGGAAAACATTAATGTTGAGGAATATGTCTTTCACATGGAATTAGAGGAAGAGACAACAAAGATAGAAGAAAAGGAAGAGGCTCAATGCTCGTCAAAGATGGTGGACATGAACATGCTTTTTTCTGCGATATCGCAGATGGGGACGCAGATGTCAACGCAAATGTCGACACAATTTAAAGAGCAGGATACACGTATGTCTCAGATGTCAACGCAAATGTCGACACAATTTAAAGAGCAGGATACACGTATGTCTCAGATGTCAACGCAGTTAGAAACGCGATTGCCAACGCATTTGGAAGAGCTGTTCGCAGCGCAACATGCACGTTTTTCAGCACAGTTGTCAGCACCGAAAGAGCTCGACGTGCATATGTCAGCGCAGGTATCCTCACAGTTGGAAGAGGAGGAAGCATGTGAACCAGGATCTTCACAGTATGAAGAGCAAGAAGCTTGTATACCAGCAAAAGTGTCTTCGCAGTCGGAAGAACTGAACGGGCGCATGCCAGCGCAGGTGTCCTCACAGTCGGAAGAGGAGGAAGCGTGTGTACCAGTACAAGGGTCCTCACAGTCGAAAGAGCTGGAACTGCGTATGTCAGGGCAGGTGTTCTCACAGTTGCAAGAGGAGGAAGCGTGTGAACCAGTAAAAGGTTCCTCACAGTTAGAAGAGCAAAAAGCTTGGATACCAGCACAAGTGTCCTTACAGTTGGAAGAGCAGGAAGCGTGTATACCATCACAGGTGAAAGATCAGCATAAAATTGAACTTGAAACGGATGACTCTGTGCAAGAAGATCCAGAATTGGAAGGTGCATTACATAAGGTGGAGTTGAACCAATGTACAACGATTGGAGAAATAACTACAGGAAGGCCAGTCACAAAATCATATTGGGCAGAGCGAAGCAATTTAAAGTTAGTGTATGGCTGCTTGCATCGAGTATGGAAAAGCGAAAATAAGCAACCCTTCCGAGTACTTATGGTTGTTCCAAGGGTTGGAATTCCTGATGTTCTTAACGTGCAGTACAAATGTCCAAGAGGAGGGCACTTGAGAGACATGAAATCCTTGGAGCATTTGAAGCAAAGGTTTTATTGGACTGATTGTCAATCAGCTATAGAAAGGATTGCGAAATATGCTGAGAACATTGTAGCTAAAGGATCAAGGAGGTCCAGGAGTCATGGGCAGATGAAACAGCACAATTCGCGTGCGCCAGTTGAGAAAATAGGTGTGTATGAAGATGGTCCGTTCCCCACCAATAAATTAGGAAATAGTCATGTTTTGGTAGTCACGGACCATTTCAATGAATGGCCACAAGTATGCAGAATTCTTAACCAAGAGACTGAACTAGTGACGAAGGCATTCATCAACAAGTGGGTAACGAGATTCGGTGTTCCAATGGAGTTACGTTCTGACCAAGAATGAAATCTCGAGTCAGCTTTAAGTCAAGGGATGTACCAGAAACTGAGTATCCGGAAAACGGATGGAATTAACTCCAAGCAGAGAAGGACGACTAACGATGTCAGCACCAGCCTAGAAGACGAGATGGGGGACATAAAAGCTTTGTGTTTGGTATCGCAAATATGTCTAATCGGGACGATCAGACTTAGGTGGAGGGCAGTGTGACGAACATAGATGATAGAACAAAATCGAATGAACGATAAATTGCCAGAAGCAACTAGACAGCGAATTCGTAGTTGCCAGAATGTTCTAGAAGCAATGTTTTGTTACAGATTTACTATATAAGGGCTGCCAGATTGTGCAGCAAACACAGTTCTAGTTAGAGTGTTGTCGTGATAAGAGCAATTAAGCTATAAGCAAGAAGTTGTAAGCTCGAATAAAGAGCAATAAGTGTTAAGTTGTTTGAATTAGAAATAAAGATTAGTGTGTAGCCATTAAATTGGGACTTTTATTTAACAATCCAGTGATCGAACTCAAGAGTGAGTTACAGGCAGACGATTTATCGAGAAATCCGTTACAATATAATGACTATATCTACTTACGAAATTATTTGTTTTAAATATTTTATAAAAGTAAAACTATCACTCAACACAAAATATTACAACACAAATTCAGTTTAGCTGTATGTACTTATGTGCAGCAGCTTCTTTAAAATCATGTACATACGTTCGATGACGAAAATGATAGAACACAAGATACCGAAAGAATTGTGATTGCGAAGGTTGTATTTATACCTATAAGTATAAAATATATTGATATTGAAAAATCAAGGCGACTGCACGACACGAAAGCGAATCTTTCTTGTCGGCAAATGTCGTCTTGAAGCCAGCTTCTTGAACATTTTGAATACGGCAGTGACATATTAAGCAGCTGATGTACACAATTTCGGTATAGCCGTACTAAAACCTTTCACCACATTGAAATTTAAAAATCTTGTTCTTAGTGGAATTTTTTGCTCAAAAAAAAATAATAGTTCGATTAATTTGTTTTAAATTATTAATTTATATATTAGAGTTATTTATGTTTCTGTTGGTAAGATAACGTTAGACTTGTTAGAGCTTTGAACTATTTTACATTTCACATATTAGTGGGAACACTACAGTTGTCCATTGTTGTCAGCAAAATGAGGAGTGGCTTTAGCTTAGCGACAGTGACAACTGGGAAGATGCTGCCGTGAACTTTTAACTGTGCCCAAAATAACGTGTGTATTTTAATATTTGACAGATTTGAATGCAGCCTGTCATCGTCTATGGGTTCAGCGTTTGAAATCGGAACGGATCCGAAGTGATAAAAGCATGTGTCTATGTGCAGCTAAAAAGAAGGCAGCGAAATTAATCGATCAAACATACGTATTAAAATGTATGTATTTCGGAAAGTGAGCGCAGAACAACAACACATTTTTAGGGCTACACAAACACACGTAGCTGCTTACAGCAAACAATAAAAAGGGTCGTGACACGGCGTTGAAAAATCACTCTAATGCGGCCAAAGAAGTATTCACTTCAAAAAATAATACAGTTAACATTTGCATGTTACCATATAAACTGCTCGGTTTGTCGACGATTTTTTTTATGCATTCACTAATGAAATATGAGATCATTTGTCGACGATTCGTTCTAAATTTTGCCAGCGTATCTAATAGCCTCCACGAAGGAACGGAAAATAACAGAGTTTTTGAGTGGAATAAGTGCTCTTCAAACTCCGGATCAGCGTTTATTTTGGATACGGATGATAGTGGGTATGAAGAAGGAGGGGTGCTATCACAAGTCATTAATGGGTGTGGATAGTAGTTGCGTATTACAGCCAGACAATGAGCAAGCCAGAAAGAAATTATTGAGAAACTCAAGAACCCAGAAGGAGAGTTGGCGCGGTGGATTGGGAGACTCCAAAGTTATGACTTGGTATCACTAAAACCTTCGATAAATTAAAACAAGGATTATATTTTTCCATATTTCCTCGAGCTTTTAATTTAGACAACAATTAAATTCCTCTGTGTATAATGATATATATATTCTCTCTATAATACTTACGTAATTATTTGTTTTAGAGATTTTATAAAAGTAAAACTATCACTCAACACAAAATATTATAACACATAGTCAGTTTAGCTGTATGTACTTATGTGCAGTCTATGGGTTCAGCGTTGTGAGATCGTGAGATCCGAACGAATCCGAAGTGATGTAAATATGTGTCAATATGCAGCTAGAAGGCAGCAAAATAAATCTATCAAACATACGCTAATAATTTTTTATTTCATATATTGGGAGCGCGCACCACTTTATTTTTGCTTTAACAAGCCCCGTTGTGCAAATTGAATAGTACTCGAACACATTAAAAATAAAAATGCCCGTGCCAAACAAAATTTATTAACGATATAACGACTCATTAAACTTTGTGCTACTTATTTCCTCTTCTAAGCTTAAACATTTATTTGTTTAATTCGGAGGTCGATGCATTTATACGGATTGAACGAAGGTTGTAGTTGCTTTTCGTACTTATAATATTTGCGGTTGTTTCTTTTATATATTTATTATTTGTATTGTTTGTTTAAAATTGCTTTACTATCGGCTTATTACGGTTAGCGACTCCACGCCTGATTCAGATATGGCCAGAATGGGTTCCTCCTTTAAAATCTTTGAAGAGGGATCTTGCGGGAGTGAGATTTGCGATTTTTGCTCACTTAATTGAAGTGAGATCTGCAACCTTTGCAAGGGTTTCACATAAACTACCCACATAAGGACCGCTTGTATGTCTAGTTGCGTCACTGCATCACATTGGAAGTATAGTGATCCCTTAACTTTATTTTTAAATTGTTATATATATAATTATGAAAAAGAGAGGTGTCGTTTTTCGCCTTTTTTCGGACAATTTTGTTATATGTTATGTCAAGTGCGTATGCACAAATTTGGCAAGTAGTAGCGCACCGTATAACCCAAGATTATTGAATCAGAATTTTTGTATAATTATTGGCGAGAGCCATTCTGCGTGGTCGAAAAGTTACATATTTGTGTCTTTAAAACTGATCTTGTCAGAAGGGACTCTGACATTGCTTTTTCTGCCAATTCCTGGATTGTTGGAACAATGTGAATTTAGTGGTAGTCGTACGACGTACCGACCATTATCTGATCGAGTAGTTGAGGCTTTGTAGAAGTCGTCTCATTACTGAGCTTCTTGAATTGTAACTGATATGGGGGAGATTTATTTTAACTCCCAACATTTACTGAGTTGCGAATTAATGTCTTCTTTTAATTTTTCGTCAACTTGAGTTGTTGATGTGGAAACTGGTTCGGCAACTAGACCACTTAGAATCCAACAATATAGGGTTTGGGCTAGAAGGGTCGTTGAAATTTTTTCAACACCTTCAAGTATTATTTGTGGCATAAGCTCGCTGCCTACTATTATAATATATCTATTTGAGCGCGAGTATTGCAGTTGGAATCTGCTAGCTAGGTGTGAAACCTTTTGCAAATGCTGCTCTTTCTGCTTGGAAGCATATTTGTAAGTTGCGGTAAGGCTAAAGCTTTTGCTTGAATGTGCTTATCCGCTTGGGGGGAATTAGGGTAATGGGGAAGATTTTATTTGAGTTGTGGAATATTCTTCCGCCCATTCCTTGTCCTATTAAGGCCCTAGAGTTTGAGTTTTTAATGCCTTTGAGCACCACTTTTTGGCTGTTGTCGGGATTTTGGTTTTTGGGAGTTGTTTTTAGCACTAAACCTGTGGTTCCTTTTGTATAAGCGCTTCTTTGGGGTGATATGGGAAATTTGCTGTATTAAAGCATTGTGTGGTGTCTTTAGTGACAATATAAGCAATTGAAGTTGTATCTGCAATTTTTATATTTATGCGCATGTGACAAGCAATTTGTCTTTTTGATCTGACAAAATTATTTCGTTCGTTAACTTTTAAGTTTTTAAACTTCTCGCAAAATTGTAGCTTATGCCCTCTTGTACATAGTTCGCATGACGTATGTTTATTCTGTTCGGATGTGAACGATTGCGTTTGCATAGTTCAAGCTTCTTTTTAGGTCGCGTTGAATAATTTTGGTTTAAATTATTTATTTTATCTACCCTTTTAGCGATTTCGTACTGGGTTGTTAGAAAGTCTTTCATTTTTTGCCACGTGGGGCATTTATTTCGTGATAAAAACGATTGCTCCCATAAAAGTAACGATTTTTCTGGCAATGCGGCAACAGTTTGAAATAGTGGATTGTATTCTTATAAATTCTTCGCTTGTTTTTTTTTCGAGTCTTAGGCAAGTTTATTAGTGTCGTTACTTGTTTATCGACCAATATTCTTTCATTTTCATATCTTGCTTTTAGAGCTTCCCGAGCCCAATTGAAATTGTCGTCGTTAAGTGCGAACTGTTTGACTAGTACGCCTGCTTGACCTTTTGTTTTGTAGGTGTAGGTGATAAAATTTTTGTACTTATGGTGATTTTGGATGGTTTATGTATACGGCTGTAAACATGTTCCGGAAGTAGGGCCATTCTTCATAACCTCCATAAAATGTTTCAGTGTCACATGCGGGCACCTTGAGATGGATGCCTGAATTTGCCTCTTGACTTTAAATTTGTGGCAGCTCTACTCTGGGATGGAGTAGGAGTAATAGCTTTTATTTGCTTTAATTGGTCGGATATCAAAGCTTTTATAGCTTCATACATGTCTAAGCAGTTTGCATACTTCTTTACAATCACGGTTGAGAGAGGCCACGGAGGCGGAAAACATTAATGTTGAGGAATATGTCTTTCACATGGAATTAGAGGAAGAGACAACAAAGATAGAAGAAAAGGAAGAGGCTCAATGCTCGTCAAAGATGGTGGACATGAACATGCTTTTTTCTGCAATATCGCAGATGGGGACGCAGATGTCAACGCAAATGTCGACACAATTTAAAGAGCAGGATACACGTATGTCTCAGATGTCAACGCAAATGTCGACACAATTTAAAGAGCAGGATACACGTATGTCTCAGATGTCAACGCAGTTAGAAACGCGATTGCCAACGCATTTGGAAGAGCTGTTCGCAGCGCAACATGCACGTTTTTCAGCACAGTTGTCAGCACCGAAAGAGCTCGACGTGCATATGTCAGCGCAGGTATCCTCACAGTTGGAAGAGGAGGAAGTATGTGAACCAGGATCTTCACAGTATGAAGAGCAAGAAGCTTGTATACCAGCAAAAGTGTCTTCGCAGTCGGAAGAATTGAACGGGCGCATGCCAGCGCAGGTGTCCTCACAGTCGGAAGAGGAGGAAGCGTGTGTACCAGTACAAGGGTCCTCACAGTCGAAAGAGCTGGAACTGCGTATGTCAGGGCAGGTGTTCTCACAGTTGCAAGAGGAGGAAGCGTGTGAACCAGTAAAAGGTTCCTCACAGTTAGAAAGTAAAAAGCTTGGATACCAGCACAAGTGTCCTTACAGTTGGAAGAGCAGGAAGCGTGTATACCATCACAGGTGAAAGATCAGCATAAAATTGTACCTGAAACGGATGACTCTGTGCAAGAAGATCCAGAATTGGAAGGTGCATTACATAAGGTGGAGTTGAACCAATGTACAACGATTGGAGAAATTACTACAGGAAGGCCAGTCACAAAATCATATTGGGCAGAGCGAAGCAATTTAAAGTTAGTGTATGGCTGCTTGCATCGAGTATGGAAAAGCGAAAATAAGCAACCCTTCCGAGTACTTATGGTTGTTCCAAGGGTTGGAATTCCTGATGTTCTTAACGTGCAGTACAAATGTCCAAGAGGAGGGCACTTGAGAGACATGAAATCCTTGGAGCATTTGAAGCAAAGGTTTTATTGGACTGATTGTCAATCAGCTATAGAAAGGATTGCGAAATATGCTGAGAACATTGTAGCTAAAGGATCAAGGAGGTTCAGGAGTCATGGGCAGATGAAACAGCACAATTCGCGTGCGCCAGTTGAGAAAATAGGTGTGTATGAAGATGGTCCGTTCCCCACCAATAAATTAGGAAATAGTCATGTTTTGGTAGTCACGGACCATTTCAATGAATGGCCACAAGTATGCAGAATTCTTAACCAAGAGACTGAACTAGTGACGAAGGCATTCATCAACAAGTGGGTAACGAGATTCGGTGTTCCAATGGAGTTACGTTCTGACCAAGAATGAAATCTCGAGTCAGCTTTAAGTCAAGGGATGTACCAGAAACTGAGTATCCGGAAAACGGATGGAATTAACTCCAAGCAGAGAAGGACGACTAACGATGTCAGCACCAGCCTAGAAGACGAGATGGGGGACATAAAAGCTTTGTGTTTGGTATCGCAAATATGTCTAATCGGGACGATCAGACTTAGGTGGAGGGCAGTGTGACGAACATAGATGATAGAACAAAATCGAATGAACGATAAATTGCCAGAAGCAACTAGACAGCGAATTCGTAGTTGCCAGAATGTTCTAGAAGCAATGTTTTGTTACAGATTTACTATATAAGGGCTGCCAGATTGTGCAGCAAACACAGTTCTAGTTAGAGTGTTGTCGTGATAAGAGCAATTAAGCTATAAGCAAGAAGTTGTAAGCTCGAATAACGAGCAATAAGTGTTAAGTTGTTTGAATTAGAAATAAAGATTAGTGTGTAGCCATTAAATTGGGACTTTTATTTAACAATCCAGTGATCGAACTCAAGAGTGAGTTACAGGCAGACGATTTATCGAGAAATCCGTTACAATATAATGACTATATATACTTACGAAATTATTTGTTTTAAATATTTTATAAAAGTAAAACTATCACTCAACACAAAATATTACAACACAAATTCAGTTTAGCTGTATGTACTTATGTGCAGCAGCTTCTTTAAAATCATGTACATACGTTCGATGACGAAAATGATAGAACACAAGATACCGAAAGAATTGTGATTGCGAAGGTTGTATTTATACCTATAAGTATAAAATATATTGATATTGAAAAATCAAGGCGACTGCACGACACGAAAGCGAATCTTTCTTGTCGGCAAATGTCGTCTTGAAGCCAGCTTCTTGAACATTTTGAATACGGCAGTGACATATTAAGCAGCTGATGTACACAATTTCGGTATAGCCGTACTAAAACCTTTCACCACATTGAAATTTAAAAATCTTGTTCTTAGTGGAATTTTTTGCTCAAAAAAAAATAATAGTTCGATTAATTTGTTTTAAATTATTAATTTATATATTAGAGTTATTTATGTTTCTGTTGGTAAGATAACGTTAGACTTGTTAGAGCTTTGAACTATTTTACATTTCACATATTAGTGGGAACACTACAGTTGTCCATTGTTGTCAGCAAAATGAGGAGTGGCTTTAGCTTAGCGACAGTGACAACTGGGAAGATGCTGCCGTGAACTTTTAACTGTGCCCAAAATAACGTGTGTATTTTAATATTTGACAGATTTGAATGCAGCCTGTCATCGTCTATGGGTTCAGCGTTTGAAATCGGAACGGATCCGAAGTGATAAAAGCATGTGTCTATGTGCAGCTAAAAAGAAGGCAGCGAAATTAATCGATCAAACATACGTATTAAAATGTATGTATTTCGGAAAGTGAGCGCAGAACAACAACACATTTTTAGGGCTACACAAACACACGTAGCTGCTTACAGCAAACAATAAAAAGGGTCGTGACACGGCGTTGAAAAATCACTCTAATGCGGCCAAAGAAGTATTCACTTCAAAAAATAATACAGTTAACATTTGCATGTTACCATATAAACTGCTCGGTTTGTCGACGATTTTTTTTTATGCATTCACTAATGAAATATGAGATCATTTGTCGACGATTCGTTCTAAATTTTGCCAGCGTAGCTAATAGCCTCCACGAAGGAACGGAAAATAACAGAGTTTTTGAGTGGAATAAGTGCTCTTCAAACTCCGGATCAGCTTTTTTTTTTTTGTTTTTTTTTTTTTTTTTGTATGTACAGAATTTCGGTGTAGCCGTACTAAAACCTTTAACCTCATTGAAATTTAAATATTTTGTTAGCAGTGGAATTTTTTGTGCAAAAAAAAAAAATTATAGGTCGATTTATTTGTTTTAAATTATCAATTTATATATCAGTCAGTCTATGGGTTCAGCGTTGTGAGATCGTGAGATCCGAACGAATCCGAAGTGATGTAAGTATGTGTCAATATGCAGCTAGGAGGCAGCAAAATAAATCTATCAAACATACGTTAATCATTTTTTATTTCATATATTGGGAGCGCGCACCACTTTATTTTTGCTTTAACAAGCCCCGTTGTGCAAATTGAATAGTACTCGAACACATTAGAAATAAAAATGCCCGTGCCAAACAAAATTTATTAACGATATAACGACTCATTAAACTTTGTGCTACTTATTTCCTCTTCTAAGCTTAAACATTTATTTGTTTAATTCGGAGGTCGATGCATTTATACGGATTGAACGAGGGTTGTAGTTGCTTTTCGTACTTATAATATTTGCGGTTGTTTCTTTTATATATTTATTATTTGTATTGTTTGTTTAAAATTGCTTTACTATCGGCTTATTACGGTTAGCGACTCCACGCCTGATTCAGATATGGCCAGAATGGGTTCCTCCTTTAAAACCTTTGAAGAGGGATCTTGCGGGAGTGAGATTTGCGATTTTTGCTCACTTAATTGAAGTGAGATCTGCAACCTTTGCAAGGGTTTCGCATAAACTACCCACATAAGGACCGCTTGTATGTCTAGTTGCGTCACTGTATCACATTGGAAGTATAGTGATCCCTTAACTTTATTTTTAAATTGTTATATATATAATTACGAAAAAGAGAGGTGTCGTTTTTCGCCTTTTTTCGGACAATTTTGTTATATGTTATGTCAAAAGCGTATGCACAAATTTGGCAAGTAGTAGCGCACCGTATAACCCAAGATTATTGAATCAGAATTTTTGTATCATTATTGGCGAGAGCCATTCTGCATGGTCGAAAAGTTACATATTTGTGTCTTTAAAACTGATCTTGTCAGAAGGGACTCTGACATTGCTTTTTCTGCCAATTCCTGGATTGTTGGAACATTGTGAATTTAGTGGTAGTCGTACGACGTACCGACCATTATCTGATCGAGTAGTTGAGGCTTTGTAGAAGTCGTCTCAATACTGAGCTTCTTGAATTGTAACTGATATGGGGGAGATTTATTTTAACTCCCAACATTTACTGAGTTGCGAATTAATGTCTTCTTTTAATTTTTCGTCAACTTGAGTTGTTGATGTGGAAACTGGTTCGGCAACTAGACCACTTAGAATCCAACAATATAGGGTTTGGGCTAGAAGGGTCGTTGAAATTTTTTCAACACCTTCAAGTATTATTTGTGGCATAAGGTCGCTGCCTACTATTATAATATATCTATTTGAGCGCGAGTATTGCAGTTGGAATCTGCTAGCTAGGTGGGAAATCTTTTGCAAATGCTGCTATTTCTGCTTGGAAGCATATTTGTAAGTTGCGGTTAGGCTAAAGCTTTTGCTTGAATGTGCTTATCCGCTTGGGGGGAATTAGGGTAATGGGGAAGATTTTATTTGAGTTGTGGAATATTCTTCCGCCCATTCCTTGGCCTATTAAGGCCCTAGAGTTTGAGTTTTTAATGCCTTTGAGCACCACTTTTTGGCTGTTGTCGGGATTTTGGTTTTTGGGAGTTGTTTTTAGCACTAAACCTGTGGTTCCTTTTGTATAAGCGCTTCTTTGGGGTGATATGGGAAATTTGCTGTATTAAAGCATTGTGTGGTGTCTTTAGTGACAATATAAGCAATTGAAGTTGTATCTGCAATTTTTATATTTATGCGCATGTGACAAGCAATTTGTCTTTTTGATCTGACAAAATTATTTCGTTCGTTAACTTTTAAGTTTTTAAACTTCTCGCAAAATTGTAGCTTATGCCCTCTTGTACATAGTTCGCATGACGTATGTTTATTCTGTTCGGATGTGAACGATTGCGTTTGCATAGTTCAAGCTTCTTTTTAGGTCGCGTTGAATAATTTTGGTTTAAATTATTTATTTTATCTACCCTTTTAGCGATTTCGTACTGGGTTGTTAGAAAGTCTTTCATTTTTTGCCACGTGGGGCATTTATTTCGTGATAAAAACGATTGCTCCCATAAAAGTAACGATTTTTCTGGCAATGCGGCAACAGTTTGAAATAGTGGATTGTATTCTTATAAATTCTTCGCTTGTTTTTTTTCGAGTCTTAGGCAAGTTTATTAGTGTCGTTACTTGTTTATCGACCAATATTCTTTCATTTTCATATCTTGCTTTTAGAGCTTCCCGAGCCCAATTGAAATTGTCGTCGTTAAGTGCGAACTGTTTGACTAGTACGCCTGCTTGACCTTTTGTTTTGTAGGTGTAGGTGATAAAATTTTTGTACTTATGGTGATTTTGGATGGTTTATGTATACGGCTGTAAACATGTTCCGGAAGTAGGGTCATTCTTCATAACCTCCATAAAATGTTTCAGTGTCACATGCGGGCACCTTGAGATGGATGCCTGAATTTGCCTCTTGACTTTAAATTTGTGGCAGCTCTATTCTGGGATGGAGTAGGAGTAATAGCTTTTATTTGCTTTAATTGGTCGGATATCAAAGCTTTTATAGCTTCATACTAAACAGCTGCACGAATGTATTCGTTTTTGGAATCATTCTCTTTACTCTCAAAACATGTACAATATTTGCAAATGTTATCTATAAGAGCATGCGAATGAGTGAGAGTAAAATATTTCACGAATGGAATGCGTATTATCATTTTTGTAGCGGAGCATTCTTTATTCTCGTTTCATTACTCTTTAGTTTCGCTTTTTCAACTATATATAAGCGAGTACTTGAGAGTACTCTATGTCAAGCGCAGCTTTGAATGCAAGAAGAGGATATTGCGACGATTGTGCATAGATTGGCAAGTGTTTAAAAAACAAAAATATTACGGGTTTTCTTAATTTCTATTCCTTTATTTCGAGTTTCCGTTTCTGGTTTTATTGAAGAGTTTTTTTTCAAGCACAGTAGTGGGATAATTTGATTGTTTTAATATAAATATTGTATTGCGGGTGTTTTGTAATAAAAAAGAATATTAAAAAATAATAATGGCTAATTTAAATGTAAATAGTAATATGTCAACTGATGAAAACACTTTTGTTAATAACAATGCTATGGTAAAAAAAAAACTGCAAAACGGAACATACAAAATTGACATTAAACGAGGAAAGAGCAAAGTATGGAATACCTTTGGAATTATTAAAAATGAAGAGCATGAGGCAATTCCAAATTTAGTTTCGTGCAGAAGTTGTTTAAATGTTTATAAATATAACAACAGGAGTACTTCGAATTTAGTGAAACATAAATGCTACATTTTAGAAAGCTCTTCACAAGCGTCAGTTGATAAATTTCAAGTTGATCCAGAATCTAAAAGGAAGATGGTAGGCATTTTTACTCTATGGTGTGCAGTAAATACTAGACCTTATAGTATCGTTGAGGATAGTTGGCTTAAGGAATTAATAGAATTTTCAATAAGTATTGGAACAAAATTTGGTTCTAATGTTGATATTGATAATTTACTCCCTCATCCGACCACTATATCAAGAAATATTAATAGAGTATATGAAATTTATTTTGAAAAAACTAAGTTGGAAATAAGTGCGATAAGAGATATTGGTTTTGGAATTACGTCTGATCTTTGGACAGACAATTTTTTCAAAAAAACGTATATAGCTGTTACAATCCACTTCGTGAAGGAAGGTAATTTGGTAAAACGTTTGCTGGGACTTAAATCTATGGAAGAAGAAAAATGTACACGTAAGTAAATTTCCTTTTTTTACTACCTTTTGAAGCACAAAATATCAAAAGTCATATCTAAACGGCGCTTCAGCAAATGCATTACATTTATAATAATATTTTTAGATGACAACATTTTACGAAAAGTAAAGGCATTGCTACAAGAATTCAACTGCGAGTTATCCAGAAATACCTTTATTGTAACAGATAGAGGTTCAAACATGCTTGCAGCTTTTCGCACTTACAACCACATTAAATGCATAAATCATTTGATTAACAATGTATTGCAAAAATCCATGCAAAGTATACCTGAAATATTAAATTTAGGCCGTTTGTGCTCAGAACTAGTTAAATATATTAAAAAATCCGGCAAAAACTCTTTTCTACCAAGAACCTTAAAAAGTTATTCACCTACCCGTTGGAACACTCATTATTATTTATTCGAGTCCATTGAAAATAACTGGATGGAGATTTTTAAAATTTTAGAGGAAAGTAATCAAATACAGAGATTTGATAGTATAAATCTAAGTTATATAAAACTAATTCTTCCCTTATTGAAATCTTTTGAAGAAGCTTCTAAGCAATTAGAAAGTGATAAACATCCGACATTGCATTTATCAATTATTTATGTACATAAGCTGAAAAAAAAGTGTACAGTAAATTTAGCAGACTCAACAATTATAAAGACATTAAAAGAAAGCTTAACAAACTATTTGGAATCAGTTGTTATGGATAACTTAAACATTTACCATAAAATTGCGCTGTTTTTGTTTCCACCTGCAAATCAACTATTGCAATTTAGCGAAGAAGAAAAAACCCAAATTAAAGATAAATGCATGAATTTGATGTTAGGATATATATCAGACGGAGATAATGACAGAAATATAGCTCAAATAGAGTCAGAAAGTAATGAGCTTTTCAGCGATTTCGTGAAATGTCAGTCAATTTGCAATCCAACACAACGCGTTGAAAGAGAATTTAATCGATACCGGAGTTTAGACGTAGCTTTTACAACTAGTTTTAATATTTTACAATGGTGGGAATTGCATAAGGATGAATTTCCTCTTCTTTACAAAGTATCGTGCAAAATATTAGCAACTCCGGCAAGTAGTGCATCCTCCGAGAGGGTATTTTCCGTAGCGCGTAACTTACTTTCAGAAAAAAGAACACTTCTTGCTTCCGATAAAGAATCCGTCAACCAAATAATGTTTTTAAATATTAATGTTGCAGAAAATGATTTAAAAAATAATATTATAAATACCACTTAAAAATAAGAATATATGTACATGAGTATGTACTATATTACCAGATGAATTCTAACTTAAGTTTTCCTTGAAATAAATACATATTTTACTTTTGTTTTGTTTGAATTAAATATATATGTAAATATGTATTTAAGTATAAGCATAAGTTATTTTTATTTATTATTATTTTAAAATAAAGTCCATTTACTATTGAATTTTTAATTGTTAATGTGCATTTAATTAATTATGGATTTTTACAAGATATCGCTATACAAATACGTATAGTAGCAAAAATAATCAAACATATGCCAATTTAGACAAATCCACAAAATGCATTGTTTTTCTAAACTGTGGGAAATTCCAAGATTTATGAATTTTTTTAAAATTCCCCAACATTAAAAAGTTCTATTCAAATACCCGCAACAAGACTAAAACAATTTAAATGCATCAAGATATGTTAAATATTTCTGCGTTTAAATGGGGACTCTTTTGTCGCTCATTATCATTATTACCATGAATGTGGAGAACAATAAGCATAATACCCGCCTAATGGTTTCAAAGAAATACTGAAGTTGGGATTCCCTAATCCGTCAGAATGTCTTGAATACCCGCTACTAATATTTTCAAGGCCAAATTTATAACAGAAATATCCTAACCTTCTGGGAAGTATTAAAAATCCATAATTTTTTACACCATATTATCACTATTTATTATAAAACATCCTTGAATTAATTACAATTCTTGTTTTAAATAAAATGAGATTCGAACTAAATCCTTTGCGGTTAAAATAAATAAATATGAAAGCATCTTAATATTTTATGTAAATATGAAAAAGTAAAAGTAACTCCATTTATATTAGAATTCATTTATGTATATAATATTTCATTTAATACCGCTAAATGTTATTAAAAATTTAAACTAAATATTTTTGAGTATCTTCATTTTCTCCTTATTCACAATTTTTCAAAATATAATATTTCTATTATTCTAGGCATATATATTTGCATATTATACAGTTAGCCACTTCATATTTTCCATTCCTTTGAGAGTACTCTCAAGTACTCTACCTCAAGTTGCGAATGTTAAGAATACAAATATCCATTAAGATAAAATATTCATTCCATTCCATTCTGTTCCGCTTCTAATTCATTCTCATTCATATTCGCTTACATAGAATGAGAGACCGATTCCATTCTAAAATCAAGAGAATGTTTTGAAGCTGCAAATAAATACATTCGTGCAGGTGTTTACTTCATACATGTCTAAGCAGTTTGCATACTTCTTTCGCCAAGTATGAAAACTGGTTAGAGGTTTTAAAATTTTGTGGTAAATCTGATGACTCAGTTTCTACTATGGCGTCATGAGCCGCTTGTAGACGAGTCCAAAAATTGTTAAGATTTTGCTTTTTTATTTCTATTAACGATTCAGAGAAGATAAAAAGCGAGTGCAGTATCGTAATTAACTGAATTTAGTGGCAGAACCCACATTCATCATTTTTGTAGTATGTTAAAATATTTGTCAAAACGAATAAAATTTTTATCAGTGTAAGCTGATTAACAAGTATGTATATGAAGCGATAAATGTTAATTTTTACCGAATACCCTTTTAGGTGAATAAGAGTTTGATATTATATGTCAGATTATATTCTAAAAATCGTGTTTTTTGTGGTAATAATACAGTTTGGTTTTTACTTGCGTATATTTTTATTATTTATCCCGATTGTAAATTATATTTTCTTAATTTATTTATTAAGAGCCGCACTTCAACTTGTTTGTATATCTTATGTACGAATGTTTTGTATGTAGGTACACCCTAATACACGGACTTGTATGTATATATTTATGTACATGAGCAATTGAGAGCTCGCTGAAGAGACCAATGCGCTTTGTACATAAGTATTCAAGAATTGCTTGTGTGTTTGTATGAATGTGTTTATGTTCTTATGCAATTGAGAGCTCGTTGAAGAGATCAATGCGTTTTTTTGTACGCAATCCTGCCGGATAATTGCCAATGTGGACCGTATTTCTCTTGTGTACGTTGCATATTTACGTTTTATTAATTAACGTGTAAATATGTATATATTATATATTATGAATATATATATATATATAGGATTGTTTGCATATGTATATAGTAAGCCAATATATGTATGTTTGTTGTTCTGCTTTTTTTGTATTTTCTTTTATATATTTTAATCTTTCTGCCCTTGCTTACATTTTTTTTATGCATAAGGGCTTTGTTAAGCATAAGGGGTATTGCCGGGAAATTTTTGCAAGTAAAGTACTTGAACTTATAGTTTGTTGGAAGAGTAAGTGTGTTCTGAGTACACAAAGGCAAGCGTATATAGGTATTAAATAAATATCTTTTTTTTAAGATATGTATATATATATAATATATATAAATATATTGATATATTATATATGTATATAAAGTAAAACGAATTTCGGCTTTTACCGCGTTTGGTTTACGTTTTATTAGCCGTTAAAGTGGATTTTGACTTACAGATTTTATATTTCTATATAAAACCGTATTTTTATATACATACATGTATGCATATTATAAATTTTGAAATAATTGATTGAATACGTGTATATACAAGTATATATGCTTGAGCGTTTGTCCCAGTGTCTGTCCTCTTCGGCATCAGGTTGGCTAGCGTGAGTGTTTGTTGTTTGTATTTGTTGTTGCTTTGCTGTTTTGGATTACAAGCACTTCTTCGTTATATGTTTATATAAGTATGTACATATACGAGTATGCTTATTTTTCCGCTCTGTTTTATATATATATTTTCTTTTGATGTCACTGCACTTTTTTCTTTCGTTATATATATCTGTGTATTATGTCACTGAGCATTTTTTTCTGTTTTGTTTTACTTCTTTCTCACCACTGATCACTTGTTTATAATTTTTTTTTTATTTGTTGTGAACATCCGACAGTGCCTTTTGGTAAGGCTCGAAGGACTATAATTAATTTTGTATATCATTTATTGGGAGCGCACACCACTTTATTTTTACTTTAACAAGCCCCGTATGTAAACTGAAATTGTTCAAATTGAATATTACACACACATATCAGAAATAAATTTTTATTGTCACTAAATGTATAAAAAAAATTATTAATTTATTATAAGCTTTATAATGCTTATTTTTTCTCCTAAGCTTAAGCATTTATTTGGATTGAACGAAGCCGTATCGTTGTCGATCAAAAAGGTGTATAGCGCCGGATTGCTGTTGTAATCGAAAAATGTTGACGCGGTTCGTGGGATCGCAGTGTAAAAGCGCATGCTGAACCTTTTATGTGGCGGCCATCCTTTTTGTTGCTTGGCAATATGGGGTGTTCTCAGGTGTAGTGTGTATTAGTAGGTTGCGCCAGTTTTTTCCGGGTAGAGTGGTGTGAACATGTAGAATGGGGCTTAACTCATTTAACCAATAGGTATCAAAATGTATGTATGTTGGAGAGTGACCGCAAAACAACAACACATGGATTGCTACAATTTTTTATGGCTACACAATCACACACGTAGTTGCTTACAGCAAACAGCAAAAAGTGTCGTGACACGGCTTTGGCTAAAAAAGTAATAAAGTTAATATTTTTCATGTTACTACAACTATATAAACTGCTACGAGAGTTGAAGACGTTTTGTTATACATTCACAAATGAAATATGAGATCATTTATCGACGATTCGTTCCAAATTTTGCCAACGTAGCTAATAGCCTCCATGAAGTCATGGAAAACAACAGAGATTTTGAGTGGAATAAATGTTCTTCAATCTCCGTAGCAGCGTTTATTTTGGAAACGGATGATAGTGGGTATGAAGTAGGAGGGGTGCTATCACAAGTCATTGATGGGTGTGAATAGTAGTTGCGTATTACAGCCAGACAATGAGCAAGCCAGAAAGAAATTATTGAGAAACTCAGGAACCCAGAAGAAGAGTTGGCGCGGTGGATTGGGACACTCCAAAGTTATGACTTGGTATCACTAAAACCTTCGATTAATTAAAACAAGGATTATATTGGGTTGATTTTCGTCAATCAGTTACGAAGTAGATCGCCAATTATATGGAGTGCGTTGTTTCTAATGGGCCGAGGTCCAGGAGTCATGATCAGATGAAGCGGTACAATTCGGGTGCGCCCTTTGAGCGAATTGGCATGGATGTAGCTGGTCGATTTCCTATGTGCAAATTAGGAAACAAATATGTTTTAATAGTCATGGATTCTTTCAGCAAATGGCCAGAGGTATACGAAATTGCTAACCCAGAAGCAGATGTATTCATCACAAATCGCGTATCGGGATTTGGTGTTCCAATTGAATTACATTCTGATCATGGGAAAATTTCAAATCAGCTCTAATCCAAGAGATGTTCCAGAAACTGGGTATCCGGAAAATCCGTACAATTGCAACACAACATTTGCGGTAAGTTGTGGACAAGTATCGAAAAGATTGGGATACTCATATATCCTTGTTCCTGATGGCTTATCGGTCTGCTGTACATGAAACAACGGGGCAGACTTCATCAAGGGTAATTTTCAGTAATGATCTTCGACTACCGATTGATTTAAAATTTGAAATTAACGCCAACGGAGGAAGGAATGCTACGGAATTCAACAGCATCCTAGAAGACGAAATGAGGAATATACATGCTATGGTAAGACAGCGCTCCAAAAATTATGACCGAAAAATGAAAGCAAAATACGACAAAGGCAAAAAACTCTGTGGGTTTTGTTGAGTTAGTTTGGGTATTGTTATATAATATAACCCGCAACAAAAGAAAGGGGTGTCTCCCAATTAACAGTGTAGTTGACAAGGACCATACCAGGTTATTAAACAACTCAACGGTGTAGATTATCGCATAGAGACTATTTGAAGATGTAAGAATAAACTGAAGGTAGTTCATCTGGAATGGCTTGCAACGTTTGGTACTGCAAATATGTCTAATCGGGACGTTCAGACTTGGATGGAGGGCAGTGTGGCAAGCATGAATGTCAGAACAAATTAGGATCAACTATCAACTCGGTAGCGAAATTCGGAGTTGTCAGAATGTTTGGGTGGCGAATTTTTGCTAACAACTAAGTAAGAGCTACGGGAGTGTGAAGCAAACACAGTTCTAATTAGAGTGCTGCTTATTAAAGAGCTATAGGCAATAAGTTGTAAACTCGAATAACGAGTAATAAGCGTTAGGTTGTTTAAATTAGAAACAAAAGATAAGTGTATAGTAATTAAATTGGGACTTTTATTTAACATATATGTGGTCGAACTCAAGAGTGAGTTATTCGTTACAATACCTTCAGATCGCGGTGCCAAAGAAATCGTAATGTGTCTAAATTTTTGATAGGGTGGAACTCATAAAACGAACCTGTCGCCCTATTTTCACGGGCAACAGCCATTGCCATGAAGAATGGAAATATTTTTGTGCGGGCATTTAATGTCATGTAATAATCATTATCGAAATGGCATCGCTTAGCTATGTTCGAGAAGTTTGAGCTCCTGAACGTTTTAGAAATTTAATGACGATGATGAAGCGTAGAAAGCACTTTTTCACTTACCCAGTCAATAACTTAATATGTGTATACATATTTGTGTGTAGTCAATAACTATTCGCCATCTTTAGCTAACATGTATGTGTTATTCAAATTTAAATTACAAAACAGAACTGTCGAACCACCAAAATAGCTGCTCATTGCAATGAATGGATAGATATATATTTAAACATATATTGTTGAACAATAATTTATGAAACACAATGAAGGCGGCAGGCGACAGACAGCATCTGTCAAATATTACAATACACACGTTCTTATGAGCACAGATTTTTAGAGCAGTTGTCGCTGTCGCATGGTATGCTGTAGTGATGCCACTAATATCTGAAATGTAAAATTACTCAAGTTTAAATTACCTTACCAGCAGAAGCATAAAATGACTCTAACATATCATTTGTATTTACTAATTTTTTGCACAAAAAATTTCAGTTTGCACAATTTTTTATGTTTCATTGAAGTGAAAGATAGTATGTCGCTACCGTCTTCAAAGTCTGATCATTCGATAGTATCGATAGTTTGTTCCTAGAACTCTACTTTACGCTGTAGTTACGCGATCAAAAATAGCTTTAAACTTGATCACACGAACTACTTGTAAAATTGGATGTAAATTGACAGCCGTTGCGTAGGCTGCAAGCAATATGATTATGGAAACAACTCAAAATTCTTAAAAATTTTACACGAAGTTTATTTTTTTTATATTAGATGCTGCAAAAATAGCTTTATTTAAATAATTAAATCATTCTTCAATTTTATTAATTTTGACAATAACAAAATGGTTGTGAATGTCAAAACATCAGTGTTGCCATACTAATATATTTTGTAAACGAAGAAAAATAAAATAAACAGAGACATTGTATCCTAGATACAGGAAACGCAAAAAGAATTTCTGCGCGTAAAAACTTTGGTACACCCCGGTGTTGGACCGACCAGGGTTATTTTTTTGAAGCGCGGCAGAAGGCCGCCACGCAAAAAGGAGTTCTGCGCAAAAAAACCTTGATACACCCCGGTGTTGGACCGACCAGGGTTATTTTTTTTGAAGCGCGGCCGAAGGCCGCCAACGCAAAAAGAAGTTCTACAAGAAAAAAGTAATATTGTCATAGAGGGCATAACATAATACTTAACATCAATGCTTTGTAATAGTTTATTTCTCTACGTTTTGGATTCCTGTATTTGGGCAATTATCTGTTTTAATTTCTTTCAGTTCAATTACAAAAGATGTCGATAAGGTAACACTGGTTATTTGAAATTTTGCAACCCTTTTGTTATTGTCAGAATTAATAGAATTTAACAATAATTTAATTATTGAATTAAACTATTTTTGCACTATATAATGTAAAATAAATGTGTACAAACGAATTAGTGAAGTGTTAGTGGATATAAAACTGGAAAATATAAGTGTGTAATTCATTTTAAATCGCAAAAATACGTACTTTAAATAGTTGAAATTTTCAACTTTAAACGTAAATATCTCGAAAACTATAAGTTTCCCGCGGCTATATTCTTGATCTGGAGGATCTCCTCTATCCGCCCATATCCATTTTATCCCCGCAAGCGTGGGACGTTATACTAAAGTTTTCCCTAATTGAGAGTAAGAGAAAGAGTTGTATCGTACATATTACAGGGATAATTGAAATATTAAGATGGGGTGTACAAATTAAATATATATAATTTGTTTCTTCTATTTGCACATTATCTTCTCTTAACTGAAGTATGAAACAGTGTAAATAGTGTAGATTTCTGAAGAATAGAGCATCAATCGTTGTTCCTGATTTAGTCGTGGCAATTTTCCGGTCGTTGTTCATATCTAAATCGAATTTTTCACGAAGAAAGTGAAGTAGTGTCAAGAACGTATCCTTCGCCAAGTCAGCACCGAGAATCAATTGTATGTGATCATTAACCCTGCTAAGAAGATCAGCCCCGCCAATAATGTCATATCTTTTCCATTTAATGTTTTACATTTATATATCTGGTATCGCTAATTTCAGTCAAGCTCACTGTATGTGCAGGGGAATTTATTGCACTTATATAAATTTGGAATATCGCATTCATTATAATAGATCACAAAACCTCCTGCTTTGGATTGATTTTTGCAATCACGTCCTGCAAATATTTCCGTCATACTCTCGACTTCTGTGTTTTTGCTGTGCTTTCTTGATTGGATTAATAATTATGCACAATAAGATATCTCATCATCTAGCCAAGTACTAGTTGAAGCTTCAGTTACAATTTGATATTGCCTTCTTTCGCTTTCTATATCCTGACAACGCTCGGCTGGTGTTTTTGGAACTTTCGGTTGTGTTTTTGTTAGTGCATTATCACTATAATCAACAAATTGTTCGTGTACTCTGTTTTTAACGAGAGGTTGTCAGAGCAAATATGACTCTTGGTGATGGATGTCAGCGTGCACAATATTTAATCAAATATATATTATATCTTGAGTAAGAAAAAATTCACGAAACTGAAAACGACTATTGCCCCTTGAAATATTTTAATGTGCGATTATATATTGGTGCGATAGTTTGTCATTTATAATACACACATTGTCGTTGGATGCAATCTCGTATAGGTTTGGAGCAGATTTTCAAGCCTTTTTTCGTGCTCTGTATTCTTGATTACGCTCCGCTCCTGATTTAGCCGTTTTCTGAACACGCATATTTTCTCGATCTTGTAATTTAGACAACAATTAAATTACTCTGCGTATAATAATATAATGGAATACTTACGTAATTATTTGTTTTTCAGATTTTATAAAAGTAAAACTAACACTCAACACTAAATATTATAATACTTTTCTTGTCGGCAACTGTCGTCTTGAAGCTAGCCTTTTGAACATTTTGAATACGGCAGTGACATATCAAGCAGCTGATGTACACAATTTTGGTGTAGCCGTACTTACACCTTTCACCTCATTGAAATTTAAATATTTTTTTCAAAGTGGAATTTTTTGCTAAAAAAAAGTAATAGGTTGATTTGTTTGTTTTAAATTATTAATTTATATATGAGAGCTATTTTATGATTCTGTTGAGAAAATAAAATTATACTTGTTAAAGCTTGAAATTATTTTACACTTGACATATTACTGGGAGCACTACTGTTGTCCATTGTCGTCGGCAAAATGGAATGGCTTTAATTTCGCGACAGTGACTACTGCAAAGCTGCTGCCGTGGAGACGTGGTGCAGTTTAACCCTGTTGTTGTTGTTGTAACGATTATCTAATCCCCGTTTGGGTGATAAATTCTAGATTCGTTGTCGTCGAGGTCATCTAACGGAAGGCCCAGGTAACGAGCTGTTTCGACGGGGTCGGACCATAGGGAGAGGGGTGTTAGATGAGTGGGGTTTGTTGGGCATGCAAAGAGGTGGTTAGTGTCATGCGGAGACTCATTGCATGCAGGACATGTGTTTGGTATGTCAGGGTCTATTCTGGATAGGTAGGAGTTTAACCTGCTACAGTATAGGGATGATCGATATTAGAAAAACATCGATGTTAACATCGAATCAAAAGTATCGATGTACGATAATATCGATAGAAAAACATCGATATGTCTAAAACATCGATGTTTATGGAAACAAATAAAACTGTCTATAATATTTATGAAATGTTTTAATTATTAGAAAATTACATTAAATTTAAAATAGCCCACTCTTTCTGAGGCACCTAAAAATCACAAAAATAATAACAAAAATCAACATTCCCAGTATTTTTTAGGCACACTTTGTAAAAAAATTAACTTTGATAGGTTTTTTCCTTTAAGTCTGTTCCGTTGCTGGTACAGAAGCTGACCAGCTTTGGAAAAAAGCCTTTCCGAAGCTGTGGATATTGCTGTGCAACACAAATACTTGAGAGCAATTTTCTTTAAATTAGGGCAGGTCGATTGTAATGCCTTCCATAAATGTAAAGGGTCTTGTTTTAAGTCAGCCACCGGACTTTTTAAATAAATTTGCAACCCCAGCGGCATGCTTGTGTCTCGTTGACCAGACAAAATATTGTTATTTTGGTTGACAGGTTTATAATGGTCTTGCCATATATCTACAGTGTCTTCTTCGACTGGTCTTGTCTCTGTTAGTTGATCATTTTCATTTGTTTCATTGGTCTGAATATCTGAAATCAATTCCTTGATACTCCTAATGCCTCTGGAACAGGCTAATGCATCTTGGAAATGTATATTTTTGAACCGGGGATCCAAAAGAGTGGCGACAGCAAGGATATTCACGTTTTCTGTTTGTAACAATCGTTTCTTTATTTCTTCAATTACGTTTTTTTTTTAAATTATCTCCAATTGTCTGTTTTGGTTCCAAGCCTGTCACTTTTATAGTAAGTAATCTGGTAAAGGGGATAACTTTACTACATGTTACATATTTTTCACCACAGACTTCACGAGTAGTTATTTCAATTGGTCGTAAAATCTCACAAACTTCAGTTAAATCAATAATTTGTTTGACATTCAACATTTCTGGTGCACTAGTGTGGCAATTAATAATATTATTGATTGCAGGGCGCAGTTTTAAAAATCTTTCAATCATGTAAAATGTTGAGTTTGATCTTGTATCAGTTTCAAATCAGATTCTCGCCTGAATTCATCACTAGCAGCAATACATTGTTTAAACCACGTTACAATTCTTTTAACAGCAGCTATTAGGTAAGGCAAATTAGGCGTTTTATCGATGGATTTTTGTGCCACCAAATTCAACATATGGGCATAGCAGTGTATATGACGACTTCTACCAAATTTCTATTGCTTTAACAATATTGGCCCTAGCATCAGTGACAACTGCCACAATTTTATTTTTTTCAATATTCCATTCGTCACAGACCTTCAATAATATATTCGCTATATATTCCGCAGTATGAGATTGCGTTAAATCATAAACTCCCAACGATACAGATTCTAATTTATCCTTCTCATTACAAAATAGAATAGTCACTCCCAAAAAACTTCTAGTTTGCATCATGTCTGTCCAAATGTCTGTCGTTAAAGTCAAACCACTCACGTTTTGAAGTTTCCCTTTGAAGTGTTCTCTAATAATGTCATATTTGGTATTTAACATCCTTTACAAAGTAAATCGTGAAGGCACCTTGTACAATGGACAAGCAGTTTTCATTAAATTCAGAAAACCTTCATTTTCTACAATTTGAAAAGGTTGTGAGTTTTTGCAAATCATGTAGAAAATGCTATTCGTCAACTGAATTCCCTTTGAGCCCATATCACCATATTGAGATATTTTACTAAAGCTAGAGCTTAGAGTTGGTTGGGAGAATAATTTTTTGGCACTATCTGTGTAACTTTTTTCAGAATCACAATCACTCCCTGATTCAGATATTTCCATTGTAACTCAGCACTAGGTTCTTTAAAAGTTGTTGGAGTGGAGGATGATGTAGTTCTCATAGGTTCATCTTTGGGCATTAAATTCTGATGTTTTTTTTCCAAATGACATTTCAAATTGGTAGTATTACTAGCAGTTTTTAAATTTTTTCCACAGGAACGACATTTGGCGCTAGTATCATTTATTTTTTCAAAATATTTCCAGTATTGACTCTTTGGTGGCATTTTATAATACCTGAAATTAAAAAAAAAACAATAATCAAATTATTATATCTGCTAGGCTCAGGTGGTGGGTGAATGACGGGAGTAACAAGGCCTCAAGTGTCTTCACTACTGGGGAAAGGAGAGTTATCGGGCGATAAGACTCCCCTTTGTTGGCGGGTTTCCCAGGTTTCAGCAGTGGGACCACTCTTCCGACTTTCCACACATCGGGTATTTGAAGAGTGGATATCGACAGGTTGAGGACCTTGGTGAGGTAGTTTACTCCCGTTGGGCCTAGGTGTTTTAACATCAGCATGCTTATTCCATCAGGGCCGATGGATTTAGACGAGTTCGCCTTTTTGATGACACTCTGAACCTCCCCATCGGTGAAAGTAAGTGGTGCGCAATCTTTAGGCATTTTGCGCAGCCGTCGGGTAACACATCGTTTGGCCTTGTCGGTCGAAGGGTGCAGTATAAACTGCCGGCTTAAGTAGCTCGCGCACTTCTTCGGGTCCGAGGAGGCATGGCCATCGAATTGAATTTCAACCCGATCGTCATGTCTCCTCGGATTTGACAGAGCCTTGACAGTAGTCCAAAGCTTACTCACACCGGTGGAGAGGTTGCAGGACTTCAGGTGCTCTATCCATTTTGACCGCTTGTGATGATTTACCATTTGCCGAATCTCCAAATTGAGATCCCTTATTCGGGGATCACAGAGATCGGCATGGCGTAAGGTGTCGCGCTCATTTGCTAATACAGCTGCTTCGGCTGGGAAATTAGGGCGGAGTTCCGCTATTCTTCCAGCCGGTATGAAGCGAGCAGTAGCAGCAGCGATCACCTTGCGGAATTGACGCTCGCCAACGATGACGTTCGTAGGAATGGATAGTGCGTTGAAGGTGCTCTCAGTAAATTCTGTGAAGCCGACCCAGTCAGCTTTGTTAAAGTTAACATAAGTGCGGTTATCCATATATTATATTACCCATCAGATGACCGTCAATGTTCTTGTAGGGTACAATTCAAATGTAAACAAATAGATATGTGAACTGCCAATGAAAACTCATCGAAAACATACAATGTCGGTCAGAACGACTTTGGTTCCACAATCCACAAATGGTGTTTTCAAGAGGATTTCAATTCGGTGCGAACATAGTATAAGTCTTAGACTAAATTAGTTTTATAATTACGGGTGCGTTCTAGCTGCATAATAATTAAAGCAATACTGCAACCTTGTTACCAACTTGATACTCTGTTGCTAATGCTTGGCTTATTGTCTAGCGCAATGCGGTTTAGTTTGGTTTGTCTAAACCAACTCCATTCATATTCAGCGCTAAACTACATAGTTTTTAAGAAAGTCTGTCCACTTAATTTCACTAAAATATGTTTTTTCGACCAGCCGAAACGGTTTAAAGAGAGGTGGGAAGTCGGAAATCATTGGGGGCAGAAAAGGCTTTTGACATTGCTCAGGTATACTCGAGAACATACTTTCAACCACTTTCATAAATATATAACTCATACACTAACTGAGATATTCGGCATAAGGTTTGTTAGAATAACGAAAATCATTTTATGTTCATAGTACTATATGGGAGTTTGGGTAATTCGTAGACCCTTTTCACATATTTTCATTATGATATATCCACGCTCAGTTAGGTTTGCTAATATAAAGGTTGTCAAATATCTCCCTTCCGCTTTTTTGCTCTTCATTCAATGCTTTATAAAAAGTGTTACAGTGATCGGATTTAGTTAAAATATGCGCCGTTTTGTTCGATGATCTGTTTCCATCTAGACGGCAACTTCACAATACCTTCCTCGTAGAAGCCCCCCTCCTTATTTGCGAAGAATTCGGACAGCCACTTTTCACAAGCCTCTTTTGAGTTCAACTTCACACCACCAAGGGCATTCGCCATGGACAGGAACAGGTGGTAATCACTTGGCGCTACGTCCGGGCTATATGGGGGATGCGATAAAACCTCCCATCCGAGCTCCCGTAGCTTCTGACGAGTCATCAACGAAGTGTGTGGTCTGGCGTTGTCCTGGTGGAACACTACACCCTTCCTGTTGGCCAATTCTGGACGCTTCTGGTCGATCGCCTGCTTCAAGCGGTCCAGTTGTTCGCAGTAGATGGTAGAATTAAGCGTCTGGCCATATGGGAGCAGCTCATAGTGGATGATTCCCTTCCAATCCCACCAAACACACAGCAAAACCTTCCTGGCCGTCAATCCCGGCTTGGCCACTGTTTGGGACGATTCACCGGCCTTCGACCACGACCGTTTTCGCTTGATATTGTCCGTATGTGATCCATTTTTCGTCGCCAGTCACCATCCGCTTCAAGAATGGGACGAGTTCGTTCCGTTTCAGCAGCATATCGCAGGCGTTGATGCGGTCCAGAAGGTTTTTTTTGCGTCAAATTATGCGGCACCCAAACATCAAACTTTTTTTTGTATCCAGCCTTATGCAGATGGTTCAAAATGGTTTGGTGACTAACTCCCATCTCCTGGGCGATGTCACGAGATGCCATATGCCGGTCTAACTCGATGTATTCCATGATTTGATCGGTATTTGTCGTCACAGGTCTTCCGCCGGCTGGCTTATCCATGGTGTCGTTTTCACCGGCTCTGAATCGCCGAAACCATTCCTCCGCGGTTCGAAGTGATAGAGTACCATCCCCCAAAACACCATTAATCTCACGGAACGTTTCTCTAGCGGATTTTCCTTTAACGAAGGAAAACTTTAAAATAGCGCGAATTTCGGCGTTAGTGAACTCCATGTTTACACGTCTATAACTGTTGAACGCAATATCCAAATGTATAGCGTTGTTTTGTAGGTTATGTCAAGACCTTTCAAATTATGTATAGTGTTGCCAGATACGATCTCTGTAGCGCTTTGTACATAGCCGCGAAATTCAAAAGACAAAAAAGCGGAAGGGAGATATTTGACAACCTATATTAAATATTTCGAGCTCGACATCGCCTGACCGGACAGCTATACCCTGACATTCTAGGGTGGTGTCCCTGCGGTCGATGTCAACATCGATTAGACGATATTGCACGGTGTTGTGCAATATGAAGGCTAGGCCTCCACCATTATCCCGCTCGCGATCCTTACGTAAAACGTTGAAACCTGCACAACTCAGAAGAGCTGAGCGGCTGTTTAGCTTGGTTTCTTGGACCGCAGCTATCGTTACGCGCTCCCGGCTCATAAATGCAACTATCTCCTCGATCTTGCTCTGGAGTCCGTTGCAGTTAAATTGTAAGAGTCGCGTTTGTCGCGGATGTCCAGTCGTAATCCTAGGGGTGAGTGTGGTGCGTGTAGGTGGTGGTTGTTGCAGCTGTGCTATCCGTATGGGCGGTTGTCGCACTGTGGTGTTGGTTGGCGACGCCACTGTATGTGATTGCGGGGGAGACTCCTACAGCATGGGGCAACATACGACGCACTCCACTCTCGTGTGGTGCGCAGGCCAGAACACGACAGAAAGTGACACCAGCCAGTTCAAGAATTGCACTTGACTGATGTGACATTCCGGCGTATTATGGTCTGACACACGGAACAGACTGTGCGAGGAACCAGGAGTTGCTGGGTGGTTCTCGCACGAGGATTGGAGCTGGATGAAGGTTGGGGGGGAGAGGTTGGTCAGATTGGGAGTTATGCTGTCTGTGTGAGCTCCTTGGGACCGTGGAGGTCCTATCTTGGCCACTCGACTGGAGTGGCAGCGCAGTGCGCGAACATGGTGCAGGTTGCACAGCCGTTGAGGCAGATGTCGCATTATTGCGTTGACAGCATGGGGCCACGTAACTCGTGGTCCACTCCCTGTGTGTCTTAAGGCCCGAGCAGGTCTTAAGATGGCTCCATCCATTGCATGTATTGCACCTAACCGAGGTGGAATTTGGATGGAGCCTTTTTGCGCATACGCACCAGTAGAATTCCTCGGGGCCCGGGTTGGACTCTAGGCCAGCACGGGTCAGGAGGATACGGAGCAACCCTGCTGCTAGGCGTTGCTCCAATGACGACAAACTTAGTCTAAAACTTAACGATCCAAACAGGGTTAGATCGTCGAAATAACAGCCCTTGGCCGGATAAAATCCGGGTCAATTCCGGTATCGCAGAACCGGCTGTTGTGGGAAGGATTTTATTAGGTTGTCTGTCGTCAATCTGCTACGGAGTAGATCGCTCTTTGTGCCGGGAGACGATATATCGGCTCCAGCTGTAGTTGCGAAATCGGCTCGCGCCTTGTAGCGGTTTACTACTCGCATTGCGGGAGAAATCTATCTCAAAATAAAATTTTAATGCGTTATAAATGATCTTATTTCATTACAAGATAATTAAAAAAAGTATTTTTTTGTTTGAACTTTTTGTGAACGACGTTTTGCTTATCGCTTGGGGGTACCGAAATCTAACGTAAACACCGTCTTTCACGTTATGTTTTGTTTTTGTTATGTAATATTGTTTCTCTTGTTACAAAATATATATTTGAAATACCGAGTATATACTTTATAATAGTTGATTTATATAAAAATGTGATGAAAGGATGACTGTTTGTATGTGCAAATAAGTTTTCTACAAGAGACCTCAAATTCAATTAATTTACAAACCTTTATACCTTTGATTTTCCTATAATTTTCAAATGTGTTCGAAAAAGCTAGTGTCACTGTTTAGTTCCGAAGTTCATCCACAATACGCAGCTTTCTGAATCATGTAAATATTGTTTCATCGTTTGAGATCCGAACGAATCCGAAGTGATGTATGTACATTTTCTTTATGGCTACCCAAACAGAGACGTAGCTGCTTACAGCAACCAGTAAAAAGGGTCGTGACATGGGCTTGCAATATCATTCTAATGCGGCCAGAAAACGTCTCTGATGGGTGTGGGAAAGTAGTTGCGTATTACAGCCAGACAATGAGCAAGCCAGAAATAAATTATTAAGTAACTCAGGAACCCAGAAGGAGAGTTGGCATGGTAGATTGGGAGACTCCAATGTTATGTCTTGGTATCACCAAAACCTTAGAAATATTAAAACAAGGATTTTATTAGGTTGTTTGTCGTCAATCTGCTACGGAGTAGATCGCCAATTGTGCCGAGTGCATTGCTGATAAAGCGCCGAGGTCCAGGAGTCATGGCCAGATGAAGCGGTACAATTCGGGTGCGCCCATTGACCGAATTGGCACGGATGTAGTTGGTCCGTTTTATATCGGTAAAATAGGAAACAAATATGTTTTGGTAGCAATTCCTAACCAAGAAGCAGAAACAGTAGCGGATGTATTCATTAAAAATTGCGTAACGAGACATGGTGTTCCAATTGAATTACATTCTGACCAATGGAACATTTTTAAATCAGCTGTAATCCAGGAGATGTTCCAGAAACTGGGTATCCAGAAAATCCGTACAATTGTAACACAACATTTGCGGTAAGTTGTGGACAAGTGTTCCTGATGGCTTATCGGTCTGCTGTACATGAAACAACGGGGCAGACTTCATCAAGGGTAATTTTCAGTAATGATCTTCGACTACCGATTGATTTAAAATTTGAAATTAACGCCAACGGAGGAAGGAATGCTACGGAATTCAGCAGCATCCTAGAAGACGAAATGAGGGATATACATGCTATGGTAAGACAGCACTCCAAAATTATGACCGATAAAATGAAAGCAAAAAACTACAAAGGCAATAAACTCTGCTGGTTTTGTTGAATGAATTTGGGTATTGTTATATAACCCGCAACAAAAGAAAGGGGTTGTCTCCCAAATTACAGGTTATTAAAGAAGTCAACTGTGTAGATTATCGCATAGAGACTATTGGAAGATGTAAGAATAAACTGAAGGTAGTTCACGGCCGACCGAAGTTAGTTGTCGGCCTTAAGATCTGACGTGGCCAAAATTTCAAAGCAAAACAACTCGCTAACCAACCAGTGTTCGTCACTGGACAAGAGAATTACTCAAGTCTAGAAATGCTTAAAAATACCACATCAGAGCCTCTTACGACCGAAGACGTCATAGCTGAGATAAATGTGCGAAAAAGGCGCGGAGCAAATGTCATCTTGTTGGGGATCACTGAGTCCAACAAGGCTACTGGACAGGAGCGTTTGGAGGATGATAGTGCTGCACTGTCAACGATATTACCTCCAGATCTCACAACCACGATACCGAACTACAAAATGCGTCGACTAGGGCGTCCAAATGCTGGTCCCAACCGTCCACTGTTTGTCGAAACGATATCAGTAGGTGAAGCTAGGACCATCTTGAAAACAAAGGTACCAGATAACTCACGCATAGCCTTCAAATCCGACTTAACTCCATCACAGCTTTCTCAAGAATCTTCGCACTAAATTAGATTCACTGGCTGAAGATAAATAAAACAATTAAATATGTACATGGAATACCAAAGATTGTCGACAAAAATTTTCGCGCGTTCCGCGAAAAAAAAAACAACCCGTAACTCTACAGTTCTACTATCAGAACACGAGAGGTCTCAGAACTAAATTAAGCAAATTTTTAATAGCATCAGCCAGTAGTCAATCAGATGTCTTATGCATAACGGAATCATGGCTCCAAACGTCAATAGCTGATGGTAGGAGGTGTGTTCATCGCAGTAAAGCGTTCTATTCCATTTGAGCTGATTGTCATAAACGACAACACCCTGGAACAAGTATTCATTAAAATTAAAGGTATAAACACAGATATTGTCATCGGTAGTATATATATTCCTCCTCTGTCAACTACTGACGCATATTTGCTACATATAAATTCACTGTCATATGTCCGAGACAAACAACCGGATGCGAATCTACTGATAATAGGTTACTATAATCTTGCTAGCAGCATATCAATCATGCAGAACGAACTGGATCGACCTTTACAAACTTGATGTATAGATGATAAATTGAATTGGTTTTACCAAAAAGTGTATGGAGGTGTTGATAGATTCGTTCCGCGGCATGCTAAGAAACCCAGCAACTATCCGTGTATGTTCACCTTGGAATTTATACGCAAAATAAAATTAAAAAACAAGGCACATGCAATCTACAAACAAAGGAGCACAATACCTAACTATAAGTGGTTTGGGAGCTTAAGATATGAATGCAAAATATTAAGTGCTAGATGTTATCGAAATTACGCGGCCCAGGTAGAAAACTCTGTCAAGACAGACACCCGAGCCTTCTGGAAGTTCATGAAGAATAAGATAAAAAACAACACAGGTATATCAGCAGAAGTGCGATGGAACAATTCAATAGCAAACACTGGAAAAGGAATCGGCTACTTATGTGCATCTTTTTTCGAGAACACCTATACACCCAATGATGCTGGATATACGCAAGACACAATGGCCTTACCTGCTGCTTCAACTTATCATGATGACAATTCTGGAGTAAATTGCAAGCTTATCTGACATGGATGCCAGTTTTGATGACGTTTTCGAACAGCTAGCATCACTAGATATAAATAAAGGTGCAGGCCCCGATTTCTACGCGGTTGTACGGTAGGACTCTGTGAGCCAATATCTCATATTTTTAGTAAATCGTTATCACAAGGGACATTCCCAACGTTTTAGAAAAAGTCATACGTCTGTCCAATACACATGTCTGGACATATATCTGACGTCAGAAACTACCGTCCAATCTGCATCCAATCATCACTTGCGGTGCTCTTTGAAAAATTGGTCCTATCACAACTGGCAGCGTCCTTCAAGGATATTATCATCACTCGTCAGCATGCATTTGTTGGCGGACGATCCACAACAACTAATTTGTTAATCTATATTAACTACATACTTGAGCCTATGAATGCTGCCACAAATGTTCATGCAGTATACACAGACTTCAGTAAGGCATTCGACAAATTTGACAATGAAACATTACTAATGAAACTCCAAAATAAAAGGTATAAATGGCACGGCGCTGAAATGGTTCCACTCGTACCTAGTTGACCGACGTCTACAAGTCAAAGTAGACGGTCATCTGTCAAAAGAATACGAAGTGCTATCTGGAGTCCCTCAAGGCTCGCATCTAGGTCCTTTATTATTCAATAGATTTGTTAATGATATTGGGAAACATTTTAAATCTGAATACTTGCTGTACGCGGATGACCTCAAAATCTTTGGAATGATACGTGAAGAAAAAGGTAAAATCTGTCTGCAGCAAGACTTGGATTCCCTAAACACCTGGTTTACTGCCAATAAATTATATTTAAATATCACTAAATGCGCCGCAATATCATTTTCAAAAGCACGCTCACTTGAAGTCATGAACTACAAAATAAATGAACAGAAACTTCAGGAAGTCGTCGAACTAAAAGATCTTGGAATAATCATAGGCAACACGTTTACTTTCCATAAGCACACTGATAAAATCGCCTTACAAGCCTACAAAGTGCTGAGTGATGAGTCCAAATCACTAGAATAGCAAAAGTTTTCAGTAATGCGTCTACCTTGGTTAAACTCTTTACTACATTAGTTCTCCCCGTTTTAGAATATGGGACGGTAATATGGTCGCCATTAATTGATATTCAAGTCAATAGACTTGAAAAAATTCAATATAAATTCTGCAAGTCACTGTCAATTTTCTTAACACGGCAAACATCAACAGCAGCAGTGGAGGAAGTAAATAAAAAGTTCCACATGAACTCTCTACCAGCTCGACGTAAACTGGCAGACTTAATGTTCTTTTATAAAGTCTTGAAAGGTTTTATCGAGGCTCCTGAGGAACAGGACAGCTTTGAAATAATCACAGATGGGCCAAGTCTCAGACGCAATCGCTTTATTAAAACAACCAAATCAACTAAAAGCTTTGTCATACTCGGTCCTAGAAACAGGATAGCAAATTATGTAAATTACATGACTTCTCAGATCCAACTCTTCGGAGATTCCATCCATTCCTTCAACATTGAATTGAGAAGACATCTATACGACTACTACAATGGCTAAAACTTGGATTATATTATATTATTTATATTATTTTTTAACGTTAACTGAATTTTGTTTCTCCTCTTTGGATTCTCTATATTATGTCTCACTGAATTTTTATATAAGTTACTTACTATATTCTTGCATTACTAATATTAATAATAACATTATTATTCCCTATTACTGTATATTGCTGATTGGCGTTTACGAATAAATAAATAAATACGTTATAATAGATCACAAAACCTCCTGCTTTGAATTGATTTTTGCAATCACGTTCTGCAAACATTACCGTCATTCTCTATACTCTCGACTTCTGTGTTTAGGTGTTTTTGCTGTGCTTTCTTGATTGAATTAATAATTATGCACAATAAGATATCTCTTCATCTAGCCAAGTACTAGTTGAAGCTTCAGTTACAATTTGATATTGCATTTTAGCCTTCTATCGCATTCTATATTCCTGACAACGCTCGGCTGGTGTTTTTGGAATTTTCGTTTGTGTTTGTATTACTGCATTATCACTATAATCAGTAAATTGTTCGCCTCTTAGTGATTGATGTCAGATTAAATAATAATAAATGAATTATATAAATATATAAATGAATAAAAAAAATTTGAGTACTATATTGATATTCACGAAACTGTAAACGATTATTGCCCCTTGAAATAATTTTATTTGCGATTACATATTGGTGCGATAGTTTGTCATTTATAATACACACATTGTGCTCCGCTCCTGATTTAGCCGTTTTCTGAACACGCATATTTTCTCGAGCTTGTAATTTAGACAACAATTAAATTACTCTGCGTATAATAATATAATAGTATTATTACGTAATTATTTGTTTTTCAGATTTTATAAAAGTAAAACTCTCACTCAACACAAAATGTTACCACTCGAATTCCATTTACACTCTTACCGAAATATGCACAACAGTACACGCTGTCAGCTGTATATACTTATGTGCAGCAGCCTTTTTAAAAGTATGTACATACGTTCAATGACAAAAATGATAGAATACAAGATTATGAAAAAATGGTGATTGCGAAGGTTGTATGTATATAAGTATAAAATATATTGATTTCGAAAAATCAAGACGACTGAACATTTTGAATACGGCAGTGACATATCAAGCAGCTGTTGTACACAACTTCAGTGTAGCCGTACTAAAACCTTTCACCTCATTGAAATTTAAATATTTTTTTCAAAGTGGAATTTTTGTTCAAAAAAAAGTAATAGTTTGATTTATTTGTTTTAAATTATTAATTTATATATGGGAGCTATTTTATGTTTCTGTTGGTATGTATCGGCTCCAGCAGTACTTGCAAAAGTGCCAGAGCCGATGTATCGGCTCGCGCCTTGTAGCGGTTTACGACTCGCATTGCGGGAGAAATCTATCTCAAAATAAAATTTTAATGCGTTATAAATGATCTTATTTCATTACAAGATAATTAAAAAAAGGATTTTTTTGTTTGAACTTTTTGTGAACGACGTTTTGCCTATCGCTTGGGGGTACCGAAATCTAACGTAAACACCGTCTTTCACGTTATGTTTTGTTTTTTTATGTAATATTGTTTCTCTTGTTACAAAATATATATTGGAAATACCGAGTATATACTTTATAATAGTTGACCCATATAAAAATGTGATGAAAGGATGACTGTTTGTATGTGCAAATAAGTTTTCTACAAAAGATCTCAAATTCAATTAATTTACAAACCTTTATACCTTTGTTTTTTCTATAATTTTCAAATGAGTTCGAAATAACTAGTGTCACTGTTTAATTTTGTAGTTCATCCACAATACGCAGCTTTCTGAATCATGTAAAGCCGGTTTTTTTCGCATAGGCACCTCTATTTCGCCCGGCATTAAAATGGTTAAATAACTGTGCCCAAAAGAACGTTCAGCGTTTGAGATCCGAACGAATCCGAAGTGATGTATGTACATTTTCTTTATGGCTACCCAAACAGAGACGTAGCTGCTTACAGCAACCATTAAAAAGGGTCGTGACATGGGCTTGCAAAATCATTCTAATGCGATCAGAATAAATCATTGATGGGTGTGAGAAAGTGGTTGCGTATTACAGCCAGACAATGAGCAAGCCAGAAAGAAATTATTAAGTAACTCAGGAACCCAGAAGGAGAGTTGGCATGGTAGATTGGGAGACTCCAATGTTAAGACTTGGTATCACCAAAACCTTAGAAATATTAAAACTAGGATTTTATTATCAGCTACGGAGTAGATCGCCAATTGTGCCGAGTGCATTGCTGCTAAAGGGCCGAGGTCCAGGAGTCATGGCCAGATGAAGCGGTACAATTCGGGTGCGCCCATTGAGCGAATTGGCACGGATGTAGTTGGTCCGTTTCATATCGGTAAATTAGGAAACAAATATGTTTTGGTAGTCATGGATTATTTCAGCAAATGGCCAGAGGTATATGCAATTCCTAACCAAGAAGCAGAAACAGTAGCGGATGTATTCATTAAAAATTGCGTATCGAGATGTGGTGTTCTAAATGAATTACATTCTGACCAATGGAAAATTTTTAAATCAGCTATAACCCAGGAGATGTTCCCGAAACTGGGTGTCTGGCCAAACCGTACAACTGCACTACATTCGCAGTCCGATGGCATGGTAGAACGATTCAATCGAACTTTGGAAGAACATTTGCGGAAAGTTGTGGACAAATATCAAAAAGATTGGGATACCCATATATCCTTGTTCCTGATGCCTTATCGGTCTGCTGTACATGAAACAACGGGGCTGATTCTAGCAAGGGTAATTTTTGGTAATAATCTTCGACTACCGATTGATTTAATGAAATTAAAATTAACGCCAACGGAGGATGTAAAGCTAAAGAATTCAACAGCATCCTAGAAGAGGAAATGAGGGATATACATGCACCAAAATTATAGACGATAAGATGAAAGCAAAATACAACAAAGGCAATAAACTCTGAGGGTTTTGTTGAATGAGTTTGGGTATTGTTATATAACCCGCAACAAAAGGAAGGGGTGTCTCCCAGCAGTGTAGTTGACAAGGATAATACCAGGTTATTAAACGACTCAACGGTGTAGATTATCGTAAATAAGAGCTACCGGATTGTGAAGCAAACACAGTTCTAATTAGAGTGCTGCTTATTAAAGAACTATAAGCAATAAGTTGTAAACTCGAATAACGAGTAATAAGCGTTAGGTTGTTTAAATTAGAAACAAAAGATAAGTGTATAGTAATTAAATTGGGACTTTTATTTAACAATTATGTGGTCGAACTCAAGAGTGAGTTATTCGTTACAATACCTTCAGATCGCGGTGCCAAAGAAATCGCAATTGTGCCTAAATTTTCAATAGGGTGGAACCGATAAAACGAACCTGTCGCCCCTCACGGCCAACAGCCATTGCCATCTGTCAATTCTATTGCCATTAAGAATGGAAATATTTTTGTGCGGGCATTTAATGTCATGTAATAATCATTATCGAAATCGCATCGCGTAAGTATGTTTGATCTGATGTAGCGAAAGTTTGAGCTCCTGAACGATTTAGAAATTTAATGAGGATGATGAAAACGAAGAAAGCACTTTTTCACTTACCCAGTCAATAACTTAATATGTGTATACATATTTGTGTGTAGTCAATAACTATTCGCCATCTTTAGCTAACATTTATGTGTTATTCATATACAAATTACAAAACAGAACTGTCGAACCACCAAAATAACTGCTCATTTTTAGCAATGGATGGATAGATATATATTTATACATATATTGCTAAACATTAATTTATGAGACACAATACGGCGGCAGACGACAGGACAGGATCTGTAAAATATTAAAGTACACACGTTCTTATGGGCACAGTTATTTAGAGCAGTTGTCACACAAATTTTTTTGCACAAGCAATTTCACTTTGCACAATTTTTTATGTTTCATTGAAGTTAAAGATAATATGGCGCTACCGTCTACAAAATATTCATGAAGCTGGCTTCAAGACGGCTTTTGCAGGCAAGAAAATTGCCCTGTCGCTAGGTCGTGCTGTGCAGTCGTCTATGTGTTTAAGGCTTAACAATGCGCAGTCTCCTTCGGCAATATTGTTAGGAATACAGATGTTTAGAAATTTTTAATTGCGTGTCGAGATGCTCGGCATCGTCGCCGCATCGTAATGGCACAAGCAGCCACCGACGCATAACCGTATACCGAATCAGCTGATACGTCCTATCTTATGAGAGCGCAATGTAAATAAACAGTGACCACCGCTTTTTCCGTCCCCTTCAACAATCTCGATTATTTGTAGTAATTAAAAAAAGAACTTATTCGAAGTATTCTTAAAATAGCTCAAAATCACAGTCGGATACGCTTATTAATAAAAAAGTAATCTCTTTTTAATGGTTGGTTTTTAGTTTTAAGCTTTTCGATTATGAAAAATTCTAACTAAAAAACTAGATGTGTGAAAAATCGTGTATACAAATAGAACAATGGCAACATTTGTGAAATGGAAACAGAGGAGAAGAACTGATTTCTGCGTTGCTCCTACGGGCATAACTTTTGACAAATTTGGTTTAATGCGGGCGGTAAGGACAGTAGGGAGGAATGTCGGTGACTGTTTGTGCTATAACGCTATGGCGCCTGTCATACGTTCAATATTAATTGTGATATTTGGATCGTGATTCATTTTGGTAATTGATGGATAACGAGTGAATACTACACGTACAACAAATATCATAATCCCGTATTGCGCGGGTTACGTCACCGCAGCGTTCCAAAACCAAAATAAGCAATGATGACAAACTACAAGTTTGTTGGAGCCAATGACCCAATTGCACCAATAATGCCGATTTCGTCAGAATGACTACAAATGCATTTTTAGCAACGTAAACACAAAGTGTCAGCAACCCGTATTTCCTAATTGTATTCTCAACTTTCAATTTCATTCGCATTACCAAATCGCATATTTAGCTAAGTAAGCATTATTGTAGAATATAAGCGAATAATTGTAATATCACACAGGGAGAATGTAAAATAAAGTATAACCATTCACAACAATCAAATAATTGTTTTTTTTTGGTTCCCGCCGGTACATTCGACCTAATTCGCGCGTTATATTGCGCCGAAAATGGATGATAGAACCAAATCGAACCGACGATAAATTGCCAGAAGCAACTAGACAGCGAGTTCGTAGTTGCCAGAATGTTCTAGAGGCAAAGTTTTGTTAAAAATTATAGTGTATAAGGGCTACCGGATTGTGCAGCAAACATAGTTCTAATGAGAGTGGTGCCGCGTAAAGAGCAATTAATTTATAGCTTAAAGTTGTAATCTCGAATAACGAGCAGTAAGTGTTAAGTTGTTGGAATTAGAAATATAGATAAGTATATAGAATTAAATTGGGACTTTAAAATAACAATTCAGTGGTCCAACTCAAGAGTGAGTTACAAGGTAGGCTACTTATCGAGAAATCCGTTACAATTTATTAACGTAAAGCAGTCCCTTATCGATATTGTTCCAATAGAGCTGCGAAACTATCTATACACGGATAATTCGATAATTTTGTTAGTTTGAGCCTTGAAATCTACTTACTAGCTTTCAAGTTGATCACACGAGCTACTTGTAAAAATGGATTTATATTGACAGCTGTGACGTATGCTGCAAACAACATGATAATTAATAATAGTTTCAAAATGCCGTTGTTATGGAAATAGCGCAAAATTCTTAAAAATTTTGCACGGAGTTTCTATTGTAATGGATTGATATACTTATATTTTGATATTAATCCATAGATATATCGAAATATTAATATTCCCGACAAAAGCAAGTCATTTGTTTGCAAAACTATGTCATCAGCTGTTCAAACTTGATCGTCAACTTACCACTCGACTTATATGAGGAAATTGATATCAAGACGGCTTTCAAGTTCGAAGAGTGAGTGTGTGGTAATAGAAAAGTATGAGTGTATTGCAACTTAAAAGAAATTTCTTGATCGCGTAACCACCGCCATGAATGTACATAACCAGAAAACTCTGTATGAAATACATGATATCCTCAAATTTTTTTTGGTTAGGAGATACGTAGATCGCTGCGATGACAATTTCTTTTCCATTTAATATTTTACATTTATATATCTGGTATCGCTAATATCAGTCAAACTCATTGTACGTGCAGTGAAATTTGTTGCACTTGTATGAAAATGTGGAGTATCGCATTCATTATAAACCGCCTGCTTTGGATTGATTGTTGCAATCACGTTCTGCAAATATTGCCGTCATGCTATATACTCTCGATTTCTCTGTTCAGGCTTTCAGGATTGGATGATTAATTATGCACAATAAGATACCTCAATATCTAGCCAAGTATGAAGATGAAGCTTCAGTTATAATTTGATATCGTACTTTAGCCTTCTTTCGCATTCTATATTACCGACAACGGTCGGCTGGTGTTATTGGTATTTTGGTTTGTGTTTTTATTGCTGCATTATCACTATAATCAATAAATTGTTCGTGTACTGTATTTGTATCAACGAGATGTTAGGGCAAATACGACTCTTGGTGATGGATGTCAGCTTAAACAATAATTAATGAACTATATAAAGATATAAATGAATAAAAAAATTTGAATACTTGAGTATGAAAATATTCACGAAACTAAAACCGACTATTGCCCCTTGAAATATTTTTATTTGCGATTACATTCATAATAAATACATTGCGTAGGATGCAATCATTTTTTCGTACTCTGTATTCTCAATTACGCTCCGCTCTTAATTTAGCCGGTTTCTAAACACGCATATTTTCCCGATCTTGTAGATTAGACAACAATTAAATTACTCTGCATATAAAAATATAATAGAATAAATATTACAACTCGAATTCCATTCACATTCTTACCGAGATATGCACAACAGTGCACGCGGTCAGCTGTATGTACTTATGTGCTGCAGCCTCTTTAAAAGTATGTACATACGTTCAATGACAAAAATGATAGAATACAAGATAACGAAAAAATTGTGATTGCGAAGGTTATATTTACATAAGTATAAAACATATTGATTTTGAAAAATCAAGACGACTCAACATTTTGAATATGGCAGTGACTCTGCATATATTTATATAATAGAATAATTACGTAATTATTTGTTTTTCAGATTTTATAAAAGTAAAACTCAGGGCCTAGCTCCAGGAGTCATGGTCAAATGATGCGGTACAGTTCGGGTGCGCCCTTTGAGCGAATTGGCATGGATGTAGCTGGTAGCCTATCGGTAAATTAGGAAACAAATATGTTTTGGTAGTCATGGATTATTTCAGTAAATGGCCAGAGGTATACGCAATTCCTAACCAAGAAGCAGAAACAGTAGCGGATGTATTCATCAAAAATTGGGTATCGAGATATGGTGTTCAAATTGAATTACATTCTGACCAATGGAAAAATTTTAAATCAGCTCTAATCCAGGAGATGTTCCAAAAACTGGGTATCCGGTAAATCCGTACAATTGCACTAAATTCGCAGTCCGATGGCAGGTTAGAACGATTCAATCGAACTTTGGAAGAACATATGCGGAAAGTTGCAATGTAAATAAACAGTGACCACCGCTTCTTCCGTCCCCTTCAACAATCTCGATTATTTGTAGTAATTAAAAAAATAATTATGAAAAATTATAACTAAAAAACTAGATGTGTGGAAAATCGTGTATACAAATAGAACAATGGCAATATTGGTGAAATTGAAACAAAGGAGAAGAACTGATTTCTGCGTTGCTCCTACGGGCATAACTTTTGACAAATTTGGTTTAATGCGGGCGGTAAGGACAGTAGGGAGGAATGTCGGTGACTGTTTGTGCTATAACGCTATGGCGCCTGTCATACGTTCAATATGAATTGTGAGATTTGGATCGTGATTCATTTTGGTAATTGATGGATAACGAGTGAATACTACACGTACAACAAATATCATAGTCCCGTATTGCGCGGTATATTGCGACGAAAACGGATGATAGAACAAAATCGAACAGACGATAAATTGCCAGAAGCAACTAGACAGCGAGTTCGTAGTTGCCAGAATGTTCTAGACGCAAAGTTTTGTTAAAAATTGACTAAATAAGGGCTACCGGATTGTGCAGCAAACATAGTTCTAATGAGAGTGTTGCCGTGTAAAGAGCAATTAATTTATTGCCAAAAGTTGTAAGCTCGAATAACGAGCAATAAGTGTTAAGTTGTTGGAATTAGAAATATAGAATTAGCATTAAATTGGGACTTTAAAATAACAATTCAGTGGTCCAACTCAGGAGTGAGCTACAAGGTAGGCTACTATTCGAGAAATCCGTTGCAATTTATTAACGTTAAGCAGTCCCTTATCGATACTGTTCCATGAGAGCTGCAAAACTATCGATAGTCGGATAATTTCGATATTTTGATCCTTGAAGTCTACTTACTGGCTTTCAAGTTGATCACACCAACTACTTGTAAAACTAGATTTAAATTGACAGCCGTGACGTATGCTGCAAGCATAATGATAATCAATAATAATTTAAAGATGCCGTTGTTATGGAAACAACTCAAAATTTTCAAAACTTTTGCACGAAGTTTCTAATGTAATGGATTGATATACTTATATTTTGATATCAATCCATAGATATATCAAAAAATTAATATTCCTGACAAAAGCAAGTCATTTGTTTGCAAAACTATGTCATCAGCTGTTCAAACTTGATCGTCAACTTACCACTCGACTTATATGAGGAAATTGATATCAAGACGGCTTTCAAGTTCGAAAAGTGAGAGTGTGGTAATGAAAAAGTGTGAGTGTATTGCAACTTTAAAGAAAATTTCTTGACCGCGTAACGTTTGGGCTACGCTAGTTTAAATTAAGACACCTTGGCTTTATACCACTTACTTTTATGTAAGAATCTTTGAATTAAATTATAAACCAAAGGATGAACAATAACGGAAAACAAAAAAACAGTCACGTGAAGCACAATACACATAGATAAAATGATCCGAAACTCCCCCCTTTGCCTTCTGAGAGAGCTCATGAACTTTCAGTGCTGCCAAAGTAAACCACGAGTTCATGAGCTACTGAACAGATGACAACCAAAACATTGACCTACCACTAAGAATCCCGCAGAATTAAAATGCAAAATCAGTGGGAAATTTGTGAGATCAGATTTTTTGGTGACTTTTACATATATATCTTATCTTTATTCAAAGAGTTTTAATATAGTTTTGTTTTTAAGAAAGAGCAGGTATTTTGTCGCAGAGTATTGGTTTGCTTAGCAGTACCAATTGTCAACGTTATACATATTTTGTTTAGAATTCCCAGCAAATGTAATTATGTAAACTTTGACTTCCGAATAAATTATCGAAATATATTTGTTTATTCAGTATATAAAAACTAATTAATGTAAATGTTAGGCTTATTTAAAACTTGTAAGTGTTTTGAAATTTTAAAATATTTTGTTAAATTTAGTTTTAAAAGTTAATTTTAAAAATCTTTTGTGATTAAAATATACAATTTCATATATTTAGACGTCATTTAATATATTTAGCTCGTTAAACTTATTTTAATTATGTAAATTTTTCTGTAAAATGGAAACCCCAATAAATATATAAGAAATATATTAAAAAATCTGTAAACATATTTCTTTACTTGATGGCACCACTGTCAAATGTTATAAAAAATTTGGATTTTGACAACGCTCTCTCGAAACAAAGAGTTTCGGATCATTTTATCCATGACAGTACACGTGATAGAAGTGCGTACTTCTTTACTGATTAATTGAGAGTGGGAAAAGAAAGAGAGAGAAAGAGTTGTATCGTACATATTACAGGGATAATCGAAATAATAATATCGGGAATACCAATTTAATATTTAATTTATTTCTTCAATTTGCACATTATACCTGACTGAAGATATAGGTATAGTGGATATTATGGCTTTATGGTAACTGACATATGAAACAGTCTACATAGTGTATATTTCTGAGGAATAGAGCATCGATCATTGTTTTTAATTTAGTCGTGGTAATTTTCCGGTCATTATTCATATCTAAACCGAATTTTTCACGAAGAAAGTGAAGTAGTGGCAAGGACGCTTCCTCCGCAAAATTTACATTGAAGTCACCACCCAGAATCAATGGTATGTGATCATCACCCCGGCCAAAAATATCAGCACCGCCATGAATGTTTTTTTTGGTTAGGAGATACGTAGATCGCTGCAATGACCATTTCTTTTCCATTTAATATTTTACACTTAAATATCTGGTATCGCTAATATCAGTCAAACTCACTGTACGTGCCGTGAAATTTGTTGCACTTGTATGAAAATGTGGAGTATCGCATTCATTAAAAACCGCCTGCATTGGAAAGATTGTTGCAATCATGTTCTGCAAATATATCTGTCATGCTCTATACTCTCGACTTCTCTGTTCAGGTGTTTTTGCTGTGCCTTCTGGATTGGATGATTAATTATGCACAATAAGATATCTCAATATCTAGCCAAGTATGAAGATGAAGCTTCAGTTACAATTTGATATTGTATTTATCCTTTTTTCGCATTCTATATTCCCGACAACGCTCGGCTGGTGTTATTTTTATTTTTATTACTGCCTTATCACTATAATCAATAAATTGTTCGTGAACTGTATTTTCAACGAGATGTGAGGGCAAATATGACTCTGTGTGATGGATGTCAGCGTGCACAATAATTAATAAAATATATATCTTGAGTATGAAAATATTCACGAAAATGAAAACGACTATTGCCCCTTGAAATATTTTTATTTGCAATTACATTAAAATACAACTGTATTCTCGATTACGTTCCGCTCTTGATTTAGCCGTTTTTGGAACACGCATATTTTCTCGATCTTGTAATTGACAACAATTAAATTACTCTGCGCATAATAATACAATGGAATACTTACGTAATTATTTGTTTTTCAGACTTTGTGAAAAGTAAAACTAACACTTAACACAAAATAATATAATATAACACAAATTCCGTTTACACTTTTACCGAAATATACACAACAGTGCACGCGGTCAGCTGTATGTACTTATGTGCAGCAGCCTCTTTAAAAGTATGTACATACGTTTAATAACAAAAATTATAGAATACAAGATCGAAGGTTGTATTTATATAAGTATAAATATATTAATTTTGCAAAATCAAGACGACTGCACAACACGACAGCGAACTCTGTCGGCAAATGTCTTCTTGCAACCTGCTTCTTGAACATTTTGAAAACGGCAGTGACATATCAAGCAGCTGATGTACAAAATTTCGGTGTAGCCGTACTAAAACTTTTAAGCTTATTAAAATTTATATATTGTGTTCAAATTGGAATTTTTTGTGCAAAAAAAGTAATAGTTCGATTTATTTGTTTTGTTTCACTTGGTAAAATAACGTTAGACTTGTTAGAGCTTTAAATAATTTTACATTTCACATATTAGTGGGAACACTACAGTTGTCCATTGTCGTCGGCAAAATTAGGAATGGCTTTAACACACACATAGCTGCTTACAGCAACCAATCAAAAGGGTCATGACACGGCCTTGAAAAATCACTCTAATGCAGCCAAAGAAGTATTCACTTAAAAAAATAATGAAGTTAACATTTTTAATGTTACCATATAAACTGCTCTGAGAGTTGACGACGTTTTTCATGCACTCACCTATGAAATATGAGATCATTTATCGACGATTCGTTCTAAATTTCGTATACGCAATTCCTAACCAATAAGCAAAAAAAGTAGCGGATGTATTCATCAAAAATTTCGTGTCGGGATATGGTGTTCCAATTGAATTACATTCCGACCAATGGAAAAATTTTAAATCAGCCAGGAGATATTCCAGAAACTGGGTATCCGGAAAATCCGTATAATTGCACTACATTCGCAGTACGATGGCATGGTAGAACGATTCAATTGAACTTTGGAAGAACATTTGCGGAAAGTTGTAGACAAATATCAAAAAGATTGGGATACCCATATATCCTTGTTCCTGATGGGTTATCGGTCTGCTGTACATGAAACAAGGGGGCAGACTCCAGCAAGGGTAATTTTTGGTCATGATCTTCGACTACCGATTGATTTAATGAAATTAAAATTAACGCCAACGGAGGAAGGAATGCTAAGAAATTCAACCGCATCCTAGAAGAGGAAATGAGGGATATAAATGCTATGGTAAGACAACGCACCAACATTATAAACGATAAAATGAAAGCAAAATACGAGAAAGGCAATAAACTCTGAGGGTTTTGTTGAGTTAGTTTGGGTATTGTTATATAACCCGCAGCAAAAGAAAGGGGTGTCTCCCAATTTACAGTGTAGTTGACAAGGACCATACCTGGTAATTAAACGACTCAACGGTGTAGATTATCGCATTCAGACTATTGGAAGAGGTAAGAATAAACTGAAGGTAGTTCGACTGGAATACCTTTCAGCGTTTTTGTACTGCAAATATGTCTAATCGGCACGATCAGACCTTGGCGGAGGGCAGTGTGGTGAACATGAGTGTCAGAACAAAATAGGATCGACTATCAACTCAACAGCGAAATTCGTAGTTGGCAGAATGTCTGAGTGGCGAATTTTTGCTAACAGTCTACTTAGTAAGAGCTACGGGAGTGTGAAGCAAACACAGTTCTAATTAGAGTGCTGCTTATTAAAGAGCTATAGGCAATAAGTTGTAAACTCGAATAACGAGTAATAAGCGTTAGGTTGTTTAAATTAGAAAAAAAAGATAAGTGTATAGTCATTCAATTGGGACTTTTATTTAACAATTATGTGATCGAACTCAAGAGCGAGTTATTCGTTACAATACCTTCAGATCGCGGTGCCAAAGAAATAGTAATTGTGCCTAAATTTTCGATAGGGTGGAACCCATACAACGAACCTGTCGCCCCTCAAGGGCAACAGCCATTGCCATCTGTCAATTCTATTGTCATTAAGAATAAATATTTTTGTGCGGGCATTTAATGTCATATAATAATCATTATCGAAATGGCAACGCTTAGGTATATTTGATCTGATAAAGCGAAAGTTTGAGCTCCTGAACCATTTAGAAATTTAATGAGGATGATGAAAACGTAGAAAACACTTTTTCACTTACCCAGTCAATACTTTAATATGTGTATACATATTGTGACGAACACGGATGATAGAACAAAATCGAATCGGCGATAAATTGCCAGAAGCAACTAGACAGCGAATTCGTAGTTGCCAGAATGTTCTAGTAGTAAAGTAGTTAGCGAATTCGTAGTGGCCAGAATGTTCTAGAAGCAATGTTTTGTTACAGATTTACTATATAAGGGCTGCCGGATTGTGCAGCAAACACATTTCTAGTTAGAGTGTTGTCGTGATAAGAACAATTAAGACATAAGCAAGAAGTGGTAAGCTCGAATAACGAGCAATAAGTGTTAAGTTGTTGGAATTAGAAATAAAGATATGTGTGTAGCCATTAAATTGGGACTTTTAACAATCCAGTGATCGAACTCAAGAGTGAGTTACAGGTAGACGATTTATCGAGAAATCCGTTACAATTGGTGTCAGAAGTGGGATTGTCAAATAAATTCCCAAGGAGATAATTATTTGAAAATGCCCAAGTTTAACGATCTGAAGATTCCACAACTGAAAAAGGAGCTGGAGCAACGTGGTTTGTCGACAAATGGATTAAAAACTGAATTACAATCACGGTTGAGAGAGGCCATGGAGGCGGAAAACATTAATGTTGAGGTATATGTCTTTCACATGGAATTAGAAGAAGAGACAACAAAGATAGAAGAAAAGGAAGATGCTCAATGAGCGTCAAAGATGGTGGACATGAACATGCTTTTTTCTGCAATATCGCAGATGGGGACGCAAATGTCGACACAATTTAAAGAGCAGGATGCACGTATGTCTCAGATGTCAACGCAGTTAGAAACGCGATTGTCAACGCATTTGAAAGAGCTGTTCGCAGCGCAACATGCACGTTTTTCAGGACCGAAAGAGCTCGACGTGCATATGTCAGCGCAGGTATCCTCACAGTTGGAAGAGGAGGAAGCATGTGAACCAGGATCTTCACAGTATGAAGAGCAAAAAGCTTGGATACCAGTACAAGTGTCCTTACAGTTGGAAGAGCAGGAAGCGTGTATACCATCACAGGTGGAAGATCAGCATAAAAATGAACCTGAAACGGATGACTCTGTGCAAGAAGATCCAGAATTGGAAGGTGCATTACATAAGGTGGAGTTGAACCAATGTACAACGATTGGAGAAATAACTACAGGAAGGCCAGTCACAAAATCATATTGGACAGAACGGAGCAGTTTAAAGTTAGTGTATGGCTGCTTGCATCGAGTATGGAAAAGCGAAAATAAGCAACCCTTCCGAGTACCTTTGGTTGTTCCAAGGGTTGGAATTGCTGATGTTCTTAACGTGCAGTACAAATGTCCAAGAGGAGGGCACTTGAGAGACATGAAATCCTTGGAGCATTTGAAGCAAAGGTTTTATTGGACTGATTGTCAATCAGCTATAGAAAGGATTGCGAAATATGCTGAGAACATTGTAGCTAAAGGATCAAGGTCCAGGAGTCATGGGCAGATGAAACAGCACAATTCGCGTGCGCCAGTTGAGAAAATAGGCGTGTATGAAGATGGTGCATTCCCCACCAATAAATTAGGAAATAGTCATGTTTTGGTAGTCAAGGACCATTTCAATGAATGGCCACAAGTATACACAATTCCTAACCAAGAGACTGAACCAGTGGCGGAGGCATTCATCAGCAAGTGGGTAACGAGATTCGGTGTTCCAATGGAGTTACGTTCTGATCAAGAATGGAATCTCGAGTCAGCTTTAAGTCAAGGGATGTACCAGAAACTGAGTATCCGGAAAACGGATGGAATTAACTCCAAGAAGAGAAGGACGGCTAACGATGTCAGCACCAGCCTAGAAGACGAGATGAGGGACATAAAAGCTTTGTGTTTGGTACCATAAATATGTCTAATCGGGCTGATCAGACTTAGGTGGAGGGCAGTGTGACGAACACGGATGATAGAACAAAATCGAATCGACGATAAATTGCCAGAAGCAACTAGACAGCGAATTCGTAGTTGCCAGAATGTTCTAGTAGTAAAGTAGTTAGCGAATTCGTAGTGGCCAGAATGTTCTAGAAGCAATGTTTTGTTACAGATTTACTATATAAGGGCTGCCGGATTGTGCAGCAAACACGGTTCTAGTTAGAGTGTTGTCGTGATAAGAACAATTGAGACATAAGCAAGAAGTGGTAAGCTCGAATAACGAGCAATAAGTGTTAAGTTGTTGGAATTAGAAATAAAGATATGTGTGTAGCCATTAAATTGGGGCTTTTATTTAACAATCCAGTGATCGAACTCAAGAGTAGTTTATCGAGAAATCCGTTACAATATTTATGTGTGGTCGATAACTATTCGCCATCTTTAGCTAACATTTATGTTTCATTCATATACAAAATACAAAACAGAACTGTCAAACCACCAAAATAACTGCTCATTGTTAGCAATGGATGGAAAGATATATATTTAGACAAATAATGCTAAAATACACACGTTCTTATGGGCACAGTTATTTAGAGCAGTTGCCACTGTCGCCAAATTAAAACTATTTCTAATTTGCCTACGACAATGAGCAGCTTTAGGGTTGCCACTAATATGTGAAATGTAAAATTACTCAAGGCTCTAACAAGTTTAACGTTATCTTACCAACAGAAGCATAAAATAGCTCTGACATATCATTTGTACTTACAAATTTTTTGTACAAGCAATTTCACTTTGCATAACCGTATACCGAATCAGCTGATATGACCTATCTTATGAGAGCGCTATGTAAATAAACTGTCACCATCGCTTCTTCCGTCCCCTTCAACAATCTCGATTATTGGTAGTAATTAAAAGAAGAACTTATTCGAAATATTCTTAAAATAGCTCAAAATCACAGTCGGATGCGTTATTTATAAAAAGGTAAACTCGTTTTAATGGTTGGTTTTTAGTTTTGAGCTTTTACATTATGAAAAATTATTACTAACAAACTAGATGTGTGAAAAATCGTGTATACAAATAGAACAATGGCAACATTTGTGAAATGGAAACAGAGGAAAAGAACTGATTTCTGCGTTGCTCCTACGGGCATAACATTTGACAAATTTGGTTTAATACGGGCGGTAAGTACGGTAGGGAGAAATGTCGGTGTCTGTTTGTGCTATAACGCTATGGCGCCTGTCATACGTTCAATATTAATTGTGATATTTGGATCGTGATTCATTTTGGTAATTGATGGATAACGAGTGAATACTACACGTACAACAAATATGATAGTCCCGTATTGCGCGGTATATTGCGACGAAAATGGATGATAGAATAAAATCGAACCGACGAAGAATGTTCTAGTAGTAAAGTAGTTAGCGAATTCGTAGTGGCCAGAATGTTCTAGAAGCAATGTTTTGTTACAGATTTACTATATAAGGGCTGCCGGATTGTGCAGCAAACACATTTCTAGTTAGAGTGTTGTCGTGATAAGAACAATTAAGACATAAGCAAGAAGTGGTAAGCTCGAATAACGAGCAATAAGTGTTAAGTTGTTGGAATTAGAAATAAAGATATGTGTGTAGCCATTAAATTGTGACTTTTAACAATCCAGTGATCGAACTCAAGAGTGAGTTACAGGTAGACGATTTATCGAGAAATCCGTTACAATTGGTGTCAGAAGTGGGATTGTCAAATAAATTCCCAAGGAGATAATTATTTGAAAATGGCCAAGTTTAACGATCTGAAGATTCCACAACTGAAAAAGGAGCTGGAGCAACGTGGTTTGTCGACAAATGGATTAAAAACTAAATTATAATCACGGTTGAGAGAGGCCATGGAGGCGGAAAACATTAATGTTGAGGTATATGTCTTTCACATGGAATTAGAAGAAGAGACAACAAAGATAGAAGAAAAGGAAGATGCTCAATGACCGTCAAAGATGGTGGACATGAACATGTTTTTTTCTGCAATATCGCAGATGGGGACGCAAATGTCGACACAATTTAAAGAGCAGGATGCACGTATGTCTCAGATGTCAACGCAGTTAGAAACGCGATTGTCAACGCATTTGAAAGAGCTGTTCGCAGCGCAACATGCACGTTTTTCAGGACCGAAAGAGCTCGACGTGCATATGTCAGCGCAGGTATCCTCACAGTTGGAAGAGGAGGAAGCATGTGAACCAGGATCTTCACAGTATGAAGAGCAAGAAGCTTGTATACCAGCAAAAGTGTCTTCGCAGTCGGAAGAACTGAACGGGCGCATGAGAGCGCAGGTGTCCTCACAGTCGGAAGAGGAGGAAGCGTGTGTACCAGTACAAGGGTCCTCACAGTCGAAAGAGCTGAAACTGCGTATGTCAGGGCAGGTGTTCTCACAGTTGCAAGAGGAGGAAGCGTGTGAACCAGTAAAAGGTTCCTCACAGTTAGAAGAGCAAAAAGCTTGGATACCAGTACAAGTGTCCTTACAGTTGGAAGAGCAGGAAGCGTGTATACCATCACAGGTGGAAGATCAGCATAAAAATGAACCTGAAACGGATGACTCTGTGCAACAAGATCCAGAATTGGAAGGTGCATTACATAAGGTGGAGTTGAACCAATGTACAACGATTGGAGAAATAACTACAGGAAGGCCAGTCACAAAATCATACTGGACAGAACGGAGCAGTTTAAAGTTAGTGTATGGCTGCTTGCATCGAGTATGGAAAAGCGAAAATAAGCAACCCTTCCGAGTACCTTTGGTTGTTCCAAGGGTTGGAATTGCTGATGTTCTTAACGTGCAGTACAAATGTCCAAGAGGAGGGCACTTGAGAGACATGAAATCCTTGGAGCATTTGAAGCAAAGGTTTTATTGGACTGATTGTCAATCAGCTATAGAAAGGATTGCGAAATATGCTGAGAACATTGTAGCTAAAGGATCAAGGTCCAGGAGTCATGGGCAGATGAAACAGCACAATTCGCGTGCGCCAGTTGAGAAAATAGGCGTGTATGAAGATGGTGCATTCCCCACCAATAAATTAGGAAATAGTCATGTTTTGGTAGTCAAGGACCATTTCAATGAATGGCCACAAGTATACACAATTCCTAACCAAGAGACTGAACCAGTGGCGGAGGCATTCATCAACAAGTGGGTAACGAGATTCGGTGTTCCAATGGAGTTACGTTCTGATCAAGAATGGAATCTCGAGTCAGCTTTAAGTCAAGGGATGTACCAGAAACTGAGTATCCGGAAAACGGATGGAATTAACTCCAAGAAGAGAAGGACGGCTAACGATGTCAGCACCAGCCTAGAAGACGAGATGGGGGACATAAAAGCTTTGTGTTTGGTACCATAAATATGTCTAATCGGGCTGATCAGACTTAGGTGGAGGGCAGTGTGACGAACACGGATGATAGAACAAAATCGAATCGAGGATAAATTGCCAGAAGCAACTAGACAGCGAATTCGTAGTTGCCAGAATGTTCTAGTAGTAAAGTAGTTAGCGAATTCGTAGTGGCCAGAATGTTCTAGAAGCAATGTTTTGTTACAGATTTACTATATAAGGGCTGCCGGATTGTGCAGCAAACACATTTCTAGTTAGAGTGTTGTCGTGATAAGAACAATTGAGACATAAGCAAGAAGTGGTAAGATCGAATAACGAGCAATAAGTGTTAAGTTGTTGGAATTAGAAATAAAGATATGTGTGTAGCCATTAAATTGGGGCTTTTATTTAACAATCCAGTGATCGAACTCAAGAGTAGTTTATCGAGAAATCCGTTACAATATTTATGTGTGGTCGATAACTATTCGCCATCTTTAGCTAACATTTATGTTTCATTCATATACAAAATACAAAACAGAACTGTCAAACCACCAAAATAACTGCTCATTGTTAGCAATGGATGGAAAGATATATATTTAGACAAATAATGCTAAAATACACACGTTCTTATGGGCACAGTTATTTAGAGCAGTTGCCACTGTCGCCAAATTAAAACTATTTCTAATTTGCCTACGACAATGAGCAGCTTTAGGGTTGCCACTAATATGTGAAATGTAAAATTACTCAAGGCTCTAACAAGTTTAACGTTATCTTACCAACAGAAGCATAAAATAGCTCTGACATATCATTTGTACTTACATATTTTTTGTACAAGCAATTTCACTTTGCATAACCGTATACCGAATCAGCTGATATGACCTATCTTATGAGAGCGCTATGTAAATAAACTGTCACCAGCGCTTCTTCCGTCCCCTTCAACAATCTCGATTATTGGTAGTAATTAAGAGAAGAACTTATTCGAAATATTCTTAAAATAGCTCAAAATCACAGTCGGATGCGCTTATTTATAAAAAGGTAAACTCGTTTTAATGGTTTGTTTTTAGTTTTAAGCTTTTACATTATGAAAAATTATTACTAACAAACTAGATGTGTGAAAAATCGTGTATACAAATAGAACAATGGCAACATTTGTGAAATGGAAACAGAGGAAAAGAACTGATTTCTGCGTTGCTCCTACGGGCATAACATTTGACAAATTTGGTTTAATACGGGCGGTAAGTACGGTAGGGAGAAATGTCGGTGTCTGTTTGTGCTATAACGCTATGGCGCCTGTCATACGTTCAATATTAATTGTGATATTTGGATCGTGATTCATTTTGGTAATTGATGGATGGAGTGAATACTACACGTACAACAAAAATCATAGTCCCGTATTGCGCGGTATATTGCGACGAAAATGGATGATAGAATAAAATCGAATCGGCGATAAATTGCCAGAAGCAACTAGACAGCGAGTTCGTAGTTGCCAGAATGTTCTAGACGCAAAGTTTTGTTAAAAATTGACTAAATAAGGGCTACCGGATTGTGTAGCAAACATAGTTCTAATGAGAGTGTTGCCGTGTAAAGAGCAATTAATTTATAGCTTAAAGTTGTAAGCTCGAATAACGAGCAATAAGTGTTAAGTTGTTGGAATTAGAAATATAGATATAGCATTAAATTGGGACTTTAAAATAACAATTCAGTGGTCCAACTCAGGAGTGAGCTACAAGGTAGGCTACTTATCGAGAAATCCGTTACAATTTATTAACGTTAAGCAGTCCCTTATCGATACTGTTCCATGAGAGCTGCAAAACTATCGATAGTCGGATAATTTCGATAGTTTGATCCTTGAAGTCTACTTACGTGCTTTCAAGTTGATCACACCAACTACTTGTAAAACTAGATTTAAATTGACAGCCGTGACGTATGCTGCAAGCATAATGATAATCAATAATAATTTAAAGATGCCGTTGTTATGGAAACAACTCAAAATTTTTAAAACTTTTGCACGAAGTTTCTAATTTAATGGATTGATATACTTATATTTTGATATCAATCCATAGATATTATATATCAAAAAATTAATATTCCCGACAAAAGCAAGTCATTTGTTTGCAAAACTATGTCATCAGCTGTTCAAACTTGATCGTCAACTTATCACTCGACTTAAATGAGGAAATTGATATCAAGACGGCTTTCAAGTTCGAAAAGTGAGAGTGTGGTAATGAAAAAGTGTGAGTGTATTGAAACTTTAAAGAAAATTTCTTGACCGCGTAACGTTCGGGCTACGCTAGTTTAAATTAAGACACCTTGGCTTTATACCACTTACTTTTATGTAAGAATCTTTGAATTAAATTATAAACCAAAGGATGAACAATAACGGAAAACAAAAAAACAGTCACGTGAAGCACAATACACATAGATAAAATGGTCCGAAACTCCTCCCTTTGCCTTCATGAGCTACTGAACAGATGACAACCAAAACATTGACCTACTACTAAGAATCCCGCAGAATTAAAATGCAAAATCAGTGGGAAATTTGTGAGATCAGATTTTTTGCTGACTTTTACATATATATCTTATCTTTATTCAAAGAGTTTTAATATAGTTTTGTTTTTAAGAAAGAGCAGGTATTTTGTCGTAGAGTATTGTTTTGCTTAGCAGTACCAATTGTCAACGTTATACATATTTTGGTTAGAATTCAAAGCAAATGTAATTATGTAAACTTTGACTTCCGAATAAATTATCAAAAGATATTTGTTTATTCAGTATATAAAAACTAATTAGTGTAAATGTTAAGCTTATTTAAAACTTGTAAGTGTTTTGAAATTTTAAAATATTTTGTTAAATTTAGTTTTAAAAGTTAATTTTAAAAATCTTTTGTGATTAAAATATACAATTTCATATATTTAGACGTCATTTAAGATATTTAGCTCGTTAAACTTATTTTAATTATGTAAATTTTTCTGTAAAATGGAAACCGAAAAATACCCAAGAAATATATTAAAAAATCTCTAAACATATTTCTTTACTTGATAGCACCACTGTCAAATGTTATAAAAAATTTGGATTTTGACAACGCTCTCTCGAATCAAAGAGTTTCGGATCATTTTATCCACGACAGTACACGTGATAGAAGTGCGTACTTCTTTACTGATTAATTGAGAGTGGGGGAAAGAAAGAGAGTGGGGGAAAGAAAGAGAGAGAAAGAGTTGTATCGTACATTTTACAGGGATAATCGAAATAATAATATGGGGAATACAAATTTAATATTTAATTTATTTCTTCAATTTGCACATTATACCTGACTGAAGGTATAGGTATAGTGGATATTATGGCTTTATGGTAACTGACATATGAAACAGTCTACATAGTGTATATTTCTGAGGAATAGAGCATCGATCATTGTTTTTAATTTAGTCGTGGTAATTTTCCGGTCATTATTCATATCTAAACCGAATTTTTCACGAAGAAAGTGAAGTAGTGGCAAGGACGCATCTTCCGCAAAATTTAAATTAAAGTCACCACCCAGAATCAATGGTATGTGATCATCACCCCGGCCAAAAATATCAGCACCGCCATGAATGTTTTTTTTGGTTAGGAGATACGTAGATCGCTGCAATGACCATTTCTTTTCCATTTAATATTTTACACTTAAATATCTGGTATCGCAAATATCAGTCAAACTCACTGTACGTGCCGTGAAATTTGTTGCACTTGTATGAAAATGTTGAGTATCGCATTCATTAAAAACCGCCTGCATTGGAAAGATTGTTGCAATCATGTTCTGCAAATATATCCGTCATGCTCTATACTCTCGACTTCTCTGTTCAGGTGTTTTTGCTGTGCCTTCTGGATTGGATGATTGATTATGCACAATAAGATATCTCAATATCTAGCCAAGTATGAAGATGAAGCTTCAGTTACAATTTGATATTGTATTTATCCTTTTTTCGCATTCTATATTCTCGACAACGCTCGGCTGGTGTTATTTTTATTTTTATTACTGCCTTATCACTATAATCAATAAATTGTTCGTGAACTGTATTTTCAACGAGATGTGAGGGCAAATATGACTCTGTGTGATTGATGTCAGCGTGCACAATAATTAATAAAATATATATCTTGAGTATGAAAATATTCACGAAACTGAAAACGACTATTGCCCCTTGAAATATTTTTAATTGCAATTACATTAAAATACAAACATTGGCGTTATATGCAATATATTTTCGTGATCTGTATTCTCGATTACGTTCCGCTCTTGATTTAGCCGTTTTTGGAACACGCATATTTTCTCGATCTTGTAATTTAGACAACAATTAAATTACTCTGCGTATAATAATACAATGGAATACTTACGTAATTATTTGTTTTTCAGACTTTGTGAAAAGTAAAACTATCACTTAACACAAAATAATATAATATAACACAATTTTTAATTAAATATATTAATTTTGCAAAATCAAGACGACTGCACAACACGACAGCGAACTCTGTCGGCAAATGTCTTCTTGCAACCTGCTTCTTGAACCTTTTGAAAACGGCAGTGACATATCAAGCAGCTGATGTACAAAATTTCGGTGTAGCCGTACTAAAACTTTTAAGCTTATTGAAATTTATATATTGTGTTCAAATTGGAATTTTTTGTGCAAAAAGAGTAATAGTTCGACTTATTTGTTTTGTTTCACTTGGTAAAATAACGTTAGACTTGTTAGAGCTTTAAATAATTTTACATTTCACATATTAGTGGGAACACTACAGTTGTCCATTGTCGTCGGCAAAATTAGGAATGGCTTTAACACACACATAGCTGCTTACAGCAACCAATCAAAAGGGTCATGACACGGCCTTGAAAAATCACTCTAATGCAGCCAAAGAAGTATTCACTTAAAAAAATAATGAAGTTAACATTTTTAATGTTACCATATAAACTGCTCTGAGAGTTGACGACGTTTTTCATGCACTCACCTATGAAATATGAGATCATTTATCGACGATTCGTTCCAAATTTCGTATACGCAATTCCTAACAAAGAACATTTGCGGAAAGTTGTAGACAAATATCAAAAAGATTGGGATACCCATATATCCTTGTTCCTGATGGGTTATCGGTCTGCTGTACATGAAACAAGGGGGCAGACTCCAGCAAGGGTAATTTTTGGTCATGATCTTCGACTACCGATTGATTTAATGAAATTAAAATTAACGCCAACGGAGGAAGGAATGCTAAAAAATTCAACCGCATCCTAGAAGAGGAAATGAGGGATATAAATGCTATGGTAAGACAACGCACCAACATTATAAACGATAAAATGAAAGCAAAATACGAGAAAGGCAATAAACTCTGAGGGTTTTGTTGAGTTAGTTTGGGTATTGTTATATAACCCGCAACAAAAGAAAGGGGTGTCTCCCAATTTACAGTGTAGTTGACAAGGACCATACCTGGTAATTAAACGACTCAACGGTGTAGATTATCGCATTCAGACTATTGGAAGAGGTAAGAATAAACTGAAGGTAGTTCGACTGGAATACCTTTCAGCGTTTTGTACTGCAAATATGTCTAATCGGCACGATCAGACTTGGGCGGAGGGCAGTGTGGTGAACATGAGTGTCAGAACAAAATAGGATCGACTATCAACTCAACAGCGAAATTCGTAGTTGGCAGAATGTCTGAGTGGCGAATTTTTGCTAACAGTCTACTTAGTAAGAGCTACGGGAGTGTGAAGCAAACACAGTTCTAATTAGAGTGCTGCTTATTAAAGAGCTATAGGCAATAAGTTGTAAACTCGAATAACGAGTAATAAGCGTTAGGTTGTAGAAAAAAAAGATAAGTGTAAAGTCATTCAATTGGGACTTTTATTTAACAATTATGTGATCGAACTCAAGAGCGAGTTATTCGTTACAATACCTTCAGATCGCGGTGCCAAAGAAATAGTAATTGTGCCTAAATTTTCGATAGGGTGGAACCCATACAACGAACCTGTCGCCCCTCAAGGGCAACAGCCATTGCCATCTGTCAATTCTATTGTCATTAAGAATAAATATTTTTGTGCGGGCATTTAATGTCATATAATAATCATTATCGAAATGGCAACGCGTAGGTATATTTGATCTGATAAAGCGAAAGTTTGAGCTCCTGAACCATTTAGAAATTTAATGAGGATGATGAAAACGTAGAAAACACTTTTTCACTTACCCAGTCAATACTTTAATATGTGTATACATATTGTGACGAACACGGATGATAGAACAAAATCGAATCGACGATAAATTGCCAGAAGCAACTAGACAGCGAATTCGTAGTTGCCAGAATGTTCTAGTAGTAAAGTAGTTAGCGAATTCGTAGTGGCCAGAATGTTCTAGAAGCAATGTTTTGTTACAGATTTACTATATAAGGGCTGCCGGATTGTGCAGCAAACACATTTCTAGTTAGAGTGTTGTCGTGATAAGAACAATTAAGACATAAGCAAGAAGTGGTAAGCTCGAATAACGAGCAATAAGTGTTAAGTTGTTGGAATTAGAAATAAAGATATGTGTGTAGCCATTAAATTGTGACTTTTAACAATCCAGTGATCGAACTCAAGAGTGAGTTACAGATAGACGATTTATCGAGAAATCCGTTACAATTGGTGTCAGAAGTGGGATTGTCAAATAAATTCCCAAGGAGATAATTATTTGAAAATGGCCAAGTTTAACGATCTGAAGATTCCACAACTGAAAAAGGAGCTGGAGCAACGTGGTTTGTCGACAAATGGATTAAAAACTAAATTACAATCACGGTTGAGAGAGGCCATGGAGGCGGAAAACATTAATGTTGAGGTATATGTCTTTCACATGGAATTAGAAGAAGAGACAACAAAGATAGAAGAAAAGGAAGATGCTCAATGACCGTCAAAGATGGTGGACATGAACATGTTTTTTTCTGCAATATCGCAGATGGGGACGCAAATGTCGACACAATTTAAAGAGCAGGATGCACGTATGTCTCAGATGTCAACGCAGTTAGAAACGCGATTGTCAACGCATTTGAAAGAGCTGTTCGCAGCGCAACATGCACGTTTTTCAGGACCGAAAGAGCTCGACGTGCATATGTCAGCGCAGGTATCCTCACAGTTGGAAGAGGAGGAAGCATGTGAACCAGGATCTTCACAGTTTGAAGAGCAAGAAGCTTGTATACCAGCAAAAGTGTCTTCGCAGTCGGAAGAACTGAACGGGCGCATGAGAGCGCAGGTGTCCTCACAGTCGGAAGAGGAGGAAGCGTGTGTACCAGTACAAGGGTCCTCACAGTCGAAAGAGCTGAAACTGCGTATGTCAGGGCAGGTGTTCTCACAGTTGCAAGAGGAGGAAGCGTGTGAACCAGTAAAAGGTTCCTCACAGTTAGAAGAGCAAAAAGCTTGGATACCAGTACAAGTGTCCTTACAGGTGGAAGAGCAGGAAGCGTGTATACCATCACAGGTGGAAGATCAGCATAAAAATGAACCTGAAACGGATGACTCTGTGCAAGAAGATCCAGAATTGGAAGGTGCATTACATAAGGTGGAGTTGAACCAATGTACAACGATTGGAGAAATAACTACAGGAAGGCCAGTCACAAAATCATACTGGACAGAACGGAGCAGTTTAAAGTTAGTGTATGGCTGCTTGCATCGAGTATGGAAAAGCGAAAATAAGCAACCCTTCCGAGTACCTTTGGTTGTTCCAAGGGTTGGAATTGCTGATGTTCTTAACGTGCAGTACAAATGTCCAAGAGGAGGGCACTTGAGAGACATGAAATCCTTGGAGCATTTGAAGCAAAGGTTTTATTGGACTGATTGTCAATCAGCTATAGAAAGGATTGCGAAATATGCTGAGAACATTGTAGCTAAAGGATCAAGGTCCAGGAGTCATGGGCAGATGAAACAGCACAATTCGCATGCGCCAGTTGAGAAAATAGGCGTGTATGAAGATGGTGCATTCCCCACCAATAAATTAGGAAATAGTTATGTTTTGGTAGTCAAGGTCCATTTCAATGAATGGCCACAAGTATACACAATTCCTAACCAAGAGACTGAACCAGTGGCGGAGGCATTCATCAACAAGTGGGTAACGAGATTCGGTGTTCCAATGGAGTTACGTTCTGATCAAGAATGGAATCTTGAGTCAGCTTTAAGTCAAGGGATGTACCAGAAACTGAGTATCCGGAAAACGGATGGAATTAACTCCAAGAAGAGAAGGACGGCTAACGATGTCAGCACCAGCCTAGAAGACGAGATTGGGGACATAAAAGCTTTGTGTTTGGTACCATAAATATGTCTAATCGGGCTGATCAGACTTAGGTGGAGGGCAGTGTGACGAACACGGATGATAGAACAAAATCGAATCGAGGATAAATTGCCAGAAGCAACTAGACAGCGAATTCGTAGTTGCCAGAATGTTCTAGTAGTAAAGTAGTTAGCGAATTCGTAGTGGCCAGAATGTTCTAGAAGCAATGTTTTGTTACAGATTTACTATATAAGGGCTGCCGGATTGTGCAGCAAACACAGTTCTAGTTAGAGTGTTGTCGTGATAAGAACAATTGAGACATAAGCAAGAAGTGGTAAGCTCGAATAACGAGCAATAAGTGTTAAGTTGTTGGAATTAGAAATAAAGATATGTGTGTAGCCATTAAATTGGGGCTTTTATTTAACAATCCAGTGATCGAACTCAAGAGTAGTTTATCGAGAAATCCGTTACAATATTTATGTGTGGTCGATAACTATTCGCCATCTTTAGCTAACATTTATGTTTCATTCATATACAAAATACAAAACAGAACTGTCAAACCACCAAAATAACTGCTCATTGTTAGCAATGGATGGAAAGATATATATTTAGACAAATAATGCTAAAATACACACGTTCTTATGGGCACAGTTATTTAGAGCAGTTGCCACTGTCGCCAAATTAAAACTATTTCTAATTTGCCTACGACAATGAGCAGCTTTAGCGTTGCCACTAATATGTGAAATGTAAAATTAATTCTAACAAGTTTAACGTTATCTTACCAACAGAAGCATAAAATAGCTCTGACATATCATTTGTACTTACAAATTTTTTGTACAAGCAATTTCACTTTGCATAACCGTATACCGAATCAGCTGATATGACCTATCTTATGAGAGCGCAATGTAAATAAACTGTCACCAGCGCTTCTTCCGTCCCCTTCAACAATCTCGATTATTGCTAGTAATTAAAAGAAGAACTTATTCGAAATATTCTTAAAATAGCTCAAAATCACAGTCGGATGCGCTTATTTATAAAAAGGTAAACTCGTTTTAATGGTTTGTTTTTAGTTTTGAGCTTTTACATTATGAAAAATTATTACTAACAAACTAGATGTGTGAAAAATCGTGTATACAAATAGAACAATGGCAACATTTGTGAAATGGAAACAGAGGAGAAGAACTGATTTCTGCGTTGCTCCTACGGGCATAACATTTGAAAAATTTGGTTTAATACGGGCGGTAAGTACGGTAGGGAGGAATGTCGGTGTCTGTTTGTGCTATAACGCTATGGCGCCTGTCATACGTTCAATATTAATTGTGATATTTGGATCGTGATTCATTTTGGTAATTGATGGATAACGAGTGAATACTACACGTACAACAAAAATCATAGTCCCGTATTGCGCGGTATATTGCGACGAAAATGGATGATAGAATAAAATCGAACCGACGATAAATTGCCAGAAGCAACTAGACAGCGAGTTCGTAGTTGCCAGAATGTTCTAGACGCAAAGTTTTGTTAAAAATTGACTAAATAAGGGCTACCGGATTGTGTAGCAAACATAGTTCTAATGAGAGTGTTGCCGTGTAAAGAGCAATTAATTTATAGCTTAAAGTTGTAAGCTCGAATAACGAGCAATAAGTGTTAAGTTGTTGGAATTAGAAATATAGATATAGCATTAAATTGGGACTTTAAAATAACAATTCAGTGGTCCAACTCAGGAGTGAGCTACAAGGTAGGCTACTTATCGAGAAATCCGTTACAATTTATTAACGTTAAGCAGTCCCTTATCGATACTGTTCCATGAGAGCTGCAAAACTATCGATAGTCGGATAATTTCGATAGTTTGATCCTTGAAGTCTACTTACGTGCTTTCAAGTTGATCACACCAACTACTTGTAAAACTAGATTTAAATTGACAGCCGTGACGTATGCTGCAAGCATAATGATAATCAATAATAATTTAAAGATGCCGTTGTTATGGAAACAACTCAAAATTTTTACAACTTTTGCACGAAGTTTCTAATTTAATGGATTGATATACTTATATTTTGATATCAATCCATAGATATTATATATCAAAAAATTAATATTCCCGACAAAAGCAAGTCATTTGTTTGCAAAACTATGTCATCAGCTGTTCAAACTTGATCGTCAACTTATCACTCGACTTAAATGAGGAAATTGATATCAAGACGGCTTTCAAGTTCGAAAAGTGAGAGTGTGGTAATGAAAAAGTGTGAGTGTATTGAAACTTTAAAGAAAATTTCTTGACCGCGTAACGTTCGGGCTACGCTAGTTTAAATTAAGACACCTTGGCTTTATACCACTTACTTTTATGTAAGAATCTTTGAATTAAATTATAAACCAAAGGATGAACAATAACGGAAAACAAAAAAACAGTCACGTAAGGCACAATACACATAGATAAAATGATCCGAAACTCCTCCCTTTGCCTTCTGAGAGAGCTCATGAACTTTCAGTGCTGCCAAAGTAAACCACGAGTTCATGAGCTACTGAACAGATGACAACCAAAACATTGACCTACCACTAAGAATCCCGCAGAATTAAAATGCAAAATCAGTGGGAAATTTGTGAGATCAGATTTTTTGGTGACTTTTACATATATATCTTATCTTTATTCAAAGAGTTTTAATATAGTTTTGTTTTTAAGAGAGAGCAGGTATTTTGTCGTAGAGTATTGTTTTGCTTAGCAGTACCAATTGTCAACGTTATACATATTTTGGTTAGAATTCAAAGCAAATGTAATTATGTAAACTTTGACTTCCGAATAAATTATCGAAAGATATTTGTTTATTCAGTATATAAAAACTAATTAATGTAAATGTTAAGCTTATTTAAAACTTGTAAGTGTTTTGAAATTTTAAAATATTTTGTTAAATTTAGTTTTAAAAGTTAATTTTAAAAATCTTTTGTGATTAAAATATACAATTTCATATATTTAGACGTCATTTAAGATATTTAGCTCGTTAAACTTATTTTAATTATGTAAATTTTTCTGTAAAATGGAAACCGAAAAATACCCAAGAAATATATTAAAAAATCTCTAAACATATTTCTTTACTTGATGGCACCACTGTCAAATGTTATAAAAAATTTGGATTTTGACAACGCTCTCTCGAATCAAAGAGTTTCGGATCATTTTATCCACGACAGTACACGTGATAGAAGTGCGTACTTCTTTACTGATTAATTGAGAGTGGGGGAAAGAAAGAGAGTGGGGGAAAGAAAGAGAGAGAAAGAGTTGTATCGTACATATTACAGGGATAATCGAAATAATAATATGGGGAATACAAATTTAATATTTAATTTATTTCTTCAATTTGACAATATACCTGACTGAAGGTATAGGTATAGTGGATATTATGGCTTTATGGTAACTGACATATGAAACAGTCTACATAGTGTATATTTCTGAGGAATAGAGCATCGATCATTGTTTTTAATTTAGTCGTGGCAGTTTTCCGGTCATTATTCATATCTATGCATCTTCCGCAAAATTTACATTGAAGTCACCACCCAGAATCAATGGTATGTGATCATCACCCGGCCAAAAATATCAGCACCGCCATGAATGTTTTTTTTGGTTAGGAGATACGTAGATCGCTGCAATGACCATTTCTTTTCCATTTAATATTTTACACTTAAATATCTGGTATCGCTAATATCAGTCAAACTCACTGTACGTGCCGTGAAATTTGTTGCACTTGTATGAAAATGTGGAGTATCGCATTCATTAAAAACCGCCTGCATTGGAAAGATTGTTGCAATCATGTTCTGCAAATATATCCGTCATGCTCTATACTCTCGACTTCTCTGTTCAGGTGTTTTTGCTGTGCCTTCTGGATTGGATGATTAATTATGCACAATAAGATATCTCAATATCTAGCCAAGTATGAAGATGAAGCTTCAGTTACAATTTGATATTGTATTTATCCTTTTTTCGAATTCTATATTCTCGACAACGCTCGGCTGGTGTTATTTTTATTTTTATTACTGCCTTATCACTATAATCAATAAATTGTTCGTGAACTGTATTTTCAACGAGATGTGAGGGCAAATATGACTCTGTGTGATGGATGTCAGCGTGCACAATAATTAATAATATATATATCTTGAGTATGAAAATATTCACGAAACTGAAAACGACTATAGCCCCTTGAAATATTTTTATTTGCAATTACATTACAATACAAACATTGGCGTTATATGCAATATTTTTTCGTGATCTGTATTCTCGATTACGTTCCGCTCTTGATTTAGCCGTTTTTGGAACACGCATATTTTCTCGATCTTGTAATTTAGACAACAATTGAATTACTCTGCGTATAATAATACAATGGAATACTTACGTAATTATTTGTTTTTCAGACTTTGTGAAAAGTAAAACTATCACTTAACACAAAATAATATAATATAACACAAATTCCGTTTACACTTTTACCGAAATATACACAACAGTGCACGCGGTCAGCTGTATGTACTTATGTGCAGCAGCCTCTTTAAAAGTATGTACATACGTTTAATAACAAAAATTATAGAATACAAGATCGAAGGTTGTCTTTATATAAGTATATATATATTTTTTTTGCAAAATCAAGACGACTGCACAACACGACAGCGAACTCTGTCGGCAAATGTCTTCTTGCAACCTGCTTTTCATGCACTCACCTATGAAATATGAGATCATTTATCGACGATTCGTTCCAAATTTCGTATACGCAATTCCTAACCAATAAGCAAAAAAAGTAGCAGATGTATTCATCAAAAATTTCGTGTCGAGACATGGTGTTCCAATTGAATTACATTCCGACCAATGGAAAAATTTTAAATCAGCCAGGAGATATTCCAGAAACTGGGTATCCGGAAAATCCGTACAATTGCACTACATTCGCAGTACGATGGCATGGTAGAACGATTCAGTTGAACTTTGGAAGAACATTTGCGGAAAGTTGTAGACAAATATCAAAAAGATTGGGATACCCATATATCCTTGTTCCTGATGGGTTATCGGTCTGCTGTACATGAAACAAGGGGGCAGACTCCAGCAAGGGTAATTTTTGGTAATGGTCTTCGACTACCGATTGATTTAATGAAATTAAAATTAACGCCAACGGAGGAAGGAATGCTAAGAAATTCAACCGCATCCTAGAAGAGGAAATGAGGGATATAAATGCTATGGTAAGACAACGCACCAACATTATAAACGATTAAATGAAAGCAAAATACGACAAAGGCAATAAACTCTGAGGGTTTTGTTGAGTTAGTTTGGGTATTGTTATATAACCCGCAACAAAAGAAAGGGGTGTCTCCCAATTTACAGTGTAGTTGACAAGGACCATACCTGGTAATTAAACGACTCAACGGTGTAGATTATCGCATTCAGACTATTGGAAGAGGTAAGAATAAACTGAAGGTAGTTCGACTGGAATACCTTGCAGCGTTTTGTACTGCAAATATGTCTAATCGGCACGATCAGACTTGGGAGGAGGGCAGTGTGGCGAACATGAATGTCAGAACAAAATAGGATCGACTATCAACTCAACAGCGAAATTCGTAGTTGGCAGAATGTTTGAGTGGCGAATTTTTGCTAACAGTCTACTAAGTAAGAGCTACGGGAGTGTGAAGCAAACACAGTTCTAATTAGAGTGCTGCTTATTAAAGAGCTATAGGCAATAAGTTGTAAACTCGGAAACCGAGTAATAAGCGTTAGGTTGTTTAAATTAGAAACAAAAGATAAGAGTATAGTCATTAAATTGGGACTTTTATTTAACAATTATGTGATCGAACTCAAGAGTGAGTTATTCGTTACAATACCTTCAAATCGCGGTGCCAAAAAAAGTGTAATTGTGCCTAAATTTTCGATAGGGTGGAACCCATACAACGAACCTGTCGCCCCTCAAGGGCAACAGCCATTGCCATCTGTCAATTCTATTGTCATTAAGAATAAATATTTTTGTGTGGGCATTTAATGTCATATAATAATCATTATCGAAATGGCAACGCGTAGGTATATTTGATCTGATAAAGCGAAAGTTTGAGCTCCTCAACGATTTAGAAATTTAATGAGGATGATGAAAACGTAGAAAACACTTTTTCACTTACCCAGTCAATACTTTAATATGTGTAAACATATTTATGTGTAGTCGATAACTATTCGCCATCTTTAGCTAACATTTATGTTTTATTCATATACAAAATACAAAACAGAACTGTCAAACCACCAAAATAACTGCTCATTGTTAGCAATGGATGGAAAGATATATATTTAGACAAATAATGCTAAAATACACACGTTCTTATGGGCACAGTTATTTAGAGCAGTTGCCACTGTCGCCAAATTAAAACTATTTCTAATTTGCCTACGACAATGAGCAGCTTTAGGGTTGCCACTAATATGTGAAATGTAAAATTACTCAAGGCTCTAACAAGTTTAACGTTATCTTACCAACAGAAGCATAAAATAGCTCTGACATATCATTTGTACTTACAAATTTTTTGTACAAGCAATTTCACTTTGCATAACCGTATACCGAATCAGCTGATATGACCTATCTTATGAGAGCGCTATGTAAATAAACTGTCACCAGCGCTTCTTCCGTCCCCTTCAACAATCTCGATTATTGGTAGTAATTAAAAGAAGAACTTATTCGAAATATTCTTAAAATAGCTCAAAATCACAGTCGGATGCGCTTATTTATAAAAAGGTAAACTCGTTTTAATGGTTGGTTTTTAGTTTTGAGCTTTTACATTATGAAAAATTATTACTAACAAACTAGATGTGTGAAAAATCGTGTATACAAATAGAACAATGGCAACATTTGTGAAATGGAAACAGAGGAGAAGAACTGATTTCTGCGTTGCTCCTACGGGCATAACTTTTGAAAAATTTGGTTTAATGCGGGCGGTAAGGACGGTAGGGAGGAATGTCGGTGACTGTTTGTGCTATAACGCTATGGCGCCTGTCATACGTTCAATATTAATTGTGATATTTGGATCGTGATTCATTTTGGTAATTGATGGATGGAGTGAATACTACACGTACAACAAAAATCATAGTCCCGTATTGCGCGGTATATTGCGACGAAAATGGATGATAGAATAAAATCGAACCGACGATAAATTGCCAGAAGCAACTAGACAGCGAGTTCGTAGTTGCCAGAATGTTCCAGACGCAAAGTTTTGTTAAAAATTTACTAAATAAGTTCTACCGGATTGTGCAGCAAACATAGTTCTAATGAGAGTGTTGCCGTGTAAAGAGCAATTAATTTATAGCTTAAAGTTGTAAGCTCGAATAACGAGCAATAAGTGTTAAGTTGTTGGAATTAGAAATATAGATATAGCATTAAATTGGGACTTTAAAATAACAATTCAGTGGTCCAACTCAGGAGTGAGCTACAAGATAGGCTACTTATCGAGAAATCCGTTACAATTTATTAACGTTAAGCAGTCCCTTATCGATACTGTTCCATGAGAGCTGCAAAACCATCGATAGTCGGATAATTTCGATAGTTTGATCCTTGAAGTCTACTTACGTGCTTTCAAGTTGATCACACCAACTACTTGTAAAACTAGATTTAAATTGACAGCCGTGACGTATGCTGCAAGCATAATGATAATCAATAATAATTTAAAGATGCCGTTGTTATGGAAACAACTCAAAATTTTTAAAACTTTTGCACGAAGTTTCTAATTTAATGGATTGATATACTTATATTTTGATATCAATCCATAGATATTATATATCAAAAAATTAATATTCCCGACAAAAGCAAGTCATTTGTTTGCAAAACTATGTCATCAGCTGTTCAAACTTGATCGTCAACTTATCACTCGACTTAAATGAGGAAATTGATATCAAGACGGCTTTCAAGTTCGAAAAGTGAGAGTGTGGTAATGAAAAAGTGTGAGTGTATTGAAACTTTAAAGAAAATTTCTTGATCGCGTAACGTTCGGGCTACGCTAGTTTAAATTAAGACACCTTGGCTTTATACCACTTACTTTTATGTAAGAATCTTTGAATTAAATTATAAACCAAAGGATGAACAATAACGGAAAACAAAAAAACAGTCACGTGAAGCACAATACACATAGATAAAATGATCCGAAACTCCCCCCTTTGCCTTCTGAGAGAGCTCATGAACTTTCAGTGCTGCCAAAGTAAACCACGAGTTCATGAGCTACTGAACAGATGACAACCAAAACATTGACCTACCACTAAGAATCCCGCAGAATTAAAATGCAAAATCAGTGGGAAATTTGTGAGATCAGATTTTTTGGTGACTTTTACATATATATCTTATCTTTATTCAAAGAGTTTTAATATAGTTTTGTTTTTAAGAAAGAGCAGGTATTTTGTCGTAGAGTATTGTTTTGCTTAGCAGTACTAATTGTCAACGTTATACATATTTTGGTTAGAATTCCCAGCAAATGTAATTATGTAAACTTTGACTTCCGAATAAATTATCGAAAGATATTTGTTTATTCAGTATATAAAAACTAATTAATGTAAATGTTAAGCTTATTTAAAACTTGTAAGTGTTTTGAAATTTTAAAATATTTTGTTAAATTTAGTTTTAAAAGTTAATTTTAAAAATCTTTTGTGATTAAAATATACACGTTCATATATTTAGCCGTGATTTAAGATATTTAGCTCGTTAAACTTATTTGAATTATGTAAGTTTTTCTGTAAAATGAAAACCGAAAAATACCCAAGAAATATATTAAAAAATCTCTAAACATATTTCTTTACTTGATGGCACCACTGTCAAATGTTATAAAAAATGTGGATTTTGATAGCGCTCTCTCGAAGCAAAGAGTTTCGGATCATTTTATCCATGACAGTACACATGATAGAAGTGCGTACTTCTTTACTGATTAATTGAGAGTGGGGGAAAGAAAGAGAGAGAAAGAGTTGTATCGTACATATTACAGGGATAATCGAAATAATAATATGGGGAATACAAATTTAATATTTAATTTATTTCTTCAATATGCACATTATACCTGACTGAAGGTATAGGTATAGTGGATATTATGGCTTTATGGTAACTGAAATATGAAACAGTCTACATAGTGTATATTTCTGAGGAATAGAGCATCGATCATTGTTTTTAATTTAGTCGTGGCAGTTTTCCGGTCATTATTCATATCTATGCATCTTCCGCAAAATTTACATTGAAGTCACCACCCAGAATCAATGGTATGTGATCATCACCCGGCCAAAAATATCAGCACCGCCATGAATGTTTTTTTTTGGTTAGGAGATACGTAGATCGCTGCAATGACCATTTCTTTTCCATTTAATATTTTACACTTAAATATCTGGTATCGCTAATATCAGTCAAACTCACTGTACGTGCCGTGAAATTTGTTGCACTTGTATGAAAATGTGGAGTATCGCATTCATTAAAAACCGCCTGCATTGGAAAGATTGTTGCAATCATGTTCTGCAAATATATCCGTCATGCTCTATACTCTCGACTTCTCTGTTCAGGTGTTTTTGCTGTGCTTTCTGGATTGGATGATTAATTATGCACAATAAGATATCTCAATATCTAGCCAAGTATGAAGATGAAGCTTCAGTTACAATTTGATATTGTATTTATCCTTTTTTCGCATTCTATATTCTCGACAACGCTCGGCTGGTGTTATTTTTATTTTTATTACTGCCTTATCACTATAATCAATAAATTGTTCGTGAACTGTATTTTCAACGAGATGTGAGGGCAAATATGACTCTGTGTGATGGATGTCAGCGTGCACAATAATTAATAAAATATATATCTTGAGTATGAAAATATTCACGAAACTGAAAACGACTATAGCCCCTTGAAATATTTTTATTTGCAATTACATTAAAATACAAACATTGGCGTTATATGCAATATTTTTTCGTGATCTGTATTCTCGATTACGTTCCGCTCTTGATTTAGCCGTTTTTGGAACACGCATATTTTCTCGATCTTGTAATTTAGACAACAATTGAATTACTCTGCGTATAATAATACAATGGAATACTTACGTAATTATTTGTTTTTCAGACTTTGTGAAAAGTAAAACTATCACTTAACACAAAATAATATAATATAACACAAATTCCGTTTACACTTTTACTGAAATATACACAACAGTGCACGCGGTCAGCTGTATGTACTTATGTGCAGCAGCCTCTTTAAAAGTATGTACATACGTTTAATAACAAAAATTATAGAATACAAGATCGAAGGTTGTCTTTATATAAGTATATATATATTTTTTTTGCAAAATCAAGACGACTGCACAACACGACAGCGAACTCTGTCGGCAAATGTCTTCTTGCAACCTGCTTTTCATGCACTCACCTATGAAATATGAGATCATTTATCGACGATTCGTTCCAAATTTCGTATACGCAATTCCTAACCAATAAGCAAAAAAAGTAGCAGATGTATTCATCAAAAATTTCGTGTCGAGACATGGTGTTCCAATTGAATTACATTCCGACCAATGGAAAAATTTTAAATCAGCCAGGAGATATTCCAGAAACTGGGTATCCGGAAAATCCGTACAATTGCACTACATTCGCAGTACGATGGCATGGTAGAACGATTCAGTTGAACTTTGGAAGAACATTTGCGGAAAGTTGTAGACAAATATCAAAAAGATTGGGATACCCATATATCCTTGTTCCTGATGGGTTATCGGTCTGCTGTACATGAAACAAGGGGGCAGACTCCAGCAAGGGTAATTTTTGGTAATAGTCTTCGACTACCGATTGATTTAATGAAATTAAAATTAACGCCAACGGAGGAAGGAATGCTAAGAAATTCAACCGCATCCTAGAAGAGGAAATGAGGGATATAAATGCTATGGTAAGACAACGCACCAACATTATAAACGATTAAATGAAAGCAAAATACGACAAAGGCAATAAACTCTGAGGGTTTTGTTGAGTTAGTTTGGGTATTGTTATATAACCCGCAACAAAAGAAAGGGGTGTCAGTGTAGTTGACAAGGACCATACCTGGTAATTAAACGACTCAACGGTGTAGATTATCGCATTCAGACTATTGGAAGAGGTAAGAATAAACTGAAGGTAGTTCGACTGGAATACCTTGCAGCGTTTTGTACTGCAAATATGTCTAATCGGCACGATCAGACTTGGGAGGAGGGCAGTGTGGCGAACATGAATGTCAGAACAAAATAGGATCGACTATCAACTCAACAGCGAAATTCGTAGTTGGCAGAATGTTTGAGTGGCGAATTTTTGCTAACAGTCTACTAAGTAAGAGCTACGGGAGTGTGAAGCAAACACAGTTCTAATTAGAGTGCTGCTTATTAAAGAGCTATAGGCAATAAGTTGTAAACTCGGAAACCGAGTAATAAGCGTTAGGTTGTTTAAATTAGAAACAAAAGATAAGAGTATAGTCATTAAATTGGGACTTTTATTTAACAATTATGTGATCGAACTCAAGAGTGAGTTATTCGTTACAATACCTTCAAATCGCGGTGCCAAAAAAAGTGTAATTGTGCCTAAATTTTCGATAGGGTGGAACCCATACAACGAACCTGTCGCCCCTCAAGGGCAACAGCCATTGCCATCTGTCAATTCTATTGTCATTAAGAATAAATATTTTTGTGTGGGCATTTAATGTCATATAATAATCATTATCGAAATGGCAACGCGTAGGTATATTTGATCTGATAAAGCGAAAGTTTGAGCTCCTCAAAGATTTAGAAATTTAATGAGGATGATGAAAACGTAGAAAACACTTTTTCACTTACCCAGTCAATACTTTAATATGTGTAAACATATTTATGTGTAGTCGATAACTATTCGCCATCTTTAGCTAACATTTATGTTTTATTCATATACAAAATACAAAACAGAACTGTCAAACCACCAAAATAACTGCTCATTGTTAGCAATGGATGGAAAGATATATATTTAGACAAATAATGCTAAAATACACACGTTCTTATGGGCACAGTTATTTAGAGCAGTTGCCACTGTCGCCAAATTAAAACTATTTCTAATTTGCCTACGACAATGAGCAGCTTTAGGGTTGCCACTAATATGTGAAATGTAAAATTACTCAAGGCTCTAACAAGTTTAACGTTATCTTACCAACAGAAGCATAAAATAGCTCTGACATATCATTTGTACTTACAAATTTTTTGTACAAGCAATTTCACTTTGCATAACCGTATACCGAATCAGCTGATATGACCTATCTTATGAGAGCGCTATGTAAATAAACTGTCACCAGCGCTTCTTCCGTCCCCTTCAACAATCTCGATTATTGGTAGTAATTAAAAGAAGAACTTATTCGAAATATTCTTAAAATAGCTCAAAATCACAGTCGGATGCGCTTATTTATAAAAAGGTAAACTCGTTTTAATGGTTGGTTTTTAGTTTTGAGCTTTTACATTATGAAAAATTATTACTAACAAACTAGATGTGTGAAAAATCGTGTATACAAATAGAACAATGGCAACATTTGTGAAATGGAAACAGAGGAGAAGAACTGATTTCTGCGTTGCTCCTACGGGCATAACTTTTGAAAAATTTGGTTTAATGCGGGCGGTAAGGACGGTAGGGAGGAATGTCGGTGACTGTTTGTGCTATAACGCTATGGCGCCTGTCATACGTTCAATATTAATTGTGATATTTGGATCGTGATTCATTTTGGTAATTGATGGATGGAGTGAATACTACACGTACAACAAAAATCATAGTCCCGTATTGCGCGGTATATTGCGACGAAAATGGATGATAGAATAAAATCGAACCGACGATAAATTGCCAGAAGCAACTAGACAGCGAGTTCGTAGTTGCCAGAATGTTCCAGACGCAAAGTTTTGTTAAAAATTTACTAAATAAGTTCTACCGGATTGTGCAGCAAACATAGTTCTAATGAGAGTGTTGCCGTGTAAAGAGCAATTAATTTATAGCTTAAAGTTGTAAGCTCGAATAACGAGCAATAAGTGTTAAGTTGTTGGAATTAGAAATATAGATATAGCATTAAATTGGGACTTTAAAATAACAATTCAGTGGTCCAACTCAGGAGTGAGCTACAAGATAGGCTACTTATCGAGAAATCCGTTACAATTTATTAACGTTAAGCAGTCCCTTATCGATACTGTTCCATGAGAGCTGCAAAACCATCGATAGTCGGATAATTTCGATAGTTTGATCCTTGAAGTCTACTTACGTGCTTTCAAGTTGATCACACCAACTACTTGTAAAACTAGATTTAAATTGACAGCCGTGACGTATGCTGCAAGCATAATGATAATCAATAATAATTTAAAGATGCCGTTGTTATGGAAACAACTCAAAATTTTTAAAACTTTTGCACGAAGTTTCTAATTTAATGGATTGATATACTTATATTTTGATATCAATCCATAGATATTATATATCAAAAAATTAATATTCCCGACAAAAGCAAGTCATTTGTTTGCAAAACTATGTCATCAGCTGTTCAAACTTGATCGTCAACTTATCACTCGACTTAAATGAGGAAATTGATATCAAGACGGCTTTCAAGTTCGAAAAGTGAGAGTGTGGTAATGAAAAAGTGTGAGTGTATTGAAACTTTAAAGAAAATTTCTTGATCGCGTAACGTTCGGGCTACGCTAGTTTAAATTAAGACACCTTGGCTTTATACCACTTACTTTTATGTAAGAATCTTTGAATTAAATTATAAACCAAAGGATGAACAATAACGGAAAACAAAAAAACAGTCACGTGAAGCACAATACACATAGATAAAATGATCCGAAACTCCCCCCTTTGCCTTCTGAGAGAGCTCATGAACTTTCAGTGCTGCCAAAGTAAACCACGAGTTCATGAGCTACTGAACAGATGACAACCAAAACATTGACCTACCACTAAGAATCCCGCAGAATTAAAATGCAAAATCAGTGGGAAATTTGTGAGATCAGATTTTTTGGTGACTTTTACATATATATCTTATCTTTATTCAAAGAGTTTTAATATAGTTTTGTTTTTAAGAAAGAGCAGGTATTTTGTCGTAGAGTATTGTTTTGCTTAGCAGTACTAATTGTCAACGTTATACATATTTTGGTTAGAATTCCCAGCAAATGTAATTATGTAAACTTTGACTTCCGAATAAATTATCGAAAGATATTTGTTTATTCAGTATATAAAAACTAATTAATGTAAATGTTAAGCTTATTTAAAACTTGTAAGTGTTTTGAAATTTTAAAATATTTTGTTAAATTTAGTTTTAAAAGTTAATTTTAAAAATCTTTTGTGATTAAAATATACACGTTCATATATTTAGCCGTGATTTAAGATATTTAGCTCGTTAAACTTATTTGAATTATGTAAGTTTTTCTGTAAAATGAAAACCGAAAAATACCCAAGAAATATATTAAAAAATCTCTAAACATATTTCTTTACTTGATGGCACCACTGTCAAATGTTATAAAAAATGTGGATTTTGACAGCGCTCTCTCGAAGCAAAGAGTTTCGGATCATTTTATCCATGACAGTACACATGATAGAAGTGCGTACTTCTTTACTGATTAATTGAGAGTGGGGGAAAGAAAGAGAGAGAAAGAGTTGTATCGTACATATTACAGGGATAATCGAAATAATAATATGGGGAATACAAATTTAATATTTAATTTATTTCTTCAATATGCACATTATACCTGACTGAAGGTATAGGTATAGTGGATATTATGGCTTTATGGTAACTGAAATATGAAACAGTCTACATAGTGTATATTTCTGAGGAATAGAGCATCGATCATTGTTTTTAATTTAGTCGTGGCAGTTTTCCGGTCATTATTCATATCTATGCATCTTCCGCAAAATTTACATTGAAGTCACCACCCAGAATCAATGGTATGTGATCATCACCCGGCCAAAAATATCAGCACCGCCATGAATGTTTTTTTTTGGTTAGGAGATACGTAGATCGCTGCAATGACCATTTCTTTTCCATTTAATATTTTACACTTAAATATCTGGTATCGCTAATATCAGTCAAACTCACTGTACGTGCCGTGAAATTTGTTGCACTTGTATGAAAATGTGGAGTATCGCATTCATTAAAAACCGCCTGCATTGGAAAGATTGTTGCAATCATGTTCTGCAAATATATCCGTCATGCTCTATACTCTCGACTTCTCTGTTCAGGTGTTTTTGCTGTGCTTTCTGGATTGGATGATTAATTATGCACAATAAGATATCTCAATATCTAGCCAAGTATGAAGATGAAGCTTCAGTTACAATTTGATATTGTATTTATCCTTTTTTCGCATTCTATATTCTCGACAACGCTCGGCTGGTGTTATTTTTATTTTTATTACTGCCTTATCACTATAATCAATAAATTGTTCGTGAACTGTATTTTCAACGAGATGTGAGGGCAAATATGACTCTGTGTGATGGATGTCAGCGTGCACAATAATTAATAAAATATATATCTTGAGTATGAAAATATTCACGAAACTGAAAACGACTATAGCCCCTTGAAATATTTTTATTTGCAATTACATTAAAATACAAACATTGGCGTTATATGCAATATTTTTTCGTGATCTGTATTCTCGATTACGTTCCGCTCTTGATTTAGCCGTTTTTGGAACACGCATATTTTCTCGATCTTGTAATTTAGACAACAATTGAATTACTCTGCGTATAATAATACAATGGAATACTTACGTAATTATTTGTTTTTCAGACTTTGTGAAAAGTAAAACTATCACTTAACACAAAATAATATAATATAACACAAATTCCGTTTACACTTTTACCGAAATATACACAACAGTGCACGCGGTCAGCTGTATGTACTTATGTGCAGCAGCCTCTTTAAAAGTATGTACATACGTTTAATAACAAAAATTATAGAATACAACATCGAAGGTTGTCTTTATATAAGTATATATATATTTTTTTTGCAAAATCAAGACGACTGCACAACACGACAGCGAACTCTGTCGGCAAATGTCTTCTTGCAACCTGCTTTTCATGCACTCACCTATGAAATATGAGATCATTTATCGACGATTCGTTCCAAATTTCGTATACGCAATTCCTAACCAATAAGCAAAAAAAGTAGCAGATGTATTCATCAAAAATTTCGTGTCGAGACATGGTGTTCCAATTGAATTACATTCCGACCAATGGAAAAATTTTAAATCAGCCAGGAGATATTCCAGAAACTGGGTATCCGGAAAATCCGTACAATTGCACTACATTCGCAGTACGATGGCATGGTAGAACGATTCAGTTGAACTTTGGAAGAACATTTGCGGAAAGTTGTAGACAAATATCAAAAAGATTGGGATACCCATATATCCTTGTTCCTGATGGGTTATCGGTCTGCTGTACATGAAACAAGGGGGCAGACTCCAGCAAGGGTAATTTTTGGTAATAGTCTTCGACTACCGATTGATTTAATGAAATTAAAATTAACGCCAACGGAGGAAGGAATGCTAAGAAATTCAACCGCATCCTAGAAGAGGAAATGAGGGATATAAATGCTATGGTAAGACAACGCACCAACATTATAAACGATTAAATGAAAGCAAAATACGACAAAGGCAATAAACTCTGAGGGTTTTGTTGAGTTAGTTTGGGTATTGTTATATAACCCGCAACAAAAGAAAGGGGTGTCAGTGTAGTTGACAAGGACCATACCTGGTAATTAAACGACTCAACGGTGTAGATTATCGCATTCAGACTATTGGAAGAGGTAAGAATAAACTGAAGGTAGTTCGACTGGAATACCTTGCAGCGTTTTGTACTGCAAATATGTCTAATCGGCACGATCAGACTTGGGAGGAGGGCAGTGTGGCGAACATGAATGTCAGAACAAAATAGGATCGACTATCAACTCAACAGCGAAATTCGTAGTTGGCAGAATGTTTGAGTGGCGAATTTTTGCTAACAGTCTACTAAGTAAGAGCTACGGGAGTGTGAAGCAAACACAGTTCTAATTAGAGTGCTGCTTATTAAAGAGCTATAGGCAATAAGTTGTAAACTCGGAAACCGAGTAATAAGCGTTAGGTTGTTTAAATTAGAAACAAAAGATAAGAGTATAGTCATTAAATTGGGACTTTTATTTAACAATTATGTGATCGAACTCAAGAGTGAGTTATTCGTTACAATACCTTCAAATCGCGGTGCCAAAAAAAGTGTAATTGTGCCTAAATTTTCGATAGGGTGGAACCCATACAACGAACCTGTCGCCCCTCAAGGGCAACAGCCATTGCCATCTGTCAATTCTATTGTCATTAAGAATAAATATTTTTGTGTGGGCATTTAATGTCATATAATAATCATTATCGAAATGGCAACGCGTAGGTATATTTGATCTGATAAAGCGAAAGTTTGAGCTCCTCAAAGATTTAGAAATTTAATGAGGATGATGAAAACGTAGAAAACACTTTTTCACTTACCCAGTCAATACTTTAATATGTGTAAACATATTTATGTGTAGTCGATAACTATTCGCCATCTTTAGCTAACATTTATGTTTTATTCATATACAAAATACAAAACAGAACTGTCAAACCACCAAAATAACTGCTCATTGTTAGCAATGGATGGAAAGATATATATTTAGACAAATAATGCTAAAATACACACGTTCTTATGGGCACAGTTATTTAGAGCAGTTGCCACTGTCGCCAAATTAAAACTATTTCTAATTTGCCTACGACAATGAGCAGCTTTAGGGTTGCCACTAATATGTGAAATGTAAAATTACTCAAGGCTCTAACAAGTTTAACGTTATCTTACCAACAGAAGCATAAAATAGCTCTGACATATCATTTGTACTTACAAATTTTTTGTACAAGCAATTTCACTTTGCATAACCGTATACCGAATCAGCTGATATGACCTATCTTATGAGAGCGCTATGTAAATAAACTGTCACCAGCGCTTCTTCCGTCCCCTTCAACAATCTCGATTATTGATAGTAATTAAAAGAAGAACTTATTCGAAATATTCTTAAAATAGCTCAAAATCACAGTCGGATGCGCTTATTTATAAAAAGGTAAACTCGTTTTAATGGTTGGTTTTTAGTTTTGAGCTTTTACATTATGAAAAATTATTACTAACAAACTAGATGTGTGAAAAATCGTGTATACAAATAGAACAATGGCAACATTTGTGAAATGGAAACAGAGGAGAAGAACTGATTTCTGCGTTGCTCCTACGGGCATAACTTTTGAAAAATTTGGTTTAATGCGGGCGGTAAGGACGGTAGGGAGGAATGTCGGTGACTGTTTGTGCTATAACGCTATGGCGCCTGTCATACGTTCAATATTAATTGTGATATTTGGATCGTGATTCATTTTGGTAATTGATGGATGGAGTGAATACTACACGTACAACAAAAATCATAGTCCCGTATTGCGCGGTATATTGCGACGAAAATGGATGATAGAATAAAATCGAACCGACGATACATTGCCAGAAGCAACTAGACAGCGAGTTCGTAGTTGCCATAATGTTCCAGACGCAAAGTTTTGTTAAAAATTTACTAAATAAGGGCTACCGGATTGTGTAGCAAACATAGTTCTAATGAGAGTGTTGCCGTGTAAAGAGCAATTAATTTATAGCTTAAAGTTGTAAGTTCGAATAACGAGCAATAAGTGTTAAGTTGTTGGAATTAGAAATATAGATATAGCATTAAATTGGGACTTTAAAATAACAATTCAGTGGTCCAACTCAGGAGTGAGCTACAAGATAGGCTACTTATCGATAAATCCGTTACAATTTATTAACGTTAAGCAGTCCCTTATCGATACTGTTCCATGAGAGCTGCAAAACTATCGATAGTCGGAAAATTTCGATAGTTTGATCCTTGAAGTCTACTTACGTGCTTTCAAGTTGATCACACCAACTACTTGTAAAACTAGATTTAAATTGACAGCCGTGACGTATGCTGCAAGCATAATGATAATCAATAATAATTTAAAGATGCCGTTGTTATGGAAACAACTCAAAATTTTTAAAACTTTTGCACGAAGTTTCTAATTTAATGGATTGATATACTTATATTTTGATATCAATCCAAAGATATTATATATCAAAAAATTAATATTCCCGACAAAAGCAAGTCATTTGTTTGCAAAACTATGTTATCAGCTGTTCAAACTTGATCGTCAACTTATCACTCGACTTAAATGAGGAAATTGATATCAAGACGGCTTTCAAGTTCGAAAAGTGAGAGTGTGGTAATGAAAAAGTGTGAGTGTATTGAAACTTTAAAGAAAATTTCTTGATCGCGTAACGTTCGGGCTACGCTAGTTTAAATTAAGACACCTTGGCTTTATACCACTTACTTTTATGTAAGAATCTTTGAATTAAATTATAAACCAAAGGATGAACAATAACGGAAAACAAAAAAACAGTCACGTGAAGCACAATACACATAGATAAAATGATCCGAAACTCCCCCCTTTGCCTTCTGAGAGAGCTCATGAACTTTCAGTGCTGCCAAAGTAAACCACGAGTTCATGAGCTACTGAACAGATGACAACCAAAACATTGACCTACCACTAAGAATCCCGCAGAATTAAAATGCAAAATCAGTGGGAAATTTGTGAGATCAGATTTTTTGGTGACTTTTACATATATATCTTATCTTTATTCAAAGAGTTTTAATATAGTTTTGTTTTTAAGAGAGAGCAGGTATTTTGTCGTAGAGTATTGTTTTGCTTAGCAGTACCAATTGTCAACGTTATACATATTTTGGTTAGAATTCAAAGCAAATGTAATTATGTAAACTTTGACTTCCGAATAAATTATCGAAAGATATTTGTTTATTCAGTATATAAAAACTAATTAATGTAAATGTTAAGCTTATTTAAAACTTGTAAGTGTTTTGAAATTTTAAAATATTTTGTTAAATTTAGTTTTAAAAGTTAATTTTAAAAATCTTTTGTGATTAAAATATACAATTTCATATATTTAGACGTCATTTAAGATATTTAGCTCGTTAAACTTATTTTAATTATGTAAATTTTTCTGTAAAATGGAAACCGAAAAATACCCAAGAAATATATTAAAAAATCTCTAAACATATTTCTTTACTTGATGGCACCACTGTCAAATGTTATAAAAAATTTGGATTTTGACAACGCTCTCTCGAATCAAAGAGTTTCGGATCATTTTATCCACGACAGTACACGTGATAGAAGTGCGTACTTCTTTACTGATTAATTGAGAGTGCGGGAAAGAAAGAGAGTGGGGGAAAGAAAGAGAGAGAAAGAGTTGTATCGTACATATTACAGGGATAATCGAAATAATAATATGGGGAATACAAATTTAATATTTAATTTATTTCTTCAATTTGCACATTATACCTGACTGAAGGTATAGGTATAGTGGATATTATGGCTTTATGGTAACTGACATATGAAACAGTCTACATAGTGTATATTTCTGAGGAATAGAGCATCGATCATTGTTTTTAATTTAGTCGTGGCAATTTTCCGGTCATTATTCATATCTATGCATCTTCCGCAAAATTTACATTGAAGTCACCACCCAGAATCAATGGTATGTGATCATCACCCGGCCAAAAATATCAGCACCGCCATGAATGTTTTTTTTTGGTTAGGAGATACGTAGATCGCTGCAATGACCATTTCTTTTCCATTTAATATTTTACACTTAAATATCTGGTATCGCTAATATCAGTCAAACTCACTGTACGTGCCGTGAAATTTGTTGCACTTGTATGAAAATGTGGAGTATCGCATTCATTAAAAACCGCCTGCATTGGAAAGATTGTTGCAATCATGTTCTGCAAATATATCCGTCATGCTCTATACTCTCGACTTCTCTGTTCAGGTGTTTTTGCTGTGCCTTCTGGATTGGATGATTAATTATGCACAATAAGATATCTCAATATCTAGCCAAGTATGAAGATGAAGCTTCAGTTACAATTTGATATTGTATTTATCCTTTTTTCGCATTCTATATTCTCGACAACGCTCGGCTGGTGTTATTTTTATTTTTATTACTGCCTTATCACTATAATCAATAAATTGTTCGTGAACTGTATTTTCAACGAGATGTGAGGGCAAATATGACTCTGTGTGATGGATGTCAGCGTGCACAATAATTAATAAAATATATATCTTGAGTATGAAAATATTCACGAAACTGCAAACGACTATAGCCCCTTGAAATATTTTTATTTGCAATTACATTAAAATACAAACATTGGCGTTATATGCAATATTTTTTCGTGATCTGTATTCTCGATTACGTTCCGCTCTTGATTTAGCCGTTTTTGGAACACGCATATTTTCTCGATCTTGTAATTTAGACAACAATTGAATTACTCTGCGTATAATAATACAATGGAATACTTACGTAATTATTTGTTTTTCAGACTTTGTGAAAAGTAAAACTATCACTTAACACAAAATAATATAATATAACACAAATTCCGTTTACACTTTTACCGAAATATACACAACAGTGCACGCGGTCAGCTGTATGTACTTATGTGCAGCAGCCTCTTTAAAAGTATGTACATACGTTTAATAACAAAAATTATAGAATACAAGATCGAAGGTTGTCTTTATATAAGTATATATATATTTTTTTTGCAAAATCAAGACGACTGCACAACACGACAGCGAACTCTGTCGGCAAATGTCTTCTTGCAACCTGCTTTTCATGCACTCACCTATGAAATATGAGATCATTTATCGACGATTCGTTCCAAATTTCGTATACGCAATTCCTAACCAATAAGCAAAAAAAGTAGCAGATGTATTCATCAAAAATTTCGTGTCGAGACATGGTGTTCCAATTGAATTACATTCCGACCAATGGAAAAATTTTAAATCAGCCAGGAGATATTCCAGAAACTGGGTATCCGGAAAATCCGTACAATTGCACTACATTCGCAGTACGATGGCATGGTAGAACGATTCAGTTGAACTTTGGAAGAACATTTGCGGAAAGTTGTAGACAAATATCAAAAAGATTGGGATACCCATATATCCTTGTTCCTGATGGGTTATCGGTCTGCTGTACATGAAACAAGGGGGCAGACTCCAGCAAGGGTAATTTTTGGTAATGGTCTTCGACTACCGATTGATTTAATGAAATTAAAATTAACGCCAACGGAGGAAGGAATGCTAAGAAATTCAACCGCATCCTAGAAGAGGAAATGAGGGATATAAATGCTATGGTAAGACAACGCACCAACATTATAAACGATTAAATGAAAGCAAAATACGAGAAAGGCAATAAACTCTAAGGGTTTTGTTGAGTTAGTTTGGGTATTGTTATATAACCCGCAACAAAAGAAAGGGGTGTCTCCCAATTTACAGTGTAGTTGACAAGGACCATACCTGGTAATTAAACGACTCAACGGTGTAGATTATCGCATTCAGACTATTGGAAGAGGTAAGAATAAACTGAAGGTAGTTCGACTGGAATACCTTGCAGCGTTTTGTACTGCAAATATGTCTAATCGGCACGATCAGACTTGGGAGGAGGGCAGTGTGGCGAACATGAATGTCAGAACAAAATAGGATCGACTATCAACTCAACAGCGAAATTCGTAGTTGGCAGAATGTTTGAGTGGCGAATTTTTGCTAACAGTCTACTAAGTAAGAGCTACGGGAGTGTGAAGCAAACACAGTTCTAATTAGAGTGCTGCTTATTAAAGAGCTATAGGCAATAAGTTGTAAACTCGGAAACCGAGTAATAAGCGTTAAGTTGTTTAAATTAGAAACAAAAGATAAGAGTATAGTCATTAAATTGGGACTTTTATTTAACAATTATGTGATCGAACTCAAGAGTGAGTTATTCGTTACAATACCTTCAAATCGCGGTGCCAAAAAAAGTGTAATTGTGCCTAAATTTTCGATAGGGTGGAACCCATACAACGAACCTGTCGCCCCTCAAGGGCAACAGCCATTGCCATCTGTCAATTCTATTGTCATTAAGAATAAATATTTTTGTGTGGGCATTTAATGTCATATAATAATCATTATCGAAATGGCAACGCGTAGGTATATTTGATCTAATAAAGCGAAAGTTTGAGCTCCTCAACGATTTAGAAATTTAATGAGGATGATGAAAACGTAGAAAACACTTTTTCACTTACCCAGTCAATACTTTAATATGTGTATACATATTTATGTGTAGTCGATAACTATTCGCCATCTTTAGCTAACATTTATGTTTTATTCATATACAAAATACAAAACAGAACTGTCAAACCACCAAAATAACTGCTCATTGTTAGTAATGGATGGAAAGATATATATTTAGACAAATAATGCTAAAATACACACGTTCTTATGGGCACAGTTATTTAGAGCAGTTGCCACTGTCGCCAAATTAAAACTATTTCTAATTTGCCTACGACAATGAGCAGCTTTAGGGTTGCCACTAATATGTGAAATGTAAAATTACTCAAGGCTCTAACAAGTTTAACGTTATCTTACAGAAGCATAAAATAGCTCTGACATATCATTTGTACTTACAAATTTTTTGTACAAGCAATTTCACTTTGCATAACCGTATACCAAATCAGCTGATATGACCTATCTTATGAGAGCGCTATGTAAATAAACTGTCACCAGCGCTTCTTCCGTCCCCTTCAACAATCTCGATTATTGGTAGTAATTAAAAGAAGAACTTATTCGAAATATTCTTAAAATAGCTCAAAATCACAGTCGGATGCGCTTATTTATAAAAAGGTAAACTCGTTTTAATGGTTGGTTTTTAGTTTTGAGCTTTTACATTATGAAAAATTATTACTAACAAACTAGATGTGTGAAAAATCGTGTATACAAATAGAACAATGGCAACATTTGTGAAATGGAAACAGAGGAAAAGAACTGATTTCTGCGTTGCTCCTACGGGCATAACATTTGACAAATTTGGTTTAATACGGGCGGTAAGTACGGTAGGGAGGAATGTCGGTGTCTGTTTGTGCTATAACGCTATGGCGCCTGTCATACGTTCAATATTAATTGAGATATTTGGATCGTGATTCATTTTGGTAATTGATGGATAACGAGTGAATACTACACGTACAACAAATATGATAGTCCCGTATTGCGCGGTATATTGCGACGAAAATGGATGATAGAATAAAATCGAACCGACGATAAATTGCCAGAAGCAACTAGACAGCGAGTTCGTAGTTGCCAGAATGTTCGAGACGCAAAGTTTTGTTAAAAATTTACTAAATAAGGGCTACCGGATTGTGCAGCAAACATAGTTCTAATGAGAGTGTTGCCGTGTAAAGAGCAATTAATTTATAGCTTAAAGTTGTAAGCTCGAATAACGAGCAATAAGTGTTAAGTTGTTGGAATTAGAAATATAGATATAGCATTAAATTGGGACTTTAAAATAACAATTCAGTGGTCCAACTCAGGAGTGAGCTACAAGGTAGGCTACTTATCGAGAAATCCGTTACAATTTATTAACGTTAAGCAGTCCCTTATCGATACTGTTCCATGAGAGCTGCAAAACTATCGATAGTCGGATAATTTCGCTAGTTTGATCCTTGAAGTCTACTTACTAGCTTTCAAGTTGATCACACCAACTACTTGTAAAAATAGATTTAAATTGACAGCCGTGACGTATGCTGCAAGCATAATGATAATCAATAATAATTTAAAGATGCCGTTGTTATGGAAACAACTCAAAATTTTTAAAACTTTTGCACGAAGTTTCTAATGTAATGGATTGATATACTTATATTTTGATATCAATCCATGGATATTATATATCAAAAAATAATATTCCCGACAAAAGCAAGTCATTTGTTTGCAAAACTATGTCATCAGCTGTTCAAACTTGATCGTCAACTTATCACTCGACTTAAATGAGGAAATTGATATCAAGACGGCTTTCAAGTTCGAAAAGTGAGAGTGTGGTAATGAAAAAGTGTGAGTGTATTGAAACTTTAAAGAAAATTTCTTGACCGCGTAACGTTCGGGCTACGCTAGTTTAAATTAAGACACCTTGGCTTTATACCATTTACTTTTATGTAAGAGTCTTTCAATTAAGTTTATATATAGATAAAATGATCCGAAACTCCTCTCTTTGCCTTCTGAGAGAGCTCATGAACTTTCAGTGCTGCCAAAGTAAACCACGAGTTCATGAGCTACTGAACAGATGACAACCAAAACATTGAACTACTACTAAGAATCCCGCAGAATTAAAATGCAAAATCAGTGGGAAATTTGTGAGATCAGATTTTTTGGTGACTTTTACATATATATCTTATCTTTATTCAAAGAGTTTTAATATAGTTTTGTTTTTAAGAAAGAGCAGGTATTTTGTCGTAGAGTATTGTTTTGCTTAGCAGTACCAATTGTCAACGTTATACATATTTTGGTTAGAATTCCCAGCAAATGTAATTATGTAAACTTTGACTTCCGAATAAATTGTCGAAAGATATTTGTTAATTCAGTATATAAAAACTAATTAATGTAAATGTTAAGCTTATTTAAAACTTGCAAGTGTTTTGAAATTTTAAAATATTTTGTTAAATTTAGTTTTAAAAGTTAATTTTAAAAATCTTTTGTGATTAAAATATACAATTTCATATATTTAGACGTCATTTAAGATATTTAGCTCGTTAAACTTATTTTAATTATGTAAATTTTTCTGTAAAATGGAAACCGAAAAATACCCAAGAAATATATTAAAAAATCTCTAAACATATTTCTTTACTTGATGGCACCACTGTCAAATGTTATAAAAAATTTGGATTTTGACAACGCTCTCTCGAATCAAAGAGTTTCGGATCATTTTATCCACGACAGTACACGTGATAGAAGTGCGTACTTCTTTACTGATTAATTGAGAGTGGGGGAAAGAAAGAGAGTGGGGGAAAGAAAGAGAGAGAAAGAGTTGTATCGTACATATTACAGGGATAATCGAAATAATAATATGGGGAATACAAATTTAATATTTAATTTATTTCTTCAATTTGCACATTATACCTGACTGAAGGTATAGGTATAGTGGATATTATGGCTTTATGGTAACTGAAATATGAAACAGTCAACATAGTGTATATTTCTGAGGAATAGAGCATCGATCATTGTTTTTAATTTAGTCGTGGCAATTTTCCGGTCATTATTCATATCTAAACCGAATTTTTCACGAAGAAAGTGAAGTAGTGGCAAGGACGCATCCTCCGCAAAATTTACATTGAAGTCACCACCCAGAATCAATGGTATGTGATCATCACCCCGGCCAAAAATATCAGCACCGCCATGAATGTTTTTTTTGGTTAGGAGATACGTAGATCGCTGCAATGACCATTTCTTTTCCATTTAATATTTTACACTTAAATATTATATCTGGTATCGCTAACATCAGTCAAACTCACTGTACGTGCCGTGAAATTTGTTGCACTTGTATGAAAATGTGGAGTATCGCATTCATTATAAACCGCCTGCTTTGGATTGATTGTTGCAATCACGTTATGCAAATATTGTCGTCATGCTATATACTCTCGATTTCTTTGTTCAGGTGTTTTTGCTGTGCTTTCTGGATTGGATGATTAATTATGCACAATAAGATACCTCAATATCTACCCAAGTATGAAGAAGAAGCTTCAGTTAAAATTATCGTATCGTAAATATATCGTACTTTAGCCTTCTTTCGCATTCTATATTCCCGACAACGGTCGGCTGGTGTTATTGGTATTTTGGTTTGTGTTTTTATTGCTGCATTATCACTATAATCAATAAATTGTTCGGGTACTGTATTTTCAACGAGATGTTAGGGCAAATACGACTCTTGGTGATGGATGTCAGCTTGAACAATAATTAATGAACTATATAAAGATATGATAATGATAATGAATAAAAAAATGTTAATACTTGAGTATGAAAATATTCACGAAACTAAAACCGACTATTGCCCCTTGAAATATTTTTATTTGCGATTACATTCATAATACATACATTGCGTAGGATGCAATCCTTTTTTCGTGCTCTGTATTCTCGATTACGCTCCGCTCCTAATTTAGCCGTTTTCTAAACACGCATATTTTCCCGATCTTGTAGTTTAGACAACAATTAAATTACTCTGCATATAAAAATATAATAGAATAAATATTACAACTCGAATTCCATTTACACTCTTACCGAAATATGCACAATCGTGCACGCGGTCAGCTGTATGTGCTTATGTGCTGCAGCCTCTTTAAAAGTATGTACATACGTTCAATGACAAAAATGATAGAATAAAAGATTACGAAAAAATTGTGATTGCGAAGGTTATATTTACATAAGTATAAAACATATTGATTTTTAAAAATCAAGACGACTGAACATTTTGAATATGGCAGTGACATATCAAGCAGCTGATGTACACATCTTCGGTGTAGCCGTACTAAAACCTTTCACCTCATTGAAATTTAAATATTTTGTTAGAAGTGGAATTTTTTGTACAAAAAAAGTAATAGTTTTATTAATTTGTTTTAAATTATAAATTTATATATAAGTGCTATTTTATGTTTCTGTTGGTAAAATAACGTTGGACTTGTTAGAGCTTTAAATTAATTAACATTTCACATATTAGTGTTAACACTACAGTTGTCCATTGTCGTCGGCAAAATTAGGAATAGCTTTAATTTAGTGACAGGGACTACTGCAAGACTGCTGCCGTGAAGTCATGTTGTTGTTTAAATAACTCTGCCCAAAAGAACGTGTATATTGTAATATTTGACAGAAGCAGCCTGTCGCCTGTCATCGTCTATGGGTTCAGCGTTTGAGATCCGAACGAATCCGAAGTGATGTATGTATGTGTCAATGTGCAGCTAGAAGATAGCGAAATGAACCGATCAAACATATGGATTGCTACAATTTCTTTATGGCTTCCCAAACAGAGACGTAGCTGCTTACAGCAACCAGTAAAAAGGGTCGTGACACGGCCTTGAAAAATATGCTCTAATGCGGCCAAAGAAGTATTCACTTAAAAAAATAATGAAGTTAACATTTTTCATGTTACCATATAAGCTGCTCTGAGAGTTGTCGACGTTTTTTTAAACATTCACTAATGAAAAATGAGATCATTCGACGATTCGTTCCAAATTTTGCCAACGTAGCTAATAGCCTCCATGAAGTCACGGAAAATAACAGAGATTTTGAGTGGAATAAATGCTCTTCAATCTCCGGATCAGCGTTTATTTTGGATAGTAGGAGGGGTGTTATCACAAGTCATTGATGGGTGTGGGATAGTAGTTGCGTATTATAGCCGGAAAATGATAAAGCCAGAAAGAAATTATTGAGTAACTCAGGAACCCAGAAGGAGAGTTGGTAAATGGCCAGAGGTATACGCAATTCCTAACCAAGAAGCAGAAACAGTAGCGGATGTATTCATCAAAAATTGGGTATCGAGATATGGTGTTCAAATTGAATTACATTCTGACCAATGGAAAAATTTTAAATCAGCTCTAATCCAGAAGATGTTCCAGAAACTGGGTATCCGGTAAATCCGTACAATTGCATTAAATTCGCAGTCCGATGGCATGTTAGAACGATTCAATCGAACTTTGGAAGAACATATGCGGAAAGTTGTGGATAAGTATCAAAAAGATTGGGATACCCATATATCCTTGTTCCTGATGGCTTATCGGTCTGCTGTACATGAAACAAGGGGGCAGACTCCAGTAAGGTTAATTTTTGGTAATAATCTTGATTGATTCAAAATTTTAAATTAACGATAAAATGAAAGCAAAATACGACAAAGGCAATAAACTGTGAGGGTTTTGTTGAACGAGTTTTGGTATTGTATATAACCCGCAACAAAAGGAAGAGGTGTCTCCCAAATTACAGTGTAGTTGACAAGGATCATACCAGGTTATTAAACGACTCAACGGTGTAGATTATCGTAACTAAGAGCTACCGGATTGTGAAGCAAACACAGTTCTAATTAGAGTGCTGCTTATTAAATTATATTATTAAACTATAAGCAATAAGTTGTAAACTCGAATAACGAGTAATAAGCGTTAGGTTGTTTAAATTAGAAACAAGAGATAAATGTATAGTAATTAAATTGGGACTTTTATTTAACAATTATGTGATCGAACTCAAGAGTGAGTTATTCGTTACAATACCTTCAGATCGCGATGCCAAAGAAATCGTAATCGTGCCTAAATTTTCGATAGGGTGGAGCCCAGAAAACGAACCTGTCGCCCTTCACGGGCAGCAGCCATTGTCATCTGTCGATTCTATTGTCATTAAGAATGGAAATATTTTTTTGCGGGCATTTAATGTCATGTAATAATCATTATCGAAATGGCATCGTGTAGGTATGTTCGATCTGATGTAGCGAAAGTTTGAGCTCCTGAACGATTTAGAAATTTAATGAGGATGATGAAAACGTAGAAAGCACTTTTTCACTTACCCAGTCAATAACTTAATATGTGTATACATATTTGTGTGTAGTCAATAACTATTCGCCATCTTTAGCTAACATTTATGTGTTATTCATATACAAATTACAAAACAGAACTGTCGAACCACCAAAATAACTGCTCATTGTTAGCAATGGATGGATAGATATATATTTATACATATATTGCTAAACATTAATTTATGAGACACAATACGGCGGCAGACGACAGGACAGGATCTGTAAAATATTAAAGTACACACGTTCTTATGGGCACAGTTATTTAGAGCAGTTATCACACAAATTTTTTGCACAACCAATTTCACTTTGCACAATTTTTTATGTTTCATTGAAGTTAAAGATAATATGGCGCTACCGTCTACAAAATATTCATGAAGCTGGCTTCAAGACGGCTTTTGCAGGCAAGAAAATTGCCCTGTCGCTAGGTCGTGCTGTGCAGTCGTCTATGTGTTTAAGGCTTAACAATGCGCAGTCTCCTTCGGCAATATTGTTAGGAATACAGATGTTTAGAAATTTTTAATTGCGTGTCGAGATGCTCGGCATCGTCGCCGCATCGTAATGGCACAAGCAGTCACCGACACATAACCGTAGACCGAATCAGCTGATACGTCCTATCTTATGAGAGCGCAATGTAAATAAACAGTGACCACCGCTTCTTCCGTCCCCTTCAACAATCTCGATTATTTGTAGTAATTAAAAAAAGAACTTATTCGAAATATTCTTAAAATAGCTCAAAATCACAGTCGGATACGCTTATAAATAAAAAAGTAAACTCTTTTTAATGGTTGGTTTTTAGTTTTGAGCTTTTCCATTATGAAAAATTCTAACTAAAAAACTATGTTTATATGACTATAAACTCCCCTTCCAACTACACCGCTTCATCAGGGTAAATAATGTCACACCCTAATACAACACACCACACCTTGGAACACAACTCGCACTCACAACATACATGACCACACTGCACACGATGTCACCACAGAAGTTACCACCATACACGATGACACCCCACACAATCAACAAAAAGAGGGATTGGATCATCAATTCAACACATTCGAAGTAATAGCGATCCTGCGCGCATACCATACTTTTCGCAAACACAAACTCGTTTCGCGAACGTAGTTTTGGATCTTCACCGCGTCCAGTTTTCGGCACGAACATTTGTAGCGTCAATTTAATATTTTAATATATTAATAAATAATTTAAAGTTTGTACTCATTACTCGGACATTTTTCTTTACGATGGTTTGTGTAAGTGTCTGATTTATTCAAACTAGATGTGTGAAAAATCGTGTATACAAATAGAACAATGGCAACATTTGTGAAATGGAAACAGAGGAGAAGAACTGATTTCTGCGTTGCTCCTACGGGCATAACTTTTGAAAAATTTGGTTTAATGCGGGCGGTAAGGACGGTAGGGAGGAATGTCGGTGACTGTTTGTGCTATAACGCTATGGCGCCTGTCATACGTTCAATATTAATTGTGATATTTGGATCGTGATTCATTTTGGTAATTGATGGATGGAGTGAATACTACACGTACAACAAAAATCATAGTCCCGTATTGTGCGGTATATTGCGACGAAAATGGATGATAGAATAAAATCGAACCGACGATAAATTGCCAGAAGCAACTAGACAGCGAGTTCGTAGTTGCCAGAATGTTCCAGACGCAAAGTTTTGTTAAAAATTTACTAAATAAGGGCTACCGGATTGTGCAGCAAACATAGTTCTAATAAGAGTTTTGCCGTGTAAAGAGCAATTAATTTATAGCTTAAAGTTGTAAGCTCGAATAACGAGCAATAAGTGTTAAGTTGTTGGAATTAGAAATATAGATATAGCATTAAATTGGGACTTTAAAATAACAATTCAGTGGTCCAACTCAGGAGTGAGCTACAAGGTAGGCTACTTGTCGAGAAATCCGTTACAATTTATTAACGTTAAGCAGCCCCTTATCGATACTGTTCCATGAGAGCTGCAAAACTATCGATAGTCGGATAATTTCGATAGTTTGATCCTTGAAGTCTACTTACTAGCTTTCAAGTTGATCACACCAACTACTTGTAAAAATAGATATAAATTGACAGCCGTGACGTATGATGCAAGCATAATGATAATCAATAATAATTTAAAGATGCCGTTCTTATGGAAACAACTAAAAATTTTTAAAACTTTTGCACGAAGTTTCTAATGTAATGGATTGAAATACTTATATTTTGATATCAATCCATAGATATATCAAAAAATAAATATTCCCGACAAAAGCAAGTCATTTGTTTGCAAAACTATGTCATCAGCTGTTCAAACTTGATCGTCAACTTATCACTCGACTTAAATGAGGAAATTGATATCAAGACGGCTTTCAAGTTCGAAAAGTGAGAGTGTGGTAATGAAAAAGTGTGAGTGTATTGCAACTTTAAAGAAAATTTCTTGACCGCGTAACGTTTGGGCTACGCTAGTTTAAATTAAGACACCTTGGCTTTATACCACTTACTTTTATGTAAGAATCTTTGAATTAAATTATAAACCAAAGGATGAACAATAACGGAGAACAAAAAAACAGTCACGTGAAGCACAATACACATAGATAAAATGATCCGAAACTCCTCTCTTTGCCTTCTGAGAGAGCTCATGAACTTTCAGTGCTGCCAAAGTAAACCACGAGTTCATGAGCTACTGAACAGATGACAACCAAAACATTGAACTACCACTAAGAATCCCGCAGAATTAAAATGCAAAATCAGTGGGAAATTTGTGAGATCAGATTTTTTGGTGACTTTTACATATATATCTTATCTTTATTCAAAGAGTTTTAATATAGTTTTGTTTTTAAGAAAGAGCAGGTATTTTGTCGCAGAGTATTGTTTTGCTTAGCAGTACCAATTGTCAACGTTATACATATTTTGGTTAGAATTCCCAGCAAATGTAATTATGTAAACTTTGACTTCCGAATAAATTATCGAAAGATATTTGTTTATTCAGTATATAAAAACTATTTAATGTAAATGTTAAGCTTATTTAAAACTTGTAAGTGTTTTGAAATTTTAAAATATTTTGTTAAATTTAGTTTTAAAAGTTAATTTTAAAAATCTTTTGTGATTAAAATATACACGTTCATATATTTAGCCGTGATTTAAGATATTTAGCTCGTTAAACTTATTTGAATTATGTAAGTTTTTCTGTAAAATGAAAACCGAAAAATACCCAAGAAATATATTAAAAAATCTCTAAACATATTTCTTTACTTGATGGCACCACTGTCAAATGTTATAAAAAATGTGGATTTTGACAGCGCTCTCTCGAAGCAAAGAGTTTCGGATCATTTTATCCATGACAGTACACGTGATAGAAGTGCGTACTTCTTTACTGATTAATTGAGAGTGGGGGAAAGAAAGAGAGAGAAAGAGTTGTATCGTACATATTACAGGGATAATCGAAATAATAATATGGGGAATACAAATTTAATATTTAATTTATTTCTTCAATATGCACATTATACCTGACTGAAGGTATAGGTATAGTGGATATTATGGCTTTATGGTAACTGAAATATGAAACAGTCAACATAGTGTATATTTCTGAGGAATAGAGCATCGATCATTGTTTTTAATTTAGTCGTGGCAATTTTCCGGTCATTATTCATATCTAAACCGAATTTTTCACGAAGAAAGTGAAGTAGTGGCAAGGGCGCATCCTCCGCAAAATTTACATTGAAGTCACCACCCAGAATCAATGGTATGTGATCATCACCCCGGCCAAAAATATCAGCACCGCCATGAATGTTTTTTTTGGTTAGGAGATACGTAGATCGCTGCAATGACCATTTCTTTTCCATTTAATATTTTACACTTAAATATTATATCTGGTATCGCTAACATCAGTCAAACTCACTGTACGTGCCGTGAAATTTGTTGCACTTGTATGAAAATGTGGAGTATCGCATTCATTATAAACCGCCTGCTTTGGATTGATTGTTGCAATCACGTTCTGCAAATATTTTCGTCATGCTATATACTCTCGATTTCTCTGTTCAGGTGTTTTTGCTGTGCTTTCTGGATTGGATGATTAATTATGCACAATAAGATACCTCAATATCTACCCAAGTATGAAGAAGAAGCTTCAGTTAAAATTATCGTATCGTAAATATATCGTACTTTAGCCTTCTTTCGCATTCTATATTCCCGACAACGGTCGGCTGGTGTTATTGGTATTTTGGTTTGTGTTTTTATTGCTGCATTATCACTATAATCAATAAATTGTTCGTGTACTGTATTTTCAACGAGATGTTAGGGCAAACACGACTCTTGGTGGTGGATGTCAGCTTGAACAATAATTAATGAACTATATAAAGATATGATAATGATAATGAATAAAAAAATTTTAATACTTGAGTATGAAAATATTCACGAAACTAAAACCGACTATTGCCCCTTGAAATATTTTTATTTGCGATTACATTCATAATACATACATTACGTAGGATGCAATCCTTTTTTCGTGCTCTGTATTCTCGATTACGCTCCGCTCCTAATTTAGCCGTTTTCTAAACACGCATATTTTCCCGATCTTGTAGTTTAGACAACAATTAAATTACTCTGCATATAAAAATATAATAGAATAAATATTACAACTCGAATTCCATTTACACTCTTACCGAAATATGCACAATCGTGCACGCGGTCAGCTGTATGTGCTTATGTGCTGCAGCCTCTTTAAAAGTATGTACATACGTTCAATGACAAAAATGATAGAATAAAAGATTACGAAAAAATTGTGATTGCGAGGGTTATATTTACATAGGTATAAAACATATTGATTTTGAAAAATCAAGACGACTGGCCATTTTGGATACGGCAGTGACATATCAAGCAGCTGATGTACACATCTTCGGTGTAGCCGTACTAAAACCTTTCACCTCATTGAAATTTAAATATTTTGTTAGAAGTGGAATTTTTTGTACAAAAAAAGTAATAGTTTTATTAATTTGTTTTAAATTATAAATTTATATATAAGTGCTATTTTATGTTTCTGTTGGTAAAATAACGTTGGACTTGTTAGAGCTTTAAATTAATTAACATTTCACATATTAGTGTTAACACTACAGTTGTCCATTGTCGTCGGCAAAATTAGGAATAGCTTTAATTTAGTGACAGGAACTACTGCAAGACTGCTGCCGTGAAGTCATGTTGTTGTTTAAATAACTCTGCCTAAAAGAACGTGTATATTGTAATATTTGACAGAAGCAGCCTGTCGCCTGTCATCGTCTATGGGTTCAGCGTTTGAGATCCGAACGAATCCGAAGTGATGTATGTATGTGTCAATGTGCAGCTAGAAGATAGCGAAATGAACCGATCAAGCATATGGATTGCTACAATTTCTTTATGGCTACCCAAACAGAGACGTAGCTGCTTACAGCAACCAGTAAAAAGGGTCGTGACACGGCCTTGAAAAATATGCTCTAATGCGGCCAAAGAAGTATTCACTTAAAAAAATAATGAAGTTAACATTTTTCATGTTACCATATAAGCTGCTCTGAGAGTTGTCGACGTTTTTTTTTTACATTCACTAATGAAAAATGAGATCATTCGACGATTCGTTCCAAATTTTGCCAACGTAGCTGTCTCCATGAAGTCACGGAAAATAACAGAGATTTTGAGTGGAATAAATGCTCTTCAATCTCCGGATCAGCGTTTATTTTGGATACGGATAATAGTGGGTATGAAGTAGGAGGGGTGTTATCACAAGTCATTGATGGGTGTGGGATAGTAGTTGCGTATTATAGCCGGAAAATGAGAAAGCCAGAAAGAAATTATTGAGTAACTCAGGAACCCAGAAGGAGAGTTGGCACGGTGGATTGGGAGACTCCAAAGTTATGACTTGGTATCACTAAACCCTTGGAGATATCAAAACAAGGTATTAATTGGGTTGGTTGTTGAAAATCAGCTACGGAATAGATCGCCAACTGTGCCGAGTGTATTGCTGCTAAAGGGCCGAGGTCCAGGAGTCATGGTCAAATGAAGCGGTACAGTTCGGGTGCGCCCTTTGAGCGAATTGGCACGGAGGTAGCTGGTAGCCTATCGTTAAATTAGAAAACAAATATGTTTTGGTAGTCATGGATTATTTCAGTAAATGGCCACAGGTAAACGCAATTCCTAACTAAGAAGCAGAAACAGTAGCGGATGTATTCATCAAAAATTGGGTATCGAGATATGGTGTTCAAATTGAATTACATTCTGACCAATGGAAAAATTTTAAATCAGCTCTAATCCAGGAGATGTTCCAGAAACTGGGTATCCGGTAAATCCGTACAATTGCACTAAATTCGCAGTCCGATGGCATGTTAGAACGATTCAATCGAACTTTGGAAGAACATATGCGGAAAGTTGTGGATAAGTATCAAAAAGATTGGGATACCCATATATCCTTGTTCCTGATGGCTTATCGGTCTGCTGTACATGAAACAAGGGGGCAGACTCCAGTAAGGTTAATTTTTGGCAATAATCTTCGACTACCGATTGATTCAAAATTTTAAATTAACGATAAAATGAAAGCAAAATACGACAAAGGCAATAAACTGTGAGGGTTTTGTTGAACGAGTTTTGGTATTGTATATAACCCGCAACAAAAGGAAGGGGTGTCTCCCAAATTACAGTGTAGTTGACAAGGATCATACCAGGTTATTAAACGACTCAACGGTGTAGATTATCGTAACTAAGAGATACCGGATTGTGAAGCAGACACAGTTCTAATTAGAGTGCTGCTTATTAAATTATATTATTAAACTATAAGCAATAAGTTGTAAACTCGAATAACGAGTAATAAGCGTTAGGTTGTTTAAATTAGAAACAAGAGATAAATGTATAGTAATTAAATTGGGACTTTTATTTAACAATTATGTGATCGAACTCAAGAGTGAGTTATTCGTTACAATACCTTCAGATCGCGATGCCAAGGAAATCGTAATTGTGCCTAAATTTTCGACAGGGTGGAGCCCAGTAAACGAACCTGTCGCCCTTCACGGGCAGCAGCCATTGTCATCTGTCGATTCTATTGTCATTAAGAATGGAAATATTTTTTTGCGGGCATTTAATTGTAATAATCATTATCGAAATGGCATCGCGTAGGTATGTTCGATCTGATGTAGCGAAAGTTTGAGCTCCTGAACGATTTAGAAATTTAATGAGGATGATGAAAACGTAGAAAGCACTTTTTCACTTACCCAGTCAATAACTTAATATGTGTATACATATTTGTGTGTAGTCAATAACTATTCGCCATCTTTAGCTAACATTTATGTGTTATTCATATACAAATTACAAAACAGAACTGTCGAACCACCAAAATAACTGCTCATTGTAAGCAATGGATGGATAGATATATATTTATACATATATTGCTAAACATTAATTTATGAGACACAATACGGCGGCAGACGACAGGACAGGATCTGTAAAATATTAAAGTACACAAGTTCTAATGGGCATAGTTATTTAGAGCAGTTGTCACACAAATTTTATGCACAACCAATTTCACTTTGCACAATTGTTTATGTTTCATTGAAGTTAAAGATAATATGGCGCTACCGTCTAAAAAATATTCATGAAGCTGGCTTCAAGACGGCTTTTGCAGGCAAGAAAATTGTTCTGTCGCTAGGTCGTGCTGTGCAGTCGTCTATGTGTTTAAGGCTTAACAATGCACAGTCTCCTTCGGCAATATTGTTAGGAATACAGATGTTTAGAAATTTTTAATTGCGTGTCGAGATGCTCGGCATCGTCGCCGCATCGTAATGGCACAAGCAGTCACCGACGCATAACCGTAGACCGAATCAGCTGATACGTCCTATCTTATGAGAGCGCAATGTAAATAAACAGTGACCACCGCTTCTTCCGTCCCCTTCAACAATCTCGATTATTTGTAGTAATTAAAAAAAAGAACTTATTCGAAATATTCTTAAAATAGCTCAAAATCACAGTCGGATACGCTTATTAATAAAAAAGTAATCTCTTTTTAATGGTTGGTTTTTAGTTTTAAGCTTTTCGATTATGAAAAATTCTAACTAAAAAACTAGATGTGTGAAAAATCGTGTATACAAATAGAACAATGGCAACATTTGTGAAATGGAAACAGAGGAGAAGAACTGATTTCTGCGTTGCTCCTACGGGCATAACTTTTGACAAATTTGGTTTAATGCGGGCGGTAAGTACGGTAGGGAGGAATGTCGGTGACTGTTTGTGCTATAACGCTATGGCGCCTTCAATATTAAAAATAAATATTCCCGACAAAAGCAAGTCATTTGTTTGCAAAACTATGTCATCAGCTGTTCAAACTTGATCGTCAACTTTTCACTCGACTTAAATGAGGAAATTGATATCAAGACGGCTTTCAGTTCGGGACTACGCTAGTTTAAATTAAGACACCTTGGCTTTGTACCACTTACTTTTATGTAAGAATCTTTGAATTAAATTATAAAATAAAGGATGAACAATAACGGAAAACAAAAAAACAGTCACGTGAAGCACAATACACATAGACCAATGATCCGAAACTCCTCTCTTTGCCTTCTGAGAGAGCTCATGAACTTTCAGTGCTGCCAAAGTAAACCACGAGTTTATGAGCTACTGAACAGATGACAACCAAAACATTGAACCACTAAGAATCCCGCAGAATTAAAATGCAAAATCAGTGGGAAATTTGTGAGATCAGATTTTTTGGTGACTTTTACATATATATCTTATCTTTATTCAAAGAGTTTTAATATAGTTTTGTTTTTAAGAAAGAGCAGGTATTTTGTCGCAGAGTATTGTTTTGCTTAGCAGTACCAATTGTCAACGTTATACATATTTTGGTTAGAATTCCCAGCAAAAGTAATTATGTAAACTTTGACTTCCGAATAAATTATCGAAAAATATTTGTTTATTCAGTATATAAAAACTAATTAATTTAAATGTTAAGCTTATTTAAAACTTGTAAGTGTTTTGAAATTTTAAAATATTTTGTTAAATTTAGTTTTAAAAGTTAATTTTAAATATACACGTTCATATATTTAGACGTCATTTAGGATATTTAGCTCGTTAAACATATTTTAATTATGTAAATTTTTCTGTAAAATGGAAACCGAAAAATACCCAAGAAATATATTAAAAAATCTCTAAACATATTTCTTTACTTGATGGCACCACTTTCAAATGTTATAAAAAATGTGGATTTTGACAGCGCTCTCTCGTAGCAAAGAGTTTCGAATCATTTTATCCAGGGATAATGGGATGCCCAACTCTTTCCAGTATGAGAGCGCCTCAAAAGTAGCGTTTTTTATAACATTTTTCATTGTAGCCAGATCGGAATTTAAATTAAAATACCCATCATTTATTAAGATTAAATATTATTATACATGTATCCGTTAAACATATGCAGAAACTTTTTATACTCTCTTTTTGTGATTTTGTGAAATATTATACAATTGATTTTTGAACTTTCAATACGTAATCAAAAGAATAAATGTATTAGTTCTCAATTAATAAATGTTTTTAAAAATTTTCAATTGAAAATCAATACCACTTAGCATGACATCACAAAAGATATCATCACATACATTTCAATTTCGCGTTTTCTTTCATTTTCATTGTTTTCTAATTTTTGTTAGTGATCGTCAACAGCAGCACAAATCACTCTGTTTACATATTTTTCTGTAGGATTTTAATCTGGCCGTCCCTCTTTTTCCAATTGCTAAACGTCAGACCTACTGAACTTTGACAGTTGCTTGAGTTCAGTAGGTTTTGACGTTTATCAATTGCGCTTTCATTTCCAGTGAGAGACGAGTTGGGCATCTCCTTATCTCTGATTTATCCATGACAGTACACGAGATAGAAGTGCGTACTTCTTTACTGATTAATTGAGAGTGGAGAAAGAAAGAGAGAGAAAGAGTTGTATCGTACATATTACAGGGATAATCGAAATAATAATATGGGGAATAATATTTAATTTATTTCTTCAATTTGCACATTATCATCAGTCAGGTATAGGTAGAGCGGATATTATGGCTTTATGGTAACTGAAATATGAAACAGTCTACATAGTGTATATTTCTGAGGAATAGAGCATCGATCATTGTTTTTAATTTAGTCGTAGCAATTTTCCGGTCATTATTCATATCTAAACCGAATTTTTCACGAAGAAAGTGAAGTAGTGGCAAGGACGCATCCTCCGCAAAATTTACATTGAAGTCACCACCCAGAATCAATGGTATGTGATCATCACCCCGGCCAAATATATCAGCACCGCCATGAGTGTTTTTTTTTGGTTAGGAGATACGTAGATCGCTGCAATGACCATTTCTTTTCCATTTAATATTTTACACTTAAATATCTGGTATCGCTAATATCAGTCAAACTCACTGTACGTGCCGTGAAATTTGTTGCACTTGTATGAAAATGTGGAGTATCGCATTCATTATAAACCGCCTGCTTTGGATTGATTGTTGCAATCACGTTATGCAAATATTTTCGTCATGCTATATACTCTCGATTTCTCTGTTCAGGTGTTTTTGCTGTGCTTTCTGGATTGGATGATTAATTATGCACAATAAGATACCTCAATATCTACCCAAGTATGAAGATGAAGCTTCAGTTAAAATTTGATATCGTACTTTAGCCTTCTTTCGCATTCTATATTCCCGACAACGGTCGGCTGGTGTTATTGGTATTTTGGTTTGTGTTTTTATTGCTGCATTATCACTATAATCAATAAATTGTTCGTGTACTGTATTTTCAACGAGATGTTAGGGCAAATACGACTCCAAAGTTATGACTTGGTGATGGATGTTAGCTTGAACAATAATTAATGAACTATATAAAAATATGATAATGATAATGAATAAAAAAATTTTAATACTTGAGTATGAAAATATTCACGAAACTAAAACCGACTATTGCTCTTGAAATATTTTTTTTGCTATTACATTCATAATACATACATTGCGTAGGATGCAATCCTTTTTCGTGTTCTGTATTCTTGATTACGCTCCGCTCCTAATCAAGCCGTTTTCTAAACACGCATATTTTCCCGATCTTGTAGTTTAGACCACAATTAAATTACTCTCTCGAATTCCATTTACACTCTTACCGAAATATGCACAACAGTGCACGCGGTCAGCTGTATGTGCTTATGTGCTGCAGCCTCTTTAAAAGTATGTACATACGTTCAATGACAAAAATGATAGAATAAGAGATTACGAAAAAATTGTGATTGCAAGGGTTATATTTACATAAGTATAAAACATATTGATTTTGAAGAATCAAGACGACTGAACATTTTGAATACGGCAGTGACATATCAAGCAGCTGATGTACACATCTTCGGTGTAGCCGTACTAAAACCTTTCACCTCATTGAAATTTAAATATTTTGTTAGAAGTGGAATTTTTTGTACAAAAAAAGTAATAGTTTTATTAATTATTTTTAAATTATAAATTTATATATAAGTGCTATTTTATGTTTCTGTTGGTAAAATAACGTTAGACTTGTTAGAGCTTAAAATTAATTTACATTTCACATATTAGTGTTAACACTACAGTTGTCCATTGTCGTCGGCAAAATTAGGAATGGCTTTAATTTAGTGACAGGGACTACTGCAAGACTGCTGCCGTGAAGTCATGTTGTTGTTTAAATAACTCTGCCCAAAAGAACGTGTATATTGTAATATTTGACAGAAGCAGCCTGTCGCCTGTCATCGTCTATGGGTTCAGCGTTTGAGATCCGAACGAATCCGAAGTAATGTATGTATGTGTCAATGTGCAGCTAGAAGATAGCGAAATGAACCGATCAAACATATGGATTGCTACAATTTCTTTATGGCTACCCAAACAGAGACGTAGCTGCTTACAGCAACCAGTAAAAAGGGTCGTGACACGGCCTTGAAAAAATATGCTCTAATGCGGCCAAAGAAGTATTCACTTAAAAAAATAATGAAGTTAACATTTTTCATGTTACCATATAAGCTGCTCTGAGAGTTGTCGACGTTGTTTTTATACATTCACTAATGAAAAATGAGATCATTCGACGATTCGTTCCAAATTTTGCCAACGTAGCTAATAGCCTCCATGAAGTCACGGAAAATAACAGAGATTTTAAATGGAATAAATGCTCTTCAATCTCCGGATCAGCGTTTATTTTGGATACAGATGATAGTGGGTATGAAGTAGGAGGTTTGTTATCACAAGTCATTGATGGGTGTGGGATAGTATATGCGTATTATAGCCGGAAAATGAGAAAGCCAGAAAGAAATTATTGAGTAACTCAGGAACCCAGAAGGAGAGTTGGCACGGTGGATTGGGAGACTCCAAAGTTATGACTTGGTATCACTAAACCCTTGGAGATATTAAAACAAGGTATTAATTGGGTTGGTTGTTGTCAATCAGCTACGGAATAGATCGCCAACTGTGCCGAGTGTATTGCTGCTAAAGGGCCGAGGTCCAGGGAGTCATGGTCAAATGAAGCGGTCCAGTTCGGGTGCGCCCTTTGAGCGAATTGGCACGGATGTAGCTGGTAGCCTATCGGTAAATTAGGAAACAAATATGTTTTGGTAGTCATGGATTATTTCAGTAAATGGCCAGAGGTATACGCAATTCCTAACCAAGAAGCAGAAACAGTAGCGGATGTATTCATCAAAAATTGGGTATCGAGATATGGTGTCCAAATTGAATTTCATTCTGACCAATGGAAAATTTTAAATCAGCTCTAATCCAGGAGATGTTTCAAAAACTGGGTATCCGGTAAATCCGTACAATTGCACTAAATTCGCAGTCCGATGGCATGTTAGAACGATTCAATCGGACTTTGGAAGAACATATGCGGAAAGTTGTGGATAAGTATCAAAAAGATTGGGATACCCATATATCCTTGTTCCTGATGGCTTATCGGTCTGCTGTACATGAAACAAGGGGGCAGACTCCAGTAAGGTTAATTTTTGGTAATATACTTCGACTACCGATTGATTTAAAATTTTAAATTAACGATAAAATGAAAGCAAAATACGGCAAAGGCAATAAACTGTGAGGGTTTTGTTGAACGAGTTTTGGTATTGTATATAACCCGCAACAAAAGGAAGGGGTGTCTCCCAAATTACAGTGTAGTTGACAAGGATCATACCAGGTTATTAAACGACTCAACGGTGTAGATTATCGTAACTAAGAGCTACCGGATTGTGAAGCAAACACAGTTCTAATTAGAGTGCTGCTTATTAAAGAACTATAATCAATAAGTTGTAAACTCGAATAACGAGTAATAAGCGTTAGGTTGTTTAAATTAGAAACAAAAGATAAATGTATAGTAATTAAATTGGGACTTTTATTTAACAATTATGTCATCGAACTCAAGAGTGAGTTATTCGTTACAATACCTTCAGATCGCGATGCCAAAGAAATCGTAATCGTGCCTAAATTTTCGATAGGGTGGAGCCCAGAAAACGAACCTGTCGCCCTTCACGGGCAGCAGCCATTGTCATCTGTCGATTCTATTGTCATTAAGAATGGAAATATTTTTTTGCGGGCATTTAATTGTAATAATCATTATCGAAATGGCATCGCGTAGGTATGTTCGATCTGATGTAGCGAAAGTTTGAGCTCCTGAACGATTTAGAAATTTAATGAGGATGATGAAAACGTAGAAAGCACTTTTTCACTTACCTAGTCAATAACTTAATATGTGTATACATATTTGTGTGTAGTCAATAACTATTCGCCATCTTTAGCTAACATTTATGTGTTATTCATATACAAATTACAAAACAGAACTGTCGAACCACCAAAATAACTGCTCATTGTTAGCAATGGATGGATAGATATATATTTATACATATATTGCTAAACATTAATTTATGAGACACAATACGGCGGCAGACGACAGGACAGGATCTGTAAAATATTAAAGTACACACGTTCTTATGGGCACAGTTATTTAGAGCAGTTGTCACACAAATTTTTTGCACAACCAATTTCACTTTGCACAATTGTTTATGTTTCATTGAAGTTAAAGATAATATGGCGCTACCGTCTACAAAATATTCATGAAGCTGGCTTCAAGACGGCTTTTGCAGGCAAGAAAATTGCCCTGTCGCTAGGTCGTGCTGTGCACTCGTCTATGTGTTTAAGGCTAAACAATGCGCAGTCTACTTCGGCAATATTGTTAGGAATACAGATGTTTAGAAATTTTTAATTGCGTGTCGAGATGCTCGGCATCGTCGCCGCATCGTAATGGCACAAGCAGCCACCGAGGCATAACCGTAGACTGAATCAGCTGATACGTCCTATCTTATGAGAGCGCAATGTAAATAAACAGTGACCACCGCTTCTTCCGTCCCCTTCAACAATCTCGATTATTTGTAGTAATTAAAAAAAGAACTTATTCGAAATATTCTTAAAATAGCTCAAAATCACAGTCGGATACGCTTATTAATAAAAAAGTAAACTCTTTTTAATGGTTGGTTTTTAGTTTTGAGCTTTTCCATTATGAAAAATTCTAACTAAAAAACTAGATGTGTGAAAAATCGTGTATACAAATAGAACAATGGCAACATTTGTGAAATGGAAACAGAGGAGAAGAACTGATTTCTGCGTTGCTCCTACGGGCATAACTTTTGACAAATTTGGTTTAATGCGGGCGGTAAGGACAGTCGGGAGGAATGTCGGTGACTGTTTGTGCTATAACGCTATGGCGCCTGTCATACGTTCAATATTAATTGTGATATTTGGATCGTGATTCATTTTGGTAATTGATGGATGGAGTGAATACTACACGTACAACAAAAATCATAGTCCCGTATTGCGCGGTATATTGCGACGAAAATGGATGATAGAATAAAATCGAACCGACGATAAATTGCCAGAAGCAACTAGACAGCGAGTTCGTAGTTGCCAGAATGTTCCAGACGCAAAGTTTTGTTAAAAATTTACTAAATAAGGGCTACCGGATTGTGCAGCAAACATAGTTCTAATGAGAGTGTTGCCGTGTAAAGAGCAATTAATTTATAGCTTAAAGTTGTAAGCTCGAATAACGAGCAATAAGTGTTAAGTTGTTGGAATTAGAAATATAGATATAGCATTAAATTGGGACTTTAAAATAACAATTCAGTGGTCCAACTCAGGAGTGAGCTACAAGGTAGGCTACTTATCGATAAATCCGTTACAATTTATTAACGTTAAGCAGTCCCTTATCGATACTGTTCCATGAAAGCTGCAAAACTATCGATAGTCGGATAATTTCGATAGTTTAATCCTTGAAGTCTACTTACTAGCTTTCAAGTTGATCACACCAACTACTTGTAAAAATAGATTTAAATTGACAGCCGTGACGTATGCTGCAAGCATAATGATAATAAATAATAATTTAAAGATGCCGTTGTTATGGAAACAACTCAAAATTTTTAAAACTTTTATACGAAGTTTCTAATGTAATGGATTGATATACTTATATTTTGATATCAATCCATAGATATATCAAAAAATTAATATTCCCGACAAAAGCAAGTCATTTGTTTGCAAAACTATGTCATCAGCTGTTCAAACTTGATCGTCAACTTATCACTCGACTTAAATGAGGAAATTGATATCAAGACGGATTTCAAGTTCGAAAAGTTAGAGTGTGGTAATGAAAAAGTGTGAGTGTATTGCAACTTTAAAGAAAATTTCTTGACCGCGTAACGTTCGGGCTACGCTAGTTTAAATTAAGACACCTTGGCTTTATACCACTTACTCTTATGTAAGAATCTTTGAATTAAATTATAAACCAAAGGATGAACAATAACGAAAAACAAAAAAACAGTCACGTGAAGCACAATACACATAGATAAAATGATCCGAAACTCCTCTCTTTGCCTTCTGAGAGAGCTCATGAACTTTCAGTGCTGCCAATGTAAACCACGAGTTCATGAGCTACTGAACACCAAAACATTGAACTACCACTAAGAATCCCGCAGAATTAAAATGCAAAATCAGTGGGAAATTTGTGAGATCAGATTTTTTGGTGACTTTTACATATATATCTTATCTTTATTCAAAGAGTTTTAATATAGTTTTGTTTTTAAGAAAGAGCAGGTATTTTGTCGCAGAGTATTGTTTTGCTTAGCAGTACCAATTGTCAACGTTATACATATTTTGGTTAGAATTCCCAGCAAATGTAATTATGTACACTTTGACTTCCGAATAAATTATCGAAAGATATTTGTTTATTCAGTATATAAAAACTAATTAATGTAAATGTAAAGCTTATTTAAAACTTGTAAGTGTTTTGAAATTTTAAAATATTTTGTTAAATTTAGTTTTAAAAGTTAATTTTAAAAATATTTTGTGATTAAAATATACACGTTCATATATTTAGACGTCATTAAGGATATTTAGCTCGTTAAACTTATTTTAATTATGTAAATTTTACTGTACCTAGCTGCTCTAACCGAAAAATACTTAAGAAATATATTAAAAAATCTCTAAACATATTTCTTTACTTGATGGCACCACTGTCAAATGTTATAAAAAATGTGGATTTTGACAACGCTCTCTCGAAGCAAAGAGTTATCCATGAGAGTACACGTGATAGAAGTGCGTACTTCTTTACTGATTAATTGACAGTGGGGAAAGAAAGAGAGAGAAAGAGTTGTATCGTACATATTACAGGGATAATCGAAATAATAATATGGGGAATACAAATTTAATATTTAATTTATTTCTTCAATTTGCACATTATCATCAGTCAGGTATAGGTATAGCGGATATTATGGCTTTATGGTAACTGAAATATGAAACAGTCTACATAGTGTATATTTCTGAAGAATAGAGCATCGGTCATTGTTTTTAATTTAGTCGTGGCAATTTTCCGGTCATTATTCATATCTAAACCAAATTTTTAACGAAGAAAGTGAAGTAGTGGCAAGGACGCATCCTCCGCAAAATTTACATTGAAGTCACAACCCAGAATCAATGGTATGTGATCATCACCCCGGCCAAATATATCAGCACCGCCATGAATGTTTTTTTTTTTGGTTAGGAGATATGTAGATCGCTGCAATGACGATTTCTTTTCCATTTAATATTTTATACTTAAATATCTGGTATCGCTAATATCAGTCAAACTCACTGTACGTGCCGTGAATTTTGTTGCACTTGTATGAAAATGTGGAGTATCGCACTTATTCTAAAGCGCCTGCTTTGGATTGATTGTTGCAATCACGTTCTGCAAATATTTTCGTCATGCCATATACTCTCGATTTCTCTGTTCAGGTGGTTTTGCTGTGCTTTCTGGATTGGATGATTAATTATGCACAATAAGATACCTCAATATCTACCCAAGTATGAAGATGAAGCTTCAGTTAAAATTTGATATCGTACTTTAGCCTTCTTTCGCATTCTATATTCCCGACAACGGTCGGCTGGTGTTATTGGTATTTTGTTTTGTGCTTTTATTGCTGCATTATCACTATAATCAATAAATTGTTCGCGTACTGTATTTTCAACGAGATGTTAGGGCAAACACGACTCTTGGTGGTGGATGTCAGCTTGAACAATAATTAATGAACTATATATAAATGAATAAAAAAATTTGAATACTTGAGTATGAAAATATTCACGAAACTAAAACCAACTATTACCCCTTGAAATATTTTTATTTGCGATTACATTCATAATACATACATTGCGTAGGATGCAATCCTTTTTTCGTGCTCTGTATTCTCGATTACGCTCCGCTCCTAATTTAGCCGTTTTCTAAACACGTATATTTTCCCGAACTTGTAGTTTAGACAACAATTAAATTACTCTGCGTATAATAATTTAATGGATTACTTTCGTAATTATTTGTTTTTCAGATTTTATAAAAGTAAACCTCTTACGCAACACAAAATATTACAACTCGAATTCCATTTACACTCTTACCGAAATATGCACAACAGAGCTCGCGGTCAGCTGTATGTACTTATGTGCTGCAGCCTCTTTAAAAGTATGTACATACGTTCAATGACAAAAATGATAGAATACAAGATTACGAAAAAATTGTGATTGCGAAGGTTATATTTACATAAGTATAAAACATACTGATTTTGAAAATTCAAGACGACTGAACATTTTGAATACGGCAGTGACATATCAAGCAGCTGATGTACACAACTTCGGTGTAGCCGTACTAAAACCTTTCACCTCATTGAAATTGAAATATTTTGTTAGAAGTGGAATTTTTTGTACAAAAAAAGTAATAGTTTTATTAATTTGTTTTAAATTATAAATTTATATATAAGTGCTATTTTATGTTTTTTGTTGGTAAAGCAACGTTAGACTTGTTAGAGCTTTAAATTAAAATACATTTCACATATTAGTGTTAACACTACAGTTGTCCATTGTCGTCGGCAAAATTAGGAATGGCTTTAATTTAGTGACAGGGACTACTGCAAGACTGCTGCCGTGAAGTCATGTTGTTGTTTAAATAACTGTGCCCAAAAGAACGTGTGTATTGTAATATTTAACAGAAGCAGCCAGTCGCCTGTCATCGTCTATGGGTTCAGCATTTGAGATCCGAACGAATCCGAAGTGATGTATGTATGTGTCAATGTGCAGCTAGAAGATAGCGAAATGAACCGATCAAACATATGGATTGCTACAATTTCTTTATGGCTACCCAAACAGAGACGTAGCTGCTTACAGCAACCAGTAAAAAGGGTCGTGACACGGCCTTGAAAAAATATGCTCTAATACGGCCAAAGAAGTATTCACTTAAAAAAATAATGAAGTTAACATTTTTCATGTTACCATATAAGTTGCTCTGAGAGTTGTCGACGTTGTTTTTATACATTCACTAATGAAAAATGAGATCATTCGACGATTCGTTCCAAATTTTGCCAACGTAGCTAATAGCCTCCATGGAGTCACGGAAAATAACAGAGATTTTGAGTGGAATAAATGCTCTTCAATCTCCGGATCAGCGTTTATTTTGGATACAGATGATAGTGGGTATGAAGTAGGAGAGGTGTTATCACAAGTCATTGATGGGTGTGGGATAGTAGTTGCGTATTATAGCCGGAAAATGAGAAAGCCAGAAAGAAATTATTGAGTAACTCAGGAACCCAGAAGGAGAGTTGGCACGGTGGATTGGGAGACACCAAAGTTATGACTTGGTATCACTAAACCCTTGGAGATATTAAAACAAGGTATTAATTGGGTTGGTTGTTGTCAATCAGCTACGGAATAGATCGCCAACTGTGCCGAGTGTATTGCTGCTAAAGGGCCGAGGTTCAGGAGTCATGGTCAAATGAAGCGGTACAGTTCGGGTGCGCCCTTTGAGCGAATTGGCACGGATGTACCTGGTAGCCTATCGGTAAATTAGGAACCAAATATGTTTTGGTAGTCATGGATTATTTAAACTACTCTTTTTAATGGTTGGTTTTTAGTTTTGAGCTTTTCCATTATGAAAAATGATAACTAAACAAGTAAGGAAGGGCTAAGTTCGGATGTAACCGAACATTTTATACTCTCGCAAAGTCAAATGGTATACTCGTTTGAGATTTCTTTGTGGATTGACTGATATTTTCGGTAGAAGGTCAACTATAGGCACTGGGGTCCACATATTTAGTACTTAGGGGTTTGAACAGTTTTGGTTCGATTTAGACAATTTTTGGCCACAAGGTGGCATACTTTAATTGCATTATTCACGCAAAGTTTTAGCCCGATATAATCATTGTTACCTGATTTGCATAGTGGAAAGTGAAAGAATCAGATGGAATTGAAAATGGTGTTACATGGGAAGTAAGCGTGGTTGTAGTCCGATTTCGCCCATTGTCGCACTATGACATAGAAACATGAAAAGAACGTTACGCACCGAATTTGGTTGAAATCGGTTAAGCAGATCTCAAGATATGGGTTTTCACCTAAAAGTGGGCTGTGCCACGCCCACTGACTAATTTTGTACGCGGTTCCTATAAAGCCAATTTATACCATCTCAGAGATAAAATTTAATGTCTATCTCTGGCGTGTTTAGTGCTTGATTTATCGCGCTTTTAGTAGTTTTTAACAGTACCGTTATAGGGGGAGTGGGCGGAGTTGCCACCCGATTTCAACTATTTTCACACCGTCAATAGAAGTGTTAAAAACATTTGCTTCTAGTGAATTTTGTTATTATAGCATTAGCGGTTTAGGAGATATGCACATTAAACCTATTTGAGGCGGGATCACGCCCACTTTTAAAAAAAAAGGTTTAACTGCAGATGCCCCTCCCTAATGTGATCCTGTGTACCAAATAACAGTCTTGTATCTTATTGCGGAGCTTAGTTATGGCAAGTTAATTGTTTTTGATTAATGGCATTTTGTGGGCGTGGCAGTGGTCCGATTACGCCCATCTGCAATAGCAACCGTCTCACGGTACCAAGAAACATGTCTACAAAGTTTCATAAAGATATCTCAATTTTTACTCAAGTTAGAGCTTGCACGGACGGACGGACGGACGGACAGACGGACGGACAGACAGTCACCTGGATTTCAACTCGTATCTTCATCCTGCTCATTTATATATACATAACCGTATATCTAACTCGATTAGTTTTAGGTGATACAAACAACCGTTAGGTGAACAAAACTATTATACTCTGTAGCAACAGGTTGCGAGAGTATAAAAACTAGATGTGTGAAAAATCGTGTATACAAATAGACCAATGGCAATATTGGTGAAATTGAAACAAAGGAGAAGAACTGATTTCTGCGTTGCTCCTACGGGCATAACTTTTGAAAAATTTGGTTTAATACGGGCGGTAAGTACGGCAAGGAGGAATGTCGGTGACTGTTTGTGCTATAACGCTATGACGCCTGTCATACGTTCAATATTAATTGTGATATTTGGATCGTGATTCATTTTGGTAATTGATGGATAACGAGTGAATACTACACGTACAACAAATATCATAGTCCCGTACTGCGCGGTATATTGCGACGAAAACGGATGATAGAACAAAATCGAACCGACGATAAATTGCCAGAAGCAACTAGACAGCGAGTTCGTAGTTGCAAGATTGTTCTAGAGGCAAAGTTTTGTTAAAAATTTAATAATATAAGGGCTACCGGTTTGTGCAGCAAACATAGTTCTAATGAGAGTGTTGCCGTGTAAAACGCAATTAATTTATAGCCAAAAGTTGTAAGCTCGAATAACGAACACTAAGTGTTAAGTTGTTGGAATTAGAAATATACATAAGTGTATAGCATTACAATGGGACTTTAATATAACAATTCAGTGATCGAACTCAAGAGTGAGTTACAAGGTAGGCTACTTATCGAGAAATCCGTTACAATTTATTAACGTAAAGCAGTCCCTTATCGATATTGTTCCAATAGAGCTGCGAAACTATCTATAGACGGATAATTCGATAATTTTGTTAGTTTGACCCTTGAAATCTACTTACTAGCTTTCAAGTTGATCACACGAGCTACTTGTAAAAATGGATTTATATTGACAGCTGTGACGGATGCTGCAAACAACATGATAATTAATAATAGTTTCAAGATGCCGTTGTTATGGAAATAGCTCAAAATTCTTCAAAATTTGAACGAAGCTTCTAATGTAATGGATTGATATACTTATATTTTGATATAAATCCATGAATATAACGAAATATTAATATTCCCGACAACATGTCATTTGTTTGCAAAACTATGTGATCAGCTGTTCAAACTTGATCGTCAGCTTGCCACTCGACTTAAATGAGGAAATTGATATCAAGACGGCTTTCAAGTTCGAAGAGTGAGTGTGTGGTAATAGAAAAGTGTGAGTGTATTACAACTTAAAAGAAATTTCTTGATCGCGTAACGTTCGGGTTAAGCTAGTTTAAATTAAGAAACCTTGGCTTCATACCCCTCACTTTTATATAAGAATCTTTGAATGTATTTCTAAACCAAAACATGAACAATAACGCAAAAAAACAAAGTCGCGTGAAGCACAGTACACGTGATAGATGTGAAGAATATTTTATATTTATAACTGAAATATGAAACAGTCTAAATAGTGTAGATTTCTGAAGAATAGAGCATCAATCGTTGTTTTTGATTTAGTCGTGGCAATTTTCCGGTCACTATTCATATCTAAACCGATATGTGATCGTCACCCCCGCCAAGAATATCAGCACCGCCATGAATGTACATAACCAACAAACTCTGTATGAAATACATGATATCCTCAACATTTTTTGGTTAGGAGATACGTAGATCGCTGCGATGACCATTTCTTTTCCATTTAATATTTTACATTAAAATATCGGGTATCGCTAATATCAGTTAAACTCACTGTACGTGCCGTGAAATTTGTTGCACTTGTATGAAAATGTGGAGTATCGCATTCATTATAAACCGCCTGCTTTGGACTGATTGTTGCAATCACGTTCTGCAAATATTTCCGTCATGCTATATACTCTCGACTTCTCTGTTCAGGTGTTTTTGCTGTGCTTTCTGGATTGGATGATTAATTATGCACAATAAGATATCTCAATATCTAGCCAAGTATGAAGATGAAGCTTCAGTTATAATTTGATATCATATTTTAGCCTTATTTCACATTCTATATTCCCGACAACGGTCGGCTGGTGTTATTGGTATATTGGTTTGTGTTTTTATTGCTGCATTATCACTATAATCAATAAATTGTTCGTGTACTGTATTTTCAACGAGATGTTAGGGCAACTACGACTCTTGGTGATGGATGTCAGCTTGAACAATAATTAATGAACTATATAAAAATATAAAAGAATAAAAAAATCTGAATACTTGAGTATGAAAATATTCACGGAACTAAAACCGACTATTGCCCCTTGAAATATTTTTATTTGCGATTACATTCATAATACATATATTGCGCAGGATGCAATCCTTTTTTCGTGCTCTGTTTTCTCGATTACGCTCCGCTTCTAATTTAGCCGTTTTTAAACACGCATATTTTCCCGATCTTGTTGTTTAAACAACAATTAAATTACTCTGCGTATAATAATTTAATGGAATACTTACGTAATTATTTGTTTTTCAGATTTTATAAAAGTAAAATTCTCACTCAACACAAAATATTACAACTCGAATTCCATTCACACTCTTACCGAAATGTGCACAACAGTGCACGCGGTCAGCTGTGCGAAGGTTGTATTTACATAAGTATTAAACATACTGATTTTGAAAATTCAAGACGATTGAACATTTTGAATACGGCAGTGACATATCAAGCAGCTGATGTACACAACTTCGGTGTAGCCGTACTAAAACCTTTCACCTTGAAATTTAAATATTTTGTTAGAAGTGGAATTTGTTGTACAAAAAAAAGTAATAGTTTTATTTAATGGTTTCAAATTATAAATTTATATATAAGTGCTATTTTATGTTTCTGTTGGTAAAATAACGTTAGACTTTTTAGAGCTTTAAATTAATTTACATTTCACATATTAGTGTTAACACTACAGTTGTCCATTGTCGTCGGCAAAATTAGGAATGGCTTTAATTTAGTGACAGGGACTACTGCAAGACTGCTGCCGTGAAGTCATGTTGTTGTTTAAATAACTGTGCCCAAAAGAACGTGTGTATTGTAATATTTAACAGAAGCAGCCTGTCGCCTGTCATCGTCTATGGGTTCAGCGTTTGAGATCCGAACGAATCCGAAGTAATGTATGTATGTGTCAATGTGCAGCTAGAAGATAGCGAAATGAACCGATCAAACATATGGATTGCTACAATTTCTTTATGGCTACCCAAACAGAGACGTAACTGCTTACAGCAACCAGTAAAAAGGGTCGTGACACGGCCTCGAAAAATCGCTCTAATGCGGCCAAAGAAGTATTCACTTAAAAAAATAATGAAGTTAACAGTTTTCATGTTATCAAATAATATAAACTGCTCTAAGAGTTGGCGTCATTTTTTTTTTATACATTCACTAATGAAAAATGAGATCATTCGACGATTCGTTCCAAATTTTGCCAACGTAGCTAATAGCCTCACTGATGTCACGGAAAATAACAGAGATTTTGAGTGGAATAAATGCTCTTCAATCTCCGGATCAGCGTTTATTTTGGATAGTAGGGGGGTGTTATCACAAGTCATTGATGGGTGTGGGATAGTAGTTGCGTATTATAGCCGGAAAATGAGAAAGCCAGAAAGAAATTATTGAGTAACACAGAAGGAGAGTTGACACGGTGGATTGGGATACTCCAAAATTATGACTTGGTATCACTAAACCCCGGAGATATTAAAACAAGGTATTAATTGGGTTGGTTGTTGTCAATCAGCTACGGAATAGATCACCAACTGTGCCGAGTGTATTGCTGCTAAAGGGCCGAGGTCCAGGAGTCATGGTCAAATGAAGCGGTATAGTTCGGGTGCGGCCTTTGAGCGAATTGGCACGGATGTAGCTGGTAGCCTATCGGTAAATTAGGAAACCAATGTGTTTTGGTAGTCATGGATTATTTCAGTAAATGGCCAGAGGTATATGCAATTCCTAACCAAGAAGCAGAAACAGTAGCGGATGTATTCATCAAAATTTGGGTATCGAGATATGGTGTTCAAATTGAATTACATTCTGACCAATGGAAAACTTTTAAATCAGCTCTAATCCATGGGTGTCCGGTAAATCCGTACAATTGCACTAAATTCGCAGTCCGATGGCATGGTAGAACGATTCAATCGAACTTTGGAAGAATATATGCGGAAAGTTATGGATAAGTACCAAAAAGATTGGGATACCCATATATCCTTGTTCCTGATGGCTTATCGGTCTGCTGTACATGAAACAACGCGGCAGACTCCAGCAAGGTTAATTTTTGGTAATAATCTTCGACTACCGATTGATTTAAAATTTTAAATTAACGATAAAATGAAAGCAAAATACGACAAAGGCAATAAACTGTAAGGGTTTTGTTGAACGAGTTTTGGTATTGTATATAACCCGCAACAAAAGGAAGGGGTGTCTCCCAAATTATAGTGTAGTTGACAAGGATCATACCAGGTTATTAAACGACTGAACGGTGTAAATTATAGTAAATAAGAGCTACCAGATTGTGAAGCAAACACAGTTCTAATTAGAGTGCTGCTTATTAAAGAACTATAAGCAATAAGTTGTAAACTCGAATAACGAGTAATAAGCGTTAGGTTGTTTAAATTAGAAAAAAAAGATAAGTGTATAGTCATTAAATTGAGACTTTTATTTAGCAATTATGTGATCGAACTCAAGAGTGAGTTATTCGTTACAATACCTTCAGATCGCGATGCCAAAGAAATCGTAATTGTGCCTAAATTTTCGATAGGGTGGAGCCCAGAAACCGAACCTCTCGCCCTTCACGGGCAGCAGCCATTGCCATCTGTCGATTCTATTGTCATTAAGAATGGGAATATTTTTGTGCGGGCATTTAATGTCATGTAATAATCATTATCGAAATGGCATCGCGTAGGTATTATTGATTTGATGTAGCGAAAGTTTGAGCTCCTGAATGATTTAGAAATTTAATGAGGATGATGAAAACGTAGAAAGCACTTTTTCACTTACCCAGTCAATAACTTAATATGTGTATACATATTTGTGTGTAGTCAATAACTATTCGCCATCTTTAGCTAACATTTATGTTTTATTCATATACAAAATACAAAACAGAACTGTCATACCACCAAAATAACTGCTCATTGTAAGCAATGGATGGAAAGATATATATTTAGGCATATATTGCTAAACATTACTTTATAAGACACAATACGGCGGCAGACGACACGACAGGATCTGTAAAATATTAAAATACACACGTTCTTATGGGCACAGTTATATAGAGCAGTTGTCACTGTCGCCAAATCAAAACTATTTCTAATTTGCCTACGACAATGAGCAGCTGTAGGGTTGCCACTAATATGTGAAATGTAAAATTACTCAAGGCTCTAACAAGTTTAACGTTATCTTACCAAGAGAAGCATAAAATAGCTCTGACATATCATTTGTACTTACAAATTTTTTGCACAAGCAATTTCACTTTGCACAATTTTTTATGTTTCATTGAAGTTAAAGATAATATGGCGCTACCGTCTACAAAATATTCATGAAGCTGGCTTCAAGACGGCTTTTGCAGGCAAGAAAATTGCCCTGTCGCTAGGTCGTGCTGTGCAGTCGTCTATGTGTTTAAGGCTTAACAATGTGCAGTCTCCTTCGGCAATATTGTTAGGAATACAGATGTTTAGAAATTTTTAATTGCCTGTCGAGATGCTCGGCATCGTCGCCGCATCGTAATGGCACAAGCAGTCACCGACGCATAACCGTAGACCGAATCAGCTGATACGACCTATCTTATGTGCTTATGAAATGTAAATAAACAGTCACCACCGCTTCTTCCGTCCCCTTCAACAATCTCGATTATTTGTAGTAATTAAATAAAGAACTTATTCGAAATATTCTTAAAATAGCTCAAAATCACAGTCGGATACGCTTATTAATAAAAAGGTAAACCGTTTTTAATGGTTGGTTTTTAGTTTTGAGCTTTTTCATTATGAAAACTTATAACTAAAAAACTAGATGTGTGAGAAATCGTGTATACAAATGGAACAATGGCAATATTGGTGAAATTGAAACAAAGGAGAAGAACTGATTTCTGCGTTGCTCCTACGGGCATAACTTTTGACAAATTTAGTTTAATACGTGCGGTAAGTACGGTATAGAGGAATGTCGGTGACTGTTTGTGCTATATCGCTATGGCGCCTGTCATACGTTCAATATTAATTGTGATATTTGGATCGTGATTCATTTTTGTAATTGATAGATAACGAGTGAATACTACACGTACAACAAATATCATAGTCCCGTATTGCGCGGTATATTGCGACGAAAATGGATGATAGAACAAAATCGAACCGACGATAAATTGCCAGAAGCAACTAGACAGCGAGTTCGTAGTTGCCAGAATGTTCTAGAGGCAAAGTTTTGTTAAAAATTTACTATATAAGGGCTACCGGATTGTGCAGCAAACATAGTTCTAATGAGAGTGTTCCAGTGTTAAGAGCAATTAATTTATAGCCAAAAGTTTTAACCTCGAATAACGAGCAATAAGTGTTAAGTTGTTGGAATTAGAAATATAGATATGTGTATAGTATTAAAATGGGACTTGAATATAACAATTCAGTGATCGAACTCAAGAGTGAGTTACAAGGTAGGCTACTTATCGAAAAATCCGTTACAATTTATTAACGTAAGGCAGTCCCTTAATGATACTGTTCCAATGGAGCTGCAAAACTATCTTACTAGCTTTCAGGTTGATCACACGAACTTCTTGTAAAAATGGATTTATATTGACAGCCGTGTCGTATGCTGCAAACAACATGATAATCAATAATAGTTTCAAGATGCCGTTGTTATGGAAATAGCTCAAAATTTGAACGAAGCTTCTAATGTAATGGATTGATATACTTATATTTTGATATAAATCCATGAATATAACGAAATATTAATATTCCCGACAACAGCATGTCATTTGTTTGCAAAACTATGTGATCAGCTGTTCAAACTTGATCGTCAGCTTGCCACTCGACTTAAATGAGGAAATTTATATCAAGACGGCTTTCAAGTTCGAAGAGTGAGTGTGTGGTAATAGAAAAGTGTGAGTGTATTACAACTTAAAAGAAATTTCTTGATCGCGTAACGTTCGGGTTAAGCTAGTTGAAATTAAGAAACCTTGGCTTCATACCCCTCACTTTTATATAAGAATCTTTGAATGTATTTCTAAACCAAAACATGAACAATAACGCAAAAAAAAAAGTCGCGTGAAGCACAGTACACGTGATAGATGTGAAGAGTATACAAATTTAATATATAATTTATTTCTCCAATTTTCACATTATCTTCAGTCAGGTATAGGTATAGCGTATATTATGGCTCTATGGTAACTGAAATATGAAACAGTCTAAATAGTGTAGATTTCTGAAGAATAGAGCATCAATCGTTGTTTTTGATTTAGTCGTGGCAATTTTCCGGTCACTATTCATATCTAAACCGATATGTGATCGTCACCCCCGCCAAGAATATCAGCACCGCCATGAATGTACATAACCAACAAACTCTGTATGAAATACATGATATCCTCAACATTTTTTGGTTAGGAGATACGTAGATCGCTGCGATGACCATTTCTTTTCCATTTAATATTTTACATTAAAATATCGGGTATCGCTAATATCAGTCAAACTCACTGTACGTGCCGTGAAATTTGTTGCACTTGTATGAAAATGTGGAGTATCGCATTCATTATAAACCGCCTGCTTTGGACTGATTGTTGCAATCACGTTCTGCAAATATTTCCGTCATGCTATATACTCTCGACTTCTCTGTTCAGGTGTTTTTGCTGTGCTTTCTGGATTGGATGATTAATTATGCACAATAAGATATCTCAATATCTAGCCAAGTATGAAGATGAAGCTACAGTTATAATTTGATATCGTATTTTAGCCTTATTTCACATTCTATATTCCCGACAACGGTCGGCTGGTGTTATTGGTATATTGGTTTGTGTTTTTATTGCTGCATTATCACTATAATCAATAAATTGTTCGTGTACTGTATTTTCAACGAGATGTTTGGGCAACTACGACTCTTGGTGATGGATGTCAGCTTGAACAATAATTAATGAACTATATAAAAATATAAAAGAATAAAAAAATCTAAATACTTGAGTATGAAAATATTCACGAAACTAAAACCAACTATTACCCCTTGAAATATTTTTATTTGCGATTACATTCATAATACATACATTGCGTAGGATGCAATCCTTTTTTCGTGCTCTGTATTCTCGATTACGCTCCGCTCCTAATTTAGCCGTTTTCTAAACACGTATATTTTCCCGAACTTGTAGTTTAGACAACAATTAAATTACTCTGCGTATAATAATTTAATGGATTACTTTCGTAATTATTTGTTTTTCAGATTTTATAAAAGTAAACCTCTTACGCAACACAAAATATTACAACTCGAATTCCATTTACACTCTTACCGAAATATGCACAACAGAGCTCGCGGTCAGCTGTATGTACTTATGTGCTGCAGCCTCTTTAAAAGTATGTACATACGTTCAATGACAAAAATGATAGAATACAAGATTACGAAAAAATTGTGATTGCGAAGGTTATATTTACATAAGTATAAAACATATTGATTTTGAAAAATCAAGACGACTGAACATTTTTAATGCGGCAGTGACATATCAAGCAGCTGATGTACACAACTTCAGTGTAGCCGTACGAAAACCTTTCACCTCATTGAAATTTAAATATTTTGTTAGAAGTGGAATTTTTTGAACGAAAAAAGTAATAGTTTTATTTATTTGTTTTAAATTATAAATTTATATATAAGTGCTATTCGATGTTTCTGTTGGTAAAATAACGTTAGACTTTTTAGAGCTTTAAATTAATTTACAGTTCACATATTAGTGTTAACACTACAGTTGTTCATTGTCGTCGGCAAAATTAGGAATGGCTTTAATTTAGTGACAGGGACTACTGCAAGACTGCTGCCGTGAAGTCATGTTGTTGTTTAAATAACTGTGCCCAAAAGAACGTGTGTATTGTAATTTTTAACAGAAGCAGCCTGTCGCCTGTCATCGTCTATGGGTTCAGCGTTTGAGATCCGAACGAATCCGAAGTAATGTATGTATGTGTCAATGTGCAGCTAGAAGATAGCGAAATGAACCGATCAAACATATGGATTGCTACAATTTCTTTATGGCTACCCAAACAGAGACGTAGCTGCTTACAGCAACCAGTAAAAAGGGTCGTGACACGGCCTTGAAAAAATATGCTCTAATGCGGCCAAAGAAGTATTCACTTAAAAAATAATGAAGTTAACATTTTTCATGTTACCATATAAGCTGCTCTGAGAGTTGTCAACGTTGTTTTTATACATTCACTAATGAAAAATGAGATCATTCGACGATTCGTTCCAAATTTTGCCAACGTAGCTAATAGCTTCCATGAAGTCACGGAAAATAACAGAGATTTTGAGTGGAATAAATGCTCTTCAATCTCCGGATCAGCGTTTATTTTGGATAGTAGGGGGGTGTTATCATAAGTCATTGATGGGTGTGGGATAGTAGTTGCGTATTATAGCCGGAAAATGAGAAAGCCAGAAAGAAATTATTGAGTAACTCAGGAACCCAGAAGGAGAGTTGGCACGGTGGATTGGGAGACTCCAAAGTTATGACTTGGTATCACTAAACCCTTGGAGATATTAAAACAAGGTATTAATTGGGTTGGTTGTTGTCAATCAGCTACGGAATAGATCGCCAACTGTGCCGAGTGTATTGCTGCTAAAGGGCCGAGGTCCAGGGAGTCATGGTCAAATGAAGCGGTCCAGTTCGGGTGCGCCCTTTGAGCGAATTGGCACGGATGTAGCTGGTAGCCTATCGGTAAATTAGGAAACAAATATGTTTTGGTAGTCATGGATTATTTCAGTAAATGGCCAGAGGTATATGTAATTCCTAACCAAGAAGCAGAAACAGTAGCGGATGTATTCATCAAAATTTGGGTATCGAGATATGGTGTTCAAATTGAATTACATTCTGACCAATGGAAAACTTTTAAATCAGCTCTAATCCATGGATGTCCGGTAAATCCGTACAATTGCACTAAATTCGCAGTCCGATGGCATGGTAGAACGATTCAATCGAACTTTGGAAGAATATATGCGGAAAGTTATGGATAAGTACCAAAAAGATTGGGATACCCATATATCCTTGTTCCTGATGGCTTATCGGTCTGCTGTACATGAAACAACGCGGCAGACTCCAGCAAGGTTAATTTTTGGTAATAATCTTCGACTACCGATTGATTTAAAATTTTAAATTAACGATAAAATGAAAGCAAAATACGACAAAGGCAATAAACTGTAAGGGTTTTGTTGAACGAGTTTTGGTATTGTATATAACCCGCAACAAAAGGAAGGGGTGTCTCCCAAATTACCGTGTAGTTGACAAGGATCATACCAGGTTATTAAACGACTCAACGGTGTAGATTATCGTAAATAAGAGCTACCGGATTGTGAACCAAACACAGTTCTAATTAGAGTGCTGCTTATTAAAGAACTATAAGCAATAAGTTGTAAACTCGAATAACGAGTAATAAGCGTTAGGTTGTTTAAATTAGAAAAAAAAGATAAGTGTATAGTCATTAAATTGAGACTTTTATTTAACAATTATGTGATCGAACTCAAGAGTGAGTTGTTCGTTACAATACTTTCAGATCGCGATGCCAAAGAAATCGTAATTGTGCCTAAATTTTCGATAGGGTGGAGCCCAGAAAACGAACCTCTCGCCCTTCACGGGCAGCAGCCATTGTCATCTGTCGATTCTATTGTCATTAAGAATGGAAATATTTTTGTGCGGGCATTTAATGTCATGTAATAATCATTATCGAAATGGCATCGCGTAGGTATTATTGATCTGATGTAGCGAAAGTTTGAGCTCCTGAATGATTTAGAAATTTAATGAGGATGATGAAAACGTAGAAAGCACTTTTTCACTTACCCAGTCAATAACTTAATATGTGTATACATATTTGTGTGTAGTCAATAACTATTCGCCATCTTTAGCTAACATTTATGTTTTATTCATATACAAAATACAAAACAGAACTGTCATACCACCAAAATAACTGCTCATTGTAAGCAATGGATGGAAAGATATATATTTAGGCATATATTTCTAAACATTACTTTATAAGACACAATACGGCGGCAGACGACACGACAGGATCTGTAAAATATTAAAATACACACGTTCTTATGGGCACAGTTATATAGAGCAGTTGTCACTGTCGCCAAATTAAAACTATTTCTAATTTGCCTACGACAATGAGCAGCTGTAGGGTTGCCACTAATATGTGAAATGTAAAATTACTCAAGGTTCTAACAAGTTTAACGTTATCTTACCAAGAGAAGCATAAAATAGCTCTGACATATCATTTGTACTTACAAATTTTTTGCACAAGCAATTTCACTTTGCACAATTTTTTATGTTTCATTGAAGTTAAAGATAATATGGCGCTACCGTCTACAAAATATTCATGAAGCTGGCTTCAAGACGGCTTTTGCAGGCAAGAAAATTGCCCTGTTGCTAGGTCGTGCTGTGCAGTCGTCTATGTGTTTAAGGCTTAACAATGTGCAGTCTCCTTCGGCAATATTGCTAGGAATACAGATGTTTAGAAATTTTTAATTGCCTGTCGAGATGCTCGGCATCGTCGCCGCATCGTAATGGCACAAGCAGTCACCGACGCATAACCGTAGACCGAATCAGCTGATACGACCTATCTTATGTGCTTATGCAATGTAAATAAACAGTCACCACCGCTTCTTCCGTCCCCTTCAACAATCTCGATTATTTGTAGTAATTAAATAAAGAACTTATTCGAAATATTCTTAAAATAGCTCAAAATCACAGTCGGATACGCTTATTAATAAAAAGGTAAACTCTTTTTAATGGTTGGTTTTTAGTTTTGAGCTTTTCCATTATGAAAAATTATAACTAAAAAATTAGATGTGTGAGAAATCGTGTATACAAATGGAACAATGGCAATATTGGTGAAATTGAAACAAAGGAGAAGAACTGATTTCTGCGTTGCTCCTACGGGCATAACTTTTGACAAATTTAGTTTAATACGTTCGGTAAGTACGGTATAGAGGAATGTCGGTGACTGTTTGTGCTATAACGCTATGGCGCCTGTCATACGTTCAATATGAATTGTGATATTTGGATCGTGATTCATTTTTGTAATTGATAGATAACGAGTGAATACTACACGTACAACAAATATCATAGTCCCGTATTGCGCGGTATATTGCGACGAAAATGGATGATAGAACAAAATCTAACCGACGATAAATTGCCAGAAGCAACTAGACAGCGAGTTCGTAGTTGCCAGAATGTTCTAGAGGCAAAGTTTTGTTAAAAATTTACTATATAAGGGCTACCGGATTGTGCAGCAAACATAGTTCTAATGAGAGTGTTGCCGTGTTAAGAGCAATTAATTTATAGCCAAAAGTTTTAACCTCGAATAACGAGCAATAAGTGTTAAGTTGTTGGAATTAGAAATATAGATATGTGTATAGTATTACAATGGGACTTGAATATAACAATTCAGTGATCGAACTCAAGAGTGAGTTACAAGGTAGGCTACTTATCGAAAACCCCGTTACAATTTATTAACGTAAGGCAGTCCCTTAATGATACTGTTCCAATGGAGCTGCAAAACTATCTATAGACGGATAATTCGATAATTTTGTTAGTTTGGGCCTTAAAATCTACTTACTAGCTTTCAAGTTGATCACACGAACTACTTGTAGAAATGGATTTATATTGACAGCCGTGACGTATGCTGCAAACAACATGATAATCAATAATAGTTTCAAGATGCCGTTGTTATGGAAATAGCTCAAAATTCTTCAAAATTTTGAACGAAGCTTCTAATTGATTGATTGATATACTTATATTTTGATATAAATCCATGAATATAACGAAATATTAATATTCCCGACAACAGCATGTCATTTGTTTGCAAAACTATGTGATCAGCTGTTCAAACTTGATCGTCAGCTTGCCACTCGACTTAAATGAGGAAATTGATATCAAGACGGCTTTCAAGTTCGAAGAGTGAGTGTGTGGTAACAGAAAAGTGTGAGTGCATTACAACTTAAAAGAAATTTCTTGATCGCGTAACGTTCGGGTTAAGCTAGTTGAAATTTAGAAACCTTGGCTTCATACCCCTCACTTTTATATAAGAATCTTTGAATGTATTTCTAAACCAAAACATGAACAATAACGCAAAAAAAAAAGTCGCGTGAAGCACAGTATACGTGATAGATGTGAAGAATATACAAATTTAATATATAATTTATTTCTCCAATTTTCACATTATCTTCAGTCAGGTATATGTATAGCGTATATTATGGCTCTATGGTAACTTAAATATGAAACAGTCTAAATAGTGTAGATTTCTGAAGAATAGAGCATCAATCGTTGTTTTTGATTTAGTCGTGGCAATTTTCCGGTCACTATTCATATCTAAACCGATATGTGATCGTCACCCCCGCCAAGAATATCAGCACCGCCATGAATGTACATAACCAACAAACTCTGTATGAAATACATGATATCCTCAACATTTTTTGGTTAGGAGATACGTAGATCGCTGCGATGACCATTTCTTTTCCATTTAATATTTTACATTAAAATATCGGGTATCGCTAATATCAGTCAAACTCACTGTACGTGCCGTGAAATTTGTTGCACTTGTATGAAAATGTGGAGTATCGCATTCATTATAAACCGCCTGCTTTGGACTGATTGTTGCAATCACGTTCTGCAAATATTTCCGTCATGCTATATACTCTCGACTTCTCTGTTCAGGTGTTTTTGCTGTGCTTTCTGGATTGGATGATTAATTATGCACAATAAGATATCTCAATATCTAGCCAAGTATGAAGATGAAGCTTCAGTTATAATTTGATATCGTATTTTAGCCTTATTTCACATTCTATATTCCCGACAACGGTCGGCTGGTGTTATTGGTATATTGGTTTGTGTTTTTATTGCTGCATTATCACTATAATCAATAAATTGTTCGTGTACTGTATTTTCAACGAGATGTTAGGGCAACTACGACTCTTGGTGATGGATGTCAGCTTGAACAATAATTAATGAACTATATAAAAATATAAAAGAATAAAAAAATCTGAATACTTGAGTATAAAAATATTCACGAAACTAAAACCGACTATTACCCCTTGAAATATTTTTATTTGCGATTACATTCATAATACATACATTGCGTAGGATGCAATCCTATTTTCGTGCTCTGTATTCTCGATTACGCTCCGCTCCTAATTTAGCCGTTTTCTAAACACGTATATTTTCCCGAACTTGTAGTTTAGACAACAATTAAATTACTCTGCGTATAATAATTTAATGGAATACTTTCGTAATTATTTGTTTTTCAGATTTTATAAAAGTAAACCTCTTACTCAACACAAAATATTACAACTCGAATTCCATTTACACTCTTACCGAAATATGCACAACAGAGCTCGCGGTCAGCTGTATGTACTTATGTGCTGCAGCCTCTTTAAAAGTATGTACATACGTTCAATGACAAAAATGATAGAATACAAGATTAAGAAAACAATGTTGCGAAGGTTATATTTCCATAAGTATAAAACATATTGATTTTGAAAAATCAAGACGACTGAACATTTTGAATACGGCAGTGACATATCAAGCAGCTGATGTACACAACTTCAGTGTAGCCGTACTAAAACCTTTCACCTCATTGAAATTTAAATATTTTGTTAGAAGTGGAATTTTTTGAACGAAAAAAGTAATAGTTTTTTTATTTGTTTTAAATTATAAATTTATATATGAGTGCTATTTTATGTTTCTGTTGGTAAAATAACGTTAGACTGGTTAGAGCTTTAAATTAATTTACAGTTCACATATTAGTGTTAACACTACAGTTGTTCATTGTCGTCGGCAAAATTAGGAATGGCTTTAATTTAGTGACAGGGACTACTGCAAGACTGCTGCCGTGAAGTCATGTTGTTGTTTAAATAACTGTGCCCAAAAGAACGTGTGTATTGTAATTTTTAACAGAAGCAGCCTGTCGCCTGTCATCGTCTATGGGTTCAGCGTTTGAGATCCGAAGTAATGTATGTATGTGTCAATGTGCAGCTAGAAGATAGCGAAATGAACCGATCAACATATGGATTGCTACAATTTCTTTATGGCTACCCAAACAGAGACGTAGCTGTAAAAAGGGTCGTGACACGGCCTTGAAAAAATATACTCTAATGCGGCCAAAGAAGTATTCACTTAAAAAAATAATGAAGTTAACATTTTTCATGTTACCATATAAGCTGCTCTGAGAGTTGTCGACGTTGTTTTTATACATTCACTAATGAAAAATGAGATCATTCGACGATTCGTTCCAAATTTTGCCAACGTAGCTAATAGCCTCCATGAAGTCACGGAAAATAACAGAGATTTTGAGTGGAATAAATGCTCTTCAATCTCCGGATCAGCGTTTATTTTAGATAGTAGGGGGGTGTTATCATAAGTCATTGATGGGTGTGGGATAGTAGTTACGTATTATAGCCGGAAAATGAGAAAGCCAGAAAGAAATTATTGAGTAACTCAGGAACCCAAAAGGAGAGTTGGCACGGTGGATTGGGAGACTCCAAAGTTATGACTTGGTATCACTAAACCCCGGAGATATTAAAACAAGGTATTAATTTTGTTGGTTGTTGTCAATCAGCTACGGAATAGATTGCCAACTGTGCCGAGTGTATTGCTGCTAAAGGGCCGAGGTCCAGGGAGTCATGGTCAAATGAAGCGGTACAGTTCGGGTGCGCCCTTTGAGCGAATTGGCACGGATGTAGCTGGTAGCCTATCGGTAAATTAGGAAACAAATATGTTTTGGTAGTCATGGATTATTTCAGTAAATGGCCAGAGGTATATGCAATTCCTAACCAAGAAGCAGAAACAGTAGCGGATGTATTCATCAAAATTTGGGTATCGAGATATGGTGTTCAAATTGAATTACATTCTGACCAATGGAAAACTTTTAAATCAGCTCTAATCCATGGATGTCCGGTAAATCCGTACAATTGCACTAAATTCGCAGTCCGATGGCATGGTAGAACGATTCAATCGAACTTTGGAAGAATATATGCGGAAAGTTATGGATAAGTACCAAAAAGATTGGGATACCCATATATCCTTGTTCCTGATGGCTTATCGGTCTGCTGTACATGAAACAACGCGGCAGACTCCAGCAAGGTTAATTTTTGGTAATAATCTTCGACTACCGATTGATTTAAAATTTTAAATTAACGATAAAATGAAAGCAAAATACGACAAAGGCAATAAACTGTAAGGGTTTTGTTGAACGAGTTTTGGTATTGTATATAACCCGCAACAAAAGGAAGGGGTGTCTCCCAAATTATAGTGTAGTTGACAAGGATCATACCAGGTTATTAAACGACTCAACGGTGTAGATTATCGTAAATAAGAGCTACCAGATTGTGAAGCAAACACAGTTCTAATTAGAGTGCTGCTTATTAAAGAACTATAAGCAATAAGTTGTAAACTCGAATAACGAGTAATAAGCGTTAGGTTGTTTAAATTAGAAAAAAAAGATAAGTGTATAGTCATTAAATTGAGACTTTTATTTAACAATTATGTGATCGAACTCAAGAGTGAGTTGTTCGTTACAATACCTTCAGATCGCGATGCCAAAGAAATCGTAATTGTGCCTAAATTTTCGATAGGGTGGAGCCCAGAAAACGAACCTCTCGCCCTTCACGGGCAGCAGCCATTGTCATCTGTCGATTCTATTGTCATTAAGAATGGAAATATTTTTGTGCGGGCATTTAATGTCATGTAATAATCATTATCGAAATGGCATCGCGTAGGTATTATTGATCTGATGTAGCGAAAGTTTGAGCTCCTGAATGATTTAGAAATTTAATGAGGATGATGAAAACGTAGAAAGCACTTTTTCACTTACCCAGTCAATAACTTAATATGTGTATACATATTTGTGTGTAGTCAATAACTATTCGCCATCTTTAGCTAACATTTATGTTTTATTCATATACAAAATACAAAACAGAACTGTCATACCACCAAAATAACTGCTCATTGTAAGCAATGGATGGAAAGATATATATTTAGGCATATATTGCTAAACATTACTTTATAAGACACAATACGGCGGCAGACGACACGACAGGATCTGTAAAATATTAAAATACACACGTTCTTATGGGCACAGTTATATAGAGCAGTTGTCACTGTCGCCAAATTAAAACTATTTCTAATTTGCCTACGACAATGAGCAGCTGTAGGGTTGCCACTAATATGTGAAATGTAAAATTACTCAAGGTTCTAACAAGTTTAACGTTATCTTACCAAGAGAAGCATAAAATAGCTCTGACATATCATTTGTACTTACAAATTTTTTGCACAAGCAATTTCACTTTGCACAATTTTTTATGTTTCATTGAAGTTAAAGATAATATGGCGCTACCGTCTACAAAATATTCATGAAGCTGGCTTCAAGACGGCTTTTGCAGGCAAGAAAATTGCCCTGTTGCTAGGTCGTGCTGTGCAGTCGTCTATGTGTTTAAGGCTTAACAATGTGCAGTCTCCTTCGGCAATATTGCTAGGAATACAGATGTTTAGAAATTTTTAATTGCCTGTCGAGATGCTCGGCATCGTCGCCGCATCGTAATGGCACAAGCAGTCACCGACGCATAACCGTAGACCGAATCAGCTGATACGACCTATCTTATGTGCTTATGCAATGTAAATAAACAGTCACCACCGCTTCTTCCGTCCCCTTCAACAATCTCGATTATTTGTAGTAATTAAATAAAGAACTTATTCGAAATATTCTTAAAATAGCTCAAAATCACAGTCGGATACGCTTATTAATAAAAAGGTAAACTCTTTTTAATGGTTGGTTTTTAGTTTTGAGCTTTTCCATTATGAAAAATTATAACTAAAAAATTAGATGTGTGAGAAATCGTGTATACAAATGGAACAATGGAAATATTGGTGAAATTGAAACAAAGGAGAAGAACTGATTTCTGCGTTGCTCCTACGGGCATAACTTTTGACAAATTTAGTTTAATACGTTCGGTAAGTACGGTATAGAGGAATGTCGGTGACTGTTTGTGCTATAACGCTATGGCGCCTGTCATACGTTCAATATGAATTGTGATATTTGGATCGTGATTCATTTTTGTAATTGATAGATAACGAGTGAATACTACACGTACAACAAATATCATAGTCCCGTATTGCGCGGTATATTGCGACGAAAATGGATGATAGAACAAAATCTAACCGACGATAAATTGCCAGAAGCAACTAGACAGCGAGTTCGTAGTTGCCAGAATGTTCTAGAGGCAAAGTTTTGTTAAAAATTTACTATATAAGGGCTACCGGATTGTGCAGCAAACATAGTTCTAATGAGAGTGTTGCCGTGTTAAGAGCAATTAATTTATAGCCAAAAGTTTTAACCTCGAATAACGAGCAATAAGTGTTAAGTTGTTGGAATTAGAAATATAGATATGTGTATAGTATTAAAATGGGACTTGAATATAACAATTCAGTGATCGAACTCAAGAGTGAGTTACAAGGTAGGCTACTTATCGAAAAATCCGTTACAATTTATTAACGTAAGGCAGTCCCTTAATGATACTGTTCCAATGGAGCTGCAAAACTATCTATAGACGGATAATTCGATAATTTTGTTAGTTTGGGCCTTAAAATCTACTTACTAGCTTTCAAGTTGATCACACGAACTACTTGTAGAAATGGATTTATATTGACAGCCGTGACGTATGCTGCAAACAACATGATAATCAATAATAGTTTCAAGATGCCGTTGTTATGGAAATAGCTCAAAATTCTTCAAAATTTTGAACGAAGCTTCTAATGTAATGGATTGATATACTTATATTTTGATATAAATCCATGAATATAACGAAATATTAATATTCCCGACAACAGCATGTCATTTGTTTGCAAAACTATGTGATCAGCTGTTCAAACTTGATCGTCAGCTTGCCACTCGACTTAAATGAGGAAATTGATATCAAGACGGCTTTCAAGTTCGAAGAGTGAGTGTGTGGTAATAGAAAAGTGTGAGTGCATTACAACTTAAAAGAAATTTCTTGATCGCGTAACGTTCGGGTTAAGCTAGTTGAAATTTAGAAACCTTGGCTTCATACCCCTCACTTTTATATAAGAATCTTTGAATGTATTTCTAAACCAAAACATGAACAATAACGCAAAAAAAAAGTCGCGTGAAGCACAGTATACGTGATAGATGTGAAGAATATACAAATTTAATATATAATTTATTTCTCCAATTTTCACATTATCTTCAGTCAGGTATATGTATAGCGTATATTATGGCTCTATGGTAACTTAAATATGAAACAGTCTAAATAGTGTAGATTTCTGAAGAATAGAGCATCAATCGTTGTTTTTGATTTAGTCGTGGCAATTTTCCGGTCACTATTCATATCTAAACCGATATGTGATCGTCACCCCCGCCAAGAATATCAGCACCGCCATGAATGTACATAACCAACAAACTCTGTATGAAATACATGATATCCTCAACATTTTTTGGTTAGGAGATACGTAGATCGCTGCGATGACCATTTCTTTTCCATTTAATATTTTACATTAAAATATCGGGTATCGCTAATATCAGTCAAACTCACTGTACGTGCCGTGAAATTTGTTGCACTTGTATGAAAATGTGGAGTATCGCATTCATTATAAACCGCCTGCTTTGGACTGATTGTTGCAATCACGTTCTGCAAATATTTCCGTCATGCTATATACTCTCGACTTCTCTGTTCAGGTGTTTTTGCTGTGCTTTCTGGATTGGATGATTAATTATGCACAATAAGATATCTCAATATCTAGCCAAGTATGAAGATGAAGCTTCAGTTATAATTTGATATCGTATTTTAGCCTTATTTCACATTCTATATTCCCGACAACGGTCGGCTGGTGTTATTGGTATATTGGTTTGTGTTTTTATTGCTGCATTATCACTATAATCAATAAATTGTTCGTGTACTGTATTTTCAACGAGATGTTAGGGCAACTACGACTCTTGGTGATGGATGTCAGCTTGAACAATAATTAATGAACTATATAAAAATATAAAAGAATAAAAAAATCTGAATACTTGAGTATAAAAATATTCACGAAACTAAAACCGACTATTACCCCTTGAAATATTTTAATTTGCGTTTACATTCATAATACATACATTGCGTAGGATGCAATCCTATTTTCGTGCTCTGTATTCTCGATTACGCTCCGCTCCTAATTTAGCCGTTTTCTAAACACGTATATTTTCCCGAACTTGTAGTTTAGACAACAATTAAATTACTCTGCGTATAATAATTTAATGGAATACTTTCGTAATTATTTGTTTTTCAGATTTTATAAAAGTAAACCTCTTACTCAACACAAAATATTACAACTCGAATTCCATTTACACTCTTACCGAAATATGCACAACAGAGCTCGCGGTCAGCTGTATGTACTTATGTGCTGCAGCCTCTTTAAAAGTATGTACATACGTTCAATGACAAAAATGATAGAATACAAGATTAAGAAAAAAATGTTGCGAAGGTTATATTTCCATAAGTATAAAACATATTGATTTTGAAAAATCAAGACGACTGAACATTTTGAATACGGCAGTGACATATCAAGCAGCTGATGTACACAACTTCGGTGTAGCCGTACTAAAACCTTTCACCTCATTGAAATTTAAATATTTTGTTAGAAGTGGAATTTTTTGAACGAAAAAAGTAATAGTTTTTTTATTTGTTTTAAATTATAAATTTATATATGAGTGCTATTTTATGTTTCTGTTGGTAAAATAACGTTAGACTGGTTAGAGCTTTAAATTAATTTACAGTTCACATATTAGTGTTAACACTACAGTTGTTCATTGTCGTCGGCAAAATTAGGAATGGCTTTAATTTAGTGACAGGGACTACTGCAAGACTGCTGCCGTGAAGTCATGTTGTTGTTTAAATAACTGTGCCCAAAAGAACGTGTGTATTGTAATTTTTAACAGAAGCAGCCTGTCGCCTGTCATCGTCTATGGGTTCAGCGTTTGAGATCCGAAGTAATGTATGTATGTGTCAATGTGCAGCTAGAAGATAGCGAAATGAACCGATCAACATATGGATTGCTACAATTTCTTTATGGCTACCCAAACAGAGACGTAGCTGTAAAAAGGGTCGTGACACGGCCTTGAAAAAATATACTCTAATGCGGCCAAAGAAGTATTCACTTAAAAAAATAATGAAGTTAACATTTTTCATGTTACCATATAAGCTGCTCTGAGAGTTGTCGACGTTGTTTTTATACATTCACTAATGAAAAATGAGATCATTCGACGATTCGTTCCAAATTTTGCCAACGTAGCTAATAGCCTCCATGAAGTCACGGAAAATAACAGAGATTTTGAGTGGAATAAATGCTCTTCAATCTCCGGATCAGCGTTTATTTTAGATAGTAGGGGGGTGTTATCATAAGTCATTGATGGGTGTGGGATAGTAGTTACGTATTATAGCCGGAAAATGAGAAAGCCAGAAAGAAATTATTGAGTAACTCAGGAACCCAAAAGGAGAGTTGGCACGGTGGATTGGGAGACTCCAAAGTTATGACTTGGTATCACTAAACCCCGGAGATATTAAAACAAGGTATTAATTTTGTTGGTTGTTGTCAATCAGCTACGGAATAGATTGCCAACTGTGCCGAGTGTATTGCTGCTAAAGGGCCGAGGTCCAGGGAGTCATGGTCAAATGAAGCGGTACAGTTCGGGTGCGCCCTTTGAGCGAATTGGCACGGATGTAGCTGGTAGCCTATCGGTAAATTAGGAAACAAATATGTTTTGGTAGTCATGGATTATTTCAGTAAATGGCCAGAGGTATATGCAATTCCTAACCAAGAAGCAGAAACAGTAGCGGATGTATTCATCAAAATTTGGGTATCGAGATATGGTGTTCAAATTGAATTACATTCTGACCAATGGAAAACTTTTAAATCAGCTCTAATCCATGGATGTCCGGTAAATCCGTACAATTGCACTAAATTCGCAGTCCGATGGCATGGTAGAACGATTCAATCGAACTTTGGAAGAATATATGCGGAAAGTTATGGATAAGTACCAAAAAGATTGGGATACCCATATATCCTTGTTCCTGATGGCTTATCGGTCTGCTGTACATGAAACAACGCGGCAGACTCCAGCAAGGTTAATTTTTGGTAATAATCTTCGACTACCGATTGATTTAAAATTTTAAATTAACGATAAAATGAAAGCAAAATACGACAAAGGCAATAAACTGTAAGGGTTTTGTTGAACGAGTTTTGGTATTGTATATAACCCGCAACAAAAGGAAGGGGTGTCTCCCAAATTATAGTGTAGTTGACAAGGATCATACCAGGTTATTAAACGACTCAACGGTGTAGATTATCGTAAATAAGAGCTACCAGATTGTGAAGCAAACACAGTTCTAATTAGAGTGCTGCTTATTAAAGAACTATAAGCAATAAGTTGTAAACTCGAATAACGAGTAATAAGCGTTAGGTTGTTTAAATTAGAAAAAAAAGATAAGTGTATAGTCATTAAATTGAGACTTTTATTTAACAATTATATGATCGAACTCAAGAGTGAGTTATTCGTTACAATACCTTCAGATCGCGATGCCAAAGAAATCGTAATTGTGCCTAAATTTTCGATAGGGTGGAGCCCAGAAAACGAACCTGTCGCCCTTCACGGGCAGCAGCCATTGTCATCTGTCGATTCTATTGTTATTAAGAATGGAAATTTTTTGTGCGGGCATTTAATGTCATGTAATAATCATTATCGAAGTGGCATCGCGTAGGTATGTTTGATTTGATGTAGCGAAAGTTTGAGCTCCTGAACGATTTAGAAATTTAATGAGGATGATGAAATCGTAGAAAGCACTTTTTCACTTACCCAGTCAATAACTTAATATGTGTATACATATTTGTGTGTAGTCAATAACTATTCGCCATCTTTAGCTAACATTTATGTTTTATTCATATACAAAATACAAAACAGAACTGTCATACCACCAAAATAACTGCTCATTGTAAGCAATGGATGGAAAGATATATATTTAGGCATATATTGCTAAACATTACTTTATAAGACACAATACGGCGGCAGACGACACGACAGGATCTGTAAAATATTAAAATACACACGTTCTTATGGGCACAGTTATATAGAGCAGTTGTCACTGTCGCCAAATTAAAACTATTTCTAATTTGCCTACGACAATGAGCAGCTGTAGGGTTGCCACTAATATGTGAAATGTAAAATTACTCAAGGCTCTAACAAGTTTAACGTTATCTTACCAAGAGAAGCATAAAATAGCTCTGACATATCATTTGTACTTACAAATTTTTTGCACAACCAATTTCACTTTGCACAATTTTTTATGTTTCATTGAAGTTAAAGATAATATGGCGCTACCGTCTACAAAATATTCATGAAGCTGGCTTCAAGACGGCTTTTGCAGGCAAGAAAATTGCCCTGTTGCTAGGTCGTGCTGTGCAGTCGTCTATGTGTTTAAGGCTTAACAATGTGCAGTCTCCTTCGGCAATATTGCTAGGAATACAGATGTTTAGAAATTTTTAATTGCCTGTCGAGATGCTCGGCATCGTCGCCGCATCGTAATGGCACAAGCAGTCACCGACGCATAACCGTAGACCGAATCAGCTGATACGACCTATCTTATGTGCTTATGCAATGTAAATAAACAGTCACCACCGCTTCTTCCGTCCCCTTCAACAATCTCGATTATTTGTAGTAATTAAATAAAGAACTTATTCGAAATATTCTTAAAATAGCTCAAAATCACAGTCGGATACGCTTATTAATAAAAAGGTAAACTCTTTTTAATGGTTGGTTTTTAGTTTTGAGCTTTTCCATTATGAAAAATTATAACTAAAAAATTAGATGTGTGAGAAATCGTGTATACAAATGGAACAATGGCAATATTGGTGAAATTGAAACAAAGGAGAAGAACTGATTTCTGCGTTGCTCCTACGGGCATAACTTTTGACAAATTTAGTTTAATACGTTCGGTAAGTACGGTATAGAGGAATGTCGGTGACTGTTTGTGCTATAACGCTATGGCGCCTGTCATACGTTCAATATGAATTGTGATATTTGGATCGTGATTCATTTTTGTAATTGATAGATAACGAGTGAATACTACACGTACAACAAATATCATAGTCCCGTATTGCGCGGTATATTGCGACGAAAATGGATGATAGAACAAAATCTAACCGACGATAAATTGCCAGAAGCAACTAGACAGCGAGTTCGTAGTTGCCAGAATGTTCTAGAGGCAAAGTTTTGTTAAAAATTTACTATATAAGGGCTACCGGATTGTGCAGCAAACATAGTTCTAATGAGAGTGTTGCCGTGTTAAGAGCAATTAATTTATAGCCAAAAGTTTTAACCTCGAATAACGAGCAATAAGTGTTAAGTTGTTGGAATTAGAAATATAGATATGTGTATAGTATTAAAATGGGACTTGAATATAACAATTCAGTGATCGAACTCAAGAGTGAGTTACAAGGTAGGCTACTTATCGAAAAATCCGTTACAATTTATTAACGTAAGGCAGTCCCTTAATGATACTGTTCCAATGGAGCTGCAAAACTATCTATAGACGGATAATTCGATAATTTTGTTAGTTTGGGCCTTAAAATCTACTTACTAGCTTTCAAGTTGATCACACGAACTACTTGTAGAAATGGATTTATATTGACAGCCGTGACGTATGCTGCAAACAACATGATAATCAATAATAGTTTCAAGATGCCGTTGTTATGGAAATAGCTCAAAATTCTTCAAAATTTTGAACGAAGCTTCTAATGTAATGGATTGATATACTTATATTTTGATATAAATCCATGAATATAACGAAATATTAATATTCCCGACAACAGCATGTCATTTGTTTGCAAAACTATGTGATCAGCTGTTCAAACTTGATCGTCAGCTTGCCACTCGACTTAAATGAGGAAATTGATATCAAGACGGCTTTCAAGTTCGAAGAGTGAGTGTGTGGTAATAGAAAAGTGTGAGTGCATTACAACTTAAAAGAAATTTCTTGATCGCGTAACGTTCGGGTTAAGCTAGTTGAAATTTAGAAACCTTGGCTTCATACCCCTCACTTTTATATAAGAATCTTTGAATGTATTTCTAAACCAAAACATGAACAATAACGCAAAAAAAAAGTCGCGTGAAGCACAGTATACGTGATAGATGTGAAGAATATACAAATTTAATATATAATTTATTTCTCCAATTTTCACATTATCTTCAGTCAGGTATATGTATAGCGTATATTATGGCTCTATGGTAACTTAAATATGAAACAGTCTAAATAGTGTAGATTTCTGAAGAATAGAGCATCAATCGTTGTTTTTGATTTAGTCGTGGCAATTTTCCGGTCACTATTCATATCTAAACCGATATGTGATCGTCACCCCCGCCAAGAATATCAGCACCGCCATGAATGTACATAACCAACAAACTCTGTATGAAATACATGATATCCTCAACATTTTTTGGTTAGGAGATACGTAGATCGCTGCGATGACCATTTCTTTTCCATTTAATATTTTACATTAAAATATCGGGTATCGCTAATATCAGTCAAACTCACTGTACGTGCCGTGAAATTTGTTGCACTTGTATGAAAATGTGGAGTATCGCATTCATTATAAACCGCCTGCTTTGGACTGATTGTTGCAATCACGTTCTGCAAATATTTCCGTCATGCTATATACTCTCGACTTCTCTGTTCAGGTGTTTTTGCTGTGCTTTCTGGATTGGATGATTAATTATGCACAATAAGATATCTCAATATCTAGCCAAGTATGAAGATGAAGCTTCAGTTATAATTTGATATCGTATTTTAGCCTTATTTCACATTCTATATTCCCGACAACGGTCGGCTGGTGTTATTGGTATATTGGTTTGTGTTTTTATTGCTGCATTATCACTATAATCAATAAATTGTTCGTGTACTGTATTTTCAACGAGATGTTAGGGCAACTACGACTCTTGGTGATGGATGTCAGCTTGAACAATAATTAATGAACTATATAAAAATATAAAAGAATAAAAAAATCTGAATACTTGAGTATAAAAATATTCACGAAACTAAAACCGACTATTACCCCTTGAAATATTTTAATTTGCGTTTACATTCATAATACATACATTGCGTAGGATGCAATCCTATTTTCGTGCTCTGTATTCTCGATTACGCTCCGCTCCTAATTTAGCCGTTTTCTAAACACGTATATTTTCCCGAACTTGTAGTTTAGACAACAATTAAATTACTCTGCGTATAATAATTTAATGGAATACTTTCGTAATTATTTGTTTTTCAGATTTTATAAAAGTAAACCTCTTACTCAACACAAAATATTACAACTCGAATTCCATTTACACTCTTACCGAAATATGCACAACAGAGCTCGCGGTCAGCTGTATGTACTTATGTGCTGCAGCCTCTTTAAAAGTATGTACATACGTTCAATGACAAAAATGATAGAATACAAGATTAAGAAAAAAATGTTGCGAAGGTTATATTTCCATAAGTATAAAACATATTGATTTTGAAAAATCAAGACGACTGAACATTTTGAATACGGCAGTGACATATCAAGCAGCTGATGTACACAACTTCAGTGTAGCCGTACTAAAACCTTTCACCTCATTGAAATTTAAATATTTTGTTAGAAGTGGAATTTTTTGAACGAAAAAAGTAATAGTTTTTTTATTTGTTTTAAATATAAATTTATATATGAGTGCTATTTTATGTTTCTGTTGGTAAAATAACGTTAGACTGGTTAGAGCTTTAAATTAATTTACAGTTCACATATTAGTGTTAACACTACAGTTGTTCATTGTCGTCGGCAAAATTAGGAATGGCTTTAATTTAGTGACAGGGACTACTGCAAGACTGCTGCCGTGAAGTCATGTTGTTGTTTAAATAACTGTGCCCAAAAGAACGTGTGTATTGTAATTTTTAACAGAAGCAGCCTGTCGCCTGTCATCGTCTATGGGTTCAGCGTTTGAGATCCGAAGTAATGTATGTATGTGTCAATGTGCAGCTAGAAGATAGCGAAATGAACCGATCAACATATGGATTGCTACAATTTCTTTATGGCTACCCAAACAGAGACGTAGCTGTAAAAAGGGTCGTGACACGGCCTTGAAAAAATATACTCTAATGCGGCCAAAGAAGTATTCACTTAAAAAAATAATGAAGTTAACATTTTTCATGTTACCATATAAGCTGCTCTGAGAGTTGTCGACGTTGTTTTTATACATTCACTAATGAAAAATGAGATCATTCGACGATTCGTTCCAAATTTTGCCAACGTAGCTAATAGCCTCCATGAAGTCACGGAAAATAACAGAGATTTTGAGTGGAATAAATGCTCTTCAATCTCCGGATCAGCGTTTATTTTAGATAGTAGGGGGGTGTTATCATAAGTCATTGATGGGTGTGGGATAGTAGTTACGTATTATAGCCGGAAAATGAGAAAGCCAGAAAGAAATTATTGAGTAACTCAGGAACCCAAAAGGAGAGTTGGCACGGTGGATTGGGAGACTCCAAAGTTATGACTTGGTATCACTAAACCCCGGAGATATTAAAACAAGGTATTAATTTTGTTGGTTGTTGTCAATCAGCTACGGAATAGATTGCCAACTGTGCCGAGTGTATTGCTGCTAAAGGGCCGAGGTCCAGGGAGTCATGGTCAAATGAAGCGGTACAGTTCGGGTGCGCCCTTTGAGCGAATTGGCACGGATGTAGCTGGTAGCCTATCGGTAAATTAGGAAACAAATATGTTTTGGTAGTCATGGATTATTTCAGTAAATGGCCAGAGGTATATGCAATTCCTAACCAAGAAGCAGAAACAGTAGCGGATGTATTCATCAAAATTTGGGTATCGAGATATGGTGTTCAAATTGAATTACATTCTGACCAATGGAAAACTTTTAAATCAGCTCTAATCCATGGATGTCCGGTAAATCCGTACAATTGCACTAAATTCGCAGTCCGATGGCATGGTAGAACGATTCAATCGAACTTTGGAAGAATATATGCGGAAAGTTATGGATAAGTACCAAAAAGATTGGGATACCCATATATCCTTGTTCCTGATGGCTTATCGGTCTGCTGTACATGAAACAACGCGGCAGACTCCAGCAAGGTTAATTTTTGGTAATAATCTTCGACTACCGATTGATTTAAAATTTTAAATTAACGATAAAATGAAAGCAAAATACGACAAAGGCAATAAACTGTAAGGGTTTTGTTGAACGAGTTTTGGTATTGTATATAACCCGCAACAAAAGGAAGGGGTGTCTCCCAAATTATAGTGTAGTTGACAAGGATCATACCAGGTTATTAAACGACTCAACGGTGTAGATTATCGTAAATAAGAGCTACCAGATTGTGAAGCAAACACAGTTCTAATTAGAGTGCTGCTTATTAAAGAACTATAAGCAATAAGTTGTAAACTCGAATAACGAGTAATAAGCGTTAGGTTGTTTAAATTAGAAAAAAAAGATAAGTGTATAGTCATTAAATTGAGACTTTTATTTAACAATTATATGATCGAACTCAAGAGTGAGTTATTCGTTACAATACCTTCAGATCGCGATGCCAAAGAAATCGTAATTGTGCCTAAATTTTCGATAGGGTGGAGCCCAGAAAACGAACCTGTCGCCCTTCACGGGCAGCAGCCATTGTCATCTGTCGATTCTATTGTTATTAAGAATGGAAATTTTTTGTGCGGGCATTTAATGTCATGTAATAATCATTATCGAAGTGGCATCGCGTAGGTATGTTTGATTTGATGTAGCGAAAGTTTGAGCTCCTGAACGATTTAGAAATTTAATGAGGATGATGAAATCTTAGAAAGCACTTTTTCACTTACCCAGTCAATAACTTAATATGTGTATACATATTTGTGTGTAGTCAATAACTATTCGCCATCTTTAGCTAACATTTATGTTTTATTCATATACAAAATACAAAACAGAACTGTCATACCACCAAAATAACTGCTCATTGTAAGCAATGGATGGAAAGATATATATTTAGGCATATATTGCTAAACATTACTTTATAAGACACAATACGGCGGCAGACGACACGACAGGATCTGTAAAATATTAAAATACACACGTTCTTATGGGCACAGTTATATAGAGCAGTTGTCACTGTCGCCAAATTAAAACTATTTCTAATTTGCCTACGACAATGAGCAGCTGTAGGGTTGCCACTAATATGTGAAATGTAAAATTACTCAAGGCTCTAACAAGTTTAACGTTATCTTACCAAGAGAAGCATAAAATAGCTCTGACATATCATTTGTACTTACAAATTTTTTGCACAACCAATTTCACTTTGCACAATTTTTTATGTTTCATTGAAGTTAAAGATAATATGGCGCTACCGTCTACAAAATATTCATGAAGCTGGCTTCAAGACGGCTTTTGCAGGCAAGAAAATTGCCCTGTTGCTAGGTCGTGCTGTGCAGTCGTCTATGTGTTTAAGGCTTAACAATGTGCAGTCTCCTTCGGCAATATTGCTAGGAATACAGATGTTTAGAAATTTTTAATTGCCTGTCGAGATGCTCGGCATCGTCGCCGCATCGTAATGGCACAAGCAGTCACCGACGCATAACCGTAGACCGAATCAGCTGATACGACCTATCTTATGTGCTTATGCAATGTAAATAAACAGTCACCACCGCTTCTTCCGTCCCCTTCAACAATCTCGATTATTTGTAGTAATTAAATAAAGAACTTATTCGAAATATTCTTAAAATAGCTCAAAATCACAGTCGGATACGCTTATTAATAAAAAGGTAAACTCTTTTTAATGGTTGGTTTTTAGTTTTGAGCTTTTCCATTATGAAAAATTATAACTAAAAAATTAGATGTGTGAGAAATCGTGTATACAAATGGAACAATGGCAATATTGGTGAAATTGAAACAAAGGAGAAGAACTGATTTCTGCGTTGCTCCTACGGGCATAACTTTTGACAAATTTAGTTTAATACGTTCGGTAAGTACGGTATAGAGGAATGTCGGTGACTGTTTGTGCTATAACGCTATGGCGCCTGTCATACGTTCAATATGAATTGTGATATTTGGATCGTGATTCATTTTTGTAATTGATAGATAACGAGTGAATACTACACGTACAACAAATATCATAGTCCCGTATTGCGCGGTATATTGCGACGAAAATGGATGATAGAACAAAATCTAACCGACGATAAATTGCCAGAAGCAACTAGACAGCGAGTTCGTAGTTGCCAGAATGTTCTAGAGGCAAAGTTTTGTTAAAAATTTACTATATAAGGGCTACCGGATTGTGCAGCAAACATAGTTCTAATGAGAGTGTTCCAGTGTTAAGAGCAATTAATTTATAGCCAAAAGTTTTAACCTCGAATAACGAGCAATAAGTGTTAAGTTGTTGGAATTAGAAATATAGATATGTGTATAGTATTAAAATGGGACTTGAATATAACAATTCAGTGATCGAACTCAAGAGTGAGTTACAAGGTAGGCTACTTATCGAAAAATCCGTTACAATTTATTAACGTAAGGCAGTCCCTTAATGATACTGTTCCAATGGAGCTGCAAAACTATCTTACTAGCTTTCAGGTTGATCACACGAACTTCTTGTAAAAATGGATTTATATTGACAGCCGTGTCGTATGCTGCAAACAACATGATAATCAATAATAGTTTCAAGATGCCGTTGTTATGGAAATAGCTCAAAATTTGAACGAAGCTTCTAATGTAATGGATTGATATACTTATATTTTGATATAAATCCATGAATATAACGAAATATTAATATTCCCGACAACAGCATGTCATTTGTTTGCAAAACTATGTGATCAGCTGTTCAAACTTGATCGTCAGCTTGCCACTCGACTTAAATGAGGAAATTTATATCAAGACGGCTTTCAAGTTCGAAGAGTGAGTGTGTGGTAATAGAAAAGTGTGAGTGTATTACAACTTAAAAGAAATTTCTTGATCGCGTAACGTTCGGGTTAAGCTAGTTGAAATTAAGAAACCTTGGCTTCATACCCCTCACTTTTATATAAGAATCTTTGAATGTATTTCTAAACCAAAACATGAACAATAACGCAAAAAAAAAAGTCGCGTGAAGCACAGTACACGTGATAGATGTGAAGAGTATACAAATTTAATATATAATTTATTTCTCCAATTTTCACATTATCTTCAGTCAGGTATAGGTATAGCGTATATTATGGCTCTATGGTAACTGAAATATGAAACAGTCTAAATAGTGTAGATTTCTGAAGAATAGAGCATCAATCGTTGTTTTTGATTTAGTCGTGGCAATTTTCCGGTCACTATTCATATCTAAACCGATATGTGATCGTCACCCCCGCCAAGAATATCAGCACCGCCATGAATGTACATAACCAACAAACTCTGTATGAAATACATGATATCCTCAACATTTTTTGGTTAGGAGATACGTAGATCGCTGCGATGACCATTTCTTTTCCATTTAATATTTTACATTAAAATATCGGGTATCGCTAATATCAGTCAAACTCACTGTACGTGCCGTGAAATTTGTTGCACTTGTATGAAAATGTGGAGTATCGCATTCATTATAAACCGCCTGCTTTGGACTGATTGTTGCAATCACGTTCTGCAAATATTTCCGTCATGCTATATACTCTCGACTTCTCTGTTCAGGTGTTTTTGCTGTGCTTTCTGGATTGGATGATTAATTATGCACAATAAGATATCTCAATATCTAGCCAAGTATGAAGATGAAGCTACAGTTATAATTTGATATCGTATTTTAGCCTTATTTCACATTCTATATTCCCGACAACGGTCGGCTGGTGTTATTGGTATATTGGTTTGTGTTTTTATTGCTGCATTATCACTATAATCAATAAATTGTTCGTGTACTGTATTTTCAACGAGATGTTAGGGCAACTACGACTCTTGGTGATGGATGTCAGCTTGAACAATAATTAATGAACTATATAAAGATATGATAATGATAATGAATAAAAAAATGTTAATACTTGAGTATGAAAATATTCACGGAACTAAAACCGACTATTACCCCTTGAAATATTTTTATTTGCGATTACATTCATAATACATACATTGCGTAGGATGCAATCCTTTTTTCGTGCTCTGTATTCTCGATTACGCTCCGCTCCAAATTTAGCCGTTTTCTAAACACGCATATTTTCCCGATCTTGTTGTTTAGACAACAATTAAATTACTCTGCGTATAATAATTTAATGGAATACTTTCGTAATTATTTGTTTTTCAGATTTTATGAAAGTAAACCTCTTACTCAACACAAAATATTACAACTCGAATTCCATTTACAATCTTACCAAAATATGCACAACAGAGCTCGCTCTTTAAAAGTATGTACATACGTTCAATGACAAAAATGATAGAATAAAAGATTACGAAAAAATTGTGATTGCGAAGGTTATATTTACATAAGTATAAAACATATTGATTTTGAAAAATCAAGACGACTGAACATTTTGAATACGGCAGTGACATATCAAGCAGCTGATGTACACAACTTAGGTGTAGCCGTACTAAAACCTTTCACCTCATTGAAATTTAAATATTTTGTTAGAAGTGGAATTTTTTGTACAAAAAAAAGTAATAGTTTTATTTATTTGTTTTAAATTATAAATTTATATATAAGTGCTATTTTATGTTTCTGTTGGTAAAATAACGTTAGACTTGTTAGAGCTTAAAATTAATTTACATTTCACATATTAGTGTTAACACTACAGTTGTCCATTGTCGTCGGCAAAATTAGGAATGGCTTTAATTTAGTGACAGGGACTACTGCAAGACTGCTGCCGTGAAGACATGTTGTTGTTTAAATAACTGTGCCCAAAAGAACGTGTGTATTGTAATATTTGACAGAAGCAGCCTGTCGCCTGTCATCGTCTATGGGTTCAGCGTTTGAGATCGGAACGAATCCGAAGTGATGTATGTATGTGTCAATGTGCAGCTAGAAGATAGCGAAATGAACCGATCAAACATATGGATTGCTACAATTTCTTTATGGCTACCCAAACAGAGACGTAGCTGCTTACAGCAACCAGTAAAAAGGGTCGTAACACGGCCTTCAAAAATATGCTCTAATGCGGCCAAAGAAGTATTCACTTAAAAAAATAATGAAGTTTACATTTTTCATGTTACCATATAAACTGCTCTGAGAGTTGTCGACGCTTTTTTTTATACATTCACTAATGAAAAATGAGATCATTCGACGATTCGTTCCAAATTTTGCCAACGTAGCTAATAGCCTGGATCAGCGTTTATTTTGGATACGGATGATAGTGGGTATGAAGTAGGAGGGGTGTTATCATAAGTCATTGATGGGTGTGGGATAGTAGTTGCATATTATAGCCGGAAAATGAGAAAGCCGGAAAGAAATTATTGAGTAACTCAGGAACCCAGAAGGAAAGTTGGCACGGTGAATTGGGAGACTCCAAAGTTATTACTTGGTATCACTAAACCCTTGGAGATATTAAAACAAGGTATTAATTGGGTTGGTTGTTGTCAATCAGCTACGGAATAGATCGCCAACTGTGCCGAGTGTATTGCTGCTAAAGGGCCGAGGTCCAGAAGTCATGGTCAAATGAAGCGGTACAGTTCGGATGCGCCCTTTGAGCGAATTGGCACGGATGTAGCTGGTAGCCTATCGGTAAATTAGGACACAAATATGTTTTGGTAGTCATGGATTATTTCAGTAAATGGCCAGAGGTATATGCAATTCCTAACCAAGAAGCAGAAACAGTAGCGGATGTATTCATCAAAATTTGGGTATCGAGATATGGTGTTCAAATTGAATTACATTCTGACCAATGGAAAACTTTTAAATCAGCTCTAATCCATGGATGTCCGGTAAATCCGTACAATTGCACTAAATTCGCAGTCCGATGGCATGGTAGAACGATTCAATTGAACTTTGGAAGAACATATGCGGAAAGTTATGGATAAGTATCAAAAAGATTGGGATACCCATATATCCTTGTTCCTGATGGCTTATCGGTCTGCTGTACATGAAATAACGCGGCAGACTCCAGCAAGGTTAATTTTTGGTAATAATCTTCGACTACCGATTGATTTAAAATTTTAAATTAACCATAAAATGAAAACAAAATACGACAAAGGCGATAAACTGTGAGGGTTTTGTTGAACGAGTTTTGGTATTGTATATAACCCGCAACAAAAGGAAGGGGTGTCTCCCAAATTATAGTGTAGTTGACAAGGATCATACCAGGTTATTAAACGACTCAACGGTGTAGATTATCGTAACTAAGAGCTACCGGATTGTGAAGCAAACACAGTCCTAATTAGAGTGCTGCTTATTAAAGAACTATAAGCAATAAGTTGTAAACTCGAATAACGAGTAATAAGCGTTAGGTTGTTTAAATTAGAAACAAGAGATAAATGTATAGTAATTAAATTGGGACTTTTATTTAACAATTATGTCATCAAACTCAAGAGTGAGTTATTCGTTACAATACCTTCAGATCGCGATGCCAAAGAAATCGTAATTGTGCCTAAATTTTCGATAGGGTGGAGCCCAGAAAACGAACCTATCGCCCTTCACGGGCAGCAGCCATTGTCATCTGTCGATTCTATTGTTATTAAGAATGGAAATTTTTTGTGCGGGCATTTAATGTCATGTAATAATCATTATCGAAATGGCATCGCGTAGGTATGTTTGATTTGATGTAGCGAAAGTTTGAGCTCCTGAACGATTTAGAAATTTAATGAGGATGATGAAATCGTAGAAAGCCTTTTTCACTTACCCAGTCAATAACTTAATATGTGTATACATATTTGTGTGTAGTCAATAACTATTCGCCATCTTTAGCTAACATTTATGTTTTATTCATATACAAAATACAAAACAGAACTGTCATACCACCAAAATAACTGCTCATTGCAAGCAATGGATGGAAAGATATATATTTAGGCATATATTGCTAAACATTAATTTATGAGACACAATACGGCGGCAGACGACAGGACAAAATCTGTAAAATATTAAAATACACACGTTCTTATGGGCACTGTTATTTAGTGCAGTTGTCACTGTCGCCAAATTAAAACTATTTCTAATTTGCCTACGACAATGAGCAGCTGTAGGGTTGCCACTAATATGTGAAATGTAAAATTATTCAAGGCTCTAACAAGTTCAACGTTATCTTACCAAGAGAAGCATAAAATAGCTCTGACATATCATTTGTACTTACAATTTTTTTGCACAAGCAATTTCACTTTGCACAATTTTTTATGTTTCATTGAAGTTAAAGATAATATGGCGCTACCGTCTACAAAATATTCATGAAGCTGGCTTCAAGACGGCTTTTGCAGGCAAGAAAATTGCCCTGTCGCTAGGTCGTGCTGTGCAGTCGTCTATGTGTTTAAGGCTTAACAATGTGCAGTCTCCTTCGGCAATATTGCTAGGAATACAGATGTTTAGAAATTTTTAATTGCCTGTCGAGATGCTCGGCATCGTCGCCGCATCGTAATGGCACAAGCAGTCACCGACGCATAACCGTAGACCGAATCAGCTGATACGACCTATCTTATGTGCTTATGCAATGTAAATAAACAGTCACCACCGCTTCTTCCGTCCCCTTCAACAATCTCGATTATTTGTAGTAATTAAATAAAGAACTTATTCGAAATATTCTTAAAATAGCTCAAAACCACCGTCGGATGCGCTTATTTATAAAAAGGTAAACTCTTCTTAATGGTTGGTTTTTAGTTTTGAGCTTTTACATTATGAAAAATTATAACTAACAAACTAGATGTGTGAAAAATCGTGTATACAAATAGAACAATGGCAACATTTGTGAAATGGAAACTGATTTCTGCGTTTCTTTTACGGGCATAAGTTTTGACAAATTTGGTTTAATACGGTCGGTAAGTACGGTAGGGAGGAATGTCGGTGACTGTTTGTGCTATATCGCTATGGCGCCTGTCATACGTTCAATATTAATTGTGATATTTGGATCGTGATTCATTTTGGTAATTGATGAATAACGAGTGAATACTACACGTACAACAAATATCATAGTCCCGTATTGCGCGGTATATTGCGACGAAAATGGATGATAGAACAAAATCGAACCGAAGATAAATTGCCAACCAACTAGACAGCGAGTTCGTAGTTGCCAGAATGTTCTAGAGGCAAAGTTTTGTTAAAAATTTACTATATAAGGGCTACCGGATTGTGCAACAAACATAGTTCTAATGAGAGTGTTGCCGTGTTAAGAGCAATTAATTTATAGCCAAAAGTTTTGACCTCGAATAACGAGCAATAGGTGTTAAGTTGTTGGAATTAGAAATATAGATATGTGTATAGTATTAAAATGGGACTTGAATATAACAATTCAGTGATCGAACTCAAGAGTGAGTTACAAGGTAGGCTACTTATCGAAAAATCCGTTACAATTTATTAACGTAAGGCAGTCCCTTATCGATACTGTTCCAATGGAGCTGCAAAACTATCTATAGACGGATAATTCGATAATTTTGTTAGTTTGGGCCTTGAAATCTACTTACTAGCTTTCAAGTTGATCACACGAACTACTTGTAAAAATGGATTTATATTGACAGCCGTGACGTATGCTGCAAACAACATGATAATCAATAATAGTTTCAAGATGCCGTTGTTATGGAAATAGCTCAAAATTCTTCAAAATTTTTAACGAAGCTTCTAATGTAATGGATTGATATACTTATATTTTGATATAAATCCATGAATATAACGAAATATTAATATTCCCGACAACAGCATGTCATTTGTTTGCAAAACTATGTGATCAGCTGTTTAAACTTGATCGTCAGCTTGCCACTCGACTTAAATGAGCAAATTGATATCAAGAAGGCTTTCAAGTTCGAAGAGTGAGTGTGTGGTAATAGAAAAGTGTGAGTGTATTACAACTTAAAAGAAATTTCTTGATCGCGTAACGTACGGGTTAAGCTAGTTGAAATTAAGAAACCTTGGCTTCATACCCCTCACTTTTATATAAGAATCATTGAATGTATTTCTAAACCAAAACATGAACAATAACGCAAAAAAAAAGTCGCGTGAAGCACAGTACACGTGATAGATGTGAAGAATATACAAATTTAATATATAATTTATTTCTCCAATTTTCACATTATCTTCAGTCAGGTATAGGTATAGCGTATATTATGGCTCTATGGTAACTGAAATATGAAACAGTCTAAATAGTGTAGATTTCTGAAGAATAGAGCATCAATCGTTGTTTTTGATTTAGTCGTGGCAATTTTCCGGTCACTATTCATATCTAAACCGATATGTGATCGTCACCCCCGCCAAGAATATCAGCACCGCCATGAATGTACATAACCAACAAACTCTGTATGAAATACATGATATCCTCAACATTTTTTGGTTAGGAGATACGTAGATCGCTGCGATGACCATTTCTTTTCCATTTAATATTTTACATTAAAATATCGGGTATCGCTAATATCAGTCAAACTCACTGTACGTGCCGTGAAATTTGTTGCACTTGTATGAAAATGTGGAGTATCGCATTCATTATAAACCGCCTGCTTTGGACTGATTGTTGCAATCACGTTCTGCAAATATTTCCGTCATGCTATATACTCTCGACTTCTCTGTTCAGGTGTTTTTGCTGTGCTTTCTGGATTGGATGATTAATTATGCACAATAAGATATCTCAATATCTAGCCAAGTATGAAGATGAAGCTTCAGTTATAATTTGATATCGTATTTTAGCCTTATTTCACATTCTATATTCCCGACAACGGTCGGCTGGTGTTATTGGTATATTGGTTTGTGTTTTTATTGCTGCATTATCACTATAATCAATAAATTGTTCGTGTACTGTATTTTCAACGAGATGTTAGGGCAACTACGACTCTTGGTGATGGATGTCAGCTTGAACAATAATTAATGAACTATATAAAAATATAAAAGAATAAAAAAATCTGAATACTTGAGTATAAAAATATTCACGAAACTAAAACCGACTATTACCCCTTGAAATATTTTAATTTGCGTTTACATTCATAATACATACATTGCGTAGGATGCAATCCTATTTTCGTGCTCTGTATTCTCGATTACGCTCCGCTCCTAATTTAGCCGTTTTCTAAACACGCATATTTTCCCGATCTTGTAGTTTAGACAACAATTAAATTACTCTGCGTATAATAATTTAATGGAATACTTTCGTAATTATTTGTTTTTCAGATTTTATAAAAGTAAACCTCTTACTCAACACAAAATATTACAACTCGAATTCCATTTACACTCTTACCGAAATATCCACAACAGAGCTCGCGGTCAGCTGTATGTACTTATGTGCTGCAGCCTCTTTAAAAGTATGTACATACGTTCAATGACAAAAATGATAGAATACAAGATTACGAAAAAATTGTGATTGCGAAGGTTATATTTACATAAGTATAAAACATATTGATTTTGAAAAATCAAGACGACTGAATTTTTGAATACGGCAGTGACATATCAAGCAGCTGATGTACACAACTTCGGTGTAGCCGTACTAAAACCTTTCACCTCATTGAAATTTAAATATTTTGTTAGAAGTGGAATGTTTTGTACAAAAAAGAGGAATCGTTTTATTTATTTGTTTTAAATTATAAATTTATATATAAGTGCTATTTTATGTTTCTGTTGGTAAAATAACGTTAGACTTGTTAGAGCTTAAAATTAATTTACATTTCACATATTAGTGTTAACACTACAGTTGTCCATTGTCGTCGGCAAAATTAGGAATGGCTTTAATTTAGTGACAGGGACTACTGCAAGACTGCTGCCGTGAAGTCATGTTGTTGTTTAAATAACTGTGCCCAAAAGAACGTGTGTATTGTATTATTTGACAGAAGCAGCCTGTCGCCTGTCATCGTCTATGGGTTCAGCGTTTGAGATCGGAACGAATCCGAAGTGATGTATGTATGTGTCAATGTGCAGCTAGAAGATAGCGAAATGAACCGATCAAACATATGGATTGCTACAATTTCTTTATGGCTACCCAAACAGAGACGTAGCTGCTTACAGCAACCAGTAAAAAGGGTCGTAACACGGCCTTGAAAAATATGCTCTAATGCGGCCAAAGAAGTATTCACTTAAAAAAATAATGAAGTTAACATTTTTCATGTTACCATATAAACTGCTCTGAGAGTTGTCGACGTTTTTTTTTATACATTCACTAATGAAAAATGAGATCATTCGACGATTCGTTCCAAATTTTGCCAACGTAGCTAATAGCCTCAATGAAGTCACGGAAAATAACAGAGATTTTGAGTGGAATAAATGCTCTTCAATCTCCGGATCAGCGTTTATTTTGGATGATAGTGGGTATGAAGTAGGAGGGGTGTTATCACAAGTCATTGATGGGTGTGGGATAGTTGTTGCGTATTATAGCCGGAAAATGAGAAAGCCAGAAAGAAATTATTGAGTAACCCAGAAGGAGAGTTGACACGGTGGATTGGGAGACTCCAAAATTATGACTTGGTATCACTAAACCCCGGAGATATTAAAACAAGGTATTAATTGGGTTGGTTGTTGTCAATCAGCTACGGAATAGATCGCCAACTGTGCCGAGTGTATTGCTGCTAAAGTGCCGAGGTCCAGGAGTCATGGTCAAATGAAGCGGTATAGTTCAGGTGCGGCCTTTGAGCGAATTGGCACGGATGTAGCTGGTAGCCTATCGGTAAATTAGGAAACAAATATGTTTTGGTAGTCATGGATTATTTCAGTACATGGCCAGAGGTATATGCAATACCTAACCAAGAAGCAGAAACAGTAGCGGATGTATTCATCAAAATTTGGGTATCGAGATATGGTGTTCAAATTGAATTACATTCTGACCAATGGAAAAATTTTAAATCAGCTCTAATCCATGGGTGTCCGGTAAATCCGTACAATTGCACTAAATTCGCAGTCCGATGGCATGGTAGAACGATTCAATCGAACTTTGGAAGAATATATGCGGAAAGTTATGGATAAGTATCAAAAAGATTGGGATACCCATATATCCTTGTTCCTGATGGCTTATCGGTCTGCTGTACATGAAACAACGGGGCAGACTCCAGCAAGGTTAATTTTTGGTAATAATCTTCGACTACCGATTGATTTAAAATTTTAAATTAACGATAAAATGAAAGCAAAATACGACAAAGGCAATAAACTGTGAGGGTTTTGTTGAACGAGTTTTGGTATTGTATATAACCCGCAACAAAAGGAAGGGGTGTCTCCCAAATTACCGTGTAGTTGACAAGGATCATACCCGGTTATTAAACGACTCAACGGTGTAGATTATCGTAAATAAGAGCTACCGGATTGTGAAGCAAACACAGTTCTAATTAGAGTGCTGCTTATTAAAGAACTATAAGCAATAAGTTGTAAACTCGAATAACGAGTAATAAGCGTTAGGTTGTTTAAATTAGAAAAAAAGATAAGTGTATAGTCATTAAATTGAGACTTTTATTTAACAATTATGTGATCGAACTCAAGAGTGAGTTTTTCGTTGCAATACGTTCAGATCGCGATGCCAAAGAAATCGTAATTGTGCCTAAATTTTCGATAGGGTGGAGCCCAGAAAACGAACCTCTCGCCCTTCACGGGCAGCAGCCATTGTCATCTGTCGATTCTATTGTCATTAAGAATGGAAATATTTTTGTGCGGGCATTTAATGTCATGTAATAATCATTATCGAAATGGCATCGCGTAGGTATTATTGATCTGATGTAGCGAAAGTTTGAGCTCCTGAATGATTTAGAAATTTAATGAGGATGATGAAAACGTAGAAAGCACTTTTTCACTTACCCAGTCAATAACTTAGTATGTGTATACATATTTGTGTGTAGTCAATAACTATTCGCCATCTTTAGCTAACATTTATTTTTTATTCATATACAAAATACAAAACAGAACTGTCATACCACCAAAATAACTGCTCATTGTAAGCAATTAATTAATAATAACATTAATTTATGAGACACAATACGGCGGCAGACGACAGGACAAAATCTGTAAAATATTAAAATACACACGTTCTTATGGGCACAGTTATTTAGAGCAGTTGTCACTGTCGCCAAATTAAAACTATTTCTAATTTGCCTCCGACAATGAGCAGCTGTAGGGTTGCCACTAATATGTGAAATGTAAAATTACTCAAGGCTCTAACAAGTTTAACGTTATCTCACCAACAGAAGCATAAAATAGCTCTGACATATCATTTGTACTTACAAATTTTTTGCACAAGCAATTTCACTTTGCATAACCGTAGACCGAATCAGCTGATACGACCTATCTTATGAGAGCGCAATGTAAATAAACAGTCACCACCGCTTCTTCCGTCCTCTTCAACAATCTCGATTATTGGTAGTAATTAAAAAAAGAACTTATTCGAAATATTCTTAAAATAGCTCAAAACCACAGTCGGATGTGCTTATTTATAAAAAGGTAAACTCTTCTTAATGGTTGGTTTTTAGTTTTGAGCTTTTACATTATGAAAAATTATAACTAACAAACTAGATGTGTGAAAAAGCGTGTATACAAATAGAACAATGGCAACATTTGTGAAATGGAAACTGATTTCTGCGTTTCTTTTACGGGCATAAGTTTTGACAAATTTGGTTTAATACGGTCGGTAAGTACGGTAGGGAGGAATGTCGGTGACTGTTTGTGCTGTATCGCAATGGCGCCTGTCATACGTTCAATATTAATTGTGATATTTGGATCGTGATTCATTTTGGTAATTGATGGATAACGAGTGAATACTACACGTACAACAAATATCATACTCCCGTATTGCGCGGTATATTGCGACGAAAATGGATGATAGAAAAAAATCGAACTGACGATAAATTGCCAGAAGTAACTAGACAGCGAGTTCGTAGTTGCCAGAATGTTCTAGAGGTAAAGGTTTGTTAAAAATTTACTAAATAAGGGCTACCGGATTGTGCAGCAAACATAGTTCTAATGAGAGTGTTGCCGTGTAAAGAGCAATTAATTTATAGCTTAAAGTTGTAAGCTCGAATAACGAGCAATAAGTGTTAAGATGTTGGAATTAGAAATATAGATATAGCATTAAATTGGGACTTTAAAATAACAATTCAGTGGTCCAACTCAAGAGTGAGTTACAAGGTAGGCTACTTATCGAGAAATTCGTTACAATTTATTAACGTTAAGCAGTCCCTTATCGATACTGTTTCATGAGAGCTCCAAAACTATCGATAGTCGCATAATTCGATAATTTCGAAAGTTTGATCCTTGAAGTCTACTTACTAGCTTTCAAGTTGATCACACCAACTACTTGTAAAAATAGATTTAAATTGGCAGCCGTGACGTTGCTGCAAGCATAATGATAAACAATAATAATTTAAAGATGCCGTTGTTATGGAAACAACTCAAAATTTTTAAAACTTTTGCACGAAGTTTCTAATGTAATGGATTGATATACTTATATTTTGACATCAATCCATAGATATATCAAAAAATTAATATTCCCGACAAAAGCAAGTCATTTGTTTGCAAAACTATGTCATCAGCTGCTCAAACTTGATCGTCAACTTATCACTCAATTTAAATGAAGAAATTGATATCAAGATGGCTTTCAAGTTCGAAAAGTGAGAGTGTGGTAATGAAAAAGTGTGAGTGTATTGCAACTTTATAGAAAATTTCTAGACCGCGTAACGTTCGGGTTACGCTAGTTTAAATAAACACACCTTGGCTTTATACCCCTCACTTTTATTTAAGAATCTTTGAATTAAATTATAAACCAAAGGATGAACAATAACGGAAAACAAAAAAACAGTCACGTAAAGCATAATACACATAGATAAAATGATCCGAAACTCCTCTCTTTGCCTTCTGAGAGAGCTCATGAACTTTCAGTGCTGCCAAAGTAAACCACGAGTTCATGAGCTACTGAACAGATGACAACCAAAACATTGAACTACCACTAAGAATCCCGCAGAATTAAAATGCAAAATCAGTGGGAAATTTGTGAAATCAGATTTTTTGGTGACTTTTACATATATATCTTATCTTTATTCAAGGAGTTTTGTTTTTAAGAAAGAGCAGGTATTTTGTCGCAGAGTATTGTTTTGCTTAGCAGTACCAATTGTCAACGTTATACATATTTTGGTTAGAATTCCCAGCAAATGATATTTGTTTATTCAGTATATAAAAACTAATTAATGTAAATGTCAAGCTTATTTAAAACTTGTAAGTGTTTTGAAATTTTAAAATATTTTGTTAAATTTAGTTTTAAAAGTTAATTTTAAAAATATTTTGTGATTAAAATATACACGTTCATATATTTAGACGTCATTTAGGATATTTAGCTCGTTAAACTTATTTTAATTATGTAAATTTTTTTGTAAAATGGAAACCGAATATATAATAATATACCCAAGAAATATAATAAAAAATCTCTAAACATATTTCTTTACATGATGGCACCACTAACAAATGTTATAAAAAATGTAGATTTTGACAGCGCTCTCTCGAATCAAAGAGTTTCGGATCATTTTATCCATGACAGTACACGTGATAGAAGTGCGTACTTCTTTACTGATTAATTGAGAGTGGGGAAAGAAAGAGTACTTCACTGTATGTGCCGTGAAATTTGTTGCAATTGTATGAATATGTGGAGTATCGCATTCATTATAAATAATATAATATATCGCGAAACTCTGTTCAGGTGTTTTTGCTGTGCTTTCTGGATTGGATGATTAATTTTGCACAATAAGATATCTCAATATCTAGCCAAGTATGAAGATGAAGCTTCAGTAACGATTTGATATTGTATGGCTTTCTTTCGCATTCTATATTACCGACAACGCTCGGCTGGTGTTATTGATATTTTCGTTTGTGTTTTATTACTGCATTATCACTACAATCAATAAATTGTTCGTGTACTGTGTTTTCAACGAGATGTTGTGAGGGCAAATAGGACTCTTGATGATGGATGTCAGCGTGTACAATAATTAATGAAATAAATATCTTGAGTATGAAAATATTCACGAAACTGAAAACTACTATTGCCCCTTGAAATATTTTTATTTGCAATTACATTAAAATACAAACATTGGCGTTATTAAGAATATTTTTTCGTGATCTGTATTCTCGATTACGCTCCGCTCCTGATTTAGCCGTTTTCTGAACACGCATATTTTCTCGATCTTGTAATTTAGACAACAATTAAATTACTCTGCGTATAATAATACAATGGAATACTTACGTAATTATTTGTTTTTCAGATTTTGTAAAAGTAAAACTATCACTTAACACAAAATATTATAACACAAATTTCGATTACACTTTTACCGAAATATACACAACAGTGCACGCGGTCAGCTGTATGTACTTATGTGCAGCAGCCACTTTAAAAGTATGTACATACGTTCAATGACATAAATGAGAGAATACAAGATTACGAAAAAATTGTGTTTGCGAAGGTTGTATTTATAGAAGTATAAATATATTAATTTTGAAAAATCAAGAGGACTGAACATTTTGTATACGGCAGTAACATATCAAGCAGCTGATGTACACAATTTTGGTGTAGCCGACCTAAAACCTTTCAGCTAATTGAAATTTAAATATTTTGTTCAAATTGGAATTTTTTGTGCAAAAAAAGTAATAGTTCGATTTATTTGTTTTGCTTCTGTTGGTAATATAACGTTAGATTTGTTAGAGCTTTAAATAATTTTACCTTTCACATATTAGTGGGAACACTACAGTTGTCCATTGTCGTCGGTAAAACTAGGCAAGGCACACACATAGCTGCTTACAGCAACCAGTAAAATGGGTCGTGACACGGCCTTGAAAAATCACTCTAATGCGGCCAAAGAAGTATTCACTGAATGAAGTTAACATTTTTCGTGTTACCATATTAACTGCTCTGAGAGTTGACGACTTTTTTTAATGCATTCAATTATGAAATATGAGATCATTTATCGACGACTCGTTCCAAAATTTGCCAGCGTAGCTAATAGCCTCTATGAAGTCACAGAAAATAGCAGAGTTTTTGTGTGGAATAAGTGCTCTTCAAACTGCACAGCAGTGTTTATTTTGGATACGGATTTGGTATCACTAAAATCTTGGAGATATTAAAACACGGATTTTATTGGTACGGATCCAGCTTTTCCATTTCCTATCGGTAAATTAAGAAACAAATATGTTTTGGTAGTTATGGATTATTTCAGCAAATGGCCAGAGGTATACGCAATTCCTAACCAATAAGCAAAAACAGTAGCGGATGTTTTCATCAAAAATTGCGTATCGAGATATGGTGTTCCAATTGAATTACATTTCGACCAATGAAAAATTTAAAATCAGCCAGGAGATGTTCCAGAAACTGAGTATCCGGAAAATCCGTACAATTGTACTACATTCGCAGTCCGATGGCATGGTAGAAAGATTCAATCAAACTTTGGAAGAACATTTGTAGAAAGTTGTGGACAAATATCGAAAAGATTGGGGTACCCATATATCCTTGTACCTGATGGTTTATCGGTCTGCTGTACATGAAACAACGGGGAGACTCCAGCAAGGGTAGTTTTTGGTAATGATCTTCGACTACCGATTGATTTAATGAAATTGAAATTAACGCCAACGGAGGAAGGGATGCTAAGGAGTTCAACAGCATCCTAGAAGAGGAAATGAGGGATATATATGCTATGGTAAGACAGCGCACCAAAATTATAAACGATAAAATGAAAGCAAAATACAACAAAGGCAATAAACTCTGAGGGTTGTTTTGAATGAGTTTGGGTATTGTTATATAACCCGCAACATAAGAAAGGGGTGTCTTCTAAATTACAGTGTAGTTGACAAGGACCATACCAGGTTATTAAACGATTCAACGGTGTAGATTATCGCATTCAGACTATTGGAAGAGGTTAGAATAAACTGAAGGTAGTTCATCTGGAATGGCTTGCAGCGTTTGGTACTGCAAATATGTCTAATCGGGACGTGTGGCGAACATGGATGTCAGAACAAAATAGGATCGACATCGAAATTCGTAGTTGACAAAATGTTTGAGTGGCGAATTTTTGCGAACAATCTACTAAGTAAGAGCACAGTTCTAATTAGAGTGCTGCTTAATAAAGAGCTATAAGCAATAAGTTTTAAACTCGAATAACGAGTAATAAGCGTTAGGTTGTTTAAATTAGAAAAAAAAGATAAGTGTAAAGTCATTAAATTGGGACTTTTATTTAACAATTATGTTATCGAACTTAAGAGTGAGTTATTCGTTAATTGTCGATTCTATTGTCATTAAGAATGGAAATATTTTTGTGCGGGCATTTAATGTCATGTAATAATCATTATCGAAATGGCAACGCGTAGGTATGTTCGAGCTGATGTAGCAAGAGGTTGAGCTATTGACCGATTTAGAAATTTAATGAGGATGATGAAAGCGTACAAAGCACTTTTTCACTTACCCAGTCAATACTTTAATATGTGCTTACATATATATGTGTATTCAATAAATATTCTCCATCTTAAGCTAACAGCTATATAACATAAATATAGATATATATATGTATTTGCTATAAAATTTCAGTAAAATTGAAAACAGAACTGTCAAATCACCAAAATAACTGTTTACTGTTTGCAATGGATGGAAAGATATATATTTAGACATATATTGCTAAACATTAACTTAAGAGACACAATAAGGCTGTAGACGACAGGAAGCATCTGTGAAATATTAAAATACACACGTTCTTGTGGGCACAGTTATTTAGAGCAGTTGTCACTGTCGCCAAATTACAACTATTTCTAATTTGCCCACGACAATGAGCAGCTGTAGGGTTGCACTTAATATGTGAAATGTAAAATTACTCAAGGCTCTAACAAGTTTAACGTTATCTCACCAACAGAAGCATAAAATAGCTCTGACATATCATTTGTACTTACAAATTTTTTGCACATGCAACTTCACTTTGCAAAATTTTTTATGTTTCATTGAAGTTAAAGATAATATGGCGCTACCGTCTACAAAATATTCATGAAGCTGGCTTCAGGACAGCTTTTGCAAACAAGAAAAGTGCCCTGTCGCTAGGTCGAGCTGTGCAGTCTTCTATGTGTTTAAGGCTTAACAATGTGAAGTCTCCTTCGGCAATATTGCTTGGAATACAGATGTTTAGAAATGTTTAATTGCCTGTCGAGATGCTCGGCGTCGTCGCCGCATCGTAATGGCACAAGCAGTCACCTATGCAAAACCGTAGACCGAATCAGCTGATACGACCTATCTTATAAGAGTGCAATGTAAATGAACACTCACCACCGCTTCTACCGTCCCCTCCAACAGACCGTACGGTAGGATATCCGCGAAAGTTGGATTTTTTCGCCAGAAACGAGTGAGCTGAGAGTGAGCGAGCAGTTTCTTGCAACGTAGGGTTGCCAATATCGAATATTTGTAGTAATTAAAAAATGAACTTATTCGAAATATTCTTAAAATAGCTCAAAATCACAGTCGGATACACTTATTTATAAAAAGGTTAACTCTTTTTATACTCTCGCAACCTGTTGCTACAGAGTATAATAGTTTTTTTCACCTAACGGTTGTTTGTATCACCTAAAACTAATCGAGTAAGATATAGGGTTATATATATATAAATGATCAGGATGAAGAGACGAGTTGAAATCCGGGTGACTGTCTGTCCGTCCGTCCGTCTGTCCGTCTGTATGCCCGTGCAAGCTGTAACTTGAGTAAAAATTGAGATATCTTTATGAAACTTGGTAGACATGTTTTTGGGTACCGTGAGACGGTTGGTATTGCTGATGGGCGTAATCGGACCACTGCCACGCCCACAAAACGCCATTAATCAAAAACAAATAAATTACCATAACTAAGCTCCGCAATAAGATATAAGACTGTTATTTGGTACACAGGATCACATTAGGGAAGGGCATCTGCAGTTAAAATTGTTTTTAAAAAGTAGGCGTGGTCCCGCCTCTAATAGGTTTAATGTGCATATCTCCTAAACCGCTTATCTTATAATAACAAACTTATAAATTCACTGGAAGCAAATGTTTTTAGAACCTCTACCCACAGTGTGAAAATAGTTAAAATCGGGTGGCAACTCCGCCCACTCCCCATATAACGGTACTGTTAAAAACTACTAAAAGCGCGATAAATCAAGCACTAAACACGCCATAGACATTGAATTTTATCTCTAGGATGGTATGAGATGACTTTATAGGAACCGCGTCCAAAATTAGACAGTGGGCGTGGCACAGCCCACTTTTAGGTGAAAACCAATATCTTGAGATCTGCTTAACCGATTTCAACCAAATTCGGTACGTAACATTCTTCTCATATTTCTATGTAATAGTGCGAAAATGCGAAATCGGACTACAACCACGCCTCCTTCCCATATAACACCATTTTAAATTCCATCTGATTCTTTCACTTTCCACTATGCATATCAAGCAACAGGGATTATATCGGGGTAAAACTTTGCCCGTTACGTTTAAAGTATGCCTTGTGACCAAAAATTGTCTAAATCGAACCAAAACTGTTGAAGCCCCTAAGTACTAATTATGTGGACCCCAGTGAATATAGTTGACCTTCTACCGAAAATATCAGCCAATCCACCAAGATATCTCAAACGAGTATACCATTTGACTTTGCGAGAGTATAAAATGTTCGGTTACATCCCAACTTAGCCCTTTCTTACTTGTTAATAGTTGGATTTTAGTTTTGGGCTTTTACGTTATGAAAAATTATAACTAACAAACTAGATGTGTGAAAAATCGTGTATACAAATAGAACAATGGCAACATTTGTGAAATGGAAACAGAGGAGAAGAACTGATTTCTGCGTTGCTCCTACGGGCATAACTTTTGACAAATTTGGTTTAATACGGGCGGTAAGTACGGTAGGGAGGAACGTCGGTGACTGTTTCTGCTGTATCGCTATGGCGCCTGTCATACGTTCAATATTAATTGTGATATTTGGATCGTGATTCATTTTGGTAATTGATGGATAACGAGTGAATACTACACGTACAACAAATATCATACTCCCGTATTGCGCGGTATATTGCGACGAAAATGGATGATAGAACAAAATCGAACCGACGATAAATTGCCAGAAGCAACTAGACAGCGAGTTCGTAGTTGCCAGAATGTACTAGAGGCAAAGTTTTGTTAAAAATTTACTATATAAGGGCTACCGGATTGTGCAGCAAACATAGTTCTAATGAGAGTGTTGCCGTGTAAAGAACAATTAATTTATAGCCAAAGCTCGAATAACGAGCAATAAGTGTTAAGTTGTTGAAATTAGAAATATAGATAAGTGTATAGTATTAAAATGGGACTTTAATATAACAATTCAGTGATCGAACTCAAGAGTGAGTTACAAGGTAGGCTACTTATCGAGAAATTCGTTACAATTTATTAACGTAAAGCTGTCCCTTATCGATACTGTTCCAATAGACTGCAAAACTATCTATAGACGGATAATTCGATAATTTTGTTAGTTTGGGCCTTGAAATCTACTTACTAGCTTTCAAGTTAATCACACGAACTACTTGTAAAAATGGATTTATATTGACAGCCGTGACGTATGCTGCAAACAACATGATAATCAATAATAATTTCAAGATGCCGTTGTTATAGAAATAGCTCAAAATTCTTCAAAATTTTGAACGAAGCTTCTAATGTAATGGATTGATATACTTATATTTTGATATAAATCCATGAATATAACGAAATATTAATATTCCCGACAACAACATGTCATTTGTTTGCAAAACTATGTGATCAGCTGTTCAAACTTGATCGTCAGCTTGCCACTCGACTTAAATGAGGAAATTGATATCAAGAAGGCTTTCAAGTTCGAAGAGTGAGTGTGTGGTAATAGAAAAGTGTGAGTGTATTACAACTTAAAAGAAATTTCTTGATCGCGTAACGTACGGGTTAAGCTAGTTGAAATTAAGAAACCTTGGCTTCATACCCCTCACTTTTATATAAGAATCATTGAATGTATTTCTAAACCAAAACATGAACAATAACGCAAAAAAAAAGTCGCGTGAAGCACAGTACACGTGATAGATGTGAAGAATATACAAATTTAATATATAATTTATTTCTCCAATTTTCACATTATCTTCAGTCAGGTATAGGTATAGCGTATATTATGGCTCTATGGTAACTGAAATATGAAACAGTCTAAATAGTGTAGATTTCTGAAGAATAGAGCATCAATCGTTGTTTTTGATTTAGTCGTGGCAATTTTCCGGTCACTATTCATATCTAAACCGATATGTGATCGTCACCCCCGCCAAGAATATCAGCACCGCCATGAATGTACATAACCAACAAACTCTGTATGGAATACATGATATCCTCAACATTTTTTGGTTAGGAGATACGTAGATCGCTGAGATGACCATTTCTTTTCCATTTAATATTTTACATTAAAAAATCGGGTATCGCTAATATCAGTCAAACTCACTGTACGTGCCGTGAAATTTGTTGCACTTGTATGAAAATGTGGAGTATCGCATTCATTATAAACCGCCTGCTTTGGACTGATTGTTGCAATCACGTTCTGCAAATATTTCCGTCATGCTATATACTCTCGACTTCTCTGTTCAGGTGTTTTTGCTGTGCTTTCTGGATTGGATGATTAATTATGCACAATAATATCTCAATATCTAGCCAAGTATGAAGATGAAGCTTCAGTTATAATTTGATATCGCATTTTAGCCTTATTTCACATTCTATATTCCCGACAACGGTCGGCTGGTGTTATTGGTATATTGGTTTGTGTTTTTATTGCTGCATTATCACTATAATCAATAAATTGTTCGTGTACTGTATTTTCAACGAGATGTTGGGGCAACTACGACTCTTGGTGATGGATGTCAGCTTGAACAATAATTAATGAACTATATAAAAATATAAAAGAATAAAAAAATCTGAATACTTGAGTATGAAAATATTCACGAAACTAAAACCGACTATTACCCCTTGAAATATTTTTATTTGCGATTACATTCATAATACATACATTGCGTAGGATGCAATCCTTTTTTCGTGCTCTGTATTCTCGATTACGCTCCGCTCCAAATTTAGCCGTTTTCTAAACACGCATATTTTCCCGATCTTGTAGTTTAGACAACAATTAAATTACTCTGCGTATAATAATTTAATGGAATACTTTCGTAATTATTTGTTTTTCAGATTTTATAAAAGTAAACCTCTTACTCAACACAAAATATTACAACTCGAATTCCATTTACACTCTTACCGAAATATGCACAACAGAGCTCGCGGTCAGCTGTATGTACTTATGTGCTGCAGCCTCTTTAAAAGTATGTACATACGTTCAATGACAAAAATGATAGAATACAAGATTACGAAAAAATTGTGATTGCGAAGGTTATATTTACATAAGTATAAAACATATTGATTTTGAAAAATCAAGACGACTGAATTTTTGAATACGGCAGTGACATATCAAGCAGCTGATGTACACAACTTCGGTGTAGCCGTACTAAAACCTTTCACCTCATTGAAATTTAAATATTTTGTTAGAAGTGGAATGTTTTGTACAAAAAAGAGGAATCGTTTTATTTATTTGTTTTAAATTATAAATTTATATATAAGTGCTATTTTATGTTTCTGTTGTTAAAATAACGTTAGACTTGTTAGAGCTTAAAATTAATTTACATTTCACATATTAGTGTTAACACTACAGTTGTCCATTGTCGTCGGCAAAATTAGGAATGGCTTTAATTTAGTGACAGGGACTACTGCAAGACTGCTGCCGTGAAGTCATGTTGTTGTTTAAATAACTGTGCCCAAAAGAACGTGTGTATTGTAATATTTGACAGAAGCAGCCTGTCGCCTGTCATCGTCTATGGGTTCAGCGTTTGAGATCCGAACGAATCCGAAGTGATGTATGTATGTGTCAATGTGCAGCTAGAAGATAGCGAAATGAACCGATCAAACATATGGATTGCTACAATTTCTTTATGGATACCCAAACAGAGACGTAGCTGCTTACAGCAACCAGTAAAAAGGGTCGTAACACGGCCTTGAAAAATATGCTCTAATGCGGCCAAAGAAGTATTCACTTAAAAAAATAATGAAGTTAACATTTTTCATGTTACCATGTAAACTGCTCTGAGAGTTGTCGACGTTTTTTTTTATACATTCACTAATGAAAAATGAGATCATTCGACGATTCGTTCCAAATTTTGCCAACGTAGCTAATAGCCTCCATGAAGTCACGGAAAATAACAGAGATTTTGAGTGGAATAAATGCTCTTCAATCTCCGGATCAGCGTTTATTTTGGATGATAGTGGGTATGAAGTAGGAGGGGTGTTATCACAAGTCATTGATGGGTGTGGGATAGTTGTTGCGTATTATAGCCGGAAAATGAGAAAGCCAGAAAGAAATTATTGAGTAACCCAGAAGGAGAGTTGACACGGTGGATTGGGAGACTCCAAAATTATGACTTGGTATCACTAAACCCCGGAGATATTAAAACAAGGTATTAATTGGGTTGGTTGTTGTCAATCAGCTACGGAATAGATCGCCAACTGTGCCGAGTGTATTGCTGCTAAAGAGCCGAGGTCCAGGAGTCATGGTCAAATGAAGCGGTATAGTTCAGGTGCGGCCTTTGAGCGAATTGGCACGGATGTAGCTGGTAGCCTATCGGTAAATTAGGAAACAAATATGTTTTGGTAGTCATGGATTATTTCAGTACATGGCCAGAGGTATGTGCAATACCTAACCAAGAAGCAGAAACAGTAGCGGATGTATTCATCAAAATTTGGGTATCGAGATATGGTGTTCAAATTGAATTACATTCTGACCAATGGAAAAATTTTAAATCAGCTCTAATCCATGGGTGTCCGGTAAATCCGTACAATTGCACTAAATTCGCAGTCCGATGGCATGGTAGAACGATTCAATCGAACTTTGGAAGAATATATGCGGAAAGTTATGGATAAGTACCAAAAAGATTGGGATACCCATATATCCTTGTTCCTGATGGCTTATCGGTCTGCTGTACATGAAACAACGCGGCAGACTCCAGCAAGGTTAATTTTTGGTAATAATCTTCGACTACCGATTGATTTAAAATTTTAAATTAACGATAAAATGAAAGCAAAATACGACAAAGGCAATAAACTGTAAGGGTTTTGTTGAACGAGTTTTGGTATTGTATATAACCCGCAACAAAAGGAAGGGGTGTCTCCCAAATTACCGTGTAGTTGACAAGGATCATACCAGGTTATTAAACGACTCAACGGTGTAGATTATCGTAAATAAGAGCTACCGGATTGTGAAGCAAACACAGTTCTAATTAGAGTGCTGCTTATTAAAGAACTATAAGCAATAAGTTGTAAACTCGAATAACGAGTAACAAGCGTTAGGTTGTTTAAATTAGAAAAAAAAGATAAGTGTATAGTCATTAAATTGAGACTTTTATTTAACAATTATGTGATCGAACTCAAGAGTGAGTTGTTCGTTACAATACCTTCAGATCGCGATGCCAAAGAAATCGTAATTGTGCCTAAATTTTCGATAGGGTGGAGCCCAGAAAACGAACCTCTCGCCCTTCACGGGCAGCAGCCATTGTCATCTGTCGATTCTATTGTCATTAAGAATGGAAATATTTTTGTGCGGGCATTTAATGTCATGTAATAATCATTATCGAAATGGCATCGCGTAGGTATTATTGATCTGATGTAGCGAAAGTTTGAGCTCCTGAATGATTTAGAAATTTAATGAGGATGATGAAAACGTAGAAAGCACTTTTTCACTTACCCAGTCAATAACTTAATATGTGTATACATATTTGTGTGTAGTCAATAACTATTCGCCATCTTTAGCTAACATTTATGTTTTATTCATATACAAAATACAAAACAGAACTGTAATACCACCAAAATAACTGCTCATTGTAAGCAATGGATGGAAAGATATATATTTAGGCATATATTGCTAAACATTAATTTATGAGACACAATACGGCGGCAGACGACAGGACAAAATCTGTAAAATATTAAAATACACACGTTCTTATGGGCACAGTTATTTAGAGCAGTTGTCACTGTCGCCAAATTAAAACTATTTCTAATTTGCCTCCGACAATGAGCAGCTGTAGGGTTGCCACTAATATGTGAAATGTAAAATTACTCAAGGCTCTAACAAGTTTAACGTTATCTCACCAACAGAAGCATAAAATAGCTCTGACATATCATTTGTACTTACAAATTTTTTGCACAAGCAATTTCACTTTGCATAACCGTAGACCGAATCAGCTGATACGACCTATCTTATGAGAGCGCAATGTAAATAAACAGTCACCACCGCTTCTTCCGTCCTCTTCAACAATCTCGATTATTGGTAGTAATTAAAAAAAGAACTTATTCGAAATATTCTTAAAATAGCTCAAAACCACAGTCGGATGTGCTTATTTATAAAAAGGTAAACTCTTCTTAATGGTTGGTTTTTAGTTTTGAGCTTTTACATTATGAAAAATTATAACTAACAAACTAGATGTGTGAAAAAGCGTGTATACAAATAGAACAATGGCAACATTTGTGAAATGGAAACTGATTTCTGCGTTTCTTTTACGGGCATAAGTTTTGACAAATTTGGTTTAATACGGAGGGTAGGTACGGTAGGGAGGAATGTCGGTGACTGTTTGTGCTGTATCGCTATGGCGCCTGTCATACGTTCAATATTAATTGTGATATTTGGATCGTGATTCATTTTGGTAATTGATGGATAACGAGTGAATACTACACGTACAACAAATATCATACTCCCGTATTGCGCGGTATATTGCGACGAAAATGGATGATAGAACAAAATCGAACCGACGATATATTGCCAGAAGCAACTAGACAGCGAGTTCGTAGTTGCCAGAATGTACTAGAGGCAAAGTTTTGTTAAAAATTTACTATATAAGGGCTACCGGATTGTGCAGCAAACATAGTTCTAATGAGAGTGTTGCCGTGTAAAGAACAATTAATTTATAGCCAAAGCTCGAATAACGAGCAATAAGTGTTAAGTTGTTGAAATTAGAAATATAGATAAGTGTATAGTATTAAAATGGGACTTTAATATAACAATTCAGTGATCGAACTCAAGAGTGAGTTACAAGGTAGGCTACTTATCGAGAAATTCGTTACAATTTATTAACGTAAAGCTGTCCCTTATCGATACTGTTCCAATAGACTGCAAAACTATCTATAGACGGATAATTCGATAATTTTGTTAGTTTGAGCCTTGAAATCTACTTACTAGCTTTCAAGTTAATCACACGAACTACTTGTAAAAATGGATTTATATTGACAGCCGTGACGTATGCTGCAAACAACATGATAATCAATAATAATTTCAAGATGCCGTTGTTATGGAAACAACTCAAAATTCTTATAACTTTTGCACGAAGTTTCTAATGTAATGTATTGATTTTCTTATATTTTGACATCAATCCATAGATATATCGAAATATTAATATTCCCGACAAAAGCAAGTTATTTGTTTGCAAAACTATGTTCAAACTTGATCGTCAACTTATCACTCGACTTAAATGAGGAAATTGATATCAATACGGCTTTCAAGTTCGAAAAGTGAGAGTGTGGTAATCGAAAAGTGTGTGTGTATTGCAACTTTAAAGGAAATTTCTTGACCGCCTAACGTCCGGGTTAAGCTAGTTTAAATTAAGACACCTTGGTTTTATACCCCACACTTTTATGTAAGAATCTTTGAACTTAATTATAAACCAAAAGATGAACAATAACGGAAAACCAAAAAACAGTCACACGAAGCACAGTACACATAGATAAAATGATCCGAAACTCCTCTCTTTGCCTTCTGAAAAAGCTCATGAACTTCCAGTGCTGGCAAAGTAAACCACGAGTTCATGAGCTACTGAACAGATGACAACTAAAACAATGGACTACCACTAAGAATCCCGCAGAATTAAAAGGCGAAATCAGTGGGTGTTAAGCCCACCACTTACTTGCCACTTTATTAATTCCGCGTATGCAAATGAAATTCGAATTGTATAGTTTTCCGTTTAAAAATGTTCACAAAATTCGTTTATTTATGATGCGTAATTACAAAGGGATAATGTTAACGCAATCACTCCCTGGTCGCATACCAGTGAAGCGGTAAGAAAAATATATAAAAACTATTTATAAAAAAAAATGAGCCAAGAAAATGCGGTTACGCGCCAAAGGCAAGTTCGGTGTTCGACAATCGCTGAGAGAAGAGGCCTGTCCGCTTCGAGGACAGATGTTTTGTTCGGTGTGTTGTGTAGAGATCCTAGTCGGTGTGTGTGTGTGCGGCTGTATGATGAGTTGTGTGTGGTGTGCGGGTGTTTTGCTGTTTCCAGGTGTGGTGTGTGTGCCAGTGTTGTCTTGTGTGTGGTGTGTCTGAGTTCTTCTGGGCGGGAATTTCAACTCATTTTTCCCGGCCCCCCTAGGCGAATGTTCAGCCTAGCAGTCGCTGTAGCTGTTGCAACGTTGCCACAACGTTGCTGAGTCCGGACGTGCGGCGATAGTTCGGCCTACGCCTAGTCAGTGCTACGTTGTGCTGACGCCATGGACGGGACTCCGATCGCGGTGCCGTTCTTCGGCGACGTGCCACACGATTGGTTTGCTGCGGTCGGTTTGCGCCGCGGATTCGTGGGGCAGGCTGCCGACTGACCTCTCGCCGCGGAGTACGGTGAAGCAACGTGTGATGCTGCCTGCCACACATTTGGCACAAAGCACCGAGGTTGCATTCCTGCGTCGTGTGTGTATGTGCCAGACAATTGTTGCAATGCCCATGCGCCTGGGCAACCCGCTGGCGTTGTGTCGGTGACATGCCCTTGAAGAGCCCACAGTGCTGCAACTTGTGTGGACGGCAACAAAGGGGGTATCGGATGCGATGGGGCGCCTCTGGTGGAGACGGAACGGCTGCGGATGCTCGAATACTATGCGGTGCGGTTGCGGCTGGTGTTCTGGGCGCCGCGGTTGGCATAATCCCAAGGCGAAGCACAGTGATGGCCGATCGCACTGTTGGCGTTGGGGTGGAATGCATCTCAGTATCCATAACTATCTGTATGGAGAAAAAGGCGTGTTTAGTTACGATTCAGTGGTATAGAGTATGGATATCTTTCTATATATGACCAACTTTATTTGGTTTGGTGATCGTATTAGTCTACCCATTATTTTATTAGTATATATGATTATAATTTGTCATATTATATTTGCGGTTTTTTATTTCTGTTTTCGGTTATTTAGACGGATATTTCGATTTTTTTCTTGTAGGTATTATTGAACGGATGGTTTACTACATGCGTTTTCGCTATTATTTGAGATTGGCAGGAAGCATAGTTTAACGAGCGGTCTGGTTAGCGTTCCGTTTCGAGTACAAAGGTCAACTACTTGTATATGACCGTCGGAACCATGATGTAGCTTCTCTATGCAACCAAGTCGCCATTCTGTAGGGGGAAGACAATCGTCATTAATTAAGACAAAATCTCCAAGCTTTGGCGCCTTTTCGGGAGTTTTCCAGCGGTACCTTTTATGAAGGTCCTTTATATACTCCTCCTTCCATTGGCGGCTGAAATCATGATGGAGAATTTTAATTCTTTCCCATCTATTTTGTAAGGATAGCGACTCCACGCCTGGCTCAGGTCCGGCCAGAAGGGGTGCTCCTTTTAGAAAGGGCCGTGGAGTTAGGGCTGAAAGATCTGAGGGATCTTGCGAGAGTGTCGTTAGTGGCCGTGAATTGAGAACGGCTTCAATGCGAATTAATTATTTTGTAAATTCTTCATAATTAAATTTGTAGTTTCCAGCTACTTTCTTAAAGTGGGATTTGAAGCTTTTTACAGCTGATTCCCATAAACCACCCATATGAGGAGCGCTTGGAGGGATAAACTGCCAGTTAATACCTTGGGTTGCGTACTTTTGTACAATTTCAGGTGAGACTTGTTTGACAAAATTCACAAACTGTTTTTCTGTGGCTCTTTGAGCTCCTATAAATGTCTTGCCATTGTCGCTCATGAGTTTTGACGAAAAAACCGCGTCGTCCGACTAAGCGAGCAAATGCCGCGAGAAAAGCCTCCTTTGTCAGATTCGTACATAGCTCGAGGTGCACTGCTTTTGTCGTGAAACAGACAAAGACAGCCACATAGCCTTTCATGAGGGTGGGAGACCTTAACATGGATGCCTTTATCTGAAAAGGCCCAGCAAAGTCGACACCGGTAATGGTGAAAGGCAGAGCGAAGTTACAGCGTTCCGGTGGAAGTGCTGCCATAATCTGCGTTCGCATCTTCTGCTTATGCATAGTGCAGATCTTGCACATGAAAATGCATTTCTTTATTTTCTGCTTGAGTCTTGGAATATAAAACTCTTGACGGACGATTTGTTGCATGAGGCGATGTTCCGCGTGTAGCAATAGCACATGGACATAGTTAAGGTATAAGGTGGCAAGTTGCGATTTCTCTGGGATAACTATGGGATGACGTTCGTTATACGTCGGGCTTGAATTGGCAAGCCGTCCATTCACACGAAGAAGACCTTTCGTGTCGAGGAATGGGTTTAGAACTAAGAGGGTACTTCTCTTGTCGATAGGTTTTGATTCTCTCAAAAGTAATATATCGCGGCTGAAGTAGCGCGCTTGCGTAGATGCGATAAGAGCGACCTTTGCTTTTTGTAAGTCTAGGTGCGTCACTGTATCGCATTGGGAGTGTAATGAAGTTACTCCCTTAAGTTTAATTTTGAGTCGCTCTATGAACTTGAGCATGTAAGCGATTACCTTGAGTGCTCGGGGATACGATGAAAATCGTTCGAGGACGTCAGTATCATACACTGTTGTGTGAAAAGAGTCGATTTTTCGACTTTCTGGGGCAATTATATTGCGCATGGGCGATTGTGGCCAAGAAACGGGAGATTCTGTTAACCATCGGGGGCCATTCCACCAGAGGGTGGTGGTGGCAAGATGCAGGGGTTTGCATCCTCTCGTACCTAGATCAGCAGGATTGTCAGCACTGGCTACATGTCGCCAAGTGGCTGATCCTACTAGGTCAAGTATTTGAGACGTTCGGTTGGAAATATACGTCTTCCATGCATGTGGTGGTTTTTCTAACCAGGCTAGTACAATTTCGGAATCGGACCATAGATATAATTTATATTGTGCCATGTTTAAATGCGTTTGTACGATGGACACGAGTTTGGCTAGTAGTAGCGCTCCACATAATTCAAGTCGTGGCAGACTTATTGTTTTTAAAGGAGCCACTTTTGCTTTTGCTACTAGTAAGTGGCATGTGGTCGCAGTGTCATTTTGTGTGCGAACATATATAGTTGCGCAATATGCCTTTTCAGACACGTCACAGAAGCCGTGTAGTTCGACTTTGTGCTCTGGGGCATAATTTACCCATCGTGGGATTTGTATCTGTGAGATATCGTTTAGATTGTTTGCAAACTGGGACCACTTTTCTAAACAAAGTGGTTTTACTTGTTCGTCCCAGTCGGTTCCATCTAGCCATAATTCTTGTATTAGAATTTTTGCTTGTAGCATAACTGGCGAAAGCCATCCTGCGGGATCGAAAAGTTTCGCCACAGGGGATAGAATTTCTCGCTTCGTTATGGCGGATAATGCAGATATTGACTCTGTAGTGTATGAAAACTGGTCAGATATCGCATTCCATTTAATTCCCAGACTTTTTGTTGTACTTTCCTTTTCGAATTTAAGGAAATTAGTATCTAACAAATTTTCATGTGGTATATTTTTAAGAATATTAGGGTGGTTCGCCGTTATCTTTTTCAACGGAAACCCTGCGGTATTTAGGGCTTGTATCACTTGTGATAGTGACTCGTATGCTTGTGGAAGACTGTGACTTCCAGACAAGATATCGTCAACATACGTTTGTGTTTTTAACACCTGAGTTGCCAGAGGAAATTCTGACTTGGTGTTTTCTGCTAATTCGTGCAGTATTCGGATGGCTAGATATGGAGCACAGTTGACTCCAAAGGTAACTGTTTTAAGTTTATAGTCGCGTAGTGGACTATTGGGAGATTTTCGGAAAATAATTCGCTGAAAATCTTGATCGTCTTGATGTACGACTATTTGTCTTTACATTTTTTCGACGTCTCCGTTATATACGTATTTGAATATACGCCAATTTAAAATTAGTAGCATTAAATCTGGTTGGAGCGTGGGTCCCGTAAATAGGATGTCATTTAGGGAATTCCCCGAGCTAGTAGATCTTGATGCATTAAAAACAACTCTTACTTTAGTTGTTTTTTTGTCTGGCTTTACTACTGCGTGATGAGGCAAGTAAAATGAGTAATATTTGCCATTTATGATTTTTTCGCATGGACTAACTTTCTCCATGTGGGCTAAATGGAGATATTCTTCCAACACACCATCATATACTGGTTTGAGTTCGCCTTTTTTAAGTAGGTTTTTTTCCATACTTTGAAACTGCTGTATTGCAGAGGTGCGAGAGTGACCTAAGGCGATGGTGTTGGGAAATTGTTGTTTTAGTGGTAGTCGTACGACGTACCGACCATTATCTGATCTAGTAGTTGTGGCTTTGTAAAAGTCTTCACAATACTAATCTTCAGGGGTTGTGATTGATATGGGGGGGGGGTTCTTCTAACTCCCAAAATTTTTTCAATTGTGAATTGAAGTATTCGTTTGAGATTTCCTCAACCTGAGTGGTCATGGTGGTAACTGATTCCGAAACTAGTCCACTTAGGATCCACCCAAAAATAGTGTTTTGTGCCAGAAGTGTATTTGAAATTTTCTCAATACCTTCGGGTATTTTCTATGGTATGAGATCGCTGCCTAATAGAAGGTCTATTTGAGCGGGAGTGTTGCAGTTGGAATCTGCTAGCTTTAGGTGTGAAACCTTTTGCCAATGCTTGCTATTTATGTGATAGCTTGGAAGCATATTTGTAAGTTGCGGTAAGACTATAGCTTCTGCCTGTATGTGCTTGGGGGGAAATTAGGGTAATGGGGCAGATTTTATTTGAATTTTGGACAACTCTTCCACCCATTCCCGTGATTTCAAAATTGGCTAGTTTTGTTAGCAGTTGTAGCCTATTTTGAGCCCTAGACGCTATCAATGATCGTTGTGATCCTTGGTCTATTAAGGCTCTAAGTTTAAACAGCTCTCCTCGGTGTTCGATGGAGACGACTGCTGTGGGTAGTAGTACTCTACTTTGAATTTCGCTGTGTAGCGTTTGGGTTTTTATTGCCTTTGAGCAGGTGGTGCTTCTTGGCAATTTTCGGTATTTTGGTCTTCGGGATTTGCTGTTCCAACTAAACCCGTGGCTCTTTTCATATTTGCGCTGTTTGGGGGTGATCTGGAAAAATTGTTATAATGAAGCATAGAATGATGTCGTTTATGACAATAAACGCAATTAAATTTGCTTCCGCACTCTTTAAGTGTATGCGCATGTGACAAGCAGTTTGTACAAAGTCTTTTTGTTTTTACAAAATTGTTTTGGTCGATAATATTAAATTTTTTGAATCTCTCGCAAAATTTGAGCTTATGCCCTCCTGTACATAGTTCGCATGACGTTTGTTTGTACTGTTCGGATGTGAACGTTTGATTTTTGAAGAAGCTTCTATTTAAATTGTTGTTGCTACTGGCTTGGGGTCTGTGGAAGCTTCTATTTAGTTCATGTTGAACAGGTTTTGTTCTGACCATTTTTTGATCTACCCTTTCTGCAATTTCATATTGGGTAGTTAGAAAATCTTTCATTTGTTGTGGGGCATTTTCTTCGTGATGAGAGCGATTGCTCCCACAAAAGTAACGATTTTTCTGGTAAAGCGGCGGTGCATATATTTACCAGTATTGGGTCCCAGCTGTCTGTGGGAATATTTTGTGTCGATAGAACGGACAAGCAATTAGAAACAGTGGATTGCAGTTTTATAAACTCTTCACTTGTTTCCTTTTGAATCTTAGGCAAGTTCAATAGTATCGTTACTTGCTTATCGACCAATATTCTCTCATTTTAATATCTAGATTTAAGACCTTTTGTTTTGTATCGGAGGTGATACGATTTTTGTGCATTTGATAATTTTGGGGGGTTCATGTAAACGGCTGTAAACATGTCCCGGAAGGACGGCCATTGTTCGTATCCACCATGAAATATTTCTGTGTCACATGCGGGCACCTTGAGATAGATGCCTGAACTTGCCTCTTGACTTTGTACTTGTGGCAGCTCTACTCGCTGATGTGGAGTAGGTGCAATTGCTTTTATTAGCTTCAGCTGATCGGAAATCATAGCTTTAGTGTCTTCGAACTGGTCTAAGCAGTTTTCATATTTGGCGTAAGCCGAGGACTTAAAATTTTCTGGTAGATCTGATTCGTCAGATTGTACTATGGCGTCATATGAAGCTTGGAGACGTATCCAAAAATTGTCGAGATTTTCTTTTTTGATTTCTAATGCCGATTCAGAATTATCTTGAATCGGAGCAGATGAAAATCGAGTGCAGTATCTTATCAAACTGTCACTCTCAGCAATGAATTTACTGTATGTAATGTCTTTCCCCCTTTTTTGTTTTGTAGCACCTTGCTTTGAGCGTGTAGCTTCTGCAGGTGTACATGGACTTTTTTCGTCCGAAATCATTTTTGGTACTCTTAATAATTGTGTAGATTTAGAATCTTTCGAATCTGCGTTCATTTAAAAAAATAAAAAAAATTCAATTAATCAAATGATTTCTCTCAGTGTAAACTGATTAAATTTAAGCGAAATTCGTAATTTTAACGCGTAATCTCTTTTATCTAAATAAGAGATTACTAATTCTCTCGGTTTATTTTTATTTTTTATTTTTTTTTTAAATATGCATATTATGTGTCTAAATTTTTTCGGTAAAACCCGAAATACCGCAAATAAAACAGTTTAGCAACCGTTTTTGAAAACCGTAATAAATATACATATACCCTTCAGTAATGAGGTACAAAATGGAATCGATACAACTCACTTGAATATCCGTCAAGGGATTTTGGGGACTATAGCCTGTATTTTGTATGTGGATGCCTGCTGATGTATCCAATCCTTCCCTGGGATGTTCCTTGAGGTTTTTGATTGGTTTTTGTTGTATTAATTTCGCGCCCGTTTTATATTTTAATATGTATATATACATGTATATGGGTTTTAATTCGCGCCCGTTTTCAGTTTAATTTTGTGTTTTGTTTTTCCGCGCCCTTTTTTTTTGGTTTTTTTTTTTTTTTTTTTTTTGTCACTGCACTGTTATATTATGCACCAAAAGCATATGTATATATATATAAATTATTATTATTTTTTTTTTTCATTATAGTGCCATTCGGAATGGCTCGAAGGACCAATGTTAAGCCCACCACTTTCTTGCCACTTTATTAATTCCGCGTATGCAAATGAAATTCGAATTGTATAGTTTTCCGTTTAAAAATGTTCACAAAATTCGTTTATTTATGATGCGTAATTACAAAGGGATAATGTTAACGCAATCACTCCCTGGTCGCATACCAGTGAAGCGGTAAGAAAAATATATAAAAACTATTTATAAAAAAAATGAGCCAAGAAAATGCGGTTACGCGCCAAAGGCAAGTTCGGTGTTCGACAATCGCTGAGAGAAGAGGCCTGTCCGCTTCGAGGACAGATGTTTTGTTCGGTGTGTTGTGTAGAGATCCTAGTCGGTGTGTGTGTGTGCGGCTGTATGATGAGTTGTGTGTGGTGTGCGGGTGTTTTGCTGTTTCCAGGTGTGGTGTGTGTGCCAGTGTTGTCTTGTGTGTGGTGTGTCTGAGTTCTTCGGGGCGGGAATTTTAACTCATTTTTCCAGTGGGTAATTTGTGAGATCAGATTTTTTGGTGACTTTTACGAATATTTCTAATCTTTATTTAAAGAGTTTTAATATAGTTTTTTTTTTTAAAAAGAGCAGGTATTTTGTCGCAGAGTATTGTTTTGCTTAGCAGCACCAATCAATATCAACGTCAACGCAACGTATATACATATTTTAGTTAGAATTCACAGCAAATGTAATTATGTAAACTTTGACTTCCAAATAAATTATAGAAAGATATTTGATTATTCAGTATATAAAAACTAACATGTACATTTAAAGCTTTTTTAAAACTTGTAAGTGTTTTGAAATATTAAAATATTTTGTTAAATTTAGTTTTAAACATAAATTTTAAAAATCTTTTGTGATTAAAATATACACGTTCATATATTTGGACGTCATTTAGGATATTTAGCTCGTTAAACTAATTTTAATTATGTATATTTTTCTGTAAAATGGAAACCGAATATATAATAATATACCCAAGAAATATATTAAAAAATCTCTAAACTTATTTCTTTACTTGGTGGCACCACTGTCAAATGTTATAAAAAATGTGGATTTTGACAGCGCTCTCTCGAATCAAAGAGTTTCGGATCATTTTATCCATGACAGTACACGTGATAGAAGTGCTTACTTCTTTACGGACTAATTGAGAGGGGGGGAAAGAAAGAGAGAGAAAGAGTTGTATCGTACATATTACAGGGATAATCGAAATAATAATATGGGGAATACAAATTTAATATTTAATTTATTTCTTCAATTTGCACATTATCTTCAGTCAGGTATAGGTATAGCGTATATTATGGCTCTATGGTAACTGAAATATGAAACAGTCTAAATAGTGTAGATTTCTGAAGAATAGAGCATCAATCGTTGTTTTTGATTTAGTCGTGGCAATTTTCCGGTCATTATTCATATCTAAGCCGAATTTTTGACGCAGAAAGTGAAGTAGTGGCAGCGACGCATCCTCCGCAAACTTTACATTGAAGTCACCACCGAAAATCAATGGTATGTGATCGTCACCCCTATCAGCACCGCCATGAATGTACATAACCAACAAACTCTGTATGAAATACATGATATTCTCAACGTTTTTTTGGTTAGGAGATACGTAGATCGCTGCGATGACCATTTCTTTTCTATTTAATATTATACATTTATATATCTGGTCTCGCTAATATCAGTCAAACTCACTGTACGTGCCGTGAAATTTGTTGCAATTGTATGAATATGTGGAGTATCGCATTCATTATAAATAATATAATATATCGCGAAACTCTGTTCAGGTGCTTTTGCTGTGCTTTCTGGATTGGATGATTAATTTTGCACAATAAGATATCTCAATATCTAGCCAAGTATGAAGATGAAGCTTCAGTAACAATTTGATATTGTATGGCTTTCTTTCGCATTCTATATTACCGACAACGCTCGGCTGGTGTTATTGGTATTTTCGTTTGTGTTTTATTACTGCATTATCACTATAATCAATAAATTGTTCGTGTACTGTGTTTTCAACGAGATGTTGTGAGGGCAAATAGGACTCTTGATGATGGATGTCAGCGTGTACAATAATTAATGAAATAAATATCTTGAGTATGAAAATATTCACAAAACTGAAAACGACTATTGCCCCTTGAAATATTTTTATTTGCAATTACATTAAAATACAAACATTGGCGTTATTAAGAATATTTTTTCGTGATCTGTATTCCCGATTACGCTCCGCTCCTGATTTAGCCGTTTTCTGAACACGCAAATTTTCTCGATCTTGTAATTTAGACAACAATTAAATTACTCTGCGTATAATAATACAATGGAATACTTACGTACTTATTTGTTTTTCAGATTTTGTAAAAGTAAAACTATCACTTAACACAAAATATTATAACACAAATTTTGATTACACTTTTACCGAAATATACACAACAGTGCACGCGGTCAGCTGTATGTACTTATGTGCAGCAGCCACTTTAAAAGTATGTACATACGTTCAATGACATAAATGAGAGAATACAAGATTACGAAAAAATTGTGTTTGCGAAGGTTGTATTTATAGAAGTATAAATATATTAATTTTGAAAAATCAAGAGGACTGAACATTTTGTATACGGCAGTAACATATCAAGCAGCTGATGTACACAATTTTGGTGTAGCCGACCTAAAACCTTTCAGCTAATTGAAATTTAAATATTTTGTTCAAATTGGAATTTTTTGTGCAAAAAAAGTAATAGTTCGATTTATTTGTTTTGTTTCTGTTGGTAATATAACGTTAGACTTGTTAGAGCTTTAGATAATTTTACCTTTCACATATTAGTGGGAACACTACAGTTGTCCATTGTCGTCGGTAAAATTAGGAAAGGCTTTAACACACACATAGCTGCTTACAGCAACCAGTAAAATGGGTCGTGACACGGCCTTGAAAAATCACTCTAATGCGGCCAAAGAAGTATTCACTGAATGAAGTTAACATTTTTCGTGTTACCATATAAACTGCTCTGAGAGTTGACGACTTTTATTAATGCATTCAATTATGAAATATGAGATCATTTATCGACGACTCGTTCCAAATTTTGCCAGCGTAGCTAATAGCCTCTATGAAGTCACAGAAAATAGCAGAGCAGTGTTTATTTTGGATACGGATTTGGTATCACTAAAATCTTGGAGATATTAAAACAAGGATTTTATTGGTACGGATCCAGCTGGTCCATTTCCTATCGGTAAATTAAGAAACAAATATGTTTTGGTAGTTATGGATTATTTCTGCAAATGGCCAGAGGTAGACGCAATTCCTAACCAAAAAGCAAAAACAGTAGCGGATGTATTCATCAAAAATTGCGTATCGAGATATGGTGTTCCAATTGAATTACATTTCGACCAATGAAAAATTTAAAATCAGCCAGGAGATGTGCCAGAAACTGAGTATCCGGAAAATCCGTACAATTGCACTACATTCGCAGTCCGATGGCATGGTAGAACGATTCAATCAAACTTTGGAAGAACATTTGTGGAAAGTTGTGGACAAATATCAAAAAGATTGGGATACCCATATATCCTTGTACCTGATGGTTTATCGGTCTGCTGTACATGAAACAACGGGGCAGACTCCAGCAAGGGTAGTTTTTGGTAATGATCTTCGACTACCGATTGATTTAATGAAATTGAAATTAACGCCAACGGAGGAAGGGATGCTAAGGAGTTCAACAGCATCCTAGAAGAGGAATTGAGGGATATATATGCTATGGTAAGACAGCGCACCAAAATTATAAACGATAAAATTAAAGCAAAATACAACAAAGGCAATAAACTCTGAGGGTTTTTTTGAATGAGTTTGGGTATTGTTATATAAACCGCAACAAAAGAAAGGGGTGTCTCCCAAATTACAGTGTAGTTGACAAGGACCATACCAGGTTATTAAACGACTCAACGGTGTAGATTATCGCATTCAGACTATTGGAAGAGGATAGAATAAACCGAAGGTAGTTCATCTGGAATGGCTTGCAGCGTTTGGTACTGCTAATATGTCTAATCGGGACGATCAGACTAGGGCGGAGGGCAGTGTGGCGAACATGAATGTCAGACCAAAATAGGATCGACTATCAACTCGATAGCGAAATTCGTAGTTGGCAGAATGTTTGAGTGGCGAATTTTTGCTAACAATCTACTAAGTATGAGCTACCGGATTGTGAAGCAAACACAGTTCTAATTAGAGTGCTGCTTATTAAAGAGCTATAAGCAATAAGTTGTAAACTCAAATAACGAGTAATAAGCGTTAGGTTATTTAAATTAGAAACAAAACATAAGAGTATAGTAATTTAATTGGGACTCTTATTTAAGAATTAGGTGATCGAACTGAAGAGTGTGTTGTTCGTTACAAGATCCTCAGATTGCGGTGCCAAAGAAATCGGAATTGTGCCTATATTTTCGATACGGTGGAACTCATAAAACAAGTTTAACGTTATCTCACTAACAGAAGCTTAAATTAGCTCTGACGTATTATTTGTATTTACTAATTTTTTGCACACAAAATTTCCTTTTGCACAATTTTTTATTTGTCATTGAAGTGAAAGATAATATGGCGATACCGTCTTAAAAACATTCATGAAGCTGGCTTCAAAACGCCTTAAGCAGGCAAGAAGATTGCCCTGTCTCTAGGTCGTGTTGTGCAGTCGTCTATGTGCTTAAGACTTAACAATGTGTTGCCGCTTCGTAATGCCCAAACAGTTACCGACGCAAAACCATAGACCGAATCAGCTGATACGACCTATGAGAGCGCAATGTAAATGAACAGTCACCATCGCTTCTACCGTCCCCTTCAACACACCGTACGCAGGAATGCCGGTGACTGTTGGTGCTATAACGCTATGACGCCTGTCATACGTTCAGTATTAATTGTGATATTTGAATCGTGATTCATATTGGTAATTTATGGATAAGGAGTGAATACTACACGTACAACTAATATCATGATCCCGTATTGTGACGAAAATGGATGATGGAACAAAATCGAACCGACGATAAATTGGCAGAAGCAACTAGACAGCCAGTTCGTAGTTGCAAGAATGTTTCAGAGGCAAAGTTTTTTTAAAGATTTACTATATAAGGGCGACCGGATTGTGCAGTAAACATAGTTCTTATGAGAGTGTGGCCGTGTAAAGAGAAACTAATCTATAGCCAATAGTTGTAAGCTCGAATAACGAGCAATAAGGGTGCATTCGAGATGACAATCACGACAGCAGTGTTGCAACTTTGTCAAAGTATCAAGTTCTGCGTGAATTTTTGGCAACACGTGCATTAGCAACGCCTTCTACTGTCACTTTTTGCACGCAATTTATGCAAATAATCGGCAACACTAAATTTTGTCTGCACATCAGCAGAGTATGAGCAAATATGCAACACAGTACAAGAAGAATAGAGCAACAATCGTTGTTTTTTATTTACTCGTGGCAATTTTAGGGTCATTATTCATATCTAAACCGAATTTATCACGAAGAAAGTCAAGTAGTGGCAGGGACGCATCCTCCACAAAATTTACATCAAAGTCACCACCGAGAATCAATGATTTGTGATCATCACCCCTGCCAAGAATATCATTGATTATTTTACATTTATATATTATATCTGGTATCGCTAATTTTAGTCAAACTCACTGTACGTGCAGTTAAATTTATTGCACTTATATGAAAATGTGGGGTATCGCATTCATTATAATAGATCGCGAAACCTCCTGCTTTGGATTGATTGTTGCAATAACGTTCTGCAAATATTTCTGTCGTGCTCTATACTCTCGACTTCTCTGTTCAGGTGTTTTTGCTATGCTTTCTGGATTGGATGAATAATTATGCACAATAAGATATCTCAATATCTAGCCAAGTATGAAGATGAAGCTACAGTTATAATTTGATATTGTATTTTAGCTTCTTTCGCATTCTATATTTCCGACAAGGGTCGGCTGGTGTTTTTGGAATTTTCGTTTGTGTTTTTATTACTGCATTATCACAAAATCAATAAATTGTTCGTGTACTGTATTTTCAAAGAGATGTGAGGGCAAATACGACTCTTGGTGATGGATGTCAGCTTGTACAATAATTAATGAACTATATAAAGATATAAATGAATAAACAAATTTGAATACTTGAGTATGAAAATATTCACGAAACTGAAAACGACTATTGCGACTTGAAATATTTTTATTTGCAATTACATTAAAATACAAACATGGGCATGCAATATTTTTTCGTGATCTGTATTAACGATTACGCTCCGCTCCTGATTTAGCCGTTTTCAGAACACGCATATTTTCTCGATCTTGTAATTTAGACAACAATTAAATTACTCTGCATATAATAATACAATAAAATACTTACGTACTTATTTGTTTTTCAGATTTTGTAAAAGTAAAACTATCACTTAAAACAAAATATTATAACACAAATTCCGTTTTTACTTTTACCGAAATATACACAACAGTGCACGCGGTCAGCTGTATGTACTTTTGTGCAGCTCTTTAAAAGTATGTACATACAATACGTTCAATGACAGAAATGATAGAATACAAGATTACGAAAAATTGGTTTGCGAAGGTTGTATTTATATAAGTATGAATATATTAATTTTGAAAAATCAAGACGACTGCACAACACGACAGCGAACTCTGTCGGCAAATGTCGTCTTGAAACCAGCTTCTTCAACAATTTGAATACGGCAGTGACATATCCAGCAGCTGATGTACACAATTTCGGTGTAGCCGTACTAAAACCTTTCAGCTCATTGAAATTTAAATATTTTGTTCAAATTGGAATTTTTTGTGCAAAAAAAGTAGTAGTTCGATTTATTTGTTTTGTTTTTGTTGGTCAAATAACGTTCGAATTGTTAGTGCTTTAAATAATTTTACATTTCACATACACTACAGTTGTCCGTGACACGGCCTTGAAAAATCACTCTAATGCAGCCAAAGAAGTATTCACTTAAAAAAATAATGAAGTTAACATTTTTCATGTTACCATATAAACTGCTCTGAGAGTTGACGACGTTTTTTTATGCATTCACTTATGAAATATAAAATCATTTATGGACGATTCGTTCCAAACTTAGGCAGCGTAGTAATAGCCTCCATGAAGTCACGGAAAATAGCAGAGTTTTTGTGTGGAATAAGTGCTCTTCAAACTCCGGATCAGCGTTTATTTTGGATATGGATTTGGTATCACTAAAACCTTGGAAATATTAAAACAAGGATTTTATTGGGTTGGTTGTCGTCAATCAGCTACGGAGTAGATCGCCAATTGTGCCGAATGCATTGCTGCTAAAGGGCCGAGGTCCAGGAGTTATGGTCAGATGAAGCGGTACATTTCGGGTGCACCCTTTGAGCGAATTGGAACGGATCAAGCTGGTCCATTTCCTATCGGTATATTAAGAAACAAATATGCTTTAATAGTTATGGATTATTTCAGCAAATGGCCAGAGGTATACGTAATTCCTAACCAAGAAGCAGAAACAGTAGCGGATGTATTCATCAAAAATTGGGTATCGAGATATGGTGTTCCAATTGAATTACATACTGACTAATGGAAAAATTTTAAATCAGCTCTAATCCAGGAGATGTTCCAGAAACTGAGTATCCGGTAAATCCGTACAATTGCACTACATTCGCAGTCCGATGGCATGGTAGAACGATTCAATCAAACTTTGGATGAACATATGCGAAAAGTTGTGGATATATATGATGGCTTATCGGTCTGCTGTACATGAAACAACGGGGCAGCCTCCAGCAAGGGTAATTTTTGGTACTGATCTTCGACTACCGATTGATTTAATGAAATTGAAGTTAACGCCAACCGAGGAAGGAATGCCAAGGAATTCAACAGCATCCTAGAAGTGGAAATGAGGGATATACATGCTATGGTAAGACAGCGCACCAAAATTTTGAGCGATAAAATGAAAGCAAAATACGACAAAAGCAATAAACTGTGAGGGTTTTGTTGAATGAGTTTGTTTATTGTTATATTACCCGCAAAAAAGAAAGGGGTGTCTCCCAAATTACAGTGTAGTTGACAAGGACCATACCAGTTTATTAAACGATTCAACGGTGTAGATTATCGTAAGTAAGAGCTACCGGATTATGAAGCTTACACAGTTTTAATTAGAGGGCTGCTTATTAAAGAACTATAAGCAATAAGTTGTAAACTCGAATAACGAATACTAAGCGTTAGGTTGTTTAAATTAGAAACAAAAGATAAGTGTATAGTCATTAAATTGGGACTTTTATTTAACAATTATGTGATCGAACTCAAGAGTGAGTTATTCGTTACAATACCTTCAGATCGCGATGCCAAAGAAATCGTAATTGTGTCTAAATTTTCGATAGGGTGGAACCCATAAAATGAACCTGTCGCACCTCACGGGCAACAGCCATTGTCATTTGTCATTTCTATTGTCATTAAGAATGGAAGTATTTTTGTGCGGGCATTTAATGTCATGTAATAATCATTATCGAAATGGCATCGCTTAGGTATGTTTGATCTGGTGTAGCGAAAGTTTGAGCTCCTGAACGATTTAGAAATTTAATGAGGATGATGAAAACGTATAAAGCACGTTATCACTTACCCAGTCAATACTTTAATATGTGCATACATATATATGTGTATTCAATAACTATTCTCCATCTTTAGCTAACATATATGTTGTATATAGGTATATATGTTTTCGCTCCATATTTTCAGTAGAAATGAAAACAGAACTGTCAAACCACCAAAATAACTGCTCATTGTTTGCAATGGATGAAACACAATAAGACTTTAGACGACAGGAAACATCTGTCAAATATTAAAATACACACGTTCTTGTGGGCACAGTTATTTAGAGCAGTTGTCTCAGTCGCCAAATTAAAACTATTTCTAATTTTTTATGTTTCATTGAAGTTAAACATAATATGGCGCTACCGTCTACAAAATGTTCATGTAGCTGGCTTCAAGACGGCTTTTGCTGGCACGAAAATTGCCCTGTCGTTAGGTCGTGCTGTGCTGTCGCCTATGTGTTTAAGGCTTAACAATGTACAGTCTCCTCTAGCAATATTGTTAGAATACAGATGTTTAGAAATTTTTAATTGCCTGTCGAGATGCTCGGCATCGTCGCGCATCGTAATGGCACAAGCAGTCACCGATGCAAAGCCGTAGACCGAATCAGCTGATACGACCTATCTTATGAGAGCGCAATGTTAATGAACAGTCACCACCGCTTCTATCATCCCCTTCAACAGACTGTACGGTAGGATATCCGCAAAAGTTGGATTTTTTCGCCAGAAACGAGTGAGCTCAGAGTGAGAGAGCAATTTCTTGCAACACGGGGTTACCAATCTCAATTATTTGTAGTAATTAAAAAGTTAACTTAATCGAAATACTCTTGAAATAGCTCAAAATCACAGTCGGATACACTTACTTATAAAAAAGAGTTAACTCTTTTTAATAGTTGGATTTTAGTTGTGAGCTTTTACATTATGTAAAATTATAACTAACAAACTAGATTTGTGAAAAATCGTGTATACAAATAGAACAATGGAAACATTGGTAAAAATGGAAACAAAAGAGAAGAACTGATTTCTGCGTTGCTCCTACGAGCATAACTTTTGACAAATTTGGTTAAATACGGGCGGTAAGTACGGAAAGGAGGAATGTCGGTGACTGTTTGTGCTATAACGCTATGGCGTCTGTCATACGTTCAATATTAATTGTGATATTTGGATTAGTGATTCATTTTGGTAATTGATGGTAACGAGTGAATACTACACGTGCCACAAATATCATGATCCCATATTGCGCGCATTATATTGTGACTAAAATGGAGGATAGAACAAAATCGAACCGCCAATAAATTGCCTGAAGCAACTAGACAGCGAATTCCTAGTTGCCAAAATGTTCTAGATGCAAAGTTTTGTTAAAGATATACTATTTAAGGGCTACCGGATTGTGCAACAAACATAGTTCAAGAGTGAGTTACAAGGTAGGCTACTTATCGAGAAATCCGTTACAATTTATTAACGTAAAGCTGTTCCGTATCGATACTGTTCCAATAGAGCTGCAAAACTATCTATAGACGGATAATTCGATATTTTTATTAGTTAGATTCTTGAAATCTACTTACTATCTTTCAAGTCGATCACACGCCGTGACGTATGCTGCAAACAACATGATAATCAATAACAGTTTCAAGATGATTATAACGAAATATTAAAATTCCCGACAACAGCATGTCAATTGTTTGCAAAACTATGTGATCAGCTGTGCAAACTTGATCGTCAACTTGCCACTCGACTTAAATGAGGAAATTGATATCAAGACGGCTTTCAAGTTCGAAAAGTGAGAGTGTGGTAATAGAAAAGTATGAGTGTACGCTAGTTTAAATTAAGAAACATTGGCTTTATACCCCTCACTTTTATGTGAGAATCTTTGAATTTATTTGTAAACCAAAACATGAATAATAACGGAAAACAAAAAAAAAAAGTCGCACAAGCACAGTACACGTGATAGAAGTGCATACTTATTTACGGATTAATTGAGGGTGGGAGAAAGAAAGAGAGAGAAAGAGTTATATTATCGTACATATTACAGGGATAATCGAAATAATAAGATTAGATGATTTAATATTTTAATAGCACTCACACATAAGAAAGAAAAATGTCCGTGTTACCAAATGTCTAACAAAATTTATTAACGATATTATAAACTTAATAATGCTTATTTCCTCTTTTAAGCTTAAACATTTATTTGTATATTTCGGGGGTCGATGCATTTATACGGATTGAACGAAGCCGTATCGTTGTCGATCGAAAAGGTATATAGCGCCGAATTGCTGTTGTAATCGAAAAATGTTGACATGGTTCTTGGGATAGTGGACGAATTGAATTATCGCGCTCTTGATCGGTTTCGTATAGCAGTGCAAAAACGAATACTGAACCTCTGATGTGGGGGCCATCCTTTTTGTTGCTTGGCGGTATGGGGTGTCGTCGTGTGGTGGTGTTCTCATTTGTGGTGTGTATTATTAGGGCGCGCCATTTTTTTCTGGGTAGAGTGGTGTGGAATGTAAATGGAGGCTTAACTCATTTAACCATCCTGAGCCCGAATATTTTGCCTAGTTTTACACATATTTACTAAAATGGTATATGTGTGTATTTCGGCATGCTGCTCTGAAGTAGCCGAAAGCGCGGGGGTGTCACATGGTGATGGCGTAATATTATATCCATATTGACTTGTGTGTATAAAACGGATTTGCTTTTAAAAACATATTTTGAATGCGTTTTGATGTGCATGTAAGTGCTTTAAGGTAAGCAACTATATTTTGCGGGTTTTTGAGGTTGTAGTTGCTTTTCGTACTTATAACATTTGCCGTTGTTTCATTTATAACTTTATTTTTTGCATTGTTTGTTTAAAATTTCTTTACCATCGGCGTATTAAGATTAGCGACTCCACGCCTGGCTCAGATATGGCCAGAATGGGTGCTCCTTTGTAACCTTTGAAGAGGGAACTTGCGAGAGTGAGATTTGTGATTTTCGGTCACTTAATTGAAGTGAGACATATGTTTACCAGTATAGGTTCCCAGCTGTCTGTAGGAATATTCTGTGTCGATAAAACCGATGAACAGTTTGAAGTAGTCGATTGTAGTCTTCCAAATTCTTCACTTGTTTCTTTTCGAATCTTAGGCAAGTTTATTAGTGTCGTTACTTGTTTATCGACCAATATTCTTTCATTTCGTATCTTGCGCTTAGAGTTTCCCGAGCCAAATTGAAATTGTCGTCATTAAGTGCCAACTGTTTGACAAGTACGCCTGCTTGATCTTTTGTTTTGTAGATGAAGGTGATAAAATTTTTGTGCTTTTTGTGGGATCGCAGTGTAAACACGTATGCTGAACCTTTGATGTTGATGGAGGCCATCCTTTTTGTTGCTTGGTATGGGGGGTCGTCACGTGGTGACATCTTGCGGAGTGTAGTGGTGTTCGCAGGTGGAGTGTGTATTAGTAGGGTGCGCCAATTTTTTTCGGGTAGAGTGGTGTATACATGTAGAGGGAGGCTTAACTTATTTAACCAATACGTATCATAATGTATGTATGTCGGAGAGTGAGCGCAAAACAACAACACATGGAAAACAGAGTTTTTGAGTGGAATAAGTGCTCTTCAAACTCCGTATCAGCGTTTATTTTGGATACGGATGATAGTGGGTATGAAGTAGGAGGGGTGCTACCACAATTGATTGATGGGTGTGGGAAAGTTTTTGCGTATTATAGCCAGACAATGAGCAAGCTAGAAAGAAATTATTGAGTAACTCAGGAACCCAGAAAGAGAGTTGGCACGGTGGATTGGGAGACTCCAAAGTTATGACTTGGCATCACGAAAACCTTGGAGATATTAACACAAGGAATTTATTGGGTTGGTTGTCGTCAATCAGATACGGAGTAGATCGCCAATTGTGCCGAGTGCATTGCTGCTAAAGGGCCGAGGTCCAGGAGTCATGGTCAGATGGAGCGGTACAATTCGGGTGCGCCCTTTGAGCGAATTGGAACGGATCTAGCTGGTCCATTTTCTATCGGTAAATTAAGAAACAAATATGTTTTGGTAGTCACCAAAATTATGAGCGATGAAATGAAAGCAAAAAACAACAAGGCAATGAACTCTGAGGGTTTAAGAGAAGAAGATTTAGTATTATTATATAACCCGCAACGAACGAAAGGCGAAAATGACTTAACGTTGTAGTGTACCGCATTTAGACCATTGGAAGTCATAGGAATAAAATGAAGGTAATTCGTCGTCAGTGTGGCGAATATGATTGCCAGAACAAAATAATATCGACAATAAATTGCTGGAATCAACTCGAAAGCGAAATTCCTAGTTCCAATAATGTTCGAGTGGCGAAGTTTAGCTAACAATCTACTATAGAAGGGCTACCGGATTGAGCAGCAGACACAGTTCTAATTAGATTGCTGCTATACTTGTATATATCAAGAGCTATAAGTAAGAAGTCGAAGCTCTAATAACGAGAAATAAGTGTTAAGTTGTTTAAATTAGAAACAAAAGATAAGTGTATAGTCACTAAATTGGAATTTTTATTTAACAATCCAGTGATCGAACTCAAGAGTCAGTTACGAAGTAGACGATTTATCGAGAAATCTGTTACAATACCCTCAGATCGCGGTGCCAAAAAAATCGTAATCGTGCCTAAATTTTTGATGGGGTAGAAGTCATAAAGCGAACCTTTGCACTGCACAATCTGGCAGCCCTTATATAGTACATCTTTAATAAAACTTTGCCTCTACAACATTCTGGCAGCTACGAATTAGCTGTTTAGTTGCTTTGGCAATTTATCGTCGGTTCGATTTTGTTCTAAAATCCAGGTTCACAACACCGCCCTCCACCAAGGTCTGATCGTTATGATTAGACATACTTGCGGTTGAATAATTCTATACACAATTTGCGTGGCAGCACACACCACTGATCCAATCGTAACATTCGATTCAATACAAAATAATAGTAAGTGTCTCGGTATATCAATAATTTTGGTTTATTTCACAATATAATAACAATATACTTAACATTAACGAAATTAAATATCATATAATAAATTATATTTATTTGTTAATTGAATCGAACGTAGTGCGGGTCGTATCGAATTGATGCGGTAGTGCGCAGAAACTGGTGTAATGAAAAAGGTAAACCGAATATTATGACGGTGCTCAAGCTGTCCAATAAGCGAATGTAGATTTAGCGATGATCCCGTCCTTTTTGTTAGGTGTCTTCGTGCATGTTGTTCTCAGAGCTTGAGTGTGGTGGTGTCGTCGTGTGGGGTGAAATGCCTTGAGCGTTCATAGGTGTGGGGTGTTTCATTAGGGTGTGCCAGTTTTTCCCGAGTAGAGTGGTGTAAGTGGAAAAAGGAGTTTAAATTCATTTAAACATCCATGGCACCCAGGCGAATATTTGGCCTAGTATTACACGTATGTGCTGTTGTATGTATTTCGGCGTACTGCTGATGGAGTAGTCGAGTGCACGGTGATGAAGTAGTGGTATATCCATATCATGTGTATATAAAACGGCTTTGGTTTTAGGAACATATTTTGTATGCATTTTTATGTGCATATAAGTGCTGTAAGTGCTGTAATTAATGTTTGTACAGAGAAACTAGAGGGGTCTTGCGAGAGTACAGTAATTGGCCGTGAATTGAGAACGGCTTCTTTTCGAGATAGTAATGTGGTAAATTTGATGAATATTTCAATTTGCAATATCATCTACTTTTTTGAAGTAGGAAGATAGCTTTTTATAGCTGATTCCTATAAAACACCCATTTGAGGAGCGCTTAGATCGATGCGATAACTGTTATGGCGATCCCTTAACCTGATTTTTGAATTATTTTATAATTATGAAAATTTTGACAACTATGAGGCAATATAGTAAGAGAAGTGTCGATTTTTCGGCTTTCTTAGGATAATTTTGTTAAATGTTATGTTAAGGGCGTATGCACTTATTTGGACAGTAGTTGAGTTATGTGTTTTGAAGTAAGATTTTTGTATCATTATTGGTGTTTAAATGAGCTAAGCCTCAGTACCACCACTCTCTCCGGTAACAACTGGCGCACCCTAATGCAACACACCACACCAGAGAACAATCACAGGTTCTCACCACTCGATGAAAACACACCATAACACGGCACCTGTACATCTAACAAAAGGGACGGGATCATCGCCCTCACATCATCTTTTCGCTTATACACATTCGATTAAAATAGTGATCCTACGCGCTAACTAGACTTCTCAGCGGTACAGCGCGTCGATAACTCAAACCTTCATTGTTCGGACATCATTTTCGCGCAATCAGATGGTTTGCTTCCAGTCCAGCACAGCTACGTTTATTTTTAATTAAATTGGAACTGCAGTTTAATACATAAATATTATAAAATGTTAAATAAATAAATTTGAACGGAGTTCCATTATAAAACTAATAATACGAGTGCTTCTTTTATAATTCTATTTAAAGCTAGTGGAAATAAATTTCGTGCTCCCCAATACATTGGGTATCCTGTTAAACATGGTCCTTCGAGCCTTACCGAAAGGCACCTTCGGATTTTTATAAAAAAAAAAAAAAAACACTTATACAAACAGTGCGGTGATCAAATATGCATAGTGAAAATAAAATACATAATTATGTATACCCATACTTAACACAAAGTTTAGTGACAGAACATATAATCAAAATAAAAAAACCAACGAAAAGAGTGCAGTGAAACAAAACAGTTAAAAGCACAAAGTGCATTTAAAAAACAAAAACTACAAAACTGTATAAGCAAACAAAAAAAAAAACTAAAAGACATATCGGGCGTGAAACCTAAAAGCACTTAAACACAAAACAGAAATAAAAACAAAATAAACGGGCGCGGATTTAAACACATAAACTCAAATTGTTTAAACAACAAATAACACAACACTGCTGGAAGACTTCAAAAGAAGAGGAAGGAATGAATTGGAACAAAACGCCCAGGCTCATAAACATACACATATAATATATTTTCATGGATGGAATACCAAGTGAGCGTATTTACTCCTTAAATATTTATTATACCAAAATGCCCATAGGTATGTATAATTTATAAGTTTATATATAACTATATAATACCTGTAATACCAAATCCGTTTAACAATTTAATACGGTTACCAAACTGGTTCAATTTTCGGGTTTAATTTACGGGAAAACCGAAAACAGTTTGGTGTAATATATAGACACATACATAAAATCAAATATCTAATTATTTAATGCCTATCTACTAGCTTACCTTTGTGTATTCAAACACCAATTAACAAACACAAAAAACAAATTCAAGTATATACTTGCCCATTTCTCCAGCATACCCCTATGTTAAAAAAAAAAAAAAACAATAAGCAGGATTGCATAAACTAAGTAAGCAAAGGCACAAGTATAAATCAAAATTCAAATATAAAAAACAAAAAGAGAAAAAAAAAACATACATATATGCATATTTCCTTAATGCTTACATCTTATATCTATATATATTCTTGATATACATATTTTCATACAAACTTACAAACATATATACATACGTGCAGACGGGACAAACCTGCATATTACTAATTTCTTTTCTCGCGCTCTATCTTCGTATTGCGAACATACGAACGAGCGTTTACATAAAATCATACGGCATAGAATTTGCCTATCCCATTTTACTCTACACTGGGAATAATTAAATTAAAATTTAAAATAATTTCTTCACTTTAAATTCGCAAGTAATTTAACAGCGGTAAAGTGAAAACGAATTCACTCAATTAATTTGAAAATTATCAAAAACAAAATACAAAAAAAAAATTATTACCAACAACATACTTACATACATACATATGTATACATATATTGGTATATACAATTTTATAATATTTTCAAAGTCCTCATAGGCAATTATCCGACAATACCCGTAGGAAAAAAATACTAAAAGCATATTGATCTCTTCAACGAGCTCTCCATTGCATTAGAAAATATACATACATACGCACAAACAATCCGTGCATACTCATGCACAAAGTGTATTGATCTCTTCAACGAGCTCTCAATTTCACGAGCACATAAATATATACTAACAATCCGTGTATTAGGGTGTACCTAAATACATCAACATAAGGACATAAAAAATATTATTGAATTAAAGGTGCGATTTTTATCAATTAAATTAAATAAAGCAATATATTCAAAAAGTAAATTCAGTTTACACTGAAAAAATAAATAAAAGGTTATATATTAATAATTCATTGAAACATTATATAAAATAAATAACATAACAAAAATGGTTAATGGCGACAAAAGTCAAACTACACCTGTAGGAGCTACACGCCCAAAACAGGTTGCCAAATTCATTTCTGAGAGTGACAGATTAACACGATACTGCACTCGATTTTCATCTTCACCGATTCAAGACATCTCTGAATCGTTATTGGAAATAAAAAAAACAAAATATTGACAATTTTTGGACTCGTCTCCAAACGGCTCATGACGCCATAGTAGATTATGACAATTCAGATCTACCATACGATTTTAAATCATCGGCTTACGCGCTATACGAAAACTCCTTAGACCAGTACGAAGAAACAAAAGCTATGATTTCTGATCAATTAAAGCTAATAAAAGCGATGGCACCTACTCCACATCCGAGAGTAGAGCTGCCACAAATTCTAAGTCAAGAGGCAAGTTCAGGCATCCATCTCGAGGTGCCCGCATGTGACACAGAAATATTTTATGGAGGTTATGAAGAATGGCCGTCCTTTCGGGACATGTTCACTGCCGTATATATTAACCATCCAAAAATTATCAAAAGCGCAGAAATTGTATCACCTCCGATACAAAACAAAAGGTCAAGCAGGCGTCATAGTCAAACAGTTCGCACTAAATAACGAAAATTTCAATTTGGCTTGGGAAGATCTTAAATCAAGATTCGAAAACGAAAGAATATTGGTCGATAAACAAGTAACGACACTAATAAACTTGCCTAAAATTCAAAAAGAAACAGGTGAAGAATTCGTTAGACTACAATCCACTGTTCCTAATTGTTTGTCCGTTCTATCGACACAAAATATTCCCACAGGCAGCTGGGACCCTATACTGGTAAACATATGCACCGCCGCATTACCAAAAAAATCGTTACTTTTATGGGAACAATCGCTCTCATCACGAAAGGAATGCCCCACGTGGCAACAAATGAAAGACTTTCTTACTACCCAGTACGAAATCGCTGAAAGGGTAGACAAAAAGCTAATTAAAACAAAAATTGAACAACACGACCAAAAAAGAAGCTTCAATAGACCCCAAGCTAGTAGCAAAAATAAATAAACATACGTCATGCGAAATATGCACAAGAGGGCATAAACTACAATCTTGCGAGAAATTCAAAAAAATAAAAATTAAAGAAAGAAACTATTTCGTGAGATCAAAAAAATTATGTACAAATTGCTTGTCACATGCGCATACATGTAAAAATTGCAAAAGCAAATTCAATTGCTTATATTGTTACAAAAGACACCACTCAATGCTTCATTACAGCAAATTTCCCATATCACCCCAAAGAAGCGCTTTTACAAAAAGAACCACAGGTTTAGTTTCAACTCCAAATCCCGAAGACCAAAATACCGAAAATTGCCAAATGACACCATGTTGCTCAAAGGCACAAAACACTCAAACGCTACACAGCGAAATACAAAATAGGGTATTACTACCCACAGCAGTCATCTCCATCGAACATCGAGGAGAACTCTACAAACTTAGAGCCCTAATAGACCAAGGATCACAACGATCCTTCATAGCGTCTAGGGTACAAAATAGGCTACAACTGAAAACAAAACTAGCCAATTTTGAAACCACGGGAATGGGCAGAAGAGTAGTCCAAAACTCAAACAAAATCTGTCCCATTACCCTAACTTCCCCAAAGCGGATAAGCGCATTAAAGCAGAAGCTATTGTCCGCAACTTACAAATATGCTTCCAAGCTATCATATAAATAGTAAGTATTGGCAAAAGGTTTCACACCTAAAGCTAGCAGATCCCAACTGCAACACCCCCGCTCAAATAGACATTCTATTAGGCAGCGACTTTATACCGCAAATAATGCTTGAAGGTGTTGAAAAAATTTCAACGACCCTTCTAGCCCAAGATACCATTTTCGGTTGGATCCTAAGTGGACTAGTTACGGAACCAGTTACCACTATGACAACTCAAGTTGAGGAAATCTCAAATGAATACCTCATTTCACAATTGAAAAAATTTCGGGTCCATGTCAGAGTTTCTTCTGAAAACCCAACACAATATCTATAATTCAACCAAATCATCGAGATATATTACTAAGTATTCGAAAAGAAAATTTGTTGTACACTAATTTCCTTAAATATATATATATATTATATATATATAGTGCCTCATAGTTGCCTAAATTTTCATAATCAAATACAATTCAAAATTAAAGTAAAGGAATCACCATACTTGCAATGTGATACAGTGACGCACCCAGACTTACATGAGCAAAGGTCGCACTTATCACATCTATCTAAGCGCTCATCATACGGGTAGTTTATGGGAAACACTTGTAAAAGTTGTAAGTCTCAGTTCAAAAAAGTGAGCTAAAATCACAAATCTCACTCTCGCAAGATCCCTCTTCAAAAGTTTGAAAGGAGCACCCATTCTGGCCATATCTGAGCCAGGCGTGGAGTCGCTATCCTCATAAGCCGATAATAAAGAGATTGCAAATAATTTCTGATAATACAGAAAAGGCAAATCATAAACAATCCGCATAAAAAATCGATACAAGAAAAAAATCGTAAATACAATCACTCCTTATTGTATTGCCAACTATAAAACCAAAAAAATTGTCAGAATATAGTTGCGTATCTCAAGTCTATACCACAATACAAATCGCAAGCAAAACCACTTGTTCTTGATAAGTTGATTAAAACCAAAATTGCTTCTTACAGCTAATATTCGCGCCTCGGCTACTCCATCAACAGTACGCCGAAATACATTCAACAGCACATATGTGTAATACTAGGCAAAATATTCGCCTTGGGGGCCCAGGATGTTTAAATGAGCTAAGCCTCAGTACCACCACTCTCTCCGGTAACAACTGGCGCACCCTAATGCAACACACCACACCAGAGAACAATCACAGGTTCTCACCACTCGATGAAAACACACCATAACACGGCACCTGTACATCTAACAAAAGGGACGGGATCATCGCCCTCACATCATCTTTTCGCTTATACACATTCGATTAAAATAGTGATCCTACGCGCTAACTAGACTTCTCAGCGGTACAGCGCGTCGATAACTCAAACCTTCATTGTTCGGACATCATTTTCGCGCAATCAAATGGTTTGCTTCCAGTCCAGCACAGCTACGTTTATTTTTAATTAAATTGGAACTGCAGTTTAATACATAAATATTATAAAATGTTAAATAAATAAATTTGAACGGAGTTCCATTATAAAACTAATAATACGAGTGCTTCTTTTATAATTCTATTTAAAGCTAGTGGAAATAAATTTCGTGCTCCCCAATACATTGGGTATCCTGTTAAACAATTGGCAAGAGGCATCCAGCGTGGTCGAAAATGTACATATTTGTGTTTTTAAACTTGATCTTGTCAGAAAGGACTCTGACTTTGTTTTTTCTATGAATTTAGTGGTATTCGTATGACATCCCGGCCATTAATTGATCTAGTAGTTGTGGCTTTGTAGAAGTCTTCACTATACTGATCTTTTGAGGCTGTAATTGATGTGGGGGGAGTTTTTCTAACTCCCAAAATTTCTTTAATTTAGAATTGAGGTATTCATTTGAGATTTCCTCAACTTGAATGGTCATGGTGGTAACTGGTTTCGTAGCTAGTCCCCTTAGGATCCAACCAAAAATAGTATTTTGTGCCAGAAGTATGTTTGAAATTTTCTCAATAACTTCGAGTATTATCTGTGGTATGAGATCGCTGCCTAATAGATGATTTGAGCGGGAGTGTTTCAGTTGGGTTCTGCTAGCTTTTGGTGTGAAACCTTTTGCCTATGCTGCTATTTATGTGATAGCTTGGAAGCATATTTGTTAGTTTTGGTAAAACAATAGCTTCTGCTGGAATGCGCTTATCCGCTCTGGGGGAAGTTAGGGTAATGGGACAGATTTTAGTTCAATTTTGTTGGCAGTTGTAGCCTATTTTGTGCCTTAGACGCTATGAAGGATCGTTGTGATCCTTGGTCTATTAAGGCTCTAAGTTTGTAGAGTGCTCCTCGATGTTCGATGAAGATGGCTGCTGTGGGTAGGAAACCCCAACTTTGAATTTCACTGTGTAGCGTTTGTGTTTTTAATGCCTTTAGCAGCATGGTGCTTCTTGGCAATTTTCGGGATTTGCTTTTGCTATTAAATTTGAATTTGCTGTTACAATTTTTATAAGAATGCGCATGTGACAAGCAATTTGTACAAAGTCTTTTGAAGCTTCTTTTTAGATCGTTTTGAATAATTTTTGTTTTAATTAGTTTTTTATCTACCTATCTTATAAATTCTTTACTTGTTTCTTTTTGAATCATAGGCAAGTTTATAAGTGTCGTTATTTGTTTATCGACAAATATTCTTTCATTTTCATATCTAGATTGTAGAGCTTCCCACACCAAATTAAAATTGTTGTCATTTAGTGCGAACAGTTTTACTATTGCGCCTGCTTGACCTTTAGTTTTGTATCGGAGATGATACAATTTTGCGATTTTGATAATTTTGGATGGTTGATGCATACGGCTGTACACATGTCCCGGAAGGACGGCCAATCTTCATAACCTCCATTGAATATTTCTTTGTCACATGGGGTCACCTCGAGATGGATCCCTAAACCTGCCTCTTGACTTTGAATTTGTGGCAGCTCTACTCTCGAATGTGGAGTAGGTGCAATAGCTTTTAATAGCTTTAATTGATCGGAGATCATAGCTTTTGCTTCATACTGGTTAAGCAATTTTCATACTTGTCGAAAGCCGAGGTTATAAAATTTTGTTGTAAATCTGATGACTCAGTCTCTTGTATGGCGTCATGAGCCGCTTGGAGACGTGTTTAAAAATTGTCAAGATTTTTAATTTTGGTATCTAGTACCGTTTCAAAGTAGTCTTGAAAATCTAGTGTAGTATCTTATTAACCTGTAACTTTATAAAATAAATTTAGCAACCTGTTTTGAGCGTGTAGCTCCTGCAGGTGTATTTTGATTTTTGTTATCATTCATTATTTGTTCTTTTCAGTGTAAACTGTATTTACTTGCGTTATGATTTTGTTGTGCTTTTATTTTGAATGTATTGCTTTATTTAATTTAATTATTAAAAACCGCCCTTTTTCTTTAATTATAATTTTGATGTCCTTATGTTGGGTTATATAGGTACACCCTAATATATGGACTTGATTTCACGCAGTTATGTTCTTTTGCAATTGAGAGCTCGTTGTAGAGATCAATGCGTTTTGTACATATGTAAGTATGCACGAATTGGTTTTGCGTACGTATGTATGTGCTTATTTTCTAATACAATCCTGCTTGTTTTTGTTTACCAAAGAACCAAGGGGTATTGCCGGATAATTGCCAATGTGGACTTTGAAAATGTAATATGCAACTGTATATGAACAAATATGTATGAATAGGGCTCAAATTAATTTTTTTTGTCAAACCGATTATCATTTTTTATTTTTTGTTTAATAAATTTAATTTCGTGAATTCGTATTTACTGTACCACTTTTTCATTAAAAATTATAAAAAGATTACGTTTTTTTTTTGTTTTTAATTAAGTTAATAGTTAACTAGTACTAGTACCCAGTGTAGGGTAAGAAGAAATAGGCAAATTCTATGCCGTATGTGTATATAAATTGCCCTTCTATATTTTTGCAATAGAAAGAAAGCGCGAAAACGAAATTAGTAATATACAGGTACATCGTCTGCACGTATGTAGTATATATGTTTATAAGTTTGTAATAATGTAATTAATGTAGCAATGGTTTTATGTTTATTTTGTGCTTGTAGCTATGTTTTGGTATATACGTATATATGTATAACAGGAACATACATATGTAGGTATATTCTATGCATTAAGTAAACATGCGTTTATGTATGAATGCTTTTTTTTCTTGTTTTGTATTTATGTAATTGTTTATGTTTTATAATTTTGATTTGGCCTTCGCTTGCTTATTATGCCGGAAAACTGATTTATCATTACACATTTTAAATATTTAAAACCGTAACTTCAAACATACATATAATAGTTAAAAGGTGAACTGAACACGCTCACTTTGATTCCTTCAAGGGATTTTGGGGTTTATATGAGCCTGTGTTTTTGCCGCCAATTATTTTCTTCCTCTCCTGAAAGGTTCCTGTTGGCTGGCTTCGTCTTCTTCATGTTTGTTTACATGTACATAAGTTTTATTTGTATGATCGCGCCCGTTTATATTTGGATTATTTTGTGTTTAGTTTCTATGTTGTTATTTGCAGTTTGTATTTAGGATTATGCGCCCGATTCGTGAGTTAGTTTGTCAAAACCTTTTGTACTTTTTGTTTTGGTTGACATGGACTTTTTATGTATACCTACATGTATGAATATATGTGCGTGAATTATTCGTATAATTCGGATTTATCTATATTGTGTGCACTTTGCGTTTTGTTGTATACAAGTACATACGTACACATGTATGTGTATATTATTTTGTATGCCACTGCACTTCACCGCACTGCACTGTTTTTTGTTTTATTTTGTGGTTTGTCTTGTCTTTTCAATTTTTGGTCACCTCTGTTTTATTGTTTTTTTTTCGGACAAAACCAATAGTGCCATTCGGAATGGCTCGAAGGACCATGAATAATTCTATACACAACTTGCGTGGTATCACACACCACTGATCCAATACTCGATGCAATATAAAATAATAATTAGTGCCTCGGTATATCAATAATTTTCGTTTATTCCGCAATATAATAACAATATATTAGCGAAATTAAATACATTACATAATAAAGATATTTATTTGTTTATGGAATCGAACACAGTGCGGGTCGTATCGAATATTATGTGGTGTGGTGTGTTTCATTAGGATGTGCCAGTTTTTCTCGAGTAGAGTGGTGTACTTGGAAAAGGGAGACTCATTTAAACATCGGTACCAAACACAAAGTTTTATGTCCCCATCGCGGCTGGTGTTAACTTCCTTAGCTGTCCTTTTCTTCTTGGAGTTAATTTCATCCGTTTTCCGAATACCCAGTTTCTGATCATCCTTTGACTTAAAGCTGACTCAAGATTCCATTTTTTATCAGAACTTAAATCCATTGGAGCGCCGAATCTCGTTACCCACCTATTGAGAAATGCGTTCGCCACTGATTCAGGCTCTTGATCAGGAATTGTGTATACTTCTGGCCATTCGTTGAAATGCTCCGTGACTACCAAAACATCACTATTTCGTAATTTATTCGTGGGAAATGGACCATCTTCATCCACGCCTACTTGCTCAACTGGCGCATCCGAATTGTATTTTTTCATCTGGCCATGACTTCAGGACCTTGATCCTTTAGGTACAATGCACTCAGCATATTTTGCAATCCTCTTCACAGTTTATTTACGACTACTAGTCCAATAAAACGTTTTCTTCAAGTTCTCCAAGGTTTTTATGATACTCAAGTGCCCTCCTCTTGGACCTTTGCACTGCACGTTGAGAGCTTCAGGAATTTTAACCTTCGGGACAACCATAAGTACTCGGGAGGTTTGCCCATTTCTCACATATGAACGTTCAACTGTTCTGCTCTGTCCAATATGCTTTTGCAACTGGCCTTCCTGTAGTTATCTCTACACTCGTTGTATTGTACATTTGTTCCACTCTGCTTTATACATTACACCGGACAATTCCAGATCTTCTGGCAAAGAGTCATCCGTTTCGGTTTTAAATTTATATTGCTCTTCGACCTGAGCTGGTATACACGTTTCCTGCTCTTCCAACTGTATGGACACTTGTGCTAGTATACACGCTTCTTCTTCATCCGACTGAGAGGACCCTTTTACTGGTTCACACGCTTCCTCCTCTTCTAACTGTGAGGGCACCTGCGCTGACATACGCACATCCAACTCTTTCGACTGTGAGGACCCTTGTACTGGTACACACGCTTCCTCCTCTTCCGACTGCGAGGATACTTGTTTTGGTATTCAAGCTTCCTGCTCTTCTGACAGGGAAGACCCTTTTACTGGTTCCCACGCTTGCTCCTGTTCCAAGTTTGAGGACACCTGCGCTGACATACGCACGTCCAGCGTTTTCGCTGCTGACAACTGTGCAGACAAACTGTCAAAGAACGATTTGAATGCAGCACAAATAACCTCTACCGAACATTGAGTCACTTCCTTCACTTGTACTTTTTTTGTCTCTTCCTATAATTCATGGCTGTTCGTAACCGTGACTGTAATTTGGACTCTCTCTCTTGAATATAACCTCGCCTCTAGAACATTCTGGCAACTAGGAATTTGCTGTCTAGTTTCTTCTGACAATTTATCGTCGGTTCGATTTTGTTCTATCATCCATGTTCGTCACAATATTGTAACGGATTTCTCGATAAATCGTCTACCTGTAACTCACTCTTGAGTTCGATCACTGGATTGTTAAATAAAAGTCCCAATTTAATGGCTACACACTTATCTTTATTTCTAATTCCAACAACTTAACACTTATTGCTCGTTATTCGAGCTTACAACTTCTTGCTTATAGCATGATTGCTCTTATCACGACAACACTCTAACTAGAACTGTGTCTGCTGCACAAACCGGCAGCCCTTATATAGTAAATCTGTAACAAAACATTGCTTCTAGAACATTTTGGCCACTACGAATTCGCTAACTAGTTGCTTCTGGCAGTTTATTGTTCATTCGATTTTGTTCTATCATCCGTGTTCGTCACACTGCCCTCCACCTAAGTCTGATCGTCCCGATTAGACATATTTGCGATACCAAACACAAAGCTTTTATGTCCCCCATCTCGTCTTCTAGGCTGGTGCTGACATTGTTAGCCGTCCTTCTCTTCTTGGAGTTAATTCCATCCGTTTTCCGGATACTCAGTTTCTGGTACATCCCTTGAATTAAAGCTGACTCGAGATTCCATTCTTGATCAGAACGTAACACCATTGGAACACCGAATCTCGTTACCCACTTGTTGATGAATGCCTCCGCCACTGGTTCAGTCTCTTGATTAGGAACTGTGTATACTTGTGGCCATTCATTGAAATGGTCCTTGACTACCAAAACATGACTACTTCCTAATTTATTGGTGGGGAATGGACCATCTTCATACACGCCTATTTTCTCAACTGACGCACGCGAATTGTGCTGTTTCATCTGCCCATGACTCCTGGACCTTGAGCCTTTAGCTAAAATGTTCTCAGCATATTTCGCAATCCTTCCTATAGCTGATTTACAACCAGTCCAATAAACCTTTGCTTCAAATGCTCCAAGGATTTCATGTCTCTCAAGTGCCCTCCTCTTGGACATTTGTACTGCACGTTAAGAACATCAGGAATTCCAACCCTTGGAACAACCATAAGTACTCGGAAGGTTTGCCCATTTTCGCTTTTCCACACTCGATGCAAGCAGCCATACACTAACTTTAAACTGCTCCGTTCTGCCCAATATGATTTTGTGATTGGCCTTCCTGTAGTTATTTCTCCAATCGTTATACATTGGTTCAACTCCACCTTATGTAATGCACCTTCCAATTCTGGATCTTCTTGCACAGAGTCATCCGTTTCAGGTTCAATTTTATGCTGATCTTCCACCTGTGATGCTATACACGCTTCCTGCTCTTCCAACTGTAAAGACACTTGTGCTGGTATCCAAGCTTTTTGCTCTTCTAACTGTGAGGAACCTTTTATTGGTTCACACGCTTCCTCCTCTTCCAACTGTGGGAACACCTGCCCTGACATACGCAGTTCCAGCTCTTTCGACTGTGAGGACCCTTGTACTGGTACACACGCTTCCTCCTCTTCCGACTGTGAGGATACCTGCGCTGGCATACGCCCGTTCAGTTCTTTCGACTGCGAAGACACTTTTGCTGGTATACAAGCTTCTTGCTCTTCATACTGTGAAGATCCTGGTTCACATGCTTCCTCCTCTTCCAACTGTGAGGATACCTGCGCTGACATATGCACGTCGAGCTCTTTCGGTGCTGACAACTGTGCTGCAAAACATGCATGTTGCGCTGCGAACAGCTCTTCCAAATGCGTTGACAATCGCGTTTCCATTTGAGACATACGTGTATCCTGTTCTTTAAATTGTGTGGACATTAGCGTTGACATCTCTTTCCCCATCTGCGATATTGCAGCAAAAATCATGTTTATGTCCACAATCTTTGACGAGCATTGAGCCTCTTCCTTTTCTTCTATTAATGTTGTCTCTTCCTCTAATTCCATGTGAAAGACATATTCCTCCACATTACTGTTTTTCGCCTTCAAGGCCTCTCTCAACCGTGATTGTAATTCAGTTTTTAATCCATTAGTCGCCAAACCACGTTGCTCCAGCTCCAGCTCCTTTTTCAGTTGTGGAATCTTCAGATCGTTAAACTTGGCCATTTTCAAATAATTATTTCCTTGGGAATTTATTTAAAAATCCCACTTCTGACACCAATTGTAACGGATTTCTCGATAAATCGTCTACCTGTAACTCACTCTTAAGTTCGATCACTGGATTGTTAAATAAAAGTCCCAATTTAATGGCTACACACTTATCTTTATTTCTAATTTCAACAACTTAACACTTATTGCTCGTTATTCGAGCTTACAACTTCTTGTTTATAGCTTGATTGCTCTTATCACGACAACACTCTAACTAGAACTGTGTCTGCTGCACAAACCGGCAGCCCTTATATAGTAAATACGTCGTCACAATATAATCGATAGTGTTCCGACAGAGTTGCAAAACTATCAATAGTCGGATCATTTGCTAGTTTCGGCAGAGAACGTGTATCATAGAGAAGATTTAACTGTGGACCAGGGTGTGAATTGTCAAAATCTAACAAGAATTTAAAAGTGGATTTCACCTCAGCTTGCTCAGAAGGAGAAATTTTAACAGTGGAGAGTGAACAGAGCTGAGCATTGTATGAAAATTATGCTCAGAGACTTGCTTTGATATTACAGCTGCATGTTAGCCTCTTGGCTTATATTTTTATACGCTTATATGCAAACACATTTATTAATATGAATATCTCTTTGCGGATTTTTAAGAATGCATGCAAAACTGAAATAACTAATTAAATTATGGAATTTTGTATATAGTCAATTTGGGAATTTAATGATTTTATTTAGTTTTTACTAATAAATATTTTGTATTATAACTGTTACTAATAGAGATGAAATTTATTACAACATATACATATGTGCATATGTACATCTTTTATCATATTAATCTTACATAGTCATATGTATATCTGCACATGCTCATTTGTATGTACGCATTCAGAAATTCAAATCATGATCTTAACACTATGTGTGCGCGCATTGATTTATATGTACACATATACGTATGTATATATAAAATGGCCGAACAAATAATGCATACACAAACCAACCTACATATGTATATGCGTACACATGTAAATATGTCACGCGCAAAAACTACAAACATCTACAAACATTGTTCTACAAAAACAACAATCGTCACAAGTCTATATGTCATCCAAATAGCCGAAGCCCAAATTTATAGTAAATTACACAACAACAACATTTTCATTCATGAACGCAGGCGTACTTTCAACAAGCAACTTCGTTTCATTCATAAAAACAGACACTCTTACATCTTCTCTAGCATGCGCTTGCCTACAAGTGCCTTTTCGCGACGAAGGAAAAGCTAACAAGTAAGGAAGGCCTAAGTTCGGATGTAACCGAACATTTTATACTCTCGCAAAGTAACACTCGTTTGAGATTTCTTTGTGGATTGACTGATATTTTCGGTAGAAGTTCAACTATAGGCACTGGGGTCCACATATTAATACTTAGGGGCTTGAACAGTTTCGGTTCGGTGTAGACAATTTTTGGTCACAAGGTGGCATACTTTAAAGGTATTATTCACGCAAAGTTTTACCCCGATATAATCATTGTTGCTTGATATGCATAGTGGGAAGTGAAAGAATCAGATGGAATTGAAAATGGTGTTATATGGGAAATAGGCGTGGTTGTAGTTCGATTTCGCCCATTTTCGCACTATAATATAGAAATATGAAAATAACGTAATGTACCGAATTTTGTTGAAATTGGTTAAGCAGATCTCAAGATATGGGGTTTCACCTAAAAGTGGGCTGTGCCATGCCCACTGTCTAATTTTGAACGTGGTTCCTATAAAGTCATCTCATACCATCCCAGAGATAAAATTTAATGTCTCTGGCGTATTTAGTGCTTGATTTATCGCGCTTTTAGTAGTTTTTAACAGTACCGTTACATGGGGAGTGGGCGGGGTTCTCACCCGATTTCACCCATTTTCACACCGTAGGTAGAGGTGCTAAAAACATTTGCTTCCAGTGAATTTTGTTATTATAGCTTTAGTAGTTTAGGAAATATGCACATTAAACCTATTAGGGGCGAGACCACGCCCACTTAAAACAAATTTTAACTGCAGATGCTTCTCCCTAATGTGATCTCATGTACAAAATAACAGTCTTGTATCTTATTGCGGAGCTTAGTTATGGCAATTTATTTATTTTTGATTATTGGCGTTTTGTGGGCGTGGCAGTGGTCCGATTACGCCCACCTGCAATACTAACCGTCTCACGGTACCAAGAAACATGTCTACAAAGTTTCATAAAGATATCTCAATTTTTACTCAAGTTAGAGCTTGCACGGACGGACGGACGGACGGACGGACAGACGGACAGACGGACAGACAGTCACCCGGATTTCAACTCGTCTCTTCATCCTGATCATTTATATATATATAACCCTATATCTAACTCGATTAGTTGTATGTGATACAAACAACCGTTAGGCGAACAAAACTATTATACTCTGTAGCAACAGGTTGCGAGAGTATAAAAATAAATTGAACAAATTTCTGGTCTTCCCTCTAGAAGGGAAAAGTGGAAAAGAAAACCCCGCAAATATGAGTATTAAAATATTTTAGAAAAAAAGTGACCACACAGTATATTTGTTGGTTTACAATTCAAGAAACTTTTTAAAGAAAATATTCAATATTCCGCAGATTTATGTGTACAGTAAACCCCGGTTAAGTACCACTCCCCCAATCCCTTTTATCTGCCTGTGTCTTGCTGCATCTCACGTTTTTCTTTGAATACATAGAAATTATTTTTTTTGGTAACTCCTCTCTTTGCCTTCTGAGAGAGCTCATGAACTTTCAGTGCTGCCAAAAAAACCACAAGTTCATGAGCTACTGAACAGATGACAAGTAAAACAATGAAATACCACCAAGAATCCCGCAGAAATAAATTGCGAAATCAGGGGATAATTTGTGAGATCAGATTTTTTGGTGACTTTTACGTATGTTTCTAATCTTTATTTAAAGAGATTTAATATAGTTTTGTTTTTAAGAAAGAGCAGGTATTTTGTCGCAGAGTATTGTTTTGCTTAGCAGTACCAATTGTCAACGTATATACATATTTTGGTTAAAATTTCCAGCAAATGTTATGTAAACTTTGACTTCCGAATAAATTAGCAAAAGATATTTGTTTATTGAGTATATAAAAAAGAAATAAGGATCATGTTTAGGTTATTTAAAACTTGTGTGTATTGAAGTATTAAAATATTTTGTTAAATTTAGTTTTATAAGTAAATTTTGAAAATCTTTTGTGATTAAAATATAAACGTTGATTTTGCACTTGCCCATATGCGATGTATGTTGGTAAAAGTGTGTATGGTTCTGATTTCCCATGAAACAATGAGTATACTTATTTACATACATGTAACATATGTACACAAATTAACATATACAAATAATGCGTACTTTTATTATTGTTTATATGCACATAAATATATATATGTATAAGAATATTTGGGACCACTTGGTCTTTCCTTATCGGGTTATGGCAAGCAAGAGGTGTACAAAATCAAACCCAGAAATCTGACTGAACTGAAGCAGTCCATTAAATAGATATTTGAGGCAATTCCGACTTCAACCCTTCAGCCCGCATTAATTTTCTAATTAGGTGTCGCATATGCGTGGCTGGGTATGGAGGAATAATTAATTGTATAAAATAACAAAAACAAACGTATGTGTGTGAGTTTGCATCTCTCATTAACACATGGGTATTCGGAATTGATTCACTATATATCTATACTGCTCACTCTCATGTCTTTTTCTGGGTCATTGCTGGCCATAAATCCGTCATAGCTGAAAATTGTCAGTTATGACTAAAACGCTATCAGAAGTGAAAAATTCTTTTGCGCAGTAGATAATATAATTTTTATTTCTTTAATAAATTTTAAACTTTTAATCAAAATTAGTTATAATAATATACTTATATATAAAAAGGAATGCAACAAAAAATATCTCTCTATTATATATAAAAGTTTTCTGCTGCTGTCGAGAATCAACTAACATAAGAGCGAGCTAGCTCGCGCTCGGCGGGGGGCGGACGCAGGCGAGCGAGCGAAGCGAGCGTCCCGGAGCGCAGCAGAGAGCGCCTAGTAATAAAATATGAAAATATAAAAATAAATTTTCACTTGATGCCATCTCCTGTACGTCTTTTTCCAATCAGTGGATAGTTCTGAATTTAAAAATACAAATGTAAATTAACAGTACTGACATATAAAATGTGAGTGTATTGGTGAACCCATTAGCAGTTTCTTGTAGGGTATGTTTAGGCCAATTATGGGATGTAAGCAAATTGTCAACTGACATTTAGGGCTGGTAAAATACGTCGTCTAATAATATCGATTAAACTAGAACAGGTACCGATTATAATGAGTGGAATGTAAGTTTTCAAGGGGTTTTCAGCGAAAACTGTGTTTTCGTTTGACAGATTTTGTATGTATAATATAAATTTTATTTCTCCAATTTGTACATTATCTTCAGTCAGGTATAGGTATAGCGGATATTATGGCTTTATGGTAACTGAAGTAGGAAACAGTTTAAATGGTGAAGATTTCTAAAGATTAGAGCATAAAATGTTGTTCCTGATTTAGTCGTGGCAATTTTCCGGTCGTTATTCATATCTAAACCGAATTTTTCACAAAGGAGGTGAAGTAGTGGCAAAGACGCATCCTAGTCAAATTTACATTAAAGTCACCACCGAGAATCAATGGTATGTGATCATCACCCCTGCCAAATAGATCAGCACCACCATGAGTGTACATAACCAACAAACTCTCTTTGAAATACCTGATTCCTCAACTTTTTTTTTGGTTAGGAGATATGTAGATCGCTGCGATAACAATTTCTTTTCGATTAAATATTTTACATTTATATATTGTGACGAACACGGATGATAGAACAAAATCGAATCAACGATAAACTACCAGAAGCAACTAGTTAGCGAATTCGTAGTTGCCAGAATGATCTAGAAGCAATGTTTTGTTACAGATTTACTATATAAGGGCTGCCGGATTGTGCAGCAAACACAGTTCTAGTTAGAGTGTTGTCGTGATAAGAACAATTGAGACATAAGCAAGAAGTTGTAAGCTCGAATAACAAGCAATAAGTGTTAAGTTGTTGGAATTAGAAATAAAGATAAGTGTGTAGCCATTAAATTGGGACTTTTATTTAACAATCCAATGATCGAACTCAAGAGTGAGTTGATTGATTGATTAATTTTTGAGGTATGCACCGCGACCTACGGTCTATTGTGCCCTCCCCTAAGTCATATCGTGTCATCTAGGCCCAGCATATTGATAAATTCCTAAATTCTGCTGGGGGCTAGTGAGGCGATACAATCCCTGTGTGGAAACATGGATCCCAGGGCCTTGATATTGCGTCTGCAGACTGCTGTACAGTTCATCAGCAGATGTTCGGGGGTTTCCGGCTCTATGTCGCAGAACCGGCAGTTTGCAGAAGAGGCTATGCCCATGTTAAAGAGATGCTTCTTGAGCCTGCAGTGGCCGGTGTAGAACGCTACCAGTAGCCGGAATTTGTTTCTTGGGAGATTAATTATGGCATTGAACATTAGCAGTCGGGCATGGTGCATGCCCTGGAGTTGTTGCCAGTGTATCTCCATGTCTGCTCTTTCCTCCCTGCGGAGGAGCTCTTTGATGGTATGTGGACCAACCGCTAAGTATGGTTCCGGCCCTACCATTCTTGTAGAGGCTGCAGAGCGAGCTAAGTCGTCGGCTAGTTCGTTCCCAGCTATACCCCTATGGCCAGGCACCCAAATAAGGTGCACTCGGTTGTGCTCAGATAGGCTGTTCAGCCGTTCTATACACTCCATCACTAGGAGAGATCTGACCTCATAGGCATTGATCGCTCTTAGTGCCGACTGACTATCGCTGAGTATAGCGATACTTTTATTGCGATAGTTGCGCTGGAGATTTATTCCTACACACCGACTTATAGCATAGACCTCGGCTTGGAATATGCTAGGGAAACTTCCCATGGGAATGGAGAGTTTGGTGCTTGGATCAGCGACCCCTGCACCAATCCCCTCCTCCGTTTTCGACCCATCGGTGTACCACTTGATGGTGCAACCCTTTAGCAGCAGGTCTAGTTAAGAGTCCTTTCACTCAGATTTGCTGCCAAGGGTTACTTGGAACTTCCTGCTGAAGTTTACTACTTTGGTAATGCTATCCCTTGGGAGAAGGGCTAGTGGTATTTCCTCACTTAGCTCTTTCATCTGCTGGGATGAGATTACCTTCCCTTTGCCAGCTCCCTCTGCTGTCATTTGGAGCAGAGTTCGTTTGGCTGTCTGTTTGATTACCAGGTGTAGCGGTGAAAGTTCTAGCATGACCTCCAGTGCTGCGGTCGGACACGTTCGCATTGCTCCCGACGCGCAGATGCAGGCAAGTCTTTGCAGCTTCGACAGTTTAAGTCCTACCGAAGTCTGCGATGCTTTCGAACCCCACGATACCGCTCCATACGTGATAATCGGTCTCACAATCATGGTGTACATCCACCTGATAGTCCTTGGGGAGCACCCCCAGGATTTTCCAGCAAGTCGGTTGCACACCATGAGTGCTTTTGTAGCTTTGGTTAGGGTCTGGTCCACGTGCTGATTCCATCGCAGTGTGGAATCCAGCGTGAGTCCCAGATACTTGACCGTGCTGGACATCTCAACCAATCTGCCGTCCAGGGATATATTCCTGAGGCCCGGCAGTGACCTCCGTCTGGTGAAGGGAATGATTGTAGTTTTAGCAGGGTTGATGTTTAAGCCAACCGCCCTACACCACCCCTTTGCCAGTCCCAATCCCCTCTGAACGATATCGCAGAGTGTGTCTTCAAATTTTCCACTAGCTAAGATAACAATGTCATCCGCATATCCCTGACAGCGGATTCCATTGCTAGTCAGCCGCTCAAGGAGGTCGTCTACAACTAGGCTCCAAAGTAGGGGGGATAGCACTCCGCCCTGTGGGCAACCTCTTGTTGTTCCCAGACGAATTTTAGTTTCTCCTACTGCGGCTTCCGCCACCCTAGTGCGCAGTACGGCTTCAATCCATCTGCGCACTGGTGCTGCCACACTCCCTTTCTCCAGTGCTCTTGACACGCTCTCGTGAGACGTGTTGTCAAAAGCACCTTCTATGTCGAGGAAGGCGCATAGCGTCACCTTGCCTCCATCTAACGAATTCTGTATCTCTGAGGTTAGCTGGTACAGAGCAGTGTTAGTTGATCTACCTGCTCTGTAAGCATGTTGCTTCTCATGAAGCGGTGAAGCTTTCAGCACCTTCGATCGTAATTCGTGGTCTATGATCTTTTCCATACTTTTGAGTAGGAAGGAAGTAAGACTTATTGGTGGTAAGTGAGTTACAGGTAGACGATTTATCGAGAAATCCGTTACAATATCTTATATCGCCAATTTCAGTCAAACTCACTGTATGTGCGGTGGGATTTATTGCACTTATATGAAAATGTGGAGTATCGCACTCATTATAATAGACCGCAAAATCACATGCACATTTTCTCGAGATTGTGTCTCTGGAGGTTTCTCTGCAGAGATTTTAGGCATCGCGTAAACAGTAACATAAAAGTTCGATCAATGAATGTTAGTTACAAATTGAATGGAATGCGTGTTTGTATGCTCCGTTCCCGTAGTCTGTCTGTCACGTACGCAGACACGTATTCCAATTATATACCGTGAGGACACGTACACAAAATGTAAATATACAATTGCATATATGTAAATAAGAAACAATTAAATTACTCTTAATATGTATAATAATATAATGAGGATACTACCGTTATATATATTTTTTTTAAAGATTTTATAAAAGTAAAACTATCACTTTAAACAAAATATTACAACCAAATTCAGTTTACACTTTTACCGAAATATATAGTATTCCCAAATCGTTGGGCTGCCACCAGAGGGACCAACTGATGTATTTTCATCTTCGTAAATATTTAAATTTTTTGAAAACTTAATTTTAAGAAAACAACTAAGTCAGGAGCGGAGCCTCATCGAGGATACAGAGCACGAAAAACGGCTTAGAAATCTGCTGTAAACCAATACCCGATAGTATTCGAAATCTACAATATACGCAATATGTATTTATACTGTAACGGATTTCTCGATAAATCGTCTACCTGTAACTCACTCTTGAGTTCGATCACTGGATTGTTAAATAAAAGTCCCAATTTAATGGCTACACACTTATCTCTTTTTCTAATTCCAACAACTTAACACTTATTGCTCGTTATTCGAGCTTACAATTTCTTGCTTATAGCTTAATTGTTCTTATCACGACAACACTCCAACTAGAACTGTGTTTGCTGCACAATCCGGCAGCCCTTATATAGTAAATCTGTAACAAAACATTGCTTCTAGAACATTCTGGCAACTACGAATTCGCTAACTAGTTGCTTCTGGCAGTTTATCGTTGATTCGATTTTGTTCTATCATCCGTGTTCGTCACAATACATATACAAGTTTTTATAAAATTAATATATTCACAGAGATGAAAATAAATCAGTTGGTCCCTCTGGTGGCAGCCCATCGATTTCGGAATACTATAGGAAAATTAATTGTAACCACGGCAGCTATAAAAACTTCAATTTGGATAACTTGGTGGAGGAGAGAACAGGTTAGTGAGACAAAACAGAAATTTGAAACGTTTGTATTTAATTTTATTAACTAATTTATTTCAGTAAATATTTTATTAACTAATTTATTACGTAAAAAGTAAATGTATCAGTAAACATTCAAAATGAATTTTTGGCGGAATTCCGGGCGGCGAATTGGAGAATAGCAACAGTTTTGATTTGGTAAGGACTTCAATTTGTATCGTTGTTTTGATAAAATTTATATACTGTAAATAATAAAATAACTAAAAACGAAAATTTAAAAATTAACTGATGAAATAAATAAAGGGTGGGCTTTAGTTTAGCATCCTCCGATTTCAGGGTTTAGAGGGGTATGGTTGGATAGAGGAGATTCTCCAGATCACGAAGTGCGGAAAGAAGTTTGACGCGATTAAATTATGAACACCCCGGTGTTGGACCGACCAGGGTTATTTTTTTGGAGCGCGGCCGAAGGCCGCCAGTGCAGAAAGAAATTTAACGCGATTGAATTATGAACACCCCGGTGTTGGACTGACCAGGGTTATTTTTTTGAAGCGCGGCCGAAGGCCGCCAGTGCAGAAAGGAAATTGACGCGATTGAATTATCAACACCCCGGTGTTCGACCGACCAGGGTTATTTTTTTGAAGCGCGGCCGCCGGAAACTTATAGTTTTCGAGATATTTGCATTTTAAGTTGAAAATTTCACAAATTTCATTTTACAATTTCTCGATTTATGGTTATCTTTTCTTTTATATTATGCACTTATTATACACTAACTTTTCACTTAAATATTTAAGTATTTGCTTTAAATAAGCATTTAATTTTTACACAATTTTCGTAATATGAACAATAACAAATGGGTTCCATGTTGTCAGATAATAAGTGTTGCCATATCTATTATATATATATATATATATAAATATATATTTTGAAAGCGAATTAAAATGAACAATAAAAGAGGATTATACTCCAAATATTATACATGAACTATAATTTTGTTCATTCCCTTCTATTGATAAATTATGGTATTGGATTGGCCAGGGTTATTTTTTTAAAGCGCGGCCGAAGGCCGCCAGTGCGGAAAGAAGTTTGACGCGATTGAATTATGAACACCCCGGTGTTGGACCGACCAAGGTTATTTTTTTAGAGCGCGGCCGAAGGCCGCCAGTGCCGAAAGAAATTTGACGCGATTGAATTATGAACACCCCGGTGTTGGACCGACCAAGATTAGTTTTTTGAAGCGCGGCCGAAAGCCGCCAGTGCAAATAAAAAATCTTAACAAAAAAAAAGCAATGTTAAAGAGAATATACCACTCTCTATAAACTTCAATTTTTATTAAGGATAATTATAATAACAGTGAAGATTTTGAAAATTTGATATTCATATATGGCGTAAAAATATAGTAAATCATCATCATGATCCATTTGTGAAATTATCAGATGCAATAAAATATACGTTTAAGCCATAAAACCTTTTTCTTTTATTAAAATAGAATATTAAGTTCAAAATATTTTGTAGAGGGTGATTGGGTTTTTTATTTATTTTGATTGCTTTCATCCGTTTGGATTTGGCAACACTTATTATCTGACAACATGGAACCCAATTGTTATTGTTCATATTACGAAAATTGTGTAAAAATTAAATGCTTATTTAAAGCAAATACTTAAATATTTAATATAAAATAAATATGTGGAAACATTGTAGTGAAGTGTTAGTGTGTAATAAGTGCATAATATAAAAGAAAAGATATCCATTAATCGAGAAATTGTAAAATGAAATTTGTGAAATTTTCAACTTAAAATGCAAATATCTCGAAAACTATAAGTTTCCGGCGGCAATAATTATATATATTCGAGATCTGGAGAATCTCCTCTATCCAACCATACCCCTCCTAACCCTGAAATTGTGGGATGCTAAACTAAAGTTTTCCCTAAATAAATCTTACATAGAAATAGAGCTGTTGATTTTCTGATGTTCTTATCATTAGTGTCGTCGTTAATGAATAATGGACCTGGTAGCTCTCGTGTTTATTAATATTTAACTAATAATAACTCATCAAGAAGACAATAATTACACATTTGATAGCTGATAATCTCCTTTGTCCATGTTACCGTTTAGATTGTTGAACCAGCTTAGAACGAGATTAATTTCATATGTAAACGTACTTTAAGTCTAGTTAAGGCATAAACCATCGATAGTGAAATAAATTATCGATAGTAAGATGAAAATAAAACTATCCAAAGTTCCATGTATTGTGTTGAAGCTTTAAGTTTCAACTCTTAGTTCAGTGAGGATCATTGTTGCCAAATACTTAATAATTGTATTACAATTTTGTCAAGCAGACGCTACAGTGTTCAATAGGTACATTTTGTGTTATATATATATATAATTCATAAACATGTATAGATATATTAACATTGTTTAATTATGTATGTATAAAAGTCATTGATTTCGTTAACTGTTTAGTGTAGAATTGATTCGAAATATAGTCACAAAAGTAAATATACAGAATCAAGCAAAACGTACACACGTACGCTAAATAACATCAATAAATAGCAATAATTGCCAAAGCAAAATGAAGAACGCCTATTAAAAATTGTGGTGTGGTTTCTCAACGAAAATCAATCTAACCCATAATTCCGAACTGATCTGGGTGTGGTTCAACTTTGGCTGCGATTTAGGGAAAACTTTAGAATACCGTCCCAGAGTTTAGGGAATAAAACAGGTATAGGCGGATAGAGGAGATCCTCTATATCAAGAATATAGATATAGCCGCGGAAAACTTATAGTTTTCGAGATATTTACGTTTTATTAGAATAATTTCCTAATATTTTTGGGAAAACTTTAGTATAACGTCCCACGCTTTCGGGGATAAAATGGGTATGGGCGGATAGAGGAGATCCTCCAGATCAAGAATATGTATAGATATAGCAGCGGGAAACTTATAGTTTTCGAGATATTTGGGTTTAAAGTTCAAAATTTCGACTATTTAAAGTACGCATTTTTCCCATTTCGAATGAGTTATACACTTATATTTTCCACTTTTATATCCACTAACACTTCAATAATTCGTTTGTACACATTTATTTTACATTATATAGTGCAAAAAAAGTTTAATTCAATAATTAAATTATTGTTAAATACTATTATTTCTGACAATAGCAAAAGGGTTGCAAAATTTCAAATAACCAGTGTTACCTTATCGACATCTTTTGTAATTCAGCTGAAAGAAATTAAAACAGATAATACCCCAAATACAGAAATCCAAAACCTAGAGAAATAAACTATTACAAAGCATTGATGTTAAGTATTATGTTATACCCTCTATGACAATATTACTTTTTTCTTGTAGAACTTCTTTTTGCGTTGGCGGCCTTCGGCCGCTCTTCAAAAATAAATAGTTGAAATTTAAATAGTTGAAATTTTCAACTTTAAACGTAAATATCTCGAAAACTATAAGTTTCCCGCGGCTATATCTGTATATATTCTTGATCTGGAGGATCTCCTCTATCCGCCCATATCCATTTTATCCACAAAAGCGTGGGACGTTATTTTAAAGCCGACCCATATTTTTTTTTGGGTTTTGGATATAGGGTATAATCAGTTTTCTTTGTTTCTTTCAGTTCATTTATAAAAGATGTCGGGGAAAACTTTAGTATAACTTTCCAGGCTTTTGGGGATAAAATGGGTATGGGCGGATAGAGGAGATCCTCTATATCAATAATATAGATATAGCCGCGGAAAACTTATAGTTTTCGAGATATTTGGGTTTAAAGTTCAAAATTTCGACTTTAAAGTACGCATTTTTTCGATTTCAAATGAGTGGTACACATATTTTCCACTCTTATATCCACTAACACTTCACTAATTCGTTTGTACACATTTATTTTACATTATATGATGCAAAAAAATTGTTTAATTCAATATTTAAATTATGGTTAAATTCTATTAATTCTCACAAAAACAAAAGAGTTGCTAAATGTCAAATAACTAGTGTTACCTTAACGACATCTTTTGTAATTGAACTGAAAGAAACTAAGACAGATAATACCCCAAATACTGGAATCTTAAACCTAGAGAAATAAACTATTACAAATCATTGATGTTAAGTATTATGTTATACCATCTATGACAATATTACTTTTTTCTTGTAGAACTTCATATTGCGTTGGCGGCCGTCGGACGTGCTTCAAAAAAAATAACCCTGGTCGGTCCAACACCGGGGTGTATCAAAATATTTTTTGCGCAGAACTTCTTGGTGCGTTGTTTCCTGTATCTAGGGTACAATCGCTCTGTTTATTTTATTATTCTTCGTTTACAAAATATATTAGTATGGCAACACTAATGTTTTGACATTCACAACCATTTTGCTATTATCAAAATTAATAAAATTGAAGAATGATTTAAATAAAGCTATTTTTGCAGCATCTAATATAAAAAAATTTCTAAAAACGAATTAGTCAAGTGTTAGTGGATATAAAAGTGTATAATTCATTTTAAATCGCAAAAATACATACTTTAAATAGTTGAAATTTTCAACTTTAAACGTAAATATCTCGAAAACTATAAGTTTCATGCGGCTATATCTATATATATTCTTAATCTGGAGGATCTCTTCTATCCGCCCATACCACATTTATCCCCGAAAGCCTGGGACGTTATTCTAAAGCCGACCCAAGATGTCGATAAGGTTACACTGATAATTTGTTGAAATCCAACCCTTTTGTTATTGCGTGAATTAATAGAATTTAATAATAAGTTAAATATTGAAATAAATTATTTATACTATATAATGTAAAATGAATATGTACAAACGAATTAGTGAAGTGTTAGTGGATATAAAAGTGAAAAATATTAGTAGAATTCATTGTAAATCGGAAAATACGTAAAATATTGGAATTTTTCAACTTTATACGAGAATATCTGAAAACCTAAGTTTCCCGCGGCTATATCTATATTAAAACCATCTTTTACCTACGGGCAAGATATGATATCCTCATGCTTCCTGAAAAATAGTACCAAATATATCTACTTACCTTTGACAAGCATATTTATTTTCTCCTAAACACGGTATTTTTACTTCAGTATGGAAACAGTCATTAGTCAGGTAGGCATTAGTATGGGTATGGGCGGATAGAGGATTCTCCACATCAAGAATATATATATATATATAGCCGCGGAAAACATAGTTTTTGGGATATTTACGTTTAAAGTTGAAAATTTCAACTATTTAAAAGTATGTATTTTTGCGATTTAAAATGAATTATACACTTATATTTTTCACTTTTATATCCACTAACACTTCACTAAATCGTTTTAAGACATTTTTTTTATATATGCTGCAAAAATAGCTTTATTTTAATATTTAAATCATTCTTCAATTTTATTAATTTTGACAATCACAAAAGGTTGTAAATGTCAAAACACCAGTGTTGCCAAATATTATGCAAACGAAGAAAAATTAAATAAACAGAGAGATTATACCCTAGATACAGGAACCAACGCAAAAAGAATTTCTGTGCGAAAAATTCTTGGTACACCCCGGTGTTGGATCGACCAGGGTTATTTTTTTGAAGCGCGACCGAAGGCAGCCAACGCCAAAATAAGTTGTGCGCAAAAAAAAAAACCTTGTTGTTGTTGTTGTAACGGTTATCTAGTCCCCGCTTGGATGGTAAGTGATAGTTTGGTTGTCGTCGAGGTCATCTAACGGGAGGCCTAAGAAACGGGCTGTTTCGATGGGGTCGGACTATAGGGAAAAGGGTGTTAGATGAGTTGGGTTTGTTGGGCATGCAAAGAGGTAGAGTATCATGCGGGTCCTCATTGCATGCAGGACATGTGTTTGGTATATCGGGGTCTATTCTGGCGGTCAGTGCTTGTCAAAAAAAACCTTGACACACCCCGGTGTTGGATCGACCAGTATTATTTTTTTTGAACACGGCCGAAGGCCGCCAACGCAAAAAGTGGATATAAAAGTGAAAAGTACTTGAGTTTGCAAACTATGTATCATTTGGTTTTAGGAAACATAAGTATACGACTTTTAGCCAAGCTTTCGATAAAGTAAATCTCTCGACTGTCGTACATAAACTTGATCTTTTGGGCTTTCAACCAAGATTTCTTCAATGGGTATCTTTTTATCTTTATAATAAAACACAACGAAATATATTTGATGATACTTTTTCAGATTCAATTAATGTCTCTTCAGTTGTTCCGCAGGTTAGTCTATTGTCCCGATTCTGTTCTCGTTATTTATTACCGATATCTCTTCTGTAATAAAATACTCAAACATTTTATTATATGCCGACGACGCAAAGTTTTTTAAATCATATACACCAGAGGCTAAGTAAAATTTACCACTTCACATTTTGCAATTATTCTTCAAATTTCGCCGCTTAACTAATTCAATTTTGCTGAAAATTTGCAAATGGAGAATAATATTTTATTTGAAATTTTTTTTTCACTTATTTTTATACTTTTCCATAGTAAGAAAACTGAAACGATAATCCTTCTTTGAAATGGATGCGATATGTTTAATTATACATTGTGTTTTTTTTCAATATTTTAATAATTCTTGTATATTTTTTCAATAAGTTTAATTTATAACTATTGTACTAATAGTTCTAATAACGAGTTGATCCACCCTTGGCGGCTATAACTACTTAGATCCGGGCGGGCATTGAATAACCTCGTTCGAAATTTTCTGTTCCCACACATTTTCAAGAATTTTTTTTTAGCTCTGCCTTAAAGTGCGGTTTATGTTGATCCACTTTCTTTTTCACAGTGTGTCAACGATGCTCAATCGGATTTAAATCGGGTGAATTTCCGGGCCACGTCATATGTGGTATTCCGAGGTCTTCAAACAATTTCTGCACCTGGAAGAGAAAACATAATGACAGTTAACATTATTTTGAATAGAAAGTATGCAAATGTATTGAAAATCGAAAACCATATCGAACTTACCGATTTTGCCCGATGGCATGGTGCAGAGTCATCCTGAAAGATGGCCTCGGAAATTAAGCGATCTTTCAAACTATGAATAATATTATCTGTCCTGGACGTCTTCCTCCTGTTTCCAATCCCACTCGAACGCTCCAAATGATCGTCCTGGTTTTTGACTTCAGTAAATTTATTACTGTTGGATGGCTGCATCGCACTTTTCTTGCTATCTCGCGAATCGACACTCCTTCTTTTTCCAACGTAAAAATAACCACTTTTTGGTCACGAGTCAACTGCCTATATTTAGCGCACATTATTCTAACCGTTCTTTTTATTGTAAAAGTGCTCGCGAATATATGAAGAAAATTTGTCAATATATTATATTTCAATTTCAAACCACCCAATTGCTTACCTCAGACTAAAAATTTAAAATTGTATTGAAAAATAGCGTTACAATTTCATTTGAAATGCCAATTCATTTGAAAAGCTCAGGGATAAGGTTTACGTGGCCACTGGTGTACTTCAACTGATGAAAGGTGTCTGTTGCAAACAGACTGAAACAATTTAGTTGCTTGGTATGATAGAAATGATTTTCCATTGAATCTCAAAACATGTAAGACGATGTGCTTTTTCCGTTTCTCATTGAACCCCTCTCCTTATGAAATAAAAAAGACTGAAACAATTTAGTTGCTTGGTATGATAGAAATGATTTTCCATTGAATCTCAAAACATGTAAGACGATGTGCTTTTTCCGTTTCTCATTGAACCCCTCTCCTTATGAAATAAAAAACTATAGACTAGAGAACGTTTTTAACTTTGTTTGATGATGATTGTTTGTGATTTGAGAGCTACTATGGATCCTAAGGTCAACTTTAGTCTTCATATATATATTATTGATACAAAAGGTACATCTTGAGCAAAAGGTGTTCTCAGTTTTTTTAAACGTTGGTCTAAAGAATGTAGAGATCCTTAGACTTATTATGGAATATGGCGCTGTTGTATGTAAACCTAGTTACCAAATCCATTCTGACAAGTTAGATGTTGTTTAAAAACAATTTTTACTTTTTACCGTAGGGCACTTCCGATAGAATTCTAGATTAAGTCTAGCTCCGTACTCTAGTCGTTTATAACTTATAAATATATCTACACTTTCTAACCGTATGGAAATGCTTGGCATAGTATCCTTAGTAAAAATCCTGAATGGAACAGCTTGCAGTTCTTTTCTCCTGTCTGAAGTTTTAAATTGAATGTCCCGGTTCGCAACGAACCATTCTGTGGCATATGTCATGATTTTAATTCTCATTCCTGAACATTTTTATTATCTAACTCACTTTTCAAAATTAAACAGATTATATTGCTTTTTTGCATATTTGTTATAGCGTAATTTTAAATCTTAGCTGTTGAAATAGTTGTTTCTGTAGCTGAGCAATTTTAGATCTCGACGCTTAAACACTCTCTTGTCTTTTATTACTCGGCTTGATAAATTTGATCATATTACATGCGTAATTTTGCTACTCTTTAGAGCAAAGCACAAACATATTGAACAGGTGACAATTCTACTCCATTTAATAGGAAATATGCAAAAATGATTAAAACAGAACATAAGTAACTTTAAACGAATTCGAATTACCCTGAAAAGCTTATTTCTAATCCTTTTTAACGTGAAGTCATTCATTTTCAATACTCTCACAGCAACACTCATGTTCTTTCAAGAAAATTTTAATTTTTTGAAAAAAAAATAAATTAAAATTTACATATCAGTTGAAAGCAAATGTCATTTGCTTCAAACCGCAAATACTTCGAAATAAAGTAAATCATTCGGTTTGCAGGACATCTTAATTAAAATCTATCGAAAAAAACAAAATCACATTAATTTCATTCGGTTTCTGGAACATGCCTGATTATCACCTATCAGTAAATTGTATGTGCGCGTACTGCTCTATAAGGACTTGTGTACCGTAAGTATGACATTCCCAAACAAATGATGTATACACAAACTTATATAAATGCCTACACATGTAAATATGTCACCAAAAAAAAAAAACTGCACACATTGTTCTACAAACACAACAATAACCTCAAATAGCATAATCAGCATTACAAGTCATTATGGTAGACAAAAACTTATAGTAAATCATACAACAAAATGTTCATTCTTGAACTCAAGTTCACATTCCACAAGCAAAGTTCATTCATAAAAAGCAAATATTTTCACCTCCCCCCGAACGTGCGCTTGCTTACAATCAGCTTTTCGCGAAAATTTAAATATCATAAATTTAGCAACTTCGTGATGTTCCTTCCAGGAAGAAAAAGTGAAAACTCCGCAAAACAGAACATATGGGGACAGAGGTGGCAACAGATGTTTTTTCGATTTAAAATATTTGTCTACGCTAAGTTTAAAGTTATTTGTCAGTAACTGGCAAACCATTTCAATTGACGCTGTCGTTGGAATAATAACGCTGCAATGGATTCTACTAAGAATTAGGGCATAACAAATTAACAAACATATAAAATGAATATGTATTGCATATGCGTTTTTATGTTTGCTTATTCAAAGTATACATTTGCAATTCCCACAACAGCCGGTTCTACGTTACTCAAATTGACTCGGATATTATCCGGCCAAGGGCAGTTCGGATCTCGGCGATCTAACCCTGTTTGGATCGGTAAGTTATAGTCCAAGTTTGGTGTCCTTAGAGCAACACCTTGCAGCAGGGTTGCTCCGTATCCTCCTGTAGCGTGCTGGCATCGAGTCCAATGTGGGCCCCGAGGAATTCTTCTGCTGTATTTGCGCGAAGAGGCTCCATCCAAGCTCCACCTCGGTTACGTGCAATACATGTAATGGATGGAGCCATCTTAAGATCTGCTTAGGCCTTAAAACCCATAGTGAGTGGACCGCGAGTTACGTGGCCCCATGCCTAAACGGCTGTGCAATCTGCACCATGTTCGGCTACTTCGCCACCACTCCAGTCGAGTGCCCAAGACGATTCCCACAACAGCCGGTTCTGCGATACCGGAATTGACTTGGGTTTTATCCGGCCAAGGGCTGTTACTTCGGCGATCTAACCCTGTTTGGATCGGTAAGTTCTAAATTTAGTTTGTCATTGGAGCAACGCCTAGCAGCAGGGTTGCTCCGTATCCTCCTGACCCGTGCTGGCATCGAGTCCAAGGAATTCTACTGCTGCGTTTGCGCTAAAAGGCTCCATCCAAACTCCACCTCGGTTAGGTGCAATACATGCAATGGATGGAGCCATCTTAAGACCTGTTCAGGCCTTAAGACACATAGGTAGTGGACCACAAGTTACGTGGCCCCATGCTGTCAACGCAATAATGCGACATCTGCCTCAACGGCTTTGCAACCTGCACCATGTTCGCGCACTGCGCTGCCGCTCCAGTCGAGTGGCCAAGACAGGACCTCCACTGCCCTAAGGAGCTCACACCTTCATCCCGCTCCAATGCTCGTGCGGGAACCACTCAGCAACTCCTAGTTCCTCGTACAGTCTGTTCCGTGTGTCAAACCGTCATACGTCGGAATGTCGCATCAGTCAAGTGCAGCTCTTGTAGTGGTTGGTGTCACTTTCCGTCGTGTTCCGCCGTGCGCACCACGCGTGAGTGAAGTGCAGACACCAGAGCAAGATCGAGGAAAGAGTTGCATTTATGAGCCGGGAAGGCGTACCGATAGCTGCGGCCCAAGAAACCAAGCTAAACAGCCGCTTAGATCTTCTGAGCTTTTAACGTTTTACGTAAGGATCGCGAGCGAGATAATGGTGGAGGTCTAGCCTTCATACTGCTCAACACCGTCCAATATAGTCTAATCGATGTTGACATTCTGCACAATGTATGACGAAGCTCCCACCAGAATTATGGGCACTTGTAATAGCTCGCCAGATATTACCATCGCTAGCGGTGGTGTGATCAATAGCATAACCTAACGACCTATGCTAACTCTCGCATCAGAAACCTCCCGACTTTATTACTGTGGACAACCGCACCTTTGTAAACTTAAATAAAACTAACTGGATCGGCTTTATAGAATTTGCCGAGAGCACTTTCACTCTACTACCCATTCCTATGGACGTCATCGTTGGCGCGCGTCAATTTTGCAAGGTGATCGATACTGCTTCTGCTCGCTTCATACTGAGTGGAAGAATTGCGGAACTCCGCTTTTATATCCTAGCCAAAGCAGCTGTTTTAGCCAACAGGCGCGACACCTTACACCATGCCGATCCCTGTGATCCCCCAATAAGTGATCTCAATTTGGAGATTCGGCAAATGGTAAACAAACACAAGTGTACAAAATGGATAGAGCATTTGAAGTCCCGCAACCTCTCAACCGGTGTGAGTAAGATTTGGACTTGTCTAATCCGAGGAATGCCAAAAGACCGCACGCAACTTTCACCGATGAGGAGGTTCAAAGTGTCATCAATAAGGCCAAATCGCCCAAATCCATTGGCCTTGACGAAACAAGCATGCTGATGCTAAAACACCTAGGCTCGACGGAAGTAAGCTATCTCAACAAGGTCCTCAACTTGTCACCTGACCACTTTTCAAACTTGTGAAACCCGACGAAAAAGGAAGGTCTCAAGGTCCGATAACTCTCCTTTCCCCTGTAGTGGAGGCACTTGAGGCCTTGCTACTCCCTACATGCACTCACCACCTGAGTCTAGTAGACCATCAGCATGGGTTCCGAAAAGTGCACAGCACCACCACAGCACTTGGCGTCATAAACGCCCAGTTAGTTCATGGCTTAAACCAAAAGCCACCCTTCGAGAGGACGATCCTCGTGGCATTGGTCTTTCAAAAGTTTTTGACACAGTCAACCACAAAACGCTACTTGAGGGAATCGAACAATCCACGCTCCTCCAATGCTGAAGAGGTGGACTATGAACTACCTGAGTGGTCGGCAATCTTCCGTAGTGTTTCGAGGTCAAAACACCAAACTGAGAAGAATCGATAGCATATGCTTGAAAGTAAACAGCTATCTTTGCGACCTTTCTCGCTTCTTCGCTGCATTAGCCTAACACTCCCTCCCACTAAATCCACAGTGACCATATTTACAAACTGGACGAAGAAGTACAGACTGGATCTAAACATTAAAGTCGATGGCGTTAAAATTCCGACCGTCAATAACCCTAAAATTTTAGGTGTTACACTTGAATGCAAAAAATTTCAAAATCCTCAAATTGCTTGCCGGCAGCTCTTGGGGAAAAGACAAAGAAGCGTTGCTGGCAACTTACAAGGCAATCGGGCGGTCTTAAATTACGCTGCACCAATATGGTCGCCGCCATGTAGTGCAACGCAGATACAAAAGCTCTAGAACAAATGCAGTCCGGACTAGGATGCCTGTTGATGTCTCCAATCGAAAACCTATATAGCGAGGACCGTATGCTTCCAGTAAAGGAGCGTAACGAGCTCCTCCAAGCAGTTTCGGATACTGTGGCAGGTTAAACTCTTATACAAAATCGGGTCCTTTTTCGTATGGTTCGCCCCGTCGGAACAGCTCTTTTCCTGGGCCTCCCGTTAGATGACCTCGACGATAACCAAACTGAAACTTACCACCCAAGCGGAGATTAGATAACCGTTACAACAACAATATGTATTGCCTCACATGGGCCTATTGCAGTGCGAACGCATATTATGTATATAACGAAAATTGTGTATAAAATAAAATGCTTATTTAAAGCAAATATGAAAATACTTGATATAAAATAAATATGTAGAAACAATGTAGTGAAGTGTTATTGTATAAAAAAAAGAAAATTAACTATAAATCAAGAAATTGCAAGATAGGTAGGTAGGTAGGTAACGTGGTTGTTTTTCGACCCACCTAGGGCTTTAGGAGGCCCATTGTGATACCACCGGGACTGTGGTCTCCTCACTCTATTGGCTCCACTCTGAACCACCCCGTACTTCTGATGAACTTCATCAATGAGACAAGTTTTATCCGTGCAACCTCCGAGACGCCGTCAAGAAATCCATGACCGATGGCTGCGATTCTTTTCCTATATAGTGCCGCGCAATCGCATAGAAAATGTTTAATGGTCTCCTCCTCTTCTACTTCCTGACAGCTTCTACAATAGTTGTTATATGGCGTACCAAGTCTACTTGCAAGTCTGCCTAGACATTGGCCTGTTAGTACTCCTACTAGAGTTCTTATATCATTCCGTTTGAATTTTAACAGTCGGCATATGCGGCTCATATTCCATTCATGCCACGTTTGCCTGCTAGCTGAGCAAGTCAGGGACTGATTCCACTGATACTCGGCTATGTTAATGACATGTTTGTCGATTAAGGATCTAAAAGTAACCAGAGACATACATATGTCCTTCTTACCAAAATCTAGTTGACGGGTGGTGCCTGTTCTGGCTAGTTCATCTGCTACACAGTTCCTGGGGATGTCACTGTGTGCTGGGACCCATTGCAGGTTTAACGTGAAATAGGATGTCAGATCCACTGGAAGATCATGGCATTCTTTCACTGTCTTCGACGAAATCGTATGAGACATCAGAGATTTCAAAGCCGCCTGGCTGTCTGTATATATAAATATATTTCTTGTTGTGATCATACTTCTTGTCCCTACAAGACGGCTTTCTTTAATTGCGGTGACCTCCTCTTGGAAGACACTGCAGTGGTCTGGTAACCGGAAGGCGATTTTGGTATCTAGTTTAGCTGAGAAGACACCGCCGCCTACTCAGTTATCCAGTTTGGAACCATCCGTATAGATAAAATTCAGCTGCAAAATTTTCCTAATTTGGATGAATAACTAAATTATTTAGAAAACTACCTTTTGGCCTGTTATGGTGACACACTTGATAATATAACCAGTTTGAAACAAAGATTTGCATATTTAAAAAGATCTATCAAAGAAAATGGTCTAAAGCTCACAGAAAAGAAACTGTAATCCTAAAAATTAATGAGAATTGGTTCAGCGGACCTTTCGACAAATGTTGGATATCGAATGGAGCGGCCATCTTAATCATTTAAACATTGTAGTGAGAGGACTAAACGAAGGAGAACTGAAGAATTGCTCTCTACTTTCAGTGAAGACGCAATGCAGTAGTTTCGCAGTAAACACCGCACTACAGGCTCTGGGAAAAAGGAACGCTTCGAAAATACTTGGCGTTATTAAGAATTCTCCAAAACGTGAAGGGAAATACAGAAAAGTTTACAAAATAGCAGAAGAGATCGAGCAAAAATTTCTTGTCTTACACCACTGCTAGATCTATCAATGTTTGTTGAAGCGGATTTAGCCAAGCGTTACTCAGGGCAAAAAAAAATAAAGTTACCCACCCAAAGATTGTATAATTGTTGAAAATTTGATTGTAATCCATTCGTCGAACAATGTGAATATCTCCCAAACGGCTAAATTCACTGAGAACGAGCGTCTTTAACTTAGCACCTCTATCGACAGTGTGAAAATATATCGGTACTGTTAAAAACTACCGAATACGCGATAAATCAAGCACTTAATACTCCAGAGCCATAAAATTTAATCTCTGAGATGGTATGAGATGACTTCATTGGAATCGCGTTCAAAATTAGGCAGTGGGAATGGCACCGCCCACTTTTATGTGAAAACCCATATCTTGGGATCTGCTTAGCCGATTTCAACCAAATGCGATCCATAACATTCTTCTCATATTTCTATGCTATAGTGCGAAAATGGGCGATCGAATTACAATTACGCCTATTTCCCATATAACACCATTTTAAATTCCTTATGATTCTTTCACTTTCCACTATGCAAATCCAGCAACAATGATTGTATCGGGGTAAACTTTGCGTAAATAATGCGTAATGTATTGAATATATCGATATTTTAAAAGTTATTTCCATAATTGAAACCTGAAGTATGACAAAGTTTTTTACGAAAGCAGCCTATGTATAACAGTATTAGCTTTTTGGCTACATTCAGTACAGCTCTTTGATATGAAAGCAAAAAACATATGCTTGGGCATTGGATGTGCGGATTCAACGGAGATTTCACATGAAGCCGTGTGTGTACATACATATCTGTTTTCTTACATATGTTGTATTAATTATATAAAGAATCGATGCTTTGAGTGGTCAAAAAATGCAGTTTCAGTCGTTCTGTGAGAACTCGTATCTTCGTGGTGAAGAGTGATCAGTCTTTGGTGGTGGTTATTTCTGATTATGGGTGTGACATGTCCAGTTTTTCTTGGATTCGGTTCGTCTTGAAAAACCCATACAGTCGACTGTTGTTTAATTTCGGGGTAATACGTGTAAACCCACAATTCATCATTAACATTTCTCTCCTTTTTTTTAGAGCGATTGACAAATTGTGTGGGATCCAACGTGAACAATCAAATGTTCATGCAATATTGAATGTATGCTGGTCCCACTGAGGCCTATAGTTGTGCCAATCTCACAATAGGTCATATGACAATCTTGCAATATTAGTTAGCGCACAGCATCAATAGTTTTCGGAGCAAGAACTGATTTTGGACGACCGTCACGAAATTTAATGGCTATACACTTATCTTTTCTTCTTAGTCTAACAACTTAACGCTACTAGTCATTATCCGAATTTTTAACTTATTTCTTACATCTCAATTGCTCTTTACACGGTAGTACTCTAATTAGAACTGTGTCTGCTACACAATCCGACAGCCCATATATATTAGATCGTTAACAAAACTTCGCCACTCGAACATTCCAGCAACTACGAATATCGATGTCTAGTTAATTCTAGCAATTTATCGTAGATTCTATTCTGGCACCTTGTTCGTCACAATATTTTAAGTTACTATAAACAACACAATTAGCGCTCGTATGTCAAAAAGTTCTGAGTATGTATAACATCAAAAAATGTCAAACTTTACAATAAAGTTGTGAGTTGCCAGACTACAACACTAGGGGTGCCAAATCCCGAAATATAAAAGGCAATCCCTACTTATAACTGTTAGTGTTTTTGCGTTCTTACTTCAAATAATTATCTGCCATATCATTCCTTCATAGCACATTAAGATAGACTTAAACACAACAAAGGATGTGAACCTTACCCAATTTGAAAAGGATGTATTCTTCCAAATCATCCACTTCAAAATTGTTAGAGCAATTCAATTTCGGACTACCCTCTGCGTCGCAAAAGATAACCTACTTATATAAATATTTTTTATTAGTTTCCTTCGCCTTAAATTTGGCAGAGTTGTGCGAATTTTGATATTTAAATCTCTTCATAACATTCATATCACTCACACGAATTTTGTCCATACCTTTACTAACAACAACCCACTGTACACTTCATCCTCGTTTCGAATTTTTAAAAGCGTTTTATGCAAAATTTAAGGCTCTACCACTTCAGCAAAAAATATGTAGAAATAGATTTTCATGTTCGTTTTCTATAAACAATGCGCGCCTCCACAAATTTACAAATTTTATAACGTATTTGACTTATTTATTATTAGAGTTATATGCGTATACATTTTTTGTGAAAAATTAAAAATTTATTGTAAATTGAAATAATTTGGAAGAATAAAATAATTTTTTTAAATGCATGACTACTCATAACTTCTCCGATACAAATAATTATTAATTGCTTACAAGTAAATTATCAGTTTATAGATTTTTATGATTAATATTATAAAATAAAAGAACACAAACATATTAAAAAGACTATGGTGATAGTAGTTTCGTTTTGCAAAAGCAAAGGAATAAGTAAACACATGAAAACTAGGTAGGCTCTTATTATTCTAAAAATGAAATTTATGTTTTCAAGGGGTTATGTAAATTATGTATGTGAGCCTGAACCACAACTATTATTTTCATTTCAATTTCAACAAAGAAATTTATTAAAAAATGTAATTGTTGTCTAAATACATAATTAGCATAATTAATGTTTAGGTTGTTTAAAAATATCATGTGTGCATAAATAATAAAATATCGGATCATAGTATCTATGGTCATAGTTCGATCGGCTTGTGTGTTTACATTTATGGCAAAATTCCGTTTGTATTTATTTATTTGTCTTTCTTAATTTTTTTTTAACTAGCTGTCTTCGGCCTCTACAAAAAATCAAACAACAGTATTTAATTCGTTTTCCTTCGGTCATTCACCCAAAGTTTCAACGTTTGGATTGAGTTTATTTATGTATACCGGTGTTTGTGCAACTATGTCATTCCGTAGTAAAATATAAGGATATCAATATATATCACACCACATCACTGATGTTAATATCTATTCATTATTTGGAATGACCTTGTTAATGGTAAACCCTTCGCTTCCAAATAAGTTATGATTTCAGGAAATTTGTTGAAATTCGATTACATATTATATATACGAGGTGAGTTGAAAAAATAACGATAATTTTAAAATTTCTCGAGTTTGGAGATTCCAATTGTAAACGAAAATCATCAAGCTCAGAAAAACATGTCTAACTTTAGCGGCTGCCATCAACAAAGTAATCAATGAATATAGATGAAAATTTTTAAACTCCCGTTATTTTCTAAATACACCTCGTATATAAAAAATCCGGACATAGTTGGAGATGTTCTCATCAGCTTTATGGATTCAGCATCTTTTGGGCTCAGTGTTTCAAGAACCAAAACTGGAAATTTAAATTTTTTTTACAAAACTAAGATAAATGTATTCTCCAAAAATAATGGTTTAATATTTTGGTAATATTTTACAGTAGAGCCAATAGTGAATACTACACTTCGGACAGAAAATCTTGTTCAAATGTACGATTTTTTAAATTATTGAATTTAACGATGACCCAGTTTTTGACCACTATACTATATTGAAAATATGGTTTTCTGTTGAAAATTAACTTACCTTTGTTCTCTCTTCCATGTTATGTGCATAAAATCATGCCGCCTTCAACCATTTAATCTATCTAGTTATGATCGGTTTTTGCGTTAACTCAATTTTTAGTTTGTAGCGTATACTCTCTGTTCGTAACAAACGTTGCTGTGGTTTTACAACAAAACAGTATACGGTAAAGTGGTAGAGGTGCATATAGAATGTGTTTGGTTGCTCGATTGAATCGTTAACATAGAACACCAAGTAGGGAATTACCCATATTCTAAAATATTCGCTACTATTTAGCAGAACTACATATGTAACCAGTTAGGAAGGACTCTTGCAACTTGCAGTTACCAAAGCCGGCTAAATTCCTTCAGGTGTTGGCAAAACCTTATATTAAAAAATTTTGCAAAAGGATTCAACATTCATTATTTGGCGAAATCCTGAACGGATTACAATCAAATTTGGTATTTTATTAAGTTACATATTTTATAGATCATATACTCATTTAGTTATATTGTTATAATGTTATATGTAGTTATCTCCAAATGTGATATACAAGTATGTGATTTAAACTCAACCGGAGAGGCTAAATTTGATATACTGAGATGAAGTGGAAAACGTCAAACAGAGGATGTTAGTTATATATTGGCTAGGTCAAGTTTTCACCCAATTTTATCCACTTTGAGCACAAAGATTTTTATTGCGTATGATGTTGATTTGAATTGGACACATAAATAGTACATTGTTTACTTTGAATTTTGTGTTAAGTTCTTGCGAGTATTTAATTTAGTTTAGGAACCCATAATTATTTAGGCGATATTTTTTAAAATATGGAACGGGGAAAACATTACTCGCAGTAAAAGACAGCGATTATATGCGAGATGAGCAAAAATGGAAAAGCTCCTGCCGATTTGCTGAAATAATGCTTAGCAGTCGAAAACCCTTATGTAATGGTCTTAATACAACAAAAACAGCCATCTTGTGGCAACAAAAGGATTTCAAGAAAAGCCATACCGCGTAAAACTGATATCAGTGGTGACAACATCATAGTACGGAAGAGCAAACCCGATCGCTTTAAGTCAGAGGAATTATGTTCGAAGTTAATGAAATATATGGTGTGGATGTGTCTAGAAAGCTTGTTGGAATACGACTTAACGAAGATCAACTTCTTGGAGGAATTTGCAGGAAAAAACCACTCCTGCGAAAACACCATATCAAAACTCGACTATTCAAAAAAAGCATTGGTCTGGGACACAATTTCATGGTATGGCGTGGGGCCAATTGTTCGCATAAATGGTAAAATAGACTGGTATCAATATTTGGGTATACCTAGAAATATAGTAGAGACATTTGTATTTGAGTTCATCCGCATAAACTGGACAATTAAGCAAGACATTGATCCGAAGCACACCGCAAAGGTAGTAAGGCATTGATTCAACAAAGATACAATTAGGATATTATATTAACCTACGCAAAGGCCGCATCTGAATCCAAAAGAAAATTTATGGAATGATGTTAAGAGAAAAATAGCAAGAAAAAGTTAAAAAATGTGGATGATGTATAGGCCGGATTTGAAGAAGCAGGAAACTGAATCCCCAAGAAACGATGTCAAAAACTGGTAGAAAGCATGCACCGAAGATGTGATGGGGAGCTAAAAATCGTGTATATAGCACAAAGTACTAATCACATGAGCAATCTTATGCTATTGCAGCAAAGAATACACCTCATGCGTACTTGTGTATTTTCCTTACTTACTGGCATTCCTAAATAAAAGCGCTGAGCGTCGTGTTTGTTACTGCTCAGCGTTAAGACCGACTCGGCATCCCTAAATAAAGCGGTAACTTTACATCAAAATCTCACTTAAATTCTAAAATTAGTACCAAAGAAATGAAATGTAAAACAAATTAATTTATTAAATTCACACATAGACACTTTGGCTGCCCGAAAGGTTATAAGGAATTCATTTGGAATTAAGAGTACCCACCGACTTGTCTTAGCTGTAGTAAATCTGAGTCCTTAATATTTTATTACTCAGAATTCTGCTTCTAATGCCATAAGCCTCTCTAACGTTTTCAGCACTGATAGTTTAGTTTTGAAATCCTTGTCAATAACATAAGAGCTCAAGTTCCCGCAAAGATTGATAATCTTCAGAATTGCTTTCTTTAATGGGTTCCTCTTCAATTAGGTAGTTGTCCTTATTCCAGTTATTTATTTCTTTTTCTGTAAAAAAAACCTAATAAAAATTTATTGTTAATTTTTTATTTTGAGTTAACACCATACTTCAGGATTTAATCCTTCGAGAATATTTGCTGCTTATTTTTCTAAGCTTTTAGCATCTGCTTTCATTTGGTTTTTCAAAACATTAGGCTGAAAGTCAAATTTATCATCGTCTTTCAGGTTGACAAAATTTAAAATATTATATTTGTCCAGCAATTCACCAAAATCTCCTGTCCCACCTTATTCCAAGCTCTACCTGAACTGAATGTTTTAGTTTTTCCTGCATTTAGGCTCAAACCACATCCACAATCTCCCCAAAGCACCCATCGAACTCAATGACTGGTGACATTTGTCGCTTGAACTTCAAATGTCTTTTTATTAGAGGAATCTCATTTTATGTCTATGATATCAGTTCAAGCTGAGTATTATAGCACTATTTCTGACAACTATGCTGATATTTCATGGCAAAGCTTAATAACAGTCATAGTGTATATGGATTTTAGTCGCCTCTTTCGACGGGCATACCTTACCGCGGACAAATTCTAACCCGCTGGGGGATTTTGTACTGGGCAGTTAAAGTGTTTAAATACTCTGGAATTTTTGGCTTTCCAATTACAAGCAATTTGATCTTGACTACTCCAGTAGCATTGGCACACGCCAAATTTGTGATACGCTATTCAGATTTCAGATTTAAGCGTACGATTTTCTTGGAACAAGTTTCCAATATTACCCGGATTCATCTGCGATCTAATTTTTTCTGGACATAGTCCGATCTCCTGATTTTTACTTTGTAACTTGGTTTTGAACGGCTTCACTAGTTCCGGTCGCGGAGATAATTTTTTCTCAGAGATTGAAATAACGCGTATACCATGACGCTTTTGAATATTTTGAAGCCATCCATCGCTGGTAAAAAAAACCTGTGCTTGCTTAACTTGACACGGCGCTCCTTAGCTTTTTATTTTAAAATTAATTCGTTGATCGTTGTAATAAAAACCATTTGTAAAATGCCTTTTTCATTGTCAGAAGTTCTGAAGTACGGAGCATTTTACGTTTCTCAGGGCCCGATAGCGTATTTTTAACACATTCTAAACATGTTTTTCTTTTCTTACAATTGAACAAGTTGTGGACTTACCTATATTGAATTTTTTGGATAGAGCTGTGGCACCTTCGTCCCATTATGCAATTAAATACACTTGATGTTAACCGCGCTTAACTTCGTTTGTCATATCAATTAAAAGCGATACAAACGTAAGAGATCAGCCGCCAGTACCGTTACTAGTCACCGATAAAGCGCTTTTAAATAAAAAAATACGCATTTAACAACAATAGGGCACGCAACGGCCGTTGCACAGCTGCTAGCTTGCTATTTCCAAAGGAACTAAAAACAAGTCTTACACTCCTGCAGTGATTACTGCCTTCACCAAGTTTGACAACAAAAAAAAAAAAAAATTAATAATCTGTAATCCTATAAGATGACCCACGATTGTTAAAAAGAATAAAATTTAACAAACTGTCAGACTTAGGAAAAAAATGTTTAACTTTACTGAAAATGAAATGATTACATGAAATTATTACATTTTTCAAAAAATGGAGAGCGACTCAACTGTCTTAGTGGTACGTTTTATAGGTACTCAACGTTTTTCAGCCCAAGTGTAATTAGGCTCATCGCTAGTTTCCTTTAAGTCGGTTTTGTATGAAATATATAAATAATTGTATATTTAATAATGAACAATTAAGAACTGATACTCAACATTAAAAGGCGTATAAAATCATTGGTTTTTGCTTCATACACACATACATGCGTATACTTTCGCGCAAGTTGCCTCCTGCGTAGTTAGAAAGCAACTGACACTGTCCTCGTTTCTACCGTATAATAACTGTCGCAAGTCTGTGTGAAACACACCTACACTCAAACTCGCATAGAGAGTGCCCGCGGCCTATGGGCTACTTACAACTTGAATTAATTTGAAAAATGTAGTTTTGAGAATGAACTGAGCGACTACACTTTAGACGGCTGCAACTAAAAACAAGTAAGGAAGGGCTAAGTTCGAATGTAACCGAACATTTTATACCCTCGCAAAGTTAAATGGTATATTCGTTTGAGACTTCTTTATATATTTTAATAATTAGAAGTAGGAACTGTTGCCTTAGTTATTTACTTTTCACTCACAGTGAAAATAATTAGAGCAATTTGTAAACTAAATTTACTCAAATTATGAGAAATCGTTCTTGTGCTTTTTGTATACGCTTATAATTGATTTTATATAGAATGCATTACAACTGTATTGAGAAGTATGAAAAAAATCCTGTAAAAATTCCTATACCATTCCAATTCGATTATATTTGGAAAAAAAAATGAAGAACTATTGCACTAAGTCTGAAAACTTTAGTTCGAAATAGAGACACAAATACTGTCATGATAGCTGTGTACTGCCTCAAAAGTAATTGCATTTACAAGGGAAGAATCCATGTTTGAAAATGCCCAATCATTTGTGTACCGGCAGGTGTAGTTGAATATTCTGCAACAAGCAAGTTTTTTTCTTGGAGCAGATTTCTTATTGCAGTCCCTGTAGACATTAAACAAATGTTAAAATCTCCAACAATTAGCACATTTTGATTGCCTAACTCAGAAGTAAGGACTTCCTGAAGTTCTACAATTAATTGTCTGACAGAGAAAGCTGAATTTCTATATAGAACCAGAATATCAATATTAAAACATTTAAACAAAACCGCTTCTAAAACTTTGCGGCCTGAATAAATTTTCTTTACAGCCTTTGATGCCCCGTTTATTTCTGCTGGTTGTTTCCGTGCTATCTATCCTCAGCTCGTTAATTGGAGTAAATCCTGGTATATCAAAACTTTCGCAAGGATAACTCCAAGTTGCTACAAAACATAAAATATCTGAAGATAGCATCAAACAGTCGCTTTTTATATCATTAATGTGAGCGTGAAGACTCTGAACATTATGGAATAAAATTTGATGTCCTGAAGTTCGGGAAATCATAAAACTGAAACTTGTCAAAGCTTTATTTGTGTTCAATTCCCTCAGTTCCCTAAATACGGGATCCGATTCAGAAAATTTGTTAGGAGGAATAAAATTTCCTATGATGAATAGACTTTCTGCAGAAGTAGCTCGACTACAAGCGACATATATTGAAGCTCTAGGTCTGGCTTCTGGGTCCAGTATGAACTACAACTTTATTATATGTGGCACCCTGACTTTTATGAATAGTTATTCCCTCAGCCGGAAACTGATTCCTTTCAATTGAAATTTGTTCATTTCTTTTATATTGAAAAGATTTTAGAACTTTTTCAATTGGTGTCCAAGAACTTTCTAGAGGATGAGGCTTTTTTGATCGTGCTATCAAACCAACAGAATGTTCTAAAAATTTAATCCACAGAATTGTTGGAAAAGAACAATGGAAATCAATTTGCATAAGTTGTCCAGCTGCCCCATTAACCAAGCCATCACACGTGTTTATGTTCACTGTAATCATATATTTGACGGAGGTTTTTAGTGTCAATTCATAGGGCAGTCCCTGCGTTTCAGAAGTTTTGAAAAGTTTAACTCTTTCCAAAATATCATTTTCATTTATACCAATTCCTTTAACTGAGTCTTTTGGAGTTGAAAGGAAAGCTTCTGTTGGGATTAGACTGAGCTTAAGGGCATTGAAATTATTTGTCTCTTCATTGGACGAAAATAAATGTATGGCATCATCGGGAATTTCTTCGAAATTAACTACTCGAGTTTCAATGAGTGATATGTCCTCATTTGTCATAGTACCAGATGCCATATGATTTAATGCAATTGCAAAGGCCTGATCCTCCCGTTGTCTCATTATCTCTGTTAATTCAAAGTATTTGAATAACTCCCACAAAGGGAAACCAACTAAAGTGCTGTATGCATCATTGGGATTAGGAGAGAATATCCACTTATCTCCAACAGGTGAGAGTTGCTTCAAATCACCAAACACTACGATCGGTATACCACCGAAGGGGCTGTCTGTTTTGAAAATTTGTTTTAATCTCGCTAAACATACGAGCACCTACCATCGATATTTCATCAATTATGATTGATTTTAAATCGTTAAGTCTGGAATACAATGAATTCACTGTGTCATTGCTAAGTGGCCTCAACTCTCTATTCAACTGATTAACAGGTAAAGAGAATATTGAATGAAGGGTCATTCCACCTATTCCGAATACTGCTTTACCCGTAGGTGCGCAAAGAAGAACTTTTAAGGGATGGTTAAGAGCTTGATATATTGCAGATATCAAACGACTCTTTCCTACACCTGCACCGCCGCCAATGAACTCATAAAATGGGAGATTTGTTTTTAGGTGGTGCATCAAATGTGTCAAATAGGTTCTTTGTTTAGTATTTAGACTTCACCAAGTTTGACAACAAAAAAAAAAAAATTAATAATCTGTAATCCTATACGATGACCCACGATTGTTAAAAAGAATAAAATTTAACAAACTGTCAGACTTAGGAAAAAAATGTTTAACTTTACTGAAAATTAAATGATTACATGAAATTATTACATTTTTCAAAAAATGGAGAGCGACTCAACTGTCTTAGTGGTACGTTTTATAGGTACTCAACGTTTTTCAGCCCAAGTGTAATTAGGCTCATCGCTAGTTTCCTTTAAGTCGGTTTTGTATGAAATATATAAATAATTGTATATTTAATAATGAACAATTAAGAACTGATACTCAACATTAAAAGGCGTATAAAATCATTGGTTTTTGCTTCATACACACATACATGCGTATACTTTCGCGCAAGTTGCCTCCTGCGTAGTTAGAAAGCAACTGACACTGTCCTCGTTTCTACCGTATAATAACTGTCGCAAGTCTGTGTGAAACACACCTACACTCAAACTCGCATAGAGAGTGCCCGCGGCCTATGGGCTACTTACAACTTGAATTAATTTGAAAAATGTAGTTTTGAGAATGAACTGAGCGACTACACTTTAGACGGCTGCAACTAAAAACAAGTAAGGAAGGGCTAAGTTCGAATGTAACCGAACATTTTATACCCTCGCAAAGTTAAATGGTATATTCGTTTGAGACTTCTTTATATATTTTAATAATTAGAAGTAGGAACTGTTGCCTTAGTTATTTACTTTTCACTCACAGTGAAAATAATTAGAGCAATTTGTAAACTAAATTTACTCAAATTATGAGAAATCGTTCTTGTGCTTTTTGTATACGCTTATAATTGATTTTATATAGAATGCATTACAACTGTATTGAGAAGTATGAAAAAAATCCTGTAAAAATTCCTATACCATTCCAATTCGATTATATTTGGAAAAAAAAATGAAGAACTATTGCACTAAGTCTGAAAACTTTAGTTCGAAATAGAGACACAAATACTGTCATGATAGCTGTGTACTGCCTCAAAAGTAATTGCATTTACAAGGGAAGAATCCATGTTTGAAAATGCCCAATAATTTGTGTACCGGCAGGTGTAGTTGAATATTCTGCAACAAGCAAGTTTTTTTCTTGGAGCAGATTTCTTATTACAGTCCCTGTAGACATTAAACAAATGTTAAAATCTCCAACAATTAGCACATTTTGATTGCCTAACTCAGAAGTAAGGACTTCCTGAAGTTCTACTATTAATTGTCTGACAGAGAAAGCTGAATTTCTATATAGAACCAGAATATCAATATTAAAACATTTAAACAAAACCGCTTCTAAAACTTTGCGGCCTGAATAAATTTTCTTTACAGCCTTTGATGCCCCGTTTATTTCTGCTGGTTGTTTCCGTGCTATCTATCCTCAGCTCGTTAATTGGAGTAAATCCTGGTATATCAAAACTTTCGCAAGGATAACTCCAAGTTGCTACAAAACAGAAAATATCTGAAGATAGCATCAAACAGTCGCTTTTTATATCATTAACGTGAGCGTGAAGACTCTGAACATTATGGAATAAAATTTGATGTCCCGAAGTTCGGGAAATCATAAAACTGAAACTTGCTTTATTTGTGTTCAATTCCCTCAGTTCCCTAAATACGGGATCCGATTCAGAAAATTTGTTAGGAGGAATAAAATTTCCTATGATGAATAGACTTTCTGCAGAAGTAGCTCGACTACAAGCGACATATATTGAAGCTCTAGGTCTGGCTTCTGGGTCCAGTATGAACTACAACTTTATTATATGTGGCACCCTGACTTTTATGAATAGTTATTCCCTCAGCCGGAAACTGATTCCTTTCAATTGAAATTTGTTCATTTCTTTTATATTGAAAAGATTTTAGAACTTTTTCGATCGTGCTATCAAACCAACAGAATGTTCCAAAAATTTAATCCACAGAATTGTTGGAAAAGAACAATGGAAATCAATTTGCATAAGTTTTTCAGCTGCCCCATTAACCAAGCCATCACACGTGTTTATGTTCACTGTAATCATATATTTGACGGAGGTTTTTAGTGTCAATTCATATGGCAGTCCCTGCGTTTCAGAAGTTTTGAAAAGTTTAACTCTTTCCAAAATATCATTTTCATTTATACCAATTCCTTTAACTGAGTCTTTTGGAGTTGAAAGGAAAGCTTCTGTTGGGATTCGACTGAGCTTAAGGGCATTGAAATTATTTGTCTCTTCATTGGACCAAAATAAATGTATGGCATCATCGGGAATTTCTTCGAAATTAACTACTCGAGTTTCAATGAGTGATATGTCCTCATTTGTCATAGTACCAGATGCCATATGATTTAATGCAATTGCAAAGGCCTGATCCTTCCGTTGTCTCATTATCTCTGTTAATTCAAAGTATTTAAATAACTCCCACAAAGGGAAACCAACTAAAGTGCTGTATGCATCATTGGGATTAGGAGAGAATATCCACTTATCTCCAACAGGTGAGAGTTGCTTCAAATCACCAAACACTACGATCGGTATACCACCGAAGGGGCTGTCTGTTTTGAAAATTTGTTTTAATCTCGCATCAACAGAGCTAAACATACGAGCACCTACCATCGATATTTCATCAATTATGATTGATTTTAAATCGATAAGTCTGGAATACAATGAATTCACTGTGTCATTGCTAAGTGGCCTCAACTCTCTATTCAACTGATTAACAGGTAAAGAGAATATTGAATGAAGGGTCATTCCACCTATTCCGAATACTGCTTTACCCGTAGGTGCGCAAAGAAGAACTTTTAAGGGATGGTTAAGAGCTTGATATATTGCAGATATCAAACGACTCTTTCCTACACCTGCACCGCCGCCAATGAACTCATAAAATGGGAGATTTGTTTTTAGGTGGTGCATCAAATGTGTCAAATAGGTTCTTTGCTTAGTATTTAGACTTCACCAAGTTTGACAACAAAAAAAAAAAAATTAATAATCTGTAATCCTATACGATGACCCACGATTGTTAAAAAGAATAAAATTTAACAAACTGTCAGACTTAGGAAAAAAATGTTTAACTTTACTGAAAATTAAATGATTACATGAAATTATTACATTTTTCAAAAAATGGAGAGCGACTCAACTGTCTTAGTGGTACGTTTTATAGGTACTCAACGTTTTTCAGCCCAAGTGTAATTAGGCTCATCGCTAGTTTCCTTTAAGTCGGTTTTGTATGAAATATATAAATAATTGTATATTTAATAATGAACAATTAAGAACTGATACTCAACATTAAAAGGCGTATAAAATCATTGGTTTTTGCTTCATACACACATACATGCGTATACTTTCGCGCAAGTTGCCTCCTGCGTAGTTAGAAAGCAACTGACACTGTCCTCGTTTCTACCGTATAATAACTGTCGCAAGTCTGTGTGAAACACACCTACACTCAAACTCGCATAGAGAGTGCCCGCGGCCTATGGGCTACTTACAACTTGAATTAATTTGAAAAATGTAGTTTTGAGAATGAACTGAGCGACTACACTTTAGACGGCTGCAACTAAAAACAAGTAAGGAAGGGCTAAGTTCGAATGTAACCGAACATTTTATACCCTCGCAAAGTTAAATGGTATATTCGTTTGAGACTTCTTTATATATTTTAATAATTAGAAGTAGGAACTGTTGCCTTAGTTATTTACTTTTTACTCACAGTGAAAATAATTAGAGCAATTTGTAAACTAAATTTACTCAAATTATGAGAAATCGTTCTTGTGCTTTTTGTATACGCTTATAATTGATTTTATATAGAATGCATTACAACTGTATTGAGAAGTATGAAAAAAATCCTGTAAAAATTCCTATACCATTCCAATTCGATTATATTTGGAAAAAAAAAATGAAGAACTATTGCACTAAGTCTGAAAACTTTAGTTCGAAATAGAGACACAAATACTGTCATGATAGCTGTGTACTGCCTCAAAAGTAATTGCATTTACAAGGGAAGAATCCATGTTTGAAAATGCCCAATAATTTGTGTACCGGCAGGTGTAGTTGAATATTCTGCAACAAGCAAGTTTTTTTCTTGAAGCAGATTTCTTATTGCAGTCCCTGTAGACATTAAACAAATGTTAAAATCTCCAACAATTAGCACATTTTGATTGCCTAACTCAGAAGTAAGGACTTCCTGAAGTTCTACAATTAATTGTCTGACAGAGAAAGCTGAATTTCTATATAGAACCAGAATATCAATATTAAAACATTTAAACAAAACCGCTTCTAAAACTTTGCGGCCTGAATAAATTTTCTTTACAGCCTTTGATTCCCCGTTTATTTCTGCTGGTTGTTTCCGTGCTATCTATCCTCAGCTCGTTAATTGGAGTAAATCCTGGTATATCAAAACTTTCGCAAGGATAACTCCAAGTTGCTACAAAACATAAAATATCTGAAGATAGCATCAAACAGTCGCTTTTTATATCATTAATGTGAGCGTGAAGACTCTGAACATTATGGAATAAAATTTGATGTCCTGAAGTTCGGGAAATCATAAAACTGAAACTTGTCAAAGCTTTATTTGTGTTCAATTCCCTCAGTTCCCTAAATACGGGATCCGATTCAGAAAATTTGTTAGGAGGAATAAAATTTCCTATGATGAATAGACTTTCTGCAGAAGTAGCTCGACTACAAGCGACATATATTGAAGCTCTAGGTCTGGCTTCTGGGTCCAGTATGAACTACAACTTTATTATATGTGGCACCCTGACTTTTATGAATAGTTATTCCCTCAGCCGGAAACTGATTCCTTTCAATTGAAATTTGTTCATTTCTTTTATATTGAAAAGATTTTAGAACTTTTTCGATCGTGCTATCAAACCAACAGAATGTTCCAAAAATTTAATCCACAGAATTGTTGGAAAAGAACAATGGAAATCAATTTGCATAAGTTGTCCAGCTGCCCCATTAACCAAGCCATCACACGTGTTTATGTTCACTGTAATCATATATTTGACGGAGGTTTTTAGTGTCAATTCATAGGGCAGTCCCTGCCATTCAGAAGTTTTGAAAAGTTTAACTCTTTCCAAAATATCATTTTCATTTATACCAATTCCTTTAACTGAGTCTTTTAGATTTGAAAGGAAAGCTTCTGTTGGGATTCGACTGAGCTTAAGGGCATTGAAATTATTTGTCTCTTCATTGGACCAAAATAAATGTATGGCATCATCGGGAATTTCTTCGAAATTAACTACTCGAGTTTCAATGAGTGATGTGTCCTCATTTGTCATAGTACCAGATGCCATATGATTTAATGCAATTGCAAAGGCCTGATCCTCCCGTTGTCTCATTATCTCTGTTAATTCAAAGTATTTAAATAACTCCCACAAAGGGAAACCAACTAAAGTGCTGTATGCATCATTGGGATTAGGAGAGAATATCCACTTATCTCCAACAGGTGAGAGTTGCTTCAAATCACCAAACACTACGATTGGTATACCACCGAAGGGGCTGTCTGTTTTGAAAATTTGTTTTAATCTCGCATCAACAGAGCTAAACATACGAGCACCTACCATCGATATTTCATCAATTATGATTGATTTTAAATCGATAAGTCTGGAATACAATGAATTCACTGTGTCATTGCTAAGTGGCCTCAACTCTCTATTCAACTGATTAACAGGTAAAGAGAATATTGAATGAAGGGTCATTCCACCTATTCCGAATACTGCTTTACCCGTAGGTGCGCAAAGAAGAACTTTTAAGGGATGGCTAAGAGCTTGATATATTGCAGATATCAAACGACTCTTTCCTACACCTGCACCGCCGCCAATGAACTCATAAAATGGGAGATTTGTTTTTAGGTGGTGCATCAAATGTGTCAAATAGGTTCTTTGCTTAGTATTTAGACTTCACCAAGTTTGACAACAAAAAAAAAAAAAATTAATAATCTGTAATCCTATACGATGACTCACGATTGTTAAAAAGAATAAAATTTAACAAACTGTCGGACTTAGGAAAAAAATGTTTAACTTTACTGAAAATTAAATGATTACATGAAATTATTACATTTTTCAAAAAATGGAGAGCGACTCAACTGTCTTAGTGGTACGTTTTATAGGTACTCAACGTTTTTCAGCCCAAGTGTAATTAGGCTCATCGCTAGTTTCCTTTAAGTCGGTTTTGTATGAAATATATAAATAATTGTATATTTAATAATGAACAATTAAGAACTGATACTCAACATTAAAAGGCGTATAAAATCATTGGTTTTTGCTTCATACACACATACATGCGTATACTTTCGCGCAAGTTGCCTCCTGCGTAGTTAGAAAGCAACTGACACTGTCCTCGTTTCTACCGTATAATAACTGTCGCAAGTCTGTGTGAAACACACCTACACTCAAACTCGCATAGAGAGTGCCCGCGGCCTATGGGCTACTTACAACTTGAATTAATTTGAAAAATGTAGTTTTGAGAATGAACTGAGCGACTACACTTTAGACGGCTGCAACTAAAAACAAGTAAGGAAGGGCTAAGTTCGAATGTAACCGAACATTTTATACCCTCGCAAAGTTAAATGGTATATTCGTTTGAGACTTCTTTATATATTTTAATAATTAGAAGTAGGAACTGTTGCCTTAGTTATTTACTTTTCACTCACAGTGAAAATAATTAGAGCAATTTGTAAACTAAATTTACTTAAATTATGAGAAATCGTTCTTGTGCTTTTTGTATACGCTTATAATTGATTTTATATAGAATGCATTACAACTGTATTGAGAAGTATGAAAAAAATCCTGTAAAAATTCCTATACCATTCCAATTCGATTATATTTGGAAAAAAAAAAATGAAGAACTATTGCACTAAGTCTGAAAACTTTAGTTCGAAATAGAGACACAAATACTGTCATGATAGCTGTGTACTGCCTCAAAAGTAATTGCATTTACAAGGGAAGAATCCATGTTTGAAAATGCCCAATCATTTGTGTACCGGCAGGTGTAGTTGAATATTCTGCAACAAGCAAGTTTTTTTCTTGAAGCAGATTTCTTATTGCAGTCCCTGTAGACATTAAACAAATGTTAAAATCTCCAACAATTAGCACATTTTGATTGCCTAACTCAGAAGTAAGGACTTCCTGAAGTTCTACAATTAATTGTCTGACAGAGAAAGCTGAATTTCTATATAGAACCAGAATATCAATATTAAAACATTTAAACAAAACCGCTTCTAAAACTTTGCGGCCTGAATAAATTTTCTTTACAGCCTTTGATTCCCCGTTTATTTCTGCTGGTTGTTTCCGTGCTATCTATCCTCAGCTCGTTAATTGGAGTAAATCCTGGTATATCAAAACTTTCGCAAGGATAACTCCAAGTTGCTACAAAACATAAAATATCTGAAGATAGCATCAAACAGTCGCTTTTTATATCATTAATGTGAGCGTGAAGACTCTGAACATTATGGAATAAAATTTGATGTCCTGAAGTTCGGGAAATCATAAAACTGAAACTTGTCAAAGCTTTATTTGTGTTCAATTCCCTCAGTTCCCTAAATACGGGATCCGATTCAGAAAATTTGTTAGGAGGAATAAAATTTCCTATGATGAATAGACTTTCTGCAGAAGTAGCTCGACTACAAGCGACATATATTGAAGCTCTAGGTCTGGCTTCTGGGTCCAGTATGAACTACAACTTTATTATATGTGGCACCCTGACTTTTATGAATAGTTATTCCCTCAGCCGGAAACTGATTCCTTTCAATTGAAATTTGTTCATTTCTTTTATATTGAAAAGATTTTAGAACTTTTTCGATCGTGCTATCAAACCAACAGAATGTTCCAAAAATTTAATCCACAGAATTGTTGGAAAAGAACAATGGAAATCAATTTGCATAAGTTTTTCAGCTGCCCCATTAACCAAGCCATCACACGTGTTTATGTTCACTGTAATCATATATTTGACGGAGGTTTTTAGTGTCAATTCATAGGGCAGTCCCTGCGTTTCAGAAGTTTTGAAAAGTTTAACTCTTTCCAAAATATCATTTTCATTTATACCAATTCCTTTAACTGAGTCTTTTGGAGTTGAAAGGAAAGCTTCTGTTGGGATTCGACTGAGCTTAAGGGCATTGAAATTATTTGTCTCTTCATTGGACCAAAATAAATGTATGGCATCATCGGGAATTTCTTCGAAATTAACTACTCGAGTTTCAATGAGTGATATGTCCTCATTTGTCATAGTACCAGATGCCATATGATTTAATGCAATTGCAAAGGCCTGATCCTCCCGTTGTCTCATTATCTCTGTTAATTCAAAGTATTTAAATAACTCCCACAAAGGGAAACCAACTAAAGTGCTGTATGCATCATTGGGATTAGGAGAGAATATCCACTTATCTCCAACAGGTGAGAGTTGCTTCAAATCACCAAACACTACGATCGGTATACCACCGAAGGGGCTGTCTGTTTTGAAAATTTGTTTTAATCTCGCATCAACAGAGCTAAACATACGAGCACCTACCATCGATATTTCATCAATTATGATTGATTTTAAATCGATAAGTCTGGAATACAATGAATTCACTGTGTCATTGCTAAGTGGCCTCAACTCTCTATTCAACTGATTAACAGGTAAAGAGAATATTGAATGAAGGGTCATTCCACCTATTCCGAATGCTGCTTTACCCGTAGGTGCGCAAAGAAGAACTTTGAAGGAACTTGGATTGGATCCAGGTGTAGAATTGTAACGATGGTTAAGAGCTTGATATATTGCAGATAACAAACGACTCTTTCCTACACCTGCACCGATTTAGACTTTGAACTAAAGAAAATAATTCCTCAACTAGAATTAAATGGGGTAGTTTAATAAGTCTAATATTGCAATCAGATTCAGTGCCATTATCTGTTGAATCTTCACCAGGTGCAAGTCCAGCAAATGTATATTTGGGTTTATTTCTGGAAGTGCCAACACTCTGAACTCATTTTCCACGATAGGTACTTCATTTTGAGCACCTTCGTCCAAGTCTATTTCATTATAAAGACTTTCTAGAACATTTTCAAGTTCTCTTTGCTCAAAAACATCATATTTTCTTTGATTTTCCTCAATTATAATACGATGTGTTATGCAAATTTGCTCATTATCGCTTTCAATGAAGTCAACTCAAAGAGTTTCTAACTGATCGGATCTTTGAACATAACGGTCTAAAATACCGGCTACGAATATTTCAGTCGAACCTGAAGGAAGGTTCTGAAGTTCCGCTCTAGGTTTTACCATTCGAACACGTTCCTCAGGTCGAGAGGTATTTGTAAAAATTTCTGCATTACTTGCTGCCGAAAGATGGAGCCCAATGCAGCAATATACTGCTTCTTGTGCAGTTATTTCTGTGCCTGATATAAATTTGTGACCTATATGTTTAAGTTTTTGCTTAACAGTATAATTTCCAGCATTTACCTCTGATATAGCTTCATTTAAGAGCCTAGAAATTCCCCTGTTAAACTTGTTAATATAATTAATTATATATGAACAGCAAGCATATGCATCCAGTATATATTGGATATCCATATTTGCTCTATGGAGTTCCAAAATCAGAGGATTATAAGTGTTTATAAAACGATCCTGTAATTTTCTTTTTAGACAAATTTTGGGTTTTGTTAAACTTGACCTAAGGGCTAACAAATAGTCATCAAACGACATATTTATTCTACTATCAAACAGGAAGTGTTCAAAATCGTTGAAATTAGAAATGTCTTCTGTAGTCATATTTGAATTTAAAACGTTTTGAATTTTGAAAAAGTTTTCCTTGTGTCTTTCTGAATTTTGACTTGTTTCTGTAAGAGGTAACAGTATTTGCGTTGAAGGCATTGGTGGATATGGTATACCAAAACGACAAAACTGTTGTCCTCTTATTTCCCTAGTACAAGACCGACTGTGGTTATGCTCTTGATAACCCAAATAATTTTCTAAGTGGCTGATCGAACCATCGGTAGAAATATAATTGTCAATAAAACTAATGACATCAGGGAATGTCTGAGGATCTTGAAGGTTGATCCTGGGAGCATTATTAAGCCAATACATGCCATGTACATGCGGGGAACCTCTCTGTTGAAACTCCACTCTCCAGTAGAAATTTGTAACAAAATGCTCTCCAAAAATGCCGGCGTTATCTTTAAAAAGATAAGAATTTGTCGATAGCGGTAGTCAAAATATCTAGCACAAGTAACCGCGTCTGACCGAATTAAGCGATATCTATCTTGGGTTGTTAAACTGTTGGCTTCCTCTTCCGAAATATCTTTAGAATCAATAGTTTTAGAGAGGATGACCAAAAGCTCAACCCACTGAGATCCTGCAGCCGCTAAAGTGATAAAGAAGGTTGGAAGCCGAAATTGGCGAATCATAGCGATTGCCTTTTTCTTCTCAGCTTCCCACTGCGCAGGTGAGGATCTAACGCCTTTCAAAACCTTGTAACCATCATCGTGTTGAATCAAGTGTTGAACAAAGTTTTCGTTTAATAGATTTTGGGCCGTAACTCGGTTGCGACCTGAAAACTTTCTAAGGCAAATGGATGTACTATTCTTACTTTATAGCAGTTATAATTTTTTGTAATCATAGAACAACTTTGGAATGGTACACGCTCTTCTGTCGAAACGGCGAATTTCAGAACGTATTATCTTGCTATACGTTTCAGAGCATGTACGCTTCTGCCCAACGTATATTGTTCCAAATGACAACTCTTCTGAATTATTATGTTGAATTATGTCAATTGGTCTTTGTCCTTAACCTGGCGCTATAGCTAAACGGTTATAGTCTAAGTTTTCTACAGGAATATTGTCCAAGAGAGTTTCTTGACCGCCTGGATTTAGCTCTGAAGGTAAAAGACCCATGGGAATATTATTACCTGAGCGATTATCATGAGAAGTTTGTGCCGCATGAAAAGATTGAACCAATCGGGAGTCCTCTGCCGATGCAACAAACGGAACTTCTTCTTGGTTATTAAATTCTGAAATCCAATTTTCATTAATATGTATATTGTGCTCACGATACAAAGGGGTATTCACTAAGAACTGCAAAGCTTCCATAATCTTTGCGGGGCGTATGGTATCGATCATGTAACCATGATTGTATTCCAAACGCCTTCTTAAGTGAATTTGTATAACATGAGCCTCATCAAAGGACCTTGGTAGAGATGTCACAATATTGTTAACAGAAATTGGTATATTAACAATAGCACCTTTGAGCAAACTCTGACCTTGATATCCTAACGGACGGATTGTCATAAAAGGCAATCTAGGCATTATGAGACGTTCTTCAATTGGGGTTACACCTTTCAAACAATCCGGTATTTCAGAAAAGTCTAGACCGTTAGCTAAACATATTTTTGGAACGTTCTTTTTAACAATCGCATTTTTGCAAGTAGCACAAAAATTGTAATTTCCATCTTCTGAAGGAAATTTTTGCATTAAAAAGAAGGCGGATGCAGCATTCGGGTGATCTTGCGCAATAGTTTCGAAATTTAATTTGCGAACTTGGTGTGAAAACCATAAGCCGCTGCAGCAAACACATATTTTAGTTGGGCCCTTATTTATATTTTGGAAATAAATGTTTTTGAAATCTGTTAAATTGCCACTATTATCAGTTTCTATAACATTATTTTCTCTCGTTAATCGGATTCGTTGTGACTGCCTTTGGTTTTCAATTTGTCTATTGAGTGGGTTATCTCTACGAAGGCGAACTTGACCTTGTCTAAGACGTCTCTGATTCAAAATTTCTTCCCTCATACCCCTCCTACTAAGCTGTCGACGTTGTGTTTCTCTATCACGCTCCTCCTTATTTCAGGATTTCTTCTTGCATGTTCCCTTTGCATTTGATCACGAATGCGCTCTAAATTTCTATATTCAGGATTTCTTGCGCGAAGTTCTCTATGATCCCTACTGTTCCTACTTTGTTCATCATAACGTACCTCAGGATTTTCTCGACGAGATCTATGACCCCGAGTATTTCTTATTTGCTCTTCAGAGCGAATTTGGGGATCTTGCCGCCTTGTTCTATGTTGAACAGTATTTGCAACTTGCTCAACAGATCGAACGTCGTGGTCTTCACGCCGAGACCTATGACTTCGAGTATCTCTTATTTGCTCTTCAGAGCGAATTTGCGGATTTTCCCGCCTGGTTCTATGTTGATTTGTATAATTTGTTCAGACAGACGTACATCGGAATCTAATCTACGATTAGCGTGACTTACAGTATTTTGTGACTGCTCACTATCTCTATATAAAGAGTTTGCACAAAGAACTCTCATACGTCTTCTATTCTGAAGACGACTTAGTAATATAGATTTTCTACTTAATCTAGGCATAATTAATTAATAATAAATGGATTAATATATAAAATACTTATAGATAATATATACTTATATAATTCAGTCCGTCCGGGTGTTAAAAGTTGGATCCTAGGTGCTGCTCTCTTTCACTGTAATTCCTTGTAAGTCCTTGCTATGCTATTGCTCGTCACTATACACTGTACTGTGTAATACACTAAAATTAGTTTGAATAAAGCACTTTGCTTGTAAAGACATCTAGTGAAACTGAAACAAACACAGTGTACTGATATTTATTATACTCTTGCAACATGTTGGTACAGCTTACGTAGTTTTGTATACATAATATTTAGTTATATTTATATTTTAGAAATTAGTAGTTTATTTCATTGTATTGAAATTAAGTTCTCGGAAAATCCCTTCGTAAATTACTTTTGTTAAACGCTTTCTAAAACAGGGGGATCTATGGTACCTATTTTGGGTCTACCCATGAAGGCTAAATTAACAATAACTTATCCATCTATCTATATATATGATCTATAACCACATAAAAAGGGTCTTTAGCCCTTTTGATACTACATTACTAATATTTATTTCATGCAATTTTTTCTAGAAAGATTTTTTTGCTCTATACAAAGTCCAGCACTCTAAGAAACTTTTTTAGCATTGTTGACTGGTATATTTTATATTAAGTTCAACATAATGGCTGAGAAAATATACCTAACCACTGATTATCACCAAATATTAGAAGAAATATATGTATATAGAAAACTATATCTATCCCTTTAGGTGATGCAAACAACTCTTTGGTGAACAAAACTATACTCTGTTGCAACATGTTGCGAAACTATAAAAATGTTGCGAAAGAATTCAACATTCATTATTCGATTATTATTTGGTATCTTATTAACTTATTTATTTATTTATTTATTTATTTAAGCGCCAATCGGCAATATACATAGATATAATAAAGAATTAAAGTATTATACAAAAGTAGCTAGGGTATATTAGTGTAATATCTGGAAAATATTTAATAATTGTAAGTTAATATGTAATTCAGACTTGATTTAGATGTAATTCAGACGAGCAGGTGTCTCTTGGTGTTTTCGGTAAAAGCAGCGTATGTTCCTCCATAGAAATCAATTTCACCTTGAATGGAATTTACTAAATTAGCCAGTCTATTCTGAAGACCATGGATAACATAATTTTTCTTGGATTTCGATGTTTTTAGTAATCTATTTCGCATCAGGGTAAGACCAGCAGGGGCGAGTTCAAAACTGTTTAGGATCTCATGAGCATCAGTGATGTTATTGACTACTTTGTAGAAAAAGCAGAGGTCAGCAACCTGTCGACGAGAAGACAGTTTGTTTATACAGTAGCACTGGTAGACCTCGTCAGTAGAGCAGATGTGACTTGGTGAAGATAGTTTATAGGCCAGTGACTTACAGAATTCACGCTGCACCTTTTCAACTTTATCGATTGTCGTGTTAGTGTAGGGAGTGAAGCCAGGATTCCGAAATACATACAACGTCGTACTGGTTAGCCGCTAATGCTGTTTGAAATGTTGAGAGTTTTGTACGCAGACCTTTGACGTTCTGGCAGCACAGGTGGACGTAAGATACTTTCTTCTTGCTCGTTGAGCGGACGAAAATTTCTTTTAACGATTCTTGGGACACCATGGATATATTTAACTGTGTTACTGTCATCACCACTCTTCACGATTGAATCAAGCTCTTGACGCAAATTTTTCAGATGAAGTTGTTGAGAGGGAGTTAGATCAGTCTTGAAAATAAAACCTGAGTTTTCGTCTGTTTCTCTGTATTTGATAATGGAAAGTGCATCGGCTGCTGAGCGGGTGGTAATGTGAAGAGGACGTGTACGTCCAGGTGTAGGACGACCCAGTCTACGTAACTTGAGTTCAGTGGCCTCATCCTTGAGATTGGGAGGCAAAGCTGTGACTAACTTTGTTCTGTCATCCTCTAAACGGTCCTTTCCAGCAGCTTTATCAGACTCAGGAATATTTAGGGCAATCACGTTGGTTTCACGGCGTTTTCGTTCCGACAGTTCAGTGAAAAACTCTTCCTGGCGGGCAGCCTCATATCTACGTTTAGCTTGTCTTTAACTGATGTAAGTTTGTCATCCAGGGCAGAACATTGAGTCTTAACACTAATGTCACTTGCACATGAGTCACAGTTCCAAACTGTTTCTTTTTTCTTAATGCTGTTGGCGATGGATTTAAACTCATCGGATGAAAGGTTGGTGCACTTTGAGTGAAACCAACGTCGACAAACCGCACATTAAATTCTTGGCTGCGTTTTATCCCGGATTATGTCTGAGCAATCATCACAAATCTGTTGTGTTGTATTTACTTTTTTGGGTGGCATTTTGTAAGTACACGATACAGGAAAAAAAGATATGTTCCAAATAATTCCGGAGTAATTTTTTATTTTCGTGTATTATCAATGCATTCATTCACTCTATGATGTCTAATTCACAATCAATGTTAATGTTTGTTATGCTTTTTATTATTACACCTCACAATATTACGTCGCACACACCTTTCTCTGTTGTACGAAATTCAATTATGGTTCAATATCAAAATTTAATCGAACTTTTCTTTGTACATACTTTATATTTTCTTATAAGAATTATTATTTCCTTTTAAGGAAACTTATATGAGGCATTAATTTAATATTCTTTCACTTTTATATATACGATTGATGTAATATTTTCAGATATTACGGAACACTTTTCACTATACACACTACACATGTTTACAGCTACCTAACCGAACTTATGTTATTGATCATAGATTTAGTTTGTGTCAATACTATTTTTTTCTCCGAAATGTTAACTTTTATAAAAAGAAGCTATTTAACTCAAACATGGTATATGTGATATAAACTGAACCAAAGAGGTTAGATTTAATATGTGGGGTATATGAGGTTGCTGTTGTACCAGAGGAGCGGAAATTAGTATATTAGGGTTATAAGGTTTAAACAAAGTCTAGACCATTTTCATTCATATGCAGCGATATGCATTATTTTTAAGAAAAACTGTCCATTTAATATCATTAAATTATCAAATTGACGAAAAAAATTATAGCATAAGTAGTACATGTGAGCTGGGAAAATCAAAGACCAGAAAATTCCTCCAAACCGTATATTAAAAAATGTTGAATTAAACATCCATTATTAAATGATATCGTGATTAAATTACAATCAAATTTGGTATCTTCTTGACTTATATTAAAGGCCATAAACTTAGTTTCAGTTTTATTGCTTGAAGTGAGATATACATAAGTATGAATGTGATATTAACTCCACCAAAGTGGCTAAATTTTATATTATAAGCTTAGGTGGCAAACGTCAGCCAGAGAATGGGAATTCATTATATGAAGGTGTGAGGTTTAGACTTAGTATATACTAATTTCAGCGTCAAACCACATAATTTTTTAGAAATCTCTTCCACTTAATTTCGTTGAAATATCACTTTGATCAACCGGAACGGTGTATAGTCAGGTGGAAAGACGGAAATCATATACATATTGGGGATAGAGAAATATATTAATTTTGACATTGCTCAGCTATACTCGTGAACATATTTTGAAGCAATTTTATGTATAAAAAAAATATTAATACTCACTGACCGACATATTCGGCATAAAACTGGTTAGAATAACGAAAAGCTTAAAAGTAGTATATGGAATTTGAGGGGAGTATTAACCCGATTTTATTAATTTTTTCCAATACCACATACTACTAACATGCCACAGACTAATAAAATTCTCCCACTATTTCATTAAGGTACCTCACCTACCATCACCAATCAAATGGAGTAAAGTCAGACGAATGTTCGAAAATCCTGATATTAGTTACATGGGTGCTAAGGAAAATTTTCACCCGATTTGATCTGGTTATGAGTAAAACACGCTCTCTCATTTTCTTTGAGATAACTCACATATGCGGTATAAAGTCACGCGGAAGTTCAAAAATATTTATATTAGATATATGAGGGCTACAAGAACTATTGATCCGATTCAACCCATTTTTGAAACAAAGACATACTATTATCGATAGTTTCATTTATTTATTCTATTATATGAATTTCAATTATATACATATCTTTAACAATGTCCGATATTTACGGTAAAAATTCAACAATAGGTACTGGGGTCCACATATTCAGTACCTAGGGGCTTGAACAGTTTTGGTTCGATTTGTAGAATTTTTGTTCACAAGGTGGCATACTTTAAACGTATTATTCACGCAAAGTTTTACGCCGATATAATCATTGTTGCTTGATTTGCATAGTGGAAAGTGAAAGAATCAGTGGAATTTAAAATGGTGTCATATGGAAAATAGGCGCGGTTGTAATCCGATTTCGCCCATTTTCGCACCATAACATAGAAATATAAAAAGAATGTTATGTACTAAATTTGGTCGGTTAAAAAGATCCCAAGATATGGGTTTTCACCTAAAAGTGGGCGGTGGCATACTTTAAATCTATTATTCACGCAAAGTTTTACGCCGATATAATCATTGTTGCTTGATTTGCATAGTGGAAAGTGAAAGAATCAGTGGAATTTAAAATGGTGTCATATGGAAAATAGGCGCGGTTGTAATCCGATTTCGCCCATTTTCGCACCATAACATAGAAATATAAAAAGAATGTTATGTACTAAATTTGGTCGGTTAAAAAGATCCCAAGATATGGGTTTTCACCTAAAAGTGGGCGGTGTCACGCCCACTGTCTAATTTTGAACGCGGTTTCTATAAAGTCATCTCATACCATCCCTGAGATAAAATTTAATGTCTCTGGCGTGTTTAGTGCTTGATTTATCGCGCTTTTAGTTGTTTTTAACAGTACCGTTACATGGGGAGTGAGCGGGGTTGTCACCCGATTTCACCCATTTTCACACCGTAGGTAGAGGTGCTAAAAACATTTGCTTCCAGTGAATTTTGTTATTATAGCTTTAGTAGTTTAGGAGATATGCACATTAAACCTATTTAGGGCGGGACCACGCCCATTTAAAAACAAAATTTTAACTGCATATGTCCCTCCCTAATGTGATCTCGTGTACCAAATAACAGTGTTGTATCTTATTGCGGAGCTTAGTTATGACAATTTATTTGTTTTTGATTAATGGCGTTTTGTGGGCGTGGCAGTGGTCCGATTACGCCCATCTGCAATACCAACCGTCTTACTGTACCAAGAAACATGTGTACCAATTCATAAAGATATCTCAATTTTTACTCAAAGTACAGCTTGCACGAACGGACAGACGGACGGACGGACAGACAGTCACTCGGATTTCAACTCGTCTCTTTATCTTGATCATTTATATATACATAACCCTATATCTAACTCGATTAGTTTTAGGTGATACAAACAACCGTTAGGTGAACAAAACTATTATACTCTGTAGCAACATGTTGCGAGAGTATAAAAATATTAGAAATATTAATTTTAACGTATCAGCTTATTTGTTTTTTGCTTTGTTGATCAGACTTCACGCGAGCAACAATCACAAAGCTGAATACATCTAAACCAACGCTACAGTTCGTTTAACAATGAATAGGAGACAAATGTTTAAACCATATTTTAAATGAAAATTATGACAAAAAAAAAATACATAACTGGCAAGCAAATTTTACTGCTATTTTCACTTTCAAAACGTATACATAACTATTCTTTCATAAACATCTGTCTGCAAAATTGTAACGTAGACGTTGGGTATAGATAGCTAGTGTAGACTTTTGAAATATGCAAAAATAACATTGTCTTTTTTTTCGAAATTTCACACCAGCTGCCCCTTGACTTCTATTGACCTATTGTTGCTGTTGCATTTGATATTGTCTTATGTACTTTCGTAGTATTTGTTTCTTTATGAGGAGGGAACATTTAACGTCTAAATCCCATTTCATGTTGAACAACGAACTCCGAACTACTAAACCATGGAACTATCTCTCCAAAGAATATGTTGGGAAGAGATTAGAGCAACGCTTATGTGTATAGTCCACCACAAAAATATAGTTCATTTTATGTTATACCCTAAATAAAGTATATAAAGTTCGACACGAAGTTTGTGTCACCCAAAAGAAATGCCGGACCCTCGATCTCTTTTAAATTATTTATATAAATGATCAGCGTGACGAGCTGAGTGGATATAGCCATCAGAAACATCGATATTAGACCTATATAGTACAATATATAGACTCAATACAAACTGATCAACGTCAAGTTCTTATATAGAAAACTTTTGTATTTGACAAAACACTGACCGATCAAAATCGAGATAAAGGTCTTTGTATACTCTTTTATGCTAGAAGAAATTCACCTGTGAAGGGTATTATAGCTTTGGTGTAAAGTTAAAGTTTGTTTTTTATATTGTATCATTTTTGAAATATTATTTTAAGGAATATACCATGTATTCATTATATACATACATATATTAATAATGAATGTGAAACTGATTTTACTACGAGCAATTACAAATTGGTGACCGGTAGTGAAGGTTTTGTTGACTACCTCTGCTTGTCCCAAAAATCTTCTATCGCCGGTCACGGTCTTTTGTGCTTCTATAGGATTATTCTTACTTACAATTAATAGCGACGGTCGACTACCCTCAATTTATGAACGAAATGCTTATAATTTAAATTGCAACTGACTCACTGAAATTACAAAGTTGCTTCCATTATATTCTTATCAGTCTATTAACCCGGACTGTATGGATTGCGATTTTGGCAGTCTGGAAAACTGGTTCAGTAAATTAGTGTTAACATTCATATATAAATAAGCTAAGTTTGTCTCTATATAAATTGCAAATTTTTTTACGTATTATCTGCCGAATTTCAACCCCCATTGCCAATAAATTCGCAAAATTGACTGACCTATGTGTATTATGATTGAATATGTGGGATTTAAATTAATTTAGATTACAATTTAGATTACAATTTTAAGTCTTCGATATAGAAAGTTTTGAATGGTGAACTAAGTAAATTGAGAGAGCGAAAAAAAATTAAACATCTCAAAAAAAATTATACCTTTAATAATAATTATTAGGAGTATTTTTATAAGTATAATAACAACTGTACCTAAGCCCACAGTTCTCCTTTAAGGTTTACTCGTTTTATTCTTTTGTAAAATTTTGCTACATCGTATAATAATTTTGTTCACCTAATGGTTGTTTGTATCTCCTAAAATTAATTAAGATAAATATTGAATTATATAAATTTAAATGATCAGGATGACGAGACGGGTTGAATTCCGAATGATTGCCTGTCTGTCCGTGCAAGTGATAATTTAAGTACACATGTTCCATGTCACCCAAGGTTAGTATTGAAGATGCGTGATCGGACCGAACTTATAAAGTGATATAACTAAGCTCCACAATAAGATACAATGTTATTTAGTTAGTACAACGAATTGCATTAGGGAGGGGCTTCTCCCTAGTAGGGCATAGTTTTTAAGTGGGCGTGGCTCCGCCCACATATCTGCACATATCTGCTAAACAATTTTTGCTAACCAAATTCGCTCAGACCAAATCTTTTTGGCATCCCTTTGACCCTATGAAAATGTTGCATTCGTATTGAAATCCCGCCCACTCCCCATATAACGGTTTTGTTTTTGTTACTAAAAGTGCTATAAATCTCTCAAAAAATGCGCTAGATATATACAATGTTACACCCAAAATGATTCGTAAGAGCTTTATAGGAGTCGCTGTAAAATTTGAGCGATGGTCGTGGTGGCGTATGCATTTAGGTGAAAACCCATATCTAGGAGCCTTCTCGACCAATTTCAAATTTGGTACATCGCATTATGCTAACATTCTAATCCTACAGTGCGAAAATGGACGAAATCGGACTATAACCACATATAACACAATTTTAAATTCCATCTGATTCCTTAACTTTCCAGTATACAAATCAAGCACCAATGAATGTATCGAAATGAAACTTTGCACGAAGATATACTACTTGATGACCAAACATTGTCAAAATCGGACTACAACTGTTCAAGCCCCCACATACCGAATATGTGGACCACAGTTCCTATTGCGAACTCAATATCAAAGGCAAGTAGATATGTTTGGCACTCTTTTTGAGGAATCATAAGGGTATTGTATCTGGACCGTAATTAAAAGATGGTCTTATTTTAATTAAATTAAGTAAGACGTCTTCTTCAGAAATAAGTGGTGTGTTAATTGAAGAATTCGGACACAGCACGTGCTGATAGGAAAAAGGTACAGTAGCTTGATTTGAAAAATTCTGCAAACATGAAATAATGCGATTGTCAGATGTTATGATATATTTAGATTTCACCGCGAACAGAAATCTGGAAATCCTGCGTTTGAAGTTAACGAAATCATAAAAGAATTTCGGAATACGTACAACATGATTTTTTACCTCCTTTAAGCAGGTTAGGTTAGGTTAGCCTGGTAGGTAACTGAGCCACGCATAGACCAGTTTTGGTCCTTTGCGATACCAGATAGAGTTCAGTTACAAGGTCATGAGGAGTAGTCATCCTTAAGGATGCCTGCGCTTGACGCGAACTTCAGTAAACTGTGGCCTCATTATCGATACCTCTTTCAGTGTCTCACACCGTGGGGGCCCCAAATGTTTAAAGCGTAGCCTTGTCAATGAGGGACAAGTGCACAAGAGATGCTTAGTTGTTTCCCTAGTGCCTTGCTCTTGACATTTTCTGCAGTTTTCTCGATCTGTTAGCCCCATTCTGCAAGCGTGTAGTGCCACCAAACAGTGACGAGTGAGTATTCCAATCATGTTCTACAGTCCCTTCTATCGAGTGCCAGTAGGAATTTTGTAAATTTCCGATCTACCGGCTTACACAAGACTTTTACAGTTTTTGCACCCAGGTAGATCGCTACATCGCATTTTGATTTTCTTTACCATACTTCTGTCCATATCGTCGTATATACAATGCAAAAGTTTTCCAATGTTGATCACGTCTCTCATTGCCCTCGATGCCTTTGTGATCTGGCACCCAGTAGAAGCGAAGTAGCTTCCTTTAAGCAACACTTCTCGCCGATATGCGAAATGAGGTTAAAGCCTTGATTGCTGCTTGGCTGTCCATGAAGATGTTGACTCTGGAGTTGTTTGCTGATGCATTAGAGACTAGCTTTGCGGCTTTCCCAATAGCAAAGATCTCTGCGTGAAATATACTGCAGTGGTGCGGCAATTTAAAATGCTACCTTATGCCTAACTCTGGACAGAGTATCCCTCCACCAACTTCGTCTATCATTTTCGAGCCGTCCGTATAAATGTTTAATGCGTGTAGCTAGTATGACTTTACAACAACCATTCTTACTTATGTTTACTCTGAACCTTCTTTCCCATTTGAAAAGTGGGATCATGTAGTCGGTACTTGCAACTGCACACCGAGCTATGCCCGAAATTTGTATATGTAAATTCTCCTGCCGCCAATAGTCGCTCCGACGATTTTGCCGCTCAGTTTTCAGCGAAAAGGTCTATTGATCGCAGGCTTAGCACTAGTTCAAGAGCTGCCGTTGGAGGGGTTCTCAGAGTTCCCGCTATGCACAGCGCGGCGGGCCTCTGAACCCTTGCGATTGGCTTTCGGTAGGTAGATTTCTGTAAGCCTGTCCACCACACTACTGCACCGTAGAGCAGAATTGGTCTTACAATCGCAAAGCTCCCAGGTTGTGCAAAGCATTTGCCTACACGCGTATAAGGCGTTGCTGCCTTTTTTACTTTTCATCTACATTGTGCTTCCACAGCAGTTTGCTGTCCAAGACTTCCCCAAAGTACTTTGTGAGGTCCTTGAGAGTTGTGTCTCATTTATCGAAGGGAGCCTTCATAGAGGGATGTCGTATTGCTTTGTGAAAACACGCAGATCCGTGTTTTCTGGATTTAACCCCAGACCCGCTTGTGATGCTTAATTCTGTACTGTATTGAGAGTGGTGGTCATTATACTGCTAATGGTGTGTAGACACCTTTCCGTTATTAAGATGGCAATGTCGATTGGCCCTTTCTTGGGGGCCTTGTCGTCTAAGTTCTTTAACCGTTTATTCACCACTAATGTCAATAGGAGCGGAGATAGCACTCCACTCTGCGGAGTACCTCTACAGACTTCCTTGGTCATTTTAGTGTTGTTGCTGTTGTTGTTGTAGCGGCAGAATTCTGCCGAGTTCTTGGCCGGAATAAATCCGGGTCCGTTCCGGTTACGTAGAACCGACTGTCGTGGGAACGGGTCATTTTTGTGTCGTTCCATTCTGCTCTTATCTTTCGAGAGATCAAGATGTTTCGGACCCAGCGTTGTATAGCAGGACCAAAACTATTCACTCGGTACTATTCAGAATACACTCAATACACTCCCAGAGCGCATTCCTTATATTCCAGAGGCTTTAGTGTACGCATGTTGCTCTTTGGATAATCTTCCACGAGGCGCAGCGCCCCTGATATGCACATCCAAAATTTTTTATAATGTTTTCAGCAGGAAGAAAGTTAAGCTTATTAGCCTAAACTCTTTCGAGTAAATTGGGTTGTTTCGGCCTGCCTTGTATATGAAAACTACTCTAGCCTCTCCATGAGTGCGGCACACAGCTGAACTTTAGGCATCGCCTTTAGCCACGGTACAGATAGATAAAGTACATTTTGCAACATGGCTGGAATGATTCCATCCATACCAGGAGATTTGAATGGGTCGAAAGAGCGGATTGCCTATTCAGCCTTCGTAATGATCGGGGAAGATTTCAGCACTATTCTCTTCATAGCTTGGACTAATCGCGTCCTTACAGCAAGGAAAGTGCACACTGACTAGGTCTTCCAATGAGTCCTCGCAGTTGTTCGTCCATTCCCCGCAATTTTTGCGAATTTGGTCCAACGTTTTTCCAGGACTTTCGTTTTGTCCGACGCATCAACTTTTTGCTCACCAATATCGCCGGTCTAACCTTGTTACTCACGCTCGGGGTATATGCACTGTAGTTTTGTGAACTTAGCGCTGATGTTATCCATGATTCCTGAACTAAAGCCACGTAGTAGGCGCTCTTCTCTAAAATGTGAAGGCGCTCTTCTCTCGGCTGAGACTGGAGGCTTACCCGGAGTACCTTCAGCTCTTGGTTTCGGACCCTCAGAGTGCTGAGTAGGTACCTTCTCCACCTCCTAAACGACTAGTGAAGTCGCCATGATCTCTTCTAAGCCGAGATCCTTCTCCACTTCATCTTTCTCCAGCGTGTTTTTATTGCCGTTGGCGGGGTGGCGTTTCTTGCGGCGACTTAACACGTTTCCAACGCCCCATTCCATCTTCCCGAACCTCGCGTAGAGAATGTCATCACCCTCCTTATGAATTCTCATGTTTCGGGTCTACCACGCTAAGAATGAGGACCTTCGCCTTAAGTACTGGTGGAATGTTGCTGCGGTCCACCACTTCCAGTTTCGCGTTTTCTCACAAGTTCGGAAGCGTTCTGACAGCTTCCCTCACTCATGTCAACGACAAGCCGACCGCCGCCTTGTATAGCGCTTTTGCCATCAACTCCTCTTTGCTTGGCTTCTTCCGGGGCCCTCTCTTGTTGCCACAGTTGGAACCCTCAGTATCCTAGGAGAGCTCAGAAGCCCTTTTTCTTTTTCAGCATTGGTACACACAGCGCTTTCTTGGTCCGAGTCTTCATGGACTGTGGCATCCGTTCGCTGTGGAGTTGGCTTGGCAGTAGTACTCTAGCCACAGCAACCTGCTCACTTTGCAGTGGAGGGGTGGCCGCTGGCGACACAGCTTGTCGAATCGCTGTGCCTGCCGGTGGTAGCAGTCTCATCTACCACCGACGTTTAGGCTAATATTCCAGCCCGCTTCGTTCCTTCATTGATCCCCTAGCGTTTTATATCTACCGCCAGGTACTTCATTAGCAATGGCTGTTGGGTACCCTCATTCACCATCTTCTAAGGTTGCATATAAAGCAGTCCATCATAGGAGAATGAATGGAGAAATACATCATTCACCGCTGGATGACGCCTGCCTGCAATGTCATGACTCAGCCAGCTGAGACTAGACATTACAAGCAGCGACACCCATTAAATATAATATATATTTTTATTTAGGTTTGAAACTGTCGACGCAATGCAGTTAATGTGACAGTTTGATTAAAATACAAGACACTTAATTCAATATCCCCATTATAATCAGGTCATGTTACAGTAGAAAGTTCCCTGAAAAACTTTTTTAAATTAGCTTTTGCAAAATTAACCGTTTATAGAAGCGAGAAGTTTGATGCTTATTATTCCCACAACAGCCGGTTCTTCGTTACCGGAATTGACCCGGATTTTATCCGGCCAAGGGCTGTTATTTCGGCACTCTAACCCTGTTTGGATCGGTAAGTGTTAGTTTGTCGTCATTACTTTTACACCTAGCAGCTGGGTTGCTCCGTATCCTCTTGACCCGTGCGGGCATCGAGTCCAACTCGAGCCTCGAGGAATTTTTTGGCTGCATATGCTCTAAAAGGCTCCATCCAAATTCCACCTCGGTTGGGTGCAATACGTGCAATGGATAGAGCCATCTTAAGACCTGCTCAGGCTTTAAGACCAATAGAGAGTGGACCACAAGTTGCGTGGCCTCATACTGCGACACCAGCCTGAACGGCTGTGCAATCTGCACCCCCCCTCTACCGTAATCCCGCTCCAATCCCCGTGCGAGAACCACTCAGCAACTCCTGGCTCCTCGCACAGTCTGTTCCGTGTGTCAAGTGGCGTCGCCAAATAACACCATAGTGCGACAACCGCCCATGCGGATATTACAGCTGCAACAACCACCATCTATACGTACCTCCCTCACCCCCAGGATCACAACCGGACACCCGCGACAAACGCGAATTCTACAATTTAACTGGAACTGCCCAACAGGATATCACCCGAACAGAGATGCGCTGCTTCGTGGTGAAAACCGTTTGGTGCTAGGTGAGTTTAACGCGCACCACGATCTTTGGCACTCCTGTCTGTCAAATGATCGTAGGGGGATGGAGCTGGCGGAACAGATTGACGATTTGACATTCTGCCCCGAATAAGGGATCTCAATTTGGAGGTTCGGCAATTGGTAAATCAACATAACTGGACAAAATGGATATAGCACCTGAAGTCCTGCAATCTCTCCACTGGTGTAAGTAAGCTTAGGACTACTGTCAAGGCATTGTCAAATCCGAGGAGGCATGGCCATCGAATTGAATTTCAACCCGGTCGTCAGTTTCTGCTGGGGTGTTTTCGTAGAAATCACCCCTGCAGTCGTCTGCTTGAAGCGGAACCGCCTCCCAGGAACATCAAGAGGTCATTCCTTGATTACGTCGAGGACATCAGACAGTACGCCGACCAGACTTCGAACGCAACGAACTAAAGACAAGCACTGACCGCCATTCACAGGGGAGCCATTAACACCTTCATCGATTCCCTTTCAGTGAATGGCGTACTAGGAGTCAAACCACCACCCATAGCAGACGTAGAGCTCGAGTTACCTCGCGAAACCCGAGTGAGCCTCGCGCAACTTCGTTCTGGATAGTGTAGCAGGTTAAACTCCTATTTATCCAGAATAGACCCCGACATTCTAAACATACGTCCTGCGTGCAATGCGGCTCCGCATGATACCACCTCTTTGCATGCCCAACAAACCCAACTCATCTAACACTTTCCCTATGGTCCGTCCCCGTCGAAACAGCCTGTTTCTTAGGCCTCCCGTTAGACGACCTCGACGACGACCAAACTATCACTAATCATCCAAGCGAGACTAGATAACCGTTACAACAACCACATGCTTATTATTCAATACATTGCCTATGATTTCGACAGTTAGAACTAGAGGAATAATCTGAATAATGGAACACTTTGTAGGGGTATCAACGTATACTAAATCTAAGAATTTACCAAATTTGTTTGGAATAAAATTATTTTGGTTCAGACCCAACACGGACATTTTGTCCAAAAACTCACTAAAGCATGGCCGATTGCAAATGGGCACAATATAATCATCAAAAGCTTTCCACGAGACTAACGGTAAATTGAAGTCTTCCAAAACCAATCTGATTAATTCGTCATCGAGATAGTAAATAAATAAAGCAACTATTAACAGAAACTCTTATACATTTAAATTTAATTGTAAAGAGAACATCTTTAGAAGGAATAGAAGAATATACGGCAAATTGAGCCCCTCCTCCGATTATGTTGAGTCGATCACATCTAAATATTTGAAATTCGCTGAAATCGTATTATCAATATGAGGTTTTAACCATGTTTCTGTAAATCCAATGAATAATTATGCTATAATGTTAGCACTCAACATTGACATTATTACTTCCCCTTTCTTTCACAAACGCCTTTTTAAGGTTTAAATTGAAATATTCTTTATTTTTTTTTTATTGAATGTTTTACAAGTTTTTTATTGGTTTAACACTTTTTTGATAAAAATTAATACTACGATTTTAAACCCAGAAAGTTTTGACGGTTGGTAGCGGAGATAGCGATTTCATACATTTACGTTGCGCAAAGAGATCGGTGGTCGCTCGTCGTCCCCTTTTTACCTCCTTCGGTGTGGTGTGTAGTGTGTCTTCATGTGTGGTGTGATCGTGATGATAGGGTTGGTGTGGAATGTGTGTGGAATGCAGGTGTGGTGATGTGGATGTGAATTGCTCATTTAACCATCCCGGCCCACCTAGGCAAATATGTAGCCTAGCAAATTCTGCAGTTGTTGCAACTAAACCCGTGGCTCTTTTTGTATGTGCGCTGTTTGGGGGTGAGCTGGAAAATGTGCTGTAATGCAGCATTGAATGATGTCGTTTATGACAATAAACGCAATTAAATTTGCTTTCGCACTCTTTAAGTGTATGTAAATGTGATAGGCAATTTGTACAAAGCCTTTTTGTTCGTACATAATTGTTTCGATCGGTAATATTCATTTTCTTGAATTTCTCGCAAGATTTGAGCTTATGCCCCCCTGTACACAGTTCGCACGACGTTTGTTTGTACTGTTCGGATGTGAACGTTTGATTTCTGAAGAAGCTTCTATTTAAATTGTTGTTGCTACTGGCTTGTGGCCTGTGGAAGCTTCTATTTAGATCGTGTTGAACAGTTTTCGTTCTGACCATTTTTTTATCTACCCTTTCTGCGATTTCGTACTGGGTAGTTAGGAAATCTTTCATTTGTTGCCACGTGGGGCATTTTCTTCGTGATGAGAGCGATTGCTCCCATAGTAGTAATGATTTTTCTGGTAATGCGGCAGTGCATATGTTTACCAGTATAGGGTCCCAGCTGTCTGTGGGAATATTTTGTGTCGATAAAACCGACAAACAATTAGAAACAGTGGATTGTAATCTAATAAATTCATCACTTGTTTCTTTCTGAATTTTTGGCAAGTTCATTAGTATCGTTACTTGCTTATCGACCAATATTCTTTCATTTTCGTATCTCGCTTTTAGAGCTTCCCAAGCCAGATTGAAATTATCGTCATTTAGTGCGAACTGTTTGACTATGACGCCTGCTTGACCTTTTGTTTTGTATCGGAGGTGATACAATTTTTGAGCATTTGTTAATTTTGGATGGTTTATGTAAACGGCAGTAAACATGTCTCGGAAGGACGGCCATTGTTCATAACCACCATGAAAGATTTCTGTGTCACATGCGGGCACCTTGAGATGGATGCCCGAACTTGCCTCTTGGCATTGGATTTGTGGCAGCTCTACTCTTGGCTGTGGAGTAGGTGCAATTGCTTTGATTAATTTTAATTGGTCAGAAATCATTGCTTTTGTTTCTTCGAACTGGTCTAAGCAGTTTTCGTATTTGGCGTAAGCAGAAGATTTGAAATTTTCCGGTAGATCTGAGTCGTCCGATTCTACGATTGCGTCATAAGCAGCTTGGAGACGTGTCCAAAAATTGTCAAGATTGTCTTTTTTAATTTTTAATACCGATTCAGAATTGTCCTGAATCGGCGAAGATGAAAATCGAGTGCAGTATCGTACTAGACTGTCACTCTCTGAGATAAATTTGGTGTATGAAATATCTTTTATCTTTTTTTGTTTTGTAGCCCCTTGCTTTGAGCGTGTAGCTTCTGCAGGTGTACATGGACTCTTTTCATCCGAAATCATTTTTGGTACTTTTAGATGTTGAATTGCTTTAGATTCCTTAGAATCTGCGTTCATTTAAAAAGATTAAAGTAAAATTAAAAATTTATTTTTTTTTTTGTTTAGATATATTTTATCTATTTCTCAGTGTGTACTGATGATATTGGATAAATGAAGAGATTACCTTTTAGATAAATAGTATATATATTTTTTTTTTTGTTGTATCCGGACTTCGCCAATACAAACGCGTATTTCGTTTTTCTTATCGGGTTTTATTTGTTTCCGCTTTTTTTTTTTTTCGCTTTGTATTTTATAATTTATTGTTACGTACTCGTTTGTATGTATTTTAATTGTGTATATTACCGAATTAAAAATGAGGTTATTAACCTTTGTACATAAGCGTGCACGTTATGTGCGTTTTTTTTTTGTGCATATGTAATATGCTTAAAAGTTTTGTTTGCAATCCTGCTTGTTTGTGTTTTAACAAGAACAAGGGGTATTGCAAGAAAAGTGCCGATACGGTCTTTGAATGTATGTACAACTGTGTGTGTACTAATTATGCGCTATTCCCACCAAGTATAAATTTGTCTTTGTTTTTTGTTGTAATAAATTTTAATTCTGTCTAAAAATTTAATACTTCCTACTTATGTACCGCAACGCTCAGTGTTAGGAAATTTTGTTATTATTAAGTTTAAGTCTTTTATTAATAGCAATAATTTTAACGAAAATAATTTTAAATATTGTACCTAATGTGTGTAGGGTATACAGACATAGGCAAATTTTAAGCCGTGTGTTTGTATGTATATGCTTGTTCGGTTGGCTATAGGAATGACGCGGGAAAAGAAAATAAATAATGTGCAGGTACACACTTTTTAGTTCGTATCGTTCGTGTATATATTTTAAGAATTATTCTCTTCGTAACTTTGTTAGTTACGTATATAAACGTATATTAAATGAAATATATATAATATATATTTGTAAGTACTTGGCAAGTAATCGTGCATATATGTATGTATGTTTTTCTCTCTTTTTTTTTTTTCGTTTGAATTTTATTTTATTTTTCCAATTTGCCTTGCTTACTTATTTTTCGCAATCCTGCTTATGATTTATTAAACATAAGGGGTATTGCCGGAAAAAGTGGTCAAGTAAGTACTTGAAAATTTTTTTTTTTTTTTTTGTTGATTAAATTTGTGTGTTTGGATACACAAAGGTAAGCATGTATAGGCTTTGGTTTCTTTAAAATAAATATGCTTTATATATACATATATGTATATATATATATATATATTGTATATATGGATGTATATAATGCACCAAACTGTATTCGGTTTTCTCGAAATTAACCGTACGTTAAAACAGTTTGGCCTGGTCCGCTATATTTGAATATAACCCGATTTTGTTACTTCTAACATACATATATGCCAATAAATTATAAAAAGTAAAAGGAATCGATACGACTCACTTTGTACCGCCTCAAGGGTATTTTGGGGGTTTTATATGTTGGTATACGTGTGCCAATGCAGAAAAATCCTTTCCTCCTCTCTGCTGTCCGAGCTTGCTTTTGTTGTCCTTTGTCCCTTAGGTTGTTGTATAAAATTTTTGTGTTTTATTTTTATTTCGCGCCCGGTTACTATTTAATTTTGTTGGTATGTATTGTAGGTATATTATGTTTAGTAATCGCGCCCGTTTAATTTGTGTTATTGTACAGGTTTCGCGCCCGTGTTTTATATGTTTTATGTTTGTTCACCGAAAGTATGTGAAAGGTTTGTTGCACTTTTTTATGTATTTTATTTTTACGGCACTGTATATGTATATTATTGTCTTCGGTACTTTTTTTTTTTTTTTAATGTATATTCACTTGTACTGCACTTGCTTGTTTCACTGTAACCTTTTTTTTTTTTTTTGATTTAGGTATATGTATTTAGTTATATGTATTGTATGTAAGTATTTGATCTCTGCACTTTATTTTATTTAATTATTTATTACTATTATTATTATTATTTTTTTCCTAATAGTGCCTTTCCGTAAGGCTCGAAGGACCATGAATAATTATGCTATAATGTTAGCACTCAACATTGACATTATTACTTCCCCTTTCTTTCACAAACGCCTTTTTAAGGTTTAAATTGAAATATTCTTTATTTTTTTTTATTGAATGTTTTACAAGTTTTTTATTGGTTTAACACTTTTTTGATAAAAATTAATACTACGATTTTAAACCCAGAAAGTTTTGACGGTTGGTAGCGGAGATAGCGATTTCATACATTTACGTTGCGCAAAGAGATCGGTGGTCGCTCGTCGTCCCCTTTTTACCTCCTTCGGTGTGGTGTGTAGTGTGTCTTCATGTGTGGTGTGATCGTGATGATAGGGTTGGTGTGGAATGTGTGTGTGGAATGCAGGTGTGGTGATGTGGATGTGAATTGCTCATTTAACCATCCAATTATATGAAAGTTACAATTAATACTGTTTAAGTATAAATTACTTCATTTTATACCTTTAACATTTTGATAACAAATCAATAGCGAATTTTTACCACAGTTTTTTTTATTTCCGTGGATCTTTTTTAAGGTTTTAACAGAAACGTCTATTTCAAACGATGATATACTTGTGTTGTAACTGAAGTAAAACTTACGGATATGTACATTGTGACCATAAAGTTTCCGGAAATTGTAAATAAAACGAAAAATTTCATCAACATTTATTTTGTCGCCTACAAAACATGCTCCATCTGAAGCTATACACATATGCCACCTCTTTTTCCAATTATCGAAACATGCCTTGTAGGGGCTGTCCGGGATCGCCTTCAGTTCTGGTAATCCGGTAATTTTCTTTTACGGCCTCAACCGAGTCGAAACGGGTTTCCACAGAGTGGTAACTTGAGTTTTAGAAAAAAAGTCGCATGGGGCCAAATCTGGTGAATATGGTGGTTGATCGTTGGTATTGAATGAGTTTTTGGTCTTAAAATACTTCACTACAGCTCGGTGCGTTCTGTATGCAAAAATTCAGCTCTTTTGGAACAAGCCGATCAAAGAAGCCTCTAATGCTCAAATAATCGGTCAAAATCAAACGAGCTGCTTCACGGCCGATGTTTAGCTTACGTGCTATCTCTCTAACACTCGCATGCCGATTTTCGAGCACGTAGCCTTCACTTTTTTGATGTTATCGTCAGTGATAGACGTGGAAGGACGACCGGAACGAGGCATGTTTTCGGCGGTTTCTCGACCATCCTTAAAGGCTTTATACCAGTTTTAGACTTTAGACTAGGTTTTCGATAGAATAGATTCACCATAAGCCTTTTTTTACATTTGCAATTATTCCGCACACGAAATTTGGTTCGAAACAATATTTATTCCTGGTCACAATATATAATAAATATTTAAACGCGACGAAACGTAAGACTAAGGACTCAACGGAGGTAGCTATCACCAAATTATTGACAGATGCTGTTGAGTTTTTAGAGGAAACATCTAGTTGAATTTACTCCTTATATATTGGTGAAACTTAGAAAACATATTTTTCTTTTACTAATATACAGTAATGCCAATAATAGATAAAATACGGTCAAAACTACCCTTTCTTCCATATCAAATATAAGATTTACAAACTTCCGTTTGGCTTTATACCTTATATGTATATTGGTCAAATGTAATATATAATATATTAGCAAACCTAACTGAGCGTGAATATATCATAATGAAAATATGTGAAAAGGGTCTACGAATTACCCAAACTCCCATATAGTACTATGAACATAAAATGATTTTCGTTATTCTAACAAACCTTATGCCGAATATCTCAGTTAGTGTATGAGTTATATATTTATGAAAGTGGTTGAAAGTATGTTCTCGAGTATACCTGAGCAATGTCAAAAGCCTTTTCTGCCCCTAAAGATTTCCGACCTCCCACCTCTCTTTAAACCGTTTCGGCTGGTCAAAAAAACATATTTTAGTGAAATTAAGTGGACAGACTTTCTTAAAAACTATGTAGTTTAGCGCTGAATATGAATGGAGTTGGTTTAGACAAACCAAACTAAACCGCATTGCGCTAGACAATAAGCCAAGCATTAGCAACAGAGTATCAAGTTGGTAACAAGGTTGCAGTATTGTTTAATTATTATGCAGCTCAAACGCACCCGTAATTATAAAACTAATTTAGTCTAAGACTTATACTATGTTCGCACCGAATTGAAATCCTCTTGAAAACACCATTTGTGGATTGTGGAACCAAAGTCGTTCTGACCGACATTGTGTGTTTTCGATGAGTTTTCATTGACAGTATTTGTTTACATTTGAATTGTACCCTACACAGTACGGTCATCTGATGGGTAATAAGACAGTCATAGCTGAAAAAATTTTGTCAGCGCGCAGAACAAAGTTTCTATCATTTTCTTAAGAGCCTTGTTTTCTTTTTGTTTGTTTTGTTTTGTTTTTTTCTGAGTCATTGCGGACCACAAATCCGTCATAGCTGAAAATTGTCAGTTATGACTGAAACGCTATCAGAAGTGAAAAATTCTTTTGCGCAGTAGATAATATAATTTTTATTTCTTTAATAAATTTCAAACTTTTAATCAAAATTAGTTATAATAATATACTTAAATATTATATAAAAAGGAATGCAACAAAAAATATAATAAAATATGAAAATATAAAAATAAATTTTCACTTGATGCCATCTCCTCCTCTCAATAGCTCTGCGTACGTCTTTCTCCAATCAGTGGATAGTTCTGAATTTAAAAATGCAAATGTAAATTAACAGTACTGACATATCAAATGTGAGTGTGTTGGTGAACCTATCAGCAGATAAACAAATTATCAACTGACATTTAGGGCTGGCAAAATTTGTCATCTGAAGCTATACACATATGCCACCTCTTTTTCCAATTGTCGAAACATGCCTTGTAGGGGCTGTCCGGGATCGCCTTCAGTTCTGGTAATCTGGTAATTTTCTTTTACGGCCTCAACCGAGTCGAAACGGGTTTCCACAGAGTGGTAACTTGAGTTTTAGAAAAAAAGTCGCATGGGGCCAAATCTGGTGAATATGGTGGTTGATCGTTGGTATTGAATGAGTTTTTGGTCTTAAAATACTTCACTACAGCTCGGTGCGTTCTGTATGCAAAAATTCAGCTCTTTTGGAACAAGCCGATCAAAGAAGCCTCTAATGCTCAAATAATCGGTCAAAATCAAACGAGCTGCTTCACGGCCGATGTTTAGCTTACGTGCTATCTCTCTAACACTCGCATGCCGATTTTCGAGCACGTAGCCTTCACTTTTTTGATGTTATCGTCAGTGATAGACGTGGAAGGACGACCGGAACGAGGCATGTTTTCGGCGGTTTCTCGACCATCCTTAAAGGCTTTATACCAGTTTTAGACTTTAGACTAGGTTTTCGATAGAATAGATTCACCATAAGCCTTTTTTTACATTTGCAATTATTCCGCACACGAAATTTGGTTCGAAACAATATTTATTCCTGGTCACAATATATAATAAATATTTAAACGCGACGAAACGTAAGACTAAGGACTCAACGGAGGTAGCTATCACCAAATTATTGACAGATGCTGTTGAGTTTTTAGAGGAAACATCTAGTTGAATTTACTCCTTATATATTGGTGAAACTTAGAAAACATATTTTTCTTTTACTAATATACAGTAATGCCAATAATAGATAAAATACGGTCAAAACTACCCTTTCTTCCATATCAAATATAAGATTTACAAACTTCCGTTTGGCTTTATACCTTATATGTATATTGGTCAAATGTAATATATAATATATTAGCAAACCTAACTGAGCGTGAATATATCATAATGAAAATATGTGAAAAGGGTCTACGAATTACCCAAACTCCCATATAGTACTATGAACATAAAATGATTTTCGTTATTCTAACAAACCTTATGCCGAATATCTCAGTTAGTGTATGAGTTATATATTTATGAAAGTGGTTGAAAGTATGTTCTCGAGTATACCTGAGCAATGTCAAAAGCCTTTTCTGCCCCTAAAGATTTCCGACCTCCCACCTCTCTTTAAACCGTTTCGGCTGGTCAAAAAAACATATTTTAGTGAAATTAAGTGGACAGACTTTCTTAAAAACTATGTAGTTTAGCGCTGAATATGAATGGAGTTGGTTTAGACAAACCAAACTAAACCGCATTGCGCTAGACAATAAGCCAAGCATTAGCAACAGAGTATCAAGTTGGTAACAAGGTTGCAGTATTGTTTAATTATTATGCAGCTCAAACGCACCCGTAATTATAAAACTAATTTAGTCTAAGACTTATACTATGTTCGCACCGAATTGAAATCCTCTTGAAAACACCATTTGTGGATTGTGGAACCAAAGTCGTTCTGACCGACATTGTGTGTTTTCGATGAGTTTTCATTGACAGTATTTGTTTACATTTGAATTGTACCCTACACAGTACGGTCATCTGATGGGTAATAAGACAGTCATAGCTGAAAAAATTTTGTCAGCGCGCAGAACAAAGTTTCTATCATTTTCTTAAGAGCCTTGTTTTCTTTTTGTTTGTTTTGTTTTGTTTTTTTCTGAGTCATTGCGGACCACAAATCCGTCATAGCTGAAAATTGTCAGTTATGACTGAAACGCTATCAGAAGTGAAAAATTCTTTTGCGCAGTAGATAATATAATTTTTATTTCTTTAATAAATTTCAAACTTTTAATCAAAATTAGTTATAATAATATACTTAAATATTATATAAAAAGGAATGCAACAAAAAATATAATAAAATATGAAAATATAAAAATAAATTTTCACTTGATGCCATCTCCTCCTCTCAATAGCTCTGCGTACGTCTTTCTCCAATCAGTGGATAGTTCTGAATTTAAAAATGCAAATGTAAATTAACAGTACTGACATATCAAATGTGAGTGTGTTGGTGAACCTATCAGCAGATAAACAAATTATCAACTGACATTTAGGGCTGGCAAAATTTGTCTTCTGATAATATCGATTAAACTAGAGCAGGCACCGATTATAATGAGCGGAATGTAAGTTTTCAAGGGGTTTTCAGCGAAAACTGTGTTTTCGTTTGACAGATTTTGTATAGATGAAAACACAAGCTTTCACGTGAAAACCTCTTTTGTCTATGAAAACACGAATTTTGTGTCGGTGCGAACATATTATTAAATTAAAAGATACAAACTTAATTGAATTTTATTCACGATTTCGTCGAACAATGAATGTTGAATTCTATAAAATGTTCGGTTCCACCAGAACTGCAATATATGCAACGATGGCGGAATGAGATTTTTAAGTTTCTTATTAGTTGTTTTATTAATTTATATTAAAGTTGCATTGTTGTTTGATATTGCATAACGACGATGTATAAATACTGTAGTCATACTGTATCGATACTTTGATTCGACATAAAGGAATGAGAAAACTGTGTAAAAATTACTAATTGTATCATAGGTAAAACTATGATAAAAATATTTATCTCTGGAGGTTTGTTTATAAAAGTTTAATTAAATTTCTTTAAATAAATTTCTAGAGATATATATGTATATATAATATATAAGAGTATATGTAAAATTGTAAGGAAATAATTTTTGTGTTTATGTAAACATAGTAATGCTCCGCCCAGTTATTTCCGAAAAGAACCTCATAAATCATTTAAAATCGACTTAATTACGGCTTCCTTAAAAATTGTGCCAAATATAAGTACTTGCCTTAAGCAAAATTTGCTCTAAAACAAGGAATATTTCCATCATTGTAGAAACAGTCGTTTTCCTTTAAATAAAAGTGGATTTAGATTATTCATTGATAAATAAAGGGGGATTGCAAATATATAACTTTGCTAATTTTATGTTCTCAGCACGGATTTCATAAAGGGACTTTTAGGGGTTTTAAGGAGAATAAGCATACTGATGTTATTTACACTGACTTGATTAAAGCTTTCGAGAAAGTAAATCATTCGACTCTTTTCAGGCAAGATATCCTCAATGGGTATCTTCTTATCTAAATAATAATATAACACAACGAGTGTTTCGCAAGGTAGTTATCTTGGCTCGATTCTGCTCTTGCATACTTATTAATGATTTTTTTTCTGTAATAGAGTACTCAAAAATGTTATTATATGACGTCAAGTTTTAAAATCATATATTTCAGCTGATAAAAGGTGTCTATCGCAAACAGACTTAAACAATTTGGTTACTTAGTTTGATATGACACTGAATCTTAAAAATGTAAGGCGATGTGCTTTTCACGTAGATCTGTAATAAAAACTATAATTTAGAGCAAATATTTAATTTTGCTGAAGCAAAAGGTGTTCTTAGTTTTGTTAAACGCTGCTGTAAAGAATTCAAAGATGAATGGCACTGTGTGACAAGAATCAACAGTTTGATGCAATGAAAAAAAAAAACCCCGAAAAACCATGCAGCTAAAAGAATCAATACTGTCATTATACTCTGAACAGGGTATTTAAATTTGCCACGATGTTTGTAACATCCAGAAAGTAACGTCTAAGACCCTATAACATATTATACATCTAAATGCTCAGCGTGACGAGCTGAGTCGATTTAGCCAAGTCCGTCTTTCTGTTCGTCTGTCTGTATATACGCAAACTAGTCCTTCAGGTTTTCAGATACCGATCTAAAATTTTGCAGGCGTTCTTTTCTCCCCAAGAAGCGGCTAATTTGTCAAAACCGCCGGTATCGGACGACTATGCTATACTATAGCTGCCGTACAAATTAACTATCGGAATCAAGTGCTTGCATGGAAAACTTTTTCATTTTAGGAGATGTCTTCACAAAATTTGTCATATATTATTAACTAATGCAATAGTGCAATTTCCGAAGAAATTCTTTAGATAGGATCAAGTAATTGTGTGAAAAACTTTTTTATTCGATATCCGGACGAAATTTGGCATGTATTATAATCTAAAGCAATAACGCAATGTCCAAAGAGATTGTTTGGATCGGATCACTATAGCATATAGCGGCCATGCAAACTGAACAATCGGAATTAAGTGCTTGCAAAACTTTCTCATTTGACGAGATATCTTTACGAAACTTAGTATGGGTTATTATCTTAGGCAATAATGATATTTCCGAAAAAATTGTTCAGGTCACATGACTACAGCATACAGCTTCCATGCAAACTGAATGATCGAAATCAAGTTCTTGTAAGGAATCTTTTGTGTAAAGAGCAAATTTACTCAAACACATCCTTTAAGAAAGTGAAAACACCTCGTATGGCTAAATAATAAATATAGTTTAAAAATTAAAAAAAAAAATGCACATTAAAGCACATTAAACTAAAAAGTTAAAAATAAATAAAGTTTAATTTTTTAGTTTTTTTAAACTATATTTATTACAACTATGGTTAGGCTTATATTGGATGATATCTGTGGCATGGAAGGGCATTTCCAATAGAATTCTAGGTTAAGTCTTCCTCCATAACTAAAAACCTTAAACAATTTTAAATCTACTTATACTCACTAGTCGTACGAAAATGCTCGGAATACGGGTAATATTCTTAGTGAAACTTCTGAATGGATTAGTTTATAGTTCTGTTCATTAATCTGAAGTACAGCTGCCATTCGACTACAGAATACACAATTCTACTATACGAGAGAGTATCATTTACCTACTTAAGATAATTGTGTATCTTATCGAGTTCTATCAATCCTTATTAAAGTAGGTTAAACTGTCAAAACTGGGAAATTGCTCAAGAGTAGTTGTCTACTTGATTTTGCGAATTGAAGACTTTGAATTTAAACATTTTATGAATTTTGACGAAATATTGGTTTTCACATTTTTTTCTTGTGGATTATTTTTTTAAACTTTACTTGTCTATTGACGCATTAATACGAACATATAAATTAATTTCAGTCTAATTAACATAACTATTTTAAATTCAATTAAACGTCATCGTTTTCCATTGCCTTATGTTTCTTTTTACGATTTCTTTAAAAAGTATAACGACAACATTAATTATTAATTGTAGATACAATTTTGAACCAAACGAACTTTTGCTGCATATGTCATGATTTCAATTTTCGTTCCCTCACATTTGATTTATCTGACTCAATTTTCAGCATTAAAGAGACTAGTAGGGGAGTTGTGAAATCCAAAACAGATTTGTGTAGATGTCAGAATTACAAATTAATTCTGATTTTCAGTGGTGTCACAGAATTTGATTGGTTTTTCGTCTCTTCGAACATACGCAGACAAATAATCGAATCAGCTGTTTACTATTGTGACAAAACTTGAAATGAATAATTCGAAAGCGTTTGATTAATTTAAAATTCTGAATAAAGTCTATTAAAGTTTACAATGAGTTCCGCTATTTGAGCTTTTATTTTATTGGAGATTATAGTAATCCACGCCCACCATGACGATTTTTGAGATAGAGCTATTTGTAGTTTTATCGCCGAACGCAATGGCAAAAACGGCATCACCATATCAAAGAAAGATTATTTTCTGTAAAAATCTTAAGGAGTTTCCAAAAAAAGTTAAGAAAAGGTCTGCGTTGGCAATACTAAGATTGTTTATGTTTGGTTTCGTCATTAATTGTGATATTTGAATATACACTAGCTGCGACTAAAATCGTTCGTGTTGTGTTTTACATGGCGGCAACAATATTCGTTGTCGCTCGTATTATGTTTAAGCTATTACTTGTATGCTTTTATATATGCTTACTTTACAGATTTACATATATCATATTACCGACTGAGTAAAGACGCATTTGAATGTTAAATTACGTTTTGTAAATTCTCTAATTTTCTTTCACAAATTCAATAATTGTGACATTTTGTGTTAAGTGGATTTACCTATATCATATTACCGACTGAATAAAGACGCATTTGAATGTTAAATTTCGTTTTGTAAATTCTCTTAAAATATCTAATTTTCTTCCACAAATTCAATAATTACGACATTTTGTGTTCTATTTTTATGTTTTTCTCCTATAGAAATAAAGATAAATTCCAGCTTAACAATATAAATTAATTTTTTAACTTACATTTCAAATCTGTCACCGACTATCCTCTTGCTTTGTTTCTGATAACAAAACCGATAAAATTGGTTTCCGTGACACCCAAAACCGATACAATTTTTGTTTTGATTTTTTTATTGGTTTCAATTCTGATTTCGACAACGATTAGATTCTACAACACCCCTGGGTATAACTTTCTCTTAATAGAATCGTAAAAAGTAGTATAAGGTACCTGTAACTGAGTAGGTTTAGATCTCGACGATTGAAAAACTCTCTTGCCTTTCACGACTTGGCTAATGCTGCACATATGCGGATAGCGCCCCTCGCGTCTGTTGGCTGGAGGAGGGTATATTTGGGTTATTATTACTTCACAATTGACTTTTGTCTCTCTTTATAATATATAATAGTACATTTTTGTTTAATTATCCAATAAAAAAGCAACAAACATTTACCGACCTGAACGATCTTATTTTATAATATTTTTACCATTGCTAAAACTGCAAACAACTATAACTACGAACGATATAACCTACAAGAATTAGTAAGCTTATTTTTACTTACAAAATTTAAACTATTTTCGCACCGAATTGAAATCTTCGTGAAAACACAATTTGTGGATTGTGGAACCAAAGTCGTTCTGACATTGTGTGTTTTCGATGAGTTTTCATTGCTAGTTCACACATCTATTTGTTTACATTTGTTATGTACCCTACAAGAACATTGACGGTCATCTGATGGGTAATATGACAGGTAAAGCTGACCATAAATCCGTCAAAGCTGAAAATTGTCAGTTATGACTGAAACGCTATCAGAAGTGAAAAATTCTTTTGCGCAGTAGATAATATAATTTTTATTTCTTTAATAAATTTTAAACTTTCAATCAAAATTAGTTATAATAATATACTTAAATATAAACAAGTAAGGAAGGGCTAAGTTCGGATGTAACCGGACATTTTATACTCTCGCAAAGTCAAATGGTATACGCGTTTGAGATTTCTTTGTGGATTGACTGATATTTTCGGTAGAAGGTCAACTATAGGCACTGGGGTCCACATATTTAGTACTTAGGGGTTGAACAGTTTTGCTTCGATTTAGACAATTTTTGGCCGCAAGGTGGCATACTTTAATTGCATTATTCACGCAAAGTTTTACGCCGATATAATCATTGTTGCTTGATTTGCATAGTGGAAAGTGAAAGAATCAAGTGGTATTTAAAATGGAGTCATATGGAAAATAGGCGTGGTTGTAATCCGATTTCACCCATTTTAGCACTATGACATAGAAACATGAAAAGAACGTTACGCACCGAATTTGGTTGAAATCGGTTAAGCAGATCTCAAGATATGGGTTTTCACCTAAAAGTGGGCTGTGCCACGCCCACTGTCTAATTTTGAACGCGGTTCCTATAAAGTCATCTCATACCATCTCAGAGATAAAATTTAATGTCTCTGGCGTGTTTAGTGCTTGATTTATCGCGCTTTTAGTAGTTTTTAACAGTACCGTTATATGGGGAGTGGGCGGAGTTGCCACCCGATTTCAACTATTTTCACACCGTCAATAGAAGTGCTAAAAACATTTGCTTCCAGTGAATTTTGTTATTATAGCATTAGCGGTTTAGGAGATATGCACATTAAACCTATTAGAGGCGGGACCACGCCCACTTTTTAAAAAAAAATTTTAACTGCAGATGCCCCTCCCTAATGTGATCCTGTGTACCAAATAACAGTCTTGTATCTTATTGCGGAGCTTAGTTATGACAATTTATTTGTGTTTGATTAATGGCGTTTTGTGGGCGTGGCAGTGGTCCGATTACGCCCATCTGCAATACCAACCGTCTCACGGTACCATGAAACATGTCTACCAAGTTTCATAAAGATATCTCAATTTTTACTCAAGTTAGAGCTTGCACGGACGGACGGACAGACGGACGGACGGACAGACAGTCACCCGGATTTCAACTCGTCTCTTCATCCTGATCATTTATATATATATAACCCTATATCTAACTCGATTGATTTTAGGTGATACAAACAACCGTTAGGTGAACAAAACTATTATACTCTGTAGCAACAGGTTGCGAGAGTATAAAAAGAATGCAACAAAAAATATAATAAAATATGAAAATATCAAAATAAATTTTCACTTGATGCCATCTTCTCCTCTCAATAGCTCTGCGTACGTCTTTCTCCAATCAGTGGATAGTTCTGTATTTAAAAATGCAAATGTAAATGAACAGTACTGACATATCAAATGTGAGTGTAGTGGTGAACCTATCAGCAGTTTCTTGTAGGGTATGTTTAGGCCAATGTTCCCTCATTGTAATTAACATTTTAGCACAGCTAACATATGCGCCTTCTCTATTCATTAACATTCTCTGCTTGAACGGAGCATACAAAAACGCATTCCATACTATTTGTAACTAACTTTCATAGATCGAAATGCCTAAAATCTCTGCAAAGAAAACTCCAGAGACACAAGCTCAAGAAAATGTGCCACGTGTTTAGAAAACGGTTAAGTCAGGAGCGGAGCGTAATCCAGAATACAGAGCACGAAAAAAGGCTTGGAAATCTGCTCAAAACCAATACCCGATTGCATCCAACGACAATGTATGTATTTTGAATGACGAACCACCGCACCATAATGCAGTCGTAAATAAAAATATTTCAAGGGACAATAGTAGTTTTCATTTTCGGGAATTTTTTTATAGTCAAGATAGTACTCAAAATTTACAAAATGATGATAATCATCGCTTAATTCTTGTTCCAGCTGACATCCATCACCAATAGTCATATTTGCCCTCAACTAACATAAGAAGTACTTTTTTAAATGATCTGAATAGTTTTTGTGCTGTTTGTGGTGAGTCCTATTTGGACTACTTTGGGAATAAATACATAGAAGATAACTGGTTGATATACGTCGAACTTAAAATGGTATATTTTCTTTTGGGTCAACAAGGAGGAGATGCTAAATACTCCTGTTTTATGTGCTTATAGGATAGCCGAGCCAAGACAGATCACTGGACAAAAAAAAATGTTTTCCGTAGAGAGTGAATTTAGTGACGGATGGGGAATGTTTTTAATATATCAGTAAAATATTTTAGCAGTCGGCATATGCTGCCCATATTCCATTCATGCCACGTTCGCCTGCTTGTTGAGCAAGTCAGGGCTTGCTTCCACTGAGACTCAGCTATGTTTATAACATGTTTGTAGATGTGGCTAGTTCATCTGCTACATAGTTCCCGGGAATATCACTATGTCCTGGGACCCATTGAAGTTTTATCGTGAAATAGGATGTCAGATCCGCTAAGAGATCAAGGCACTCTTTCACTATCTTAGACGAAATCCTAGGAGACATTAGTGATCTCAAAGCCGCCTGGCTAACTGAATATATAAATATATTTCTTGTTGTGATCGCACTCCTTGTCAGTATAAGAAGGCTTTCTTTAATTGCTGTGACCTCTACTTAGAAGACACTGCATGGAAGACGAAAAGCGATTTTGGTATCTAGCTTAGATTAGATTAGATTTGAAAATGAGGTATGCACTGCGACCTAGGGTCTATTGTGCCCTCTCCTCCATCACATGCATTCCCAAAGTCCCAGCACCCTGAAAAACTCCAGATACATGCTGGGTGCTATTGAGGCAATGTGATCCCTGGTCACAAAAATGGAACCGAGGGCCTTGAACCTGCGTCTACAAATTGCGGTGCAATCTAGGATTAGGTGTTCTGGTGTTTCCGGTCCCCAATGTATGGTTCTGGCCCCATCATTCTTGTAGTCGCAGCAGAGCGGGCGAGTTCGTCTGCCAGCTCGTTGCCGGCTACCCCTTTATGCCCCGGCACCCAGATCAGGTGTACACGGTTGCAAGCTGCTAGGCGGTTAAGCCTTCCTATACACTCCTCCACTAATAGCGATCGTATCTCATAGGCCGATATCGCTTTTAGCGCCGCTTGGCTATCGCTGAGTATTGCGATACTCTTATTCCGATAGTTGCGTTGGAGATTTATTACTGCGCACTGACTTATGGCAAATACTTCTGCCTGAAAAATGCTTGGAAAACTGCCCATGGGAATGGAAAGCTTGGTGTGCGGTCCCGCAATGCCAGCGCCAATTCCTTCTGGTGTTTTCGAGCCGTCAGTGTACCACTGAATAGTGCTACCTCTCAGCAGTTGGTCAAGTGTGGAATCGCTCCAGTTCGCCTTACAGCCGAGAGTAACTTTAAACTTTTTCGTAAAGTTTACTCTCTTCGTTATACCGTCGTCTCTTGGAAGGAGGGCCAGTGGCGTGTTATCTTCTAAGGCCCTCATTTGTTGAGACGAGATTAACTTCCCTTTACCATACCCCTCTGCTGTCATAAGCAGCATGGTATGCTTCGCAGTCTGATTGATAACCAAATGGAGTGGTGTGAGCTCTAGCATGACCTCAAGTGCTGCGGTGGGGTAGGTGCGCATTGCCCCAGTGGCGCAGACGCAGGCAAGTCTCTGCAGCTTCGATAGCTGAAGACCTATCGAAGTCTGCTTTGCTTTCGATGCCCAAACCACCGCTCCATAAGTAACAATAGGTCTCACGATCATGGTGTACAGCCACCTGATGATACTAGGTTTGCAGCCCCAGGATCTGCCGGCGAGGCGTCTGCACACCATGAGCGCCTTTGTGGCCTTGGAAAGCGTTAGCTCCACGTGCCTATTCCACCGCAAGGTGGAGTCTAGTGTGAGGCCTAAGTATTTTACTTCCCTCGACACTTCTAGCTCTCTGCCCCCAAGGGATAGTATTCTAAGGCCCGGAAGAGATCTTCTTTTTGTGAAAGGGATGACGGTTGTTTTTAACGGGTTAATGTTTCGCCCTACCGTGTCGCACCATCCCTTTGCTAAGTTTAGGCCCCTTTGGACTATGTCGCAGAGAGTGTTCTCAAATTTCCCTCTTGCCACTATGACGATGTCGTCGGCGTACCCCTGGCACCGGATTCCATTGTTCGTTAGCAACTCAAGGAGTTCATCTACTACGAGGCTCCATAGAAGGGGTGACAATACCCCACCCTGAGGGCAGCCTCTCGTAGTACCAAGACGTATCTTGCTCTCCCCCACCGTAGTTTCTGCAATCCTAGTGTGCAGTACGGCCTTAATCCATCTGCATATAGGAGCTTCCACGTTCCTCTTCTCCAGTGCCCTGATCACGCTGGCGTGAGACGCATTATCAAAAGCACCTTCAATGTCTAGGAAAGCACATATCGCAACCTCATTATTCTCCAGCGAGTTCTGGATCTCAGCCGTTAATTGGTACAGAGCAGTGTTAGTTGACCTACCTACCCTGTACGCGTGCTGATTTGTATGCAGAGGTGCGACTTTTAGTGCTTTCGATCTTATATGGTTGTCTATAATCTTTTCCATACCTTTTAGCATGAAGGAGGTGAGACTAATAGGCCTGAAGGATTTGGCTAGTGAATAGTCCTTCCTTCCTACCTTAGGTATGAAGATTACCCTAGCTGTTCTCCACGTTGATGGGATGTACGACAACGCAAGGCTATCCCTCATCAGCCCAACAAGGAACGGCAATAGAGCTTGCCCTCCTTGCTGTAGAAGTACTGGGAAGATGCCGTCGGCCCCTGGTGACTTGTATCTCGAGAAGGAAGCCAGTGCCCACTTGATTGAGTCTGCATTGAATAGATTCCTTGCAGCTGTCCAATCTGAGCGATCTGGCTTATGTGCGACCACTGGTGGAATTTGGTCGTCCCGAATAGTCTCCGGGAAGTGCTCAAGCAAGAGTGCCATGGCCCTCTCGTCTGCGTTGGTCGTATAGGTCCCATCGGATCTTTTAATGGCTAATGCTGTGTCAGTCTTACCTCTTGCCAGAGCCTTATGCAGTCTTGCAGCCTCTGGAGTAGAGGAGACATTTTCACAGAATTTTCTGAAACTACTCGTTTTTGCAGACCTAATTTCCTTATTGTAGGTTGTTAGGTGTTGCCTATATTCCTCCCAGTTGCCGGTTCTTTTGGCTTTGTTAAAAAGCCTGCGAACTGATTTTCTAATCACTGAGAGTTTACTTGTCCACCAAGGACAGCCTTGTCTTTTGGTGGTTGACTTTAATGGGCAAGCGCAATGGTACGCGTCTATTATGAACTGGTTAGTCGCAGCCAGCCTGCTCTCTAGTCCTATCGGCGTAGCCTCGCTTCCTACCTGCCTCACTCTACTAATATTTAGCTCTAGGGTCTCTCTGAAAACATCCCATTTTTTGTTTCTGGGAATACGGACTGCCAGGAGATCCTTGACCTCCACTTTCATTGCGAACCGTAAGATCCTGTGATCTGACTTAGAGGGCTCTTTCGATACTCTCCATTGTGAGATCAGCCCGGACATTACCTCATTGCACAAAGTTATGTCGAGAACCTCCTCTAGCTCTAGCTTAGCTGAGAAGACCACGACGCCCACTAAGTTATCTAGTTTGGAACCATCTGTATAGATGTTCCTTGTCCACTTTGCTTCTTTTCCACTGTTCTCTGGAGGGGAAGGTAATGGGAACTGGATTTAGATTCAGCTCTGTAAGATTTCGAAAATCCGTAGTCATGAGAAAAAACGGGAACTTCCTAAGTATCATAGAATGCCCCAATGCCTGCAATTTTTCTGCAAGTTCTTTGGTATGGGAGACCACCAGGGGGGCCTAATTCTTCCCCTACTACGTGTTACTGGATAAGCCACCTCTAGTGTTTGTCGACAAGAAGCTGTGAACTGTTTAACGAGGATGTTTAGGTCCTCTTTGTTCTCTGGTTGAAATGGCAGAATCATAGAAATACGCTTTTTTAGCTCCTGCAAGTGCATCTGCAAATTCATTTTCCTATGATTCCGGAATTTTTTTACCCTATCTACCTAATGCTTTTAAAGCACATTAAACTAAAAAGTTAAAAATAAATAAAGTTTAATTTTTTAGTTTTTTTAAACTATATTTATTACAACTATGGTTAGGCTTATATTGGATGATATCTGTGGTATGGAAGGGCATTTGCATTAGAATTCTTGGTTAAGTCTTAATCCATAACTAAAAACCTTAAAAAATTTTAAATCTACTTATACCCACTAGTCGTACGAAAATGTTCGGAATACGGGTAATATTCTTAGTGAAACTTCTGAATGGATTAGTTTATAGTTCTGTTCACTAATCTGAAAAACAGCTGCCATTCGACCACAGAATACACAATTCTACTATACGAGAGAGTATCATTTACCTACTTAAGATAATTGTGTATCTTATCGAGTCCTATCAATCCTTATTAAAGTAGGTTAAACCGTCAAAACCCGGGAAACTTCTCAAGAGTAGTTGTCTACTTGATTTTGCGAATTGAAGAGTTTGAATTTAATCATTTTATGAATTGAAAACCGTGTTTTCGTTTGACAGATTTTGTATAGATGAAAACACAAGTTTTCGCGTGAAAACCTCTTTTGTCTATGAAAAAACGAATTTTGTGTCGGTGCGAACATAGTATTAATTCCCGTGTCTGTTTTATTCGTTTTTCAGAAATAATAGAAGTCTTAATCATACATTCGTAAAGGCAGCTAATATTCTCATTTTTCAAATCGTGGATTATGAAGGTTGGTATTTAAGATAAATTTTTATATAGCGCACATTTTTGTAAATGATATAATTAATTTGCCTGAATAAATGGCGGTTCATTATAATTATATATTATTATCTGTTTATTTAATAAGTGTACTTCATGGGTTGAAGAGTATTTTGCGAAAAAGTCGATACAATAACTCACAGTAATATTGTTAAATAATAGTTTTACCCCGTTTGAGTTACCTGATAAAACAAATTCACGATTCCCACATCAGTAGGTTCTACGTTACCAGATTTTTTTCCGCAACGGGCTGTTATTTCGGTGATCTAAACTTGTTTGGATCAGTAAGTAGTAAGTTAAACTAATCTTCGATGTTAAAATACTTTTAGAAATATATGACCTACGACATCGTTTGCTCACTCTATTGAATTTATAGTGAGCCATAATATTTCGAATTTTCGCTTTGTTTTCTAACTTACTGCCTTTTGTCCCCTTCCTGATTAGGATGTCTCCTTTGTGCGGAACCATTGCTTCACATAAGTTAAATTTTGCTTTTTTTTTATCAGGTTGTATATAATATTGGTTTTCACATTTTTTTCTTGTGGATTATTTTTTTTAAATTTACATTGTCTATTGACGCATTAATGTGATTAAAATAATATTTATAATTGTGCATAACTATTTTAAATTCTAATAAACGTTATCGTTTTCCATTGCCTTATGTTTCTTTTTACGATTTCTGTAAAAAGTATAACGAAAACAATAATTATTAATTGTAGATACAATTTTGAACCAAACGAACTTTTGCTGCATATGTCATGATTTCAATTTTCTTTCCCTCACATTTGATTTATCTTTATTAAAGAGACTATTAGGGGTGTTGTGGAATCCAAGACAGATTTTTGTAGAAGTCAAAATTGCAAACCAATTCTGATTTTCAGTGGTGTCACAGAATTTGATTGGATTTTCGTCTCTTTGAACATACGCAGGCCAATTTTCGAATCAGCTGTTTACTATTGTGACAAAACTTGCAAATGAATAATTCGAAAGCGTTTGATTAATTTAAAATACTAGAGATTATAGTAATCCACGCCCACCATGACGATTTTTGAGATAGAGCTATTTGTAGTTTTATCGCCGACCGCAATGGCAAAAACGGCATCACCATATCAAAGAAAGATTATTTTCAGTAAAAATCTTAAGGAGTTTCCAAAAAAAGTTAAGAAAAGGTCTGTGTTGGCAATATTAAGATTGTTTATGTTCGGTTTCGTCATTAATCGTGATATTTTTGAGCGCGGAATATATACTAGCTGCGACGAAAATCGTCCGTATTGTGTTTTACATGGCGGCAACACTCGGCGAAAATCCGTCCGACGGCGTCGCCGAGTACGACGAATATTCGTTGTCGCTCGTATTGTGTTTAAGCTATTACTTGTATGCTTTTATATATGCTTACTTTACAGATTTACCTTTATCATATTACCGACTGAGTAAAGATGCATTTGAATGTTAAATTACGTTTTGTAAATTCTCTTAAAATATCTAATTTTCTTCCACAAATTCAAAAATTATGACATTTTGTGTTACGTGGCTTTACCTATATCATATTACCGACCAAATTTAGACGCATTTGAATGTTAAATTACGTTTGTAAATTCTCTTAAAATATCTAATTTTCTTAGACAAATTCAATAATTATGACATTTTGTCACTCGTATTATGTTTAAGCTATTACTTGTATGCATTTATATATGCTTACTTTACAGATTTACCTATATCATATTACCGACTGAGTAAAGACGCATTTGAATGTTAAATTACGTTTTGTAAATTCTCTAATTTTCTTTCACAAATTCAATAATTGTGACATTTTGTGTTAAGTGGATTTACCTATATCATATTACCGACTGAATAAAGACGCATTTGAATGTTAAATTTCGTTTTGTAAATTCTCTTAAAATATCTAATTTTCTTCCACAAATTCAATAATTACGACATTTTGTGTTCTATTCTTATGTTTTTCTCCTATAGAAATAAAGATAAATTCAAGCTTAACAATATAAATTAATTTTTTAACTTACATTTCAAATCTGTCACCGACTATCCTCTTGCTTTGTTTCTGATAACAAAACCGATAAAATTGGTTTCCGTGACACCCAAAACCGATACAATTTTTGTTTTGATTTATTTTATTGGTTTCAATTCTGATTTCGACAACGATTAGATTCTACAACACCCCTGGGTATAACTTTCTCTTAATAGAATCGTAAAAAGTAGTATAAGGTACCTGTAACTGAGTAGGTTTAGATCTCGACGATTGAAAAACTCTCTTGCCTTTCACGACTTGGCTATTGCTGCACATATGCGGATAGCGCCCCTCGCGTCTGTTGGCTGGAGGAGGGTATATTTGGGTTATTATTACTTCACAATTGACTTTTGTCTCTCTTTATAATATATAATAGTACATTTTTGTTTAATTATCCAATAAAAAAGCAACAAACATTTACCGACCTGAACGATCTTATTTTATAATATTTTTACCATTGCTAAAACTGCAAACAACTATAACTACGAACGATATAACCTACAAGAATTAGTAAGCTTATTTTTACTTACAAAATTTAAACTATTTTCGCACCGAATTGAAATCTTCGTGAAAACACAATTTGTGGATTGTGGAACCAAAGTCGTTCTGACATTGTGTGTTTTCGATGAGTTTTCATTGCTAGTTCACACATCTATTTGTTTACATTTGTTATGTACCCTACAAGAACATTGACGGTCATCTGATGGGTAATACGACAGGTAAAGCTGACCATAAATCCGTGCTGTTATTTCGACGATCTAACCCTGTTTGGATCGGTAAGTTTTAGATTAAGTTTGTCGTCACTGGAGCAACGCCTAGCAGCAGGGTTGCTCCGTATCCTCCTGACCCGTGCTGGCATCGAGTCCAACCCGGGCCCCGAGGTATTCTACTGCTGCGTATGCGCAAAAAGGCTCTATCCAAATTCCACCTCGGTTAGGTGCAATACATGCAATGGATGGAGCCATCTTAAGACCTGCTCGGGCCTTAAGACACACAGGGAGTGGACCACGAGTTACGTGGCCCCATGCTGTCAACGCAATAATGCGACATTTGCCTCAACGGCCGTGCAACCTGCACCATGTTCGCGCACTGCGCTGCCACTCCAGTCGAGTGGCCAAATTGGACCTCCACGGTCCTAAGGAGCTCACAAAGACAGCACAACTCCCAATCTGACGCGACACCTTACGCCATGCCGATCCCTGTGATCCCCGAATAAGGGATCTCAATTTGGAGATTCGGCAAATGGTAAACCATCATAAGCGGACAAAATGGATAGAGCACCTGAAGTCCTGCAACCTCTCCACCGGTGTGAGTAAGCTTTGGACTACTGTCAAGGCCCTGTCAAATCCGAGGAAACATGACGATCGGGTTGAAATCCAATTCGATGGCCATGCCTCCTCGGACCCGAAGAAGTGCGCGAGCTACTTTAGCCGGCAGTTTATACTGCACCCTTCGACCGACAAGGCCAAACGATGTGTTACCCGACGGTTGCGCAAAATGCCAAAAGACTGCGCACCACTTACTTTCACCGATGAGGAGGTTCAGAATGTCATCAAAAAGGCGAAATCATCCAAATCCATCGGCCCTGACGGAATAAACATGCTGATGTTAAAACATCTAGGCCCAACGGGAGTAAACTACCTCACCAAGGTCCTCAACCTGTCGATATCCACTCTTCAAATACCCGATGTGTGGAAAGTCGGAAGAGTGGTCCCACTACTGAAACCTGGGAAACCCGCCAACAAAGGGGAGTCTTATCGCCCGATAACTCTCCTTTCCCCAGTAGTGAAGACACTTGAGGCCTTGTTACTCCCATCATTCACCTACCACCTGAGCCTAGCAGACCATCAGCATGGTTTCCGTAAAGTGCACAGTACCACCACAGCACTTAGCGTCATAAACGCCCAGATAGTTCATGGCCTGAACCAGAAGCCACCCTGCGAGAGGACGATCCTCGTAGCGTTGGACTTGTCAAAAGCTTTTGACACAGTCAATCACGCAACGCTACTTGAGGACCTGGAACAATCAACGCTCCCTCCAGGGTTGAAGCGGTGGACCATGAACTACCTGAGCGGTCGACACTCATCCGTACTATTTCGAGGTCAAAACTCCAAACTCAGGAAAATTAAACAGGGGGTTCCGCAGGACGGTGTCCTCTCCCCGCTACTGTTTAATTTCTACATTTCGAAACTCCCCCAGCCACCAGCGGGAATTTCAATGACCTCGTACGCAGATGACTGCACGATATTGACGTCGGGCAATGGAATCGATGGCATGTGTTCAAAAGTAAACGGCTACCTCTCCGATCTTTCTCGCTTCTTTTCTGCAAGGAACTTAACACTCTCCCCCACTAAATCCACAGCGACCATCTTCACCAATTGGACGATGGAGTACAGACTGGACCTGAACATTTCAGTCGATGGCACAAAAATTCCGACAGTAAATAACCCTAAAATTTTAGGCGTCACTTTGGACAGTCTGTGCTCTTTCACTCCTCACACGACCGCGATAACTGCCAAAGTACAGAGCCGCAACAAAATCCTCAAGTCGCTTGCCGGCAGCTCATGGGGAAAGGACAAAGAAACGTTGTTGGCAACATACAAGGCAATCGGCCGGCCGGTCCTCAATTATGCAGCCGCAATATGGTCGCCTGGATGTAGTGACACGCAGAATAAGAAGCTCCAGACTTGTCAGAACACTGCACTCCGGACTATCACGGGGTGCCTCTTGATGTCCCCAATCGAACACCTACACAGTGAGGCCCGTATGCTTCCGGTTAAGGAACATAATGAGCTCCTCTCCAAGCAGTTTCTGCTGGGATGTTTTCGCAGAAACCACCCCTGCAGACGCCTGCTTGCAGCGGAGCAGCCTCCTAGGAACATCAAGAGGTCCTTCCTTGACTACGTCGACGACATCAGACAGCACGTCGACCAGACTTCGGACGCAACTAACTTCAGACAAGCACTGACCGCCATTCACAGTGGAGCCATTAACACCTTCACCGACTCCCTTTCAGTGAATGGCGTAATACGAGTCAAACCACCACCCATTGCAGACACAGAGCTCGAGTTGCCTCGCGAATCTAGAGTGACCCTCGCGCAACTTCGTTCTGGATACTGTAGCAGGTTAAACTCCTACCTATCCAGAATAGACCCCGACATACTAAACACATGTCCTGCATGCAATGAGTCTCCGCATGACACTAACCACCTCTTTGCATGCCCTACAAACCCCACTCATCTAACACCCCTTTCCCTATGGTCCGACCCCGTCGAAACAGCTCGTTTCCTGGGCCTTCCGTTAGATGACCTCGACGACAACGAATCTATAATTTATCACCCAAACGGGGATTAGATAATCGTTATAACAACAACAACAACAACCATAAATCCGTCATAGCTGAAAATTGTCAGTTATGACTGAAACGCTATCAGAAGTGAAAAATTATTTTGCGCAGTAGATAATATAATTTTTATTTCTTTAATAAATTTTAAACTTTCAATCAAAATTAGTTATAATAATATACTTAAATATAAAAAAGAATGCAACAAAAAATATAATAAAATATCAAAATAAATTTTCACTTGATGCCATCTCCTCCTCTCAATAGCTCTGCGTACGTCTTTCTCCAATCAGTGGATAGTTCTGTATTTAAAAATGCAAATGTAAATTAACAGTACTGACATATCAAATGTGAGTGTAGTGGTGAACCCATCAGCAGTTTCTTGTAGGGTATGTTTAGGCCAATGTTCCCTCATTGTAATTAACATTTTAGCACAGCTAACATATGCGCCTTCTCTATTCATTAACATTCTCTGCTTGAACGGAGCATACAAAAACGCATTCCATACTATTTGTAACTAACTTTCATAGATCGAAATGCCTAAAATCTCTGCAAAGAAAACTCCAGAGACACAAGCTCAAGAAAATGTGCCACGTGTTTAGAAAACGGTTAAGTCAGGAGCGGAGCGTAATCCAGAATACAGAGCACGAAAAAAGGCTTGGAAATCTGCTCAAAACCAATACCCGATTGCATCCAACGACAATGTATGTATATTGAATGACGAACCACCGCACCATAATGCAGTCGTAAATAAAAATATTTCAAGGGACAATAGTAGTTTTCATTTTCGGGAATTTTTTTATAGTCAAGATAGTACTCAAAATTTACAAAATGATGATAATCATCGCTTAATTCTTGTTCCAGCTGACATCCATCACGTATAGTTATATTTGCCCTCAACTAACATAAGAAGTACTTTTTTAAATGATCTGAATAGTTTTTGTGCTGTTTGTGGTGAGTCCTATTTGGACTACTTTGGGAATAAATACATAGAAGATAACTGGTTGATATACGTCGAACTTAAAATGGTATATTTTCTTTTGGGTCAACAAGGAGGAGATGCTAAATACTCCTGTTTTATGTGCTTATAGGATAGCCGAGCCAAGACAGATCACTGGACAAAAAAAATGTTTTCCGTAGAGAGTGAATTTAGTGACGGATGGGGAATGTTTTTAATATATCAGTAAAATATTTTAGCAGTCGGCATATGTTGCCCATATTCCATTCATGCCACGTTCGCCTGCTTGTTGAGCAAGTCAGGGCTTGCTTCCACTGAGACTCAGCTATGTTTATAACATGTTTGTAGATGTGGCTAGTTCATCTGCTACATAGTTCCCGGGAATATCACTATGTCCTGGGACCCATTGAAGTTTTATCGTGAAATAGGATGTCAGATCCGCTAAGAGATCAAGGCACTCTTTCACTATCTTAGACGAAATCCTAGGAGACATTAGTGATCTCAAAGCCGCCTGGCTAACTGAATATATAAATATATTTCTTGTTGTGATCGCACTCCTTGTCAGTACAAGAAGGCTTTCTTTAATTGCTGTGACCTCTACTTAGAAGACACTGCATGGAAGACGAAAAGCGATTTTGGTATCTAGCTTAGCTGAGAAGACCACGACGCCCACTAAGTTATCTAGTTTGGAACCATCTGTATAGATGTTCCTTGTCCACTTTGCTTCTTTTCCACTGTTCTCTGGAGGGGAAGGTAATGGGAACTGGATTTAGATTCAGCTCTGTAAGATTTCGAAAATCCGTAGTCATGAGAAAAAACGGGAACTTCCTAAGTATCATAGAATGCCCCAATGCCTGCAATTTTTCTGCAAGTTCTTTGGTATGGGAGACCACCAGGGGGGCCTAATTCTTCCCCTACTACGTGTTACTGGATAAGCCACCTCTAGTGTTTGTCGACAAGAAGCTGTGAACTGTTTAACGAGGATGTTTAGGTCCTCTTTGTTCTCTGGTTGAAATGGCAGAATCATAGAAATACGCTTTTTTAGCTCCTGCAAGTGCATCTGCAAATTCATTTTCCTATGATTCCGGAATTTTTTTACCCTATCTACCTAATGCTTTTAAAGCACATTAAACTAAAAAGTTAAAAATAAATAAAGTTTAATTTTTTAGTTTTTTTAAACTATATTTATTACAACTATGGTTAGGCTTATATTGGATGATATCTGTGGTATGGAAGGGCATTTGCATTAGAATTCTTGGTTAAGTCTTAATCCATAACTAAAAACCTTGAAAAATTTTAAATCTACTTATACTCACTAGTCGTACGAAAATGTTCGGAATACGGGTAATATTCTTAGTGAAACTTCTGAATGGATTAGTTTATAGTTCTGTTCACTAATCTGAAGAACAGTTGCCATTCGACCACAGAATACACAATTCTACTATACGAGAGAGTATCATTTACCTACTTAAGATAATTGTGTATCTTATCGAGTCCTATCAATCCTTATTAAAGTAGGTTAAACCGTCAAAACCCGGGAAACTTCTCAAGAGTAGTTGTCTACTTGATTTTGCGAATTGAAGAGTTTGAATTTAAACATTTTATGAATTGAAAACCGTGTTTTCGTTTGACAGATTTTGTATAGATGAAAACACAAGTTTTCGCGTGAAAACCTCTTTTGTCTATGAAAAAACGAATTTTGTGTCGGTGCGAACATAGTATTAATTCCCGGGTCTGTTTTATTCGTTTTTCAGAAATAATAGAAGTCTTAATCATACATTCGTAAAGGCAGCTAATATTCTCATTTTTCAAATCGTGGATTATGAAGGTTGGTATTTAAGATAAATTTTTATATAGCGCACATTTTTGTAAATGATATAATTAATTTGCCTGAATAAATGGCGGTTCATTATAATTATATATTATTATCTGTTTATTTAATAAGTGTACTTCATGGGTTGAAGAGTATTTTGCGAAAAAGTCGATACAATAACTCACAGTAATATTGTTAAATAATAGTTTTACCCCGTTTGAGTTACCTGATAAAACAAATTCACGATTCCCACATCAGTCGGTTCTACGTTACCAGAATTTTTTCCGCAACGGGCTGTTATTTCGGTGATCTAAACTTGTTTGGAGCAGTAAGTAGTAAGTTAAACTAATCTTCGATGTTAAAATACTTTTAGAAATATATGACCTACGACATCGTTTGCTCACTCTATTGAATTTATAGTGAGCCATAATATTTCGAATTTTCGCTTTGTTCTCTAACTTACTGCCTTTTGTCCCCTTCATGATTAGGATGTCTGCTTTGTGCGGAACCATTGCTTCACATAAGTTAAATTTTGCTTTTTTTTTATCAGGTTGTATATAATATTGGTTTTCACATTTTTTTCTTGTGGATTATTTTTTTTAAATTTACATTGTCTATTGACGCATTAATGTGATTAAAATAATATTTATAATTGTACATAACTATTTTAAATTCTAATAAACGTCATCGTTTTCCATTGCCTTATGTTTCTTTTTACGATTTCTGTAAAAAGTATAACGAAAACAATAATTATTAATTGTAGATACAATTTTGAACCAAACGAACTTTTGCTGCATATGTCATGATTTCAATTTTCTTTCCCTCACATTTGATTTATCTTTATTAAAGAGACTATTAGGGGTGTTGTGGAATCCAAGACAGATTTGTGTAGAAGTCAGAATTGCAAACCAATTCTGATTTTCAGTGGTGTCACAGAATTTGATTGGATTTTCGTCTCTTTGAACATACGCAGGCCAATTTTCGAATCAGCTGTTTACTATTGTGACAAAACTTGCAAATGAATAATTCGAAAGCGTTTGATTAATTTAAAATACTAGAGATTATAGTAATCCACGCCCACCATGACGATTTTTGAGATAGAGCTATTTGTAGTTTTATCGCCGACCGCAATGGCAAAAACGGCATCACCATATTAAAGAAAGATTATTTTCAGTAAAAATCTTAAGGAGTTTCCAAAAAAAGTTAAGAAAAGGTCTGTGTTGGCAATATTAAGATTGTTTATGTTTGGTTTCGTCATTATTCGTGATATTTTTGAGCGCGGAATATATACTAGCTGCGACGAAAATCGTCCGTATTGTGTTTTACATGGCGGCAACACTCGGCGAAAATCCGTCCGACGGCGTCGCCGAGTACGACGAATATTCGTTGTCGCTCGTATTGTGTTTAAGCTATTACTTGTATGCTTTTATATATGCTTACTTTACAGATTTACCTTTATCATATTACCGACTGAGTAAAGATGCATTTGAATGTTAAATTACGTTTTGTAAATTCTCTTAAAATATCTAATTTTCTTCCACAAATTCAAAAATTATGACATTTTGTGTGCGAATATTCGTCGTCGCTCGTATTATGTTTAAGCTATTACGACGAATATTCGTTGTCGCTCGTATTGTGTTTAAGCTATTACTTGTATGCTTTTATATATGCTTACTTTACAGATTTACCTATATCATATTACCGACTGAGTAAAGACGCATTTGAATGTTAAATTACGTTTTGTAAATTCTCTAATTTTCTTTCACAAATTCAATAATTATGACATTTTGTGTTAAGTGGATTTACCTATATCATATTACCGACTGAATAAAGACGCATTTGAATGTTAAATTTCGTTTTGTAAATTCTCTTAAAATATCTAATTTTCTTCCACAAATTCAATAATTACGACATTTTGTGTTCTATTCTTATGTTTTTCTCCTTTAGAAATAAAGATAAATTCAAGCTTAACAATATAAATTAATTTTTTAACTTACATTTCAAATCTGTCACCGACTATCCTCTTGCTTTGTTTCTGATAACAAAACCGATAAAATTGGTTTCCGTGACACCCAAAACCGATACAATTTTTGTTTTGATTTATTTTATTGGTTTCAATTCTGATTTCGACAACGATTAGATTCTACAACACCCCTGGGTATAACTTTCTCTTAATAGAATCGTAAAAAGTAGTATAAGGTACCTGTAACTGAGTAGGTTTAGTTCTCGACGATTGAAAAACTCTCTTGCCTTTCACGACTTGGCTAATGCTGCACATATGCGGATAGCGCCCCTCGCGTCTGTTGGCTGGAGGAGGGTATATTTGGGTTATTATTACTTCACAATTGACTTTTGTCTCTCTTTATAATATATAATAGTACATTTTTGTTTAATTATCCAATAAAAAAGCAACAAACATTTACCGACCTGAACGATCTTATTTTATAATATTTTTACCATTGCTAAAACTGCAAACAACTATAACTACGAACGATATAACCTACAAGAATTAGTAAGCTTATTTTTACTTACAAAATTTAAACTATTTTCGCACCGAATTGAAATCTTCGTGAAAACACAATTTGTGGAACCAAAGTCGTTCTGACATTGTGTGTTTTCGATGAGTTTTTATTGCTAGTTCACACATCTATTTGTTTACATTTGTTATATACCCTACAAGAACATTGACGGTCATCTGATGGGTAATATGACAGGTAAAGCTGACCATAAATCCGTCATAGCTGAAAATTGTCAGTTATGACTAAAACGCTATCAGAAGTGAAAAATTCTTTTGCGCAGTAGATAATATAATTTTTATTTCTTTAATAAATTTTAAACTTTTAATCAAAATTAGTTATAATAATATACTTAAATATAAAAAAGAATGCAACAAAAAATATAATAAAATATGAAAATATCAAAATAAATTTTCACTTGATGCCATCTCCTCCTCTCAATAGCTCTGCGTACGTCTTTCTCCAATCAGTGGATAGTTCTGTATTTAAAAATGCAAATGTAAATTAACAGTACTGACATATCAAATGTGAGTGTAGTGGTGAACCCATCAGCAGTTTCTTGTAGGGTATGTTTAGGCCAATGTTCCCTCATTGTAATTAACATTTTAGCACAGCTAACATATGCGCCTTCTCTATTCATTAACATTCTCTGCTTGAACGGAGCATACAAAAACGCATTCCATACTATTTGTAACTAACTTTCATAGATCGAAATGCCTAAAATCTCTGCAAAGAAAACTCCAGAGACACAAGCTCAAGAAAATGTGCCACGTGTTTAGAAAACGGTTAAGTCAGGAGCGGAGCGTAATCCAGAATACAGAGCTCGAAAAAAGGCTTGGAAATCTGCTCAAAACCAATACCCGATTGCATCCAACGACAATGTATGTATATTGAATGACGAACCACCGCACCATAATGCAGTCGTAAATAAAAATATTTCAAGGGACAATAGTAGTTTTCATTTTCGGGAATTTTTTTATAGTCAAGATAGTACTCAAAATTTACAAAATGATGATAATCATCGCTTAATTCTTGTTCCAGCTGACATCCATCACGTATAGTCATATTTGCCCTCAACTAACATAAGAAGTACTTTTTTAAATGATCTGAATAGTTTTTGTGCTGTTTGTGGTGAGTCCTATTTGGACTACTTTGGGAATAAATACATAGAATATAACTGGTTGATATACGTCGAACTTAAAATGGTATATTTTCTTTTGGGTCAACAAGGAGGAGATGCTAAATACTCCTGTTTTATGTGCTTATAGGATAGCCGAGCCAAGACAGATCACTGGACAAAAAAAAATGTTTTCCGTAGAGAGTGAATTTAGTGACGGATGGGGAATGTTTTTAATATATCAGTAAAATATTTTAGCAGTCGGCATATGTTGCCCATATTCCATTCATGCCACGTTCGCCTGCTTGTTGAGCAAGTCAGGGCTTGCTTCCACTGAGACTCAGCTATGTTTATAACATGTTTGTAGATGTGGCTAGTTCATCTGCTACATAGTTCCCGGGAATATCACTATGTCCTGGGACCCATTGAAGTTTTATCGTGAAATAGGATGTCAGATCCGCTAAGAGATCAAGGCACTCTTTCACTATCTTAGACGAAATCCTAGGAGACATTAGTGATCTCAAAGCCGCCTGGCTAACTGAATATATAAATATATTTCTTGTTGTGATCGCACTCCTTGTCAGTACAAGAAGGCTTTCTTTAATTGCTGTGACCTCTACTTAGAAGACACTGCATGGAAGACGAAAAGCGATTTTGGTATCTAGCTTAGCTGAGAAGACCACGACGCCCACTAAGTTATCTAGTTTGGAACCATCTGTATAGATGTTCCTTGTCCACTTTGCTTCTTTTCCACTGTTCTCTGGAGGGGAAGGTAATGGGAACTGGATTTAGATTCAGCTCTGTAAGATTTCGAAAATCCGTAGTCATGAGAAAAAACGGGAACTTCCTAAGTATCATAGAATGCCCCAATGCCTGCAATTTTTCTGCAAGTTCTTTGGTATGGGAGACCACCAGGGGGGCCTAATTCTTCCCCTACTACGTGTTACTGGATAAGCCACCTCTAGTGTTTGTCGACAAGAAGCTGTGAACTGTTTAACGAGGATGTTTAGGTCCTCTTTGTTCTCTGGTTGAAATGGCAGAATCATAGAAATACGCTTTTTTAGCTCCTGCAAGTGCATCTGCAAATTCATTTTCCTATGATTCCGGAATTTTTTTACCCTATCTACCTAATGCTTTTAAAGCACATTAAACTAAAAAGTTAAAAATAAATAAAGTTTAATTTTTTAGTTTTTTTAAACTATATTTATTACAACTATGGTTAGGCTTATATTGGATGATATCTGTGGTATGGAAGGGCATTTGCATTAGAATTCTTGGTTAAGTCTTAATCCATAACTAAAAACCTTAAAAAATTTTAAATCTACTTATACCCACTAGTCGTACGAAAATGTTCGGAATACGGGTAATATTCTTAGTGAAACTTCTGAATGGATTAGTTTATAGTTCTGTTCACTAATCTGAAGAACAGCTGCCATTCGACCACAGAATACACAATTCTACTATACGAGAGAGTATCATTTACCTACTTAAGATAATTGTGTATCTTATCGAGTCCTATCAATCCTTATTAAAGTAGGTTAAACCGTCAAAACCCGGGAAACTTCTCAAGAGTAGTTGTCTACTTGATTTTGCGAATTGAAGAGTTTGAATTTAAACATTTTATGAATTGAAAACCGTGTTTTCGTTTGACAGATTTTGTATAGATGAAAACACAAGTTTTCGCGTGAAAACCTCTTTTGTCTATGAAAAAACGAATTTTGTGTCGGTGCGAACATAGTATTAATTCCCGTGTCTGTTTTATTCGTTTTTCAGAAATAATAGAAGTCTTAATCATACATTCGTAAAGGCAGCTAATATTCTCATTTTTCAAATCGTGGATTATGAAGGTTGGTATTTAAGATAAATTTTTATATAGCGCACATTTTTGTAAATGATATAATTAATTTGCCTGAATAAATGGCGGTTCATTATAATTATATATTATTATCTGTTTATTTAATAAGTGTACTTCATGGGTTGAAGAGTATTTTGCGAAAAAGTCGATACAATAACTCACAGTAATATTGTTAAATAATAGTTTTACCCCGTTTGAGTTACCTGATAAAACAAATTCACGATTCCCACATCAGTCGGTTCTACGTTACCAGAATTTTTTCCGCAACGGGCTGTTATTTCGGTGATCTAAACTTGTTTGGAGCAGTAAGTAGTAAGTTAAACTAATCTTCGATGTTAAAATACTTTTAGAAATATATGACCTACGACATCGTTTGCTCACTCTATTGAATTTATAGTGAGCCATAATATTTCGAATTTTCGCTTTGTTCTCTAACTTACTGCCTTTTGTCCCCTTCATGATTAGGATGTCTCCTTTGTGCGGAACCATTGCTTCACATAAGTTAAATTTTGCTTTTTTTTTATCAGGTTGTATATAATATTGGTTTTCACATTTTTTTCTTGTGGATTATTTTTTTTAAATTTACATTGTCTATTGACGCATTAATGTGATTAAAATAATATTTATAATTGTGCATAACTATTTTAAATTCTAATAAACGTCATCGTTTTCCATTGCCTTATGTTTCTTTTTACGATTTCTGTAAAAAGTATAACGAAAACAATAATTATTAATTGTAGATACAATTTTGAACCAAACGAACTTTTGCTGCATATGTCATGATTTCAATTTTCTTTCCCTCACATTTGATTTATCTTTATTAAAGAGACTATTAGGGGTGTTGTGGAATCCAAGACAGATTTGTGTAGAAGTCAGAATTGCAAACCAATTCTGATTTTCAGTGGTGTCACAGAATTTGATTGGATTTTCGTCTCTTTGAACATACGCAGGCCAATTTTCGAATCAGCTGTTTACTATTGTGACAAAACTTGCAAATGAATAATTCGAAAGCGTTTGATTAATTTAAAATACTAGAGATTATAGTAATCCACGCCCACCATGACGATTTTTGAGATAGAGCTATTTGTAGTTTTATCGCCGACCGCAATGGCAAAAACGGCATCACCATATTAAAGAAAGATTATTTTCAGTAAAAATCTTAAGGAGTTTCCAAAAAAAGTTAAGAAAAGGTCTGTGTTGGCAATATTAAGATTGTTTATGTTTGGTTTCGTCATTATTCGTGATATTTTTGAGCGCGGAATATATACTAGCTGCGACGAAAATCGTCCGTATTGTGTTTTACATGGCGGCAACACTCGGCGAAAATCCGTCCGACGGCGTCGCCGAGTACGACGAATATTCGTTGTCGCTCGTATTGTGTTTAAGCTATTACTTGTATGCTTTTATATATGCTTACTTTACAGATTTACCTTTATCATATTACCGACTGGGTAAAGATGCATTTGAATGTTAAATTACGTTTTGTAAATTCTCTTAAAATATCTAATTTTCTTCCACAAATTCAAAAATTATGACATTTTGTGTGCGAATATTCGTCGTCGCTCGTATTATGTTTAAGCTATTACTTGTATGCTTTTATATATGCTTACTTTACAGATTTACCTATATCATATTACCGACTGAGTAAAGACGCATTTGAATGTTAAATTACGTTTTGTAAATTCTCTAATTTTCTTTCACAAATTCAATAATTATGACATTTTGTGTTAAGTGGATTTACCTATATCATATTACCGACTGAATAAAGACGCATTTGAATGTTAAATTTCGTTTTGTAAATTCTCTTAAAATATCTAATTTTCTTCCACAAATTCAATAATTACGACATTTTGTGTTCTATTCTTATGTTTTTCTCCTATAGAAATAAAGATAAATTCAAGCTTAACAATATAAATTAATTTTTTAACTTACATTTCAAATCTGTCACCGACTATCCTCTTGCTTTGTTTCTGATAACAAAACCGATAAAATTGGTTTCCGTGACACCCAAAACCGATACAATTTTTGTTTTGATTTATTTTATTGGTTTCAATTCTGATTTCGACAACGATTAGATTCTACAACACCCCTGGGTATAACTTTCTCTTAATAGAATCGTAAAAAGTAGTATAAGGTACCTGTAACTGAGTAGGTTTAGATCTCGACGATTGAAAAACTCTCTTGCCTTTCACGACTTGGCTAATGCTGCACATATGCGGATAGCGCCCCTCGCGTCTGTTGGCTGGAGGAGGGTATATTTGGGTTATTATTACTTCACAATTGACTTTTGTCTCTCTTTATAATATATAATAGTACATTTTTGTTTAATTATCCAATAAAAAAGCAACAAACATTTACCGACCTGAACGATCTTATTTTATAATATTTTTACCATTGCTAAAACTGCAAACAACTATAACTACGAACGATATAACCTACAAGAATTAGTAAGCTTATTTTTACTTACAAAATTTAAACTATTCTCGCACCGAATTGAAATCTTCGTGAAAACACAATTTGTGAAACCAAAGTCGTTCTGACATTGTGTGTTTTCGATGAGTTTTCATTGCTAGTTCACACATCTATTTGTTTACATTTGTTATATACCCTACAAGAACATTGACGGTCATCTGATGGGTAATATGACAGGTAAAGCTGACCATAAATCCGTCATAGCTGAAAATTGTCAGTTATGACTGAAACGCTATCAGAAGTGAAAAATTCTTTTGCGCAGTAGATAATATAATTTTTATTTCTTTAATAAATTTTAAACTTTTAATCAAAATTAGTTATAATAATATACTTAAATATAAAAAAGAATGCAACAAAAAATATAATAAAATATGAAAATATCAAAATAAATTTTCACTTGATGCCATCTCCTCCTCTCAATAGCTCTGCGTACGTCTTTCTCCAATCAGTGGATAGTTCTGTATTTAAAAATGCAAATGTAAATTAACAGTACTGACATATCAAATGTGAGTGTAGTGGTGAACCCATCAGCAGTTTCTTGTAGGGTATGTTTAGGCCAATGTTCCCTCATTGTAATTAACATTTTAGCACAGCTAACATATGCGCCTTCTCTATTCATTAACATTCTCTGCTTGAACGGAGCATACAAAAACGCATTCCATACTATTTGTAACTAACTTTCATAGATCGAAATGCCTAAAATCTCTGCAAAGAAAACTCCAGAGACACAAGCTCAAGAAAATGTGCCACGTGTTTAGAAAACGGTTAAGTCAGGAGCGGAGCGTAATCCAGAATACAGAGCACGAAAAAAGGCTTGGAAATCTGCTCAAAACCAATACCCGATTGCATCCAACGACAATGTATGTATATTGAATGACGAACCACCGCACCATAATGCAGTCGTAAATAAAAATATTTCAAGGGACAATAGTAGTTTTCATTTTCGGGAATTTTTTTATAGTCAAGATAGTACTCAAAATTTACAAAATGATGATAATCATCGCTTAATTCTTGTTCCAGCTGACATCCATCACGTATAGTCATATTTGCCCTCAACTAACATAAGAAGTACTTTTTTAAATGATCTGAATAGTTTTTGTGCTGTTTGTGGTGAGTCCTATTTGGACTACTTTGGGAATAAATACATAGAACATAACTGGTTGATATACGTCGAACTTAAAATGGTATATTTTCTTTTGGGTCAACAAGGAGGAGATGCTAAATACTCCTGTTTTATGTGCTTATAGGATAGCCGAGCCAAGACAGATCACTGGACAAAAAAAAATGTTTTCCGTAGAGAGTGAATTTAGTGACGGATGGGGAATGTTTTTAATATATCAGTAAAATATTTTAGCAGTCGGCATATGCTGCCCATATTCCATTCATGCCACGTTCGCCTGCTTGTTGAGCAAGTCAGGGCTTGCTTCCACTGAGACTCAGCTATGTTTATAACATGTTTGTAGATGTGGCTAGTTCATCTGCTACATAGTTCCCGGGAATATCACTATGTCCTGGGACCCATTGAAGTTTTATCGTGAAATAGGATGTCAGATCCGCTAAGAGATCAAGGCACTCTTTCACTATCTTAGACGAAATCCTAGGAGACATTAGTGATCTCAAAGCCGCCTGGCTAACTGAATATATAAATATATTTCTTGTTGTGATCGCACTCCTTGTCAGTACAAGAAGGCTTTCTTTAATTGCTGTGACCTCTACTTAGAAGACACTGCATGGAAGACGAAAAGCGATTTTGGTATCTAGCTTAGCTGAGAAGACCACGACGCCCACTAAGTTATCTAGTTTGGAACCATCTGTATAGATGTTCCTTGTCCACTTTGCTTCTTTTCCACTGTTCTCTGGAGGGGAAGGTAATGGGAACTGGATTTAGATTCAGCTCTGTAAGATTTCGAAAATCCGTAGTCATGAGAAAAAACGGGAACTTCCTAAGTATCATAGAATGCCCCAATGCCTGCAATTTTTCTGCAAGTTCTTTGGTATGGGAGACCACCAGGGGGGCCTAATTCTTCCCCTACTACGTGTTACTGGATAAGCCACCTCTAGTGTTTGTCGACAAGAAGCTGTGAACTGTTTAACGAGGATGTTTAGGTCCTCTTTGTTCTCTGGTTGAAATGGCAGAATCATAGAAATACGCTTTTCTAGCTCCTGCAAGTAAAAATAAATAAAGTTTAATTTTTTAGTTTTTTTAAACTATATTTGTTACAACTATGGTTAGGCTTATATTGGATGATATCTGTGGTATGGAAGGGCATTTCCATTAGAATTCTTGGTTAAGTCTTAATCCATAACTAAAAACCTTGAAAAATTTTAAATCTACTTATACTCACTAGTCGTACGAAAATGTTCGGAATACGGGTAATATTCTTAGTGAAACTTCTGAATGGATTAGTTTATAGTTCTGTTCACTAATCTGAAGAACAGCTGCCATTCGACCACAGAATACACAATTCTACTATACGAGAGAGTATCATTTACCTACTTAAGATAATTGTGTATCTTATCGAGTCCTATCAATCCTTATTAAAGTAGGTTAAACCGTCAAAACCCGGGAAACTTCTCAAGAGTAGTTGTCTACTTGATTTTGCGAATTGAAGAGTTTGAATTTAAACATTTTATGAATTGAAAACCGTGTTTTCGTTTGACAGATTTTGTATAGATGAAAACACAAGTTTTCGCGTGAAAACCTCTTTTGTCTATGAAAAAACGAATTTTGTGTCGGTGCGAACATAGTATTAATTCCCGGGTCTGTTTTATTCGTTTTTCAGAAATAATAGAAGTCTTAATCATACATTCGTAAAGGCAGCTAATATTCTCATTTTTCAAATCGTGGATTATGAAGGTTGGTATTTAAGATAAATTTTTATATAGCGCACATTTTTGTAAATGATATAATTAATTTGCCTGAATAAATGGCGGTTCATTATAATTATATATTATTATCTGTTTATTTAATAAGTGTACTTCATGGGTTGAAGAGTATTTTGCGAAAAAGTCGATACAATAACTCACAGTAATATTGTTAAATAATAGTTTTACCCCGTTTGAGTTACCTGATAAAACAAATTCACGATTCCCACATCAGTCGGTTCTACGTTACCAGAATTTTTTCCGCAACGGGCTGTTATTTCGGTGATCTAAACTTGTTTGGAGCAGTAAGTAGTAAGTTAAACTAATCTTCGATGTTAAAATACTTTTAGAAATATATGACCTACGACATCGTTTGCTCACTCTATTGAATTTATAGTGAGCCATAATATTTCGAATTTTCGCTTTGTTCTCTAACTTACTGCCTTTTGTCCCCTTCATGATTAGGATGTCTGCTTTGTGCGGAACCATTGCTTCACATAAGTTAAATTTTGCTTTTTTTTTATCAGGTTGTATATAATATTGGTTTTCACATTTTTTTCTTGTGGATTATTTTTTTTAAATTTACATTGTCTATTGACGCATTAATGTGATTAAAATAATATTTATAATTGTACATAACTATTTTAAATTCTAATAAACGTCATCGTTTTCCATTGCCTTATGTTTCTTTTTACGATTTCTGTAAAAAGTATAACGAAAACAATAATTATTAATTGTAGATACAATTTTGAACCAAACGAACTTTTGCTGCATATGTCATGATTTCAATTTTCTTTCCCTCACATTTGATTTATCTTTATTAAAGAGACTATTAGGGGTGTTGTGGAATCCAAGACAGATTTGTGTAGAAGTCAGAATTGCAAACCAATTCTGATTTTCAGTGGTGTCACAGAATTTGATTGGATTTTCGTCTCTTTGAACATACGCAGGCCAATTTTCGAATCAGCTGTTTACTATTGTGACAAAACTTGCAAATGAATAATTCGAAAGCGTTTGATTAATTTAAAATACTAGAGATTATAGTAATCCACGCCCACCATGACGATTTTTGAGATAGAGCTATTTGTAGTTTTATCGCCGACCGCAATGGCAAAAACGGCATCACCATATTAAAGAAAGATTATTTTCAGTAAAAATCTTAAGGAGTTTCCAAAAAAAGTTAAGAAAAGGTCTGTGTTGGCAATATTAAGATTGTTTATGTTTGGTTTCGTCATTATTCGTGATATTTTTGAGCGCGGAATATATACTAGCTGCGACGAAAATCGTCCGTATTGTGTTTTACATGGCGGCAACACTCGGCGAAAATCCGTCCGACGGCGTCGCCGAGTACGACGAATATTCGTTGTCGCTCGTATTGTGTTTAAGCTATTACTTGTATGCTTTTATATATGCTTACTTTACAGATTTACCTTTATCATATTACCGACTGAGTAAAGATGCATTTGAATGTTAAATTACGTTTTGTAAATTCTCTTAAAATATCTAATTTTCTTCCACAAATTCAAAAATTATGACATTTTGTGTTACGTGGCTTTACCTATATCATATTACCGACTAAATTTAGACGCATTTGAATGTTAAATTACGTTTGTAAATTCTCTTAAAATATCTAATTTTCTTCCACAAATTCAATAATTATGACATTTTGTGTGCGAATATTCGTCGTCGCTCGTATTATGTTTAAGCTATTACTTGTATGCTTTTATATATGCTTACTTTACAGATTTACCTATATCATATTACCGACTGAGTAAAGACGCATTTGAATGTTAAATTACGTTTTGTAAATTCTCTAATTTTCTTTCACAAATTCAATAATTATGACATTTTGTGTTAAGTGGATTTACCTATATCATATTACCGACTGAATAAAGACGCATTTGAATGTTAAATTTCGTTTTGTAAATTCTCTTAAAATATCTAATTTTCTTCCACAAATTCAATAATTACGACATTTTGTGTTCTATTCTTATGTTTTTCTCCTATAGAAATAAAGATAAATTCAAGCTTAACAATATAAATTAATTTTTTAACTTACATTTCAAATCTGTCACCGACTATCCTCTTGCTTTGTTTCTGATAACAAAACCGATAAAATTGGTTTCCGTGACACCCAAAACCGATACAATTTTTGTTTTGATTTATTTTATTGGTTTCAATTCTGATTTCGACAACGATTAGATTCTACAACACCCCTGGGTATAACTTTCTCTTAATAGAATCGTAAAAAGTAGTATAAGGTACCTGTAACTGAGTAGGTTTAGTTCTCGACGATTGAAAAACTCTCTTGCCTTTCACGACTTGGCTAATGCTGCACATATGCGGATAGCGCCCCTCGCGTCTGTTGGCTGGAGGAGGGTATATTTGGGTTATTATTACTTCACAATTGACTTTTGTCTCTCTTTATAATATATAATAGTACATTTTTGTTTAATTATCCAATAAAAAAGCAACAAACATTTACCGACCTGAACGATCTTATTTTATAATATTTTTACCATTGCTAAAACTGCAAACAACTATAACTACGAACGATATAACCTACAAGAATTAGTAAGCTTATTTTTACTTACAAAATTTAAACTATTTTCGCACCGAATTGAAATCTTCGTGAAAACACAATTTGTGGAACCAAAGTCGTTCTGACATTGTGTGTTTTCGATGAGTTTTTATTGCTAGTTCACACATCTATTTGTTTACATTTGTTATATACCCTACAAGAACATTGACGGTCATCTGATGGGTAATATGACAGGTAAAGCTGACCATAAATCCGTCATAGCTGAAAATTGTCAGTTATGACTGAAACGCTATCAGAAGTGAAAAATTCTTTTGCGCAGTAGATAATATAATTTTTATTTCTTTAATAAATTTTAAACTTTTAATCAAAATTAGTTATAATAATATACTTAAATATAAAAAAGAATGCAAAAAAAATATAATAAAATATGAAAATATCAAAATAAATTTTCACTTGATGCCATCTCCTCCTCTCAATAGCTCTGCGTACGTCTTTCTCCAATCAGTGGATAGTTCTGTATTTAAAAATGCAAATGTAAATTAACAGTACTGACATATCAAATGTGAGTGTAGTGGTGAACCCATCAGCAGTTTCTTGTAGGGTATGTTTAGGCCAATGTTCCCTCATTGTAATTAACATTTTAGCACAGCTAACATATGCGCCTTCTCTATTCATTAACATTCTCTGCTTGAACGGAGCATACAAAAACGCATTCCATACTATTTGTAACTAACTTTCATAGATCGAAATGCCTAAAATCTCTGCAAAGAAAACTCCAGAGACACAAGCTCAAGAAAATGTGCCACGTGTTTAGAAAACGGTTAAGTCAGGAGCGGAGCGTAATCCAGAATACAGAGCACGAAAAAAGGCTTGGAAATCTGCTCAAAACCAATACCCGATTGCATCCAACGACAATGTATGTATATTGAATGACGAACCACCGCACCATAATGCAGTCGTAAATAAAAATATTTCAAGGGACAATAGTAGTTTTCATTTTCGGGAATTTTTTTATAGTCAAGATAGTACTCAAAATTTACAAAATGATGATAATCATCGCTTAATTCTTGTTCCAGCTGACATCCATCACGTATAGTTATATTTGCCCTCAACTAACATAAGAAGTACTTTTTTAAATGATCTGAATAGTTTTTGTGCTGTTTGTGGTGAGTCCTATTTGGACTACTTTGGGAATAAATACATAGAACATAACTGGTTGATATACGTCGAACTTAAAATGGTATATTTTCTTTTGGGTCAACAAGGAGGAGATGCTAAATACTCCTGTTTTATGTGCTTATAGGATAGCCGAGCCAAGACAGATCACTGGACAAAAAAAAATGTTTTCCGTAGAGAGTGAATTTAGTGACGGATGGGGAATGTTTTTAATATATCAGTAAAATATTTTAGCAGTCGGCATATGCTGCCCATATTCCATTCATGCCACGTTCGCCTGCTTGTTGAGCAAGTCAGGGCTTGCTTCCACTGAGACTCAGCTATGTTTATAACATGTTTGTAGATGTGGCTAGTTCATCTGCTACATAGTTCCCGGGAATATCACTATGTCCTGGGACCCATTGAAGTTTTATCGTGAAATAGGATGTCAGATCCGCTAAGAGATCAAGGCACTCTTTCACTATCTTAGACGAAATCCTAGGAGACATTAGTGATCTCAAAGCCGCCTGGCTAACTGAATATATAAATATATTTCTTGTTGTGATCGCACTCCTTGTCAGTACAAGAAGGCTTTCTTTAATTGCTGTGACCTCTACTTAGAAGACACTGCATGGAAGACGAAAAGCGATTTTGGTATCTAGCTTAGCTGAGAAGACCACGACGCCCACTAAGTTATCTAGTTTGGAACCATCTGTATAGATGTTCCTTGTCCACTTTGCTTCTTTTCCACTGTTCTCTGGAGGGGAAGGTAATGGGAACTGGATTTAGATTCAGCTCTGTAAGATTTCGAAAATCCGTAGTCATGAGAAAAAACGGGAACTTCCTAAGTATCATAGAATGCCCCAATGCCTGCAATTTTTCTGCAAGTTCTTTGGTATGGGAGACCACCAGGGGGGCCTAATTCTTCCCCTACTACGTGTTACTGGATAAGCCACCTCTAGTGTTTGTCGACAAGAAGCTGTGAACTGTTTAACGAGGATGTTTAGGTCCTCTTTGTTCTCTGGTTGAAATGGCAGAATCATAGAAATACGCTTTTTTAGCTCCTGCAAGTGCATCTGCAAATTCATTTTCCTATGATTCCGGAATTTTTTTACCCTATCTACCTAATGCTTTTAAAGCACATTAAACTAAAAAGTTAAAAATAAATAAAGTTTAATTTTTTAGTTTTTTTAAACTATATTTATTACAACTATGGTTAGGCTTATATTGGATGATATCTGTGGTATGGAAGGGCATTTGCATTAGAATTCTTGGTTAAGTCTTAATCCATAACTAAAAACCTTGAAAAATTTTAAATCTACTTATACTCACTAGTCGTACGAAAATGTTCGGAATACGGGTAATATTCTTAGTGAAACTTCTGAATGGATTAGTTTATAGTTCTGTTCACTAATCTGAAGAACAGCTGCCATTCGACCACAGAATACACAATTCTACTATACGAGAGAGTATCATTTACCTACTTAAGATAATTGTGTATCTTATCGAGTCCTATCAATCCTTATTAAAGTAGGTTAAACCGTCAAAACCCGGGAAACTTCTCAAGATGAAGAGTTTGAATTTAAACATTTTATGAATTGAAAACCGTGTTTTCGTTTGACAGATTTTGTATAGATGAAAACACAAGTTTTCGCGTGAAAACCTCTTTTGTCTATGAAAAAACCAATTTTGTGTCGGTGCGAACATAGTATTAATTCCCGTGTCTGTTTTATTCGTTTTTCAGAAATAATAGAAGTCTTAATCATACATTCGTAAAGGCAGCTAATATTCTCATTTTTCAAATCGTGGATTATGAAGGTTGGTATTTAAGATAAATTTTTATATAGCGCACATTTTTGTAAATGATATAATTAATTTGCCTGAATAAATGGCGGTTCATTATAATTATATATTATTATCTGTTTATTTAATAAGTGTACTTCATGGGTTGAAGAGTATTTTGCGAAAAAGTCGATACAATAACTCACAGTAATATTGTTAAATAATAGTTTTACCCCGTTTGAGTTACCTGATAAAACAAATTCACGATTCCCACATCAGTCGGTTCTACGTTACCAGATTTTTTTCCGCAACGGGCTGTTATTTCGGTGATCTAAACTTGTTTGGATCAGTAAGTAGTAAGTTAAACTAATCTTCGATGTTAAAATACTTTTAGAAATATATGACCTACGACATCGTTTGCTCACTCTATTGAATTTATAGTGAGCCATAATATTTCGAATTTTCGCTTTGTTCTGTAACTTACTGCCTTTTGTCCCCTTCATGATTAGGATGTCTCCTTTGTGCGGAACCATTGCTTCACATAAGTTAAATTTTGCTTTTTTTTTATCAGGTTGTATATAATATTGGTTTTCACATTTTTTTCTTGTGGATTATTTTTTTTAAATTTACATTGTCTATTGACGCATTAATGTGATTAAAATAATATTTATAATTGTGCATAACTATTTTAAATTCTAATAAACGTCATCGTTTTCCATTGCCTTATGTTTCTTTTTACGATTTCTGTAAAAAGTATAACGAAAACAATAATTATTAATTGTAGATACAATTTTGAACCAAACGAACTTTTGCTGCATATGTCATGATTTCAATTTTCTTTCCCTCACATTTGATTTATGACAAAACTTGCAAATGAATAATTCGAAAGCGTTTGATTAATTTAAAATACTAGAGATTATAGTAATCCACGCCCACCATGACGATTTTTGAGATAGAGCTATTTGTAGTTTTATCGCCGACCGCAATGGCAAAAACGGCATCACCATATCAAAGAAAGATTATTTTCAGTAAAAATCTTAAGGAGTTTCCAAAAAAAAGTTAAGAAAAGGTCTGTGTTGGCAATATTAAGATTGTTTATGTTTGGTTTCGTCATTATTCGTGATATTTTTGAGCGCGGAATATATACTAGCTGCGACGAAAATCGTCCGTATTGTGTTTTACATGGCGGCAACACTCGGCGAAAATCCGTCCGACGGCGTCGCCGAGTACGACGAATATTCGTTGTCGCTCGTATTGTGTTTAAGCTATTACTTGTATGCTTTTATATATGCTTACTTTACAGATTTACCTTTATCATATTACCGACTGAGTAAACATGCATTTGAATGTTAAATTACGTTTTGTAAATTCTCTTAAAATATCTAATTTTCTTCCACAAATTCAAAAATTATGACATTTTGTGTTACGTGGCTTTACCTATATCATATTACCGACTAAATTTAGACGCATTTGAATGTTAAATTACGTTTGTAAATTCTCTTAAAATATCTAATTTTCTTCCACAAATTCAATAATTATGACATTTTGTGTGCGAATATTCGTCGTCGCTCGTATTATGTTTAAGCTATTACTTGTATGCTTTTATATATGCTTACTTTACAGATTTACCTATATCATATTACCGACTGAGTAAAGACGCATTTGAATGTTAAATTACGTTTTGTAAATTCTCTAATTTTCTTTCACAAATTCAATAATTATGACATTTTGTGTTAAGTGGATTTACCTATATCATATTACCGACTGAATAAAGACGCATTTGAATGTTAAATTTCGTTTTGTAAATTCTCTTAAAATATCTAATTTTCTTCCACAAATTCAATAATTACGACATTTTGTGTTCTATTCTTATGTTTTTCTCCTTTAGAAATAAAGATAAATTCAAGCTTAACAATATAAATTAATTTTTTAACTTACATTTCAAATCTGTCACCGACTATCCTCTTGCTTTGTTTCTGATAACAAAACCGATAAAATTGGTTTCCGTGACACCCAAAACCGATACAATTTTTGTTTTGATTTATTTTATTGGTTTCAATTCTGATTTCGACAACGATTAGATTCTACAACACCCCTGGGTATAACTTTCTCTTAATAGAATCGTAAAAAGTAGTATAAGGTACCTGTAACTGAGTAGGTTTAGATCTCGACGATTGAAAAACTCTCTTGCCTTTCACGACTTGGCTAATGCTGCACATATGCGGATAGCGCCCCTCGCGTCTGTTGGCTGGAGGAGGGTATATTTGGGTTATTATTACTTCACAATTGACTTTTGTCTCTCTTTATAATATATAATAGTACATTTTTGTTTAATTATCCAATAAAAAAGCAACAAACATTTACCGACCTGAACGATCTTATTTTATAATATTTTTACCATTGCTAAAACTGCAAACAACTATAACTACGAACGATATAACCTACAAGAATTAGTAAGCTTATTTTTACTTACAAAATTTAAACTATTTTCGCACCGAATTGAAATCTTAGTGAAAACACAATTTGTGGATTGTGGAACCAAAGTCGTTCTGACATTGTGTGTTTTCGATGAGTTTTCATTGCTAGTTCACACATCTATTTGTTTACATTTGTTATGTACCCTACAAGAACATTGACGGTCATCTGATGGGTAATATGACAGGTAAAGCTGACCATAAATCCGTCATAGCTGAAAATTGTCAGTTATGACTGAAACGCTATCAGAAGTGAAAAATTCTTTTGCACAGTAGATAATATAATTTTTATTTCTTTAATAAATTTTAAACTTTTAATCAAAATTAGTTATAATAATATACTTAAATATCCTCCTCTCAATAGCTCTGCGTACGTCTTTCTCCAATCAGTGGATAGTTCTGTATTTAAAAATGCAAATGTAAATTAACAGTACTGACATATCAAATGTGAGTGTAGTGGTGAACCCATCAGCAGTTTCTTGTAGGGTATGTTTAGGCCAATGTTCCCTCATTGTAATTAACATTTTAGCACAGCTAACATATGCGCCTTCTCTATTCATTAACATTCTCTGCTTGAACGGAGTATACAAAAACGCATTCCATACTATTTGTAACTAACTTTCATAGATCGAAATGCCTAAAATCTCTGCAAAGAAAACTCCAGAGACACAAGCTCAAGAAAATGTGCCACGTGTTTAGAAAACGGTTAAGTCAGGAGCGGAGCGTAATCCAGAATACAGAGCACGAAAAAAGGCTTGGAAATCTGCTCAAAACCAATACCCGATTGCATCCAACGACAATGTATGTATTTTGAATGACGAACCACCGCACCATAATGTAGTCGTAAATAAAAATATTTCAAGGGACAATAGTAGTTTTCAGTTTCGGGAATTTTTTTATAGTCAAGATAGTACTCAAAAATTACAAAATGATGATAATCATCGCTTAATTATTGTTCCAGCTGACATCCATCACCAATAGTCATATTTGCCCTCAACTAACATAAGAAGTACTTTTTTAAATGATCTGAATAGTTTTTGTGCTGTTTGTGGTGAGTCCTATTTGGACTACTTTGGGAATAAATAAATAGAACTATTTATGTAATTAATAAATTAATTTTCACTTCACTCACCTTGGCAAAACTATGTTTTGTAGGAACGAAAAGAAGAGTTGGTTTAGGCGGATGCTCGAAAAACGGTCAAATCGCTTGCGAGTCGAATGCTAAAGGGCAAACGGGATCCTTCTTTTGGTCCCTTATATATCTGTTGATGTCTTCATGGTGGTGTGATCGGTGTTAAGTTGTATTTGTGTGCGTGTTGGTGCATGGTGTAGTGATGTGGAATGTATGGTATGTAGGTGTGGAATGTATGGTAAGTAGGTGTGGTGATGTGGATGTGAATTGGTGTAGTGTGACAGTGTCTTACGGTGAGGGGGGATTGAGTGGTCATTTAGCCATCCCGGCCCCTCTAGGCAAATTATTAGCCTAGTAGTCGCTGCAGCTGTTGTAACGTTTCCACAACGCTGCTCAGTCCATTGGAACGACGTGGTTGCGGTCTAGGCTGTCGACGCCGTGGTGTTACATTCCGCGGGTGTACCGCACGAGTTGAGGGTCGAGGTCCTGTTGCGCGGCTTCGCAGAGTAGGTGGCCGACCAACGTCGCGCCTCGAGGTGCGATGAAGTAGTGTGTGATGTGGTCTGCTGCAAATTTGGCACAGACCCGTGGACACACACTCTTGAGTTGCTTAAACTTAAAGCTAATCCGAAGGAGTCATCCAGTAAACTTAGAGAGCGCACTTTAGAGGTCCTAAAAGATATAGCAGTAGTCAGAGTCCTAGGGCACGCGGTTACACTAGAGATCAGAGACTTGGACGAGGCAACATCAGTCGAGGAAGTCTGCAAGGCAATAAATGAGAAATTGCTCGATGTTGACAAAATAGAAAGCAGTGCCATTAAATCCATGCGTCGCCTCAAAGACGAAACACAAGTAGCACTTATTAGTCTTCCTGTAACAGTCTCGAATAAACTCCTTAGCGCAAACAAAATAAGGATAGGCTGGGTCAATTGTAGAATCCGAGAAGTCGCCAGACCAGTCCGCTGCTTCAAATGTCTCGAGTTTGGACATACACTACGCAATTGTAAAAGCACTAGAGATCTTACAGGCTCGTGTTTCCGATGCGGAGAGAAAGGTCACACCGCAAAAGGTTGTATTAAAGACCCTTTGTGTGTGCTATGCCCACAAGGTGGAAATAAGCACCCGACTGGTTGTTACACCTGCCCAGCATACAAAAAGGCTGTTGGAAAACCTCAGGCAAATGATTAGGTGCCTCCAACTAAACCTGAATCACTGCTCAGCAGCTCAAGCACTACTGACAAAAACTGCATCAGATCTCAACACAGACGTACTACTACTCAGCGAACAGTACAAAACCCCAGGAAGTGACAGTAATTGGACCGAAGATAAAAGCTCAAAATCCGCGATATGGGTTTTTAGCAATATACCGTTTGAAGAAGCACCCAAAAGTCAAGATAATGGCTTTGTATATGCAAGGATAAAAGGCATACATTTTTATAGCTGCTACGCTGCTCCCAGCCTATCACTTACGCAATTTCAGGACATGCTCTTCAAGCTCACAACGCACGCGAGGGGTAAGGTACCGCTAGTGGTAGCCGGCGATTTTAATGCGTGGGCGGTCGAATGGGGAAGTAGCTTTACAAATGCGAGGGGTACAGCCCTACTATCATCATTCGCAAATCTCGACTTAGTACTTCTTAACAATGGACGCAAACCAACTTTTATTAAAGGCAGGGCGTCGTCTTACATTGACCTTACCTTTGTAAGTTCATCCATAGTTTCACAGATATCATGGCAAGTCTCCGAAGTATATACTCATAGTGACCACCAAGCCATAACGTTCGATATAAATCCGCGACATAGGCAAAGCCCCAGTAGTACGATGCCCAAAAATATGACAAAACGTTGGAAGATAAAAGCTTGCGATCTGGAAATGCTTGAATATGCCACTGGCCAAATCAAACGCAGAACATAACGAAATCCCTTACAATGGTCTGCAATGCCGCAATGCCACGAAAGAAAAACAGGGTAAACAAAGCACCCTCGTACTGGTGGTCCGAAGAAATCGCTAATCTGAGAACTGAATGCTTCAGGTTTAGACGTAGGCAACAACGGGCGAGAGGAAGACATGACTTTGGAGAACTCCTTATCAACTTCCGAAAAAAGCGGAAAGAACTACATAAAGCAATAGTGAAGAATAAGAAAAACGCTTTCAATCTGCTCCTGTCACAAGTAGAAAATGACCCCTGGGGAAAAGCTTACCAGATAGTGATGAGGAAACTGGCAAGATCAAGAAGACCCCCTATATCGCCCATCATCCTGCGCGAGATAGTTAGTGCCCTGTTTCCAAGATGTGAACCCATGCGAGTGCCAGTTTTTCGTATAAACACGGATGAAATCCCGGAAGTGTCCCATGAGGAATTGAAACATGCTGTGACAAGAATAAAGGTAGGAAAAGCACCTGGCCTGGACGGAATACCCAATTTCGTTATCAAGTACGTCTCAAAAAGAAAACCCGAACTGTTTCGTCAAGCGTATACAAGTTGTTTGAGGGAAGGGATGTTTCCCCAAGACTGGAAGCGGCAACGGCTAGTTCTTCTCCCAAAGGGTGACAAACCTCCGGGAGAACCCTCATCATATCGCCCTCTCTGCATGCTCAATACGGCAGGAAAGGTTCTGGAAACCATAATACGTAAACGGCTTGAAAAATACACCGAAGGAGACTGTGGATTGAACCCAATGCAGTTTGGCTTCCGGAAAGGACGAAGCACCGTGGATGCCATAGACACTGTGACAAAACTAGCAAAAAAAGCACTGGAAGGGAGTAGATGGCGGTGGGGTGATAAGCAATACTGCGTTGTCATTACCCTCGACATAAAGAACGCCTTCAACTCGGCCAAATGGACGCTAATTATAAGGGCCCTGAAAGAGCTAAAGGTACCGGATTACCTTTGTCGAATTGTTACGAGCTATTTCGAAAATAGAGTTCTGGTTTACGATACCGAACACGGTCCCGAAGCATACAAAGTTACTGGCGGTGTCCCACAGGGGTCAGTTCTTGGTCCTGTCTTGTGGAACATAATGTATGACGGAGTTCTAAGAGTAGCGGTGCCGAACACAGTAAAAATAGTAGGATACGCGGACGATATTGCGGTCGTAGTCGTAGCGAAAACTCTAAATGAGGCGAATAATAACTGTAGTGAAGCCATAAGCCATATTAAAAACTGGCTGGAGAACTCCGGTTTAGAACTAGCAACACACAAAACTGAGGTGGTGCTAATGAGTAGTCGAAAGAAAGTTGAAACCATTGAGATCAGCATTGATGGGCATACCATAAAATCGAGCCCTTGCCTCAAATATTTGGGAGTGATCCTGGACCACAGACTCTCATTCAAACAGCACCTAATCGCCACCCATAACAAAGCGGCGCGGTCTGTATCGGCAATCGCTAGGATAATGCCCAATACGCGGGGCCCCAGACAGCAGGTGAGAAAGCTACTGACATGTGTCAGTAACTCAATAATTCTGTATGCGGCACCAATTTGGCTACCAGCAACCAAATATAGTTCCTATATGAGAGGATTGGTCTCAACACACAGACTAGCATCACTAAGAACGTGCTGTGCGTTTAGAACGGTATCAGATGATGCAATAAGTGTTATATCAGGTAGACTACCCATAGACATTGCAGCTTTGCGTTGCTCATTAGTGCGTGATATTCGACACGTTAAAACATCCAACCAGTATGCTCAAGAACTTGGAAAAATCGAAGAGAAGTGCCTCACTCAATGGCAGAAAAGGTGGAATACGTCAAGTAAGGGAAGGTGGACCCACTCCTTGATACCCAATATCCAAGAGTGGACTATGCGCGAACACGGCGAGGTGAACTATTACCTCACACAGTTTTTATCTGGCCACGGCTGCTTCAGAGCATATCTATATAAATTCAAGCACGTTGAAACACCATACTGTACATACTGCGAAAACTACACTGAAACGGCAGATCACCTCGTGGTAAAATGTGTCTGTTTCCAAAATGAAAGACGAATACTATCCGATAAATTAGGGAAATCTCTACCAATACGTTCCACTGATGTGGTGCGTCATATGCTATCCTCCAAAAATGGCTGGGATACAGTAAGCGGTATAATATCGTATATCATGCAAAAGGCCCGCGAAGACGAAGTAGCTGAAAGACCGAGGGTGCAGTCCCGAGATGCATTACAAAACTAAGACGACCCCATAAGGAAATAGAAATAAAGAAGCATTACTGTGTATAATACCTGCCCTGCGAAGGAAAGCCTAACGGTAGTTCCGCAGGGAAGTACAGGTCTGAGAGCAAGGTGGTGATTTAGCACGTATGCGCTGTACACTTTATATTGTACAGTGAATCGGGCATAATTGATGGTACGGGCCATCAATATCTTTCGAAGATTTACACCCACCTTTAGCGTATCCATAAAAAAAAAAAAAAAAAAAAAAAAAAACACTCTTGAGTCCCATGCGTGTGCGATAGGCAGTTTAGACAGTGCCCGTGTGCCCTGGCAACTTGTTGTCGTTGCAACGGTCGCATACTTCGGAAAATCCCACAATGTTGCAGGCGATGTGGCGGCGATGATAGCGTCGGTGAAGGTCGCGTGCCACCGCGAGGAACTGATGCTGACCGAACGTGGCACGTTGGTAGCCGACCGCACAGTTGGCGTGGGAGTAGTTGGCGTATCCACATCCATGTTAATCTGTATGAAAGAGTTGTTTAATTATGCAGACTTGTCATATAAAGGATATGGATGATCGTGCCACGTTATGTGGCATGAATGGGTCATCGTATTGATCGACCATTTTTTTATTAGTTATTTGTTATTTTTAACGGTTATTAACGAGCTTTTCGGTTTTTTGCTTATTGATTTGATTATTTTATAGGATTGCGGTAGTATCGGTTGATTGTTTGCGATTTGCTGTGTCACTATTATCGGCGGTTGGGAGAAAGCATAGCTTCACGAGCGGTCTGGTTAGCATTCCGCTTTGTGTACGAAGATCAACCACTCGTATGTGACCGTCGGAGCCGTAATGTAGCTTTTCTATGCGCCCAAGCCGCCATTCGGTAGGAGGTAGACAATCATCATGGATGATGACACAATCTCCAAGCTTTGGTGCTTGTTCAGGAGTCTTCCAACGGTATCGTTTATGGAGATCCTTTATGTATTCTTCTTTCCATCGACGGCTGAAATCGTGATGGGGAATTTTAATTCTTTCCCAGCGATTTAATAAGGATAGCGACTCCACGCCTGGCTCAGGTATGGCCAGAATGGGTGTTCCTTTGAGAAAATGCCCTGGAGTTAAGGCTGTGAAATCGGAGGGATCTTGCGAAAGGATTGTAAGAGGCCGTGAATTGAGAACGGCTTCAATTCGAATTAACAATGTCGTGAATTCTTCGTAATTGAATATGTAATTTCCAGCTACTTTTTTGAAGTGGGATTTGAAGCTTTTTACAGTTGATTCCCATAAACCACCCATATGAGGAGCGCTTGGGGGGATGAATTGCCAATTAATGCCTTGGGGCGCGTACTTTTGTACAATCTCAGGTGAGACTTGTTTGATAAAGTCCACAAATTGTTTTTCGGTAGCTCTTTGAGAGCCGATAAATGTTTTACCATTATCGCTCATGATCTTCGATGGAAAGCCGCGTCGACCGACGAAGCGAGCAAATGCCGCAAGAAAAGCCTCCTTCGTCAGATTAGTACAAAGCTTAAGGTGCACTGCTTTTGTCGTAAAACAGACAAAAACAGCCACATAGCCTTTCATCAGAGTGGGAGACCTTAACATGGACGCCTTTATTTGAAAAGGCCCAGCAAAGTCGACACCTGTGATGGAGAAAGGCAGAGCGAAGTTGCAGCGTTCCGGGGAAGTGCTGCCATAATCTGTGTTCTCATCTTTTGCTTGTGCGTGGTACAGATTTTGCACAAGAAAATGCACTTCTTTATTTGGGGCTTAAGTCGGGGAATGTAAAACTCTTGACGGACGATTTGTTGCATGAGGCGATGTTCCGCGTGTAGCAATAGCACATGGACATAGTTAAGGTATAAGGTGGCAAGTTGCGATTTCTCTGGGATAACTATGGGATGACGTTCGTTATACGTCGGGCTTGAATTGGCAAGCCGTCCATTCACACGAAGAAGACTTTTCGTGTCGAGGAATGGGTTTAGAACTAAGAGGGGACTTCTCTTGTCAATAGGTTTTGATTCTCTCAAAAGTGATATATCGCGGCTGAAGTAGCGCGCTTGCGTAGATGCGATAAGAGCGACCTTTGCTTTTTGTGAATCTAGGTGCGTCACTGTATCGCATTGGGAGTTTAATGAAGTTACTCACTTAAGTTTAATTTTGAGTCGCTCTATGAACTTGAGCATGTAAGCGATTACCCTGAGTGCTCGGGGACACGATGAAAATCGTTCGAGGACGTCAGTATCATACACTGTTGTGTGAAAAGAGTCGATTTTTCGACTTTCTGGGGCAATTATATTGCGCATGAGGATGGTGGTGGCAAGATGCAGGGGTTTGCATCCTCTCGTACCTAGATCAGCAGGATTGTCAGCACTGCCTACATGTCGCCAAGTGGCTGATCCTACTAGGTCAAGTATTTGAGACGTTCGGTTGGAAATATACGTCTTCCATGCATGTGGTGGTTTTTCTAACCAGGCTAGTACAATTTCGGAATCGGACCATAGATATAATTTATATTGTGCCATGTTTAAATGCGTTTGTACGATGGACACGAGTTTGGCTAGTAGTAGCGCTCCACATAATTCAAGTCGTGGCAGACTTATTGTTTTTAAAGAAGCCACTTTTGCTTTTGCTACTAGTAAGTGGCATGTGGTCGCAGTGTCATTTTGTGTGCGAACATATATAGTTGCGCAATATGCCTTTTCAGACGCGTCACAGAAGCCGTGTAGTTCGACTTTGTGCTCTGGGGCATATTTTACCCATCGTGGGATTTGTATCTGTGAAATATCGTTTAGATTGTTTGCAAATTGGGACCACTTTTCTAAACGAAGTGGTTTTACTTGTTCGTCCCAGTCGGTTCCATCTAGCCATAATTCTTGTATTAGAATTTTTGCTTGTATCATAACTGGCGAAAGCCATCCTGCTGGGTCGAAAAGTTTCGCCACAGAGGATAGAATTTGTCGTTTCGTTATGGCGGATAATGCAGATATTGACTCTGTAGTGTATGAAAACTGGTCAGATATCGTATTCCATTGGATCCCCAGAGTTTTCGAATTTAAGGAAATTAGTATCTAACAAATTTTCATGTGGTATATTTTTTAAAATATTAGGGTGGTTCGCCGTTATCTTTTTCAACGGAAACCCTGCGGTTTTGAGGGCTTTTACCACTTCTGACAGTGATTCGTATGCTTGTGGAAGACTGTGACTTCCAGACAGGATATCGTCTACATACGTTTGTGTTTTTAAGACCTGGGTTGCCATAGGAAATTCTGACTTGGTGTTTTCTGCCAATTCGTGCAATGTTCGAATGGCTAAATAAGGAGCACAGTTGACGCCAAAGGTAACTGTTTTTAATTTATAGTCGCGGAGTGGACTATTGGGGTATTTTCGGAAAATAATTCGCTGAAAATCCTGATCGTCTTTATGTACGACTATTTGTCTATACATTTTTTCGACGTCTCCGTTGAATACGTATTTGAATATACGCCAATTTAAAATGAGTAGCATTAAATCTGGTTGGAGCGTGGGTCCCGTAAATAGGATATCATTTAGGGAGTTCCCCGAGCTAGTAGATCTTGATGCATTAAAAACAACTCTTACTTTAGTTGTTTTTTTGTCTGGCTTTACTACTGCGTGATCAGGCAAGTAAAATGAGTGATATTTGCCATTTATGATTTTTTCGCATGGACTTACTTCCTCCATGTGGTCTAAATGGAGATATTCTTCCAACACACCATCATATACTGGTTTGAGTTCGCCTTTTTTTAAGTAGGTTTTTTTCCATACTTTGAAACTGCTGTATTGCAGAGGTGCGAGAGTGACCTAAGGCGATGGTGTTGGGAAATTGTTGTTTTAGTGGTAGTCGCACGACGTACCGACCATTATCTGATCTAGTAGTTGTGACTTTGTAAAAGTCTTCACAATACTGATCTTCAGGGGTTGTGATTGATATGGGGGGGAGTTCTTCTAACTCCCAAAATTTTTTCAATTGTGAATTGAGGTGTTCGTTTGAGATTTCCTCAACCTGAGTGGTCATGGTGGTAACTGGTTCCGAAACTAGTCCACTTAGGATCCACCCAAAAATAGTGTTTTGTGCCAGAAGTGTATTTGAAATTTTCTCAATACCTTCGAGTATTATCTGTGGTATGAGATCGCTGCCTAATAGAAGGTCTATTTGAGCGGGAGTGTTGCAGTTGGGATCTGCTAGCTTTAGGTGTGAAACCTTTTGCCAATGCTTGCTATTTATGTGATAGCTTGGAAGCATATTTGTAAGTTGCGGTAAGACTATAGCTTCTGCTTGTATGTGCTTATCCGCTTGGGGGGAAATTAGGGTAATGGGGCAGATTTTATTTGAGTTTTGGACTACTCTTCCGCCCATTCCCGTGATTTCAAAGTTGGCTAGTTTTGTTGGCAGTTGTAGCCTAATTTGAGCCCTAGACGCTATAAAAGATCGTTGTGATCCTTGGTCTATTAAGGCCCTAAGTTTAAACAGTTCTCCTCGGTGTTCGATGGAGACGACTGCTGTGGGTAGTAGTACTCTACTTTGATTTTCGCTGTGTAGCGTTTGGGTTTTTAATGCCTTTGAGCAGCATGGTGCTTCTTGGCAATTTTCGGGATTTCGCACTTCGGGATTTGCTGTTGCAACTAAACCCGTGGCTCTTTTTGTATTTGCGCTGTTTGGGGTTGAGCTGGAAAATGTGTTGTAATGCAGCATTGAATGATGTCGTTTATGACAATAAACGCAATTAAATTTGCTTTCGCACTCTTTAAGTGTATGTGCATGTGATAGACAATTTGTACAAAGTCTTTTTGTTCTCACAAAATTGTTCCTATCGACAATATTTAATTTTTTGAATTTATCGCAAGATATAAGTTTATGCCCTCCTGTACACAGTTCGCATGACGTTTGTTTATACTGTTCTGACGTGAACGATTGATTTTTAAAAAAACTTCTATTTAAATAGTTATTGCTACTGGTTTGGGGTCTATTAAAGCTTCTATTGAGGTCGTTTTGAACGTTTTTAGTTCTAACTAGTTTTTTGTCTACCCTTTCTGCTATTTTTCATATTGGGTAGTTAGAAATTCTTTCATTTGCTGCCACGTTGGGCATTTTTTCCGAAATGAGAGCGATTGCTCCCACAAAAGTAACGATTTTTCTGGTAATGCCGCGGTGCATATATTTACCAGAATAGGGTCCCAGCTGTCTGTGGGAATATTTTGTGTCGATAAAACCGACAAACAATTAGAAACAGTGGATTGTAATCTAATAAATTCATCACTTGTTTCTTTCTGAATTTTTGGCAAGTTCATTAGTATCGTTACTTGCTTATCGACCAATATTCTTTCATTTTCGTATCTCGCTTTTAGAGCTTCCCAAGCCAGATTGAAATTATCGTCATTTAGTGCGAACTGTTTTACTATGACGCCTGCTTGACCTTTTGTTTTGTATCGGAGGTGATGCAATTTTTGCGCATTTGTTAATTTTGGGTGGTTTATGTAAACGGCTGTAAACATGTCCCGGAAGGACGGCCATTGTTCATAACCACCATGAAAGATTTCTGTATCACATGTGGGCACCTTGAGATGGATGCCTGAACTTGCTTCATGACTTTGGATTTGTGGCAGCTCTACTCTTGGCTGTGGAGTAGGTGCAATTGCTTTGATTAATTTTAGTTGATCAGAAATCATTGCTTTTGTTTCTTCGAACTGGTCTAAGCAGTTTTCGTATTTGGCGTAAGCCGAAGATTTGAAATTTTCCGGTAGATCTGAGTCGTCAGATTCTACGATTGCGTCATATGCAGCTTGGAGACGCGTCCAAAAATTGTCAAGATTGTCTTTTTTAATTTCTAATACAGATTCAGAATTGTCCTGAATCGGCGAAGATGAAAATCGAGTGCAGTATCGTATTATACTGTCACTCTCAGAGATAAATTTGGTGTATGAAATATCTTTCACCCGTTTTTGTTTTGTAGCACCTTGTTTTGAGCGTGTAGCTTCTGCAGGTGTACATGGACTCTTTTCTTCAGAAATCATTTTAGGTACTTTTAGAGACTGTGTTGCTTTGGATTCTTTTGAATCTGAGCTCATTTAGAAAATAGTGAAATAAATTTAAAATTCCTCAGTGTCGACCGATGGAATTCAAGCTATATGCTTGTATGTAACGAAACTCTTTTAAGTAGAGTGTTTTTTTTTTTTCGAAAAAATTAATTTTAACTTTCGTATATGTGTATAACCGCAAACTCTTTTAGTTAATAAGAGTTTTTAATTCGAATTATGTTTCTTAAATACGAGGATTTAGTTTTTTATAATTACTGGTCGTATTTGGTTTTAATTTATTAATAATCGAACTTGTATTTATTTTATGTTTTATGTCCTTATGTAGGGGTATGTAGGTACACCCTAATGCGTGGACTTGTAGATATGTATTTATGTACTTGAGCAATTGAGAGCTCGTTGAAGAGATCAATGCACTTTGTACCTAGGTATACACGAATTATTGTGCTGAAATTATTGTGCGCAATCCTGCTTGTGTTTGTTTGCCAAAGAACAAGGGGTATTGCGGGATATTTGCCAAAATGGACTTTGAAGCAATTGTTAGTTGAGAATTTTTTATATTATTGTGTTTAGCTTTCTTTTACCAAAATTTTTTTTTTTGTAATTATTAATTATTTATGTAATTAATAATTATTTGTTGCTATTTAACCGCACTGTTTAATCAGTTTTAAAATAATCGATATTTAAATAATTAAATTAATTAAAAATGTGTATTTGTACCCACTGTATATGGGGTATGTGAGCATAGGCAGATCGTATGCCGTATGTACAAGTGTGTATGTATATGACTGAGCACGCGTGGTGTTTTTCGGCGTGAGAGAAGCGTGTGGAGAAAAATAAAAATTGTAATACGCAGGTATTTTACCGACTGCGCTTAAGCTAATATATTCTGATATAATATATATGTAAAAATATAAGAGAATGTTTAGTTAAGAGATTTATCGGTAAATGCAATTTGCATATTGTTTGCCGATTGAATGTATATATATGTATGTTTGTATTTTTGTCTTTTTGCTGTAGATTCTAGCTGTAATTGTTATTGTGCCTTTAGCTTACTTATTGTTACGCAGTCCTGCTTATTGCTTTATTAAGCCTAAGGGGTACTGCCGGAAATTCTTTGCAAGTAAATACTTGAATTTTTGTTTTTTATTTTGTGGTTGTTGTGTGTATATATATATACAAATGTAAGCACATAAGTTTAGGCAATCAATAATTTGTTAATATAATATAAATATATACATATATGTGTAAATATAAGTATATATGTATATAAGGATATTCACCCGATTTTTTGTTTTGTATGTATCGGTTTTTTTAAATTTTCCGTTAACGTTAGGAAAAATTATAAGTATTTAGTACTTAAATTTTTAGTTCCGTTTTTTCTTTGTTTTTTTTTTTATATATTTTCCGTTAACGTTTCCTGTACCCGTGCTTTCAAACTGTTAAAACGGATTTTCCTAGTTTTAATGGTATACAGGATTTACAAACATACATATATAATTAATAAGAAAAATGAAAACGATACACTCACTTTGTCTCGCCTCAAGGGGGTTTTGGGGAAAATGTTCCTTCACGCCAGCTGTCCTGATGCCTGTTGTGCAGCTCTCTTCCTGTGTTTTGTTGTTGTTGGCTGCTATATATTTTGTTTTAGTCTCGCGCCCGTTTTTGATTAATATTTTTTTGTTGTATATTTTCGGGTTTCGCGCCGCGTTTAGTTTTTTTGTTTTTTGGTTTCGCGCCCGTTTGTTTTTGTGTTGAAGTAATTTTTGTTTTTATGTTTTTGTAGCACAGTTAATATGTTTTGCCTCTTTTCCACTTTTTTTCATATGTGTATATGTACGAACATATGTTCGGTCACTCAACTTCACTAATCTTTTTATACATATGTATGTATGCATATATATGTACAAATATTTCTTTTTTTTTTTTGTTCAATTTCTGTCACATCACCTTTTTCGTTTTTGTTCACTTTTTCACTGCACTTGTTTTTTGTTTAAATGCACCGGTTCTTTTTTTTTCACTGTTTGTTAATTTTTATTTTATTATTTTTTTTTTCCACGTTATTTAATTTTTTTTTTTTTTATGTTTTGTACCCCATAGTGCCGTCCACTAGGGCTCGAAGGACCATATTTATGTAATTAATAAATTAATTTTCACTTCACTCACCTTGGCAAAACTATGTTTTGTAGGAACGAAAAGAAGAGTTGGTTTAGGCGGATGCTCGAAAAACGGTCAAATCGCTTGCGAGTCGAATGCTAAAAGGCAAACGGGATCCTTCTTTTGGTCCCTTATATATCTGTTGATGTCTTCATGGTGGTGTGATCGGTGTTAAGTTGTATTTGTGTGCGTGTTGGTGCATGGTGTAGTGATGTGGAATGTATGGTATGTAGGTGTGGAATGTATGGTAAGTAGGTGTGGTGATGTGGATGTGAATTGGTGTAGTGTGACAGTGTCTTACGGTGAGGGGGGATTGAGTGGTCATTTAGCCAAGAACATAACTGGTTAATATACGTCGATCTTAAAATGGTATATTTTCTTTTGGGTCACCAAGGAGGAGATGCTAAATACTCCTGTTTCATGTGCTTATAGGATAGCCGAGTCAAGACAGATCACTGGACAAAAAAAAAGTTTTCCGTTGAGAGTGAATTTAGTGACGGATGGGGAATGTTTTTAATATATCAGTAAAATATTTTAGCAGTCGGCATATGCTGCCCATATTCCATTCATGCAAGTTTGCCTGCTTGTTAAGCAAGTCAGGGCTTGATTCCACTGAGTCTCAGCTATGTTTATAACATGTTTGTAGATCTGGCTAGTTCATCTGCTACATAGTTCCCGGGAATATCACTATGTCCTGGGACCCATTGAAGTTTTATCGTGAAATAGGATGTCAGATCCGCTAAGAGATCAAGGCACTCTTTCACTATCTTAGACGAAATCCTAGGAGACATTAGTGATCTCAAAGCCGCCTGGCTGTCTGAATATATAAATATATTTCTTGTTGTGATCGCACTCCTTGTCAGTACAAGAAGGCTTTCTTTAATTGCTGTGACCTCTACTTAGAAGACACTGCATGGAAGACGAAAAGCGATTTTGGTATCTAGCTTAGCTGAGAAGACCACGACGCCCACTAAGTTATCTAGTTTGGAACCATCTGTATAGATGTTCCTTGTCCACTTTGCTTCTTTTCCACTCTTCTCTGGAGGGGAAGGTAATGGGAACTGGATTTAGATTCAGCTCTGTAAGATTTCGAAAATCCGTAGTCATGAGAAGAAACGGGAACTTCCTAAGTATCATAAAATGCCCCAATGCCTGCAATTTTTCTGCAAGTTATTTGGTATGGGAGACCACCAGGGGGGCCTAATTCTTCCCCTACTACGTGTTACTGGATAAGCCACCTCTAGTGTTTGTCGACAAGAAGCTGTGAACTGTTTAACGAGGATGTTTAGGTCCTCTTTGTTCTGGTTGAAATGGCAGAATCATAGAAATACGCTTTTTTAGCTCCTGCAAGTGCATCTGCAAATTCATTTTCCTATGATTCCGGAAATTTTTTATCCTCTCTACCTTAGTTTCAATTATGCACTCAATGTAGCGGTGATCTGAATAGTGTTCCTTAAGAACTCTCCAATGGGTTATTTTATCTACTAGTTCTTCCGAAACAAGTGTTATGTCTAACACATCCTGTCGATTTCTAGTTATAAATGTTGGCATACTGCCTCTGTTGCTTAACAAAAGTCCTAGTAAATCATTAAAGAGGAACTTACCACTTTCGTTGATGTCAGTGCTGCCCTATAGTGTGTGGTGTGCGTTGGAGTCGCACACATGTAAAATCGAGCACTTGACTGCTTCGCTGTCTCGTACCAGCTCTTAAATCAGCTGCAAAAAGTAACGTTCTTCGTCGTACGGCATGTAGAATGACACCAGCCGGTATTTGTTTGCGTCCGTCTCCCAACATACTGCTTTGGTGTCTTTATAACTATCGCTGTGTAATAAGAAGACATTAAGCCATGTCCTCAGTCCGCAAATACGCCCTCCGTTAACCCATGACTCCTGAATGAGGACGATGTCAAGCCGCATTAATTATTGTCTTTTCTGTACCTTCTTGAGAGTCAATCAAAAGCTCACTCTCGGGGTATAGCTTTAAGAATCTGTCTGCAAGCTCAGACCCCGAAGTACACTCACCTTGTTCAGTGTTCTCCACATCACTCGAGGACTCCATTGGATCTTCCTCGACTTCACACTCCTTTTTCGAGGCCACGTTTTCTACTGTAACGGCTTCCGACTTGTCCTTCCCCTTTGTGAATCCGTAGTTGATTCTCCCTCCACTTTGCGCTAGCGGTTCTATAGATTACTTTGTTAACAACAGCAGAATCTGCATTCTGGCTCGTTTCTTCTCCTCACCAGTTTCCGCTGCGGGGTCGTGGAAGACCTTGACAAATATCCATCACCCAGTTGGCAGATTTGGGTTGCAGACTGTGATGACATGCATTATCTGGTCTGGCTGCGATGGTGTAGGCGGGATCCATACCCTTGCCCTCAGCTTTATATAGCTGGACCAATCTCTCTTCGTCACAAGCTATCACCTTTTTTTTGGCACTGGTACCATCCGGCATCCGTAGATTACGGGGGAGGACCTGGATTGCTTAATAGCACCTTCCTCAGCAGGTATGCAGTGTGCAATCAACCCTTGGCTTCAGGGTTTGGTATAGGCTGCCTCCGGTGCTGTTGCTTTCTTGGAGCCAGCTTTAGATTCTGCTCTTTTAGTTTGCTCCAGGACCAAGCTTTGCTCCTGTCCTCGCCCCGGCGTTTGTCGAGCTCATACCATATGCTGTTCCCTTCTGGAAACAACTTGTTCTCTCCGGCCTTTTTACAGAATCCGGACTCCTTTTTGTTTGCATTTGTATTTGTATTCAACACACTCACGAATGTAGGGGATAGTATGTCCGCTTTTGCATAGCTCCCGCAAGTAAGGCTTTTTTGGGCTATTGCCCTCAGCCATATTGATCCTCAGCACGGGCCACATGACATCTTGATCCAGATTTATGTACCTCCAACTATAGTAAGACTTCCTATCTGGATGCTGTACTATTGAGCTTAGCTAGATACCTCACTACTACAACAGGGGCGAACTGCTGCCAGCTCATCCCTGCCTACGCCGTGAAATTGTAGTATCTATTACCAGTCGGTACCCTCGTGGAGGGTTCAGCGGGGGTACCAGGTATTCACACTAAGGCAGAGCGATACCAGGGCCGTTGGAATGCAAGTATGATGGCTGATTACTGCCGGAGCATCAAAACAAGACGGATGTTTCTACCAATGCAAAAAAAGTACATAAAACATATATTTTAATTCTAAAACTGTAGTATTTTTGGCTAAATATGGCATGTAATACAATATGTTCATATTTCGAAAACTGAAGCTGCTAGAGAAAAACTGACTATTTGAAATCAACAAAAATTTATACAAAATCGGGTAAGACACTTCCTAAAACAAAACTACTATTTCCCAGTGTTATCACTTGCAAAGGTATTTTAGTATAAAAAAATCTATTAGTTAGAACTTGTATTTGAAAATTATTTAAAACGTATTAAATAATACGTTATTAGTATAAATATAACTGCTTTTAGCGATTTAATTTTCGTTCATATCCAGACCTTAGTAGACTTTGAAGCATTTCGAATATGAAGTTACGTCAGATTGTATTATTGCTATTGTCTTCTGTAAAAACATTGATTAATATTCCCAGTTTAGTTCTGAATGCCGTTTGACAAAATTTTACATGCATCGTACCCACTTTTTTTAAGAAAACTGCGGCTTGAAATATATTGAATTTTTTAAGATATAATTAATTAGTATACATTAAAATTCAAATAAAAAAATTCAATTTAAATTTTTCATTTTAGATATTCGGTATCTCCCAAGTTATTAAAAATCCTTCACAGCTGTTAAAAAAATTTAACAAAATAACGGACTTTGAAAAATGTCAAGTCCATTTTATAAAATCGAAATATTGGATGGTCAATGAACTAAGAAAGACAGAGCGGCTTTAGAAAACTGTAACTCTAAAAATATGTGAAACATTCATTTAAAATTGTAGTGTGTTATTTTTTAAAAAACCAATTTTAGGTGTGCCTTGTACTGTCATTACTGAAATATGAAAAGCCAACGTCAATGAAATACAATGTTCCGACAACCTTTATTTTTGCGTTTTTTGTTCAAACAATTATCTGATATCTCTATTAAGAGATCTAATTAGATAATACTTTCGATATAAATCAAAAGTATAATTTTGTCACTGCATTCTAGGTATATAGCTTTTTTCAAATGTTTTTGGATATACTTTTTATACTCTCACAACATGTTGCTACAGAGTATAATAGTTTTGTTCACCTAACGGTTGTTGTATCACCTAAAACTAATTGAGTTAGATATAGGGTTATATATTATATATTTGAATGATTAGGATGAAGAGACGAGTTGAAATCCGGGTGACTGTCTGTCCGTCCGTCCGTCCGTCTGTGCAAGCTGTAACTTGAGTAAAAATTGAGATATCTTTATGAAACTTGGTACACATATATCTTGATACCGTGAGACGGTTGGTATTGCAGATGGGCGTAATCGGATTGATCAAAAACAAATAAATTGTCATAACTAAGCTCCACATTAAGATACAAGGCTGGTATTTGGCATACAAGATCGCTTTAGGGAGGGGCATCTGCGGGTTTTTTTTTAAAAGTGGGCGTGGTTCTGCCCCTAATATGTTTAATGTGCATATCTCCTAAACTGCTAAAGCTTTAATAACAAAATTCACTAAGAACAAATGTTTTTAGCACCTCTATCTACGGTGTGGAAATGGGTAAAATCGGGTAACGAACCCCGGCCACTCCCCTCATAACGGTACTGTTAAAAACACCTAAAAGCGCGAATCAAGCACTAAACACGCCAGAGTCATTAAATTTTAACACAGGGATCGTATGAGCTGACTTTATAGGAGCCGCGTTCGAAATTAGAAAATGGGCGTGGCACTGCCCACATTTAAGTCAAAACCCATACCTTAGGATCTGCTTAGCCGATTTCAACCAAATTCGGTACATAATATTCTTCTCATATATCTGATTTTTTCACTTTCCACTATGCAAATCGAACAACAATGATGGTATCGGGGTAAAACTTTGCGTGAATAATGCGTTTGAAGTATGCCAACTTGTGACCAAAAATTGTCTAAATCGAACCAAAACTATTCAAGCCCCTAGGTACTGAATATGTGGACGCCAGTGCCTATAGCTGACTTTTTACCGAAAATATCGGTCAGCATAGAACAAGGCGGCAAGATCCACAATGAAATCTAAAACGAGTATACCATTTGACTTTGCGAAAGTATAAAATGTTCGGTTACGTCCGAACTTAACCCTTCCTTACTTGTTTATATTAAAACGGTTTGCCTATTTATTTTTTAAAAATATTTTTCCACATTGGGACATCACCACCATAATTTTTTCAGTTGGTTTCACTTACGCGATTCAACCACTTCAGATTTTAATTTTTTTCAAATGTATTCCACAAAATGATCTAGACAGTCGAATTCGAGATCAAATATTTCGTTGTCTGTTCCTCAGGAACTTCCACGTGAAGTTTTCGTAGACGCAACGAAGTCAAAAATTGCTAATAATAACCTAACTGAAGCTGATAAACACCAGTAAGAGGTAACTGTGTCCCTTCTAAATCGGATGAATCGTCGGATTCAACATTGACGCAATCGGTTAAAGCCACTTCGTTGTAACCCAAAAGATACGAACCAAGGCTCGTTAAGGTTTAAAACTCCGAGCAAACATGTATGTGAATTCAAGTAGTACATCTGTATGGAGAACGATGATTTTGCTAAAGTGCAGATTAATAATTTCAAAATTAGTTGAATCGTTATTTAGTGTTTAAACTTTTTACAAGAGATTGAGTTCTATGTAAAAAAGTAATTTTTCTGTTTTTCGAAGTTAACCTCTAAAATCGAAATATTTGCCTTCGAGTCTTGAAATTGAGCTTATTGATAGCATAATATAATACAGTATATAAGTATCTAACGAAGTAACCTGCGTTTGGAAATCGAACCATAACTTTTCACACCCACATGTCGAATATGTGGACCACAGTGCTTATGACTGACTTTTTACCGACAATATCGTGCAATCTGTGAGACATATTGAAATTCAAAAGGAATATTTTCCCGATAACAATGTGCCCTTGTGTACGAAATGTACAGAATCGGATCATTACCTGCCCGAGCCCCTATATACCTAATATAAAGATTGTCGAAATCCTGGTTGACTTCATACCGTACACCATATACTTGTCAATATGATAATGAAATTAAGAGGGTGTCTCTTTATAATAATTGATTAAACTATGTCACACTGATATCACTCACCAACTTCTTTTACTTATCTTGTTTTAGTAATGAACACGCTTTTTTTTTTAAGTTTTCAATTTAAATTAAATTTTCTTTATTTTTTTTCTAAGTTCACAACTTTTTCGTAAGAACTAGTATGGATGCGATTTTAAAAACAGCCGGTAGCGGAGATGGCGACGTTACGATGATGTAGCGAAAAAAGGCGCTTGTGGTCGCTCGTCGTCCTCTTTTTAACTCCTTCGGTGTGGTGTGTAGTGTGTCTGCATGTGTGGGATGATCGTGGTGGTAGGATTGATGTGGAATGTGTGTGGGATGATATGTTGAATTAGTCATTTAACCATCCCGGCTCACCTAGGCAAATATTTAGCATAGCAACGTTGCTACAACACTGCTGAGGCCAGTGGGGCGGCGGGATGGTGCTCGCCGTCGGCGCCGTGCAGGTGTTTCGTTCGTTACATTCCTTGGACGGTACTTTGGAGCGGCAGCTGGGCGTTGATGTTGCAACGGGTGGCTGGTCGGCGGTCGCCTGACAGCGCCCCGACTGCGTGATGCGGGTGGTTGTCGAACGTCGCGTCTGGAGGTGCGGTGAAGGAACGTATGGTGTAGCCTTCCGCAAAACTGACACGAACACTCCGAGTCACACTCTTGCGTCGTATGGGTGACACTTAGGCAATTGAGGCAGTGTCCATGCGCCTGGGCTACCCGCTGACGTTGACTGGGTTGCATTGATTTAAAGATGCTACAGTGCTGTAGCCGGTGTGAGCGGCGACACAGCGGACATCGGGTGCGGTGCGGCTCCGGTGGCATCAATGGCGACGCTGGCGGTGGTTGTGCTGCGTTCCGCACGACAGATGGGACAGTTGTGGCAGCGGTGGCTCGAGGCGCTGAAATCGGCCCAGTGCGTGGCAAGTTGATAGCCGATCGAACAGTTGGCGTTGGGGTTGTTGGCATTTCCACGTCCATATTAATCTATATGAAAAGATTAGATTTAGTATATGTTTGTGGCATATAATGGAATATGGGCAATTGTGCCACGTGATGTGGCACGCGTGGGTCGGCATATTGACCGACCATTTCTCTTTGGTTTGGGATTGTTGTTAACGTTTTTTTTCTTTATTTGCGGGTTTATTGGCTCGATTTATTTGATTTGGATATCATTTTAGCTTCGGTAGTACGGTCGGTGGGCAGGAAGCATAGTTTTACGAGTGGTCTGGTTAGCGTTCCCGATTGCGTGCGGAGATCTACTATTCGGATATGACCGTCGGACCCGGAATGAAGCTTTTCTATGCGGCCAAGCCGCCATTCTGTGGAGGGGAGACAATCATCATGGATTAGGACGCAATCTCCAAGCTTTGGCGCTTTTTCTGGAGTTTTCCAGCGGTACCTCTTGTGGAGGTCCTTTAAATATTCTTCTTTCCATCGACGGCTAAAGTCATGATGGAGAATTTTGATTCTTTTCCATCGATTTAATAAGGATAGCGACTCCACGCCTGGCTCAGGTATGGCCAGAATGGGTGTTCCTTTGAGAAAATGCCCTGAAGTTAGGGCTGTCAAATCTGAGGGATCTTGCGAGAGTGTCGTTAGTGGCCGTGAATTGAGAACGACTTCGATACGGATTAGTAATGTTGTAAATTCTTCGTAATTGAATTTGTAATTTCCAGCTACTTTTTTGAAGTGGGATTTGAAGCTTTTTACAGCTGATTCCCATAAACCACCCATATGAGGAGCGCTTGGGGGGGTGAATTGCCAATTAATGCCTTGGGGCGCGTACTTTTGTACAATCTCAGGTGAGACTTGTTTGATAAAGTCCACAAATTGTTTTTCGGTGGTTCTTTGAGAGCCGATAAATGTTTTACCATTATCGCTCATGATCTTCGATGGAAACCCGCGTCGACCGACGAAGCGAGCAAATGCCGCAAGAAAAGCCTCCTTCGTCAGAGTTGTACAAAGCTCAAGGTGCACTGCTTTTGTCGTAAAACAACAACTCTTACTTTAGTTGTTTTTTTGTCTGGCTTTACTACTGCGTGATGAGGCAAGTAAAATGAGTAATATTTGCCATATATGATTTTTTCGGATGGGCTTACTTCCTCCATTTGGTCTAAATGGAGATATTCTACTAACACGCCATCGTATTCTGGCTTAAGCTCACCTTTTTTAAGTAAGTTTTTTTCCATACTTAAAAACTGCTGTATGGCAGAGGTGCGAGAGTGACCTAAGGCGAGTGTGAGACCATTATCTGATCTAGTAGTTGTGGCTTTGTAAAAGTCTTCACAATACTGATCTTCAGGGGTTGTGATTGATATGGGGGGGAGCTCTTTTAACTCCCAAAATTTTTTCAATTGTGAATTGAGGTATTCGTTTGAGATTTTCTCAACTTGAGTGGTCATGGTGGTAACTGGTTCCATAACTAGTCCACTTAGGATCCAACCAAAAATAGTATTTTGTGCCAATAGTGTGTTTGAAATTTTCTCAATACCTTCGAGTATTATCTGTGGTATGAGATCGCTGCCTAATAGAAGGTCTATTTGAGCGGGAGTGTTGCAGTTGGGATCTGCTAGCTTTAGGTGTGAAACCTTTTGCCAATGCTTGCTATTTATGTGATAGCTTGGAAGCATATTTGTAAGTTGCGGTAAGACAATAGCTTCTGCTTTAATGCGCTTATCCGCTTTGGGGGAAGTTAGGGTAATGGGACAGATTTTGTTTAAGTTTTGGACTACTCTATCGCCCATTCCCGTGATTTCAAAGTTGGCTTGTTTTGTTGGCAGTTGTAGCCTATTTTGTGCCTCGGTGTTCGATGGAGACGACTGCTGTGGGTAGTAGTACCAGAGAACGTATATCATAGAGAAGGTTCACAGTGCGGCCATTAGCAAAATATTTCACGTTTCGAAGGGGAACTGAAAAAGATGAGCGTGTTTCACCACATATGGAAGGGGTACTGAAAACGATGAGCGTGTTTCACCACCGAACATCAGGGGACTGAAAAATAGCAGAATTGAGCTATTTCAATGTTAATTGAGAAAAATAATGCTAAGTTCAATGTTAAGAAATTTACGCTTACAGATTCGTATATTTACAATGCGCAAACGACTTTGCATATAATTTGAAGATAATCTGACTATACAGGGTGGCTAACGAATCGTGCTACAACATTAAACCGCAATAAATTTCTTTTTAGTCAATCCATTACATATATTTTTTTTATTGTATAGAAAATTTTATTTTATTTAACAATTAATTATTCTTCCATACTCAACCACGCATATGCGACACATAATTTGGGATTGCCTCAATTATCTATTTAATGGACTGCTTCAGTTCAGTCAGATTTCTGGGTTTGATTTTGTACACCTCTTGTTTGACATAACCCGATAAGAAAAGACCAAGCGGTCGCAAATATTCTTATACATAATATATGTATAATTATGTGTGCATGTAAACAAATATGAAAGTACCCATTATAATTATTTATTTGGCTACATGCAACATTTGTATGTAAATATGTACACTCATTGTTTCATGGGAAATCTCCGTTGCCACAGACAACCAATGGCCGAAGCTCATGTTTTTTGTTTTCTTGTCAAAGAGTCACTGTGTCGAAGGACTTTGTCTTATGGGAAACCATACACACTTTTACAAACATATATCGCATATGGGCAAGTGCAAAATCAACCCCTAGTCATATACAACGTGGCATGCGTAAATGGAAACAAAGTCAACAAGGCATGTGCATATATACGGGCAGATGTGTGTACGAAAAATTCGAATATTTACATTCTTTCACAAATACAGTCAATCCCGGTTAAGTGCCAAAACCAAAGTTGCAGATTTTTTGTGCTTTGTAGTACATAAGCGATTGTGGTACTTAAGCGAGTGGTACCAAAAAAATAATTTCTATGTATGTAAAAAAAATTACCGTTTTCCTTAAAAAATTAAGAAAAAAAAACGTGAGATGCAGTAAGACACAGGCAGATAAAAGGGATTGGAGGAGCGATACTTACCCGGGGTTTACTGTATACATAAATCAAAGGAATATTGAATATTTTCTTTAAACAGTTTCTTGGATTGTAAATCGACAAATATACTATGTTGTCACTTTTATTCTAAAATAATTTAATACTCATATTTGAGGGGTTGTCACTTTTCCCTTCTAGAGGGAATATCAGAAATTTGTTCAATTTATGATTTTTAGCTTTTGCCATTGTCGTGAAAAGACGCTTGTAGGCAAGAGCATGCTCGGGGGGATGTGCGGGTATCTGTTCTTTATGAATGAAGCGAGGTTGATTGTTAAAAGTACGCCTGCGTTCATGAATGAAAATGTTGTTGTTGTATATTTTACTATAAATTTGGGATTCGGCTATTTGGCTGACATATTGACTTGTACGATTGTTGTTTTTGTAGAACAATGTTTGTAGTTTTTGCGGGTGACATATATACATATGTACGCATAGACGTACATATGTAGGTTGGTTTGCGTATACATTATTTGTTCGGCAATATCATTTATACATACATATGTATATGTGTGTACATATAAATCATATTATATTGATAAGTGATAAAATTATGGTTTGAATTTCTGAATCCGTACATTCAAATGTGCATGTGCAGATATACATACATATGACTATATAAGATTAATTTGATAAAAGATGTATGTATGTGTTGTAATAAATTTAATCACTATTAGTAACAATTATAATACAAAATATTTATTAAGAATGTATATTATGTAATAACTAAATAAAATTATTAAATGCCCAAATTGACTATAAATATTATTTTGAAAGTTTCATTATTTAATTAGAATGTTATCAGTTTTGCATGTTTTCATAAAAATTCGCAAAATGATATTCATATCAATAAATATGATTGCATATACGCGTATAAAAATATAAGCCAAAAGAGTAACATGCGGCTGTAATATCTATGCAAACTTCTGAGCATAATTTTTATTCAATGCTCAGCTCTGCTCACTCGCCACTGTTAAAATTTCTCCGTCCGAGCCGACTGTGGTGAAACACTCTCATCGCATTTTGTTAGGTTTTGACAATTCACACGCTGGTCCGTAGTTGGACCTTCTCTGTATTTTACGTTCTCTGGTAGTACCCTACTTTGGTTTTCGCTGTGTAGCGTTTGAGTTTTTAATGCCTTTGAGCAGCATGGTGCTTCTTGGCAATTTTCGGGATTTGCTGTTGCAACTAAACCCGTGGCTCTTTTCGTATTTGCGCTGTTTGGGGGTGAACTGGAAAAATTATTTAAATGAAGCATAGAATGATGTCGTTTATGACAATAAACGCAATTGAACTTGCTTTCGCAATCTTTTTGAGAATGCGAATGTGACATACAGTTTGTACATAGTCTTTTTGTTCTTACATAATTGTTTCGATCGGTAATATTTATTTTCTTGAATTTCTCGCAAGCTTTGAGCTTATGCCCCCCTGTACACAGTTCGCATGACGTTTGTTTGTACTGTTCGGATGTGAACGTTTGATTTCTGAAGAAGCTTCTATTTAAATTGTTGTTGCTACTGGCTTGGGGTTTGTGGAAACTTCTATTTACGTCGTGTTGAACGCTTTTAGTTCTTACTATTTTTTTTGTCTACCCTTTCTGCGATTTCGTACTGGGTAGTTAGGAAATCTTTCATTTGTTGCCACGTGGGGCATTTTCTTCGTGATGAGAGCGATTGCTCCCATAGAAGTAATGATTTTTCTGGTAATGCGGCAGTGCATATGTTTACCAGTATAGGGTCCCAGCTGTCTGTGGGAATATTCTGTGTCGATAAAACCTGAAGGAAACAATTTGAAACAGTGGATTGAAGTTTGATAAATTCTTCACTTGTTTCCTTTTGAATTTTTGACAAGTTCATTAATATCGACATTTGTTTATCGACCAATATTCTTTCGTTCTCGAATCTTGATTTAAGAGCTTCCCAAACCAAATTGAAATTATCGTCATTTAGTGCGAATTGTTTTACTATTACACCTGCTTGACCTTTTGTTTTGTATCGAAGGTGATAAAATTTTTGAGCATTTGTTAATTTTGGATGGTTTATGTAAACCGCAGTAAACATGTCTCGGAAGGACGGCCATTGTTCATAACCACCATGAAAGATTTCTGTGTCACATGCGGGCACCTTGAGATGGATGCCTGAACTTGCCTCTTGGCATTGGATTTGTGGTAGCTCTACTCTTGGCTGTGGAGTAAGTGCAATTGCTTTGATTAATTTTAATTGGTCAGAAATCATTGCTTTTGTTTCTTCAAACTGGTCTAAGCAGTTTTGGTATTTGGCGTAAGCAGAAGATTTGAAAATTTCCGGTGGGTCTGAGTCGTCAGATTCTACGATTGCGTCATATGCAGCTTGGAGACGTGTCCAAAAATTGTCAAGATTGTCTTTTTTAATTTCTAATACCGATTCAGAATTGTCCTGAATCGGCGAAGATGAAAATCGAGTGCAGTATCGTATTAGACTGTCACTCTCAGAGATAAATTTGGTGTATGAAATATCTTTCACCCGTTTTTGTTTTGTAGCACCTTGCTTTGAGCGTGTAGCTTCTGCAGGTGTACATGGACTCTTTTCGTCCGAAATCATTTTTGGTACTTTTAGATGTTGAATTGCTTTAGATTCCTTAGAATCTGCGTTCATTTAAAAAGATGAAAGTAAAATTAAAAATTAAAATTACCTTTTAGATAAATAGAGAGATTACCTTTTAGATAAATAGTATTTTTTTTTGGTTGTATCCGGACTTCGCCAATAACAAACGCGTATTTCGTTTTTCTTATTATCGGGTTTTATTTAGTTCCGCTTTTTGGTTTTCTCTCTTTGTATTTTATAATTTATTGTTACGTACTCGTTTGTATGTATTTTAATTGTGTATATTACCAGTTTTTAAAAATGAAGTTATTAACCTTTGTACATAAGCGTGCACTTTATGTGCGTATTTATGTGCATGTAATATGCTTAAAAGTTTTGTTTGCAATCCTGCTTGTTTGTGTTTTAACAAGAACAAGGGGTATTGCCAGAAAAGTGCCGATACGGTCTTTGAATATATCTACAACTGTGTGTGTACTAGTTATGCGCTATTCCCACCAAGTATAACTTTGTCTTTGTTTATTCGTTTGTTAAACCGATTGTTCTTTTGCCCTTGTTTTTTGTTGTAATAAATTTTAATTCTGTCTAAAAATTTAATAATTCCTACTTATGTACCGCAACGCTTAGTGTTCGGAAATTTTGTTATTATTACGTTTAAAGTCTTTTATTATTAGCAATAGTTTTGACTAAAATAATTTTAAATATTGTACCCAATGTGTGTAGGGTATACAGGCATAGGCAAATTTTAAGCCGTGTGTATGTATGTATTTGCTTGTTAGGTTGGCTAGAGGAATGACGCGGGAAAAGAAAATAAATAATGTGCAGGTACACACTTTTTAGTTCGTATCGTTCGTGTATATATGTTAAAAATTATTCTCTTCGTAACTTTGTTAGTTACGTATATATTATATAAACGTATATTAAATGTAATATATATAGTATATAGATTTGTAAGTACTTGGCAAGTAATCGTGCAGATATGTATGTATGTTTTTCTTTCTTTTTTTTTTCGTTTGAATTTTATTAATTTTTCCAATTTGCCTTGCTTACTTATTTTGCGCAATCCTGCTTATGATTTATTAAACATAAGGGGTAATACCGGAAAAAGTGGTCAAGTAAGTACTTGAAAAAATTTTTTTTTTTTGTGTTTATTAAATTTGTGTGTTTGAATACACAAAGGTAAGCATGTATAGGCTTTAGTTTCTTTAAAATAAATATGTTTTATATATACATATATGTATGTGTATATATATGGATGTATATATATATGGATATACATATATATATATATATATTGTATATATGGATGTATATAATGCACCAAACCGTATTCGATTTCCTCGAAATTAACCGTACGTTAAAACAGTTTGGCCGTAACCGCTATGTTTGAATATAACCCGATTTTATTACTTTCAACATACATATATGCCAATAAATTATAAATAAGTAAAAGGAATCGATACGACTCACTTTGTACCGCCTCAAGGGTATTTTGGGGGTTTTAGATGTGTGTATATGTGTGCCAATGCCGAAAAGTCCGTTCCTTCTCTCCACTGTCCGAGCTTGCTGTTGTTGTCCTTTGTCCTTTTTTATTTCTTATTTCGCGCCCGGTTACTATAAAATTATGTTGGTATGTATTATATATTATGTTTAGTAATCGCGCCCGTTTAATTTGTGTTATTGTATATAGGTTTCGCGCCCGTTTTTTATATGTTTTATGTTTGTTCACAGACAGTATGTGAAAGGTTTGTTGCACTTTTTTATGTATTTTATTATATATATATATTTTTTTTGTGTATTTATATCTTATCTTTATATCTATTTCCGTAATTCCAATTGTATATATGTATATATGTATTTATTTTTACGGCACTGTATATGTATATTTTTGTCTTCGGTACTTTTTTTTTTTTGTGATATATATAAGATGTATATTCACTTGTACCGCACTTGTTTGTTTCACTGAATACCTTTGATTTTCTTTTGCATATAATATGTATATTCACTTGTACCGCGGTTGCTTGTTTCACTGTACACTGTTCTTTGTTTTAGGTATATGTATTTTATGTGTAAGTAAGATCTCCGCACTTTATTTAATTTAATTATTTATTATTATTATAATTTTTTATTTATTTTTTTCCTAATAGTGCCTTTCCGTAAGGCTCGAAGGACCAATGATTAAACTATGTCACACTGATATCACTCACCAACTTCTTTTACTTATCTTGTTTTAGTAATGAACACGCTTTTTTTTTAAGTTTTCAATTTAAATTAAATTTTCTTTATTTTTTTTCTAAGTTCACAACTTTTTCGTAAGAACTAGTATGGATGCGATTTTAAAAACAGCCGGTAGCGGAGATGGCGACGTTACGATGATGTAGCGAAAAAAGGAGCATGTGGTCGCTCGTCGTCCCCTTTTTAACTCCTTTGGTGTGGTGTGTAGTGTGTCTGCATGTGTGGGGTGATCGTGGTGGTAGGATTGGTGTGGAATGTGTGTGGGATGATATGTTGAATTAGTCATTTAACCAATAATAGTGTGTTTGAATGTTGGTAATGCATATTGGCGTAATCAGACCATTGCCATGCCCACAAAACGTTATTAGTCTAAAACCTATAAAAAGCTATAACTAAGCTCCAAATTGAGATACAAAATTTGGTGCAGGAGATTGCAGTGATGGGGGGCATCTGTGGTTTGAAAATCTTTAATAAGTGGCCCGCCCCCTAACAAGTTTAATGCACATATCTCCCATACCACTTACGCTAAATAAATTAAACTGGCTCGGGACAATTATTTTATTTCCTTCGAAAGTGTAAAAATAGCTCAAATCGCCCATATATCGGAAAACTACTAAAAGTCCGATAAGTCAATAAGTAAAAGCGCCGGAGATAATACAAAATTATAAGAGCCAGTATCAAATTGGATAAAAGGCGTGGCACTGCCCATATTTAGTTGAAAACGTGTCACTTGATGATCAAAAATGGTCAAATTCGAACTACAACTATATAAGCCCCCATATACCGAATCTGAGGACCCTATTTCCGATTGCGAACTCTATTGAAAATATCGTTCAATCTGTGAGATATATTACTGAAGTTCGGAAGAGTTGCAAGTTTGATTCTTACGAATCGTAAGAATATGAAATGTTCGATTACACCCGAACTTAGTTCTTTCTTACTTGTTTTATATAAACTTTTGGTAAAACCTGAAAATATTTTTCCGTCTTTGATTTATGGGAATGTTTGTATGCACTCGAACTTAGCTTTTTCTCACTTGTTTATATTATTGTTTTTGATGTTTAATGTTTGTACAATTTCGATTTTACATTTATAAGTGGAAATTTTGGAGCCACTTTATTCATACTGTTAATAACTGAAAAAAATATCTTAAATGTCTTACCGCTGGTGGGAGACAGAAACTGAAAATATTTTCATTCTAATTTTATTTTGCTTTTTCTCGTTTTTATATACAATTTTAATTCTAGCTTATCTAATTTAAAGTATGTGTGTATGTATCGTCACTCGACATGGGGTTGTTTTTAATTGTACAATTCAATCCATGTGCGTGTGTTCGTATGTTATTTATTTAATGTGATATGGCTTAATTGTTTGTACATATTTAGTTTAAATGCACAGAATTATAGTGCATAAATGTATTTTCAGAAACTCTATTTTATCAATGCATACATAAATAAATGTGCGTATTGCAATATAAATGCATATAGTTTTATGTTTGTGTATGTCTTTACGTACGTTGTGTACGCTGGTGGGGGAAAAATAAAGATCTTCATTGAGCTGAATATTTTCATTCCGAAACTATTTTATCAATGTATACATTTATATATGTATGCATGCGTATTGCAATATAAATGCATATAATTTTATGTTTGTTTTTGTCTATATGTACGTTTTGTACTACCTCAGCATTATCAATGATAAGCATGTTCAGAGATATTTGAACACATACTTACTTTTTAAACCCCAGAAATGTGTGATATTCTATTTTAGCTTTCTAGTTATTATCTATATTTAGTTTGCAACAACTTGTTTCCATTGTTGCGGAATTATAATATTGGTAAAAATTATGTTGTACCTATATCTTATTTCCCAATAGGGGAAGGATTTTTAAGAAAGGATTTTTATTTTCAGTATGGACATGTATTGAAGTTCAAGAGTGGTTAGCTTATTTTTCCTTAAAATTTACATATATATAAGCTGGATTAATGTACTGATATTTTTGTTAACATTTTCAATATCCAAAAACTGCTACATTCAATGCTCAGATCAAGTTTTGGCCAATATCTAATTTCTTCAGGGGTGAAAACTGTAGTGTTGTCGGAATTTAAGATTTGTATAAGAAATGCTTTTAATAAATATCAGGGATTGAATCGCCCTGAAAAACTCCATAAATGCGGAGCATACTTATATAACGCTTGAAAACTTTCCATAAATATCTTTTTTGAAGATTTAGAAAAGTTAGCTGTTGATTAGTTGCTGTAGTTAGCATTTAAAGTTAAATTGTTAAGTATTCTCTGTATAGATTTTTGGAATGACGCCCTATCAGCTAGTTTAAGGTTATAAAAGTAAGTACATGATCGCTACTGCGCGGTTCGTCGAAAATTTAAAAGTGAGTAGAGGAAAATATTGTTGTTTTGTATGAAATTGGTAATGATTTTTGCCTCTTCTATTAAAGTTTTGTGATCGCCTAAAAAAATATGTCTCAGTTAAAATAAAAAGATTTTGTTACTTAAAGCGCTAATTTTTGTAAACACGTACTAACTCAGCATAACTTCATCGAAATTTATATTTCGTATTGCCTCGTGTTCGATGGCTAATATACCATGATTGCTAAGCCGCGATTTGGTCGTTGTTGCCCGCAAATAGCTTTTTATTAATTTTAATTTACTTAAACTCCTTTCACATGAAGCTACGGACAGGCAAACCGTCAACAATTTCAGTGCAATCATAAGACAATAAACTAACAACAAAAAATCTAGAGACACCCAAACAGTAACCGTATACATAGAGCTGAGCTAGTGCTAGTGGAGGAATCCCTGAAAAAGAAAATTTTGTGCTAACGATTTATTTTTGTCTAGAGACACCCAAACAGTAACCGTATACATAGAGCTGAGCTAGTGCTAGTGGAGGAATCCCTGAAAAAGAAAATTTTGTGCTAGCGATTTATTTTTGACAGACTGGGTGGGTGTCCCCCAAAAAGTTGACACCCGGTGCATAAGTAATACATTTTTCGAATATTTCATAATCTTGCAAATTGCAAGGATCAAAGCTGGGAGCTAAACAATGTTGCAAAAAAATTCAAAATGTATTATTCGACGAAATCGTGAATTAATTACAATCAAATTTGGTATTTTAATAAGTTATATTATAGGTCATAGGTCATAATTATAACTATATTTTACTTCCCGTCGGCAAAATTATAGGTCAAGTAAAAAGTTCGTTCGGATTTTATCTAAGAGATGGCGTTATTATCCATAGCACTAGTGTTACGTGTCGCATCATGTCATACTATACGGCGCTGAAAACGTGTTTATTCGCGCTAAAAGTTTGGCTTTGACAGTTTTTCGATTGATTTACTCAGTTCGTTGTGAGCGCTCGTCAAAGATGGACACCAACAAAGAGAAAATTCGCTATATTTTAAAATTTTTCTTCGATCAAAGCGAAAAAGCAGCCAAAGCGGCTGAAAACATTAATTTAGTTTATGGGCCCGATACTGTAAACGAACGTGTAGCACAAAAGTGGTTTGTTAGGTTCCGTTCCGGTAATTTCGATGTCAAAGATACACCACTCGTCGGGAGGCCTGTCGTCGAAAATTGCGATAAAATCATGGAAATAGTGGAAACAGACCGTCACGTGAGCACTTTTTTAATTGCTGAGGAACTAAAGATAAGCCAGAAAACGGTTTGGCACCATTTGCATTACCTTGGATTCAAAAAGAAGCTCGATGTTTGGGTGCCACACGAACTAACGCAAAAAAACATGATGGACCGAATTTCCATCTGCGAATCGCTGCTGAATCGCAATAAAATCTACCCGTTTTTGAAGCGGATTGTGACTGGCGCTGAAAAATGGGTCACTTATGACAACATCGAGCGCAAACGGTCGTGGTCAAAGCTCGGGGAAGCGGCCCAGATGGTGGCCAAGACCTGATTGACGGCCAGGAAGGTTTTGCTGTGTGTTTGGTGGGATTGGCCAAGGAATCATCTACTACGAGCTGCGCCCCTATAGCCAAACGCTCAATTCGGCCCTCTATCCAGAAGAGGCCATCTTTGATCAACAGAGGCCGAATTGTGTTCCATCAGGACAACGCCAGGTCACACACGTCTTTGGTGACGCGCCAGAAGCTCCGGAAGATCGGATGGGAGGTTTTAATGCACCCGCCTTATAGTTCGGACCTGGCACCAAGTGATTACCATCATTTCCTGTCCATGGTGAACGTGCTTAATGGTGAGAAGTTAGCCTCAAGAGAGGCCTGTGAAAATTGGCTCTCCGAGTTTTTTGCCAATAGGGACGCAGCCTTCTACGAGAGGGGTATAATGAAGTTGGCATCTCGTTGTCAACAAGTTTATGAACAAAACGGCACATATTTGACTTAAATCGGACAAATGCACACAAAGTATCATCTTTTGAAAAATCAATAAAAAATCGAACGAACTTTTTACTTTACCTAATATAATAGATCATAGTGTGTCTGTATGTCAAAAATAGGTTGAGTCGGATCAATAATTCCCCTAGTCCTCTAATACTCAATAGGAAGGTTTTCGAGCTTCCGGATGACTATACCGCATATATCGGTTAACGGTTTCAATAACGGTGTATCTTTATGCTAAAATGGGTTAAAATTTATTTGATAAAAGAGAAAGCAAAGTAATATTTAAAATGATTAAAAGATTTAATCACTGTCTGGTTCAATCGTTTATATATCAGTTAATGAAGTGGACGGTGTTTCCTGAAATGTTAGAGACGCCTTCGGGCTAACGTATTTCTCTTGTTGAATGATTTTTGAAGAAGGTCGGTTTGCGATTTTAAAAGAGTGAAAAATTCCAAACAAGAAAATTTTAAATTATTCACCAATAAAATCGATTTTACGGTGCTGACTTGTAGGCGAGTTTTTTTCGTATATTCACATTCTGTTAATGGTAGAAAATATGCGTTAGACTGGTGCCGATGTTCCTGGTAGTGTCAGAGCATATTCAACGATCTCTGAAAACTCAAAGAATGGTATGTTTTGCTTCAACAGAAATGTAAAACATTGAACCCAAGGTTTGTCAACGGATGTCTGCTTTTTGCCCTATTGATCAATTCGTTTGTCACCTATATACTGAGAAATATAAATAAATTGTTCGAATAGCTTATGTGAAGTAGTGTCTGATGCTTTTTAAATATTTTTTTCAGTGAGGAAAGTAAACGTTTTCTCAATTTTTTCCCAGTCGAGTTTATCAGTTAGCAGCACCTAATCAAATAGTTTTATATGAGCAAACTGTTCAAGATATTCTTAGCAATCACCTAATTGACATATTGAAGACAATCAAAAATGAGAAAACGAAAATTGAGGTGTAAAATGAAATGTTTGTTTCGAAATTGTTTCGCCTCTACTTCAAATTGCTTCAAGTCATAGTTTCCTTTCTTTAGGTTCACCATTTCCGCTTTTACTTGCAATAGAAAGTAATTTTGTTGGTTGGATGTTTGCAAATTGTTCATTAAATGTTGCAAATGTTCGTAAATTGCAACTGCTGGAGTATTATCGCCTTCAACTTTTTTATTGTTTCTTCGAAAATCATGGCCTAGAATTAATAAGATAATAATAAAATAATTTCTCGATTTGGGAAAATTTTCAGTTAATAAAAAAATATTTTCACCTGTTCATTAACAAAAATGAAGTGGATTATTGAAAGAATGTCAGATACATCTGGCTTTTTTGAGGGGTGAAGGAAGGCCGTCGAAATACGTTTTCAAAGGTTGGAACACTCGAATGATTTTACTCAAAGCTTCTCTCAAGCCAATGAATCGAGTTTTGCAGTAACCAACCAGTTGATCGTATTCGTCTTCACAAATCTCGCAGATTGACTTTCATGCTTCTGTGCGAATGGCGTGGATGTAAAAATTTGCGTAGATCTGAACAGCAATGCTCGCTATTTCGACATCAAGTGCATTACGAATCGCATTATGCACGATATGCGCTGTATAACACCAACTATGTTAGGTTTTGTTTTTCAAAAACATTTCCTTCACAACAAAAGTTTGAAAAATGATGAAAATGAAATGAACTTCTGTTTTTTTAAATGATTTTTATTAATAACTAACCTGAAATTGAGATTCTCATCAATTGTGTGGTACGCCCACACGCCTTCTCTCATCGATAGATTCAAATAATTTAAAAAGAAGTATTTGCTGCCAATTTGTGTTCCTTTGTCTACAAATGATTTTCAATATCATTGCCTACACTTTATTTCTTCAAATTATCGTTGAAAACACACTGGTGTTTCGACTTTTCACAATGTAATATTTATGCTTTAAATTCACAAAATTATCTTATCTATAGAATTCAATTCGGCTTTAGATCCATATTTTCTTAAGCAAATTTGCTCCATGTAAATCAATCCGCTCTAATGTACATACAGGTTGGTTGAAAAGTTTATTCTCTCACCAAGAAATAGCACTACTAGCTCCAAATTCATTCTGTCAATTAATTCTTTGTTTGCAAGTCATTTGAAGTTGACGTGTCAGTGTATTTTTTAATATGATAGATTCTTTGTTTTAAAAGGTTTTTATGAACAATTGTAAGGAGTTCTCACCTTCAAAACGCACCGTTGAATTTTGGGCTGGTGAATTTAAATGTGATCGTACTAGGCTTGAAGACGATCAACGCCAAGTTCATAATATTGACGGGATTGTGATTGCTTTTATCGCGAATTCTGCGACTTATAGCCATTTGATGATTTTCTTCGTCTGAATCTGATGAACTTGCACAAAACAACACGTTATGGTTCATTTTAGTGGCTGCAAAACTAAATTTAATAAATGTCTATATAAATTTGAATATTTTGCATGGCCGATAATATGATGTCCTGCACGCCTTATTTCGTTAGTTTCGCGAAGGTTTTTTTTTGTCATCTGAGCTGTTTTGGCTTGACGCACCATAGTAACCTGTACTGAAATTTATCTATTGCAGTTAAGTACGAGGTAAGCGAACACTTATTTAGAAAATTTAAATACATAATATTAGTATATCAAAACGTATGCATGTTCATAATCCTGCCAATGCCATCGGTGCTACCTCTTGTTAGAATGATCTTTTGATTAAGTTTTGGAATAAGACTAAATCATCAAATTAATTTCAGAGATCTTTAGAAATAAATACGAATTTAGGGGATGTGATTGATCAGTTATATTAATGTCTATAAATTTAGTAAATAATCACTCCGATATAATGATTTTGTTGGGTGATTCAACTTAGCTGTTATCTTTGGAATACCGGAATTTCACGCCATTTATCAAATTTATAATTAATTTATAATCTGTCGTAAAATAATAAGTATATTAAGTGCAATTTGGCCTTTAAATAAGGTTGTTTAGTAACTGTTAATTATTAAGCTTATAACGTAAATCGTATCAAAATTACTTGTATCAATGCTCAGATAATTCTTACGATTTAAATGGCAGATATAGAGGTTGTAGTTGCCTATATAAGTTTATCACGTGTGTGTTAGGATGCCAATTTATTCTTGTGATGTATCTTGACGTATCTTGTGTTATATCTTTTTATTTCATCTATCACCATAGATGTTCTAGGATCATTGTGGAGAGTGATATTTTTGACATACCACGTTGCGTTAGCAATGTTCCCACGACAGTCGAGTCTAAGTGACCGGAACAGACTCGGTGTTTATCCGTCAAATCGGCAGAATTCTGCCGCTATAACAACAACAACAGCAATAAGAATAAGGGTTTTTGACTGGTACCTTTGAATCACATCTATGTTGGATCTAAGTGCTCTACCCCTGTTTTGAGTGCCCTAAAACCATTCGGGTTTCAACATAGTTTTGAAGATAAGAATTTTGTTTTGCAGATTAAATTTTTACTTCAGCCAAGTAACTAATACCTACAAGTAGTTTTAATTTTGAGCTGCGTTCTGTTGGCTCTAATATGTTCACGCCAAGACAATATTTTATCCCAATGTAATCCCAGATATTTTACACAATTGGATTTTGGAATTAAAAAACTATTAAGACTCACACTGGACACTCTTCCTTTCTCAGTGTGAAAGTAATATGAGTTGCGTTTGTACCGTTTACAGAAAAGTTCCAGAACACTACTCCTGCCTTTGTCTCGTGTATGTCTGAGATTTCATCTTGCATTTCAACGTAGATGTGTGACTCAGATAAGATTTGAGGAAGAGATAGAGTGGAGTATAGGTTGTATTTCTTGATTTTATCAGTAAGTCCGAGTGCCAGATTCTGCCATTATGCGTGCTGAACGTCTGGGGAAATTGTGCAACAATTCTTCTTCTCCTCCAAACTACTAAGTATAGTTTTCCCAATGCGATGACATTGTTGCGGTTTACTGAGCATATGTCTGAAACCAAATTGATGATCTGGAATAATTGATTGTCTTTCAAGCTCTGGCAGTATTCTTCAGCGAAATATTATTTCGAGAATATTGTAAGTAGGCTTGTTGGTCTATATGAAGATAATTAATTATCCGGCTTGTTTGGCTTTGGTATCACTATAATTTTAGCACATTTCCATTGCAAGCAAAAATATTAGACATTTCTTAGAAAGGATTTGATTGGCCAAAGGTCAATATTATCATAACCTGGAGACTTTGAATTTTTGATCCGCGAAATTTCAGACTGGACCTCTTAACTTTGGCTGGTACTATTGAAGTTAAATGGCTAAAATATAGCTTTAAGGGGGTTGGCAAAAGTGTGTGCTTTGCTTAGGTTTCATCTGCACCAAGTATTGTAAGTCCCTTTAACCGGAACTCGTTTTTTTTGTATATTTTCAATCAATAATTCTTTATGTTCAGCTAACCTAGTTTTAAGCTACTTCGTGGCTTTATTAAGGTTTGTTTTGTCATTTGGATTATTCCTGCTGTTGTACCAAATCCTTCGAAGTCGCCTCTTGTCACCAGTTGACACCCGGTGCATAAGTAATACATTTTTCGAATATTTCATAATCTTGCAAATTGCAAGGATCAAAGCTGGGAGCTAAACAATGTTGCAAAAAAATTCAAAATGTATTATTCGACGAAATCGTGAATTAATTACAATCAAATTTGGTATTTTAATAAGTTATATTATAGGTCATAGGTCATAATTATAACTATATTTTACTTCCCGTCGGCAAAATTATAGGTCAAGTAAAAAGTTCGTTCGGATTTTATCTAAGAGATGGCGTTATTATCCATAGCACTAGTGTTACGTGTCGCATCATGTCATACTATACGGCGCTGAAAACGTGTTTATTCGCGCTAAAAGTTTGGCTTTGACAGTTTTTCGATTGATTTACTCAGTTCGTTGTGAGCGCTCGTCAAAGATGGACACCAACAAAGAGAAAATTCGCTATATTTTAAAATTTTTCTTCGATCAAAGCGAAAAAGCAGCCAAAGCGGCTGAAAACATTAATTTAGTTTATGGGCCCGATACTGTAAACGAACGTGTAGCACAAAAGTGGTTTGTTAGGTTCCGTTCCGGTAATTTCGATGTCAAAGATACACCACTCGTCGGGAGGCCTGTCGTCGAAAATTGCGATAAAATCATGGAAATAGTGGAAACAGACCGTCACGTGAGCACTTTTTTAATTGCTGAGGAACTAAAGATAAGCCAGAAAACGGTTTGGCACCATTTGCATTACCTTGGATTCAAAAAGAAGCTCGATGTTTGGGTGCCACACGAACTAACGCAAAAAAACATGATGGACCGAATTTCCATCTGCGAATCGCTGCTGAATCGCAATAAAATCTACCCGTTTTTGAAGCGGATTGTGACTGGCGCTGAAAAATGGGTCACTTATGACAACATCGAGCGCAAACGGTCGTGGTCAAAGCTCGGGGAAGCGGCCCAGATGGTGGCCAAGACCTGATTGACGGCCAGGAAGGTTTTGCTGTGTGTTTGGTGGGATTGGCCAAGGAATCATCTACTACGAGCTGCGCCCCTATAGCCAAACGCTCAATTCGGCCCTCTATCCAGAAGAGGCCATCTTTGATCAACAGAGGCCGAATTGTGTTCCATCAGGACAACGCCAGGTCACACACGTCTTTGGTGACGCGCCAGAAGCTCCGGAAGATCGGATGGGAGGTTTTAATGCACCCGCCTTATAGTTCGGACCTGGCACCAAGTGATTACCATCATTTCCTGTCCATGGTGAACGTGCTTAATGGTGAGAAGTTAGCCTCAAGAGAGGCCTGTGAAAATTGGCTCTCCGAGTTTTTTGCCAATAGGGACGCAGCCTTCTACGAGAGGGGTATAATGAAGTTGGCATCTCGTTGTCAACAAGTTTATGAACAAAACGGCACATATTTGACTTAAATCGGACAAATGCACACAAAGTATCATCTTTTGAAAAATCAATAAAAAATCGAACGAACTTTTTACTTTACCTAATATAATAGATCATAGTGTGTCTGTATGTCAAAAATAGGTTGAGTCGGATCAATAATTCCCCTAGTCCTCTAATACTCAATAGGAAGGTTTTCGAGCTTCCGGATGACTATACCGCATATATCGGTTAACGGTTTCAATAACGGTGTATCTTTATGCTAAAATGGGTTAAAATTTATTTGATAAAAGAGAAAGCAAAGTAATATTTAAAATGATTAAAAGATTTAATCACTGTCTGGTTCAATCGTTTATATATCAGTTAATGAAGTGGACGGTGTTTCCTGAAATGTTAGAGACGTCTTCGGGCTAACGTATTTCTCTTGTTGAATGATTTTTGAAGAAGGTCGGTTTGCGATTTTAAAAGAGTGAAAAATTCCAAACAAGAAAATTTTAAATTATTCACCAATAAAATCGATTTTACGGTGCTGACTTGTAGGCGAGTTTTTTTCGTATATTCACATTCTGTTAATGGTGGAAAATATGCGTTAGACTGGTGCCGATGTTCCTGGTAGTGTCAGAGCATATTCAACGATCTCTGAAAACTCAAAGAATGGTATGTTTTGCTTCAACAGAAATGTAAAACATTGAACCCAAGGTTTGTCAACGGATGTCTGCTTTTTGCCCTATTGATCAATTCGTTTGTCACCTATATACTGAGAAATATAAATAAATTGTTCGAATAGCTTATGTGAAGTAGTGTCTGATGCTTTTTAAATATTTTTTTCAGTGAGGAAAGTAAACGTTTTCTCAATTTTTTCCCAGTCGAGTTTATCAGTTAGCAGCACCTAATCAAATAGTTTTATATGAGCAAACTGTTCAAGATATTCTTAGCAATCACCTAATTGACATATTGAAGACAATCAAAAATGAGAAAACGAAAATTGAGGTGTAAAATGAAATGTTTGTTTCGGAATTGTTTCGCCTCTACTTCAAATTGCATCAAGTCATAGTTTCCTTTCTTTAGGTTCACCATTTCCGCTTTTACTTGCAATAGAAAGTAATTTTGTTGGTTGGATGTTTGCAAATTGTTCATTAAATGTTGCAAATGTTCGTAAATTGCAACTGCTGGAGTATTATCGCCTTCAACTTTTTTATTGTTTCTTCGAAAATCATGGCCTAGAATTAATAAGATAATAATAAAATAATTTCTCGATTTGGGAAAATTTTCAGTTAATAAAAAAATATTTTCACCTGTTCATTAACAAAAATGAAGTGGATTATTGAAAGAATGTCAGATACATCTGGCTTTTTTGAGGGGTGAAGGAAGGCCGTCGAAATACGTTTTCAAAGGTTGGAACACTCGAATGATTTTACTCAAAGCTTCTCTCAAGCCAATGAATCGAGTTTTGCAGTAACCAACCAGTTGATCGTATTCGTCTTCACAAATCTCGCAGATTGACTTTCATGCTTCTGTGCGAATGGCGTGGATGTAAAAATTTGCGTAGATCTGAACAGCAATGCTCGCTATTTCGACATCAAGTGCATTACGAATCGCATTATGCACGATATGCGCTGTATAACACCAACTATGTTAGGTTTTGTTTTTCAAAAACATTTCCTTCACAACAAAAGTTTGAAAAATGATGAAAATGAAATGAACTTCTGTTTTTTTAAATGATTTTTATTAATAACTAACCTGAAATTGAGATTCTCATCAATTGTGTGGTACGCCCACACGCCTTCTCTCATCGATAGATTCAAATAATTTAAAAAGAAGTATTTGCTGCCAATTTGTGTTCCTTTGTCTACAAATGATTTTCAATATCATTGCCTACACTTTATTTCTTCAAATTATCGTTGAAAACACACTGGTGTTTCGACTTTTCACAATGTAATATTTATGCTTTAAATTCACAAAATTATCTTATCTATAGAATTCAATTCGGCTTTAGATCCATATTTTCTTAAGCAAATTTGCTCCATGTAAATCAATCCGCTCTAATGTACATACAGGTTGGTTGAAAAGTTTATTCTCTCACCAAGAAATAGCACTACTAGCTCCAAATTCATTCTGTCAATTAATTCTTTGTTTGCAAGTCATTTGAAGTTGACGTGTCAGTGTATTTTTTAATATGATAGATTCTTTGTTTTAAAAGGTTTTTATGAACAATTGTAAGGAGTTCTCACCTTCAAAACGCACCGTTGAATTTTGGGCTGGTGAATTTAAATGTGATCGTACTAGGCTTGAAGACGATCAACGCCAAGTTCATAATATTGACGGGATTGTGATTGCTTTTATCGCGAATTCTGCGACTTATAGCCATTTGATGATTTTCTTCGTCTGAATCTGATGAACTTGCACAAAACAACACGTTATGGTTCATTTTAGTGGCTGCAAAACTAAATTTAATAAATGTCTATATAAATTTGAATATTTTGCATGGCCGATAATATGATGTCCTGCACGCCTTATTTCGTTAGTTTCGCGAAGGTTTTTTTTTGTCATCTGAGCTGTTTTGGCTTGACGCACCATAGTAACCTGTACTGAAATTTATCTATTGCAGTTAAGTACGAGGTAAGCGAACACTTATTTAGAAAATTTAAATACATAATATTAGTATATCAAAACGTATGCATGTTCATAATCCTGCCAATGCCATCGGTGCTACCTCTTGTTAGAATGATCTTTTGATTAAGTTTTGGAATAAGACTAAATCATCAAATTAATTTCAGAGATCTTTAGAAATAAATACGAATTTAGGGGATGTGATTGATCAGTTATATTAATGTCTATAAATTTAGTAAATAATCACTCCGATATAATGATTTTGTTGGGTGATTCAACTTAGCTGTTATCTTTGGAATACCGGAATTTCACGCCATTTATCAAATTTATAATTAATTTATAATCTGTCGTAAAATAATAAGTATATTAAGTGCAATTTGGCCTTTAAATAAGGTTGTTTAGTAACTGTTAATTATTAAGCTTATAACGTAAATCGTATCAAAATTACTTGTATCAATGCTCAGATAATTCTTACGATTTAAATGGCAGATATAGAGGTTGTAGTTGCCTATATAAGTTTATCACGTGTGTGTTAGGATGCCAATTTATTCTTGTGATGTATCTTGACGTATCTTGTGTTATATCTTTTTATTTCATCTATCACCATAGATGTTCTAGGATCATTGTGGAGAGTGATATTTTTGACATACCACGTTGCGTTAGCAATGTTCCCACGACAGTCGAGTCTAAGTGACCGGAACAGACTCGGTGTTTATCCGTCAAATCGGCAGAATTCTGCCGCTATAACAACAACAACAGCAATAAGAATAAGGGTTTTTGACTGGTACCTTTGAATCACATCTATGTTGGATCTAAGTGCTCTACCCCTGTTTTGAGTGCCCTAAAACCATTCGGGTTTCAACATAGTTTTGAAGATAAGAATTTTGTTTTGCAGATTAAATTTTTACTTCAGCCAAGTAACTAATACCTACAAGTAGTTTTAATTTTGAGCTGCGTTCTGTTGGCTCTAATATGTTCACGCCAAGACAATATTTTATCCCAATGTAATCCCAGATATTTTACACAATTGGATTTTGGAATTAAAAAACTATTAAGACTCACACTGGACACTCTTCCTTTCTCAGTGTGAAAGTAATATGAGTTGCGTTTGTACCGTTTACAGAAAAGTTCCAGAACACTACTCCTGCCTTTGTCTCGTGTATGTCTGAGATTTCATCTTGCATTTCAACGTAGATGTGTGACTCAGATAAGATTTGAGGAAGAGATAGAGTGGAGTATAGGTTGTATTTCTTGATTTTATCAGTAAGTCCGAGTGCCAGATTCTGCCATTATGCGTGCTGAACGTCTGGGGAAATTGTGCAACAATTCTTCTTCTCCTCCAAACTATTAAGTATAGTTTTCCCAATGCGATGACATTGTTGCGGTTTACTGAGCATATGTCTGAAACCAAATTGATGATCTGGAATAATTGATTGTCTTTCAAGCTCTGGCAGTATTCTTCAGCGAAATATTATTTCGAGAATATTGTAAGTAGGCTTGTTGGTCTATATGAAGATAATTAATTATCCGGCTTGTTTGGCTTTGGTATCACTATAATTTTAGCACATTTCCATTGCAAGCAAAAATATTAGACATTTCTTAGAAAGGATTTGATTGGCCAAAGGTCAATATTATCATAACCTGGAGACTTTGAATTTTTGATCCGCGAAATTTCAGACTGGACCTCTTAACTTTGGCTGGTACTATTGAAGTTAAATGGCTAAAATATAGCTTTAAGGGGGTTGGCAAAAGTGTGTGCTTTGCTTAGGTTTCATCTGCACCAAGTATTGTAAGTCCCTTTAACCGGAACTCGTTTTTTTTGTATATTTTCAATCAATAATTCTTTATGTTCAGCTAACCTAGTTTTAAGCTACTTCGTGGCTTTATTAAGGTTTGTTTTGTCATTTGGATTATTCCTGCTGTTGTACCAAATCCTTCGAAGTCGCCTCTTGTCACCAGTTGACACCCGGTGCATAAGTAATACATTTTTCGAATATTTCATAATCTTGCAAATTGCAAGGATCAAAGCTGGGAGCTAAACAATGTTGCAAAAAAATTCAAAATGTATTATTCGACGAAATCGTGAATTAATTACAATCAAATTTGGTATTTTAATAAGTTATATTATAGGTCATAGGTCATAATTATAACTATATTTTACTTCCCGTCGGCAAAATTATAGGTCAAGTAAAAAGTTCGTTCGGATTTTATCTAAGAGATGGCGTTATTATCCATAGCACTAGTGTTACGTGTCGCATCATGTCATACTATACGGCGCTGAAAACGTGTTTATTCGCGCTAAAAGTTTGGCTTTGACAGTTTTTCGATTGATTTACTCAGTTCGTTGTGAGCGCTCGTCAAAGATGGACACCAACAAAGAGAAAATTCGCTATATTTTACAATTTTTCTTCGATCAAAGCGAAAAAGCAGCCAAAGCGGCTGAAAACATTAATTTAGTTTATGGGCCCGATACTGTAAACGAACGTGTAGCACAAAAGTGGTTTGTTAGGTTCCGTTCCGGTAATTTCGATGTCAAAGATACACCACTCGTCGGGAGGCCTGTCGTCGAAAATTGCGATAAAATCATGGAAATAGTGGAAACAGACCGTCACGTGAGCACTTTTTTAATTGCTGAGGAACTAAAGATAAGCCAGAAAACGGTTTGGCACCATTTGCATTACCTTGGATTCAAAAAGCAGCTCGATGTTTGGGTGCCACACGAACTAACGCAAAAAAACATGATGGACCGAATTTCCATCTGCGAATCGCTGCTGAATCGCAATAAAATCTACCCGTTTTTGAAGCGGATTGTGACTGGCGCTGAAAAATGGGTCACTTATGACAACATCGAGCGCAAACGGTCGTGGTCAAAGCTCGGGGAAGCGGCCCAGATGGTGGCCAAGACCTGATTGACGGCCAGGAAGGTTTTGCTGTGTGTTTGGTGGGATTGGCCAAGGAATCATCTACTACGAGCTGCGCCCCTATAGCCAAACGCTCAATTCGGCCCTCTATCCAGAAGAGGCCATCTTTGATCAACAGAGGCCGAATTGTGTTCCATCAGGACAACGCCAGGTCACACACGTCTTTGGTGACGCGCCAGAAGCTCCGGAAGATCGGATGGGAGGTTTTAATGCACCCGCCTTATAGTTCGGACCTGGCACCAAGTGATTACCATCATTTCCTGTCCATGGTGAACGTGCTTAATGGTGAGAAGTTAGCCTCAAGAGAGGCCTGTGAAAATTGGCTCTCCGAGTTTTTTGCCAATAGGGACGCAGCCTTCTACGAGAGGGGTATAATGAAGTTGGCATCTCGTTGTCAACAAGTTTATGAACAAAACGGCACATATTTGACTTAAATCGGACAAATGCACACAAAGTATCATCTTTTGAAAAATCAATAAAAAATCGAACGAACTTTTTACTTTACCTAATATAATAGATCATAGTGTGTCTGTATGTCAAAAATAGGTTGAGTCGGATCAATAATTCCCCTAGTCCTCTAATACTCAATAGGAAGGTTTTCGAGCTTCCGGATGACTATACCGCATATATCGGTTAACGGTTTCAATAACGGTGTATCTTTATGCTAAAATGGGTTAAAATTTATTTGATAAAAGAGAAAGCAAAGTAATATTTAAAATGATTAAAAGATTTAATCACTGTCTGGTTCAATCGTTTATATATCAGTTAATGAAGTGGACGGTGTTTCCTGAAATGTTAGAGACGTCTTCGGGCTAACGTATTTCTCTTGTTGAATGATTTTTGAAGAAGGTCGGTTTGCGATTTTAAAAGAGTGAAAAATTCCAAACAAGAAAATTTTAAATTATTCACCAATAAAATCGATTTTACGGTGCTGACTTGTAGGCGAGTTTTTTTCGTATATTCACATTCTGTTAATGGTGGAAAATATGCGTTAGACTGGTGCCGATGTTCCTGGTAGTGTCAGAGCATATTCAACGATCTCTGAAAACTCAAAGAATGGTATGTTTTGCTTCAACAGAAATGTAAAACATTGAACCCAAGGTTTGTCAACGGATGTCTGCTTTTTGCCCTATTGATCAATTCGTTTGTCACCTATATACTGAGAAATATAAATAAATTGTTCGAATAGCTTATGTGAAGTAGTGTCTGATGCTTTTTAAATATTTTTTTCAGTGAGGAAAGTAAACGTTTTCTCAATTTTTTCCCAGTCGAGTTTATCAGTTAGCAGCACCTAATCAAATAGTTTTATATGAGCAAACTGTTCAAGATATTCTTAGCAATCACCTAATTGACATATTGAAGACAATCAAAAATGAGAAAACGAAAATTGAGGTGTAAAATGAAATGTTTGTTTCGGAATTGTTTCGCCTCTACTTCAAATTGCATCAAGTCATAGTTTCCTTTCTTTAGGTTCACCATTTCCGCTTTTACTTGCAATAGAAAGTAATTTTGTTGGTTGGATGTTTGCAAATTGTTCATTAAATGTTGCAAATGTTCGTAAATTGCAACTGCTGGAGTATTATCGCCTTCAACTTTTTTATTGTTTCTTCGAAAATCATGGCCTAGAATTAATAAGATAATAATAAAATAATTTCTCGATTTGGGAAAATTTTCAGTTAATAAAAAAATATTTTCACCTGTTCATTAACAAAAATGAAGTGGATTATTGAAAGAATGTCAGATACATCTGGCTTTTTTGAGGGGTGAAGGAAGGCCGTCGAAATACGTTTTCAAAGGTTGGAACACTCGAATGATTTTACTCAAAGCTTCTCTCAAGCCAATGAATCGAGTTTTGCAGTAACCAACCAGTTGATCGTATTCGTCTTCACAAATCTCGCAGATTGACTTTCATGCTTCTGTGCGAATGGCGTGGATGTAAAAATTTGCGTAGATCTGAACAGCAATGCTCGCTATTTCGACATCAAGTGCATTACGAATCGCATTATGCACGATATGCGCTGTATAACACCAACTATGTTAGGTTTTGTTTTTCAAAAACATTTCCTTCACAACAAAAGTTTGAAAAATGATGAAAATGAAATGAACTTCTGTTTTTTTAAATGATTTTTATTAATAACTAACCTGAAATTGAGATTCTCATCAATTGTGTGGTACGCCCACACGCCTTCTCTCATCGATAGATTTAAATAATTTAAAAAGAAGTATTTGCTGCCAATTTGTGTTCCTTTGTCTACAAATGATTTTCAATATCATTGCCTACACTTTATTTCTTCAAATTATCGTTGAAAACACACTGGTGTTTCGACTTTTCACAATGTAATATTTATGCTTTAAATTCACAAAATTATCTTATCTATAGAATTCAATTCGGCTTTAGATCCATATTTTCTTAAGCAAATTTGCTCCATGTAAATCAATCCGCTCTAATGTACATACAGGTTGGTTGAAAAGTTTATTCTCTCACCAAGAAATAGCACTACTAGCTCCAAATTCATTCTGTCAATTAATTCTTTGTTTGCAAGTCATTTGAAGTTGACGTGTCAGTGTATTTTTTAATATGATAGATTCTTTGTTTTAAAAGGTTTTTATGAACAATTGTAAGGAGTTCTCACCTTCAAAACGCACCGTTGAATTTTGGGCTGGTGAATTTAAATGTGATCGTACTAGGCTTGAAGACGATCAACGCCAAGTTCATAATATTGACGGGATTGTGATTGCTTTTATCGCGAATTCTGCGACTTATAGCCATTTGATGATTTTCTTCGTCTGAATCTGATGAACTTGCACAAAACAACACGTTATGGTTCATTTTAGTGGCTGCAAAACTAAATTTAATAAATGTCTATATAAATTTGAATATTTTGCATGGCCGATAATATGATGTCCTGCACGCCTTATTTCGTTAGTTTCGCGAAGGTTTTTTTTTGTCATCTGAGCTGTTTTGGCTTGACGCACCATAGTAACCTGTACTGAAATTTATCTATTGCAGTTAAGTACGAGGTAAGCGAACACTTATTTAGAAAATTTAAATACATAATATTAGTATATCAAAACGTATGCATGTTCATAATCCTGCCAATGCCATCGGTGCTACCTCTTGTTAGAATGATCTTTTGATTAAGTTTTGGAATAAGACTAAATCATCAAATTAATTTCAGAGATCTTTAGAAATAAATACGAATTTAGGGGATGTGATTGATCAGTTATATTAATGTCTATAAATTTAGTAAATAATCACTCCGATATAATGATTTTGTTGGGTGATTCAACTTAGCTGTTATCTTTGGAATACCGGAATTTCACGCCATTTATCAAATTTATAATTAATTTATAATCTGTCGTAAAATAATAAGTATATTAAGTGCAATTTGGCCTTTAAATAAGGTTGTTTAGTAACTGTTAATTATTAAGCTTATAACGTAAATCGTATCAAAATTACTTGTATCAATGCTCAGATAATTCTTACGATTTAAATGGCAGATATAGAGGTTGTAGTTGCCTATATAAGTTTATCACGTGTGTGTTAGGATGCCAATTTATTCTTGTGATGTATCTTGACGTATCTTGTGTTATATCTTTTTATTTCATCTATCACCATAGATGTTCTAGGATCATTGTGGAGAGTGATATTTTTGACATACCACGTTGCGTTAGCAATGTTCCCACGACAGTCGAGTCTAAGTGACCGGAACAGACTCGGTGTTTATCCGTCAAATCGGCAGAATTCTGCCGCTATAACAACAACAACAGCAATAAGAATAAGGGTTTTTGACTGGTACCTTTGAATCACATCTATGTTGGATCTAAGTGCTCTACCCCTGTTTTGAGTGCCCTAAAACCATTCGGGTTTCAACATAGTTTTGAAGATAAGAATTTTGTTTTGCAGATTAAATTTTTACTTCAGCCAAGTAACTAATACCTACAAGTAGTTTTAATTTTGAGCTGCGTTCTGTTGGCTCTAATATGTTCACGCCAAGACAATATTTTATCCCAATGTAATCCCAGATATTTTACACAATTGGATTTTGGAATTAAAAAACTATTAAGACTCACACTGGACACTCTTCCTTTCTCAGTGTGAAAGTAATATGAGTTGCGTTTGTACCGTTTACAGAAAAGTTCCAGAACACTACTCCTGCCTTTGTCTCGTGTATGTCTGAGATTTCATCTTGCATTTCAACGTAGATGTGTGACTCAGATAAGATTTGAGGAAGAGATAGAGTGGAGTATAGGTTGTATTTCTTGATTTTATCAGTAAGTCCGAGTGCCAGATTCTGCCATTATGCGTGCTGAACGTCTGGGGAAATTGTGCAACAATTCTTCTTCTCCTCCAAACTACTAAGTATAGTTTTCCCAATGCGATGACATTGTTGCGGTTTACTGAGCATATGTCTGAAACCAAATTGATGATCTGGAATAATTGATTGTCTTTCAAGCTCTGGCAGTATTCTTCAGCGAAATATTATTTCGAGAATATTGTAAGTAGGCTTGTTGGTCTATATGAAGATAATTAATTATCCGGCTTGTTTGGCTTTGGTATCACTATAATTTTAGCACATTTCCATTGCAAGCAAAAATATTAGACATTTCTTAGAAAGGATTTGATTGGCCAAAGGTCAATATTATCATAACCTGGAGACTTTGAATTTTTGATCCGCGAAATTTCAGACTGGACCTCTTAACTTTGGCTGGTACTATTGAAGTTAAATGGCTAAAATATAGCTTTAAGGGGGTTGGCAAAAGTGTGTGCTTTGCTTAGGTTTCATCTGCACCAAGTATTGTAAGTCCCTTTAACCGGAACTCGTTTTTTTTGTATATTTTCAATCAATAATTCTTTATGTTCAGCTAACCTAGTTTTAAGCTACTTCGTGGCTTTATTAAGGTTTGTTTTGTCATTTGGATTATTCCTGCTGTTGTACCAAATCCTTCGAAGTCGCCTCTTGTCACCAGTTGACACCCGGTGCATAAGTAATACATTTTTCGAATATTTCATAATCTTGCAAATTGCAAGGATCAAAGCTGGGAGCTAAACAATGTTGCAAAAAAATTCAAAATGTATTATTCGACGAAATCGTGAATTAATTACAATCAAATTTGGTATTTTAATAAGTTATATTATAGGTCATAGGTCATAATTATAACTATATTTTACTTCCCGTCGGCAAAATTATAGGTCAAGTAAAAAGTTCGTTCGGATTTTATCTAAGAGATGGCGTTATTATCCATAGCACTAGTGTTACGTGTCGCATCATGTCATACTATACGGCGCTGAAAACGTGTTTATTCGCGCTAAAAGTTTGGCTTTGACAGTTTTTCGATTGATTTACTCAGTTCGTTGTGAGCGCTCGTCAAAGATGGACACCAACAAAGAGAAAATTCGCTATATTTTACAATTTTTCTTCGATCAAAGCGAAAAAGCAGCCAAAGCGGCTGAAAACATTAATTTAGTTTATGGGCCCGATACTGTAAACGAACGTGTAGCACAAAAGTGGTTTGTTAGGTTCCGTTCCGGTAATTTCGATGTCAAAGATACACCACTCGTCGGGAGGCCTGTCGTCGAAAATTGCGATAAAATCATGGAAATAGTGGAAACAGACCGTCACGTGAGCACTTTTTTAATTGCTGAGGAACTAAAGATAAGCCAGAAAACGGTTTGGCACCATTTGCATTACCTTGGATTCAAAAAGAAGCTCGATGTTTGGGTGCCACACGAACTAACGCAAAAAAACATGATGGACCGAATTTCCATCTGCGAATCGCTGCTGAATCGCAATAAAATCTACCCGTTTTTGAAGCGGATTGTGACTGGCGCTGAAAAATGGGTCACTTATGACAACATCGAGCGCAAACGGTCGTGGTCAAAGCTCGGGGAAGCGGCCCAGATGGTGGCCAAGACCTGATTGACGGCCAGGAAGGTTTTGCTGTGTGTTTGGTGGGATTGGCCAAGGAATCATCTACTACGAGCTGCGCCCCTATAGCCAAACGCTCAATTCGGCCCTCTATCCAGAAGAGGCCATCTTTGATCAACAGAGGCCGAATTGTGTTCCATCAGGACAACGCCAGGTCACACACGTCTTTGGTGACGCGCCAGAAGCTCCGGAAGATCGGATGGGAGGTTTTAATGCACCCGCCTTATAGTTCGGACCTGGCACCAAGTGATTACCATCATTTCCTGTCCATGGTGAACGTGCTTAATGGTGAGAAGTTAGCCTCAAGAGAGGCCTGTGAAAATTGGCTCTCCGAGTTTTTTGCCAATAGGGACGCAGCCTTCTACGAGAGGGGTATAATGAAGTTGGCATCTCGTTGTCAACAAGTTTATGAACAAAACGGCACATATTTGACTTAAATCGGACAAATGCACACAAAGTATCATCTTTTGAAAAATCAATAAAAAATCGAACGAACTTTTTACTTTACCTAATATAATAGATCATAGTGTGTCTGTATGTCAAAAATAGGTTGAGTCGGATCAATAATTCCCCTAGTCCTCTAATACTCAATAGGAAGGTTTTCGAGCTTCCGGATGACTATACCGCATATATCGGTTAACGGTTTCAATAACGGTGTATCTTTATGCTAAAATGGGTTAAAATTTATTTGATAAAAGAGAAAGCAAAGTAATATTTAAAATGATTAAAAGATTTAATCACTGTCTGGTTCAATCGTTTATATATCAGTTAATGAAGTGGACGGTGTTTCCTGAAATGTTAGAGACGTCTTCGGGCTAACGTATTTCTCTTGTTGAATGATTTTTGAAGAAGGTCGGTTTGCGATTTTAAAAGAGTGAAAAATTCCAAACAAGAAAATTTTAAATTATTCACCAATAAAATCGATTTTACGGTGCTGACTTGTAGGCGAGTTTTTTTCGTATATTCACATTCTGTTAATGGTGGAAAATATGCGTTAGACTGGTGCCGATGTTCCTGGTAGTGTCAGAGCATATTCAACGATCTCTGAAAACTCAAAGAATGGTATGTTTTGCTTCAACAGAAATGTAAAACATTGAACCCAAGGTTTGTCAACGGATGTCTGCTTTTTGCCCTATTGATCAATTCGTTTGTCACCTATATACTGAGAAATATAAATAAATTGTTCGAATAGCTTATGTGAAGTAGTGTCTGATGCTTTTTAAATATTTTTTTCAGTGAGGAAAGTAAACGTTTTCTCAATTTTTTCCCAGTCGAGTTTATCAGTTAGCAGCACCTAATCAAATAGTTTTATATGAGCAAACTGTTCAAGATATTCTTAGCAATCACCTAATTGACATATTGAAGACAATCAAAAATGAGAAAACGAAAATTGAGGTGTAAAATGAAATGTTTGTTTCGGAATTGTTTCGCCTCTACTTCAAATTGCATCAAGTCATAGTTTCCTTTCTTTAGGTTCACCATTTCCGCTTTTACTTGCAATAGAAAGTAATTTTGTTGGTTGGATGTTTGCAAATTGTTCATTAAATGTTGCAAATGTTCGTAAATTGCAACTGCTGGAGTATTATCGCCTTCAACTTTTTTATTGTTTCTTCGAAAATCATGGCCTAGAATTAATAAGATAATAATAAAATAATTTCTCGATTTGGGAAAATTTTCAGTTAATAAAAAAATATTTTCACCTGTTCATTAACAAAAATGAAGTGGATTATTGAAAGAATGTCAGATACATCTGGCTTTTTTGAGGGGTGAAGGAAGGCCGTCGAAATACGTTTTCAAAGGTTGGAACACTCGAATGATTTTACTCAAAGCTTCTCTCAAGCCAATGAATCGAGTTTTGCAGTAACCAACCAGTTGATCGTATTCGTCTTCACAAATCTCGCAGATTGACTTTCATGCTTCTGTGCGAATGGCGTGGATGTAAAAATTTGCGTAGATCTGAACAGCAATGCTCGCTATTTCGACATCAAGTGCATTACGAATCGCATTATGCACGATATGCGCTGTATAACACCAACTATGTTAGGTTTTGTTTTTCAAAAACATTTCCTTCACAACAAAAGTTTGAAAAATGATGAAAATGAAATGAACTTCTGTTTTTTTAAATGATTTTTATTAATAAATAACCTGAAATTGAGATTCTCATCAATTGTGTGGTACGCCCACACGCCTTCTCTCATCGATAGATTCAAATAATTTAAAAAGAAGTATTTGCTGCCAATTTGTGTTCCTTTGTCTACAAATGATTTTCAATATCATTGCCTACACTTTATTTCTTCAAATTATCGTTGAAAACACACTGGTGTTTCGACTTTTCACAATGTAATATTTATGCTTTAAATTCACAAAATTATCTTATCTATAGAATTCAATTCGGCTTTAGATCCATATTTTCTTAAGCAAATTTGCTCCATGTAAATCAATCCGCTCTAATGTACATACAGGTTGGTTGAAAAGTTTATTCTCTCACCAAGAAATAGCACTACTAGCTCCAAATTCATTCTGTCAATTAATTCTTTGTTTGCAAGTCATTTGAAGTTGACGTGTCAGTGTATTTTTTAATATGATAGATTCTTTGTTTTAAAAGGTTTTTATGAACAATTGTAAGGAGTTCTCACCTTCAAAACGCACCGTTGAATTTTGGGCTGGTGAATTTAAATGTGATCGTACTAGGCTTGAAGACGATCAACGCCAAGTTCATAATATTGACGGGATTGTGATTGCTTTTATCGCGAATTCTGCGACTTATAGCCATTTGATGATTTTCTTCGTCTGAATCTGATGAACTTGCACAAAACAACACGTTATGGTTCATTTTAGTGGCTGCAAAACTAAATTTAATAAATGTCTATATAAATTTGAATATTTTGCATGGCCGATAATATGATGTCCTGCACGCCTTATTTCGTTAGTTTCGCGAAGGTTTTTTTTTGTCATCTGAGCTGTTTTGGCTTGACGCACCATAGTAACCTGTACTGAAATTTATCTATTGCAGTTAAGTACGAGGTAAGCGAACACTTATTTAGAAAATTTAAATACATAATATTAGTATATCAAAACGTATGCATGTTCATAATCCTGCCAATGCCATCGGTGCTACCTCTTGTTAGAATGATCTTTTGATTAAGTTTTGGAATAAGACTAAATCATCAAATTAATTTCAGAGATCTTTAGAAATAAATACGAATTTAGGGGATGTGATTGATCAGTTATATTAATGTCTATAAATTTAGTAAATAATCACTCCGATATAATGATTTTGTTGGGTGATTCAACTTAGCTGTTATCTTTGGAATACCGGAATTTCACGCCATTTATCAAATTTATAATTAATTTATAATCTGTCGTAAAATAATAAGTATATTAAGTGCAATTTGGCCTTTAAATAAGGTTGTTTAGTAACTGTTAATTATTAAGCTTATAACGTAAATCGTATCAAAATTACTTGTATCAATGCTCAGATAATTCTTACGATTTAAATGGCAGATATAGAGGTTGTAGTTGCCTATATAAGTTTATCACGTGTGTGTTAGGATGCCAATTTATTCTTGTGATGTATCTTGACGTATCTTGTGTTATATCTTTTTATTTCATCTATCACCATAGATGTTCTAGGATCATTGTGGAGAGTGATATTTTTGACATACCACGTTGCGTTAGCAATGTTCCCACGACAGTCGAGTCTAAGTGACCGGAACAGACTCGGTGTTTATCCGTCAAATCGGCAGAATTCTGCCGCTATAACAACAACAACAGCAATAAGAATAAGGGTTTTTGACTGGTACCTTTGAATCACATCTATGTTGGATCTAAGTGCTCTACCCCTGTTTTGAGTGCCCTAAAACCATTCGGGTTTCAACATAGTTTTGAAGATAAGAATTTTGTTTTGCAGATTAAATTTTTACTTCAGCCAAGTAACTAATACCTACAAGTAGTTTTAATTTTGAGCTGCGTTCTGTTGGCTCTAATATGTTCACGCCCAGACAATATTTTATCCCAATGTAATCCCAGATATTTTACACAATTGGATTTTGGAATTAAAAAACTATTAAGACTCACACTGGACACTCTTCCTTTCTCAGTGTGAAAGTAATATGAGTTGCGTTTGTACCGTTTACAGAAAAGTTCCAGAACACTACTCCTGCCTTTGTCTCGTGTATGTCTGAGATTTCATCTTGCATTTCAACGTAGATGTGTGACTCAGATAAGATTTGAGGAAGAGATAGAGTGGAGTATAGGTTGTATTTCTTGATTTTATCAGTAAGTCCGAGTGCCAGATTCTGCCATTATGCGTGCTGAACGTCTGGGGAAATTGTGCAACAATTCTTCTTCTCCTCCAAACTACTAAGTATAGTTTTCCCAATGCGATGACATTGTTGCGGTTTACTGAGCATATGTCTGAAACCAAATTGATGATCTGGAATAATTGATTGTCTTTCAAGCTCTGGCAGTATTCTTCAGCGAAATATTATTTCGAGAATATTGTAAGTAGGCTTGTTGGTCTATATGAAGATAATTAATTATCCGGCTTGTTTGGCTTTGGTATCACTATAATTTTAGCACATTTCCATTGCAAGCAAAAATATTAGACATTTCTTAGAAAGGATTTGATTGGCCAAAGGTCAATATTATCATAACCTGGAGACTTTGAATTTTTGATCCGCGAAATTTCAGACTGGACCTCTTAACTTTGGCTGGTACTATTGAAGTTAAATGGCTAAAATATAGCTTTAAGGGGGTTGGCAAAAGTGTGTGCTTTGCTTAGGTTTCATCTGCACCAAGTATTGTAAGTCCCTTTAACCGGAACTCGTTTTTTTTGTATATTTTCAATCAATAATTCTTTATGTTCAGCTAACCTAGTTTTAAGCTACTTCGTGGCTTTATTAAGGTTTGTTTTGTCATTTGGATTATTCCTGCTGTTGTACCAAATCCTTCGAAGTCGCCTCTTGTCCTTAACGTTCAGAGACGTCATCAGAATCTAGTTGTATGTTTTTATGTGTTCGAGAAGTTTTATTGCTATAGTTAGTTGAGACGGCTTCATGTATTTTGTAAGTAAATATCTCTTTTAAATATAAAATAATCATTGTTCGGTCTCACTAAAATAGTAACAAAGTATTGTAAACTCTACTGGCACCTTCTATATGTCGACTAGTGCGTTAGAATCTTCTATCTGCTATCCTTTATCGACTTCCAGTAAAAATTTCATGACATTTCATCTAATGGAAGTGAAGTTATTGAGTTTTAAGTGTCAGTATGTTTTTATCATCGGTGCGAAAATTAGAACAAAGAGCCAACATTAAATTTTGTTTTAAAATTGGTAAAACTTTTACCGAAACATTTTAATTGATGAAACAAGTTTATGGCGATGATTGCTTATCCCGTAGCAGAGTGCACGAGTGGTTTCAATGTTTTTAAAATGGTCGTGAAGACATAAATGAGAAATGAGCCGAAACCCAAAAAATCGCGCCTGGAGAAATCAAAAGTGAAGACAATGCTGATTTGTTTTTATGATTCCAAGGGTATTGTCCACAAAGAATTTGTTCCACCCGGCCAAAACGTTAATGCGGTATTTTACTTTGGAGTTTTGAAGCGTTTGGTGCGCCGTATTCGACGTGTTCGGCCCGAATATCGCGAAGATGGAAGTTGGTTTTCACACATCACAATCACATTTTAACAATCAACCACTCCCCTTATACACCTGATATGGCACCGTGCGACTTCTACCTTTTCGTAAAAACACATTTGCCGATGAAAGGAAAGCGTTATGCAGACGTGGAGGCCATTCAAAAGGCCTGCACCGGCATACTGGTGGTCATACCGGGCAACGAGCTAAAACACTCGTTTGACATGCTTTTGGACCGTGTAAAAAGCTGTATAAAAGCAGAAGGAGACTATTTTGAATAAAATTAATTGACTTTGCCGATAAAACCATTAAGTTTCTAGTTTTTAAAAGTCCTGTTTACTTTAGAACGCACCTTGTAGGTATAAATTTACACATCTGAAATGAATATCATAGGATAAGCATTTTGTAATTTTAAAACCGTATAAATTTAAGTCAGAATCAAATAGTTTATTAGTATTAATTTACTAGATTGCTGTAAAATAAATTCTCCAAAGGGGTGTTAAAAAAAAAAGCATATCTCTATTGGATTCAAGTCGGGCTAGAAAAAGTTTTGTGTCGGATATCTTATTGCTGCTTCTGAGCAGTGAGTAAAGCAGGTAAATTAAAATAATTAATCGTAATTATTAATTATTTCGAGCAGTTTAGCGTGAATAACAGCAAAATCAATCAAATCTTACTGAGATCTGTGGGGCAGTAAGAGGGACATCCATTTTTTCCCATAATATATTTACATAGTTCGAAACCTTTGGGGTTAGTGATTAGTAAGACCAGATCCCCACCATGGATGTTTGGCATTGAAAATGATTGTTTACTTATGTTGACACGCGGAGGTAGATATAGTGGGGTTATGATAATCCCTCCATTAACGCTTGTGATTTCTACAGATGCATACATATATATTCATTTATATTTATATCAAAACAATTTTGAGTTTCTTATTTTTATTCTTATTCGCCACTATCCAAAGTATTTTTATTATTCTATGCATATTTGCATATTACATACAAAAAATAAATCACAAAATTAAAATTTCTAAACGAATCGCATATATTTCTTTGAAACCGAGCGCTCTTACGAGTATTATGTGTCACACTTTTATTCAAATGTATTAATCTTATTTGTGCTTTGTGTATGCTTCTAAACGTCATTGCTTTCTCGAAGAGAGAAATTTTTTAGCAATACAAGGCAAAGTTTTCTCACTGGAGACTCCGCTGCTTGCTTGCTTTGATACTGTACGGCTACATGTTTTTTCAATCAAACATTATTCTTGTATTTTCAAATGTTATCAGAAAAAATATATTTTTAGACCAAGTCTCTTCCTAAAGGATGTCTTGAACACATTCTTTTTGATTTCTAAGGATTCTGCCTACTTTGGATGATATATTTATACAAACTGTTCTTTTTGCAGTCAAATAATGCTCAAATCTAGCATCACATACTTTTCAAAAGTTGGGAATGTTTTGTTGTCAGCTGATGCAAGTATGAAACAATTTAATTTTCTCCTCTTTAGTAAAGCTGAAATATGAAAACTCTTAATTTGTAATAAAAACATATTTAATATTATATTCCTGTAACGGGATGACACTTTTTCTATTAGTTGAAAAATACATAAATATTTTCTTAAAAAATAATAAAATGGAAGAACGCCAACACGAAGCGTCAACATACGAGAATTGCAAAACTATCAATAGTTTAGTCTGACCACTCGATAGTATAAAAAAATACTATTAATAGTTTTCCCCTTGAAATCTACTTACTTTTCGCTGGTTTAAATTAAGAGACCTTGGCTTTGTACACTTCATTTTTTTGAAATAATCTTTGGGTTTATTTATAAAACAAAACTAGAACAATAACGGAAAACACAAAAAAGTTTCATAAAATTACATATAAGATTTCTCATGTTACTATATAAACTGCTCTGAGAGCTGACTTGTTATAAAAAGGTAAATATTTTCATACATTTACTAATGTAATATGAGATCAAGAAAAGTTTACTTAAAATACGTTACTTACTTACGTACGAGTACTTTATTCCTCAATAAATCACTTATTTTTGTTAAAAAATTCTTAATTTCAGCTTCATGTATGAATAACTGTGGTTATGTGCAGCCAGTATTTCAGAACATTCGAAATTCTTACCTAATTGTAATTATTTCCGCAACATTCCTTCTAACGCATCCAAAACCTCATTAATGTGTTAAAAATTGTTAAATTTAATAATTTATATATTATTAGAATGAAATGAAAGAAAGGTTAAGGTTTCGATGAGTTCCTTATGGCCCAATGTGTTGACAATTGTAACCGAAACTCTTGTGTACGTATGATTAATTAATCCCTTTCTTACTCATTGGGCTTATGAGTAGCACGATGTGTATGTCTAGTTACCATCAATGTATTGGAGTTTCCGTAGCCGTGACTTACTGAGATGTTATTTAAAATTAGACTTCAAATTTGGTATTTCAAGACTATATTACATACATACATTATTATGTAACTTTGTTAAGTGAAATTTTGCAATATTGTAAAAATTGTTGATAAGTTTAGTTAAGGCACAAACCATCGATAGTTAAAATAAACTATCGATAGTGAGACGAAAATAAAACTATGATACCCTTTTGCAGTTCCACAATATAAGTAAAAGTCTGAACATTTATGTTTTTTTAATTAAAATAAAGTAAATCAATAATTAGTTAAAGATAATTTTAAAGTTTCACATGGCACATGTTAAAAATGTGTAAATTTTTTATTCACATTTAGTTTTAATTTTTTTTCTGCAGCATCTCAGGAAACGCTAATTCCGCAAATTTTTTTTTTTACATAATTGGTTTATGATATTGTGATATGTGTATATTACTGACGTATATAAATTTGTTGAGATAGACCTTTGAATTTTTCAGGCAACTTCTGACAATATATTACCGGCTAATTTAAATAATAAACAAATTTGCGACGAAATTATTCGAAAGTGTTCACCATCTCGTCGCCTGGAATCACGAGAACTTTCAAAAATACTTATTCAACCGCATATTAGGGTAAGTTAATAAAGTACATAAACATAATTTCTACATTAATAATAAATACGATTATTTCCGTCTTATAAGGTAAATAGTTTTTTGTTTTAAGATATTCTAGAATCAGTGTTCAGATCTTGAAGTGAGGCGACTATCGTACCAGTAGCGTAGAATTATCGTACATGAAACGAAATTATCGTACTTTTAAAAAGAATGAATATAATTATTAAATAAATCTTATTCAATGTAAAATTAATATTCTTACATACGCTCTTTAGTTAATTACTTAAAAACTATTGCTCTGAAATAAAATAATATTTATATATTCCAGTTACAGTTTTTTTTCGAATTACTATTTTAAATCTTCAACGCAAGCACGTTAGCTCAATACAATAAGAAGAATAACAGCCAACATTCGAACACAAAATATGCAAAGTCTGTGAAGTCTGAACATAATCGAAATCAAACCGCAATATCGATATTATTTGTTCGTTGAACGAACCAGTAGATGGCGTTGTGAGCAAAAAGACGGAAAAAATATATGCTAGCAGTAAGAGCCAAGAGCTCGCGCCTTCTCCTCTTTTTTCCTATAAAAAAAAATCGCCTAATTGTCTGCGAGGGTAGAAATAAGATACAGTTTTAATGCATCATAATGAAAATTATCGTACAATCTGCGTACGATAATGATATCATATCGTACATCGTACAAATGAAATTATCGCATATGTACGATAATTATCGTACGGTTGCGATCACTGTCTAGAATGTCTAAAAGTTATTACGCGCATACAATTTTTATTTCATCATGTTCATGTTGCTTTAGTTTTGTTTGTTCAAAGCTCAAAAATTTTTTTGTCAGTGCTAAGTTTAAAATTTTTATTTAAAAGCCAGTTTAAATTTGCTGCTATAAATTTCATGCTAGTTATTTTGGTGGTTATATCGCACACTAAATACAAAAAAGTCACAACTCAAAAACTTTCAAAATCGATTTTTCTCCATCTATCAATTTGTAATACACTTATCTAACTTAGCTGTAATATTGTGGTAATTGCATCGTTTGCCTCGCTTTTGCAGTATCAACTAAAGAGTACTTTTTGCAGTTGTATAACTTTTGTTGAAAAAAATTTCCGGTATATTTAGCAAAGCGGTGTCTCTCTATCTGAAAAAAGTGAGTTTAATCATCTGTGTTATTTTAAATGTGTCGCTGTTAAACCAGAAAATCAACAATACGTGAGTAAGACGCTTTTGCTTCTGCTGAACACCTGCCATTTTTCGAGTTGTGGCGATTTTGTATTTAGAGTGCTAGATATTACTTTGAAACCAGGCTCGGTTACAGCGGCCCAAACCATTAATTGTGGTGGGTATTGCCTCTTGGTGGGCAACCGATGACTCAAATTTTCATATGAATTTTTTAATATGCGTCGGATGCTGAGGTCGGATATTTTCAGATCTTTAGCCAATTGATTGGCACTTCGTCGTGGATTTAGCTCAAGTCGCTTCTTCACTTTTAGTATCATATCACGTTGCAGTCTTTTGATGACCAAATCCATGGCGTCTTGCGGTTCTACCATTTATATTATAACGAGTTATGGTGCGATAAATAAAAACTTTATTTACATTAAGTTGTTCGAGCTCATGAACAATCGCTGGCTGTGATTTTCCAGCTGAATATAAAGCAATTACATTATTACCTTTCAATTCCACCGCTCTTCATCACTTTTTTTCGCGATAACTTTTGACAAATAGGTTTTTGTATGCTTGTAAACAATACTCCGTACTGTCATTAGCCACTTTATAGAAAGCTAATAGCTGCGCCACAGCTGTGCGAACGATCTGAAGTTGTTTACACTTCGAGTGCCGAACCTGTATATATATGGTATTTCTTCTTGACGGCCCATTATCGGTCTGTTGTATATGAAACAACTGGACAGGCTCTAGAATGGGTAATTTTCGATAATGGTTCGGTTATCGTTTTATTTAAATTTTGAATTAATTCAAAAAAGTCAAAAGTATCCTAGAAAAGGAGATAAGAGAAAAACATGCTATGTTGAGAGAGCGAACGCACATTATGAGTGTTAGAGTGAAGGAAAATGGAATAAACCGTTACATTATATACTTTTGTAAACCTAACTGGGTCGGCTTAACTGTAGGTGACGTAACTATTGGCGAACGTCAATTCCGTAAGGGGATCGCAGTCGCAGTGTTCAAAGCAAAAAGTGAGTTTTTATTTTTCGCAGGATGTGTTTTGTTTTTGTTATAATCGAATACATATATTACTGCTTGCATTAGGGGCTAATTTCGATTAGTAGTTTGTTTTTGACAATTGAAAAGAATAGTCACGTTTTTGTGTGCTCTTCGATTTTTGATTTTCGATTTTTAGTGAATGACGTCAACAACGATCCGGGTTTGCTCAAACGGGTCATAGCTGGTGACGAAACGAGGCTACAAGTATATGGTTATGATGTCGAAACCAAAGCCCAATTATCCCAGTGGATGCTGCCAGATGAGCCAAGACCGAAAAACGCACGCAAAGGTCTACCAACTGTGAAGGTTTTGTTCGCTGTTTTCTTTGATTACAATGGTGTGCATCATGAGTTCCTGCCAAAAGGGAATACTAAAAGGAAGTTATGCAACGTTTGCGTGAAGCAATACGGCTCAAACGATCGGAATTGTGAAAAAATAAATCGTGGATTTTGCATCACAATTATGCACCATCTCACATATCAGTACTTATTCGTGATTTTTTGTTCAAAAACAAAACCGTAATCATGCCACCGTATTCACCAGATTTGGCTCCCTGCTACTTTTCCTATTCCCACAACTGAGGAAAGCGTTTTGTCACAATTGATGAGATCAGTCAGAATAGAAGAAAGAGCTGATCGCCATACCAAAAAGCTCATATCAGAAGTGCTTCAAGGATTGGAACAAGCGTTGGCACAAGTGTATTATATCCTAGGGGCATTACTTTGAAGTGGACAAAATAGATATTGATGAATAAATAAGTACTTTTCAGAAAAATTCTAAATTCACTTTTTCTTTTGAACACACCTCGTATATCTATGGCAATTCGCTTAAATGGTGCATCCGAATTGTACTGCTTTATCTGATCATGATTCCAGGATTTGGCTTTTTTGTTCCAATGCACTTACTACGATCTTTCAACTCATCCAATTTAGTCTTAATTTTATCCTAATCTTCCGACTGTGACCACACCTGTGTGCGTATATCAGACGCGTCTCCCGCTCTTTCAACTATGGGAACATATGTGCTGTAATGTGCGATGGCTTCTCTGCTATTTGCGTTAACAAACGCACCCAGTGCGCTTCCAACTATGAGGTAAATTGGGATTGTTGTGCCAATATTTGTGATAACAGTTTTATATATGCAACTTTTAAAACATCGGCGAGGAAACCGCAACCTATAGTGGCGAGTCTTTTCTTATACAAAGCCTTGCATCCGCATAGATACTGTTCTACAGCCCTTGTTTTTGTACCTCTTAGTAGCTTCCACAGTAACCGTTGTATGGTATCCCCTGTCTGCTGGCGTGATTTGATCTTGCTAATTTATCCGCTTTACATTTTTATAGAATTATCATTGTGTGCTGGAACCCATTGCAGGTTTATAGTGAAATAGGATGTAAGTTCTACTGATACACATTCCTTCACTATCTTCGATGAAACTGACTTCGCTGTCAGTTGCTTACAGATCCAGTTAGTGGGTAGTATATATAAAATGTTTAGTGCCTGGTTTGGCGATGTTCTAAGAGCTCCATTAATATATAAATTTTCAGCTCTGAAATCTTTCAATTTCTGCTACTACCGAGTTTAACGCTGGATTTTTATATAGGGTATGTATGTCGCGAATTGCGACTTTTCTCTGGTTAAAATATTTTTAAATATTGTATATGCACATATTTACACAATACAGCGAAAAAATACTATAATTAATTTTTTAAAATTCACATATTAACATAATACAATGAAAATTCAATATAATTAATTATTTTTAAAATTTAAGAATTGACAAAATACATTGAAGAATTAATATATATTTTTTTAATTTAAATTTTTACATAATACAACGAAAAGTCAATGTAAATAATTTTTAAAATTTTCGTATTTACATAATACATTGAAAGATCAATATAATTCTTGTTTTAAAATTTCAATATTTACAATGATAAGTCAATACAACTTATATTTACGAACTAAATTACAAAATTTAAAAAATGTTAATAAAATAAAATTATTATATATACATTTCCATGTATTTCTTTTGTTTGATTCGGTGGTGGGTCCGTTCAATGCCTCTCCTTTGCTCTTTTAAAGTCAAAGTCAAACGACTAGTTTTTAAGCTTTGCTTCCACCTCCAGACATCCCTCAACCGTTTGAACTGGTAAAAGACTTGCTACCTCGTCGAGAGTGTCATCTTTTGGCACTCCGGTCATGAGGCACACCGATCGCTTCGTCTTTTTTCTCTACTCTGTGAACTTTGTGCTGGCATTTCTAATATATCTATAGACAGTTGAAATAGAAACAAGCTTTTATAATTATAATTATATTATATATAAAGATTTAGTGCTTGACAGTTATCGTCACTTACCCATTATGCAACTTTCTCTTTAATGGGACTAATTTTGAATGATCCTAATTTCTAGACCATATTGAAATCGCCGCTAAGTGTATGCCTTTCATTGAGGCGTAAGAATGTTTGTTGCCAAATATTGCATTGTCATCAGAATTACGAATTCGTTGTCGCGTGCGGCTCTGCCTTTGCTTAGATTTTTCACATTCTTGAACGATATATCCAACAAGTTTCTTTGAAACTTCATGATTCCAAAACATTTTACATTTTAATTGCAACTACATACCACACTTCAGGTTACACCTTCAAGAAACTGCGCACTACACAGTGACTCGTTTTGGGTGAAGTTCCGCCTCGTGGATTATTTTTGGACCTAATTCCCTTCATATCACACACTTCACAGCAATTTATCAAGTTATTGTCTTCTTCGGCCGTTTAACCTGCTTAGTATTTGAACTTTTTGCAGAAACAGGTTTAATTCATCAGAATTATCCGTTGTAAAAGCCATCTGCTAGCTCCAAGTTGCGCCGTTAAGTTTCGAGTCGAAACTCTTGGATTTGCCTGAGTTAACGATGCAACAGCCGCGATTATTTCTTGACAGATTTAAGATGTGCATAAACTAATATCGAACAAAATACTGCCGACCACAAACTTACCTTTAAATTTACTTTATTATACCCTGAACGGGTATATTAATTTTGCCACGAAGTTTGTAACAGCCAGAAGGAAACGTCGGAGACCATATAAAGTATATATATAAATGATCACCGTGACGAGCTGAGTTGATTTAGCCATGTCCGTCTGTCTCTGCGTCCGTCCGTCTGCCCGTCTGTCCGTCTGCCCGTCTGTCCGTCTGTATATACGCGAACTAGTCCCTCAGTTTTTGAGTTATCGATCTGAAATTTTGAACACTTCTTTTTCTCCCCAAGAAGCTGCTCATTTGTCGGAACCGCCGATATCGGATCACTATAGCATATAGCTGCCATGTAAACTGAACAATCAGAATCAAGTATTTGTATGGAAAACTTTTTCAGTTGACGAGGTATGTTCACAATATTTGGCATAAGTTTTTGCTAGAAGAAGTAATGCAATCTCCAAAGAAATTTTTCACATCGGATTACTATAGCATATAGCTGCCATATAAACTGAACGATCGGAATCAAGTTCTTGCATGGAAAAATTGTTCATTAGATAAAATATCTTCACGAAAGCCGGCATTGATTTCTCTCAATGGCATATAGCTGCCATACAAACTGACAATCTAAATAAAGTTCTTATATGAAAAAAATTGTTTATGACAAGTTATCTTCTCGAAATGTGGCATGGATGATGATTGTCCAAGATATCGCTACAATTTTCGAACGAATTGTTCATATCAGACCACTATATTAAACAGCTATCATAGAAACTGACCGATCAAAATAAATTTTTGTATGGAAGTTTTTAGTATGGATTATTGCTTAAGATGTGACTTCAATCTTCGAACGAATTGTTAAGATCGGACCACTATAGCATACAGCTGTCAGATTTAACCACTTTACAAATAATATATTATAAACAAATCAGATTAATTAATTATTTATACTGTCCAATTTGAGCTTTCAATAAAAATTATCTTATATCTGCCAAAAACTGTTTTGCTTGTGCCAAAAGTAAGGTGTGACATGTAGCTAATTAGGACAATAAGTTGAAAAATGTGTTAAGGATAGATACATAAGAGTAAGGAGCAAAAATATTATTTAATTAACCATAAAATAAACGAATCCCTAATTATTCAAGATATATTATTATTTATTAATAATGATAGAGAACTACCTTTGTAAAGATAATTATTCAGTTTAAAAACCCTAATTAACTGATGGGTAGGTACAAACCAAATCTAGGTAGAATAATAGGTAGGAAATAATTAGTTCGAAACGTAGGTAGAAAACATAACCTAGGTAAAAAAACCTCGATAATGCCCCTTTTGTAGTTAACGCCTTACTATTTCAACTAAAATTACTTGATCAAACGGTACGGTAACAATAAAATATCCTAAGAAATTTTTCAGATCTGACTACTGTGTCTCATAGTTGCCTGATCTGATCTGAGCGATCTAAATAAATTTGTAAAGTAGAAAATTATGTTAAGAATATATACATAAGAGTAAGGAGCAAAAATATTATTTAATTACCCATAAAATAAATAAATCCCTAATTATTCAAGATATATTATTATTTATTAATAATAATAGAGAACTATCTAAAGATAATTATTCAGTTTAAAAACCCTAATTAACTGATGGGTAGGTACAAAACAAAACCTAGGTAGAAGAGTAGGTAGGAAGTAAACATAGTTTGCAAGAAAGGTAGAAAGTATAACCTAGGTAAGAAAGAACCTCTACAATGCACTTTCTGTAATTAACACATTATTATTCCTACGAAAGTTGCTTGATGATACCAAGAAGGGCAAAAGAGTTTACAGATGTGAAGTCGGGCTCTAAAACATTAAATAAATAGGACCCAACGCATCGGATCACTTCAGTTTACGCGAGCAGCTTCAACTTTCAACAACGCAAATAAGTTTCAAAATCAACGAAAAAATCCTTTTTTTAAATAATACGCATACTTTTAATTATATTATTATTACTTAATTTATTAATATTTTAGTATATTTTTTATTTGTATAATATTTTTTAATAATTTTTGAAAATGCCAAGAGTATCTAGGCAATCGCAGGAACAAAGACGTCGCAATGCTCTGAATCGAAGCCGACGACAATATAGTCAAAATTTGGAAAATAATAGACAAAGGAACGCTGACTATATTGCAGAATTAGGCAGCTCAAATTTGGAGTACCGCAATGAGGAGAGAACTCGTGATAGTTCTGCACGTTCCACTAGACGACAGAACCTACTTCACAGAGCAACAGAGCAGCAGCGTAATACAGTAGGTCATTCAAATAGACGTTAGACGAATCCAGAATATAGAGCAGCGGAGCAGGAACGGAACACCGCGGAACATTTAAATAGGAGGACCAATCCGGAATATAGAGCAGCGGAGCAGGAGCGCAACACAATGGGTCATTCAAACAGGCGCTTGGATCCGGAATATAGAGCAGCGGAGCAGGAGCGCGACACAATGGAACGTTCTGTACGGCGCCAGAATGCAATAATAAGAGAAGAAGAGAAGCAACGAGATGCAGCATTGAGGAGGAGTCGTCTAGAAGATCCAATAAGAAGACGTCGTGAGCAAATTTTAAATTCTTCTCAAAGAAGAGTGACCCGCCAGCAAACCAGGCAACAACTAGCAAACGAGCAGGAATCAACGTTGGAAAGAGTACAATTGCATAGATCGAATCCCGCAAATCGTCAGTTAGAAAGCGAGAGGCAAACCAGGAGGAATATAAGAAGACGTCGTGAACTTTCTCCTGATGCACAGCTAGAAGAACAAGAACGTCAACGTCGAGCTGCCAATATCTTTGATATGTACGCATTGTTGATAAAGAAAGGACCCACTGAAGTATGCGTCTGTTGCGGTGGCACTTGGTTCCCTCATCAAGTGAAAAAACTAGAAAAATGTCAGACTTCAACCAAATTTGCGCGCTCAGAAGATGCTAGAAAAGTGTTTTATCTATCATCAAAATTTCCGTCTTCGAACCAAAAGTACAACTTTTGCAACACATGCTATCGTATTGTTAGGAAGGGCAAGATACCAAATATCTGCCTATCGGAAGGATTGGAGTTTCCTGATATTCCGGAATGCCTTCAGGATTTAACGTGTCTAGAAGAAAGACTGATATCACCGAGGATCCCATTTATGCGCATCATCTCCTTAGGATATGAACGACAATGTGCAAGGATTGGAGTTTCCTGATATTCCGGAATGCCTTCAGGATTTAACGTGTCTAGAAGAAAGACTGATATCACCGAGGATCCCATTTATGCGCATCATCTCCTTAGGATATGAACGACAATGTGCTATTCGTGGAGCAGTGGTGAATATCCCCATTTCAGTTGTAGAGACAGTCACCATGCTTCCACGAAGATTTGATAACAGCCATATTATTCAAGTGCACTTGAAACGTCGATTGGAATATGAACAAAATTTTATGACGGAGACAGTGCGACCAGCAAAAATATTGGAGGCACTAAACTATCTGCTGGGTACAGAGCTCTACGTCAAGCATAATATCCAAATGTCAAGTGATTGGCTGGCAAATGCTGGAAACGAGGAAACTATGCCATTTATTGCGGATCCTGCAGATGAGGCAGAAAAAGAGAACTTCTTAATGCCCGTCAGGAAAATGTACCGCCTGAAATGGACGAGGATTTAAATCCAGGTGGTCAGGAGACTTTAATGGACAATGAACCCGTTGAAAATCGATCCATTGAACGGGTTGCAATGTCACCAGGCCAAGGTAGATGCCCAAGAGACGTTACAACCTACGACGATGCTCAGGAATTGTCGTATCCAACGATTTACTGCGGAAAAAAGAGGACAACTACAACAACTTATAGTAAAATTGCACGTTCTGAAATTCGACGCTATGATCGGCGTTGTGTGCGCGTGGACGTGCTCCTGTATATTTATAAGTTGTACGAGTTAGAGCGCATTAAAAATGCAATTTCCATTTGCCTGCGTAAAAAGTCTGGATCGAGGAATATAACTGCTGCAAATGTGAGGGGTGAAAATTTTGTCAGCAACCTTATCCAGCATGATGAAGGCTATCATGTACTCAAAGGACTTCGATCCTCACCTGCACATTGGGAGGCTGAAAAGAAGAAAGTTTTAGCCATGATCCGCCAGTTTGGTTTGCCAACATTTTTTATCAAAATGTCTGCTGCAGAAACAAAATGGCCTGAGTTGTTAGTCATATTGAAGAAACTGGTGGATAAAGTAGACATTTCGGAAGAGGAAGCTACTGCTCTATCAAGCTCTGAAAAGGCGAGACTGATAAGGACAGATCTAGTTACATGTTCCAGGTATTTCGACAATCGATTCCGCCAACTGCTAAAATTATTACAAAACGGACTATTTTGAGAGAATTTAGTTACTACTACAGAATTGAACTCCAGCAGAGGGGATCACCACATTGTCATGGCATGTACTGGCTAAGTAACGCACCACAATTGGAAAGTGATGTAATCACCAACACAAATGATGCTGAAACATTCATAGATCGACACATCACAACCGATGGGGATGATTTGGACTTACTGGAATTCATTCAGTATCAAAAACACAGACATGGTCGAGTTTGCCTAAGAGACCTACATGGAAAACAAGTGTGCCGATTCAACATGCCATATCTGCCGATGCCACGGACAGAAATACTTTTCCCTCTGGAGAATGAGGAAGGTATTGAGCAACACAAAGCTCAATTCCAAAAAATACAGGAACTATTAACTCTAACGGATCTCCCAGAGGAAGAAATAATACGGTTGAACTGCTTCGAAAATTTTTTGGCGGATGAGCGAATCAACACTGACTATGAAGGATACAAGCTTGCTCTTCGCTCATCTGTAAAAAAGCCACACATTTTCAGACAGGCTTCTAAATGCCTATAATAAAAATATCCTTAAATTGCATAGAGCAAATATGGATATTCAGTTCATTCTGGACGCATACGCTTGCTGCAGCTATATCATTAATTATATAAATAAATCCAATAGAGGAGTATCAACATTATTGAGACAAGCCATGGAGGAAATAAATGCAGGGAATTTCTCCATTAAAAGAAAACTGCAGCACATCGGAAACAAATTTGTAAATGGATCGGAAATATCGGCTCAAGAAGCAGCTTTAATATATTGGGACTGCATCTATCAGAAGCCAGTAATGGAGAAATATTTATAAATACATCACATCCAAACAACCGAGTAAGGATGATAAAGCCCCGACTTGAATTGAATGCTTTACAGGAGGACTCTACGGACATATATGTGACGATTGTGCTGGAGCACCACTCTCAAAGGCCCGATCAATTGGAAGAACTATGCTTAGCAGATTTCGCAGCATGGTTCAGATTTTGCAAAACAAGCAGAAATGTTTCTGATAAGGAAAAGGAAGCAAGCCCTTATTCTGCGTTGGAAACGTTTTAGCGTTGAGAGTTCAAGAGCCGATTTCTTCAGAGAAACCGCCATGATGATTCACCTATGGAGAAATGAGGAAACAGACTTATTAAATAATGACGTCGAGAGTATTTGCAATTCACACAAGGAGCAAATTGAGCTGAATAAGCTAAAATATGACAAATTTTCATCGAACGAACTAGAACGGATTTTGGAAAACCTTCATGTCACAGCGGAAGAAACAGCTGATGATCGAGCTGCCTCACAACTTTTAGATCCCGAATTTATAGCTCTAGCCGTTCCAGAGCAAACAGGAGACATGTGTTTTTCAAGAGCACAACAATACAGAGGAAGAGGCGGTTCGATTAATTAAACTCCCACCTCTAATATTAGAAGACCATTTACTGACAATGGTGCAGTCACTTAACAGCAAACAGAGGGAATACTTTGCTCATGTAATGCACAATGTAAGTAAAAGGGAAATCTTCTTCGAATATGTCGGAGCCGGTGCTGGAGTGGGCAAGAGTCGGCTTATATTAACTATATATCAATCGTTGACATTGTGAGCTAATAGTGTACCAGGAACCAACCCCGAAACAGCCAAGGCGTTACTCTGAGCACCCACTGGCAAAGCAGCATTTGGAATTGGGGGCCTAACCCTTCATTCGGTCTTTTCACTCCCCGTCAACCAGTCTTCCGGCGATCTTCGGCCACTAAATAGTGACACATTAAATACAATTCATGCCAACCTCATAGATATTAGGCTTATTATAATTGACGAAATTTCAATGGTTGGAGCAAAGATGTTTGCGTATTTAGATTGCAGGCTAAAGCAAATTTTCAGGAGCACCGCTTACTTTGGAGGCATACCAATTATCGTGTTTGGTGACTTAAAGCAGCTGCCGCCAGTAGGAGATCGATGATCAATTTCAGTACTTTGAGCTCACTGAAATAATGCGCCAGCGTGAAGATCAAGCATTTGCCATCGCTTTAAATAACATGTCAGGGAAATATGACACACGCTGACATCCAGTTAATCAAAAGCAGGGAAAAGACCTCTAATGAAATACCGAACGAAGCCATCCATCTATTTTATTCAAATGCTGGAGCAAATGATTTAAATTTAACTAAACTGGCAAACACGATGACCGAGGAGTTCATTTCGACTGCGAAGGATACAATTAAGTCAAGTTCCCTAACAGAACGCAGCAGGGCAAACATTTAAGAAGCTGTGAAGTTTTTTAAGCCATCGGAAAGACAAGGAATGCTTTATACATTGCAGCTCAAGACTTCGATCAAATATATGGTGACAGTCAACATAAGCATAAGTGATGGTCTCGTCAATGGTGCTACGGGGGAAGGTTGATTCCGAATCACATAGATCTGAAAGTTCAGTGGTGCGATTATGGATAAAATTCGCAGTTGGAAGCTTTGCACGTTCCAAGCAGCCTCATAGTCGCAATGCAGATTGGACACCAATCATGAGCGTGGTCCGATCATTCCAATACAAGAGAAATGAGCAAATAACCATAGAACGCAGACAGTTTCCGGTCATTCCAGCTGAAGCCATCACGATACATAAAAGTCAAGGTGGAACATACACACAAGTTGCTGTTCATCTAGAGGGTAGAGTAAGCAGATCAGCTTTATATGTAGGATGTAGCAGATCCACAAGTGTCAATGGATTGTATATAATCGGGACATTTTCTTCCCCGAACCCATTTGGACCGCAGGATCCAATTAAAACTCAACTTAATGGGTTGAAGACAGAAGGAGCATTGACGACATGCTACAGATTTTTGACTGAAAAAGCTGATTTGTTCTGCTTTGCCGAGACATGGGCCTTACCTCAAGAAGAATTCCCAATAGAAGGCTACAGTGTTATTGCAGGCCTTGATGGAGAAACAAGATTATCCCGACGACGCCCTGCCAACGGCCTAAACAATTCAACAGTTTCCATATCACTTGTGTACAGGAACCCCCGCTATAGACTTCCGGAATTTAGAAACCAAGTGGAAAATAATATCCGTCAGATAACTGAACAGTATAATGGACCGTCAGTAGTCCTTGGTGACTTTAACATATGTCGCCTAACAGCAACTGATGATTTGGAGGCTCGATTGCAACAGTTAGGATTTCAATCTTCATTGGCTAAGGTCGCCACAACAAAACAGGAAACAGCAATAGATTGGGTATGGACAAACATGGATTCTGCAATGACCTCATGTATCACATATGAAACACCATATAGTGACCATGACGGTATATTTTTAAGCTTTAGAAAATAGATATATTATATATATAGATATATGTTAGATTCAATATTATTAAATTTAAGTTTGTATTATAATATAAAGTGTAAGTCATAGATGTAATTATTGTAATTTATATATCATATAAAAAAGTATTATAGAATAATATATATTATTATATGTTATATATTTTCTAATTTCTATAAATATTATAATTTGTTTTGGTTTCCAATTATTTAATGTGTATAATCAATCAGCTTAAAAAATTAAATGTCTGAAAGATCTATTTACCTCAATAACTAACCTTAATTCGAATAGAAGATTGTTTATAGCAAAGAACCTGGCTAGAAAGAACTGGCAAAATGCTTTCCGTTGGATGCAAACCGTTGGCAAGTCACGTTTTCAAATGTAGTCATACATATAGTGGTTACTAAAAGAAATGCACCTGTGAAGGGTATTATAGCTTCGGCGAAGATAAGATAACGTTTTCTCTTGTTTTTCTTAGTTTTGCTGTTGCCTTGTTTCATCAGTTTTAGTAAACGTTCTGTGGTTCATAACGGGATAGTTATTTGAATGCAGAGACACTTGTAGGTGGTTTGGGAAAAGAAACTCAGGAACATGTAAGAATATACTTCTAACATACGATTATTTCAAAAGATATTCTATAAAGAAGCGTTACCGCTTAAGAATTACATAAAAGATAACGACTTGATAAACTAATAGTGCATTTCTAATAACTAAGGTCACCAGAGCTCGATACTCCACCAATAGAAAATACAATTTATTAATAATGTTAAGAGTATTTAAATTATTTGGAAAAATTTGAATAAGATGTGAACAAAATCTAAAGAAAGTTGTAGAAAACAGTTTACAAAAATAAATTAAAAAAAAAAAAAAATTAAACAGCCTAGAAAGCTAGGCGATAGCAGTGAAACTTCATGGATCTCGAGGGGCACTTGAAATGAAAATACTCATCCTAGCCAGCAAGTTTTATGAGATAGAAATATTTTCCCAATAATAGAAGATATTATTCATTATTCTGGAATTTTTAAGGGTGTTAGGTTAATGAAAAAAGATAGTTGATGTCTTCGCCTCCATTTATTAAAAACCTTATCATTCATTTCTATAATTTCAGGTTCAAGAAAAGATACAATTGGTTTTATGAAAAAAATGAAATGAAAACTCGTGATTGTAAATTATTTAAATATTGCATGTTGTTGTTGTAACGGTTATCTAGTCCCCGCTTGGATGGTAAGTGATAGTTTGGTTGTCGTCGAGGTCATCTAACGGGAGGCCCAAGAAACGGGCTGTTTCAACGGGGTCGGACCATAAGGAAAAGGGTGTTAGATGAGTTGTTTTTGTTGGGCATGCAAAGAGGTGGTTAGTATCATGCGGGGCCTCATTGCATGCGGGACATGTGTTTGGTATGTCGGGGTCTATTCTGGATAAGTAGGACTTTAAACTGCTACAATATCCAGAACGAAGTTGCGCGAGGGTCACTCTGGTTTGGCGGGGCAACTCGATCTCTACGTCGACTATAGGTGGTGGTTTGACTCCTAGTACGCCATTCAGTGAGAGGGAGTCGATAAAGGTGTTAATGGCTCCACTGTGAATGGCGGTCAGTGCTTGTCTGTAGTTCGTTGCGTCCGAAGTCCGGACCGCGTACTGTCTGATGTCCTCGACGTAATCAAGGAATGACCTCTTGATGTTCCTAGGAGGCGGTTCCGCTTCAAGCAGGCGACTGCAGGGGTGATTTCTGCGAACCTTCCTTAACCGGAAGCATAAGGGCTTCACTATGTAGGTGTTCAATTGGGGTCATCAAGAGGCACCCCGTGATAGTCCGGAGTGCAGTGTTTTGACAAGTCTGAAGCTTCCTCGTCTGCGTTGCACTACATCCAGGTGACCAAATTGGAAATGCGTAGTTTAGGAGCGGCCGGCCGATTGCCTTGTAAGTTGCCAACAACGTTTCTTTGTCTTTTCCCTAAGAGCTGCCGCCAAGCGACTTGAGGATTTTGTTGCGGCTCTGTACTTTGTCAGTTATCGCGGTCGTGTGAGGAGTGAAGAAGCACAGACTGTCCAATGTGACGCCTAAAATTTTAGGGTTATTTACTGGCGGAATTTTTGTGCCATCGACTGAAATGTTCAAGTCCAGTCTGTACTCCTTCGTCCAATTTGTGAAGATGGTCGCTGTGGATTTAGTGGAGGAGAGTGTTAGTCTCCTTGCAGAGAAGAAGGGAGAAAGATCGGAGAGGTAGCTGTTTACTTTTGAGCACATGCCATCGATTCCATTGCCCGACGTCAATATCGTGCAGTCATCAGCGTACGAGGTCACTGAAATTCCCGCTGGTGGGTGGGGGAGTTTCGAAATATAGAAATTAAACAGTAGTGGGGAGGGGACACCGCCCTGCGGAACCCCCTGTTTGATTTTCCGAAGTTTGGAGTTTTGACCTCGAAACAGTACGGATGAATGCCGACCGCTCTGGTAGTTCATAGTCCACCGCTTCAGCCCTGGAGGGAGCGTTGATTGTTCTGGGTCCTCAAGTAGCACATGTGTGATTGAGTGTGTCAAAAGCTTTTGACAAGTCCAACGCTACGAGGATCGTCCTCTCGCAGGGTGGGTTCTAGTTCAGGCCATGAACTATCTGGGCGTTTATGACGCTAAGTGCTATGGTGGTGCTGTGCACTTTGCGGAAGCCATCCTGATGGTCTGCTAGACTCAGGTGGTGAGTGAATGACGGGAGTAACAAGGCCTCAAGTGTCTTCACTACTTGGGAAAGGAGAGTTATCGGGAGATTAGACTCCCCTTTGTTGGCGAATTTCCCAGGTTTCAGTAGTGGGACCACTCTTCCGACTTACCACACATCGGGTATTTGAAGAGTGGACATCGACAAGTTGAGGACCTTGGTGAGATAGTTTACTCCCGTTGAGCCTAGATGTTTTAGCATCAGCATGCTTATTCCGTCAGGGCCGATGGATGTAGACGATTTCGCCTTTTTGATGACAATCTGAACCTCCCCATCTTCTTCGGGTCCGAGGAGGCATGGCCATCGAATTGAATTTCAACCCGGTCGTCATGTCTCCTCGGTCTAGACAAGGCCTTGAGAGTATTCCGAAGCTTACTCACCTCGGTGGAGGGATTACAGGACTTCAGGTGCTCCACCCATTTTGTCCGCTTATGTTGGTTTACCATTTGCCGAATCTCCGAATTGAGATCCCTTATACGGGGATCACAAAGATCGGTATGAAGCGAGTGGTAGCAGCAGCGATCACCTTGCGGAATTGACGCTCGCCAACGATGACGTCCGTAGGAATGGGTAGTGCGTTGAAGGTACTCTCAGTAAATTCAGTGAAGCCGACCCAGGTAGCTTTGTTAAAGTTAATGAAGGTGTGGTTGTCCACAGAAATAAAGTCGGGAGGTTTCTCGATCGAGATAATTATGGGCAGATGGTCTGATGCGAGAGTTAGCATAGGTCGCCAGGTTATGCTATTTATTAGACCACCGCTAGCGATGGTAATATCGGGCGAGCTATTACAGGTGCCCATAATTCTGGTGGGGGCTTCGTCATTCATTGTGCAGAATGTCGAATCGTCAATCTGTTCCGCCAGCTCCATCCCCCTACAATCATTTGACAGGCAGGAATGCAAAAGATCGTGATGCGCGTTAAAGTCGCCTAGCACCAAACGGTTTTCACCACGAAGTAGCGCATCTATGTTCGGGTGATATCCTGTTGGATAACATGTAACTGGGGGATGTATATATTAAATATTATATTACGAGCTCGAGCCGTTAAGGCTGGTGTCGCAGTATTGCGTTGGCAGCATGGGGTCACATAACCCCTAACCCTGTTTGGATCGGTAAGTGTTAAATATTGCATCTATTGGCGTGCTTGATCTGGTTGTTGAGTTTTTGGGATTATTATTCATTTTTAAATTAAATTTTCTTTCTAAAAGTTGTGCAAGTGGTTGAGCTTTTTCCAAGGAAAAATTGACATTAAAATCACCGCTTAAAATCTGCACTAGAGGGAGTATATGTCAATAGTGCTCTATGTATGAATTTTATTATATCGTTAATTCTCTGGTTCGGAGTGATGTATAGAACAATCATTGCCACGTTCTGTCCGCTTTCAATGACACATTCGGCCGCACAAGTATCTCCAACTGCAGCAGCATTCACAGCCAATCAGTTAATTTGTTGTAAATTCATATCCATATGTGGAGTATCAATCTTTATTCTGTCAGTGGAGTTATGGTAGACAGCTTCCCCACCAGGGGACGTTTGAACTAGACGACACAATCGAAGTTCGGCCAGTCCACAGCTTCTTCATTGTTTATCCATGTTTCCTGCGTGAGCCCGTAAACTTTGGCAATTTAGGGAGAATAATGAGAGTCCTCTTCGATTGCCGATAAAATCTGTCATCGAGGAGGTGATAATTGACAATTTGTTAATTGCTAGCCGACAAAACTCTTCCGCCAAACTGCTCGTCGTTGCTGGTACCTTCCGTCCATGATAAAATGTTTTATCATCATCTCAGGTGGTAATGTACAGGCCTTGTATGCTCGTTACTCGTGATAATGCCACGTATAATAACTGCTGCGAATGATTTTTCTGATATTCGTAAAACATTTCCGGAAAGGTGCCGCCTTGTGAGTTGTGAATAGTCATCGCGCAAGCAGAAATCAGTGTAAAGTTATTACGCTTGGCAACGATAGTTTTACTTATGTATGTTGAGGAGAATGCTGGCAGTTCTTTGAGAGATAGTTACTGCTGTCCAGATGTCAGTACCAGTATCAATAACAAAAATCTTGTGAAGTTTCTGTCGTACAAATGATTCTTGTTCATGATTTTTGCAGCCTATGTAGATATCGGTTGATACTAAGACGATCCTAACCTCAGTCGCATTCAAAATCCGTTATGCTCTGTGACAGCGTTATTTGTGAGTAATAAGCGAATTCTATTAGGACAAAGTCGATCAGTTTCGTCTGTTGAGCAGCGCCATACCATTCCCAATTTTCGTGAGGATCGCTGAGAATGCTTGATTGGCCTGTCGCATCACCTGATCGAGCTCATAGAATTTCAGCCCACCAATTTCCATTAAGACTTTGATGACATAAGAGGAGGTGTGCCATTCTCATAATCTGGTGGAATTCATTGGTTGGCATCAAGTTTTCTCTTCTTTTCGCAATTGCGCCGAGTTTATTCAATGTAGCTAATTGTAAATCGCTGTTTATCTCCTAGTTTTCATTATTATACAGTTGTTCGAATGGATTGATTCAGGGAAGGCCGGTCCTCTTCGGGGAGATTGTGTATAATTAGCGACAAACTGAGCAAGTGTTTTATTTTCCAGTTCTTTAGGCCTTTTTTCGTATTTAATGAAACAGTTCTGCTACCATATATCAGTTGAATCCTCGCCGCACTTCATCTCCTCCAATTCCTTCTGCAGTTTCCCAATTCGCTGTCGTTCTATTGGCCATACTGTAGGTATGTAGGCAATTGAGACTGAGCTCTTGGACATTGGTTCCCGTAGTAAGTACCACGCAGCCTCCTGAGTTTAAATTTCAACGGTATTGCGAATATTTACACAAATTTTTCTGGTTATTTCTACGATGTCAAATTCCGGGTGCTCATCCATGATCGTTATAATCTGCCTTTGTAAATTACTTACCTCTCTGTTGTTTTTGTTAACATATTCAACAAGTTTGTGCACATGAATATTCCTCAGTGATGAATTGAATATCCATATTCGATTTCAAGACGTTGAAAATGGAGGGGTTGAACGCGTTGATCCATTTTTTAGATGGTTGCCTTTTTACAAAAACTCGCGGCTATTTGATTTCAGCCCTCGATATATTCTGATAATCTTCATCAAAACTGATCCGATACTCAAAGAAGGTCTTCTCGAGATTGACTCGAATAGCCTTATATCGCTCTGCGTATCTGCTGAATCCATCCTCAGTTTTTTGCATAGGTGTCAAGATTGTGGTTTTCCTAGATGGCATGAAAGGAGCTTCGAAGCGACATTTTTGTGGTCCGCTCGCTGATATTTTCTTATAACACGTAAATGTTTGTCTATGAGTTACAAGCTTTTCATTTCCTGATGCTTCACTCGGTGATACTGAAGATAATTTGTCAATCAAGTCTACAGCTTTCTCTTTATTACTCACAAGTGGATCTCCTGGTGCATTATCTAGCCAAAGAATGTGAGCATGTGGACTTCCGCGATGTTGAAATTCGTCACGTTTAAAATAATGGGCTACACGATACTGGTCAAAAGGGCTATTCTTCTTAGACTGCAAAATAGTCACCAGCACATTCACCAATTTGTTGAAGTATAAAGCACAAGTCACTGCGTCCTATTAATTAGGGTACCCCTTTCAATAAAATTCAACTGTGCAGCAATATCTGCTGATATTTCAGCTTCATTATTTTTCAATTTATTGAAAGTTTGTAATAGCTTCTCCCGACCTCGTTGGCACTCACAGTGAGGAATATTGATGCTTTCCCCAAATGTCGGATCATAGCGAAAAGATATCTTTTTCGTTCAGCCCAATATCAAGCAGAATTGGAGATAGTACGCAGAAAAGCGAGATTACTCTCGATACAATTGTTTAGCTATTTTCATAGCCATGTAGGCCAGGTGGTAAGGTGTTACTCCACGTCGATCAGAGCGCCTCAATACACTTGTAGTCATCATGAACGGTGTTACTCGCACTTCTTCCCTGAAGGTTCGAAATTGGCTACAATAGATTGAAGGAAATGAGAGCTCTTCAGCGTGTTGATCAAAGAGTAAACTTTGTGGAACATTCATTTCTCCTGGTGCAATACGCAAATATTTATCATCATTCCACAGCAAAGTCTGTTGTTGGACAGACTCTATATGGGAATAGTTTCGCTGATTGCTTCTCGGGTATCTGGTCCTTATTGGCTTTATTGTTAAAAAATTAGTCATCAACTTTGATGTCATACAATTGATATAGTGGTGTCGTTATTAGATGCTGCAGCCAAGCATTTTTCTCTTGTTGATGAGAGCACTCAAATACCTGGACTTTTGAATTTCATTTTTCTTAATGCGCACATTGATGCAATGATCGTCATCAAGATGTCGTGGAAGATGTTTCACCACTGTATCCACTTTAACTGGATGATCTGCCCATATATTCCATATTGTCTTTCAGTCTTTCTGATACCAAATCGAGGGGTGAAAGATGGGCAGGTATTTGTAAAGTAAATTTTCACTATGTTAATTGGAACCACAATCGATCACAGATGGAGCAAGGAAAACCGAAGGAATTAATCTTGAATTTTTTATCGAATTATTTATGTATATTCTTAAATCGAGTGAAGCCTTTCTAAGGGATTTCAGGGCTCACTGTTATGCCTCTCACGTCATCCTCTTTTGTTGTTGGCCATGGGATGCCTGCATCAACACGTGGAACATGTATACCGTGCAAAATTCTATTTGGAGCGTTAAGCGTCGCCGAAGGCTTATAACCATCGCCAAAATTATCGGTCTGTTCGATTTTTTCTGCCAGTGAAGGGTTCGGAGGTGGTTGTAAATTGATAGCCCCCTTCCTTGCTCAGTATTCCCGGACATGTTCAGTACTATTTTCGGGTTTTTCTTCACTTCTTGCAGTCGATCTCTGTATTCTTTACATGACTGAGCATTAGATTTAGGCATGATATACAGTTCTGATTAATATTTACACTATTTAATAGCACATCTCACTTCTCTATATAACCTCGAACACTTAGAAACACTATATAACGACACTGACGACACGTGCTAGGGATACTTAACAACATAGATAATCCCTATAAAATTCCCATAAGAACTTGCCATACTCGGGTCAATATTCGATATTCAGTGCTTACACGTACCTACATTGTGGAGTTACCTACCGTGCCTAATGCCCCTCCGCGCATGCTGCTCTCGCTTTTTCCTATCCGAAAATGATTGCGCGCCTTTCCCTCCCTTTTCCTGTCGCTTTTTCGTTTCATTCGATACTGGAATTACAGCGCAAAGAAGTTTCACTTCAAAAAATTAAAATTTATAATTCAATCTCATGTAAAATCATTTTTTCTGTTTCTAGTTTTGACTTATTTCTTCTTTGAATGAATAATGGAATCAAAGGGATGTTAAATTAATTTGTATAAAATACCGATGAAGTCTTGAACTTATGCTCCATTTTGAGATCTTTTCATCAAAGAAATTACCTTTTCATCTGCTGCGTACATTTGTTCTTCAGGTGATATCGGAAAGTTATCGGCGTAGGAATCAGTAATTTCGTAAAACCGCACCTTCTTCTGAAGAAATTCAACATTCCGACGCAATTTATTGCGTTGATCCTTTGGTCGCATTTAACCTAAAATTGATCGCAGTTATTATTCAATGAATCGCGTTTAATTTTCGGTTGATCACGTTCATTCTTTAATGAAGCCACAATTTCGACACTGCGACTTTCCACAACATCTTGCTCCCGTCATAAATTGCCAAACAAATTCCTATCCTCTGCCAAAATAAACAAATGCTTTAAAAATGTAATTGTAATAGAATTCAGTGTTGCAACACACAAAATACAATTAAAGGTGAAAAAAATCGTAGCTACAAGTCCGCTGCAAACGATACGCAATTATCCGATATATGTACAGTATTTTCAACTTATACAACTTTCGTTGTTGATTTACGAGAGTACCTGCCGGCGACGGCCTAACCTCACGGTGTTCCAAAACACGACGTATTAACACAATGCGTTGATAAGCGCCCCAAACAATACGAGCTATTTCCAAGTATTTATTTGGATACCAGTGGCAGTGTGTCTGGGTCCACACTACCATCTTGGTATGATTCGAGGCCGACCCAAAACCTCTTCCGTTTTCGGGTACGGAACCCAATTGCTTTTTGCAACTTTATTTTAGAACTGAAAAAACAGTTAGGCTGAATTTTCAGTTTTTCCTGCATTTAGGTTTCAACCACAGCCACCACGAATCTCCCCAAAGGGGCCATAACCCAATGAGCAGATTGGACCGAAATCCAAAGGCTTTTTGCTCCCCGTGGTACCAGAAAGTCTCCGGTAAGACTGCGTAGCCGAAACTACTGCCAGTTGAGCAACCCATTACTCAATGACTGGTGACATTTGTCGCTTGAACTTCAAATGTCTTTTTATTTGCTTTTTCATTTAAAGTCTATAATATCAGTTCAAGCTGAGTATTATAGCACTATTTCTGACATACTATGCTGAAATTACTGAGCAAGGTACATAATAACAGTCATAGTGCATTTGGCTTTTAGTCGCCTTTTACGACAGGCATGCCTTACCGCGGGTAAATTCTTACCCCTACCCGCAGGGGGATTTCAACTTATACAACTTTCGTTGTAGATTTACGTGAGTACCTGCCGGCGACGGCCTTACCTGACGGTGTTCCAAAACACAACGTATTAATACAATGCGTTGATAAGCGCCCCAAACAATACGAGCTTTTTGCAAGTATTTATTTGGATACCAGTGGCAGTGTGTCTGGGTCCACACTACCATCTTGGTGTGATTCGAGGCCGACCTAAAACCTCTTCCGTTTTCGGGTACGGCACCCAGTTGCTTGTGCAACTTCTTTTTTCGAACTGAAAATTCAGTTCTTCCAGCATTTAGGTTTAAACCACAGCCACCACGATACTCCCCAAAGGGCCGAACCCAATGAGCAGATTGAACAGAAGTCCAAGGGCTTTCTGCTCCCCGTGGTACCGGAAAATCTCCGGTCAGACTGCGTAGCCTAAACTACTACCAGTTAAGCTCCCCATTACTCAAATGACTGGTGACATTTGTCGCTTGAACTTCAAATGTCTTTTTATTCGCTTTTTCATTTAAAGTGTTTATAATATCAGTTCAAGCTGAGTATTATAGCACTATTCCTCAACATACTATGCTGATATTACTGAGCAATGTACATAATAACTGTCATAGTGCATATTGGCTTTTAGTCGCCTTTTACGACAGGCATGCCTTGCAGCGGGCATATTCTATCCCCTGCCCGCAGGGGTATTCAACTTATACAGAACGAATACGAAATGTACTTCTGTATACGACTGTGTTAAGTGTGACGCGCAAAAAAGGAGAAATAATATCGACCAATGAAACCGCGCCACCGCGCTTGTAGTTGGTAAATTGGCGCCAACGCATTTTCACCTGTGTTACCGTTGACGTACATGCGATAATAAAGTTGTGCACTTCTGCACGTCTTCACTCTTCAAACGGTATAAATTTTATCCATATATGTCAACGGCAACACAGTCAAAAAGAGAAACTTTTTTTAGCGTAATTATATATATAGGTATTGTAGATATGATCATGATTAGAAATTAATTACTACAAGTATATTATTTATTGTAAATTTTTTATTTTAAAATACACATTTTTTCTGTTTTAGGAGTTATTACGTGCTCATGATGAAATAGGACAAATCTATGAACATATATACGAATCTGGAAAGAAAAATTCAAATAAGTTTCAAATATTAGCCTCTCATAAAAAGTGTTATCTTTTCCCTTGTGAAGTACTTTCCAATAAAATGCCAATAGAAGCGATAAGAGTAGTGGGCCTTCGCCGTGTTGAAAATAAGCCTTTGGGATTCACAGTTGAAATTAATTCACAAAACTTTTTGTCGGTGGCACGTATACTTTCAGGAGGAATTATTGATAAGCAAGGTCTCTTGAATACAGGTGATGTAATACTAGAAATTAATGGAATTCCGGTTAGTACACCCGAAGCTTTGCAAACAGAAGTTTCACGTTCTAAAAGAGATCTAACACTAAAAATTGCACCATATGTAGATGATGAGGATGCAGCAAAACGTGTCGTTAATTATCACTCATGTGATAATCCAGGAAAAAAATTGACAGTAAGTAATATATATTGTAGTTTACGCGTATAATTAAATAATAAGCAGATGTATTCATAATTTGAATGGCAACAAATTTAGTATTGTTATACATATATACACAATTAATATGTTAAAATAGTTAAATATATAATATCTTACTTCCAATAGTTATTATGTCACAGCAAATTAGCAAAAACCATATGTGAAACCTGACCAACCAGCCAAATCAACAGCACAGTTGATCATCTATGACGCCAAAGTAATGCTCTGTATTTGCTGGAATCAGAAGGGCGTGTTGTATTGTAAGTTTCTAAAACCGAGGAGTTAAATGCTACCTATAACAATTCATCAAATTGAAGCAAGCGATTTCCGAAAAGCGCCCAGAATTTGCGACTAGACGCGAGGCAATAATTTTCCATCATGGCAAGGCTCGGCCTCATTTCGGTTAAAAACTATTTAGTTGGAAAACAGCGGCTGGGAAGTTTTGCCTCACCGGCCTTATAGCCGAGAACTTGCTCCTTCTAAGTACTTTTTGTTCCAATCGATACAGAAAGGCTTTGTGCATTCGTGAACGAATTTTTTTTTTGTAGAGAATTATGGCTGTATTATTGACATACGTATCGTAACTCTAACTATAAACGATGATACTAAATTTATTTGGAAACTACTATCTTTTTAACTTTTTGAATGGAAATTGATTCTTCTGTTTTTTCTAGATTATCTGCATTTTTCTTAATTTGTGAGGTGTATAAATAAGCGTTCCGCGGCATATTAAAACTGTATGTTAACTTCATATTTGTTTTATTATTATATATGCATTTACGTAGTCTAGTACAGTTGAGTATTGACTTACACTTCTCTAAAATTGATGTGCCCCGTCTTTGAATATGTATCAGAAATATTAATTAATGTTTTTTACTGATTTGATTTTTTCCATTTGTTTGTATTTGAGGTTTTGGAGTAAATCTGTAAATGTTATATCATGTTCCCACCAAAAATTTGAAGTGATTTCATTTCATTCTGCCATTTTCACTTAGTTACTTCATATTGCTTTAATTTTTTAATATTTATTTTATTTGTTTGTTTAATTTTTTTCACTTTGACAGTTTATAGTGTCTAAATCAGCTGTGGTAATGTGATAAATTTCCCTAAATCAAAATCGCACAGTTAGATTTCGAATGGACTAGCTTCAAATCTTCTCGGTGACGAGACTAATAAGTGCCATTTTTGTCTCTTGCTAAATTTAAAATATTAGTGAGATAGTCTACTCAACAGCCTAAATCTCGTGGTTTAGTGTTGGTTGGAACATGATATAATCTGCTTAGACCTTCCGTAGTCCCAATAGAGTAATTGCGATTATCCAGCTTATTTCAAACTATTTATACATATGTATGGGTAAATATATGTTATGTTTTAATGAAATGAAGTATTTTCTTAACCGTAATGTCGTTTCGTGCTGAATATGAGTGAACCATATCACTAATATAATGGCTTATGCCTCTAGTTTACATTTCTAATAAACGCACTATATAAAATTTCATCCCATTGGTTGAGTTTATATCGGATATATCTTAATGGAAGATTGCTTAACACAATTAAGCCAAAATATTTCTTTTAGTATTTTTCAATTCGGTAGTAAAAAATTTTGCGCTAATGTGATAAATATAGTGATGTCTGTTCGTTAAATTGATTTTAGTAGAGTCTATGACCAATAATATAAGTAAGTTGGTAAGATATAAGAAAGTAAGTAAGATAAATATGATTTTAATTTATTTATGGTTTCGTATAAAGTTTTACCAAAACCTAAAAGTATTGCCCCGGCCTTCCTGCATTGTTTTACATATTATATATATATATATATATATGTTATTTAATTTAATATTTTAATATTGCTCAAATTCAAAAACAACTAAATATATTCAATATATCCATGCTTTTCAAAACTGTGTGTTTCACTCTGTCAACATTGCTCGTCTTTTATAAGTGTTAATTTTTTAATGTATACGGGTGATCCAAGTAGAGGTACTTTTTTCTATAGTCTCTTTTCGACAGGTCACACGTCGTTCGTGTTAAGCTGTTATGTTATTTTTGTTCAGTATTTTTTGGCATTCCATCGTGGAAAGACTTACGCCTAAACACGTTTGCAAATCGTTCAACTCTATAACGAAAATTCACGTTCTGAATGTGTTTCGCGCGAGTTAACGACATAGCCGCACACCGCATACATATGTACATATATACAAACATACACATGTACATACATACATACATATCATAAATACTTATATATAAGTGACATAACACTTATTAGACATAAATACATAAAACCAAAATAAGCATATGTAAACATATCTATCAGCTAACACACTTGAAATGTACAACACACATTGTAAAATATAAATATCAGAGATAAGAACATATAACAATAGAAATGCACTATCAATAACAACCCAAATATAACAATAGAAACGAATAGTTCTATCTGTTCGTAAACAGATAACTATCGATACAGCTCAATAGTATAAGTAGCACTAAGATTTATGTAAACTAGTTAGTCTAAAGATTATGAATAAAGAACACGCACTTCGGCGTAGTGAAAACTTATTTCTTTTTTCTCATATCGTAAAAAACGATAATAACTCGCGCTTCGCTCAACTTATGGTCAACATCATGAGAGCTAGCATTCATTATTGGATAATATTCGACCAAATAGACCACGTCTAGCACGCAGTGAAGGAAATATAGCGGCCGTAGCTGAGAGTGTACACGAAGACAGTGGAGGGTCGTATCGGCGCCGTTCGCAGCAGCTCGGACTGACGTATGGACACGTACCAGCTTGTGCAAGAACTCTAAAGAACTAAAGCCGCTCGACCTTCCCAAGCGACACCGCTTCGCTCTATAGGCTCTTGAAAAATTTCAAAAAGATTTGAAGTTTTCGAGACAAATTTATTCAGCGATGAGGCCCGTGAGAACGTAACTGTCAATAGCGACCGTTATCGCGCCATGATAACCGACTATTTGATGGCTGAAATTGAAGTTCGTGATCTTTTCGACATTGGGTTTCAATGAGATGATTCATAGCGTGTCATTCGCCAGTTACCAGTCGAAATGTTCGAACGAGTCATCGAAAATTGGATGGACCCTCTGAGATGTTGCCGCGGCCACCATTTGCAAGAGATAATCTTTAAAAACTAAATGCCAAAGAATGTTCATTCGAATGATAATAAACATTTCTTATTAAATTTGAATTTTCTATTTTTTTTCCTATAAAAAAGTAGGAAACTCGAAATGGATCACCCTTTAATACAGAAGGCTTGATTAAATTCCTTTTTACAATTGTCAATAGATCAAAATTTTTTCACAGTTAATAACTGCATCTTCTATAATATTAATGATTTTCCAATTGTCTTTTTATACTCTCGCAACCTGTTGCTACAGAGTATAATAGTTTTGTTCACCTAACCGTTGTTTGTATCACCTAAAACTAATCGAGTTAGATATAGGGTTATGTATATATAAATGATCAGGATGAAGAGACGAGTTGAAATCCGGATGACTGTCTGTCCGTCCGTCCATCCGTGCAAGCTCTAACTTGAGTAAAAATTGAGACATCTTTATGAAACTTGGTAGACATGTTTCTTGATACCGTGAGACGGTTGGTATTGCAGATGGGCGTAATCGGACCACGCCCACAAAACGCCATTATTCAAAAACAAATAAATTGCCATAACTAAGCTCCACAACAAGATACAAGACTCTTATTTGGTATACAGGGCCCATACAGGCGCCCACTCCCCATATAACGGTACTGTTAAAAACTACTAAAAGCGCGATAAATCAAGCATTAAACACGCCAGAGACATTAAATTTTATCTCTGGGATGGTATGAGATGACTTTATAGGAACCGCGTTCAAAATTAGACAGTGGGCGTGGCACAGCCCACTTTTAGGTGAAAACCCATATCTCGAGATCTACTTCACCGATTCCAACCAAGTTCGGTGCATAACTTTCTTTTCATATTTCTATATCATAGTGCAAAAATGGGCGAAATCGGACTACAACCACGCCTACTTCCCATATAACACCATTTTAAATTCCATCTGATTATTTCACTTTCCACAATGCAAATCAGACAACAATGACTGTATCGGGATAAAACTTTGCGTGAATAATGCGATTAAAATATGCCACCTTGCGGCCAAAAATTGTTCTAATCGAACCAAAACTGTTCAAGCCCCTAAGTACTAAATATGTGGACCCCAGTGCCTATAGTTGACCTTCTACCGAAAATATCAGTCAATCCACAAAGAAATTTCAAACGAGTATACTATTTGACTTTGTGAGTTAGCCCTTCCTTACTTGTTTTCTTTGTTTTTGCAATTATATTATATTTAAAATTAGTGTCAAGTAGGTCACTAGTCAAAAGTGGTGAAAAGACTAGTGAAACAGAAGGTTTGGAAATCTTGTAAAGTAGAAAGTTAAAAAAAAAGAAAACAGTTAAATGAATACATAAAATGAAGTATATATAATTTGTAAAGTTCAAAATATCAACTCTTTTTAATTGGATTTAAAAGACTAAAAGCGAAAAACAATTAACTTAAAAACTAATAGCACTAACAATTCAGAAGAAAAGAAATATTAATAATTTTCTTTTGATACACAACATCGATTAAAATTCAAATTAAATAAATTAAACAAATAAATTTCTTTTGATACACAACATCGATTAAAATTCAAATTAAATAAGTTAAACAAATTACTTTCTTTTGATACACAACATCGATTAAAATTCAAATTAAATACGTTAAACAAATTATTTTCTTGTGATACACAACATTTACTGCAAGTGGATTTTTTAAAAAATGAAAGACAATTTTTTCATGGAACTAAATAACGTTATTCTGTAATGTAACAAAACCTTCTTTTGATGAATACAAGCTTTTGATTTTGTTTGAGCTGGTTCACCTAGCCTGCTCCACGATCTTTTCCGCTTGATATTGTTGTAAACAACCCATTTTTCATCGCCAGTTATCATTCGTTTTAAAAATGGATAATTTTCATTACGTTTCTTTAGCAAATCGCAGCTGTTAATGCGTTGCGTTAAATGCGTTTTTTTCAGTTCGTGAGGAACCCATGTGTCGTTAATCTCTCTAATCTCGTACATTAACTTGATCTTTTTGACTTTCAGCCAAGATTCCTTCAATGGGTATCTTTTTATCTTTATAATAGTGTGATATTCAATGATACACTTTCAGATTCAGTTAATATCTCTTCAGGTGTTCCGCATGGTAGTCTTCTTGGTCCGATTTTGTTCTTGTTATTTATTAACTATATCTCTTCTGTAATTGAAAACTCAAAAATTTTATTATATGCCGACGACGTAAAGTTTTTTAAATCATATACTTCAATATATAAAAGGTGTATGTTGCAAACAGACTTAACAATTTGGTTGCTTGGTGTGATAGAATTATTTGCCATTAAATTTCAAAAATTGTTGGACAATGTGATTTTCCAGATGATCTGTGCCTTATGTAATAAAAAAACTATAGACTAGAGAAAGTATTTAACTTTGTTGATTTGGGAGTTAATATACTATGGCCATATTACCAGTTATTATACCAAGCAAAAGGTGTTCTTCTGTTTGTTAAACGTTGATCATAAGAATTTAGAGATCCGTGTGTTACTAAAACTCTTGTACAACTTTGGTTAGGCCTATCCATTCTGACAAGTTTAAATCTGTTAAAAAAAATGTTTACTTTTCGCGTTAGAGATGGGATTTTATGTTAAGTCTACCTCCATACACTAGTGATTTAAAACGTATAAATCTATTTACACTTACTAAATAGTTGTAAGGAAATGCCTTGCATAATAGTCTTAGTAAATATCTTGAATATAACAGTTTGAAGGTCTTTTCTCTTGTCTGAAATAAAATTTAATATCCCGGTTCGCTTTTCGAGGCAGCTTAGACCTTTACTGTTAAAATGGTGTAGATCAAATTTTAAACTAAACTAACCATTTCACCGCATATGTCATGAATTTAATTTTCATATCTGCACAAAGGATTTAACTGACTCACTTTTCAAAATTACAAAGACTATATTGCGCTCTATTAATAAATAATATCGTAACAATTTATTATAACGTAATTTTGAATCATAGCTGTTGAAATTTTTGTTTCTGTACCTCAGTAGTTTTATATCTCGACTCTTAAAAAACTTTCATTACTCTGCTAATTTCACAGGTATGCCGATTGCGCGCATCGTTTTTGTTGGGCGGGAGAAGGGTAATCGTTGAGTTATTATTATTATTACAATACTGTTATGTGTATAGACGAATCCATACTCGATAATAGAGGAGTAAAAAATTGTGGAGGCAATCAGGGTAAGAAATTGTTTTCTATTTTTTGGGAGCACTGACGATTATTCTCATCCTTTCTATTAATACTTGTACATGCTCGGTTCGTCCGAGAATTTTATGACTAGTCTGGCGGAAGTGATTTCCCTTAGAAAAATAATTTCCGAACTGGAAAGTTGCTTTTTGAATATACATTTTTTGTTGTAAATGTATCTCGAAATTTTAAAGGGCTTCTTTTCAGTTGCTTAGTTTCAAAATTATACAATACATCTCCTGATTATGCATTAATTGGTTTCAAAAAAAAGATAAATAAACATTAGTTTTATTAATGTATAAATAATTAATTTAAAAAAAAATTGGTTGCATACACGGCAGTTGGATTCAATCTGAAAACTAAAGTAATACAATAATTTATTAGTTTTCCAATAATATATTTAAGTTGTGGTTTTCGATGGTAAAAAGCAGCTGATGATAAGAAAACCAATTTTATTAAATAAAAGAACATGAAATGATAAAAATGTTGTTAAGCGATTATTAATTAATAGTTTAAAAACACCGTTTTTCATATTGTTTCAACCTGATGCTACAGAGTATAATATTGTAGCTTGGTTCACCTAACGGTTGTTAAATCTAATCGGGATATAGGATAGATATAGGGTTATATGTATATAAATTACCAAGAAATTGACTGTCCGTCCGATTGACTGTCTGTCCCTCCGCCCAAATGTGCAATAATTAGAATAAATATAGCACCATATGAAGTTGGTATTGCAAATTGGCGTAATCGGAACACCGGCTCAAAATTAAAATAATCAAAAAATTATATACAGTATTGCCATAGCTAAGCTATACTATAAGATAGAAGACTGTATTTGCTATAGCTATATAAGCTATAACACCCAAATTTGCACAAGATAAATCCTTCCAACACCTCTTACCACAGTGTGAAATTAGGTGAAATCGAATGATAAACCCGTTCATTCCCCATATAACCGTTATGTTAAAAACTACTAAAAGTTCGATAAATCAATAACCAAATGTGCCAGAGACATTAAATTTCACACCCAGGATGGTAAAAGAGGGCTTTAATGTTAAATTTGGACGATGGGCGTGGCACCGCCCACTTTTATGTGAATACACATATCTTCTGACCTACTATACCAATTTCAATCAAACAGTAACAGTAAAAGAAATTAACCTGTCAGCCCTATGTCACAGTGGGATAATGAGCAAAATCAGACAACAAACGGGCCTACCTCACATGTATAAAAGTTATATGAATATATTGGAATAAAACTTGCACCAATGGTGCTTCTAAGCTATGCCATCTCGCGTCTAAAAGTTTTATTAGTAAATATCGGACTAAAGCTATTCAAGCCCCCACATACCGAATACAAGTACAATGCGTATGTCTGACTTTTTGCCGAAAATATCGGTCAATCTGTGAAATATATTATTGAAATGAAAAGAAATTGAGAATGTTTTTTAACAATAATGAACTCCTGTGTCAAAAATGGGTTGGATCGGGTCAATCTCATTAACCTAATATGAAGGTTTTCGAACATCCAGTTGACTTTCTACCACATACATATCGGCCAAAATGTGAGTTGTTTTAATAAAATTAAGGGAAGATGTTTTTCTAATAACAGCCCATCTTTATATCTTAGCAAAATGAACTGAGCGTGTAATCTTGGATATATATTTTAGTTTAATGCCGAAATGTGAAATTTATCTACGAATTTCTGATTCCAATATACTCTATATAGAGACTTAATACTTTTCAGCGTTTAGGTTGGTCAAAATATGTGACATGGACAAGCAATACTAATTATTTTCTTGAATATTTGGCTTCTGGAACGTCTTTTTTAAGTCTCCTACAATAATCAGCTAGCATACCTGGGCTCCATTTCCCTTGTTAGCGCTTCTCCATTATCCTTAGGTGTACGGGACCTGTCAATTTGTCGGAATTCAAACTTTGCAATGAAATATCTCAAAAATCGTTCAATCGATTTCAACTATTTTGCATCGTAAATTAATGATTTCAGCTAAAGAATCCCTCCCCTAAACCATCCACTTTTTGAGATTCATGTGTGGTATTCCTATCTCGACGGGACCCGTCAAATTGACATGTTAGCTGATAACGTAAACAATCTGTATATATTTGCTTCGCTTGTAAATTTATATCTCCAATAGCAAATATAAGACTTCACTGATTACCCTTTAACCAAAATTACTAACATCAATGAGGATTGTTCTGAGGTGTCCTCCGAAGAAGATCAATAAACATGTGGCAACACTTCAAGCTCTTAAGCTGTAATTTTTTAGCTGTGTAAATTTGTGTTGTTATTTTAAAAAATTCTTGAAGTTTAATTGATTTTTATTACCGTGTTAATACAAATTTTTAGTGATTAAACTCTCAGTTTCATGATAAGTATTAAATGTTCTGTTTTGTGCGGTATTAAAAAGTATTAAAAAGTTTAAACTTTCCAATTTTTGGTGCCGAGTCAGCCTTTTGTTTCATTTTGTTTTATTTTATTCTATTTTCTCACTTTGTTTATCTTATTTACTTCTTTATTCACAGCTGTGTTGCGTTTAGCTTTTTATTTGTTACAGTGCTTCTAAAAGTGCTCGCTATATTGCTTCTTCAAATTGTCTTGGTTTTAAACTTTGATAAAAAAAATTGTTCCTAATTGAATTTATTATTATTAATATTTTATTAACACACTAATTTATTATTTATCTATTGAATTTTGTTCTGCCTACTCTTTTATTTGATCTTCATTCTTGTGGTTTATTATGTCTTGCAACTTTCCCAATTGTAACATTAAAGGCGAGTCAGATCGCTACGTTTCATGCTGGCTTTGTGATGGGCTTGCCCATATTAAATGTGCTGGACTGACTGGTAGAATCTTAGATTCTATTATCGACTGTAAGGGATTGCGTTGGTCCTGTTTAAATTGTAGATCTATTGAAATCGATCTATTTAAAGTTTATAGGGAGACACGCAATGGCTTTAACGAAATCGGTCGTGATCTTGTAACCCTCACTGAAAAATTTAGGCACTATGAAAAATTGTTCAAATCTTTTAAGTGCCTGAATGATTCTCACGAATCCTCTAAACCTGCTCCTAAGCGTAAACGTCCTTCCGATGAAGTAACACTTAGTTCTTTTGTTCAGAAAAGAACGTCTCCTCCCAATGACCTAATAAATCTCTCTTCTCCTTGCCCTCAAGGTGATAAGCCGTCAGCTTCCAAAGAGCTCAATTCCCCAAAAGCTCTATCTAATAGTAATAAGTGTCTCACAATTCCAGAGGCTCCCTCTATTAACTTAGTAGCATCAGTTAATAATTTGATAGTTATTCCACCTAAAAAGTCTATATTTATTTCGAGACTTGCCAAAGATACCTTGGTGGAGGACATTAAATCTTACATTTCGTCACGTTTTAAAATCGATGATATCAATATACGTAAATTTAACTTCAATTATGATAGAAGTATATCATCGTTTAAAATAGACGTGTCTCTTGAAACATTCAAAAAGATCTTAGATAGTTCATTCTGGCCACCTGGGACTTTTGTACGCGAATTTAATCCTAAACTTAGAAGTCAAACTGAGGAAAACATTGTTAAATTACCAAAAGCAACCACCGATATGAAAAACTGATTGGTAGAAATTATAGCAATAATATCGAAATAAGCATTTATTATCAAAATGTTAGAGGTGTTAATACAAAATTAACTGACTTGTATTTGAACAGTTCCAATTTCAATTTCCATATAATTGGATTTACAGAAACTTGGTTAAAACCTCACATTTTTGATAATGAGATTTTAAACAGCGAATTTCAAATTTTTAGATGTGATCGACTGAACAGAATCGGTGGAGGTGTTCTATTTGCCGTGCATTCCTCTATCCCATCTAAAAATATTCTTGTTCCAGGGACCGACTCATTTGAATTTAAATGTATTAGAGTATACGTTAATAGTTGCTTTATTTATTTAACCCTATCTTATATACCGCCCCATTCGGACTTATCTGTATACATGCAGCATGCTTCTTTAATAAATAGTGCTACCTCGATGGCAAATAATGCAGATTCAATAATTGTATTAGGTGATTTCAATTTACCGTGTGCTTCGTGGAAACCTTTCGATGACTATATCGTACCGATTTGCAATCGGTCATGTTTTAATGAGTTTTTCGAAAAAATGTCCGAGTTGGGTCTGAACCAAATTAATTTAATTCCGAATAAATTTGGTAAATGCTTAGATTTAGTATACGTTGATACCTCTGCAAAGTGTTCCGTTATTCAGAGTAATCCTCTTGTTCTACCAGAGGACTCATATCATCCTGCTTTGGAAATATCTGTCGAAATCTCAGGCATTGTACGGGATAATAATCATCAAACTTCGTGCTTCTGTACTCGGTTTAACTTTGCAAAAGCTAATTTAAAAAAATTAAATACAGAACTTTCTACAATAACATGGCCTAATTATAATGGTGACATTGAATTGAGTGTCTCTCATTTTAATAACATTATTATGAAATTATTTGAAAAGTATGTTCCAATAGTAATTGTTAATAAAAGCAAAAGTATAAGTCCGTGGTTTTCGAAAGAGTTATATAAATTGAAAAACAGAAAAACTCGAGCCTTTAAACATTTTAAAAAAACCGGTTCACTTGTCGACTATTCTAAATATTCTCTATTGCGTCGACAATATTTTGACCTAAACAAAAAATTTTATAATAATTACTTAAATAAAGTAAAAAAAAATATTGTAAGTGATCCAAAATCGTTTTATGATTTCGTCAACTCCAAACGCAGAATTTCCAAATTTCCGTCCGCAATGAAATACAAATCTATCATTATATCCAATATGTTTGCAGAATTTTTCAAGTCAAACTACTGTAATAATTCTTCCAAAACTTTTTCTTATCAGCAAGTGCTGTGTTCGAATACTTTAATTAACGCTCCAGTTATTTATGAAGAAGACGTCCTTTTTAATTTATATAAGTTAAAAAAATGGAAGAAATTGGAATTGCAGTTGACGGGAAACGGTGGGTCAGACTGAAAGTAAGGAAATTTATGGGTATGCTGTCCGTTCATACTATATTCAAGGATAACGCAGAGCGTACTGATTACGCAAAAAGAAATATTATACTTGTATTATGTTGGGTTTTGTAACTAGTGCTTTTGAATTGATAATTGACGCTCATATTATGAAACATATAAAAGACTGCACCGAAACCAAGGCACGTCGAGATTTAAAGAACGACTGGAATATTACAGTTCTCGATTTACATAGTTTTCTAGCAATACTATATATCTTATCTATGGTTAAAGAGATAGATTTATACAAATTCTGAGATTTATAAGTTTTGATAAACGAACCAACTATTAAGAACAAAGCACTAAGCATAGAAATATACCGATAGAAAACAATAGAAAATGTGTTCCAGAAACTATTACATTTTATAATAAAACAAAGTTTGGTGTCGATGACGCGGACCAGATGACACGCAAATACAGTGTGAAAGCAAGGTGTTTTTGATGGCCTCTCCAAAGTTTTTGTAATATTTTAGCTTTGGCAGCAATAAACGAGTGGAAATTGTGCAAAGACTGTACCGGATTTAAAATATCCAGAAAGAAATTTAGCTGGAGAAAGCAAGGAGAGCATTCGTCACAGTTCAGACGTTTCAGATCAGGCACATTCAACATTACGAGAGCGAAAAAGTAATAAAAATAGAAGCAGTAATTGCTGTATGTATTGTAAAAATATCGTACGCGGAAAATGCACAGAAGAAATTCAATACGTATGCGAAAAATGTCGTCGATAAATATGATTATATAGCCTTCATATTATTATCATTTCCGTAATACCTTAAAAAAAAACTTGGACTTATTAATATTTTATTTTTACGTGAAGTCTTATATCGTTAAACTCAGATTTCGTTTGAATAAATAGATTTTTTTTTAAATTAATACGTATTTTCATCCACCCGTCAATTTGACGGATGCGCATAGAGATAAGTATATAAGAAACGCCCGTAAACCTAGTGGTAAGGAAAAGCTCTGATAGAACCTCTTCCCTTGTTCGTCACCCGCAGCATCCAATTTCCAGATAAGACCCTAGCATATGTATTTTTAAGGACAGTTTACACCCGAAGACTTATGAGATTATAAGTTCATATATTAAGTCTTTGTAATTTTCCTCTTTAATTTTTGCCTCGCTGAGGGAATTTCTCTTTTGGATATACCATATATCCACATATATACATACCCACTGCCATCTCTGGGCATGGCTTTAATAAAATTTTTTTATCAGGCCGAGCTTTTTATACGATGGGCCTGTTGGCCGAAGACAGGTTTGGATACTGGGCAATGTGTTGTAAAGCCTTTTGTTTGAGTCAAACAAAAATAACAATCACTTAAATGATCCTTTTGTTTGGTTCAAATCAAATGGATGTGTCTGGGTTCTTCTTTGGTCCAACCTCATAGCAGTCTCACACACGTTCTTCAACATTTATGTGGAACCCCGGATTTAGATGTAGTCTTTTAATACAAACAACTCCGAATATAATAGCAATTGACGGTATTATATTCTGTGGACTTCCAGTTGTTCAGATTTCTACTGCGAATACGATTTTCTACTACTGGAAAACTAAAAAGGAACGTAGTTGTTAAGAAATAATATACTTTTTCTCATTTTGGTTACCTTTCCTCTCTTAATAAGCAACTGAATGCGTTTTTTTATAACCCCTAAGCAGACTAAATGCATGGTTCTAAGGGGTAACGTATTCATCTATGAGATCGCTTGTACCTAATATATTTTTAAATGAACCATCAGGTCTAGTTTTGCTACGGGTTGAGAAAAACACACTCTACTTTCTCTATAGAGCCCTTCTTGAACGTATTTTGTGCAACTATTCTTACCGGAGTTTGACTATATACAAACTAAAAACGTTCGAACTGGTGAATCACAAGTAAAAAGTCTAACTCTAAACCCTTTCAAATTCTGTCTATATGCAACTTTTATTCCATTCAGTTTTCAAAATTAATATTTTCACAAAATTCCCTAATAAAATCATTTACATTTACTGGGTTATTTATTCCTGAGGAGCAAGCTAGTATAAATGGTTCTGAAACAGGGAAGCCTACCACATGTCCTAAAATTGGCCTATTGCAACTTTTATATAAATTCAGCGTATCTATCCCTATATCCTTAAAAATAATTTTTCCCAAAAACAAAATCACCCTCAGAAATATATATATTTAATTTTTACTGGCAGTATTGTAAAACACGAGGTTTTCCAATAAGAGTCATATGATTTAACAAAAAAAAAAAAAACACACTAATTGTCGTGTTGGAACCAGTTGCGGCCATAAATAGTTGATTATCATCGATCTATACCGCTCTCCAGTGACAGTAACGGTGTCACCAGCTTCATTTCGAAAGAAGTACGGATCGATGATTCCACCAGCCCAAAAACCCGACAACTGTCAATTTAGGTAAATGTAATGGTTCTTTAAGAATAATTTGTGGATTTTCTTCGCACCAGAATCGACAGTTTTGTTTCTTTACCAAGACAAAATCAGCAAATTAACTATATTTACGGGTGTCCAGTGTCTTCAATTCTTGAGTGAGAACACGAATGCAAGCCCAATGCCTTTCTCAAAATGTGCCAGGTTGTATTATGAGACAATCCCAATTCTTTAGAACGTCTTGGAATCGACAAATTACGGTCTTCAGCAACACTTGCATGAACGACAGTAATATTTTCATTACTTCGAGCGGTTTTTTGTCTTATTAGCACTTGAACATTATGTAAAAAAAAAGTACGCTCGAAATTTTCAACAGTTCGACGAATAGCGAACACAGGTCGACTATTATTACGACCATAAAATGGCATAAGATTATGACATATAAGAAATTTAGTTCTTGCACTTAAGGGTAGTCCTTTATTACCCGCTCTGTTTAAAGTTAGTAAAATATCCCTTACCTTGGTACACATGTTTCTTGGTACCGTAAGACTGTTGGTATAGCAGATGGGCGTAATCGGACCACTGCCACACCCACAAAACGTCATTAATCAAAAACAAATAAATGCCATAACTATGCTCCACAATAAAATACAAGACTGTTATTTGATTTATATATTATATATATTTATAGGTTTAATGTGCATATTTCCTAAACGCCAATGATATAATAACTTAATGCACTAGGAACAAATGCTTCTAGCACCTCAATCGACAGTGTGAAAATGGGTGAAATCGGGTGATAACCCCGCTTACTCCCCATATAACGGTACTGTTAAAAACTACTAAAAGCGCGATAAATCAAGCACTAAACACGCCAGAGACATTAAACTTTACATATGGGATGGTATGAGATGACTTTATAGGAACCGACTTCAAAATTAGAAAATGGGCGTGGCTCCGCCCACTTTTAGGTGAAAACCTAAAAAAGTATTTTTTATTGGCTATATCTTTAATCCTTTTTCACTCACTTCCATGTTTGCGTTCTTATCTAGTCTTCTACCTCATATTGATAATAAGTAATAATATTAATAATCAGTTCGTTCAATTAGCGCCGGTCTCCTCGAAAATGAATACACGATTTAAAAATAATTAATTTAATTAATAAAAATCAAACATTTCAAAATTTTCTCTCTTCTAATGTAAAGTTAACCACCCACAGTATACAAACTTGGCAAATTTTTATTTTCGTTTTCCTTAAGGTTTCTCTTTTAATATTTTTTTCACCCTCTTTTATTTAATAACTAAATTGAATTGTTTTAATTTCTGTTTAAAAATTTACAGCTGCTTAATTAGCTGTCAGATCTTCAATTTCTAGATTAGCAATATCAATAAACCTTGAACTAAAATGAGTTGTAGTTCGTAATACCAAAAAAGAGTTCATCTAAAATGGAATTAACATCAATTAAACGGAGTGGAGTTGCATACGGTAATAGAGTACATATATTTTTTGGAAAAGTGGTATCTCCAATGTTTGAAATTGTTGCGTAAAGTACGGTCGGTTTGCATGTGAATTGATATAAAATTGGACAATGGGCATGGCACCGACCACTTTTACATGAAGTTTCGAATTTCAGCAACTACTCAATCAATTTGAACTAACTATAGTTTGCTCGAGTCATATAACATTCTTATGTTACAACTTAAAAACGTGGTAATCTGAAAATAACGACATCTATTTCCCATATAATACAATATTAAATCCCATCACATTCTTTCAACTTAATTAAGTTCAAATGGCAGAAATAAAAATAAAACATTCTACACTTAAAGTGTGGGACCTCTAGTCGCTAAAGATCTTTAACTTTTGAAGTCCTTAAATAATGAATATGAAGACCTCAGTGCCTTCTTATGCAGAAATCATCTTCAAGATATTTTAATTCCAATAAGTGGATATCTTATACTGATAATAATGTTTTTGTTAAAACTGCACAATATCGGTTCGATACTTTACGTAAGTTCCATATACAGTGCGTTTTAAAAATAACGTATTCCCTTTGTGGGATCAATTCAAAAGAAGCTGATTAAAGTTTTTTTTTTTGCAAATTAACATATGATCAGTTGCGATCACTGAAACGTTCAATTTGGTCAGTTTTTTTCGATCTTCTTAATGTATCACGTCTTGCCGTGACATGAGAAAAATGAGTACTCTCTATAAGAAATGTCTTGAAGCAGCGTTTCTATGCCACATTGAATTTAGCAATGTAATATTTACAGATTAGTCAACTTTTGTATTGTTCAACTACTTGAAACGCATTTGGATCAGAACAGGACAAACATTTATTCAAAGGAGTGTTATGCACCCCCACAAGGTGCATATTTATGAATGCTTCTTTGCTCTGCCTGGGGTTTTGATGTGCTTCACTAAAAACCTAAATGCCGTTATGATAAAATTGTATAAAAAGGATTTACTGCAATCAGATCAAATCCTTTGCGACAAAAATATTCATGATTGAAAGTATCCAATGTTGCAGAAAGAAAACAATGCATGCAAGAAGACAATTAGTGTCGGCATCAGAATTGAAACCAATAAAGTAAAATGTAGTAGGTGTGACGAACTCCGATATTATTGGTTTGACGTTCGAAACAGAAATTGTGTCGGTTTTGGGTGTCACAGAAACGAATTTAATCTGTTCTGTTATCAGAAACAAAGCAAGAAAATAGTTGTTGACAGATTTGAAATGTAGGTTAAGAAATTAATTTATTTTATTGCTACGAATTAACGTATCTCTATTTTTATAGAGCAAAACATAAGAACAGAACACAAAATGCTATTATTTTAAGTTTATGGAAAATAATCCAGATATTTTAAGTTAGCAAGTAAATGCAAGCTAAACTTCACTTACGATTCCTTTAATCTTTTCGTTGTTTTTTTGTCCAATCAAATAAACGATAAAATTGCAGAACTCAATGTAAACTTTAATAGAATTGATCCAAATTTTTTCATTTGCACGTTTTACCACATTAGCAAACAGCTGATTTTAATATTGGTTTTGCTTATGTCCGAAAACACGAAAAGCTAATCAGATTCTGTTACACCATCGAAAATTAGAATTGGTTTATCATATTGTCCAGTAATTTTTAAATCAGTTATGCTACACGTCAAAGGCAAACAGTAGTCGTCGGAAGACTTTTGTTTAAATACCTTTGGTATCCTAAAGAGTGATATTTAGGCACAAAGCACATTCTAAATAACCATTTCAAAACAATGACATTAAAGGAATTTACTACTTAGATTTTAACATGTATTTTTACAACATGTGTTTTTACCATGTACATTTTACAAGTATGAATTAAATCTGCCAGATATACTATCGGAACCACTAACATTTCGAAAGTGTTACCAAGCATAAATAATTTAATTACATTATTTTCACAAAATTATACTTTTAGTGCTTCATGCGAGCCTTATTCGACTATAACCCTTTTGAAGACTCGTTGATACCATGCAAGGATATAGGACTGGCTTTTAATTCGGGCGATATTTTACAGGTTTGAATATATTAAATAATTTGTAGGGATCTAACAATTAGATTTAAAGCAGATATTGAGTGTTAAAGATCCGAATTGGTGGCAAGCGAAAAATTGTAACGATCAATCTGAGCGGATCGGTCTAATACCTTCACAAGAATTGGAAGAGAGACGCAAAGCTTTTGTTGTACCTGAAGCTGATTTCGCTCATAAGATAGGCATATGCGGAACAAGGGTCAGTTATTTCTATATTTAGAATATTTCTATAAAAATTTTCGCTATTTTAAAATAAAAGGTCTCAAAGCGTAAGAAAATAACTATGTACAAATCTAAAGCAAATTGCGATTTTGACAAAGCTGATTTGCTTTTATATGAGGAGGTAACAAGGATGCCACCATTTCGAAGGAAAACTCTGGTCTTAATTGGTGTTCCAGGAGTTGGCAGGCGCACCCTGAAAAATCGTCTTATCAATAGTGATCCGGAGCGCTTTGGAACCGTTATACCCCGTATGAGATAATTAACAAGCATAAGAATTAATGAAATATATATTATTTTTAGATACAACTAGACCTAAGCGGCCACTTGAAGAAAATGGAGTCAGTTACTATTTTACTAATCGTGAAAAAATGGAAGAACAAATAAAGCGTAATGAATTTCTTGAATATGGTAGCTACAATGGACATTTATATGGTTTGCATTTGAACTCTGTGAATGAAGTGATCGAGAGTGGTAAGATCTGGTACTTTATTTTTTAGGGTTGTGCAAGGATTGAACATTTGAATAATCTTAGGTCGGATGTGCATATTAGATTGTGCTCCAAGCACTTTAAAATTTCTTCATAATAGTCAGCAGTTGATGCCGTTTGTTATATTTATTGGCGCTACTGGAATGGAGCAGCTAAAACAAGTTTACTCTGAAAGACGTGCAACAGGATCAGTTAAAAGTTTATCGGTAAGTCATCCTCAATTACATTAACGTAGTCTTGGGATATAGTGATACTAGTTAGGATCGATTTGCAATATTATTTCTAATTTTTATTTCAACTAATGTGATCTTTCATCAAATGTAATTTTCCTGTATCATCACTGCAGATCATTTACCGTTTTCTCAGATTTGATATTCATTTATATAGACGTAACATATTTGCTTTTACTATGAACAAAGCTATACTCATTTTTGGTAAAGGCATTAAATGGGCTGAAAAAACACCACTGTTCATGTAAAATACTCGAATCGAAATGTAAAAATATACAAAGTCAATTACAACAAGTAAGGAAGAGCTAAGTTCAGGGATTGACAAAACTTTATACTGAACAAGTTCGGATGTAACCGAATATTGTAGTGGGGAAATACCAGCAGGTGTTGGAAAAACTTTATATTTAAATCTGTTGCGAATTCAACATTTATTCGACGAAATCGTGAATGGATTACAATAAAATTTATTAATTTATTAAGTTATATTATAGGTTATAGACTCACTTAGTTTTATAACTAAATTGTAATGGATTTCTCGATAAATCGTCTACATTGTAACTCATTCTTGAGTTCGATCACTGGATTGTTAAATAAAAGTCACAATTTAATGTCTATACACTTATCTTTATTACTAATTCCAACAACTTATATCTCAATTAGTATTAACAAGACAACACTCTAACTTATATTGTAGATCTTTAACAAAACCGTATTCAAGTTAAATCATAATGTATTATTGTACATATGTACATATATGGGAGTTGGAGTAATTCCTTGACCGATTTCTAATTCAGTTAATTTTGCTGAGATATCTTGCATATTGACCTATTTGACATATACGGTTAAATCAATCAAAGTTTGAAATTCTTATATTAGATAAATGGGAAATACCGGTAATATTGACCCGCTGTCAAATATTTTTGGCATTACTATATATTATTAACAAAAGTATGATCTGTGGGTTTCATTAAACATGCCATCACCAATATATAAGGAGAGGAGTAAAGTCAATTTTTTAAAATTCTGATATTAGTTATATGGCGGCTAGGGTAAGTTTTTACCCGATTTTATCCATTTTATGCACAAAAAAAATGTTATTTGAACAACATGCTCTTTTAATTTCAATAAGATAACTCACATATTGACCGATATATGCGGTATAAAGTCAACTGGAAATTCGAAAATCTTTATATTAGGTATATGGGGACTAAGGGAAGTATTCACCCGATTCAACCCTTTTGTGACATACAGACATACTATTATCAGGGAAGGATCCTCAGCGAATTTGAATTATATATCTTTCACACTGACCGACATTTTCGGTAAAAAGTCAGCTATAGACACTGGAGTCTACATAACCTTATCGTCCGATTTTAAAAAGTTTTACATATAAGATGGCACATACTGGAAAGGAAATTAATTAGATGGAAGAGGTGGTGTTATATGGAAAGTAGACGTGGTTATGTCTGATTTAATCTATATTCACATTGCAACATAAAAATTAATAGGGGGCGGGACCACGCCCACTGTTAAAAGTGTTTTAACCCAGAGGTGCCTCTCGTTAATGCAATTCGTTGTAGCAAGCTAGAGGTTTGTATCTTAGTTTGCGGAATAATTATGGCAATTTATGGGTTTCCGATTATTAGCATTTTGTGGGCGTGGCAGTATTACGATTACACGCATCTACAATACCAAACTTTTTATGGTCCCAAGAAACATGTGCACCCAAGTTTCATCAAGATATATAAATTTTTGTTCAGTCAACCTGATTTCAATTCGTATCTTCATCTTGATCATTATGTTTGTATATATAACTTGATATCTATCTCGATTAGTTTTAGGTGATACAAACAACCGTTAGGTGAACAAAACTATTATACTCTGCAGCAACCTGTTGCAAGAGTATGAAAAGGCTCAATCAAAATCTTGAGCTTGTCTAGTTTTAAATCGATTTAATATTTATTACTTACTAGCCCATCCAGCTTGCTTCGCCGGGCTTTATTTAAGGGTTGGTTACGGTTTCAAGGGCTTCCCCCCGAACTTCTTGAGAAAAACAAAACAATTAGCGGTGCTCACCATAACTCGGCTGGAAATTATCTGAAAAAAAGCCAAGAAAAAATAGTTAAATTATGATCAAATCTTCCCCCCAATGTTCTCTGATAATTTTTTTTTTCATTTACAAATTTTTGGCGGCTTTTTAAAGTGTAAACTGTTATTTTCCATTAAAAAAGTTCGCCATTTTGGGGGTGGAAAACACCCTTAATGCAAAAAAAACGTTGGAGGGCGGTATTTTATATGTCGAAAATGTGTATAAAGTTTGAAATTAATCGGTCAAGTAGTTTTGAAATGACAGTGAACACGGACTTTGAAAAAGTAGTTTTGAAAAATTATCCTAAAATTTTTAGGACATATTCTTGAAATGTTAAGCAATAAGATAAGAAAAAAAATCGATTTTTCGAAAGTAAAAACCCATACTCCCTCTTAAGCATACATGAACTAATAATTAACAAACTGTTTTTTTGCAGTTGTTAATAATCTGTCATTTACTCTTACTCTTTTGTTTTAACATGTAAATAAAAATGACAAAAATAGAATACATTCATACAACTAAGGGTGTTAACCAAAAATATAGTATGAATTACTATACAAAATTATTTATACTGCCACTTAGAAGTAACCTTACTTATGAATAATCATTATAACATTTAATTCAAGTAATTTAAAAATATATCAACTCATATCGAAGAATACAACAAAAATAATGCAAATGGAAAATTGGACATACCTATTAATTCATTAAAGTAAACTATATTATATATTGTATACGTATAAAATCTTCGATTTGTCAACTCTAGAGCAGCCACATACAATTGGCCGTGTGAAAAACATGAATTTTCCAATTTAAGCCGGCAATAGTCAACGATTGACCCTGTGTTTTGTTGATCGATATTGCAAAGGCTAAACGCAAACGAAATTGGGGCCGCTGGAATTCGAACGGTAAATCGTTGAAGATCATCGGTATTCGTGGAATCAGTACATCCTCACCTTTGAATCTTCCACCGATGATTGTTGCTTTGATTAAACTTGGTGGCAATGTTTAAATTGTTAATTTGGTTCCGTTGTATTATTTAGGTGCATTTAAATTGCGAATGAGCATTAGCGGCGATCCAATCTTCAATAATAATATGTGCGGTGTTATTCCCGGTGGTTCCATTGAATTTAAAAATTCCACTAGATAATTGACAGATTGTTCTTTGTCCATGACGGTGTCGATCGATTTGTAATTGATTATTTCGCCGGGAAGTTTTGATTGAATTTCCTCGTTGAGTTTGTTAACATCATCATTTTTTGGTGCACGGTCGTACCCTATATCTAAGAGTTGTTGCAAAAATGTTTGGGCAGATGAATCTTGAAGTAAATGTACACGCATGTTCGTTGTTAGCGTGGTTTTTTCGACTGTGTTCCAAAGATATGAGCAAGCGTTTAACTCATCTGCGGGCATTGATCGCGGAATAACTGGCAAAGTTTGCCGGACATCTACAGCAAGCAGAGTAAGAGTACCTCCCATTGGTTGGTTATTTCCTCGAAAATCTCGCAAAGTTCTGTGTCAAGACCTTCGAGTGATGTCCTATGGGCTATTGTGGATTTCAACCCAAATGATAAATTTGCATGTTATGAGGAATTTACCCATGTCAGCGTTTTTGTTAATATTGTACTTTGGTGTTTCTGTTTGGTTTAAATTTAATGAAAGTTTGAATGCTGTATGAGCAGTGCTTCCACCGTCCAAGAGCGTTGATGCAATTCCCGATGATGCCACTGCAAGTGCTATCCAATTCTATTTTCGAACGGACGCCAGAATCAAATGAATGAGGAATGTTTTACCTATCCCTTCTGGCGCATCGAGGAATAAAAGTCCGGCTTGATTTTTTGTTACACGTTGCATGATTTTGTTGTAAGCATTTTTTTGATCAGTAATCAATAGTTTTAAATGAGTTTCCACATAATGTTTTTGCTGTTTCACATCTAAATGTTGTTCTCTCATAAGATTACTATCTTAAATAACCTAACCAAAGCTGGCATAATAAGATGACTTAAAACTGTGCTTTTAAATGATATATTCAATCAGCAATAAGGCTTGATTGAAAATATCGTCATAGTAGTCCTAGTTAGGATCAATTGCGCGTGATTGCCCAATAATATACTCACTGAGACTTTCACGATGAGACTTTCACGACCCCACAGTTAAAATGATCGCAAAAGAAGTGCGATATTGATTCGGATAACTCGTAAGTGATGCTTCGGTTAGTGTCGTTTTCCAATTCTGATCAAGCAAGCCCAATCTGAAACAGGCTTCTAGTCATTTCCATCGATGGTTTACAAAGCGTAAAATAATTTTGGGCCTTTCATAGTATGCAATAACAATCGCAAATAATAACATTCGGAATAATTCAACAATTACATTGCGCATTTTTAACATGGTTGTTTATCCACCATCACTTGGCTCTCTTCGTTTATATAGAGGATATCTATCACCTCCCGTTTGAGTTTCATGGACCTGCTCACGCGGATAGCGCTTTGTACACTTACCATATTTCATGCAAGGGGAATTTAGGTTAAGTTCACCATAAGGCCCGTGGATCATGTGCTTTTGTATTGTTTCAAATAGAACTGCATCTTCTATATGATTTGGTAGCTCAGCGGAAATCACATCGATGATTTTTGTTAGCATTAAAATAAATTTGTGGGAACTTGTCACCCCGTCGAAAACTGGGAGCAATGATCCAATTCTGTGGAAATTTTGACCTTGCTCTTTAGAGGGGGTCATGTAGCCGGTAATGTTAACTACATAAGTTGCTCCAAAAGGCGTCATTGTGAAGCATAAGTTTTATTTTCGAATGTTTTGAAAAAAATGTTTTGAAGTCGGAGTGTCATCAGAAATATGACTAAGAAGAAGACCTGGCTTAATCATTGGTGGTAAAACAATTTTACTGTTCATCCGCACATTCCAAGAGGCTCTTTAGCGAACTTCAAAGCACTACAATGTTAACAAACTTTGTTGATTGCGCCTATTTATGATTTCTGTAATCATTATCCTTATTGTAATTGGATGCCGCGAACGTTATCTCGAGTTTTCGTGACTGAGTCTTTTGAGCCTTGGTAGCTCGCAATGAAGATACTCACGATATGTCACGCATTTGTTGTACGGTTTTCTTCAGTTTCTGTCATTCTGCTCCATATATCTTGTTACGATTTTCCTGGATGATTTTAGTTTTTTCCTTTACTTTCTTAGAATTGGAGGTTTTTCTACAAATGGCTGCTTTTTTAGTGGCATTCAAATGAGGCTGTAAATGCAGAAAACATAAAAAAAGTTCACAAAATCGCTCTGAATGATCGGAAAGTGAAGTTGCGTGATATAACTGACATCGTAAGGATTTTAAAAGAAAGTATTGGTTTAATATTGCATGAGTGTTTGTCCATGAGAAAGTGGGTGCCGCGTTTGCTAACTGTTGATTATGTTTATTTCCTCAGTTCAATACGCTTAGTTATAACTATAATGTGTGAACTTAAACAACTAACATTTTTTATTTGTTTTAAATGACCAATTTGTGTGTAAATATTCTCGAAATTGTCTTTCCTTCATGCGAACTCCCAAATATATGTACGTAGTGTACATATGTACATATGCCCCTCAATATGCAAAAATCAAACATTCGCGCAAGTGACAAAAAAAGTACACACGTCCATCATTGGCAAATAAGATTCAAGCAAGCTGCGCATATTTTCTGAGTATTTCATATAACAGGTACATCAAATTTATTCATAAGTGCGTTCGTTCATAACTCTGCGCTGCGCTCTTTTTTCTGTGCGCCTGGTCAACCACAAGTCGTTTTCATATGGAATCCCTCCCCAAATGCTCGAGGATGACAAAAAGAATTTTAAACGAAATGAATTGATAAAAGGTTTCAATAAAATTTAAAAATTTCGCCTGGAAACTGGATATCCTTCCATCTCTCCGTATATGCATGCTGCCCAGAAAGTGAAGAATTTTCTAACGTTCACTTCAGAAAAGAAAAGTGGCAACGTGGCTCATTGCCGACTCTCAAGATTTTTTTCATTTATTTATTTTTTTCTTCTATATCCGGGATTAAAATTTAAAATTTATACATTATCGCCATTTATATGAACTCCATATAGTGCTTTTATATGTTTACTTAATATAAAATTCCATTTTCGATTCCATTTTATATAATTTTCGACGCTATGAAAATGTAGCGCCATTTATATGAACTATGTAGAAAGTGAAGAATTTTCTAACGGTAACTTCAGAAAAGAAAAGTGGCAACGTGGCTCATTGCCGACTCTCAAGATTTTTTCATTTATTTATTTTTTTCTTCTATATCCGGGATAATATTTAAAATTTATACATTATCGCCATTTATATGAACTCCATTTAGTGCTTTTATATGTTTACTTAATATAAAATTTCGATTTTCGACTTAGCCCATTTTAAAAAATTTTTGCTGCTATGAAAATGCAGCCAAATCGAAAAATCGTAGTACTTCAAAAGAACATAAGTCAATTTTCAATAAAAAAGCACTGCAAAATGAACAAAAGTGTCAACATAGCCGACATTGTCGTCAGATGTCGATTCATTGAAATTTTGTCAACTTCGCGACAATGAGCATATTTCAGCGTCACTACGTATGCGAGCTCGTATGAATGTTTGTCGTCAAAGTTGTCATATGGTTTTTTTAATGTTTTGTCAGAACTAAATTTTTTCCCGGCTCCACGCGAACTCACAGTTAGTTCTATGGACAGAGGCGTTTACACGGAGTAGTTTTACCCTATTATTGATCATTTAATTCTTATTGAGAAATACTGATTCCTTAGAGCTTAGTTACGTAATATAGTAATATTTACTTAAAAGCAAAGATATTCATAAATTTATACTCAAAATATAAATAAAAAAAAATACTATTTTCGGTGCGAAATATATTTTTTTATTCAATAGAATCTCCCTTAACTTCAATAGACTTATTCCAATGATCCTCCGATAATTGTATGCCATCGCTATAATGACTTTCCGGAAGCTCTGCAAAATATCCGTCTACGGCTGTAATTGATTCTTCATTCGACGAAAAATGCTTTCCACGAAGGAGTTGTTTCAGGTTTCTAAAGAGATAGTAGTCGCTGGGATCCAATGCGTACTTTATTTCGTTGAATTTTGTCATTGTTTACACCTTTGTGAGCAGGTGCATTGTCTTGATAAAATATTGTTTTTGTGCTGTAACCAAGTCTTTTCTCACGAATTTTTTTATCCAGCTGATCAAAACGGCTGCAATAATATTCAGAGTTGATTGTTTTACCTTTCTGCAGATAATCAATCAGCAAAATTCTTTGCTAATCGTTGTGCCTTCACCTGCTTTGGAGCTTAACAATCAGCTTCAGTCTACTGTAAGAGTTCTTGTTTCAATTTATGATCATGGTGGTAGATCCAAGTCTCATCCATTGTTATAAAACGACACAATAAATCGGTTTTATGTAATTCTCCATGTAAAATATGAAGTACTCGTTCGTCTGAGATGACTATGGCATTGGCAATTCCACGCTTAGTCAAACTTGGATATTCACTAACAATATTATAAATTTCTCAATGATTTCTGGTGTAGATCGTCTTCATGCCAAGTACGACCACGTTTAAATTCACCAGCCAAAAATTCCACGGTGCGTTTTGAAGTTGAGGACTCCTTATACACTTCTAACAATTGTTCATAATTTTGCTTTGCTTTTAAACCTTTCAAAACAAAGAATCTAATCCCTGCGCGATTTTAATTTTTTTCCTATTAAAAAACTCAACTTTAAATGACTTGGAAACAAAAAAATAATTGACAGAATGACTTGTAACTTTGCTCGTGTTTCCTCGTTCCAAAGCACGCTCTTCCAAAAATGTGCTAGTTTGGCTCTGTGGGCCTTTGCAAATACTAGTGTAGTAGTTTTTATATGGCGTTTTGTCAGGAGTGATTTCTTGCTGCTAATTCGTTAAAAAAGCCGAGCGTCGTAATATCGTCTTCCTACAAGCTTTCTAGCTTCAAAATTTGCTTGCTCACTTAAATGGATCGACTTCTCTACGACTTACTATGATTTTGCCAACACAAATATTGGTTTAGCGCAGTCTTCTTGTTTTTAAATCATTAGTTTTATGTGATACAAAGAACCGGTAGGTAACAACATATTGCAAAAGTTTACAATTTTTAAATTTTTCAAGGCATTCATATGTCATTGCCTGTCAGTAAATACCGCTCATTTTTAAGTGTAATTGTTGGGTCACCGATTGAGAACCAATGTATTATACGGTCATATGTTCTATATATTTTTGCTATTTTTTGCTCTCTACTTATTTGCCTAATATTCAAGGGCAAGCATTAGAAGTCAGGCACCTCAATGCAGTTAACAATTGTATTTGCATTGTGTACATACTTACATATTTATTGCTTGCTTGCGCTTGCTTTGTACACTTATGCAACGTATGTTTTCGTCCACGCTATTATATGGATATTTGTTTGTGCACATTAGCTAGTCCCATTTAACATGTACTAAGCTTCTTGCGATGCTGCGTTCCCATTTTTTTATATTTCTCTTTTGTTAATAACTACATTATATACGAAGGAGCAATAGAGTAAAGTATGTACTTGGATTATTCTCTATTTATGAACTGTTTTTATATAACTTACATACTTATGTATATATGCACTAATAGAAAACGAAACTATGTACCTAGCGGAAATTATGTATTGAACGGTATTGCAATATTGCTTAGAATATTATTTAAGGAGAAGAATTTTGAAAATAAAATTAGTCTAATAACTGACTACATATAGCATCATTACTCGGCCCTTTGTATTTTATCGCTGTTACAACTTCGCTTAAATATTTCGCTTTTTCGATATTGGCGCGGCTACAAAAAAAGCTTTGTCCTACAGTAATCATATACCTCAGCAACTACAATTTCAACCAAATTTGTTGCATACTGATATATTGACCTTATGTTATGGTTTTAAAATAGGCAATAAATCAAGTACTAATTATAAATTGTCTAGTTGCAAAATGTCTGGCCGACTCAGGTCTGCTAAATACATAAGCGAACCAATTAGTGACTGAAACCCTTTCATATTCACCTGGACACAGTTTTCTCTCTTGCATCCCACTTGGTAACTAGGGTCTAATGGTGTGCTTACTGGTCGACAGTTGTTCATACCATGTGTTTCCAAAAGCCCTTGTATATTAGTTTCCTGGCACATATTGATACACCCTCTCTCTTTGTCTCATTCTATTTTTATGCCAAGAAAATAGTTGATCGGACCGCCGTCATGTATCTAAAAGCTTGATGCAATCTTCTTATTAATCTCGGTTGTGCCTTTTTCGATCGAACACAAAATGATTAAGTCATTGACGTAGACTGCTATGTAGCTGAATTGCCGTTGTTCTGGCTAAACCTATAAGCAAGCCTCGTTCTGCATCTCTTGAAATCCATATTCTTTAAGACGTCATCAAGTGTGTTGTTCCACACTCTTCCTGATTGTTTAAGCCCCTAGATGGCCTTTTGTAGCTTAAAAACGTTGTTCGGATGATGATTGTTACTGAAATTCGGCAGCTGCTTCATGTACACAATTTCATGAAGCTTGCTGTTCAGGTATGCGTTTGCAATGTCGACTTGGTGCACATATAATTGTTTTTTAGCAGCGATTGCAACCAACATAAGAATCGTCTCATACCGGATAACAGGTGAGAACTTTTCCCAATTATCTACGCCAAACTGTTGCCCAAAACCTTCAGCAATCAATTGTAATTCGAAGCTTTCAATATCACCGTATTTGCCCATTTCGAACCGATAGCCTTGTGCCCTGGAGGTAGTTCACATAACGTCCACGTATCGTTTGCTTGAGCGTCGAATTCAGTTTGCATTGATATTTGCCAACGCCACGCGCGAGGTCCAAACACTTACATGTGCTTAATTGACGGCTTGTGACTTTTCCAAGCCTCAAATGGTGTTCCTCCTGCCAGCGCTTTTGTGGGAATTTCGTTCCTCAAATAGAATGCCGTGCTTACAGTCTCTGCCCACAGTAACTCCTCTAGCTCTGCGTGAATTAACAGACACTTATCCATTTCCACAATAGTACGATTGACGCTTTGTAAATGAATTGAATTTGAGATCTCTTGTAGAAAACTTATTTGCACATACAAACAGTCAATGTTCATCAAAATTGTATATGTGTCAACTATTATAAAGTATATACTTTGTATTTCCAATATATATTTTGTAACAAGAAAAACAATATTACATAACAAAAACAAATCATAACGTGAAGATACTGTGTTTATGTTAGATTTCGGTATGTCCAAGCGATCGGAAAAACGTTCACAAAGAGTTCAAACAAAAAAATATTTTTTTTAATTATCTTGTTATAAAATTAGATCATTTATAACGTATTACAAATTTATTTTGAGATAGAGTTCTCCCGCACTGCGAGTAGTAAATGGCTACAAGGCGCGAGCCGATATATCGGCTCTGGCACTTTTCGTAAGTACAGCTGGAGTTGATATATTGGCTTCCGGCACTAAATGGGTTAATCCCGCATTTTTCCAAATATGATGAGAACTCCTTGTTAACATATTCCGTTCCGTTGTCACTTCGTAGCGACTTGATTTTTTTTCAGTTTGGCACTCCACGCAGCTTTGGAACTTTTTAAACTTCTCAAACACTTGACTTTTAGTTTACATAAAGTAAACAGAGATTTTGCGCGAGAAATCATCAATAAACGTTACAAAGTATCTATTTCCAGGGATTGACTTCACATTCAATGCCCCACAGACTTCTTTTGTGGGAACGACAACGAGCTCATGTTCGCCTGATTGTAGGTGTCACAATTAATTTTCTCTCGCATGTTTTTAATGTGCATCCCATGTACTATTTGTACTAACAACTCTAGATCTTGGAAATTTAGATGACCAAATCTATTGTGAAAATTTGTTGAATAAAAACAGCACTTTTTTCTGAGTACACGCACAAATTGTTTTCTTGTACTGCCCTTAACACAACTCTGCCGTATTTGTTTTTACCAGCTCTCCCTTTCCATTAAACGTAATGGAAATTTAATATTTTGCTGCTGCGCCTACCGAGTAAAAATTCATATTTACTTTGACGACTACAAAGGTGGGCAACTCATCGCGAGTTTCTATTGCGACCACGAAGTTTTTCCATGTATCAGGTAAACTGCTCAACAACATTATAACCTTCAACTCCTTGTTGATTTTAATGGTCAGTTCTGCCAACCTCTAAATTGTCTCCACAAATGAGTTTACATGTGCCCCTACATGTTTGTCTTGCTGCATGTTGGAACATAATAGTTTCTGATATAACTGTACTTTCCATACAAGCTCAACTTGTGTATGTATTATAGTTGCTTTAGTTTTTTCCAAGTTGCTTCTGCCGTTGTGCACGTTTTCATGTACATCAACTGAGTTTGTTTTACGTTTAACACCATATACGCCAGTGCCTTTTAATCTAGTTGATCCCATTTTTCTGCTTTTGATGTATTCTCTTCATCTCTCAAAAGAGATGATAAAGAGAAGATAAAGAGTAATACAATATCATGCAATAGCAAAGCATCGACTGGTGTTGGATAGTGTTGCCAGATTATGTGTTTGCTTACTTTAACTTTTAACACCTGTTAAAGAGTAAAGCAATGAAAGCCTTCGATTTAAGGCATTGCGACAAAGACTGGCCCGTCAACGAGTCACCGACACATTCAGAACCCGTGAACAACAGCGTTCGCAAGTGTATCGCTATTGACTAGAGATATATCTCAATTTAAATTGCTTTTGCGTAAAATTTGCAAATTAAATTCGTGCTTTCAAATGACATCATTTGGAGCACAAATATCGTTCAGAATAGGATGGCCGCCATTTTCAATAAATTTTTAAGATTCAGGGCCAAGTCTATCATCAAATTGGTTCTTTAATGCCGATACCGATTCCAAATTTTTTCAAATCTACTTCATGGGTGATGTGGAGTAGCAAATAAACGCATGCTGCCAGTACAACCATATCGAGAAGATAGAGGAGCGAGAAATGATGGGTATTTCATAACCGTTTTTACAGAATTCCAACCATTGGCGCTGCGTTGTCTTTTCAGATGAAAATAAATTTAATTTGGATCTAATGGATACAATTAATATCAATTCCATAATCTTAGGAGGGAGGAACATTAGTTCGAACGATTACATAGTCGTGTGAGTGGTGTAACGGTTTGGGGAGCCATTTTCTAATATCTTATATGCGAACTGCAATTTTTAAGTACTAAAATTAATGCAAACGCGTAAAAACCTATTGGAAAATGCTTTTTTCCATCTTATAAATTTGTTAGGAACATAGATTAAAGGAAAAAACTTCGATTAAAGGCAGTGGCCGCTTTATTCACGGGTCATCAATGTAATATAAAAGGTGTCAGGATGGTTGGATAGCAAAGTTTTTGAGTCTGGCCAGCAGTATTCCACAAAATAGGAATTAGTTGAGGGTATTAAAAACACTTGGTTATCAATTTCCTTAAATTACATTGGAAAATTGTACAAATCGCTAATCGATCGGATCATCCCTAAGAAAGGGGGATCGACTTATTATGAAAATAATATAAATAATCACCCAACGATTACCCTTCACCCGCTCAACCGACGTGAAGGACGCAATCCGCATACGTCAGTTTTTTAAGTGTTGGCATTTAAAACTGCTCAGCTATAGAAACAAAAATTTCATCTGCTAAGATTTATAGTTACGATATTATAAATTGTTACGTTTTTATTTATTAAGAGAAAGCAAGTCTTGTTAATTTTAAAAAGTGAGTCAAATGAGCAGGAATGAGATATAATATCATGTCATATACGGCGGAATGCTTCGTTTAGTTCGACAGGATTTTAACAGTAAATGTGTCTCCAAAAACGGACCGGGATATTAAATTTAATTTCAGACAAGAAAGAAGAGTTCTAACTGTTCTATTCTAGATTTTCCCTAAGAATATTATGCCAAGCATTTCCCTACGACTAGTTAGTATAAAAGTAAAACTTGTTCTTGAACAGACACTAACTTGTCAGAATGGATTTAGACCAACATTTAATAGAACTGAGGACACCTTTTATTTTCAAGACCATGATATCAATATGAAGACTAAAATTAAACTTAGAGTCCATGGTAACTATCATCAACAAAGTTAAAAACTTGCTCTAGACTATTGTTTTGTATAACATAAGGAGAGGAGTGCAGAGATTTCCCTTTACGTAATACAGGCTAAAAGTTTAGGTATAACTGATATTTTTGCAATACCCCTATAGTTTCTAATGTTGGACCTAAATCCACTTTTATGCAAAGGGATCATAAATGACTGTTTCCATGTAGAAGGAAATATACCGTGTTTAAGAGAGGAATTGAATATGCTTGTCAAAGGCAAGTAAATATTTTGGCACTGTTTTTCAGGAAGCATGAGGGTATCATGTCTGGGCCGTAACGAAAATATGGTTTTAACTTATTTATGTTAAGCAGGACGTCTTCTTCAGAAATAATTGGAGCGTTAATTAAAGGAAAAGTTTTAAGAGAATTAGTACAGTTTGACATGAAAAATTCTGCAACCATATTGGATATGATTTCATTGTCACTTGAAACGATAGATTTGTATTTCATTGCGGACGGAAATTTGGAAATCCTGCTTTTGGAGTTAACGAAATCATAAAATGATTTTGAATTACGTCAAATACTTTTTTACCTTATTTAAGTAAATATTATAACATTTCTTGTTTAAGTCTAAATAATGTCGACGTTTGTTTTATTAATGTTTAAATGCTCGAGTTTTTCTGTTTTTCAATTTATATAACTCTTTCGAAAACCACGGACTTGTACTTACTTTTACTTTAATTTTAAAAACCATTACTATTGGAACATACTTTTCAAATAATTTCGTAATAATATTATTAAAGCGCAAGACACTCAATTCAATATCACCATTATAATCAGGCCATGTTATCGTAGAAAGTTATCTACAAGTATTTAACTTTTTAAAATAAGCTTTTGCAAAGTTTTACCGAGTACAGAAGCTAGAAGTTTGATGATTACTATCCCGTACATTGCCTATGATTTCCACTAATTTCCAAAGCCGGATGATACGAGTCCTCTGGTAGAACAAGAGGATCACTCTGAATAACGGAACACTTTGAAGAGGTATCAACGTATACAAATGTTAAAAATTATTAATACATAGCTTTGTAGTTTTGATAGAAATCAACCAACATTTTTTAAACCGGAGGGATGCTAACCTGATGAAGCGCTGTGTATTTATTTTGTATCACTGATGGAATGGTGTTTGGATGAAAGTGGTCCAATATGAGCAGATTCTTGAAGTAAATGAATGTGTAAGCGATACTTCAACAACTTAGGGACTAGTCCGCGTGTATACAGACAGACGGACATGGCTAAATCAACCCATTTTGGCACGCTGATAATTTATATACACTGGGCAGAAGAAGTCTGCTTTCAAGGCATCAACAATAGTACATTGTTGGAAAAAATAACTTGAAATACTTTTTATAAAAACCATTTTTTTTTGATATTCATTAAGGGACATTAAATATTAGGTATAATAAAAATAAATCCATTATTTTTCCAATAGATGGTGTTATTTATCTACATCTCGCGTTGTATAAGTCCGTGCGGGTTCCGCTAGACGGCGGTAAAAGGATGACATTTCGTACTAAATAAGTTTTTCTGACAGTTTTGTGATTGGTTGATTCAGTTTTGTTTGAGCGCGCGTCAAAGATGGATACTAGCAAAGACAAAATAGCTATATGTTACAGTTTCTCTTTGATAAGGGCAAAAACGCATGCTAGGCGGCTGAAAATATGAATAGCGTTTATGGTCCTGATAAACAGTTCTGAACTCGCCCCTGCTGGTCTTACCCTGAGGCGAAATAGATTACTAAAAACATCGAAATCCAAGAAAAATTATGTTATCCATGGTCCTCAGAATAGACTGGCTAATTTAGTAAATTCACTTCAAGGTGAAATTGATTTCTATGGAGGAACATACGCTGCTTTTACCGAAAAACACCAAGAGACACCTGCTCGTCTGAATTACATCTAAATCAAGTCTGAATTACATATTAACTTACAATTATTTAAATATATTCCAGATATTACACTAATATACCCTAGCTACCCTAGCTACTGTATAATACTTTAATTCTTTATTATATCTATGTATATTGCCGATTGGCGTTTAAATAAATAAATAAATAAATAATGTAACAGCCAATCATGCGCAATTTCGGTTTCGTCGATTCCGATTGTCCAGGACCTAAACATTGCACAAAAACAGTTTGGAACCATTTTAATAAGGCTGTATTTCTTTTTTACTACACCTAATATGTAGTTTTATGAAAATAAAACTGATTGAACAGTAGTATAAAAAACATAAATATTAACAAAATAAAACATACGGACGAATAAAAAATCCATTAGAAAAAGTCTGCGTACAAGGTACATAAGTCGAATAAAGTTGTTCTTCTTATGAATTCTTCTTAAAATTTGATAGAAATTAGGATATCCCGAACGTTCTAAAACCTCCGCTAAGGGTTTTGACATGGAATATATGAGCTTAGAGGTTTTTGTCGAAAAGATGTGAGTCCATTAATCGTGACGCACATTCTTGAGCATATCCTTTGAGGTAATTATGCGGTGGTGGATTTTAACTACCAGTGAATGTCATAAGCGCTATTTAGGATAAAAATCTGGTGATTCGATGGTGTTTGAAGCTGCTTGGCAACGTTGTAGAGTAACTAAAGCTTAATTTTGTCTGTTATACGCTTCGGGTCGTTATCCTTTTAAAATTAGGAGTCACTTCCAAGACCAAATTCTAAAAGTAATCTTTCGCGACAACATTATGCACTTACCTATTGACTAGCGATATGAATGAGTCCTTGTTGTTGTTTTATTACTCTTTGTATGAAAGAATGTGTTTTTCCAACAATTCTACCGATTTCAGGGTATGTTTTTCTTCTTCAAAAAGTTTAACCATTATTTCCCTTTCAGAGAGGCGTATTTTTTTTTCTTTTAGGGAGATGCGATATTCTAAATTTAAAAACAAATTGAATAGAACATAAATCCTTTAAAATGATTTATTTTACGAAAAGAAGTAAAATTAAAGGGCAATACATTTCGAGGTTCCCTGATTTTTTAATGAAAAAAAATACAGAAAATTCCAATTTAATGGGAAATGTTTATTATAATTCGAAAGAAAATTCTTTGTCATTTATTTCATGAATATTATCTTTTCCAATCCAATCCGTTAAGTCCAATTTTTGATGACTTTTTCGAGCATTTCGACTGTTAACTGGCGAATGACATGCTTGATGTTTTGCTCCAAGGCCTAAATCGAAACGCGGTTGTACGCATAGACTTTAGGCTTTACATATCCCCACAGGAAAAAGTCTAACGGTGTGATATCACACGATCTTGGTGGCCAATCGACCGGCCCCAAAACGTGTAATTATCTGTTCACCAAAATGTTCTCTCAACTAATTCGTTGATTGATGCAATATGTGGAAGTGGCGCCGTCCTGTTGAAACCAAATGTCGCCGAGATCATGAGTTTCAATTTCAGGCTTCAAATAGCGGTTATTATGGCGCGATAACGGTCGCCATTGACGGTTACGTTCACACCGAAATAATTTTTGAAGAAATATGGACCGATGACTCCACCGGCCCACAAACCACATAAAACCAATATATTATATATAATACAATAATCGCTGAACAAAATTTGGCTCAAAAACGTCTGATTTTCTTTAAACTTTTCAAGAGCCCATAGAGCGAATCGGTGTCGCTTGGGAAGGTCGAGTGGCTTTAGTTCTTGCACAAGCTGGTGCGCTTCCAATTTAAGATCTCGACGTAAAATGCGCCGAGTCGTTGCATACGTCAGTCCGAGTTGCTGCGAACGCCGCAAATCGACTTCCCACTGTCTTCGTGTACACTCTCAGCTACGGCCGCTATATTTTCTTCACTGCGTGTTGAACGTGGTCTATTTGGTCGAATATTATCTAATAATGAGTGCTGGGTCTCAAGATGGGTGATGGTGTTGCGAATAGTATGCTCAGTAGGCCGATTATGTTGACCAAAAGTTTAGCGAAGTACTCGAAACACATTCTTTACAGTATGTGAGTTTTCATAATAAAGTTGAACGATTTGTAAACGTTGTTCAGGCGTAAGCCTTTGCATGATAAATTGCTCAACAATTAATTATTAATATGAAATATATGACAATAAAAAATTCAATTTTTAATTTCATTTACAAGTTTGCAGCGCGAGCTCTGAGTTCTTTTTCCATAGCCAGTCATGTTTCCTACTGTTGTTGTTGTAAAAAGTTGTGCTGAACATCCGGCTTGGTGTTGATTCTACGCGAATCGAAAAGTCTTGGACTTCACTTTAATTTCGACGTCGGATCGAAATGCATTGTTATAGTATATAATGTAGCAACCATTTATTGGAATGCCGATTGATCTCATCAGGAAATAAGTAAAGATAGAGACTAGTAATTGAATAACGACTGAATCTCTACCCTTGACTTAATCTTGTCTTAATATTTAATTTTAACGGATAAGCACAAATTCAAAAGAAGTTATCAGCAGACTGAGTTGACTGTCGTTAAATTTTATTAAATAATGAGTAACAGTAGTCTACAACGGTTTTGTTGCCCTAGGTAAAACGTCGTTTTTGAATATATAATATTTATGAGCACTGCCAATAATTTCGTTAACAATTAATTTATTCAAAATAGTCTCCTTCTGCTTTAATACAGCCGCCAGTATGCCGGTGCAAGCCTTTTGAATGGCCTCCACGTCTGCATAACGCTTTCCTTTCATCGGCAAATGCATTTTTCCGAAAAGGTAGACGTCGCACGGTGCCATATCAGGTGAATACGGGGAGTGGTTGATAGTTAAAATGTGATTTTTGGTCAAATAATCCGCCACAAGCGTCGATCGATGAAACGGCGCATTATCGTGCAACAAACGCCAACTTCCATCTTCGCGATATTCGAGCCAAACACGTCGAATACGGTGCACCAAACGCTTCAAAACTCCAAGGTAGAATACCGCATTAACATTTTGGCCGGATAGAACAAATTCTTTATGGACAATACCCTTGATGGCGCCACTAGAGTTTACATTGTTACTTTTTTATACTCTCGCAATCTGTTGCTACAGAGTATAATAGTTTTGTTCACCTAACGGTTGTTTGTATCACCTAAAACTAAGCGAGTTAGATATAGGGTTATATAAGGTTGTCAAATATCTCCCTTCCGCTTTTTTGCTCTTCATTCAATGCTTTATAAAAAGTGTTACAGTGATCGGATTTAGTTAAAATATGCGCCGTTTTGTTCGATGATCTGTTTCCATCTAGACGGCAACTTCATAATACCTTCCTCGTAGAAGCCCCCTCCTTATTTGCGAAGAATTCGGACAGCCACTTTTCACAAGCCTCTTTTGAGTTCAACTTCACACCACCAAGGGCATTCGCCATGGAACAGGTGGTAATCACTTGGCGCTTCGTCCGGGCTATATGGTGGATGCGATAAAACCTCCCATCCGAGCTCCCGTAGCTTCTGACGAGTCATCAACGAAGTGTTCGGTCTGGCGTTGTCCTGGTGGAACACTACACCCTTCCTGTTGGCCAATTCTGGACGCTTCTGGTCGATCGCCTGCTTCAAGCGGTCCAGTTGTTCGCAGTAGATGGTAGAATTAAGCGTCTGGCCATATGGGAGCAGCTCATAGTGGATGATTTCCTTCCAATCCCACCAAACACACAGCAAAACCTTCCTGGACATCAATCCCGGCATGGCCACTGTTTGGGACGATTCACCGGCCTTCGACCACGACCATTTTCGCTTGATATTGTCGTATGTGATCCATTTTTCGTCGCCGGTCACCATCCGCTTCAAGAATGGGACGAGTTCGTTCCGTTTCAGCAGCATATCGCAGGCGTTGATTCGGTCCAGAAGGTTTTTTTGCGTCAAATTATGCGGCACCCAAACATCAAACTTTTTTTTTGTATCCAGCCTTCTGCAGATGGTTCAAAATGGTTTGGTGACTAACTCCCATCTCCTGGGCGATGTCACGAGATGCCATATGCCGGTCTAACTCGATGTATTCCATGATTTGATCGGTATTTGTCGTCACAGGTCTTCCGCCGGCTGGCTTATCCATGGTGTCGTTTTCACCAGCTCTGAATCGTCGAAACCATTCCTCCGCGGTTCGAAGTGATAGAGTACCATCCCCCAATACACCATTAATCTCACGGAACGTTTCTCTAGCGGATTTGCCTTTAACGAAGGAAAACTTTAAAATAGCGCGAATTTCGGCGTTAGCGAACTCCATGTTTACACGTCTATAACTGTTGAACGCAATATCCAAACTAATTATGCATAGCGTTGTTTTGTAGGTTATGTCAAGACCTTTCAAATTATGTATAGTGTTGCCAGATACGAGCTCTGTAGCGCTTTGTACATAGCCGCGAAATTCAAAAGACAAAAAAGCGGAAGGGAGATATATGACAACCATATTATGAAAATAATTGAATTGAAGCCAGCTAATAAGCCGGCTTTCGTTACTTCTATATATTATATCATATCAATTTTGTTGATTTTGTACTAAATAAATCGGTCAGTTTGTGAAATAACTTAATAACATTACGTAGAGATATTTCCTAGAGCATGCTTGTACCCTGCCCCATATACGTTACATAAAATAACGATATCCGATATTCTAGGTGACATTATACTGAATAGAACTTTATAATGTAATACACCCAATTCTGTTTTTACACGGTTTGAAAAGAAAAGTATTTTTAATTTTTCACACGACTTTATTACATTTAGCACGATCCAAAAATTTTTGGGTTCAAATTGTATATGTCAGATCTAATTTTTGGGACATACATATGTTCATATCAAATATTTAAAGGAATTCCCTATTTGCGGATACAATCAAGTTTAATGGTCAGAGCAATTGTAAATGGCACACATTTAGGGGAATGGTTAATGCCTTTTTTTACACGTTTTTTTGGAACCAATCTAGCGTGTAAAAACAGAATTAAGTGTATATTTTATTATCATTAAGTAAACATCTGACATTAGGCTGGATGTGGTTTGGTGCAAAAATTTAATAAATCGATGCATTATTTTTCCTAACTGCCACATACCCAATATAATGATTTCTTTCCTGATTGATTGTTAACAATTTAAAATTTTGTCTAATTAAAAATGTTAAATTAATTTTTATACTTTCGCAAAAAGTTGCTCCAGAGGGTTTTAGTTTACACAAGGTACATAAGTCGAATAAAGTTGTTCTTCTTATGAATTCTTCTTAAAATTTGATAGAAATTAGGATATCCCGAACGTTCTAAAACCTCCGCTAAGGGTTTTGACATGGAATATATGAGCTTAGAGGTTTTTGTCGAAAAGATGTGAGTCCATTAATCGTGACGCACATTCTTGAGCATATCCTTTGAGGTAATTATGCGGTGGTGGATTTTAACTACCAGTGAATGTCATAAGCGCTATTTAGGATAAAAATCTGGTGATTCGATGGTGTTTGAAGCTGCTTGGCAACGTTGTAGAGTAACTAAAGCTTAATTTTGTCTGTTATACGCTTCGGGTCGTTATCCTTTTAAAATTAGGAGTCACTTCCAAGACCAAATTCTAAAAGTAATCTTTCGCGACAACATTATGCACTTACCTATTGACTAGCGATATGAATGAGTCCTTGTTGTTGTTTTATTACTCTTTGTATGAAAGAATGTGTTTTTCCAACAATTCTACCGATTTCAGGGTATGTTTTTCTTCTTCAAAAAGTTTAACCATTATTTCCCTTTCAGAGAGGCGTATTTTTTTTTCTTTTAGGGAGATGCGATATTCTAAATTTAAAAACAAATTGAATAGAACATAAATCCTTTAAAATGATTTATTTTACGAAAAGAAGTAAAATTAAAGGGCAATACATTTCGAGGTTCCCTGATTTTTTAATGAAAAAAAATACAGAAAATTCCAATTTAATGGGAAATGTTTATTATAATTCGAAAGAAAATTCTTTGTCATTTATTTCATGAATATTATCTTTTCCAATCCAATCCGTTAAGTCCAATTTTTGATGACTTTTTCGAGCATTTCGACTGTTAACTGGCGAATGACATGCTTGATGTTTTGCTCCAAGGCCTAAATCGAAACGCGGTTGTACGCATAGACTTTAGGCTTTACATATCCCCACAGGAAAAAGTCTAACGGTGTGATATCACACGATCTTGGTGGCCAATCGACCGGCCCCAAAACGTGTAATTATCTGTTCACCAAAATGTTCTCTCAACTAATTCGTTGATTGATGCAATATGTGGAAGTGGCGCCGTCCTGTTGAAACCAAATGTCGCCGAGATCATGAGTTTCAATTTCAGGCTTCAAATAGCGGTTATTATGGCGCGATAACGGTCGCCATTGACGGTTACGTTCACACCGAAATAATTTTTGAAGAAATATGGACCGATGACTCCACCGGCCCACAAACCACATAAAACCAATATATTATATATAATACAATAATCGCTGAACAAAATTTGGCTCAAAAACGTCTGATTTTCTTTAAACTTTTCAAGAGCCCATAGAGCGAATCGGTGTCGCTTGGGAAGGTCGAGTGGCTTTAGTTCTTGCACAAGCTGGTGCGCTTCCAATTTAAGATCTCGACGTAAAATGCGCCAAGTCGTTGCATACGTCAGTCCGAGTTGCTGCGAACGCCGCAAATCGACTTCCCACTGTCTTCGTGTACACTCTCAGCTACGGCCGCTATATTTTCTTCACTGCGTGTTGAACGTGGTCTATTTGGTCGAATATTATCTAATAATGAATGCTGGGTCTCAAGATGGGTGATGGTGTTGCGAATAGTATGCTCAGTAGGCCGATTATGTTGACCAAAAGTTTAGCGAAGTACTCGAAACACATTCTTTACAGTATGTGAGTTTTCATAATAAAGTTGAACGATTTGTAAACGTTGTTCAGGCGTAAGCCTTTGCATGATAAATTGCTCAACAATTAATTATTAATATGAAATATATGACAATAAAAAATTCAATTTTTAATTTCATTTACAAGTTTGCAGCGCGAGCTCTGAGTTCTTTTTCCATAGCCAGTCATGTTTCCTACTGTTGTTATTGTAAAAAGTTGTGCTGAACATCCGGCTTGGTGTTGATTCTACGCGGATCGAAAAGTCTTGGACTTCACTTTAATTTCGACGTCGGATCGAAATGCATTGTTATAGTATATAATGTAGCAACCATTTATTGGAATGCCGATTGATCTCATCAGGAAATAAGTAAAGATAGAGACTAGTAATTGAATAACGACTGAATCTCTACCCTTGACTTAATCTTGTCTTAATATTTAATTTTAACGGATAAGCACAAATTCAAAAGAAGTTATCAGCAGACTGAGTTGACTGTCGTTAAATTTTATTAAATAATGAGTAACAGTAGTCTACAACGGTTTTGTTGCCCTAGGTAAAACGTCGTTTTTGAATATATAATATTTATGAGCACTGCCAATAATTTCGTTAACAATTAATTTATTCAAAATAGTCTCCTTCTGCTTTAATACAGCCGCCAGTATGCCGGTGCAAGCCTTTTGAATGGCCTCCACGTCTGCATAACGCTTTCCTTTCATCGGCAAATGCATTTTTCCGAAAAGGTAGACGTCGCACGGTGCCATATCAGGTGAATACGGGGAGTGGTTGATAGTTAAAATGTGATTTTTGGTCAAATAATCCGCCACAAGCGTCGATCGATGAAACGGCGCATTATCGTGCAACAAACGCCAACTTCCATCTTCGCGATATTCGAGCCAAACACGTCGAATACGGTGCACCAAACGCTTCAAAACTCCAAGGTAGAATACCGCATTAACATTTTGGCCGGATAGAACAAATTCTTTATGGACAATACCCTTGATGGCGCCACTAGAGTTTACATTGTTACTTTTTTATACTCTCGCAATCTGTTGCTACAGAGTATAATAGTTTTGTTCACCTAACGGTTGTTTGTATCACCTAAAACTAAGCGAGTTAGATATAGGGTTATATAAGGTTGTCAAATATCTCCCTTCCGCTTTTTTGCTCTTCATTCAATGCTTTATAAAAAGTGTTACAGTGATCGGATTTAGTTAAAATATGCGCCGTTTTGTTCGATGATCTGTTTCCATCTAGACGGCAACTTCATAATACCTTCCTCGTAGAAGCCCCCTCCTTATTTGCGAAGAATTCGGACAGCCACTTTTCACAAGCCTCTTTTGAGTTCAACTTCACACCACCAAGGGCATTCGCCATGGAACAGGTGGTAATCACTTGGCGCTTCGTCCGGGCTATATGGTGGATGCGATAAAACCTCCCATCCGAGCTCCCGTAGCTTCTGACGAGTCATCAACGAAGTGTTCGGTCTGGCGTTGTCCTGGTGGAACACTACACCCTTCCTGTTGGCCAATTCTGGACGCTTCTGGTCGATCGCCTGCTTCAAGCGGTCCAGTTGTTCGCAGTAGATGGTAGAATTAAGCGTCTGGCCATATGGGAGCAGCTCATAGTGGATGATTTCCTTCCAATCCCACCAAACACACAGCAAAACCTTCCTGGCCGTCAATCCCGGCATGGCCACTGTTTGGGACGATTCACCGGCCTTCGACCACGACCATTTTCGCTTGATATTGTCGTATGTGATCCATTTTTCGTCGCCGGTCACCATCCGCTTCAAGAATGGGACGAGTTCGTTCCGTTTCAGCAGCATATCGCAGGCGTTGATTCGGTCCAGAAGGTTTTTTTGCGTCAAATTATGCGGCACCCAAACATCAAACTTTTTTTTGTATCCAGCCTTCTGCAGATGGTTCAAAATGGTTTGGTGACTAACTCCCATCTCCTGGGCGATGTCACGAGATGCCATATGCCGGTCTAACTCGATGCATTCCATGATTTGATCGGTATTTGTCGTCACAGGTCTTCCGCCGGCTGGCTTATCCATGGTGTCGTTTTCACCAGCTCTGAATCGTCGAAACCATTCCTCCGCGGTTCGAAGTGATAGAGTACCATCCCCCAATACACCATTAATCTCACGGAACGTTTCTCTAGCGGATTTGCCTTTAACGAAGGAAAACTTTAAAATAGCGCGAATTTCGGCGTTAGCGAACTCCATGTTTACACGTCTATAACTGTTGAACGCAATATCCAAACTAATTATGCATAGCGTTGTTTTGTAGGTTATGTCAAGACCTTTCAAATTATGTATAGTGTTGCCAGATACGAGCTCTGTAGCGCTTTGTACATAGCCGCGAAATTCAAAAGACAAAAAAGCGGAAGGGAGATATATGACAACCATATTATGAAAATAATTGAATTGAAGCCAGCTAATAAGCCGGCTTTCGTTACTTCTATATATTATATCATATCAATTTTGTTGATTTTGTACTAAATAAATCGGTCAGTTTGTGAAATAACTTAATAACATTACGTAGAGATATTTCCTAGAGCATGCTTGTACCCTGCCCCATATACGTTACATAAAATAACGATATCCGATATTCTAGGTGACATTATACTGAATAGAACTTTATAATGTAATACACCCAATTCTGTTTTTACACGGTTTGAAAAGAAAAGTATTTTTAATTTTTCACACGACTTTATTACATTTAGCACGATCCAAAAATTTTTGGGTTCAAATTGTATATGTCAGATCTAATTTTTGGGACATACATATGTTCATATCAAATATTTAAAGGAATTCCCTATTTGCGGATACAATCAAGTTTAATGGTCAGAGCAATTGTAAATGGCACACATTTAGGGGAATGGTTAATGCCTTTTTTTACACGTTTTTTTGGAACCAATCTAGCGTGTAAAAACAGAATTAAGTGTATATTTTATTATCATTAAGTAAACATCTGACATTAGGCTGGATGTGGTTTGGTGCAAAAATTTAATAAATCGATGCTTTATTTTTCCTAACTGCCACATACCCAATATAATGATTTCTTTCCTGATTGATTGTTAACAATTTAAAATTTTGTCTAATTAAAAATGTTAAATTAATTTTTATACTTTCGCAAAAAGTTGCTCCAGAGGGTTTTAGTTTAGTTCTCCTAAATATTCTTTGTACCATCACAGAGATGAGTTACTATCTGTCCGTGTATGATAACCACGCTTATCCATGCAATTGTTATGTTTGTACTTGTACGTAACTCGAATAATAAATACATCAAAAGCAATAAATTTTACAGACAAAATGGTGATTAAAGGTTTCAAACAAATCGGTGTAAAAAATAGGACTACAAAGGTTAATGCAATCAGTTTAGACCATCCTGATACCGATATTAATTAAATTTAGAGGAGATTAAATCTCATATATCTCTAATGAAACTAAGTGAGTATGTGACCTAAATATAATATAAGTTGTGAGAACTAAATGTCCATATGGAATTCAGCCCACACAACACATGAAGTCGCACCCTGTTAAATAAAATCAACACAACAAGTATTGGGCTGCAACGGGAAAATTACGCCACTTCTAGCAACACATGCCATCCTAAAGCAACATGTTGCGAACGCGCGAACAAGCAACACACGGCTTGGCGGAAAGCAAGCAGTGAGTCGATCCTCTGGCTAGTTGTAGTGTCCTGAGTTGTGAACGCCGTTCGTTAAGGGAGAGCTCGGTAGTGAGTCGATCCTCTGACCGACTCAACCCTTAACCTTCGGTCGCCAACACAGTCTCCTGTGATCCGGTAGTATTTTTTTTACGGCTAGACACGAGCTGCGGTAAAATCGGGATCTAAGCCTACACGAGCGCCTGCAGAAACATCTGGGCGTCGTCGTCGTAGCACACACGAGCGTCAACTCACGCAGCGGTATAATCGGCTTCGAAGCCATCATCACAACAGGACAAAACGTAAGTCATCCTAAGCCGCTTAGCACACCCAGAGCGCGGCAGAGTAGTATACGCTATCGCATAAGAGCTATTCAACGGCAGCGCGGAAAGGCGGACGACGTTATTGCGGTAAGGAGTGAATGTCTCGCAGTGGGTCGATCTTCTGGCAGGCATTTCACTCCTTAGCGTGCGAAGGCTTGAAGTCACGTGTGAAGTGGGTAGTGAGTCGATCCTCTGACCTGCTCAACGCTTGGCATCGCGGCCGCTGCCACTGCCCTCCGTAATTCCACGTGATAGTGACACGCTAACGGGCCACGTAAACCGCTACTCTGTCATAGCGCTATCATCGGGTGGCTCTACTACAACGCGGAAGACACCATTTTGTGATTAAATTGAATAAAGTACGATTTGTAAAAAGAGCCCCACAGTTTACAAATTTATTGTAACGAACCCTGGACATGGCGAGTATACCTCAGCAAATCATAAGAAGCAGGGGGCAGCAAAAAGCTTCGTTACAATTGGCGCCGAGCAGGGACTCGGCAAATCGTATTACATCAGGAGGAGATAAAACAGAAAATGACAGATCTTATGTGGTTGGACAACGTATCTAAGGAGCAACTTATCTCCTTCGCGGAAAATTTGGGCGTTGACCAAATAGGCACCACGCGGAAGATTCGGAAGCGCATAACTGCACTGGCAGCCAAGGCGCACGAAGATCCCGAAATACACGAAAAGTTCTTTAAAATGGAAGCGTCATACAAAACAAAGGAGTTCGCTTCACGAGACGAAGGTGATCAGAAGACACCACTTCCATTAGATCAAGGCAGCCGCCACCAATAATTATGCCGAATAACGGCATGTCACTTCAACAGAACCAGATAGTTACATTCGCACCTATCATCAACCAGGTGAGGAAGTGGTCCGTAAAATACGACGGCGGGAGAGACCCATTAGCGTTCATCGAACGATTGGAAGAGCTCTCCGAAGTTTACATGATAGACACAGACCTTCTTCCAAGACGTATCGCAACAACAACGAACATGGGAGGAGTTGGACTACCTTCAAAAAAGATTTTTTGCGTTTTTTTTTTACCAGCACGCTACTTCGAACGCCTTGAAGATGAGACACGGTGGATATAACCAGGAGCAGCGATTTGAAAGAATCTTCCGAAAGAGCCACACCGATTATCTACTCCACATTCGGCGTCGAGACTTCGAGACATTAGCCGAACTTATCACGCTTGCAGAAGAGTATGAAGGCATCCATGAAGGACATCGGAGAACAGTAGAGACATCTCGCCGCAAGATGACGAGACACATCACAGGTGACCACGAGGTAAGAAATATAACGCGGCCAGATCATCCACCCGTCGAACACGCATCAGCATGTTCACAACAGCGTCACACGGTTTCCCAAGACAATACCCTGTAAACGCGTATCAGCAACAACCACCCACAGAATTCAGCGCTGACCCGCCAGTAATTATGCGTCAGGAACACGGCCGGTTATACGCCTTAATCAAGCTTGGAAGCCGTCATCGACACTGGTGCCTCAAAAAGTTTTGTATCGTCACGACTTGCAGAACGTATGGACACGAGCGGGAGTGGTAAGAAGGTAACCGTAGCCATGCAAATACAAATGACCGACGGTACCATCAGCAAGATTTACGACGCCGTAGAAACCAACATCCAACGCGGACAGTCATCGCTCCAAGCAGTGTTACATGTTATGCCCGGGGCGATTGATGACGTCATACTCGGATTAGATACACTGGGGAGCACCGCCAGATGCTCAGCATTGCACACCATGCCATCAGAAAAGGTAGACAACGCAACCCCAACTACACCAACTAGCTGACTACTAAAACCCAGTAGGACGAAGCGCAACAAAAGACGTAAGTTAAAGTGCAGGAGGATTAATAGAGTCGAGCCTAGATCGACCACCAACCAGAGAAACGAAGCGGCCCGCATACGCGACTTCTTAAATTCTTCAAAAATTTGAAACCATGAGTGGAGGGACGACAGTGGCGGAGAATAAAATCACTATGACCGACAACCGTCCCATCAAGCAACGATATTTCCCACGAAATCCAGCGATGCTATTATCAAGAATGAAATCGATGAGCTGCTATCGAAGGGATGCATCGAGTCGTCTCACAGCCCACACAGCGCGCCGATTGTATTGGCCCGGAAGAAAAACGGTAAGTGGCGTCTATGCGTGAATTATCGGCAACTCAACGGCCGATCTGTACCCGACGCATACCCCTTACCTAGGATACAACACATATTAGACAAATTACGACGAGCAAGGTATATTAGTAGTCTGGACCTCAAGAACGGCTAATGGCAGATACCTTTAGAGCAAGGCAGCCGCCCATACACAGCTTTCACCCTGCATGGGCGTGGCCTATTCCAATGGCGAATCATGCCATTCGGCTTACATTCGGCACCTGCGACGTTCCAGAGGGTACTCGACCAGGTCATAGGCCCTGAGTGCGGAACCACACGCCTTCGCCTACCTCGACGACATAATCGTGATAGGCTCTACATTCGAGGAACATATACAGAATCTACGAAAGGTACTGCAGAGACTACAGCAGGCCAACCTTCGAATCAATTCTGAGAAATGTGAGTATTTTAAGAAGGAACTTCGGTATTTAGGTCATGTGATGAGTGACAAAGGCATCCACACCAACCCCGAGAAAGTAGCAGCAATCCAGGAGCTGAAGCCACCGACTAGCGTAAAAGAAGTACGCCAATATCTTGGGATAGCCACTTTATTAAAGAAAGGAAGGCACTGGAAGTGCCAGCTAACAGAGGCTCCTATCCTCGCATGTCCGGACTTCAGCCAGACATTTACCTTGCAAACGGACGCTAGCAACATCGGCCTTGGTGCAGTGCTGACACAGAAACTGGAAGGAGGTGTACGCGTAATAGCTTACGCTAGCCGCAAATTGAATAAGGCGGAGACGAACTATTCGGCAACCGAAAAGGAGTGCCTCGCCATAGTCTGGGGAATCCGTAAAATAAGCCCCTACATAGAGGGATATAAATTCAAGCTGATAACGGGTCACGTATCGCTAAAATGGCTGAATTCCATTGAAAGCCCTTCCGGTCGTATAGCACGATGGGCTTTAGAATTACAGCAACATACATTCGACATCGAGTATCGCAAAGGGAACCTCAACCTAGTAGCGGACGCACTGTCTCGATAACCACTAGAGACCATAAGACAAACGACGACGGTGGCGCCGCAATGCAACTGGTTGCGGAAACGAGCAGAGGAAGTACCCGCAAACCCCGAGAAGTACGCGGACTACATGGAAAAGGATGGCCAACTTTATCGCCACATTCCGTGTCGATCCCAGGATGAAGAGGCTGTACCCTGCTATGTGTGCCTAAACCCCTCCGCCTAAGCGTCTTGCAAGAGAACCACGATATACCTAGCGCCGGATATATGGGTATACGCCGGACAGTAGCCGGAGTGGCTAACCGATATTACTGGCCAGGGATGTTCCGCGACATTAGCCGTTACGTACGCCAGTGTGAGTCTTGCCAGAAATACAAGGAAGGACAGCAGAAACCAGCAGGGAAGATGCTTTCGCAGGTGGCACAGGAACCGTTTGTCACAGTTTGCACTGACTTCATCGGACCCTTACCGCGATCTACGCATGGTAATACTATGTTACTAGTATTATTCGATCGCTTCAGCAAGTGGGTAGAATTAGTCCCCATGAGGCGCGCTACAGCAGAAGGACTTCGTCGCGCATTCAGAGAACGAATCCTCGCAAGATTTGGCGTCCCGAAAATTCTTATTTCGGACAACGGGGTTCAATTTACTAGTACGCTATGGCAACACTACCTAAAGGAACTAGGAATACGCTAGCAATTCACCGCACCTTACACTCCTCAAGAGAATCCCACGGAACGAGCCAATCGGACAATTAAACGAATTATAGCACAACTCAGTAAAGCCCGACAGCGATGGGACGATTTTCTCCCAGAGATCGAGCTCGCAGTGAATACCAGTATTTCGGCATCCACGGGGTATAGCCCAGAATTCTTCGTTCAAGGACCAGAGCCGCGACTGCCAAAGGCCCTCTTCGACGAAGTTAATGTCGGCACAGGTATGACACCCATGACGGCTGAAGAGAAGTCCAATAGGATGCAGGAAGCCTTTAAAATAGTTCGGCAAAATATGGAAAGGGCGACAACGGATCAAGCCCGTCATTATAACTTGAGACGCAGAAAATGGACCCCCGCGATCGGGGAACTCGTTTTCCCGAAAGAGCATTACCTCTCTAAGGCCACTGAGGGCTTCGCCGCAAAGTTAGCCCCGAAGTATGATGGCCCTTATCAAATTCTCAGGTATATCCCACCAGTGATCGTCCAACTTCGAAAAATTGACGGTGGAAAGGAGAAAGCGGTGAACATCAGCGAATTGAAACCGTACCACACAGCCGTAACAGTTTAAAGAAAAAAAAAAAAAAACAGGAGAATTACAAATTTATAACTTAAGTTAATTGGAAATTTTTTTTTAACGAAAACCAAAGAAAAAAAAAAGTTAATTTTAGAAATTTCAGAAACATCTGGGCGTCGTCGTCGTAGCACACACGAGCGTCAACTCACGCAGCGGTAGAATCGCCTTCGAAGCCATCATCACAACGGGACAAAACGTAAGTCATCCTAAGCCGCTTACCACACCCAGAGCGCGGCAGAGTAGTATACGCTATCGTATAAGAGCTATTCAATGGAAGCGCGGAAAGGCGGACGACGTTACTGCGGTAAGGAGTGAATGTCTCGCAGTGAGTCGATCCTCTGGCAGGCATTTTACTCCTTAGGCGAAGGCTGGAAGTCACGTGTGAAGTGGGTAGGGAGTCGATCCTCTGACCTGCTCAACGCTTGGCATCGCGGCCGCTGCCACTGCCCTCCGTAATTCCACGTGATAGTGACACGCTAACGGGCCACGTAAACCGCTACTCTGTCATAGCGCTATCATCGGGTGGCTCTACTACAACGCGGAAGACACCATTTTGTGATTAAATTGAATAAAGTACGATTTGTAAAAAGAGCCCCACAGTTTACAAATTTATTGTAACGAACCCTGGACATGGCGAGTATACCTCAGCAAATCATAAGAAGCAGGGGGCAGCAAAAAGCTTCGTTACAAAGTTAATAAGGTAAGAAGTATAATTGTAATCCATTCACGGTTTCGTAGAATTATGAATGCTGTATTCTTACGCAAAAATTTTTAACTGAAAGTTTTGCCAACACTTGGAAGTATTTCCCCGACCTTGATCCGTGCAAATTGTGAGAGCATAAAATGTTCGGTTACATCCGAACTCAGCTTTTCCTTACCTAAAACCAGCGATGAATATTGAGAGGTTTTAATTAATCCTAAATTCGAAGAGATATTATTGATCCAACTTTATCTGATCTTTTGATGGTTTGATATGATTTATTATTTTATATGTCTCTTTGTTTTAGTTCGATCGACAATCATCAATTCGTTATAGCTCTCGACGTGCGCGTACTCTGGAATCACTTGCTTCCCTATATGAGGTAATACATTGTCTCTGTAATCTATTATATTATATTAATCGAATTTGCTTAGTCGGGCTATTGCATTAATACAGTTGTTGACTTTTTTGCTATTTTTAAATATATATTTTTTTAATTTAATAAAAATTGCAAATGTTATATATTGTATGTGATTGCTATTTAATCACTACATTTTGTGGCTCGTTATTTATTTCACTGTATAATTTTTGCAAAGACGTGCACAGAAGCAATCGGAACAGTAATATTGCCAAAGGAGAATCAAATTAACTGTAACTAAATAATGAGTACAACCTTTTTAATTGCATGTTAACCACTCACAAAGCATATGAGTCACAATTTTGTATCTGCGAAATTCTAATTAAGTTAGCGAACTATAAATTATATTATTGAGAACTAGAGATATCTTACTCTTAATATAAACTTATGCGCGTTATAATTTCATTCATATTTTGGCGTGTAAATTTTAGATTGATTTGTTTTGAGAAAGAAGTAAAATAAAAAAATTGATGTGAAACTTTTATATTCATACTAAATAAGTAGAGAAAAAGTATATTGATTTATTACTCGTATATTTTCTTGTAAAACTCTTAGCTTTCCATCAAAATGAAATGATACCTTACTTTGATGGATTTTTTACACACTGCAAACTCTTATAATTTGTGGTAATTACCGGCTAGCAAATGCCACTTATATTTTATATAAAAAAATGTTGTACTAAACCAAATATGATCCATTTACGTACTGTATTAACTAGAGTTTTCGAAATATTGATTAAAAATTTATCTTGCTAAATGGCACTGTAATATATGAATTGAATATCGAAGATACTGAAATGAACTTCGATTAAATATAAACCGAATTTGATGATCTCAATATCGACTCACAAATGAAATTGATAATATTTATTCGATAATACACAGAACTTAGGTTACGTTAGGTCATTGGGTTTATCCTAGCGCCAGAGATTGATTACTTTTGATACCCGAGAAAACTTATACAAATGGATCAGCAGATCCTCATAGATCTACAAAGAATTTTGATTTTACCACAAATTTGTTAAGGTGCTTTGTCGAAGGTGTATCTTCTGAGATATTTAAATATCAGTCTGGCAAAAGTTGGAGAAAGTGCCTAAATACTTCCAACTTGCTATCCTCCATAAAACTTCATACTAAGTAGTTCAAAGGATCTTTACGGGCCAAAAGGATCTCACAGCTCCACAAGTTCTGGTTGTTAATCAGCGCTTGCAGACCTCACGGGAGGGCCAACGCTATAGCGTAAAAGAGACAGAGTACCGACTCGCTTCTAATCAGATGAAATTAGGGTAAGGGTGCCCTCTCTAGCAAACTTATCGGCTGTGCCTTATTCGGAAGAAGCTTGATGCGATTGAGGTCACACACTTCGCTATTATAGCTCCCGGCAAAATACTCCACATCCTACGCTGCCTATAGCTTCAATGCATCCGTAAAAAAACTCACAGCACCTCTTTTCCAATAGCTTCGCCTTACCCCTCGCAGGTGTGTGAGCAGAGAAGCAACCACCAGGAGAAAGTTCCTTGGTGCAGTGATCTAGATTATCAAGAATGCAATCGAAGTAGTGTAGTATTTCAATATGTTCCTGCTTGAGACCCATCATGTACCCAACCGCCCTAAATGTAAAGCAGTCTTCCGTTCTTGAACACGTTCCAGCTGCTTAGGTAATACAGTTTATCAGAGCGCCCTCCACCAGAGAACAATCCAATAAAACGTTATTGGCTTAACTACAGTTTTGCAGTGCCAAAACAACAGTTTTGGTGTTAGATCCCACATGTTTCTATGTTTCCTGTTGCTTTTCTGTAGCAGTAGATATAGTTCTTAGTAGTTACGTGAGAGAGTGAGGCTTTCGGAATGTGGCCTAACCCGCACACTGAAGTTTGCAGGCGAAATGCTGCATAGCTTTTTCGGTGCCCTCCAAGGGGTACTTGTTTCATAGAACGTCCAGGAGTAAATGTAGCGACTCATCTCTGCTCATACACGAGTTACCACCCTATATCTCAAATACTCCAATGGATTCTTGACAGCCCTTTATGGCTTCGCAGAAGACTCTCAATGCCTGTTTAGGCTCAGTTCCCTTCTCTCCCGTCACTCCGAGGGCCGTGGGACACCCGGCCTGACATGGGTAGGGGAATCAAAAGAGCCACCTTATCATAGCTGATGACACCTTTTGGTCGATGGACTCCTTACTCAGAAGAATCAGCACAAGTTGGGAGATACGAATTGTAGTATCACAACAGACTCGAGCACGAAGGGCAGAGGTAATGTCAAATTTTCTAGTATTGCTTATTTTCAGACATCTCCAACCCTGCCCACCGCTTCCATATTCAGGCCGACCGTTCACTGGCACATCTGACCGGCTTGAGGATACTCTCACACCTAGGAGTATAGACATATATGGTGTTATATATATGTAAATAATTATGATGACAAGACGAGTTGAATTCCGAGTTACTGTCTGTCCGACTGTCTTGAATAAAAATTGAGATATCTTAATGAAACTTGGTACACGTGTTCCTTGGCAAAAAAATGATCACGAGTTCGTAGATTGGCGTAATCGGACCACTGCCATGCTCACAAAACACCATTAATAGCTAAATAGGAGCAGGTGTCAAAATTGGACGATGGTAGTGGCCCCGGCCAAATTTAAGTGAAATCACATATCTTCGGACCTACACCACCACAGTGCTAAAATAAGCGAAACGAACCACAATCACGCCTAACTCCCATATACCGCTACTTTAAATAACATCTTGTATTTTCACTTTCCAGTATACAAATCAAGAACCAATTAATATATCGGAATAAAAATTTGCTCGAATATTGTCATCTCAGGTCTAAAAATTCTCAAAACCGAACTATAACTATTTAAGCCCCCAGATACCGTAAATGTGGACCCGAAAGCCTATGGCTGACTTCCTACCGAAAATAGTAGTCTATGTGTAAGATATATCATTGAAATTGAAAATTTCTAATAATATATATCTGATAAATATAAAAATTGATTGAATTTAGTCAATATTTCCCTTAACCCCCATATAACTCATTGAAGGATTTTTGAACTTTCGGCTGATTTTATACCCCATATATCGACCAATATGTGAGTTACTTATCTTAAATAAATTGAGTGCCTAAAATTGATAAACTTGTACGAAAACTTGACCTAGGCCCCATATAACTTATATCAGCACTTTTGAACATCCGGCTGACTTTACTTCATATGATTGGTGATGGTATGTGAGGTACCTTAATGAAACCCTGAAAGCATTTTATTAGTCTGTGGGATGTAGTAGTATGTGATTTTGCAAAATTTGATCAAATCGGGTCAAAGCTACCTCCAACTCCCATATACTACTTATAATGATTTTAGTTGTTCTAACAAGTGCCGGTCAGTTAGTATTATTTATAAGTATATAAAATTGCTTCAAAAATAGGTTTATCTGAGCAATGTCAAAATTAATGCAATTAGGCCGTCCCTTTCTATATCCCCAATATAAACCATAAAAGGATTTCCATCTTTCCGCGTGTGATTGTTTAATGAAGTTAAATGGACAAGTTTTCATAAAAATTATGTGATGTAGCGTTGGATTAGATTGGAATTGGTCTATACCTTGGTCTAAACCTCATATACCTAATATAATGAATTCCAATCCTCTGGTTGACGTTTTCCACGTCAACTCAATATATTTAGCCTATTCGGTTAAGTTTATATCAGATATATCTCACTTTAGGATGATTTTAATATAATTTTTGTTCACGGGATGTCAAATAAAATTATATTACTAATTGAGCCTATGACCTATAATATAATTTAATAAAATACCGAATTTAATAGTAATTCGTTCACGATTTTGTCGAATAATGAATGTTGAATTCTTTCGCAAAATTTTTAATATGAAGTTTTGCCAACCTAAAGGTATTTTCCCGAATTTGATCCTAGCAAGTTGCAAGAGTATGAAATGTTCGGCTACACCCGAACTTTGCCCTTCCCAACTTGTTTTAGTCTTAAAATAGTCGTGTAAGGCCAGGGAAGGTCTAAGGGGTGAGAAAATATGGAAAAATTGCGAGGAAAATACTAAAAACGACAATTTTATTTTACCATACAAATAGATGTTCGTCCCGTTGATATTTTTGGAATATTTTTCTATATAACGAGTGATCCATGTAGCGGTATGTTATTTTTGTTTAGTATTGTTTGGCATCATGAGCGTACTATTCCCAACACCATCACCTATCTTGAGACCCAGCATTCATTATTGGATAATATTCGACCGAATCCACACCCAGCACGCGGTGAAGGAAATATAGCAGCCGTAGCTGAAAGTGTAAACGAAGACCCTGGAGAGAGAAATCTTAAATTGAAAGCGTACAAAATACAGCTTGTGCAAGAACTGAAGCCGCTTAACCTTCCCAAGCGGCATCGCTTCGCTCAATGAGCTCTTAAAAAGTTCCAAGCAGATCCGACGTTTTCGAGCCAAATATTGTTCAGCGATGAGACCCATTTCTGGCTCAATGGGTATGTTAACAATCTAAATTGCTGCATTTGGGAGAAAGAGCAACCTGAAGAGATTCGAGAGCTGCCATTTCATCCAGAAAAAACTACGATTTGACGTGCCAATAAAAATTGTATGAATAGATTGTAAAAAGAGTTTTGTTTGACACTAAGAATTAAACTTTTTTTCGTAAGAAGAAGCACGCTCTGAAGTAAGACAACTTGTAAAGCGTTTTCCATTATAGATGTTATGATTTTTAAGTGTCTTTTCGGCCTTTTGTAATATGATATGATCTGTAATTTTTTTTAATCAATTACAATTTTATTATCAAACTAGCTTTTTCCCGCGGCTTCGCTCGCATCGAATCCATATTTGTGTTATTTCTCTGATTTACGTGTTTTATACATTTATGTTTTCTTTCATTTTTAATTTTTTCGACAAACAATCATTTCTGCCAAACTTTTTTTTTTCAATTTAAAAATTTTCAAATTTATTTTCCAAACATATATAAACTTCCAAAATAATTTTTTTAATAATCCGTAAAAAATTTATAAATTTTGTAATAAAAAGTATCCTATGTTCATTCTGACACCTCTAAGAGTATATGTTCAAAATTTCATGATGATCTGTTAAGTAGTTTTTGCGTGAAAGCTTAACAAACAAACGGACTTTCGCATTTATAATATTAGTATAGATAAACAAAACTGTCGATTCTGTTGCGAAGAAAATCCCTGAATCAACCTGAACAACCATTAAATTCACCGCAATTGGAAGAAGTTGAACTTGACAATATCCGGTTCCAACAAGACGGGGCTACGTGCCACACAGCACATGCAACAAACGAATTATTGCAAGAAAAGTTTGGACATTCAATAATTTCAAGAAATTGTGACATTAAATGGCCTCCAAGATGTTGTGATTTAACACCATTAGACTACTTCTTGCGGGGTTATTTGAAGTCATTGGTCTTTAGCAATAAACAAGACTCTCTTCAAGTCTTAGAAGTCAATAGTAAACGTGCTATTCTGACATACGACTTGATTTAGTGAAAAGAGTACTCGAAAATTCGGTTCATTTATTCTTGCAAAAGAAGTCATGGAGGCCATTTGAATGCAGTGATATTCAAAACTAAATTGTATAAATTGTACTTCACATTGAATAGAAAACATTTGAATTCCGTTAAAATTAGTGTTTAAAAAAAAAAAAAAAGTCATACCACTGTTTTTGGAACACCTTTTGTATAATTGCATCATGATTGGTGTGTAAAGAATAAAATTATTATGTTGCTTTTATTGGAATAAAAAAGATCGGATGTTAGTTGGTTGTCGAATGTATATATTTTAGTCATCTGTCGAACGTCACACGAAACTTATAAAGTTAACTGTTATTCTGTAACTATTACAACGTTATTAAACAACTGATAACAGTTGATGGACATCTTTGTCCGTCTTATCGTAAGGCGTGCCAACTACTAGAGTTGTTCTAGAACTATTCGCATTGAGATATTACGCCTAAGCATTTCGCTCTATGGTATCTTCAACGCCGCATCAAATTCAAACTCTGTTTGGAAATAAAATATCGACATGTTTCCACTCAAATCTTCCTACACTACAAAGAAAATTTCAGTTGCACATTTGAATGATCAACAAAGAATAACGTACGATAATACAAGCTGTGCATTTTTTGATACTCCCCTGGATACTGGAAAAACGTTGCTAATATCATTGCTTTTGGCAAAGATCCGATCGCAAAATGAGGTGTCCTAGCGTTGGCTTCATCTGAAGGTTGGCTAAACCTGAAAATCAACGAAACACCAGTTTCTGATATCGCCAAAATATGCGATTATATTTTTGAAGCAGTTGTTAGATATTGAAAATGCTAAGGTTGCAATTGACACCTCGACCAGAATAATAACATTTCTCTCAGATTTCAGCCACTTCACAAAAGAAGACAGTTTATTCAGCAAGGTTTTCTATTCTTTCAATATTTGTAATAACCATTTATGGTGAAATAAACGGGCAATATCGGCGGCAAAAAACCAATACGTCTATGATATTGTGGCGAACACGAGCAAATCAGAATTGACGATAAACTGCCAGAAGCAACTAGACAGCGAATTCGTAGTTGCCAGAATGTTCTAGTAGCGAATTTTTGTTCAAAATTTATTAAATAAGGGCTGCCAGATTGTGCAGCAGACACAGTTCTAATTAGAGTGTTGCCGTGTAAAGACCAATTAAGCTATAAATAATAAGTTGTAAGTTCGAATAGCGAGCAAAAAGTGTTAAGTTGTTGGAATTGGAAATGAAGATAAGTGTATAGCATTAAATTGGGACTTTAATTAAACAATCCAGTGATCGAGCTCAAGAGTGAGTTATAGTAAGACGATTTATCGAGAAATCCGTTACAATTGGTGTCAGAAGTGGGATTGTCAAATAAATTCCCAAGGAGATGATTATTTAAAAATGGCCAAGTTTAACGATCTGAAGATTCCACAACTGAAAAAGGAGCTGGAGCAACGTGGTTTGGCGACAAATGGATTAAAAAGGAGAGGCCATGGAGGCGGATAACATTAATGTTGAGGAATATGTCTTTCACATGGAATTATAAGAAGAGACAACAAAGATAGAAGAAAAGGAAGAGGCTCAATGCTCGTCAAAGATTGTGGACATAAACATGGTTTTTGCCGCAATATCGCAAATGTCGACACAAATTAAAGAGCAGGCCACACGTGTGTCTCAAATATCAACAGAAATATCGACACAATTTAAAGAGCAGGATGCACCTATAACCCAACAAATAGCAGAGGTGTCATCAAAAATGTTGACACAACAATCCCAATTGTCTTCGTTAGAAACGCGGTTGGAAGAGCAGTTCGCAACGTAAGATGCACGTATATCTGCACAGTTGGAAGAGCAGTTCGCAGCGCAAGATGCACGTATATCAGCACAGATGACCTCACAAATAGCAGAAGTGTTCACACAGATTTCGCAAGAGCGGGATAAAATTTAAACTGAAATTGATGAATTAAAAGATCGTCTCCGCGAGCTACAATTAAATTGGCCAATTGTGTAAACAGCTTCTGCCAAGGTAAAACCTCCATCCTTTGATGGCACTGTTCCGTTCCACGTTTTTAAGCTTCAATTCAAAAAGACAGCATCTTCAAATAATTGGAACGCTGAAGATAAAGTAGCTGCATTCGTTGTATTAAAAGGATCTGCAGCGGAGATATTACAGACCATTCCAAACTACGAGACGAGTAGTTATGAAATGTTGATGGTTGATAAGAAAGACGGTATGGTAGTGAGCACAGGAAACATATCTTTCAAATGGAGTTGCGAAATCGCCGCCAGAAAGCCAATGAGTCTCTGCAGGAGTTTTCTATAGAGATTGCGAGGTTAGCTCACTTAGCTTATGCACAGAAATCTATAGAGCATAGTAGCCATATTGCACGCAATTATAACAAGCTCAATAATCCAGTTGGGCGGAAACGAAATGCTGAGTCCAAAGAAGACAATATAGATGTCCGATTAATGACTATAACATCAGACTGGGATCCGGAGAAGCTACGGAAATGTCAGCAAAAGGATCCAGATTTGAAAAGTGTAATACACGGATTGGAGATGAATAAACGTCCAACGATAGAAGAAATAGCTGCAGAAAGCCCAGTCGCAAAGGCTTATTGGGCACAATGGAATAGTTTGAAGTTAGTGTCTGGCTGCTTGCATCGCGTATGGGAAAGCGAAGATGGGCAAAGTTCACGAGCTCTGATGATTGTTCCAAAAGTAAGAATTCCTGAAGTTCTCAACGAGCTTCACAACGGTCCAAGTGGAGGACACATAGGTATCACTAAAACCTTGGAGAAATTAAAACAAAGATTTTATTGGGTTGGTTGTCGTCAATCAGTTACGGAGTGGATCGCCAATTGTGTCGAGTGCATTGCTGCTAAAGGGCCGCGGTCCAAGTCATGGTCAGATGAAGCAGTACAATTCAGGTGCGCCGTTTGAGCGAGTAGCCATGGATGTAGCTGGTCCATTTTCTATCAGTAAATTAGGCAACTATTGGACTATTCAGCAAGTGGCCAGATGTGTACGCAATTCCTATCCAAGAGGCAGGAACAGTAGGGGATGTATTCATCAACAATTGGGTATCGAGATATGGTGTTCCGATAGAATCACATTCTGACCAAGGGAGAAATTAAGAATCAGCTCTAATACAGGAGATATGACAGAAGCTGGGTGTCCGGAAAACCCGTACAACTGCACTACATCCGCAGTCCGATGGCATGGTAGAACGATTCAATCGAACTTTGGATGAACATTTGAGGAAAGTTGTGGACAAGTAACAAAAAGAATGGGATACTCATATATCCTTGTTCCTGAAGGCTTATCGGTCTGCTGTACATGAAACAACGGGGCAGACTCCAGAAAGGGTAATTTTTGGTAATAATCTTCGACTACCGATTGATTTAAAATTTGGAATTAACGCCAACGGAGGAAGGAATACTAAGGAATGCAATAGCATCCTAGAAGACGAGATGAGGGATATACATGTTATGGTGAGACAGCACACCAAAATTATGAGCGATAAGATGAAAGCAAAATACGACAAGGCAATAAACTCTGAGTGTTTTATTGAAGGCGATTGGGTATTGTTATATAACCCACAACGAAAGAAAGGGCTGTCTCCGAAATTACAGTGTAATTGGTCAGGACCATACCAGGTTGTTAAACGACTCAATGATGTAGTGTATCGCATACAAACCATTGGAAGACCAAGGAATAAAATGAAGGTGGTTTATCTGGAACGGCTTGCAGCGTTTGGTACCGCAAATATGTCTAATCGGGACGAACAGACTTAGGTAGAGGGCAGTGTGGCGAACACGAGTACCAGAACAAATCAGAATTGACGATAAACAGCCAGAAGCCACTAGACAGCGAATTCGTAGTTGCCAGAATGTTCTAGTAGCGAACTTTTGTTAAACATTTACTATATAAGGGCTGCCGGATTGTGCAGCAGACACAGTTCTAATTAGAGTGTTGCCGTGTAAAGAGCAATTAAGAATCGAATAGCGAGCAATAAGTGTTAAGTTGTTGGAATTGGAAATAAAGATAAGTGTATAGCATTAAATTTGGACTTTAATTTAGCAATCCAGTGATCGAGCTCAAGAGTGAGTTAAATTTTGACAGCTGTTTTGCTTGGACGCGTTTTGGTTCGTTTTCGATTTTTGCTTATCCCAGAAAAGGGATAATCGATATTGTATGAAAAACAAAGTTAAGTGCGCGGGCGCATTCCGAATGTTGACTGTGGCATATTTGTATTTTACGTAGACTCATAATAATAAATTGTTAGTAGTTGTAATTGTACGGAGTTCACAATATCATGTTAGATATCATCAACTAACAACTTTGAATATAAGATTAATAAAATACAGATTTTAACATTTTATGTTGATTTGTGCTTAATACAAATCTACAAAAAAAAAGCATTTTGACCAAACTTAAGTGTTTTATTTCATTTTAACATCACGTCGTTATTATTAGTACATAGATCTTGTATATCTTAGCCAAAAATCACGTGGCCAAAACTTCTAGTAAACAATAAAACTGGGGTTGTAATCAGGAAGGATTTTTCGTATGAGCAGCACAGTAATTTTGGCCCTATCATTAATGGCGTTGTAATATAAATAGAAAATAGTGACCTCTTTTATATTTATTGACCCTTTCGTTTCGTTTTCGAACTTCTAGTTAACTTCAAACCATCGATTAGAATCAGTATATGAAATTTCTATACTGCATAAAATTCATTTTATTATTCTAGTAAACGTAGATTATAAATAATATACCATATGTAATTTGTGTTAGTTATTTTGATGAAATTGAATGAAAATATTGTCTATATTATTTTTACTGCAATGCCAAAAGTAAATAAAGTCAGACCTTCCACAAGCCCAAAATGATTTTGATGTGAGAAATAAAAGACATGGAAGACCATCAAAAAAGTTTGAAGACGCCGACTTGCAAGCCATATTGGGTGAAGATGACACTTTGAGTCAAAAGCAAATGGCAGCCATGTTAAATATTGCACAACAACCAATTTCAGAGATTTTGAGATTTGAACAAGTATGTTAAAATATACGTAAATTGCGTATAACTTATCGTCCTAGAGTGGTTTATACACGATATTATACATATCACAAATAAGAAACAGTTGAGAACTTCAGTTTTATTACAAGATTTCAGAAACAATAAATAATGAACTTTTTTGTATATAATGCGCAAAGAGTGATCAAAAATTCTTATGTAACAATACTGTAAAGGCTGATTTACATATAACTTTGGCTTCGCATTGCTTCACAATTTGGTTTAAACTCAATGAAGAATCTTTAAACTCTTACCGCTAGTGGAGGAAAAATAAAGATCTTCATTGAGCTGAGAATATATTCATTCTAATTTTATAATATACATAATTGCTTGTCCTATATATACTATTTAGAAATCGTACTTACTTATGTATTGTCACACGACTTGGTGTTGTTTATAACTGTATAACTCAATATATGTGCGTGTGTGTTTGTTCGTATGTTATCTATTTTATGTGATATGTGATTTAGGTTTCTTTTTAAATGTTTTTTTGTGTGTACCCATTTAGTTCACAATTCCTGTAATCACTTGCTACATATGGATGCATCTCGTTAAGCTGTGTGCTTATAACTCTATATACATATATTTTTGAGTCTTTATTATTGCATGTGAATTGCATGTATCATAAACGCATATGTTTGTATTATGTATGTATTGTCTAGACATATTCTATGATGATCAAGTTTGATGTATGCTTTTATATGAGTAAGATCACGTAAAAGTTTACGAGAAGAAGCACAGCAAACTGAACCAAAATATTCGACAACCGTCTTCTTTTATTCTTTGACAGGTAGCTGTCGCATTTTTTATAATATTACTTACATATTTCTTTTTTTTATCAATTGGATCGTCAATCACTTACTTGCACTACACTTTTCCGTTTATGATCAAAATAAAAACTCGAATATAATATTTTTTATAAAATTTATTTTAAACAACACACAGTTAATATTTTGAATTATAATAAGTATTTCCACTGTTTTTTGTTATCATCTGAGGAAGCACGCGAACAAAATTTTTTGATGTTACATGATGATAAAGTTATAAAGGCAGTTTTCCGGCCGGGTTGATCCTTTTGGGGCGGCTTGGTGGGGAATGTGCATGGATTGTTTGGTGATTAAATGATATGTTGTGGTGGCGGTTGATAAGTGGTATGATGTTTTGTATTGTGTGTTGTGGATATGAATTCGAGTGGTATGTATTGACGCGGGATCGCACATCATAAGTCATATGAACAGATTGAAATACATTTTTGAAACATGTATGTAAGTTTAGTTGACCAAATCTGTTAAGATGAAAATTACAAAACAAGAAATAATTTGGGTATTCACAAGGTGTCATATTGTGTCATACACATATGTCTTATTTTTTTATGACTGTAATATCAACACTGTTGTTGTTTTCCATGCAAAATTGTAATACGACAAATACAACACGGCGAGGTCTGTTTTTGAGTGTGCCATTCTATCAGCTGTATCTGTTTACTTCTTTTCTTGTTGACGTTTAATTGTCAAAAATTAAAAAATTAAATAGATTTCATTAACAATATGGAAGAAAGCCACGATATTCAGGTAAATTAAGTTAATGAAAAAAGAAATATTAAAATATTTTGTTGTTTCTTTGGTTGGAAATCATTTTATGCAGCCAAAACACTGCCGTTTTAAAATAAAGAAAGTTTTCACATAAAGAATCTTTAATTTTATTTTTGCCACTTTCTCGTGGCATTTTTGTAGTTTTAATTTCTCACTATCAGCTGGTGAAGTGTAGAAATATTAAACAATATGACATACAACGGTAAGGGGGTGCTCACAAGTGTCAAATTTTTTAAGACTATTGAAATACGACAAAAGACTTAAGAAAAAACTTGTGAATTACCCAATTATATAATATATCAGAGAAGCGCGAAAGGAAAGCGTTCATCTGAGATACCCTATGCTTTGCTTCGATGTGAAAATATGAAAGCGAGGAAAATTGTATGAAAAGCAGCCATATTTGTGTCTCCAGGAGTGTCTGTGGCAGAAGCTTTGTTAAGTTTCATTGATAAAATTAAATATTATTTTAATAGGAGAGAACACATTAGTCCACAGTATCGCAGTGGATTCTTCAACTTTAATCTAATCTAATAGTATCGCTTTCTGTTGTTCCCTATATAAATTATATATAATATATCATAAGTATTTTTTTAATTTAAAATTAGTGTACATCCATATCCTAATGCAAATTTGTAGGGAAATTAATAAATTTCGGGGCAATAAGTATTTTCTACTTGAATAACTACAGCCATTTTAACGCGAACAAGAATTTAAAAATTGTATTTAAAAAATACTACGTTGTACATGTTTTTTAAAGAAAAATTTATATAATTTCAACTTTTTCTAATTACAGGAAGATGATTTAATTGCCACAGTCGAAGAAAGCTCTTTCTATCAACGTCGTTATGGGAAATATTTGGATATGGTTATAGTAAATAATGATTTTGACAGCACATTTCAACAAGTTGTGAAAGTACTCGACGAAATGAGTCATGAGGAACAGTGGGTCCCTGTGAATTGGATATACTAATCGAATTATATAATCTGCGTTAAATTTAAAATAATCTTAATCTTACACGTTTTGGTTCATTGGCATTTAATTAACAACTGAATTACGTAATTCAATCCATTAAATGTATTTCAAAATATTTTTGAATAAATAATTTTGTGAGGGATGAAGATGGCTTTTTTATTGTTTGATTTAATAGTGCGCAGTCTAAGAAAACTGAATGGCGACAGTGATCAATATTTAGTAAGGGTAATACTGCGCCATAAAATCTCGAAGGTGGTGAAAACCAAAGTGGAACACCAGTGAACTAGTGAATCTCACGGTCTAAAGCAGAGACCAGATTAAAGTCGACGAAGAGTTAAAGCAAGAAAAATCATCTGACAACATCGAATAATGAAAAACTTTAAAAAACTCGATCACAATTGTGACAACACATAAGCATATCGTATAATTGGAAGTGTAACTAAAAACAAAAACACTGAGTGGTTCAATGAAGAGTGTAAATAGATCTTAAAAATGAAGGAAGAAAGAATAGGTTTCTAAAATAAACCCGAGCCGCTGAAGATTTATACATTGGAAGAAGGCGTGTTAGAAAAAGAAAAGAATCCGACAAGCAATCCAGGGTAAATATATGTAAAATCAAAAAGGGCGAAATTAAGGTTGTCAAATATCTCTCTTCCGCTTTTTTGCTCTTCATTCAATGCTTTATAAAAAGTGTTACAGTGATCGGATTTAGTTAAAATATGCGCCGTTTTGTTCGATGATCTGTTTCCATCTAGACGGCAACTTCATAATACCTTCCTCGTAGAAGCCCCCCCCTTATTTGCGAAGAATTCGGACAGCCACTTTTCACAAGCCGCTTTTGAGTTCAACTTCACACCACCAAGGGCATTCGCCATGGACAGGAACAGGTGGTAATCACTTGGCGCTACGTCCGGGCTATATGGTGGATGCGATTAAACCTCCCATCCGAGCTCCCGTAGCATCTGACGAGTCATCAACGAAGTGTGTGGTCTGGCGTTGTCCTGGTGGAACACTACACCCTTCCTGTTGGTCAATTCTGGACGCTTCTGGTCGATCGCCTGCTTCAAGCGGTCCAGTTGTTCGCAGTAGATGGTAGAATTAAGCGTCTGGCCGTATGGGAGCAGCTCATAGTGGATGATTCCCTTCCAATCCCACCAAACACACAGCAAAACCTTCCTGGCCGTCAATCCCGGCTTGGCCACTGTTTGGGACGATTCACCGGCCTTCGACCACGACCGTTTTCGCTTGATATTGTCGTATATGATCCATTTTTCGACGCCGGTCACCATCCGCTTCAAGAATGGGACGAGTTCGTTCCGTTTCAGCAGCATATCGCAGGCGTTGATTCGGTCCAGAAGGTTTTTTTGCGTCAAATTATGCGGCACCCAAACATCAAACTTGTTTTTGTATCCAGCCTTCTGCAGATGGTTCAAAATGGTTTGGTGACTAACTCCCATCTCCTGGGCGATGTCACGAGATGCCATATGCCGGTCTAACTCGATGTATTCCATGATTTGATCGGTATTTGTCGTCACAGGTCTTCCGCCGGCTGGCTTATCTATGGTGTCGTTTTCACCGGCTCTGAATCGTCGAAACCATTCCTCCGCGGTTCGAAGTGATAGAGTACCATCCCCCAAAACACTATTAATCTCACGGAACGTTTCTCTAGCGGATTTGCCTTAAACGAAGGAAAACTTTAAAATAGCGCGAATTTCGGCGTTAGTGAACTCCATGTTTACACGTCTATAACTGTTGAACGCAATATCCAAACTAATCATGCATAGCGTTGTTTTGTAGGTTATGTCAAGACCTTTCAAACTATGTATAGTGTTGCCAGATACGAGCTCTGTAGCGCTTTGTACATAGCCGCGAAATTCAAAAGACAAAAAAGCGGAAGGGAGATATTTGACAACCTATACTTACAGATAAGAAGAAAATAGAAGAGAGAACACTTTAAAGAGCTATTAAATGTTGGCGGGTTTGAGTATAGTGCGTCCAAACAATGCTGTGTCTGACTGTCCCAATGAGTAACCGCTCTGGAAATAGTGATGAAATAAGTAACACAAAAAGAACTAGACACATATTGAATAGAGCTACACAAATATACGTAGTATACTGGGTCGAGATCACTATAGTCAGCAAAAACATCCAAGCCCAGTCCAAACTTTCGCTGATATTGAAGTGGCAGCTAGCCAAATTGGTTATTGAAGATAAAACCAAATACATATTTATACATATGTAATACAAGTACATATGGTATAAAGTGACCAATACGCATTTGAAACTGTGAAACCATCATTCGACCAGTTTTGTGCTACGGAAAAGGACAAAACCAAACTGCAAATCTTCGAAAGAAAGATCCTAAGAAAAATCTTTCAAGCAATAAAAGATAATGTAATCAAATAGTTTGTTCATCTAAGTCACCCCCACTTCAATTTATGATAAGACAAAACTTTCCACCAAAATTTATTCGAATCGGTGGAGGTTCTTTTCCAATTAATAATTTACCGCCTTCTTGTGTGATTGCTCTTACTTCATAATATTTGCAGTCTTTTATAATTTTGGGTACTTAATATAATATATATAACTATTACATCTTTAATTTGTAATATCTTAAAGTTAGAAATGTCCATTAAATCAGTTATAGTCAATCGTCCGTGTTCATTTTGAATTGTATTTTTATCTCATCTTTTCCTCATATTTTTGCTATCGTGTGAACCATATTTTATAGCTCAGTTATTAAAAATTGATATTTCTTTTTCATAAAAGTTTAACATGTGAATATTCGTTTACATTTTAAATTGTTTCTGTTAATTGATTTTAAAAGTTTCAGAGTTTGTTGTGTATTGTTTGTTGTTATTTTCAATTAGTTCGTTTAACTTATTATTTATTAACACTAAATCGTCATGATCTGGTGTTCCTGCTTTCCACTTTCATAGTGTTTCTAATTCATTTCTTCCTCTTATATATCTTGTATCTTTCTTTTATATACTGTGAAAGTTAATAGTTGGTGATCTGTATGTATTTCTAGATCTGATACTCCGTAAAGGTAGTTTCCTAAAGTTTTTAATGCCCAAACTATGGCATAAAGTACTTTCTCATTCATTGAATAATTTTTTTCTGTGGAATTCAATGTTTTAGAGATAAATTTAATAGGTTTTCCATCTTGGCTTAATACAGCACCTAACGTTTATTCCGCTATGCATTGACTCATTACTATGGTAAAGTGAAATTTACTTATATAAATCTTCTTTTTCTATTTCTTTTGCTCTTTTTGCACCTTTGACAAATTTAAAATTATTCAGGGGTGTTGTAGAATCCAAGAAAGATTTGCGTAGTTGTCCGAAATGCAAACCAATTCTGATTTTCAATGGTGTCACAGAATCTGATGGGATTTTCGTCTTTTCGAACATATGCAAAACCAATATCTGAATCAGCTGTATAAATTTTGCTCCGTATATGTATGGTCTAAAATAAGTCACTGCATACTTGTACATGATTGCAAGAAATTCCTTGTCTGTCGTCGCATATTTCTGCTAATGATTGTTTAATGTTCTTGAGATAAAGCATATTGGTTGGCCTTGCTGTCAAAATACAACTCCAATAGTGCAATCGCTTGCATCTTGTATATTTAAACATCTTTTTACATTTAGGCAGGTGATGGTCGTGATTATGAAAGCGCTGAGCGCCCTCTAGACGATACAATTTGCTTGTGTGCAGGGAAGTTGCAAAGGGTTTTTGGCCGATTTCTACGTCCCTAGTAGTGCTAGGCGGGTGATTGATGATCCAAATGAAAGTCCTCTAGATGACACAATTTGTGTGACAGTTGCAAAGTGTCTGCGATCAAATTGAAAAAAATACTGTTTTTGGTACGAAATTTTTTTATGCAATATAATCTCCCTTAACTTCAATACACTTATTCCAATGCGGTAGTAGCCGCTGGGAGCCAAATCTGGTGAATACGATGGATTCTAAAACAATTCATACTTTAATTCGGTTTTCCCTAAAAACTGATGCCATAACCTTATTTGCTGATCGTTGTGACTTCACCTGCTTTGTAGCTGAACCAGAGAACGTAAATGAACGAGAAGGTGCAGGTTCGACAGCGAACATTTGTAAAATTTCAGCCGGGGATTTCACCTCACAAGCAGGAGAAACAAATAACATTTATCGCTTTTATAACAGCAGTAATCTGTACACATACAGCTCTTTTAACATGCCCAACAGCGAATATTGAAGAGAATATGATATGTAGGTATACCAAACAGGGAATATTGATATGCCACTTGAAATATATTCCCTTTTATTGAACTATTATTAATTAATTTTTTAAAATTATTTTATGTTAATTAATTTTTACTTTGTTATGAGTTATTAGTAATAATTTAAAGGTATTTTGATATATTTCTTAAAATAATTCATGCACTTAACACCATTATAGGGTCACAAAAGTACAGAATTGCGTTTTGCCGTCGTCATTTTGATATCTTATGTACATGTAAAGAAATATGAAAGAACAATTTTTAAATTTGTCTACAAACAACATTTGGCCAACAACCGTTGGCTGAACAACCAGCTTCAGTGGGTAGGTTTAAAGTGCACACGTGCGGCTATTTTGAAATTTTTGCTTTTTCGTTGATTGCCACTACCCTGTTCTACTTAAAGTGCACATGTGTGGCTACGGAATCAAATAGTTTGTTCATCTAAGTCACCCCCACTTCAATTTATGATAAGACAAAACTTTCCACCAAAATTTATTCGAATCGGTGGAGGTTCTTTTCCAATTAATAATTTACCGCCTTCTTGTGTGATTGCTCTTACTTCATAATATTTGCAGTCTTTTATAATTTTGGGTACTTAATATAATATATATAACTATTACATCTTTAATTTGTAATATCTTAAAGTTAGAAATGTCCATTAAATCAGTTATAGTCAATCGTCCGTGTTCATTTTGAATTGTATTTTTATCTCATCTTTTCCTCATATTTTTGCTATCGTGTGAACCATATTTTATAGCTCAGTTATTAAAAATTGATATTTCTTTTTCATAAAAGTTTAACATGTGAATATTCGTTTACATTTTAAATTGTTTCTGTTAATTGATTTTAAAAGTTTCAGAGTTTGTTGTGTATTGTTTGTTGTTATTTTCAATTAGTTCGTTTAACTTATTATTTATTAACACTAAATCGTCATGATCTGGTGTTCCTGCTTTCCACTTTCATAGTGTTTCTAATTCATTTCTTCCTCTTATATATCTTGTATCTTTCTTTTATATACTGTGAAAGTTAATAGTTGGTGATCTGTATGTATTTCTAGATCTGATACTCCGTAAAGGTAGTTTCCTAAAGTTTTTAATGCCCAAACTATGGCATAAAGTACTTTCTCATTCATTGAATAATTTTTTTCTGTGGAATTCAATGTTTTAGAGATAAATTTAATAGGTTTTCCATCTTGGCTTAATACAGCACCTAACGTTTATTCCGCTATGCATTGACTCATTACTATGGTAAAGTGAAATTTACTTATATAAATCTTCTTTTTCTATTTCTTTTGCTCTTTTTGCACCTTTGACAAATTTAAAATTATTCAGGGGTGTTGTAGAATCCAAGAAAGATTTGCGTAGTTGTCCGAAATGCAAACCAATTCTGATTTTCAATGGTGTCACAGAATCTGATGGGATTTTCGTCTTTTCGAACATATGCAAAACCAATATCTGAATCAGCTGTATAAATTTTGCTCCGTATATGTATGGTCTAAAATAAGTCACTGCATACTTGTACATGATTGCAAGAAATTCCTTGTCTGTCGTCGCATATTTCTGCTAATGATTGTTTAATGTTCTTGAGATAAAGCATATTGGTTGGCCTTGCTGTCAAAATACAACTCCAATAGTGCAATCGCTTGCATCTTGTATATTTAAACATCTTTTTACATTTAGGCAGGTGATGGTCGTGATTATGAAAGCGCTGAGCGCCCTCTAGACGATACAATTTGCTTGTGTGCAGGGAAGTTGCAAAGGGTTTTTGGCCGATTTCTACGTCCCTAGTAGTGCTAGGCGGGTGATTGATGATCCAAATGAAAGTCCTCTAGATGACACAATTTGTGTGACAGTTGCAAAGTGTCTGCGATCAAATTGAAAAAAATACTGTTTTTGGTACGAAATTTTTTTATGCAATATAATCTCCCTTAACTTCAATACACTTATTCCAATGCGGTAGTAGCCGCTGGGAGCCAAATCTGGTGAATACGATGGATTCTAAAACAATTCATACTTTAATTCGGTTTTCCCTAAAAACTGATGCCATAACCTTATTTGCTGATCGTTGTGACTTCACCTGCTTTGTAGCTGAACCAGAGAACGTAAATGAACGAGAAGGTGCAGGTTCGACAGCGAACATTTGTAAAATTTCAGCCGGGGATTTCACCTCACAAGCAGGAGAAACAAATAACATTTATCGCTTTTATAACAGCAGTAATCTGTACACATACAGCTCTTTTAACATGCCCAACAGCGAATATTGAAGAGAATATGATATGTAGGTATACCAAACAGGGAATATTGATATGCCACTTGAAATATATTCCCTTTTATTGAACTATTATTAATTAATTTTTTAAAATTATTTTATGTTAATTAATTTTTACTTTGTTATGAGTTATTAGTAATAATTTAAAGGTATTTTGATATATTTCTTAAAATAATTCATGCACTTAACACCATTATAGGGTCACAAAAGTACAGAATTGCGTTTTGCCGTCGTCATTTTGATATCTTATGTACATGTAAAGAAATATGAAAGAACAATTTTTAAATTTGTCTACAAACAACATTTGGCCAACAACCGTTGGCTGAACAACCAGCTTCAGTGGGTAGGTTTAAAGTGCACACGTGCGGCTATTTTGAAATTTTTGCTTTTTCGTTGATTGCCACTACCCTGTTCTACTTAAAGTGCACATGTGTGGCTACGGAATCAAATAGTTTGTTCATCTAAGTCACCCCCACTTCAATTTATGATAAGACAAAACTTTCCACCAAAATTTATTCGAATCGGTGGAGGTTCTTTTCCAGTTAATAATTTACCGCCTTCTTGTGTGATTGCTCTTACTTCATAATATTTGCAGTCTTTTATAATTTTGGGTACTTAATATAATATATATAACTATTACATCTTTAATTTGTAATATCTTAAAGTTAGAAATGTCCATTAAATCAGTTATAGTCAATCGTCCGTGTTCATTTTGAATTGTATTTTTATCTCATCTTTTCCTCATATTTTTGCTATCGTGTGAACCATATTTTATAGCTCAGTTATTAAAAATTGATATTTCTTTTTCATAAAAGTTTAACATGTGAATATTCGTTTACATTTTAAATTGTTTCTGTTAATTGATTTTAAAAGTTTCAGAGTTTGTTGTGTATTGTTTGTTGTTATTTTCAATTAGTTCGTTTAACTTATTATTTATTAACACTAAATCGTCATGATCTGGTGTTCCTGCTTTCCACTTTCATAGTGTTTCTAATTCATTTCTTCCTCTTATATATCTTGTATCTTTCTTTTATATACTGTGAAAGTTAATAGTTGGTGATCTGTATGTATTTCTAGATCTGATACTCCGTAAAGGTAGTTTCCTAAAGTTTTTAATGCCCAAACTATGGCATAAAGTACTTTCTCATTCATTGAATAATTTTTTTCTGTGGAATTCAATGTTTTAGAGATAAATTTAATAGGTTTTCCATCTTGGCTTAATACAGCACCTAACGTTTATTCCGCTATGCATTGACTCATTACTATGGTAAAGTGAAATTTACTTATATAAATCTTCTTTTTCTATTTCTTTTGCTCTTTTTGTACCTTTGACAAATTTAAAATTATTCAGGGGTGTTGTAGAATCCAAGAAAGATTTGCGTAGTTGTCCGAATTGCAAACCAATTCTGATTTTCAATGGTGTCACAGAATCTGATGGGATTTTCGTCTTTTCGAACATATGCAAAACCAATATCTGAATCAGCTGTATAAATTTTGCTCCGTATATGTATGGTCTAAAATAAGTCACTGCATACTTGTACATGATTGCAAGAAATTCCTTGTCTGTCGTCGCATATTTCTGCTAATGATTGTTTAATGTTCTTGAGATAAAGCATATTGGTTGGCCTTGCTGTCAAAATACAACTCCAATAGTGCAATCGCTTGCATCTTGTATATTTAAACATCTTTTTACAATTAGGCAGGTGATGGTCGTGATTATGAAAGCCCTGAGCGCCCTCTAGACGATACAATTTGCTTGTGTGCAGGGAAGTTGCAAAGGGTTTTTGGCCGATTTCTACGTCCCTAGTAGTGCTAGGCGGGTGATTGATGATCCAAATGAAAGTCCTCTAGATGACACAATTTGTGTGACAGTTGCAAAGTGTCTGCGATCAAATTGAAAAAAATACTGTTTTTGGTACGAAATTTTTTTATGCAATATAATCTCCCTTAACTTCAATACACTTATTCCAATGCGGTAGTAGCCGCTGGGAGCCAAATCTGGTGAATACGATGGATTCTAAAACAATTCATACTTTAATTCGGTTTTCCCTAAAAACTGATGCCATAACCTTATTTGCTGATCGTTGTGACTTCACCTGCTTTGTAGCTGAACCAGAGAACGTAAATGAACGAGAAGGTGCAGGTTCGACAGCGAACATTTGTAAAATTTCAGCCGGGGATTTCACCTCACAAGCAGGAGAAACAAATAACATTTATCGCTTTTATAACAGCGGTAATCTGTACACATACAGCTCTTTTAACATGCCCAACAGCGAATATTGAAGAGAATATGATATGTAGGTATACCAAACAGGGAATATTGATATGCCACTTGAAATATATTCCCTTTTATTGAACTATTATTAATTAATTTTTTAAAATTATTTTATGTTAATTAATTTTTACTTTGTTATGAGTTATTAGTAATAATTTAAAGGTATTTTGATATATTTCTTAAAATAATTCATGCACTTAACACCATTATAGGGTCACAAAAGTACAGAATTGCGTTTTGCCGTCGTCATTTTGATATCTTATGTACATGTAAAGAAATATGAAAGAACAATTTTTAAACTTGTCTACAAACAACATTTGGCCAACAACCGTTGGCTGAACAACCAGCTTCAGTGGGTAGGTTTAAAGTGCACACGTGCGGCTATTTTGAAATTTTTGCTTTTTCGTTGATTGCCACTACCCTGTTCTACTTAAAGTGCACATGTGTGGCTACGGAATCAAATAGTTTGTTCATCTAAGTCACCCCCACTTCAATTTATGATAAGACAAAACTTTCCACCAAAATTTATTCGAATCGGTGGAGGTTCTTTTCCAGTTAATAATTTACCGCCTTCTTGTGTGATTGCTCTTACTTCATAATATTTGCAGTCTTTTATAATTTTGGGTACTTAATATAATATATATAACTATTACATCTTTAATTTGTAATATCTTAAAGTTAGAAATGTCCATTAAATCAGTTATAGTCAATCGTCCGTGTTCATTTTGAATTGTATTTTTATCTCATCTTTTCCTCATATTTTTGCTATCGTGTGAACCATATTTTATAGCTCAGTTATTAAAAATTGATATTTCTTTTTCATAAAAGTTTAACATGTGAATATTCGTTTACATTTTAAATTGTTTCTGTTAATTGATTTTAAAAGTTTCAGAGTTTGTTGTGTATTGTTTGTTGTTATTTTCAATTAGTTCGTTTAACTTATTATTTATTAACACTAAATCGTCATGATCTGGTGTTCCTGCTTTCCACTTTCATAGTGTTTCTAATTCATTTCTTCCTCTTATATATCTTGTATCTTTCTTTTATATACTGTGAAAGTTAATAGTTGGTGATCTGTATGTATTTCTAGATCTGATACTCCGTAAAGGTAGTTTCCTAAAGTTTTTAATGCCCAAACTATGGCATAAAGTACTTTCTCATTCATTGAATAATTTTTTTCTGTGGAATTCAATGTTTTAGAGATAAATTTAATAGGTTTTCCATCTTGGCTTAATACAGCACCTAACGTTTATTCCGCTATGCATTGACTCATTACTATGGTAAAGTGAAATTTACTTATATAAATCTTCTTTTTCTATTTCTTTTGCTCTTTTTGTACCTTTGACAAATTTAAAATTATTCAGGGGTGTTGTAGAATCCAAGAAAGATTTGCGTAGTTGTCCGAATTGCAAACCAATTCTGATTTTCAATGGTGTCACAGAATCTGATGGGATTTTCGTCTTTTCGAACATATGCAAAACCAATATCTGAATCAGCTGTATAAATTTTGCTCCGTATATGTATGGTCTAAAATAAGTCACTGCATACTTGTACATGATTGCAAGAAATTCCTTGTCTGTCGTCGCATATTTCTGCTAATGATTGTTTAATGTTCTTGAGATAAAGCATATTGGTTGGCCTTGCTGTCAAAATACAACTCCAATAGTGCAATCGCTTGCATCTTGTATATTTAAACATCTTTTTACAATTAGGCAGGTGATGGTCGTGATTATGAAAGCCCTGAGCGCCCTCTAGACGATACAATTTGCTTGTGTGCAGGGAAGTTGCAAAGGGTTTTTGGCCGATTTCTACGTCCCTAGTAGTGCTAGGCGGGTGATTGATGATCCAAATGAAAGTCCTCTAGATGACACAATTTGTGTGACAGTTGCAAAGTGTCTGCGATCAAATTGAAAAAAATACTGTTTTTGGTACGAAATTTTTTTATGCAATATAATCTCCCTTAACTTCAATACACTTATTCCAATGCGGTAGTAGCCGCTGGGAGCCAAATCTGGTGAATACGATGGATTCTAAAACAATTCATACTTTAATTCGGTTTTCCCTAAAAACTGATGCCATAACCTTATTTGCTGATCGTTGTGACTTCACCTGCTTTGTAGCTGAACCAGAGAACGTAAATGAACGAGAAGGTGCAGGTTCGACAGCGAACATTTGTAAAATTTCAGCCGGGGATTTCACCTCACAAGCAGGAGAAACAAATAACATTTATCGCTTTTATAACAGCGGTAATCTGTACACATACAGCTCTTTTAACATGCCCAACAGCGAATATTGAAGAGAATATGATATGTAGGTATACCAAACAGGGAATATTGATATGCCACTTGAAATATATTCCCTTTTATTGAACTATTATTAATTAATTTTTTAAAATTATTTTATGTTAATTAATTTTTACTTTGTTATGAGTTATTAGTAATAATTTAAAGGTATTTTGATATATTTCTTAAAATAATTCATGCACTTAACACCATTATAGGGTCACAAAAGTACAGAATTGCGTTTTGCCGTCGTCATTTTGATATCTTATGTACATGTAAAGAAATATGAAAGAACAATTTTTAAATTTGTCTACAAACAACATTTGGCCAACAACCGTTGGCTGAACAACCAGCTTCAGTGGGTAGGTTTAAAGTGCACACGTGCGGCTATTTTGAAATTTTTGCTTTTTCGTTGATTGCCACTACCCTGTTCTACTTAAAGTGCACATGTGTGGCTACGGAATCAAATAGTTTGTTCATCTAAGTCACCCCCACTTCAATTTATGATAAGACAAAACTTTCCACCAAAATTTATTCGAATCGGTGGAGGTTCTTTTCCAGTTAATAATTTACCGCCTTCTTGTGTGATTGCTCTTACTTCATAATATTTGCAGTCTTTTATAATTTTGGGTACTTAATATAATATATATAACTATTACATCTTTAATTTGTAATATCTTAAAGTTAGAAATGTCCATTAAATCAGTTATAGTCAATCGTCCGTGTTCATTTTGAATTGTATTTTTATCTCATCTTTTCCTCATATTTTTGCTATCGTGTGAACCATATTTTATAGCTCAGTTATTAAAAATTGATATTTCTTTTTCATAAAAGTTTAACATGTGAATATTCGTTTACATTTTAAATTGTTTCTGTTAATTGATTTTAAAAGTTTCAGAGTTTGTTGTGTATTGTTTGTTGTTATTTTCAATTAGTTCGTTTAACTTATTATTTATTAACACTAAATCGTCATGATCTGGTGTTCCTGCTTTCCACTTTCATAGTGTTTCTAATTCATTTCTTCCTCTTATATATCTTGTATCTTTCTTTTATATACTGTGAAAGTTAATAGTTGGTGATCTGTATGTATTTCTAGATCTGATACTCCGTAAAGGTAGTTTCCTAAAGTTTTTAATGCCCAAACTATGGCATAAAGTACTTTCTCATTCATTGAATAATTTTTTTCTGTGGAATTCAATGTTTTAGAGATAAATTTAATAGGTTTTCCATCTTGGCTTAATACAGCACCTAACGTTTATTCCGCTATGCATTGACTCATTACTATGGTAAAGTGAAATTTACTTATATAAATCTTCTTTTTCTATTTCTTTTCCTCTTTTTGCACCTTTGACAAATTTAAAATTATTCAGGGGTGTTGTAGAATCCAAGAAAGATTTGCGTAGTTGTCCGAAATGCAAACCAATTCTGATTTTCAATGGTGTCACAGAATCTGATGGGATTTTCGTCTTTTCGAACATATGCAAAACCAATATCTGAATCAGCTGTATAAATTTTGCTCCGTATATGTATGGTCTAAAATAAGTCACTGCATACTTGTACATGATTGCAAGAAATTCCTTGTCTGTCGTCGCATATTTCTGCTAATGATTGTTTAATGTTCTTGAGATAAAGCATATTGGTTGGCCTTGCTGTCAAAATACAACTCCAATAGTGCAATCGCTTGCATCTTGTATATTTAAACATCTTTTTACATTTAGGCAGGTGATGGTCGTGATTATGAAAGCGCTGAGCGCCCTCTAGACGATACAATTTGCTTGTGTGCAGGGAAGTTGCAAAGGGTTTTTGGCCGATTTCTACGTCCCTAGTAGTGCTAGGCGGGTGATTGATGATCCAAATGAAAGTCCTCTAGATGACACAATTTGTGTGACAGTTGCAAAGTGTCTGCGATCAAATTGAAAAAAATACTGTTTTTGGTACGAAATTTTTTTATGCAATATAATCTCCCTTAACTTCAATACACTTATTCCAATGCGGTAGTAGCCGCTGGGAGCCAAATCTGGTGAATACGATGGATTCTAAAACAATTCATACTTTAATTCGGTTTTCCCTAAAAACTGATGCCATAACCTTATTTGCTGATCGTTGTGACTTCACCTGCTTTGTAGCTGAACCAGAGAACGTAAATGAACGAGAAGGTGCAGGTTCGACAGCGAACATTTGTAAAATTTCAGCCGGGGATTTCACCTCACAAGCAGGAGAAACAAATAACATTTATCGCTTTTATAACAGCAGTAATCTGTACACATACAGCTCTTTTAACATGCCCAACAGCGAATATTGAAGAGAATATGATATGTAGGTATACCAAACAGGGAATATTGATATGCCACTTGAAATATATTCCCTTTTATTGAACTATTATTAATTAATTTTTTAAAATTATTTTATGTTAATTAATTTTTACTTTGTTATGAGTTATTAGTAATAATTTAAAGGTATTTTGATATATTTCTTAAAATAATTCATGCACTTAACACCATTATAGGGTCACAAAAGTACAGAATTGCGTTTTGCCGTCGTCATTTTGATATCTTATGTACATGTAAAGAAATATGAAAGAACAATTTTTAAATTTGTCTACAAACAACATTTGGCCAACAACCGTTGGCTGAACAACCAGCTTCAGTGGGTAGGTTTAAAGTGCACACGTGCGGCTATTTTGAAATTTTTGCTTTTTCGTTGATTGCCACTACCCTGTTCTACTTAAAGTGCACATGTGTGGCTACGGAATCAAATAGTTTGTTCATCTAAGTCACCCCCACTTCAATTTATGATAAGACAAAACTTTCCACCAAAATTTATTCGAATCGGTGGAGGTTCTTTTCCAGTTAATAATTTACCGCCTTCTTGTGTGATTGCTCTTACTTCATAATATTTGCAGTCTTTTATAATTTTGGGTACTTAATATAATATATATAACTATTACATCTTTAATTTGTAATATCTTAAAGTTAGAAATGTCCATTAAATCAGTTATAGTCAATCGTCCGTGTTCATTTTGAATTGTATTTTTATCTCATCTTTTCCTCATATTTTTGCTATCGTGTGAACCATATTTTATAGCTCAGTTATTAAAAATTGATATTTCTTTTTCATAAAAGTTTAACATGTGAATATTCGTTTACATTTTAAATTGTTTCTGTTAATTGATTTTAAAAGTTTCAGAGTTTGTTGTGTATTGTTTGTTGTTATTTTCAATTAGTTCGTTTAACTTATTATTTATTAACACTAAATCGTCATGATCTGGTGTTCCTGCTTTCCACTTTCATAGTGTTTCTAATTCATTTCTTCCTCTTATATATCTTGTATCTTTCTTTTATATACTGTGAAAGTTAATAGTTGGTGATCTGTATGTATTTCTAGATCTGATACTCCGTAAAGGTAGTTTCCTAAAGTTTTTAATGCCCAAACTATGGCATAAAGTACTTTCTCATTCATTGAATAATTTTTTTCTGTGGAATTCAATGTTTTAGAGATAAATTTAATAGGTTTTCCATCTTGGCTTAATACAGCACCTAACGTTTATTCCGCTATGCATTGACTCATTACTATGGTAAAGTGAAATTTACTTATATAAATCTTCTTTTTCTATTTCTTTTGCTCTTTTTGTACCTTTGACAAATTTAAAATTATTCAGGGGTGTTGTAGAATCCAAGAAAGATTTGCGTAGTTGTCCGAATTGCAAACCAATTCTGATTTTCAATGGTGTCACAGAATCTGATGGGATTTTCGTCTTTTCGAACATATGCAAAACCAATATCTGAATCAGCTGTATAAATTTTGCTCCGTATATGTATGGTCTAAAATAAGTCACTGCATACTTGTACATGATTGCAAGAAATTCCTTGTCTGTCGTCGCATATTTCTGCTAATGATTGTTTAATGTTCTTGAGATAAAGCATATTGGTTGGCCTTGCTGTCAAAATACAACTCCAATAGTGCAATCGCTTGCATCTTGTATATTTAAACATCTTTTTACAATTAGGCAGGTGATGGTCGTGATTATGAAAGCCCTGAGCGCCCTCTAGACGATACAATTTGCTTGTGTGCAGGGAAGTTGCAAAGGGTTTTTGGCCGATTTCTACGTCCCTAGTAGTGCTAGGCGGGTGATTGATGATCCAAATGAAAGTCCTCTAGATGACACAATTTGTGTGACAGTTGCAAAGTGTCTGCGATCAAATTGAAAAAAATACTGTTTTTGGTACGAAATTTTTTTATGCAATATAATCTCCCTTAACTTCAATACACTTATTCCAATGCGGTAGTAGCCGCTGGGAGCCAAATCTGGTGAATACGATGGATTCTAAAACAATTCATACTTTAATTCGGTTTTCCCTAAAAACTGATGCCATAACCTTATTTGCTGATCGTTGTGACTTCACCTGCTTTGTAGCTGAACCAGAGAACGTAAATGAACGAGAAGGTGCAGGTTCGACAGCGAACATTTGTAAAATTGCAGCAGGGGATTTCACCTCACAAGCAGGAGAAACAAATAACATTTATCGCTTTTATAACAGCGGTAATCTGTACACATACAGCTCTTTTAACATGCCCAACAGCGAATATTGAAGAGAATATGATATGTAGGTATACCAAACAGGGAATATTGATATGCCACTTGAAATATATTCCCTTTTATTAATTAATTTTTTAAAATTATTTTATGTTAATTAATTTTTACTTTGTTATGAGTTATTAGTAATAATTTAAAGGTATTTTGATATATTTCTTAAAATAATTCATGCACTTAACACCATTATAGGGTCACAAAAGTACAGAATTGCGTTTTGCCGTCGTCATTTTGATATCTTATGTACATGTAAAGAAATATGAAAGAACAATTTTTAAATTTGTCTACAAACAACATTTGGCCAACAACCGTTGGCTGAACAACCAGCTTCAGTGGGTAGGTTTAAAGTGCACACGTGCGGCTATTTTGAAATTTTTGCTTTTTCGTTGATTGCCACTACCCTGTTCTACTTAAAGTGCACATGTGTGGCTACGGAATCAAATAGTTTGTTCATCTAAGTCACCCCCACTTCAATTTATGATAAGACAAAACTTTCCACCAAAATTTATTCGAATCGGTGGAGGTTCTTTTCCAGTTAATAATTTACCGCCTTCTTGTGTGATTGCTCTTACTTCATAATATTTGCAGTCTTTTATAATTTTGGGTACTTAATATAATATATATAACTATTACATCTTTAATTTGTAATATCTTAAAGTTAGAAATGTCCATTAAATCAGTTATAGTCAATCGTCCGCGTTCATTTTGAATTGTATTTTTATCTCATCTTTTCCTCATATTTTTGCTATCGTGTGAACCATATTTTATAGCTCAGTTATTAAAAATTGATATTTCTTTTTCATAAAAGTTTAACATGTGAATATTCGTTTACATTTTAAATTGTTTCTGTTAATTGATTTTAAAAGTTTCAGAGTTTGTTGTGTATTGTTTGTTGTTATTTTCAATTAGTTCGTTTAACTTATTATTTATTAACACTAAATCGTCATGATCTGGTGTTCCTGCTTTCCACTTTCATAGTGTTTCTAATTCATTTCTTCCTCTTATATATCTTGTATCTTTCTTTTATATACTGTGAAAGTTAATAGTTGGTGATCTGTATGTATTTCTAGATCTGATACTCCGTAAAGGTAGTTTCCTAAAGTTTTTAATGCCCAAACTATGGCATAAAGTACTTTCTCATTCATTGAATAATTTTTTTCTGTGGAATTCAATGTTTTAGAGATAAATTTAATAGGTTTTCCATCTTGGCTTAATACAGCACCTAACGTTTATTCCGCTATGCATTGACTCATTACTATGGTAAAGTGAAATTTACTTATATAAATCTTCTTTTTCTATTTCTTTTGCTCTTTTTGTACCTTTGACAAATTTAAAATTATTCAGGGGTGTTGTAGAATCCAAGAAAGATTTGCGTAGTTGTCCGAATTGCAAACCAATTCTGATTTTCAATGGTGTCACAGAATCTGATGGGATTTTCGTCTTTTCGAACATATGCAAAACCAATATCTGAATCAGCTGTATAAATTTTGCTCCGTATATGTATGGTCTAAAATAAGTCACTGCATACTTGTACATGATTGCAAGAAATTCCTTGTCTGTCGTCGCATATTTCTGCTAATGATTGTTTAATGTTCTTGAGATAAAGCATATTGGTTGGCCTTGCTGTCAAAATACAACTCCAATAGTGCAATCGCTTGCATCTTGTATATTTAAACATCTTTTTACAATTAGGCAGGTGATGGTCGTGATTATGAAAGCCCTGAGCGCCCTCTAGACGATACAATTTGCTTGTGTGCAGGGAAGTTGCAAAGGGTTTTTGGCCGATTTCTACGTCCCTAGTAGTGCTAGGCGGGTGATTGATGATCCAAATGAAAGTCCTCTAGATGACACAATTTGTGTGACAGTTGCAAAGTGTCTGCGATCAAATTGAAAAAAATACTGTTTTTGGTACGAAATTTTTTTATGCAATATAATCTCCCTTAACTTCAATACACTTATTCCAATGCGGTAGTAGCCGCTGGGAGCCAAATCTGGTGAATACGATGGATTCTAAAACAATTCATACTTTAATTCGGTTTTCCCTAAAAACTGATGCCATAACCTTATTTGCTGATCGTTGTGACTTCACCTGCTTTGTAGCTGAACCAGAGAACGTAAATGAACGAGAAGGTGCAGGTTCGACAGCGAACATTTGTAAAATTTCAGCCGGGGATTTCACCTCACAAGCAGGAGAAACAAATAACATTTATCGCTTTTATAACAGCGGTAATCTGTACACATACAGCTCTTTTAACATGCCCAACAGCGAATATTGAAGAGAATATGATATGTAGGTATACCAAACAGGGAATATTGATATGCCACTTGAAATATATTCCCTTTTATTAATTAATTTTTTAAAATTATTTTATGTTAATTAATTTTTACTTTGTTATGAGTTATTAGTAATAATTTAAAGGTATTTTGATATATTTCTTAAAATAATTCATGCACTTAACACCATTATAGGGTCACAAAAGTACAGAATTGCGTTTTGCCGTCGTCATTTTGATATCTTATGTACATGTAAAGAAATATGAAAGAACAATTTTTAAATTTGTCTACAAACAACATTTGGCCAACAACCGTTGGCTGAACAACCAGCTTCAGTGGGTAGGTTTAAAGTGCACACGTGCGGCTATTTTGAAATTTTTGCTTTTTCGTTGATTGCCACTACCCTGTTCTACTTAAAGTGCACATGTGTGGCTACGGAATCAAATAGTTTGTTCATCTAAGTCACCCCCACTTCAATTTATGATAAGACAAAACTTTCCACCAAAATTTATTCGAATCGGTGGAGGTTCTTTTCCAGTTAATAATTTACCGCCTTCTTGTGTGATTGCTCTTACTTCATAATATTTGCAGTCTTTTATAATTTTGGGTACTTAATATAATATATATAACTATTACATCTTTAATTTGTAATATCTTAAAGTTAGAAATGTCCATTAAATCAGTTATAGTCAATCGTCCGCGTTCATTTTGAATTGTATTTTTATCTCATCTTTTCCTCATATTTTTGCTATCGTGTGAACCATATTTTATAGCTCAGTTATTAAAAATTGATATTTCTTTTTCATAAAAGTTTAACATGTGAATATTCGTTTACATTTTAAATTGTTTCTGTTAATTGATTTTAAAAGTTTCAGAGTTTGTTGTGTATTGTTTGTTGTTATTTTCAATTAGTTCGTTTAACTTATTATTTATTAACACTAAATCGTCATGATCTGGTGTTCCTGCTTTCCACTTTCATAGTGTTTCTAATTCATTTCTTCCTCTTATATATCTTGTATCTTTCTTTTATATACTGTGAAAGTTAATAGTTGGTGATCTGTATGTATTTCTAGATCTGATACTCCGTAAAGGTAGTTTCCTAAAGTTTTTAATGCCCAAACTATGGCATAAAGTACTTTCTCATTCATTGAATAATTTTTTTCTGTGGAATTCAATGTTTTAGAGATAAATTTAATAGGTTTTCCATCTTGGCTTAATACAGCACCTAACGTTTATTCCGCTATGCATTGACTCATTACTATGGTAAAGTGAAATTTACTTATATAAATCTTCTTTTTCTATTTCTTTTGCTCTTTTTGTACCTTTGACAAATTTAAAATTATTCAGGGGTGTTGTAGAATCCAAGAAAGATTTGCGTAGTTGTCCGAATTGCAAACCAATTCTGATTTTCAATGGTGTCACAGAATCTGATGGGATTTTCGTCTTTTCGAACATATGCAAAACCAATATCTGAATCAGCTGTATAAATTTTGCTCCGTATATGTATGGTCTAAAATAAGTCACTGTATACTTGTACATGATTGCAAGAAATTCCTTGTCTGTCGTCGCATATTTCTGCTAATGATTGTTTAATGTTCTTGAGATAAAGCATATTGGTTGGCCTTGCTGTCAAAATACAACTCCAATAGTGCAATCGCTTGCATCTTGTATATTTAAACATCTTTTTACAATTAGGCAGGTGATGGTCGTGATTATGAAAGCCCTGAGCGCCCTCTAGACGATACAATTTGCTTGTGTGCAGGGAAGTTGCAAAGGGTTTTTGGCCGATTTCTACGTCCCTAGTAGTGCTAGGCGGGTGATTGATGATCCAAATGAAAGTCCTCTAGATGACACAATTTGTGTGACAGTTGCAAAGTGTCTGCGATCAAATTGAAAAAAATACTGTTTTTGGTACGAAATTTTTTTATGCAATATAATCTCCCTTAACTTCAATACACTTATTCCAATGCGGTAGTAGCCGCTGGGAGCCAAATCTGGTGAATACGATGGATTCTAAAACAATTCATACTTTAATTCGGTTTTCCCTAAAAACTGATGCCATAACCTTATTTGCTGATCGTTGTGACTTCACCTGCTTTGTAGCTGAACCAGAGAACGTAAATGAACGAGAAGGTGCAGGTTCGACAGCGAACATTTGTAAAATTTCAGCCGGGGATTTCACCTCACAAGCAGGAGAAACAAATAACATTTATCGCTTTTATAACAGCGGTAATCTGTACACATACAGCTCTTTTAACATGCCCAACAGCGAATATTGAAGAGAATATGATATGTAGGTATACCAAACAGGGAATATTGATATGCCACTTGAAATATATTCCCTTTTATTAATTAATTTTTTAAAATTATTTTATGTTAATTAATTTTTACTTTGTTATGAGTTATTAGTAATAATTTAAAGGTATTTTGATATATTTCTTAAAATAATTCATGCACTTAACACCATTATAGGGTCACAAAAGTACAGAATTGCGTTTTGCCGTCGTCATTTTGATATCTTATGTACATGTAAAGAAATATGAAAGAACAATTTTTAAATTTGTCTACAAACAACATTTGGCCAACAACCGTTGGCTGAACAACCAGCTTCAGTGGGTAGGTTTAAAGTGCACACGTGCGGCTATTTTGAAATTTTTGCTTTTTCGTTGATTGCCACTACCCTGTTCTACTTAAAGTGCACATGTGTGGCTACGGAATCAAATAGTTTGTTCATCTAAGTCACCCCCACTTCAATTTATGATAAGACAAAACTTTCCACCAAAATTTATTCGAATCGGTGGAGGTTCTTTTCCAGTTAATAATTTACCGCCTTCTTGTGTGATTGCTCTTACTTCATAATATTTGCAGTCTTTTATAATTTTGGGTACTTAATATAATATATATAACTATTACATCTTTAATTTGTAATATCTTAAAGTTAGAAATGTCCATTAAATCAGTTATAGTCAATCGTCCGCGTTCATTTTGAATTGTATTTTTATCTCATCTTTTCCTCATATTTTTGCTATCGTGTGAACCATATTTTATAGCTCAGTTATTAAAAATTGATATTTCTTTTTCATAAAAGTTTAACATGTGAATATTCGTTTACATTTTAAATTGTTTCTGTTAATTGATTTTAAAAGTTTCAGAGTTTGTTGTGTATTGTTTGTTGTTATTTTCAATTAGTTCGTTTAACTTATTATTTATTAACACTAAATCGTCATGATCTGGTGTTCCTGCTTTCCACTTTCATAGTGTTTCTAATTCATTTCTTCCTCTTATATATCTTGTATCTTTCTTTTATATACTGTGAAAGTTAATAGTTGGTGATCTGTATGTATTTCTAAATCTGATACTCCGTAAAGGTAGTTTCCTAAAGTTTTTAATGCCCAAACTATGGCATAAAGTACTTTCTCATTCATTGAATAATTTTTTTCTGTGGAATTCAATGTTTTAGAGATAAATTTAATAGGTTTTCCATCTTGGCTTAATACAGCACCTAACGTTTATTCCGCTATGCATTGACTCATTACTATGGTAAAGTGAAATTTACTTATATAAATCTTCTTTTTCTATTTCTTTTGCTCTTTTTGTACCTTTGACAAATTTAAAATTATTCAGGGGTGTTGTAGAATCCAAGAAAGATTTGCGTAGTTGTCCGAATTGCAAACCAATTCTGATTTTCAATGGTGTCACAGAATCTGATGGGATTTTCGTCTTTTCGAACATATGCAAAACCAATATCTGAATCAGCTGTATAAATTTTGCTCCGTATATGTATGGTCTAAAATAAGTCACTGCATACTTGTACATGATTGCAAGAAATTCCTTGTCTGTCGTCGCATATTTCTGCTAATGATTGTTTAATGTTCTTGAGATAAAGCATATTGGTTGGCCTTGCTGTCAAAATACAACTCCAATAGTGCAATCGCTTGCATCTTGTATATTTAAACATCTTTTTACAATTAGGCAGGTGATGGTCGTGATTATGAAAGCCCTGAGCGCCCTCTAGACGATACAATTTGCTTGTGTGCAGGGAAGTTGCAAAGGGTTTTTGGCCGATTTCTACGTCCCTAGTAGTGCTAGGCGGGTGATTGATGATCCAAATGAAAGTCCTCTAGATGACACAATTTGTGTGACAGTTGCAAAGTGTCTGCGATCAAATTGAAAAAAATACTGTTTTTGGTACGAAATTTTTTTATGCAATATAATCTCCCTTAACTTCAATACACTTATTCCAATGCGGTAGTAGCCGCTGGGAGCCAAATCTGGTGAATACGATGGATTCTAAAACAATTCATACTTTAATTCGGTTTTCCCTAAAAACTGATGCCATAACCTTATTTGCTGATCGTTGTGACTTCACCTGCTTTGTAGCTGAACCAGAGAACGTAAATGAACGAGAAGGTGCAGGTTCGACAGCGAACATTTGTAAAATTTCAGCCGGGGATTTCACCTCACAAGCAGGAGAAACAAATAACATTTATCGCTTTTATAACAGCGGTAATCTGTACACATACAGCTCTTTTAACATGCCCAACAGCGAATATTGAAGAGAATATGATATGTAGGTATACCAAACAGGGAATATTGATATGCCACTTGAAATATATTCCCTTTTATTAATTAATTTTTTAAAATTATTTTATGTTAATTAATTTTTACTTTGTTATGAGTTATTAGTAATAATTTAAAGGTATTTTGATATATTTCTTAAAATAATTCATGCACTTAACACCATTATAGGGTCACAAAAGTACAGAATTGCGTTTTGCCGTCGTCATTTTGATATCTTATGTACATGTAAAGAAATATGAAAGAACAATTTTTAAATTTGTCTACAAACAACATTTGGCCAACAACCGTTGGCTGAACAACCAGCTTCAGTGGGTAGGTTTAAAGTGCACACGTGCGGCTATTTTGAAATTTTTGCTTTTTCGTTGATTGCCACTACCCTGTTCTACTTAAAGTGCACATGTGTGGCTACGGAATCAAATAGTTTGTTCATCTAAGTCACCCCCACTTCAATTTATGATAAGACAAAACTTTCCACCAAAATTTATTCGAATCGGTGGAGGTTCTTTTCCAGTTAATAATTTACCGCCTTCTTGTGTGATTGCTCTTACTTCATAATATTTGCAGTCTTTTATAATTTTGGGTACTTAATATAATATATATAACTATTACATCTTTAATTTGTAATATCTTAAAGTTAGAAATGTCCATTAAATCAGTTATAGTCAATCGTCCGTGTTCATTTTGAATTGTATTTTTATCTCATCTTTTCCTCATATTTTTGCTATCGTGTGAACCATATTTTATAGCTCAGTTATTAAAAATTGATATTTCTTTTTCATAAAAGTTTAACATGTGAATATTCGTTTACATTTTAAATTGTTTCTGTTAATTGATTTTAAAAGTTTCAGAGTTTGTTGTGTATTGTTTGTTGTTATTTTCAATTAGTTCGTTTAACTTATTATTTATTAACACTAAATCGTCATGATCTGGTGTTCCTGCTTTCCACTTTCATAGTGTTTCTAATTCATTTCTTCCTCTTATATATCTTGTATCTTTCTTTTATATACTGTGAAAGTTAATAGTTGGTGATCTGTATGTATTTCTAGATCTGATACTCCGTAAAGGTAGTTTCCTAAAGTTTTTAATGCCCAAACTATGGCATAAAGTACTTTCTCATTCATTGAATAATTTTTTTCTGTGGAATTCAATGTTTTAGAGATAAATTTAATAGGTTTTCCATCTTGGCTTAATACAGCACCTAACGTTTATTCCGCTATGCATTGACTCATTACTATGGTAAAGTGAAATTTACTTATATAAATCTTCTTTTTCTATTTCTTTTGCTCTTTTTGTACCTTTGACAAATTTAAAATTATTCAGGGGTGTTGTAGAATCCAAGAAAGATTTGCGTAGTTGTCCGAATTGCAAACCAATTCTGATTTTCAATGGTGTCACAGAATCTGATGGGATTTTCGTCTTTTCGAACATATGCAAAACCAATATCTGAATCAGCTGTATAAATTTTGCTCCGTATATGTATGGTCTAAAATAAGTCACTGCATACTTGTACATGATTGCAAGAAATTCCTTGTCTGTCGTCGCATATTTCTGCTAATGATTGTTTAATGTTCTTGAGATAAAGCATATTGGTTGGCCTTGCTGTCAAAATACAACTCCAATAGTGCAATCGCTTGCATCTTGTATATTTAAACATCTTTTTACAATTAGGCAGGTGATGGTCGTGATTATGAAAGCCCTGAGCGCCCTCTAGACGATACAATTTGCTTGTGTGCAGGGAAGTTGCAAAGGGTTTTTGGCCGATTTCTACGTCCCTAGTAGTGCTAGGCGGGTGATTGATGATCCAAATGAAAGTCCTCTAGATGACACAATTTGTGTGACAGTTGCAAAGTGTCTGCGATCAAATTGAAAAAAATACTGTTTTTGGTACGAAATTTTTTTATGCAATATAATCTCCCTTAACTTCAATACACTTATTCCAATGCGGTAGTAGCCGCTGGGAGCCAAATCTGGTGAATACGATGGATTCTAAAACAATTCATACTTTAATTCGGTTTTCCCTAAAAACTGATGCCATAACCTTATTTGCTGATCGTTGTGACTTCACCTGCTTTGTAGCTGAACCAGAGAACGTAAATGAACGAGAAGGTGCAGGTTCGACAGCGAACATTTGTAAAATTTCAGCAGGGGATTTCACCTCACAAGCAGGAGAAACAAATAACATTTATCGCTTTTATAACAGCGGTAATCTGTACACATACAGCTCTTTTAACATGCCCAACAGCGAATATTGAAGAGAATATGATATGTAGGTATACCAAACAGGGAATATTGATATGCCACTTGAAATATATTCCCTTTTATTGAACTATTATTAATTAATTTTTTAAAATTATTTTATGTTAATTAATTTTTACTTTGTTATGAGTTATTAGTAATAATTTAAAGGTATTTTGATATATTTCTTAAAATAATTCATGCACTTAACACCATTATAGGGTCACAAAAGTACAGAATTGCGTTTTGCCGTCGTCATTTTGATATCTTATGTACATGTAAAGAAATATGAAAGAACAATTTTTAAATTTGTCTACAAACAACATTTGGCCAACAACCGTTGGCTGAACAACCAGCTTCAGTGGGTAGGTTTAAAGTGCACACGTGCGGCTATTTTGAAATTTTTGCTTTTTCGTTGATTGCCACTACCCTGTTCTACTTAAAGTGCACATGTGTGGCTACGGAATCAAATAGTTTGTTCATCTAAGTCACCCCCACTTCAATTTATGATAAGACAAAACTTTCCACCAAAATTTATTCGAATCGGTGGAGGTTCTTTTCCAGTTAATAATTTACCGCCTTCTTGTGTGATTGCTCTTACTTCATAATATTTGCAGTCTTTTATAATTTTGGGTACTTAATATAATATATATAACTATTACATCTTTAATTTGTAATATCTTAAAGTTAGAAATGTCCATTAAATCAGTTATAGTCAATCGTCCGCGTTCATTTTGAATTGTATTTTTATCTCATCTTTTCCTCATATTTTTGCTATCGTGTGAACCATATTTTATAGCTCAGTTATTAAAAATTGATATTTCTTTTTCATAAAAGTTTAACATGTGAATATTCGTTTACATTTTAAATTGTTTCTGTTAATTGATTTTAAAAGTTTCAGAGTTTGTTGTGTATTGTTTGTTGTTATTTTCAATTAGTTCGTTTAACTTATTATTTATTAACACTAAATCGTCATGATCTGGTGTTCCTGCTTTCCACTTTCATAGTGTTTCTAATTCATTTCTTCCTCTTATATATCTTGTATCTTTCTTTTATATACTGTGAAAGTTAATAGTTGGTGATCTGTATGTATTTCTAGATCTGATACTCCGTAAAGGTAGTTTCCTAAAGTTTTTAATGCCCAAACTATGGCATAAAGTACTTTCTCATTCATTGAATAATTTTTTTCTGTGGAATTCAATGTTTTAGAGATAAATTTAATAGGTTTTCCATCTTGGCTTAATACAGCACCTAACGTTTATTCCGCTATGCATTGACTCATTACTATGGTAAAGTGAAATTTACTTATATAAATCTTCTTTTTCTATTTCTTTTGCTCTTTTTGTACCTTTGACAAATTTAAAATTATTCAGGGGTGTTGTAGAATCCAAGAAAGATTTGCGTAGTTGTCCGAATTGCAAACCAATTCTGATTTTCAATGGTGTCACAGAATCTGATGGGATTTTCGTCTTTTCGAACATATGCAAAACCAATATCTGAATCAGCTGTATAAATTTTGCTCCGTATATGTATGGTCTAAAATAAGTCACTGCATACTTGTACATGATTGCAAGAAATTCCTTGTCTGTCGTCGCATATTTCTGCTAATGATTGTTTAATGTTCTTGAGATAAAGCATATTGGTTGGCCTTGCTGTCAAAATACAACTCCAATAGTGCAATCGCTTGCATCTTGTATATTTAAACATCTTTTTACAATTAGGCAGGTGATGGTCGTGATTATGAAAGCCCTGAGCGCCCTCTAGACGATACAATTTGCTTGTGTGCAGGGAAGTTGCAAAGGGTTTTTGGCCGATTTCTACGTCCCTAGTAGTGCTAGGCGGGTGATTGATGATCCAAATGAAAGTCCTCTAGATGACACAATTTGTGTGACAGTTGCAAAGTGTCTGCGATCAAATTGAAAAAAATACTGTTTTTGGTACGAAATTTTTTTATGCAATATAATCTCCCTTAACTTCAATACACTTATTCCAATGCGGTAGTAGCCGCTGGGAGCCAAATCTGGTGAATACGATGGATTCTAAAACAATTCATACTTTAATTCGGTTTTCCCTAAAAACTGATGCCATAACCTTATTTGCTGATCGTTGTGACTTCACCTGCTTTGTAGCTGAACCAGAGAACGTAAATGAACGAGAAGGTGCAGGTTCGACAGCGAACATTTGTAAAATTTCAGCCGGGGATTTCACCTCACAAGCAGGAGAAACAAATAACGTTTATCGCTTTTATAACAGCGGTAATCTGTACACATACAGCTCTTTTAACATGCCCAACAGCGAATATTGAAGAGAATATGATATGTAGGTATACCAAACAGGGAATATTGATATGCCACTTGAAATATATTCCCTTTTATTAATTAATTTTTTAAAATTATTTTATGTTAATTAATTTTTACTTTGTTATGAGTTATTAGTAATAATTTAAAGGTATTTTGATATATTTCTTAAAATAATTCATGCACTTAACACCATTATAGGGTCACAAAAGTACAGAATTGCGTTTTGCCGTCGTCATTTTGATATCTTATGTACATGTAAAGAAATATGAAAGAACAATTTTTAAATTTGTCTACAAACAACATTTGGCCAACAACCGTTGGCTGAACAACCAGCTTCAGTGGGTAGGTTTAAAGTGCACACGTGCGGCTATTTTGAAATTTTTGCTTTTTCGTTGATTGCCACTACCCTGTTCTACTTAAAGTGCACATGTGTGGCTACGGAATCAAATAGTTTGTTCATCTAAGTCACCCCCACTTCAATTTATGATAAGACAAAACTTTCCACCAAAATTTATTCGAATCGGTGGAGGTTCTTTTCCAGTTAATAATTTACCGCCTTCTTGTGTGATTGCTCTTACTTCATAATATTTGCAGTCTTTTATAATTTTGGGTACTTAATATAATATATATAACTATTACATCTTTAATTTGTAATATCTTAAAGTTAGAAATGTCCATTAAATCAGTTATAGTCAATCGTCCGTGTTCATTTTGAATTGTATTTTTATCTCATCTTTTCCTCATATTTTTGCTATCGTGTGAACCATATTTTATAGCTCAGTTATTAAAAATTGATATTTCTTTTTCATAAAAGTTTAACATGTGAATATTCGTTTACATTTTAAATTGTTTCTGTTAATTGATTTTAAAAGTTTCAGAGTTTGTTGTGTATTGTTTGTTGTTATTTTCAATTAGTTCGTTTAACTTATTATTTATTAACACTAAATCGTCATGATCTGGTGTTCCTGCTTTCCACTTTCATAGTGTTTCTAATTCATTTCTTCCTCTTATATATCTTGTATCTTTCTTTTATATACTGTGAAAGTTAATAGTTGGTGATCTGTATGTATTTCTAGATCTGATACTCCGTAAAGGTAGTTTCCTAAAGTTTTTAATGCCCAAACTATGGCATAAAGTACTTTCTCATTCATTGAATAATTTTTTTCTGTGGAATTCAATGTTTTAGAGATAAATTTAATAGGTTTTCCATCTTGGCTTAATACAGCACCTAACGTTTATTCCGCTATGCATTGACTCATTACTATGGTAAAGTGAAATTTACTTATATAAATCTTCTTTTTCTATTTCTTTTGCTCTTTTTGTACCTTTGACAAATTTAAAATTATTCAGGGGTGTTGTAGAATCCAAGAAAGATTTGCGTAGTTGTCCGAATTGCAAACCAATTCTGATTTTCAATGGTGTCACAGAATCTGATGGGATTTTCGTCTTTTCGAACATATGCAAAACCAATATCTGAATCAGCTGTATAAATTTTGCTCCGTATATGTATGGTCTAAAATAAGTCACTGCATACTTGTACATGATTGCAAGAAATTCCTTGTCTGTCGTCGCATATTTCTGCTAATGATTGTTTAATGTTCTTGAGATAAAGCATATTGGTTGGCCTTGCTGTCAAAATACAACTCCAATAGTGCAATCGCTTGCATCTTGTATATTTAAACATCTTTTTACAATTAGGCAGGTGATGGTCGTGATTATGAAAGCCCTGAGCGCCCTCTAGACGATACAATTTGCTTGTGTGCAGGGAAGTTGCAAAGGGTTTTTGGCCGATTTCTACGTCCCTAGTAGTGCTAGGCGGGTGATTGATGATCCAAATGAAAGTCCTCTAGATGACACAATTTGTGTGACAGTTGCAAAGTGTCTGCGATCAAATTGAAAAAAATACTGTTTTTGGTACGAAATTTTTTTATGCAATATAATCTCCCTTAACTTCAATACACTTATTCCAATGCGGTAGTAGCCGCTGGGAGCCAAATCTGGTGAATACGATGGATTCTAAAACAATTCATACTTTAATTCGGTTTTCCCTAAAAACTGATGCCATAACCTTATTTGCTGATCGTTGTGACTTCACCTGCTTTGTAGCTGAACCAGAGAACGTAAATGAACGAGAAGGTGCAGGTTCGACAGCGAACATTTGTAAAATTTCAGCCGGGGATTTCACCTCACAAGCAGGAGAAACAAATAACATTTATCGCTTTTATAACAGCGGTAATCTGTACACATACAGCTCTTTTAACATGCCCAACAGCGAATATTGAAGAGAATATGATATGTAGGTATACCAAACAGGGAATATTGATATGCCACTTGAAATATATTCCCTTTTATTAATTAATTTTTTAAAATTATTTTATGTTAATTAATTTTTACTTTGTTATGAGTTATTAGTAATAATTTAAAGGTATTTTGATATATTTCTTAAAATAATTCATGCACTTAACACCATTATAGGGTCACAAAAGTACAGAATTGCGTTTTGCCGTCGTCATTTTGATATCTTATGTACATGTAAAGAAATATGAAAGAACAATTTTTAAATTTGTCTACAAACAACATTTGGCCAACAACCGTTGGCTGAACAACCAGCTTCAGTGGGTAGGTTTAAAGTGCACACGTGCGGCTATTTTGAAATTTTTGCTTTTTCGTTGATTGCCACTACCCTGTTCTACTTAAAGTGCACATGTGTGGCTACGGAATCAAATAGTTTGTTCATCTAAGTCACCCCCACTTCAATTTATGATAAGACAAAACTTTCCACCAAAATTTATTCGAATCGGTGGAGGTTCTTTTCCAGTTAATAATTTACCGCCTTCTTGTGTGATTGCTCTTACTTCATAATATTTGCAGTCTTTTATAATTTTGGGTACTTAATATAATATATATAACTATTACATCTTTAATTTGTAATATCTTAAAGTTAGAAATGTCCATTAAATCAGTTATAGTCAATCGTCCGTGTTCATTTTGAATTGTATTTTTATCTCATCTTTTCCTCATATTTTTGCTATCGTGTGAACCATATTTTATAGCTCAGTTATTAAAAATTGATATTTCTTTTTCATAAAAGTTTAACATGTGAATATTCGTTTACATTTTAAATTGTTTCTGTTAATTGATTTTAAAAGTTTCAGAGTTTGTTGTGTATTGTTTGTTGTTATTTTCAATTAGTTCGTTTAACTTATTATTTATTAACACTAAATCGTCATGATCTGGTGTTCCTGCTTTCCACTTTCATAGTGTTTCTAATTCATTTCTTCCTCTTATATATCTTGTATCTTTCTTTTATATACTGTGAAAGTTAATAGTTGGTGATCTGTATGTATTTCTAGATCTGATACTCCGTAAAGGTAGTTTCCTAAAGTTTTTAATGCCCAAACTATGGCATAAAGTACTTTCTCATTCATTGAATAATTTTTTTCTGTGGAATTCAATGTTTTAGAGATAAATTTAATAGGTTTTCCATCTTGGCTTAATACAGCACCTAACGTTTATTCCGCTATGCATTGACTCATTACTATGGTAAAGTGAAATTTACTTATATAAATCTTCTTTTTCTATTTCTTTTGCTCTTTTTGTACCTTTGACAAATTTAAAATTATTCAGGGGTGTTGTAGAATCCAAGAAAGATTTGCGTAGTTGTCCGAATTGCAAACCAATTCTGATTTTCAATGGTGTCACAGAATCTGATGGGATTTTCGTCTTTTCGAACATATGCAAAACCAATATCTGAATCAGCTGTATAAATTTTGCTCCGTATATGTATGGTCTAAAATAAGTCACTGCATACTTGTACATGATTGCAAGAAATTCCTTGTCTGTCGTCGCATATTTCTGCTAATGATTGTTTAATGTTCTTGAGATAAAGCATATTGGTTGGCCTTGCTGTCAAAATACAACTCCAATAGTGCAATCGCTTGCATCTTGTATATTTAAACATCTTTTTACAATTAGGCAGGTGATGGTCGTGATTATGAAAGCCCTGAGCGCCCTCTAGACGATACAATTTGCTTGTGTGCAGGGAAGTTGCAAAGGGTTTTTGGCCGATTTCTACGTCCCTAGTAGTGCTAGGCGGGTGATTGATGATCCAAATGAAAGTCCTCTAGATGACACAATTTGTGTGACAGTTGCAAAGTGTCTGCGATCAAATTGAAAAAAATACTGTTTTTGGTACGAAATTTTTTTATGCAATATAATCTCCCTTAACTTCAATACACTTATTCCAATGCGGTAGTAGCCGCTGGGAGCCAAATCTGGTGAATACGATGGATTCTAAAACAATTCATACTTTAATTCGGTTTTCCCTAAAAACTGATGCCATAACCTTATTTGCTGATCGTTGTGACTTCACCTGCTTTGTAGCTGAACCAGAGAACGTAAATGAACGAGAAGGTGCAGGTTCGACAGCGAACATTTGTAAAATTTCAGCCGGGGATTTCACCTCACAAGCAGGAGAAACAAATAACATTTATCGCTTTTATAACAGCGGTAATCTGTACACATACAGCTCTTTTAACATGCCCAACAGCGAATATTGAAGAGAATATGATATGTAGGTATACCAAACAGGGAATATTGATATGCCACTTGAAATATATTCCCTTTTATTGAACTATTATTAATTAATTTTTTAAAATTATTTTATGTTAATTAATTTTTACTTTGTTATGAGTTATTAGTAATAATTTAAAGGTATTTTGATATATTTCTTAAAATAATTCATGCACTTAACACCATTATAGGGTCACAAAAGTACAGAATTGCGTTTTGCCGTCGTCATTTTGATATCTTATGTACATGTAAAGGAATATGAAAGAACAATTTTTAAATTTGTCTACAAACAACATTTGGCCAACAACCGTTGGCTGAACAACCAGCTTCAGTGGGTAGGTTTAAAGTGCACACGTGCGGCTATTTTGAAATTTTTGCTTTTTCGTTGATTGCCACTACCCTGTTCTACTTAAAGTGCACATGTGTGGCTACGGAATCAAATAGTTTGTTCATCTAAGTCACCCCCACTTCAATTTATGATAAGACAAAACTTTCCACCAAAATTTATTCGAATCAGTGGAGGTTCTTTTCCAGTTAATAATTTACCGCCTTCTTGTGTGATTGCTCTTACTTCATAATATTTGCAGTCTTTTATAATTTTGGGTACTTAATATAATATATATAACTATTACATCTTTAATTTGTAATATCTTAAAGTTAGAAATGTCCATTAAATCAGTTATAGTCAATCGTCCGTGTTCATTTTGAATTGTATTTTTATCTCATCTTTTCCTCATATTTTTGCTATCGTGTGAACCATATTTTATAGCTCAGTTATTAAAAATTGATATTTCTTTTTCATAAAAGTTTAACATGTGAATATTCGTTTACATTTTAAATTGTTTCTGTTAATTGATTTTAAAAGTTTCAGAGTTTGTTGTGTATTGTTTGTTGTTATTTTCAATTAGTTCGTTTAACTTATTATTTATTAACACTAAATCGTCATGATCTGGTGTTCCTGCTTTCCACTTTCATAGTGTTTCTAATTCATTTCTTCCTCTTATATATCTTGTATCTTTCTTTTATATACTGTGAAAGTTAATAGTTGGTGATCTGTATGTATTTCTAGATCTGATACTCCGTAAAGGTAGTTTCCTAAAGTTTTTAATGCCCAAACTATGGCATAAAGTACTTTCTCATTCATTGAATAATTTTTTTCTGTGGAATTCAATGTTTTAGAGATAAATTTAATAGGTTTTCCATCTTGGCTTAATACAGCACCTAACGTTTATTCCGCTATGCATTGACTCATTACTATGGTAAAGTGAAATTTACTTATATAAATCTTCTTTTTCTATTTCTTTTGCTCTTTTTGTACCTTTGACAAATTTAAAATTATTCAGGGGTGTTGTAGAATCCAAGAAAGATTTGCGTAGTTGTCCGAATTGCAAACCAATTCTGATTTTCAATGGTGTCACAGAATCTGATGGGATTTTCGTCTTTTCGAACATATGCAAAACCAATATCTGAATCAGCTGTATAAATTTTGCTCCGTATATGTATGGTCTAAAATAAGTCACTGCATACTTGTACATGATTGCAAGAAATTCCTTGTCTGTCGTCGCATATTTCTGCTAATGATTGTTTAATGTACTTGAGATAAAGCATATTGGTTGGCCTTGCTGTCAAAATACAACTCCAATAGTGCAATCGCTTGCATCTTGTATATTTAAACATCTTTTTACAATTAGGCAGGTGATGGTCGTGATTATGAAAGCCCTGAGCGCCCTCTAGACGATACAATTTGCTTGTGTGCAGGGAAGTTGCAAAGGGTTTTTGGCCGATTTCTACGTCCCTAGTAGTGCTAGGCGGGTGATTGATGATCCAAATGAAAGTCCTCTAGATGACACAATTTGTGTGACAGTTGCAAAGTGTCTGCGATCAAATTGAAAAAAATACTGTTTTTGGTACGAAATTTTTTTATGCAATATAATCTCCCTTAACTTCAATACACTTATTCCAATGCGGTAGTAGCCGCTGGGAGCCAAATCTGGTGAATACGATGGATTCTAAAACAATTCATACTTTAATTCGGTTTTCCCTAAAAACTGATGCCATAACCTTATTTGCTGATCGTTGTGACTTCACCTGCTTTGTAGCTGAACCAGAGAACGTAAATGAACGAGAAGGTGCAGGTTCGACAGCGAACATTTGTAAAATTTCAGCCGGGGATTTCACCTCACAAGCAGGAGAAACAAATAACATTTATCGCTTTTATAACAGCGGTAATCTGTACACATACAGCTCTTTTAACATGCCCAACAGCGAATATTGAAGAGAATATGATATGTAGGTATACCAAACAGGGAATATTGATATGCCACTTGAAATATATTCCCTTTTATTGAACTATTATTAATTAATTTTTTAAAATTATTTTATGTTAATTAATTTTTACTTTGTTATGAGTTATTAGTAATAATTTAAAGGTATTTTGATATATTTCTTAAAATAATTCATGCACTTAACACCATTATAGGGTCACAAAAGTACAGAATTGCGTTTTGCCGTCGTCATTTTGATATCTTATGTACATGTAAAGAAATATGAAAGAACAATTTTTAAATTTGTCTACAAACAACATTTGGCCAACAACCGTTGGCTGAACAACCAGCTTCAGTGGGTAGGTTTAAAGTGCACACGTGCGGCTATTTTGAAATTTTTGCTTTTTCGTTGATTGCCACTACCCTGTTCTACTTAAAGTGCACATGTGTGGCTACGGAATCAAATAGTTTGTTCATCTAAGTCACCCCCACTTCAATTTATGATAAGACAAAACTTTCCACCAAAATTTATTCGAATCGGTGGAGGTTCTTTTCCAGTTAATAATTTACCGCCTTCTTGTGTGATTGCTCTTACTTCATAATATTTGCAGTCTTTTATAATTTTGGGTACTTAATATAATATATATAACTATTACATCTTTAATTTGTAATATCTTAAAGTTAGAAATGTCCATTAAATCAGTTATAGTCAATCGTCCGTGTTCATTTTGAATTGTATTTTTATCTCATCTTTTCCTCATATTTTTGCTATCGTGTGAACCATATTTTATAGCTCAGTTATTAAAAATTGATATTTCTTTTTCATAAAAGTTTAACATGTGAATTTTCGTTTACATTTTAAATTGTTTCTGTTAATTGATTTTAAAAGTTTCAGAGTTTGTTGTGTATTGTTTGTTGTTATTTTCAATTAGTTCGTTTAACTTATTATTTATTAACACTAAATCGTCATGATCTGGTGTTCCTGCTTTCCACTTTCATAGTGTCCCTAATTCATTTCTCCCTCTTATATATCTTGTATCTTTCTTTTATATTTGCTCTAATAAAGTTTCGATAAGTTAAATTTCTGGTTTTGTATCTAATTCATTAACTTATTATATCTGTATTTTTTATTATTATAACTTTTGTCTAAAATTATAAGTTCTCTAAAATAAGTTAAATTAGTAATGTGAAAAATGTCGCCATAGTCATTACACGTCTCCGTCCTCTAATAAAACATAATTCTCTTTTGTATAGCCCACAATGTCCGTCATTGTTTGAAAAATTAATATTAAAAATATTAAGGGTATCATTTTCTGAAAATATATATTCAAGATTTAAGATAATATTATCTTTATGTACAATTCTATTTCTGTAGTTAATTGTAACCTTATTCCCTAAATATTCTTTTATTACTTGTTTCTTGTATCTAGGCTTTAGCTTATTTCTCTCCCCTGTAATTTTTTCATATAGGTATAACATCTCCACATATACACACAAATATGTTTTGCTAAATCTATTTTTATTTAGTTTTTCTAGCACCTAGTTTGTGCTAATAAAAGTATGTCTGGTAAATTGTCATGAGAGACCTTATTATGAAGGACTTCGAATGGTTTCTAATAATTTTCATATAATTTTCTTTATTGTCGGTAAGTACATCGACTGACGTTGTAGATATTTTTTGTTCCATTATATTTTTTATTTTTGTTGCCGGTATTATCATCGGCTGCTGTTGTAGAACTTTTTTGTTCCACATTATAGTTTTTATAATTGAATTTTTTATTTTTGTTGCCGATATTAGCATCGGCTGGCGTTGCTAATATCTTTTTGTTCCACAATATATTTTTTATTTTTAATATCTTCATTGTGCTGGTATAAATCTTTAGCTGGCGCTTTAGGAGTCTCTACTTCCAAAGTAATTATATTTACTTTAATGTTTTCATCTTTTAAATTTCCTCAGATTTATCTCCTAAGCTAAATATGTCTTCTTCCTTTTCATTATTTTTTATTAACTTTTTTTTCAGTTCTATTTCTGTAGTTAATTGTAACCTTATTCCCTAAATATTCTTTTATTACTTGTTTCTTGTATCTAGGCTTTAACTTATTTCTCTCCCCTGTAATTTTTTCATATAGGTATAACATCTCCACATATACACACAAATATGTTTTGCTAAATCTATTTTTATTTAGTTTTTCTAGCACCTAGTTTATGCTAATAAAAGTATGTCTGGTAAATTGTCATGAGAGACCTTATTATGAAGGACTTCGAATGGTTTCTAATCAGTTACCGAGTGTATAGTTTTATTGTATTGGTGAGCGGCTCTATGTATTGATTCCGGCTCTAAAGCTGATTAAATTATAATCTTGTTTTATACATCGTGATATTTCAATTATTGTTGAATGTACCCTCCCAATCTGACCATTTGTGGTGCTATGATTTGGGTTGCAGAAATAAATTTTAATCTGAAGTCTCTGCATTAGGGACTTAAATTGTACTGTAGTGAATCCTGGTTCATTATCGATTGTTATTCTCTTTACATTAGGGAAACCTTGTAATATCGCTAACACTTTATCTTCTAATTTATGTTATTTTCAATTTGCTTAATAACTAAAAACTTTGAATAACTATCGATAAATGTAATTAATTTTAAGCATTGTGCATAAAATATATCTATGTGTATTTGTATTCCCTTCTCTTTAGGTATAGGGACCTCTCCAATTGGTATTTTTATGGCATGTCCATCATATTGATTTTTATTAAAAATTTCACAATTTCTAATCTATTCTTTAAATTGTGTATGCAAATTGGCCAATAGTTAAAAGTTGAGATTTGTTTCATATTTTCGTCAAAACCCCTGTGCGCTCTGTTATGCGTTTGCTCTATTATTGTTCCCTGGTTTTCCTTGTTTGGTATATGCATGGGGAAATTTTTTGTAAATAAAAACTTGTAAGTAAATGTTTCTTTTAATTTAACCTTAATTTCATATAAGTCTTCAGGTGTACAATATATTGCAGTAACAAGATTTGGTAGTAAGAATTATTTTAGAATAGTCATTAAATTTTCAAGTGTATCATATTCAATAATATGCCTAGTTTTATAAAAATTATTAATAGATTCGTGAATGGTAAAGCGACCTTTACTAAGAAGTCTTTGTTGCTTGAAAAGATTCAATGGTTTTTTAGTTTCTTGAATTTGTGTAATATCAGAGCTTTCTGCTGAATGTTGTGTCCATTTCTGATGAATCATCAGTTATATTATTTTAGCTTTGTCGGAATAAGGCATCAGCGACTATATTCATTTTTTTCGGTTTATAAAACATTTTCGGAGCATATTTCTCAATAATGGTAATAATGGTATCTTTTCATTTTTACATTAGGATTTCTCGAGGAGACTGTGAAAGTCAATAGTTGGTGATCTGTATGTATTTCTAGATCTGATACTCCGTAAAGGTAGTTTCCTAAAGTTTTTAATGCCCAAACTATGTCATAAAGTACTTTCTCATTCAGTGAATAATTTTTTTCTGTGGAATTCAATGTTTTAGAGATAAATTTAATAGGTTTTCCATCTTGGCTTAATACAGCACATAATGCATCATTTGAGGCATCGGTTGCTAATATACATTTTTTATTAAAGTCTGTTTGAGTTAATTCTACTTGATTGGTTAGTAATTGTTTTAATTTTTCAAATGCTAAAATTGCGCCCTGTTCTAATCGAACTTCAATTTTCTTTGACATATGCTGAGATACATGTCCATTTTCTCCCTAGCCATTTCTGCGAAATCCTTGATAAATTTCCTATAACATCTAATCGTTCTAATGAAACTTCGAGTTGTTGTACTGTTTTTGGTAATGGAAAGTATCAATCGCTTCAACTTTATGCGGATCCGTTTTAATTATATCTTTTGCAACTATATATCCCAAAAATTCGACTTCGTTTTCAAAATTTTTTGACTTTTCTAATGATATTTTCATGTTCGATTTTTAAGTATGTTGATTACTTGATTTAAATGTTTTATATGATCGACTAAGTTGCGTGAAAAAACAATTACATCATCAATTTAAACATGACAGAATTTTCCAATAAATTCTCTTAATACATCATCCATAGCTCGTTGGAAAATAGTTGGTGCATTCTTTAAACTAAATGGCATTCTTAAAAATTCATATTTTCCATTATTTACTGAAAATGCAGTTTTCTCGATGTCCTCAGGCTTCATTAAAATTTCTGATTCTAAATCGATTGCGGAGAAAAACTGTGATCCTCCTAGATTTGAAAGTATAACATTTGTATCTGGTATTGGATATGTACTGAAACAGTAATTTCATTCAGTTTTTTGAAATCCACCACCATTCTTAACTTTGCTGTGCCATCATCATTGATACCTTTTGTTGGTACCACCCAGATTGAAGAATTAAAAGGACTTCTACTTGGTCGTAAAACTTCGTTTTTTAAAAGATTATCGATTTCTTTATTCACAAAAGGATTTGATGCTAAAGGATACTGATACAGTTTACTACAAATTGGAGTATTTACCGAAGTTCTTATTTCCGCACTAATATCCGTTCGAAACGATAAATTCATGTTTATTGAAGAATGAATCTCATTTATTTTATTTCTTATTTTTTTCCTCAAATATAAAATTTTTTCTTTATTTATACCGGTATTTCCTTCAGCTGGTGGTGAAGAGAATTCTTCCTCCAAAGTAAATTTGTTCATATAATTTTCTTTATTGTCGGTAAGTACATCGACTGACGTTGTAGATATTTTTTGTTCCATTATATTTTTTATTTTTGTTGCCGGTATTATCATCGGCTGCTGTTGTAGAACTTTTTTGTTCCACATTATAGTTTTTATAATTGAATTTTTTATTTTTGTTGCCGATATTAGCATCGGCTGGCGTTGCTAATATCTTTTTGTTCCACAATATATTTTTTATTTTTAATATCTTCATTGTGCTGGTATAAATCTTTAGCTGGCGCTTTAGGAGTCTCTACTTCCAAAGTAATTATATTTACTTTAATGTTTTCATCTTTTAAATTTCCTCAGATTTATCTCCTAAGCTAAATATGTCTTCTTCCTTTTTATTATTTTTTATTAACTTTTTTTTTCAAGTAAATCACTGCATTAATTTCTGGAAATAAATATTTTGTATGAAAATAAAAAGTCTGCTTCTCAATTTTCGATTTCGTAAAAAAATTGTCTTTTACCAAATAGAGTAATAATATGAAAATAACGTAGTATCAAAAATCCAATAATTGTTTTTACTCTTTAATATATATATATTTAATTCGTTTTTCTTCTCATCAATTCCTGATTTTATATAGCAACTTGTTGCTCCCATATTTACTAGTATTTTAAAGTTTTGGCCATTAACCCAGTCATGCAGGAAAATATATGTTAGTTTTGATCTAAAAAATTGTCCTCTTTAATATTAAGTTTTCTTTGTGTTTTATTTGGTGGTTGATTACTTAGTTGTGCGCTGGCATATGGTTGTTTATCTATAGTATTTATTCTTGTATTCTGAACATTATTATTTACATTATAATGTGATCGGTTTTGGATTCGAGTACTTGGTCTTTGCTGAATATTTTGTTGAAATGGCATTTGATTGTAGCCTCTTTGAAATTGGGTTTGTGGAAACCGTAAATTATTTTTTGAAATTTCCGTTATTGAAGTTAGTACGTTGTCTGTACTGATTCGGATATTATTTGATTCTAATTCTTGTCATTATCGCTTTATTAATTAGTAAAGTTAATTTTTCATTAACATTATTATATTATTCAAATGAATAAGTGACCTGCCGCAAAATGCTCATCTTCTGTTCGATAATATGAGCGGGTCGCTTGTCCGCGTAAGCAAAATCGAGTCGTGCCAAAATGACATCGAAATTAAGAACCTTTCCGTGATTGGATAATATGTCGTTAGCATCATTTGTAATTTTATTTCTCAGTATAGTTAATGCAGCAAAATATCTACGGCTGTCCCTTACATATGAGCTCATTGCGTTACTCGCTGATTCCCTCCAGCTAACGTATTTAGTTTGTTTTCCACTAAATTCTGGTAGTGATTTGACCACCTCAAGTGACTCATCACAATTGATATGTGGATCGATCACTTCTATTTCATAATCAACGACTGTAGTTGACTGTGTTAAATCCTGTAGTTGCCTTCGCAACTTCTCTACCTCCAATCTAAGAAAAGCATTTGTTGCAGTTTTTTGTTGTCTGAAGCGTATGTTATTTGTCAAGGTTTTGGACATATAGTTATTTTTAATTTTATTTATTAAAACTTTCGGCTAATGATACTTGTTATTCTCTCCCTCGTTTTTTTGCCGAGGATATCACTATCATTTGTAACACATGCCCCACGTTGGACGCCAATTAATTTCCTTCGATTAGGACGTGTTAAAAAATATATATTTTTACGCAAACGCGCGGAAGAAATCAAAAATTTTAGTTTATATGATCCTGATGGATAATTGAGCTCTTTATTTCAATTTACTCTTATTTATACATTTTTCTAATTTGGTTAATTCTTACAATAAAGAGAGTGTCAGTTACAATATTAGCTTATTCAGTAATTGGTTTTATATTTGCTATTGTATACATTTTGTGTTCAGTAATTGGTTTTATTGTTTATATTTTGTCGGTAGTCTTAGCTGCATGAAAAATAATATCAGTTACTTAAATAAGCAAAGATGCTTATTAAGAGGCTGTATAATTGATAAGTGCAAATATACAGATTTGTTTATAATTAGCGTAAAGCTACTGGGTGGAGGCTGCCGACAAGTATGAAAGAACGCATAATATTTTTACAAGGTGCGTTAAAAACAGTAAATAAGTAACAAAGTAAACTCTAGTGGCGCCATATATATGTCGACATCTGCTATTCTTTATCGACTTCCAGTAAAAATTTCATGACATTTCATTTATTGGAAAATGTGCTTCGAACAAAGAGCCAACATTAAAATTTTGTTTTAAAATTGGTAAAACTTTTACCGAAACGTTTCAATTCATGAAACAAGTTTATGGCGATGATTGCTTATTCCGTGGCAGAGTGCACGAGTGGTTTCAACGTTTTCAAAGTGATCGTGAGGACATAAATGAGAAATGAGCCGAAACCCAAAAAATCGCGCCTGGAGAAGTCAAAAGTGAAGACAATGCTGATTTGTTTTTATGATTTCAAGGGACTTGTCCACAAAGAATTTGTTCCATCCGGCCAAAATGTGAATGCGGTCTTCTACCTTGGAGTTTTGAAGCGTTTGGTGCACCATATTCGACGTGTTGGGCCCGACTATCACGAAGATGGAAGTTGGCGGTATAGATCCATGATAACTAACTTTTTAATTTCTGAATTGAACAACCATGATGTCCAGGAACTGTGGTTCCAACAAGACGGCGCAACATGTCACACAGCTCGTGCCAAAATCGATTTATTGAAAGACACGTTTTAGACCTGTGAATTATCCTCCAGGATCTTGTGATTCAACACCGCTAGACTACTTTCTATGGGATTATTTAAAGTCATTGGTCTATATGTATGTACATATGAATAGAGCAGTGCACGCACATGTTGTGACGTCACGTGACGGTACTAGGAACTTCATTATTCGGTCGCCGCGCTCAAAGCCCGCGATAAAAGCTATGCAATAGCTTAATTATTCTAGAACTACACAGAAAAAATTTTCATTTTCATATTAAAAATTTTGAAAATCTTCGGAGTAGCTGCCTGAGTCTCATCTGACTCGATTAAGTTGATGGCATGTCTAGTAGTGATGTAAAGAAATTAGAAGCGCTGGTCTTCGGCTGTTACTTTTATATAATATAATTAATGTGTTTATGTGATTTAAAGTGCTGAGTCTCTGGCTTATGGCACTATATAAGAAAGCTGCCAGATTGACTGGCCGGTTGCCACGTGATGATGGTTGAGGCTGCTGGATCTATGGTAGCCAAGGTGACTGACCAGTAGCCATGTGACTCCATTGAATTGGTGTGATGTCAGAAGGTGTGAAGTACTGGGTTTCTACCTGCAGGCTCTATCTACATATATGTATAAAAGGTGGCTGGCTAGTAGCCATGTGATATAGTAGAGATGGTATTATGTCTGATGATGTGTTTTTGTCTGAAATGCTGGGCCTCTGGCTGCCGACTCTATATATTATTAAGACTGCTAGGCTGGTCAGTAGCCATGTGACTCAGTAAAGTTGATGTGATGTGAAGTGGTGATGATATATGATACAAAATGTCGGGTTTCTGGCTGCTGGCTCCGTTTGAGTTAATAGGTATAATGTGAGTAAGTTAATGATTGTGATCCCAATTACGGTTTGGCGGGGGTTTCTGTTAATTGGTTTGGTCCAAAATGAGATATTGTATGATATATACTTGTATATTACTAAACTATATTTCTCGAATTTTATAATTTTTTTTTATTGATATATTTTTAACAAAAATTATTTATTTTCCTTAAAAATGTTTACAATTACTTTAACAAGTATTTTAAGTTGAAATAATTCTTCCTTTCTTAGACAAAATATATCAGATTTTCCATGAATAATTGTGATCCAAATTACGGTGTGGCGGGGGTGTCTGCTGATTTGTTTGGTCTGAAATAAAATATTGTGTGATGAGCGAACTCTTTCTTGCTGCGCTCTCATATAGTATGTCTGCAAGTATCCATTGTAGGACCTGTGGATAATTTTCTCCTTATGCTTTAAAAACCATAGTTTGGTAATGAGAAAGTTATCTTTAACCTTTTCACGTAAATTTTATTTGCGCCAAAATAAACTGTACCTGTTCTCACATTTTTAACAAATTCATATAACCAGTGCATTTCGAAACAAATGCAATTTCTTAGATTTAAATCTAAAGTAGATTTTCTTATAAATAACATTTGCGCCAAAATAAAATTTCCATGTTATTACAATTTTAACAAATTCATAGAGCATTTTAAAAAAAATTATACTTAACTTTAGATCCGAAACCGAAAAAATTTCACTTTCTTAGATTAAGATCTAAAGTAGATTTTATTTTTAATATGATTTGCGAAAAAATAAAATTTTCATGTTATTACAGTTTTAACAAATTCATATGACCAGTGAATGTCGAAAAAATTGCACTTTCTTAGATTTAGCTCCAAAGTAAATAGATGTTATTTTTAATTTGATTTGCGTCAAAACAAATTTTCATGTTATCACAATTGCAATAAATTCGTAGTGCATTTTCAAAAAATTGTACTTAACTTTAGATCCGAAACCAAAAAAAAAATTGCGATATTAATGGTTTTATGTATTTGTGGTAGCTTTTGCTAATAGTGAATATAAACATTAAAAGAAAGTCGACTCTGAATATAGATCTAAGAATGTTCAAGTTTTCCAACTACTCTACATGTATGTATTTGCGAAAACGCTTTTAACACGAAAATGGTATTTTAGTCCAAATCTGCCATGTTCATATGATTTTGCAATTGTCGTAGCTTTGGTTAATTGTGAATATACAGGTACTAAGGAAATAGACTTCGAACGTAAATCTAAGAATATTCAAGTCTCTTGCTAATAAGGAATTTACAGGTGAAAAGAAAATCGACTCGGAATATTAATCTTAGAATTTTCAAGTTTTCCCAAATGCTCTAGAAAGAACGTATTTGTGAAAAAGGTTTTAACACGAAAATGGTATTTTAGTCCAAATCTGTGCAGTTAATGGATTAATGTATTTGTGGTTGCTTTTGCTAATAGTGAATATAAACGTTAAATGAAAATCAATACTGAATATAAATCTAAGAATGTTCAAGTTTTCCCAAATGCTGGAAAATCGTATTCTGGTCAAAATCTGCGATGTTGATGTGTTTTTTGTAATTGGCGTGGGCTTTGCTAATTTGCTAATAGGTTACAAGAAAATCGACTTTAAACGTTAATCTAAGTGTATAACTGAGCTAAGCCTATAGACATCACTCTACTCGGGAACAACTAGCGTACCCTAATGAAACACACCACACCTGGGAACACTTAATGAATTTCACCCCACACGACGACACCACCATGCAACATGCACGAAGACACCTAACAAAAAGGACGGGATCATCGCTCCCACGGCATTCGCTATATACAATTCGACAGCTCAAGACATTCGATTGTACACTGCAACGCGTCATCATGTTTTCAGTACAAAGGCGATCCTGCGCGCAACACTTGTCAACTTTTTTTGGATGTGTAATCCACGAAGTGTATTCGTTACAACACCCTTCCGCGCGCGCCGACTCTACATTTAGCGATCCGATAATATATATAAACTTATAAACTTATATATATTATTATATAATGGAATTATATTGTGCAAACCTTTAAAATAAAAATTCGAATACTTAATTAAGTCGCGCCTTTTAATTCCTTTTAATTGTAGAAGTGGTGAGTGCTGCTAAAGTGCCTAATATATTAAATACAAATTTATTCATGGTCCTAGTGAACGGCACTATGCTCTATTAACAAAAATAGATTAAAATTTTAAGTACAAACTGCGGTGCCAAAAAGTGAACAAAAAAAAACGATTTCAAAACAAGTAAGGAAAGGTTAAGTTCGGATGTAACTGAACATTTTACACTCTCGCAAAGTTAAATGGTATATTCTTTTGAGACTTCTTTATATATAATATTTTAATAATTAGAAGTAGGAACTGTTGCCTTAGTTATTTACTTTTCACTCACAGTGAAAATAATTAGAGCAATTTGTAAACTAAATTTACTCAAATTATGAGAAATCGTTCTTGTGCTTTTTGTATACGCTTATAATTGATTTTATATAGACTGCATTACAACTGTATTGAGAAGTATGATAAGAAATCGTTTTTGGACAATGAACAAAATTTTTTATTTATTATATCGATAGTATTATACATGTTTAGCTTAAAAATAATAAATATTAACAACTTTAAAAATGATATAATATTTTTATATTAATTTGTATATAATATTTACAATATTAAACATCAATTTTTGTAGAGATTCTTATACATATATCCAAATTATATTTCTTTTTTCCTTATACTATTTAATTTCTATCATATATTTATACAATAATGTCATATATAATAAAAAAAGCTCGTTAATTGGAGTAAATCCTGGTATATCAAAACTTTCGCAAGGATAACTCCAAGTTGCTACAAAACATAAAATATCTGAAGATAGCATCAAACAGTCGCTTTTTATATCATTAATGTGAGCGTGAAGACTCTGAACATTATGGAATAAAATTTGATGTCCTGAAGTTCGGGAAATCATAAAACTGAAACTTGTCAAAGCTTTATTTGTGTTCAATTCCCTCAGTTCCCTAAATACGGGATCCGATTCAGAAAATTTGTTAGGAGGAATAAAATTTCCTATGATGAATAGACTTTCTGCAGAAGTAGCTCGACTACAAGCGACATATATTGAAGCTCTAGGTCTGGCTTCTGGGTCCAGTATGAACTACAACTTTATTATATGTGGCACCCTGACTTTTATGAATAGTTATTCCCTCAGCCGGAAACTGATTCCTTTCAATTGAAATTTGTTCATTTCTTTTATATTGAAAAGATTTTAGAACTTTTTCGATCGTGCTATCAAACCAACAGAATGTTCCAAAAATTTAACCCACAGAATTGTTGGAAAATAACAATGGAAATCAATTTGCATAAGTTGCCCAGCTGCCCCATTAACCAAGCCATCACACGAGTTTATGTTCACTGTAATCATATATTTGACGGAGGTTTTTAGTGTCAATTCATAGGGCAGTCCCTGCGTTTCAGAAGTTTTGAAAAGTTTAACTCTTTCCAAAATATCAGCTTCTGTTGGGATTCGACTGAGCTTAAGGGCATTGAAATTATTTGCCTCTTCATTGGACCAAAATAAATGTATTGTGTCATCGGGAACTTCTTCGAAATTAACTACTCGAGTTTCAATGAGTGATATGTCCCCATTTGTCATAGTACCAGATGCCGTATGATTTAATGCAATTGCAAAGGCCTGATCCTCCCGTTGTCTCATTGTCTCTGTTAATTCAAAGTATTTAAATAACTCCCACAAAGGGGAACCAACTAAAGTTCTGTATGCATCATTGGGATTACGAGAGAATATCCACCTATCTACAATAGATGAGAGTTGCTTCAAATCACAAAACACTATGATCGGTATACCACCGAAGGGGCTGTCTGTTTTGAAAATTCGTTTTAATCTCGCATCAACAGAGCTAAACATACGAGCACCTACCATCGATATTTCATCAATTATGATTAACTTTAAATCGATAAGTCTGGAATACAATGAATTAACTGTGTCATTGCTAAGTGGCCTCAACTCTCTATTCAACTGATTAACAGGTAAAGAGAATATTGAATGAAGGGTCATTCCACCTATTCCGAATGCTGCTTTACCCGTAGGTGCGCAAAGAAGAACTTTTAAGGAACTTGGATTGGATCCAGGTGTAGAATTGTAACGATGGTTAAGAGCTTAATATATTGCAGATAACAAACGACTCTTTCCTACACCTGCACCGATTTAGACTTTGAACTAAAGAAAATAATTCCTCAACTGGAATTAAAGGGGGTAGTTTAATAAGTCTAATATTGATCTAATATCAGATTCAGTGCCATTATCTGTTGAATCTTCGCCATGCCAGTCCAGCAAATTTATATTTGGGTTTATTTCTGGAAGTGCCAACACTCCGAACTCATTTTCCACGATAGGTAGTTCATTTTGAGCACCTTCTTCCAAGTCTATTTCATTATAAAGACTTTCTAGAACATTTTCAAGTTCTCTTTGCTCAAAAACATCATATTTTCTTTGATTTTCCTCAATTATAATACGATGTATTATGCAAGTCTGCTCATTATCGTTTTCAATGAGATCTTGCTGTTCATTCCGCCAAGGATAGTAAAGCATTAACATTTCGCGGAAATACTCAACTCTGGCCAAATCTGGGTTAAACCTTCTATACCGAATAATACAAGGTTTGGTACGTTTTTGCACAAAACCGCTACCGTCTTTAAGAGGCATGACAACCCCGCTTTCTGGTAAATTATCGTCTTCCCTCTCTTCTTCTTCATGATCACTAATCTTGTGCTCTTCTACTAGATTTATAATATTTATACCTAGATGCAAAATCAGCTAAACAAAGAGTTTCTAACTGATCGGATCTTTGAACATAACGGTCTAAAATACCGGCTACGAATATTTCAGTCGAACCTGAAGGCAGGTTCTGAAGTTCCGCTCTAGGTATTACCATTTGAACACGTTCCTCAGGTCGAGAGGTATTTGTAAATATTTCTGCATTACTTGCTTCCGAAATATGGAGCCCAATGCAGCAATATAATGCTTCTTGTGCAGATATTTCTGTGCCTGATATAAATTTGTGACCTTTATGTTTAACTTTTTGCTTAATAGTATAATTTTCAGCATTTACCTCTGATATAGCTTCATTTAAGAGCCTAGAAATTCCCCTGTTAGACTTGTTAATATTATATAATTAATTATATATGAACAGCAAGCATATGCATCTAGTATATATTGGAGATCCATATTTGCTCTATGGAGTTGCAAAATCAGAGGATTATAAGCGTTTATAAAACGATCCTGTAATTTTCTTTTTAGAAAAATTTTGGGTTTTGTTAAACTTGACCTAAAGGCTAACAAATAGTCATCAAAAGACATATTTATTCTACTATCAGACAGGAAGTGTTCAAAATCGTTTAAATTAGAAATGTCTTCTGTAGTCATATTTGAATTTAAAACGTTTTGAATTTTGAAAAAGTTTTCCTTGTGTCTTTCTGAATTTTAACTTGTTTCTGTAAGAGGTAACAGTATTTGCGTTGAAGGCATTGGTGGATATGGTATACCAAAACGACAAACTGTTGTCCTCTTATTTCCCTAGTACAAGACCGACTGTGGTTATGCTTTTGATAACCCAAATAATTTTCTAAGTGGCTGATCGAACCATCGGTAGAAATATAATTGTCAATAAAACTAATGACATCAGGGAATGTCTGAGGATCTTGAAGGTTGATCCTGATAGCATTATTAAGCCAATACATGCCATGTACATGCGGGGAACCTCTCTGTTGAAAGTCTACTCTCCAGTAGAAATTTGTAACAAAAAGCTCTCCAAAAATGCCGGCGTTATCTTTAAAAAGCTTAAGAATTTGAAGATAGCGGTATCTAGCACAAGTAACCGCGTCTGACCGAATTAAGCGATATCTATCTTAGGTTGTTAAACTGTTGGCTTCCTCTTCCGAAATATCTTTAGAATCAACAGTTTTAGAGAGGATGACCAAAAGCTCAACCCACTGCGATTCTGCAGCCGATAAAGTGATAAAGAAGGTTGGAAGCCCAAATTGGCGAATCATAGCGATTGCCTTTTTCTTCTCAGCTTCCCAGTGCGCAGGTGAGGATCTAACGCCTTTCAAAACCTTGTAACCATCATCGTGTTGAATCAAGTTTTGAACAAAGTTTTCGTTTAATAGATTTTGGGCCGTACCTCGGTTGCGACGTGAAAACTTTCTAAGGCAAATGGATGTACTATTCTTAATTTGTAGCAGTTCTTATTTTTTGTAATCATAGAACAACTTTGGAATGGTACACGCTCTTCTGTCAAAACGGCGAATTTCAGAACGTCTTATCTTGCTATACGTTTCAGAGCATGTACGCTGCCCAGCTGTAAATGACAACTCTTCTGAATTATTATCTTGAATTATGTCAATTGGTCTTTGTCCTTCACCTGGCGCTATATCTAAACGGTCATAGTCTAAGTTTTCTACAGGAATATTGTCCAAAAGAGAGATTTAGCTCTGAAGGTAAAAGACCCATGGGAATATTATTACCTGAGGGATTATCATGAGAAGTTTGTGCCGCATGAAAAGATTGAACCAATTGGGAATCCTCTGCCGATGCAACAAACGGAACTTCTTCTTGGTTATAAAATTCTGAAATCCAGTTTTCATTAATATGTATATTGTGCTCACGATACAAAGGGGTATTCACTAAGAACTGCAAAGCTTCCATAATCTTTGCGGGGCGTATGGTATCGATCATGTAACCATGATTGTATTCCAAACGCCTTCTTAAGTAAATTTGTATAACATGAGCCTCATCAAAGGACCTTGGTAGAGATGTCACAATATTGTTAACAGAAATTGGTATATTAACAACAGCACCTTTGAGCAAACTCTGACCTTGATATCCTAACGGACGGATTGTCATAAAAGGCAATCTAGGCATTATGAGACGTTCTTCAATTGGGGTTAAGCCTTTCAAACAATCCGGTATTTCAGGAAAGTCTAGACCGTTAGCTAAACATATTTTTGGAACGTTCTTTTAAACAATCGCATTTTTGCAAGTAGCACAAAAATTGTAATTTCCATCTTCTGAAGGAAATTTTTGCATTAAAAAGAAGGCGGATGCAGCATTCGGAAGACCTTGCGCAATAGTTTCGAAATTTAATTTGCGAACTTGGTGTGAAAACCATAAGCCGCCGCAGCAAATACATATTTCAGTAGGGCCCTTATTTATATTTTGGAAATAAATGTTTTTGAAATCTGTTAAATTGCCACTATTATCAGTTTCTATAACATTGTTTTCTCTCGTTAATCGGATTTGTTGGGACTGCCTTTGGTTTTCAATTTGTCTATTGAGTGGGTTATATCTACGAAGGTGAACTTGACCTTGTCTAAGACGTCTCTGATTTAAAATTTCTTCCCTCATACCCCTCCTACTAAGCTGTCGACGTTGTGTTTCTTTATCACGCTCCTCTCTCCTTATTTCAGGATTTCTTCTTGCATGTTCCCTTTGCATTTGATCACGAATGCGCTCTAAATTAATAACAGTATTTGCAACTTGCTCAACAGATCGAACCTCGGGTTCTTCACGCCGAGATCTATGACCTCGAGTAATTCTTATTTGCTCTTCAGAGCGAATTTGGGGATCTTGCCGCCTTGTTCTACCTATGTTGAACAGTATTTGCAACTTGCTCAACAGATCGAACCTCGGGGCCTATGACCTCGAGTATCTCTTATTTGCTCTTCAGATTTGCGGATTTTCCCGCCTGGTTCTATGTTGATTTGTATTGATAATTTGTTCGGACAGACGTTCATCGGAATCTAATCTACGATTAGCGTGACTTACAGTATTTTGTGACTGCTCACTATCTCTATATAAAGAGTTTGCACGAAGAACTCTCATGCGTCTTCTATTCTGAAGACGACTTAGTAATATAGATTTTCTACTTAATATGGGCATAATTAATTAAAAATGAATGGATTAATATATAAAATACTTAATATAATTCAGTCTGTCCGGGTGTTAAAAGTTGGATCCTAGGTGCTGCTCTCTTTCACTGTAATTCCTTGTAAGTCCTTGCTATGCTATTGCTCGTCGCTATTCGAAATTAGTAGTTTATTTCATTATATTGAAATTAAGTTCTCGGAAAATCCCTCTGTAGTCATATTTGAATTTAAAACGTTTTGAATTTTGAAAAAGTTTTCCTTGTGTCTTTCTGAATTTTAACTTGTTTCTGTAAGAGGTAACAGTATTTGCGTTGAAGGCATTGGTGGATATGGTATACCAAAACGACAAACTGTTGTCCTCTTATTTCCCTAGTACAAGACCGACTGTGGTTATGCTTTTGATAACCCAAATAATTTTCTAAGTGGCTGATCGAACCATCGGTAGAAATATAATTGTCAATAAAACTAATGACATCAGGGAATGTCTGAGGATCTTGAAGGTTGATCCTGATAGCATTATTAAGCCAATACATGCCATGTACATGCGGGGAACCTCTCTGTTGAAAGTCTACTCTCCAGTAGAAATTTGTAACAAAAAGCTCTCCAAAAATGCCGGCGTTATCTTTAAAAAGCTTAAGAATTTGAAGATAGCGGTATCTAGCACAAGTAACCGCGTCTGACCGAATTAAGCGATATCTATCTTAGGTTGTTAAACTGTTGGCTTCCTCTTCCGAAATATCTTTAGAATCAACAGTTTTAGAGAGGATGACCAAAAGCTCAACCCACTGCGATTCTGCAGCCGATAAAGTGATAAAGAAGGTTGGAAGCCCAAATTGGCGAATCATAGCGATTGCCTTTTTCTTCTCAGCTTCCCAGTGCGCAGGTGAGGATCTAACGCCTTTCAAAACCTTGTAACCATCATCGTGTTGAATCAAGTTTTGAACAAAGTTTTCGTTTAATAGATTTTGGGCCGTACCTCGGTTGCGACGTGAAAACTTTCTAAGGCAAATGGATGTACTATTCTTAATTTGTAGCAGTTCTTATTTTTTGTAATCATAGAACAACTTTGGAATGGTACACGCTCTTCTGTCAAAACGGCGAATTTCAGAACGTCTTATCTTGCTATACGTTTCAGAGCATGTACGCTGCCCAGCTGTAAATGACAACTCTTCTGAATTATTATCTTGAATTATGTCAATTGGTCTTTGTCCTTCACCTGGCGCTATATCTAAACGGTCATAGTCTAAGTTTTCTACAGGAATATTGTACAAAAGAGAGATTTAGCTCTGAAGGTAAAAGACCCATGGGAATATTATTACCTGAGGGATTATCATGAGAAGTTTGTGCCGCATGAAAAGATTGAACCAATTGGGAATCCTCTGCCGATGCAACAAACGGAACTTCTTCTTGGTTATAAAATTCTGAAATCCAGTTTTCATTAATATGTATATTGTGCTCACGATACAAAGGGGTATTCACTAAGAACTGCAAAGCTTCCATAATCTTTGCGGGGCGTATGGTATCGATCATGTAACCATGATTGTATTCCAAACGCCTTCTTAAGTAAATTTGTATAACATGAGCCTCATCAAAGGACCTTGGTAGAGATGTCACAATATTGTTAACAGAAATTGGTATATTAACAACAGCACCTTTGAGCAAACTCTGACCTTGATATCCTAACGGACGGATTGTCATAAAAGGCAATCTAGGCATTATGAGACGTTCTTCAATTGGGGTTAAGCCTTTCAAACAATCCGGTATTTCAGGAAAGTCTAGACCGTTAGCTAAACATATTTTTGGAACGTTCTTTTAAACAATCGCATTTTTGCAAGTAGCACAAAAATTGTAATTTCCATCTTCTGAAGGAAATTTTTGCATTAAAAAGAAGGCGGATGCAGCATTCGGAAGACCTTGCGCAATAGTTTCGAAATTTAATTTGCGAACTTGGTGTGAAAACCATAAGCCGCCGCAGCAAATACATATTTCAGTAGGGCCCTTATTTATATTTTGGAAATAAATGTTTTTGAAATCTGTTAAATTGCCACTATTATCAGTTTCTATAACATTGTTTTCTCTCGTTAATCGGATTTGTTGGGACTGCCTTTGGTTTTCAATTTGTCTATTGAGTGGGTTATCTCTACGAAGGTGAACTTGACCTTGTCTAAGACGTCTCTGATTTAAAATTTCTTCCCTCATACCCCTCCTACTAAGCTGTCGACGTTGTGTTTCTTTATCACGCTCCTCTCTCCTTATTTCAGGATTTCTTCTTGCATGTTCCCTTTGCATTTGATCACGAATGCGCTCTAAATTAATAACAGTATTTGCAACTTGCTCAACAGATCGAACCTCGGGTTCTTCACGCCGAGATCTATGACCTCGAGTAATTCTTATTTGCTCTTCAGAGCAAATTTGGGGATCTTGCCGCCTTGTTCTACCTATGTTGAACAGTATTTGCAACTTGCTCAACAGATCGAACCTCGGGGCCTATGACCTCGAGTATCTCTTATTTGCTCTTCAGATTTGCGGATTTTCCCGCCTGGTTCTATGTTGATTTGTATTGATAATTTGTTCGGACAGACGTTCATCGGAATCTAATCTACGATTAGCGTGACTTACAGTATTTTGTGACTGCTCACTATCTCTATATAAAGAGTTTGCACGAAGAACTCTCATGCGTCTTCTATTCTGAAGACGACTTAGTAATATAGATTTTCTACTTAATATGGGCATAATTAATTAAAAATGAATGGATTAATATATAAAATACTTAATATAATTCAGTCTGTCCGGGTGTTAAAAGTTGGATCCTAGGTGCTGCTCTCTTTCACTGTAATTCCTTGTAAGTCCTTGCTATGCTATTGCTCGTCGCTATTCGAAATTAGTAGTTTATTTCATTATATTGAAATTAAGTTCTCGGAAAATCCCTCCGTAAATTACTTATGTTAAATGCTTTCTAAAACAGGGGGATCTATGGTACCTATTTTGAAGGGTCTACCCATGAAGGCTAAATTAACAATAACTTACATATAATTAAGTATGGTATACACATATGTGGAGCAGGTATGGAGATTTTCTTCTTTCTGTCTTAATATCTAAATTCATAAACTGCCAACGGCGCTAGGTAAAAATGTAATTTTCTTGAGTTTACAGCTAACCTCATGAGCATCATATTAAAATGTGTAGCATGTAAACAGATGGTCGCAGTTAATCTAGAACCACATAAAAAGGGTCTTTATCCCTTTTGATACTACATTACTAATATTTATTTCATGCAATTTTTTCTAGAAAGATTTTTTTGCTCTATACAAAGTCCAGCACTCTAAGAAACTTTTTTAGCATTGTTGACTGGTATATTTTATAATAAGGGCTGAGAAAATATACCTAACCACTGATTATCACCAAATATTAGAAGAAATATATGTATATAGAAATCTATATCTATCACTTTAGGTGATCCAAGCAACTCTTTGGTGAACAAAACCATACTCTATTGCAACATGTTGCGAAAGTATAAAAATGTTGCGAAAGAATTCAACATTCATTACTCGATTATTATTTGGTATCTTATTAACTTATGTTATTGATCATAGATTTATTTTGTGTCAATACTATTTTTTTCTCCGAAATGTTAACTTTTATAAAAATAATCTATTTAACTCAAACAGGGTATATGTGATATAAACTGAACCAAAGGGGTTAGATTTAATATGCGGGGTATATGAGGTTGCTGTTGTACCAGAGGAGCGGAACCAATTTCATTCATATGCAGCGATATACATTATTTTTAAGAAAAACTGTCCATTTAATTTCATTAAATTATCAAATTGACGAAAAAAATTATACCATAAGTAGTACATGTGAGCTGGGAAAATCAAAGACCAGTAAATTCCTCCAAACCGTATATTAAAAAATGTTGAATTAAACATCCATTATTAAATGATATCGTGATTAAATTACAATCAAATTTGGTATCTTCTTGACTTATATTAAAGGCCATAAACTTAGTCTCAGTTTTATTGCTTGAAGTGAGATATACATAAGTATGACTGTGATATTAACTCCACCAAAGTGGCTAAATTTTATATTATAAGCTTAGGTCGCAAACGTCAACCAGAGAATCGGAATTCATTATATGAAGGTGTGAGGTTTAGACTTAGTATATACTAATTTCATTTTAATTCAGCGTCAAACCACATAATTTTTTAGAAATCTTTTCCACTTAATTTCGTTAAAATATCACGTTGATCAACCGGAACGGTGTAAAGTCAGGTGGAAAGACGGAAATCATATATATATTGGGGATAGAGAAATATATTAATTTTGACATTGCTCAGCTATACTCGTGAACATATTTTGAAGCAATTTTATGTATAAAAAAAAATATTAATACTCACTGACCGACATATTCGGCATAAAACTGGATAGAATAACGAAAAGCTTAAAAGTAGTATATGGAATTTGAGGGTAGTATTAACCCGATTTTATTAATTTTTTCCAATACCACATATTACTAACATGCCACAGACTAATAAAATGCTCCCACTGTTTCATTAAGGTTCCTAACATACCATCACCAATCAAATGGAGTAAAGTCAGACGAATGTTCGAAAGTCCTGATATTAGTTACATGGGGGCTAAGGAAAATGTTCACCCGATTTGATCTTGTTATGACTAAAACACGCTCTATCATTTTCATTGAGATAACTCACATATGCGGTATAAAGTCACGCGGAAGTTCAAAAATATTATATGATAGATATATCATACATATATGAGGGCTAAAAGAACTATTGACCCGATTCAACCCCCATTTTTTAAAACAAAGTTTGATAGTTTATTTATTTATTCTATAATATGAATTTCAATTATATATCTTACACAATGGCCGATATTTACGGTAAAAAGTCAACTATAGGTACTGGGGTCCACATATTCAGTACCTAGGGGCTTGAACAGTTTTGGTTCGATTTAGAGAATTTTTGGTCACAAGGTGGCATACTTTAAACGTATTATTCACGCAAAGTTTTACGCCGATATAATCATTGTTGCTTGATTTGCATAGTGGAAAGTGAAGGAATCAAGTGGAATTTAAAATGGTGTCATATGGAAAATAGGCGTGGTTGTAATCCGATTTCGCCCATTTTCGCACCATAACATAGAAATATAAAAATACTGTTATGTACCAAGTTTGGTTGAAATCGGTTAAAAAGATCCCAAGGTATGGGTTTTCACTTAAATGTGGGCGGTGCGACGCACATTTTCTAAATTCGAACGCGGCTCCTATAAATTCAGCTTATACGATCCCTGTGTTAAAATTTAATGACTCTGGCGTGTTTAGTGCTGGATTTATCGCGCTTTTAGTAGTTTTTAACAGTACCGTTACATGGGGAGTGGGCGGGGTTGTCACCCTATTTCACCCATTTTCACACCGTATGTAGAGGTGCTAAAAACATTTGCTTCCAGTAAATTTTGTTATTATAGCTTTAGTAGTTTAGGAGATATGCACATTAAACCTATTAGGGGCGGGACCACGACCACTTAAAAAAAAAATTTTAACTGCAGATGCCCCTCCCTAATGTGATCTCGTGTACCAAATAACAGTCTTGTATCTTATTGCGGAGCTTAGTTATGACAATTTATTTGTTTTTGATTAATGCCGTTTTGTGGGCGTGGCAGTGGTCCAATTACGCCCATCTGCAATACCAACCGTCTTACTGTACCAAGAAACATGTGTACCAAGTTTCATAAAGATATCTCAATTTTTACTCAAGTTACAGCTTGCACGGACGGACGGACGGACAGACAGTCACCCGGATTTCAACTCGTCTCTTCATCCTGATCATTTATATATACATAACCCTATATCTAACTCGATTAGTTTTAGGTGATACAAACAACCGTTAGGTGAACTATTATACTCTGTAGCAACATGTTGCGAGAGTATAAAAATGTTGAGAAAGAATTAAACATCCATTATTAAATGAAATCGTGCTTAATTTACAATCAAATTTGGTATCTTCTTGACTTATATTAAAGGCCATAAACTTAGTCTCAGTTTTATTGCTATATTGTTGTTCGCGTCAGCGAAAATTATGCAAGTATTAAAACAAAAAAAAAATATCTTGAAGTGAAATATACAATACATAAGTATGAATGTGATATTAACTCGACCAAAGTGACTAAATTTTATATTATAAGCTTGTTACGGTTTAAAGTCAGGTGAAAAAACGGAAATAATATATATATATTGCGGATAGAGAAAGATACTAATTTTGACATTGTTCAGCTATACTCGAGCATGGGGAAAATATTTTGAATCAATTTTATATATAAAATAAACGCTAATACTCACTAATCGACATACTCGGCATAAAACTGGTTAGAATAACGAAAAGTATTATAAGTAGTGGCTAACATGCCACAGTCTAATAAAATGCTCCCTCTGTTTCATTAAGGTACTTCACATACCATCACCAATCATACGGAGTAAAGTCAGTTGAATGTTTGAAAATCCTGATATTAGTTACATGTGGGCTAGGTAAAATTTTCTCCCGATTTCATCTATTTTAGGCACAAAGATACCTTGTTATGAGTAAAACACGCTCTCTCATTTCCTCTCTCATTTTTACTGGTAAACACATGCACCGCCGTATTACCAGAAAAATCGTTACTTTTATGCGGTCAGCCAGAGAGTGGCCTTCCTTTAGGATTGATGACCCAGCAAAGGCAAAGTATGGAGAGAGACGACGCGCTGCATACCTGTTGAAGAAGGTGGAGCTGCAACCGCCAACCAATGAGGAGCTCACAAAGGAGCTCCAGAAATCCATTGATTGCGCGAGAGCTGTCCTACCTAACTTCAAGCTAGAAGCGCCGTTAGTGGCAACAAAAAGACAAAGGTCCGCTAAAGAGGCTAGGCCGTCAGCTAAAGACCGAAAACTAAGGGCGTGACGCCCGTAAGATCTTTTGCTGATGTGGCCCGGAACCGCATTGTCATTGGGGCACTGGATGAGGGTGACCCCGAAGGAAAAATCCCCAGAGCCCAATGGAAATGGGTGCAAGCCGCACTGACGAATGTGGCTTTGGAAGTGCTACTAAGCAATCCAGGCCCACCCCCGTCATGTGCGGATGTCGGATGGTATCAAGGGCAAATAAAGATGATAGCGTGTGACGACGAGAGATCGGTACAGCTATATAAAGCAGCAATAGCTAAGGTAGGGGAAGTCTACCCCGGAGCCAAATTAGTGGCGGTAGACAGGAAAGATATCCCATCCCGACCGAGGGCAAGGGTATGGATCCCGGCTACACCATCGCAGCCGGACCAAATAATGCAGCTCATAAGAGCCTGCAACCCAAATCTACCAACTGGGGGCGTCAAGGCCTTTGACGACCCCGCAGCGGAATCTGGTGTGGAGACGAAGCGAGCCACAATGCAGATTCTGCTGCTTCTAACAAAAGAATCCGTAGAACCGCTAGCGAGAAGTGGCGGAGAGATCAACTACGGATTCACAAAAGTAAAGGTCATGACCTACAAATCAGAAGCCGATGCAGGAGACAACTTGGCATCGGAATCAGAGTGCGAAGTCAAGGAAGATCCAGTGGAGTCCTCGAGCGACGCAGAGATCACAGATCAAGGTGAGTGTACTTTGGGGTCCGAGCTTGCGGACTGACTCTCTAAACTTTACACTAAATGTGAGCTTTTAAGCGACTCTCATGATGATGCAGAGAAGACAATAACTAATGCGTCTTCTCCAAATTAATCTACACCACAGCAAACTAGCGTCTCTAGCCCTAGTTAACCGCATGGCAGAAGAACGACCTTACTTTGTCCTCATTCAGGAGCCATGGGTTAACGGAGGGCGTATTTGCGGTCTGAGGACACCAGGATATAATCTATACGCGAATGGTTTTGTAGGTAAGCCTAGGACATGTATATTGGCTAGCAAAAAGCTTAATGTCTTTTTATTACACAGTTACAATAGGAACGACACTACGGTGGTAAGCTGGGAGACGGGCAAGAAGAAATACCGGCTGGCATCATGCTACATGCCGTACGACGAGGTAGCAGTACCATCGCAGCTGTTCAAAGAGCTGGGACGAGATGCCGAAGCATCCAAGTGTTCGATTATACTTGGGTGCGACTCCAATGCGCACCATACTCTATGGGGAAGCAAGGATATTAATGAAAGGGGTGAGTTGCTCTTTAATTATTTAATAGGAAGTAAGCTTTTGTTATGTAACAAAGGTAGTACGCCAACATTTGTAACCAGAAACCGACAGGAAGTATTAGATATAACACTGGTATCGGAAGAGCTGGTGGATAAAATTATACATTGGAGGGTATTGGAAGAACACTCCTTCTCAGACCACCGCTACATTGAGTGTATAATTGAAGAAAATGTAGTTAGGGAAGAGAAATTTAGGAATCATAGGAAAATGAACTAGCAGATGCACATGCAGGAGCTAAAAAAGCGTATTCCTATGATTCCACCATTCCAACCGGAAAAGAAAGAGGACCTAGACTCCTCATTAAACGATTCACAGATTCTTGTCGTCAAGCACTAGAGGTAGCTTGTCCATTAACGTACAGTAGGGGAAGAATTAGACCTCCTTGGTGGTCCCCAATACTTAAGAACATGCAGAAAAATTGCAGGAAGCAATTCAATTTTGCCAAATTATCCCAAGAAGATATAGAGTGGGATAATATCATAACCTCCGGGCATACAAAAAGGAGGTAAGGAAATCAAAAAGAAATTCGTAGAAATCTTTTTGTAATGACATCAAAAATACGGCAGAAGTGTCCCGACTGAGAAAGATAATGACACAATCCAAACATAGCATCGGATACCTTCAGAAGCCAGATCACAGCTGGACGGAATCCAGTAAAGAGACTCTGGGCCTACTAATGGATACTCACTTACCAGACAGTTCCGAGAACCTCATAGGGGAGCATATAATGGGGAGTGAAGTAGGCTCAGAGTCCCCTCCGCTAGACATAGTGTCAGATGACAATGTTTATTGGGCAATAGGCAGCTTCAAGCCTTATAAAACGCCGGGACCAGACGGTTTTTTCCCGGCTCAGTTACAGCAGTCCCTGAGCTACACAACAAACAGGATAACAACCATGTTTAGAAGGGCACTGAAATTGAACTATATTCCCTCGATATGGAGGGAAGTTAAGGTGATATATACCCCAAAGGCTGGCAAAAGCTCACATATTAATCCAAAGGATTTTAGACCAATTAGTCTTTCATCATTTCTTTTAAAAACGCTGGAAAGACTAATAGAAATACATATAAAGGACATACTAAACCCAAGAAAAATGGCAGTTTCGCAGCATGCGTACTCGAGTTGTAGATCCACAGAAACGGCATTAAGCTCAGTGGTGGCAGAGATTGAAAATTCTCTGGAAATAAAAGAATACACCCTCGTAGCCTTCCTAGACATAGAAGGTGCCTTCAACAACATCCAGCCGAAGGCCATATTGAGCGCGCTTAATGATCTGGGCATATCTGAGTCTCTCCGGAAATGAATTGAACAGATGCTCTTGGGCAGGTCAATTATTTCAACGCTGGGAGCTTCAACGATGCACAGACCTGTCCGAAGGGGTACACCCCAAGGAGGCGTGTTATCCCCACTTCTCTGGGTCCTGACAATGAATAAAATGCTTGTGGATCTAGAAAAGAAGGGGGTACATGTTGCGGCCTACGCTGATGATGTGGCAGTCTCGGTTAGGGGCAAGTTCCCGAACACCCTCGCTAGTCTTATGCAGACAATATTAAACGAGATTAATCGATGTGCCGTATCATGCGGACTGAATTTAAATGCTAGCAAGACAGAACTAGTATTGTTCACTAAGAAACACAGTACTCCCGAAATCACGCCGCCATTTTTAAATGGCACCAGGCTAACGATAGGAGATAAAGCAAGCTACTTTGGACTAATTTTGGACAGGAAGCTTTCTTGGAAACAAAACTTGGAAGCGAGGGTAAAAAAAGCTGCTACAGCGCTTTACACATGTAAAAGAATGGTGGGGCCCAGGTGGGGACTGACACCTCGGGTGGCTCACTGGCTGTACACAGCAATTGTAAGGCCGATCATGACCTACGGGATAGTAGTATGGTGGCCAATTACAGAAAAGAAATATGCGATTAGAAGCATGGAAAGTATACAAAGAGCAGCTAATATTTGCATCAGTGGAGCTCTTAGAACTACGCCAACCCAGGCACTCAACATAATTTTACACTTGCTGCCAACAGATTTGTATGCAATGGGTTCCAGGACACAGTGAGCTCCCTAGGAACTGCGTAGCAGATGAACTAGCCAGAACAGGCACCACCCTACAACTAGATCCTGGTAAGGTGGACATAAATATGCCTCTGGCTACGTGTAGATACCTAATCGACAAACATGTCATTAATATAGCCGATTGTCAGTGGAATCAATCCCTGACCTGCTCAACCAGCAGGCAAACGTGGCAAGATTTGAATATGAGCCGCACATGCCCACTGTTAAAATTCAAGAGGAATGATATAAGAACTCTCGTAGGAGTACTAACAGGCCACTGTCTAATAGGCAGACATGCAAGTAGACTTGGCGCGCCATATAACGACTATTGTAGAAACTGTCAGGAAGTAGAAGAGGAGGAGACCATTAAAAATCTTCTATGCGATTGCTATATAGGAAAAGAAGCGCAACCATCGGTCGTGGGTTTCTTGACGACGTCTCGGAGGTTGCACAGATAAAACTTGTCTCACTGATGAAGTTCATCAGAAGTACGGGGTGGTTCAGAGAGGAGCCAATAGAGTGAGGGGATCACAGTCCCAGTGGTATCACAATGGGCCTCCTAAAGGCCTAAGTGTGTCGAATGACAGCCACTTTACCTACCTACCTACCTACCATGGGAGCAATCGCTATCATTAGGAAAGAAATGCCCTACGTGGCAACAAATGATAAACTTTCTAACTACCCAGTACGAAATCGCTGAAAGGGTACATAAAAAACTAATAAAAAGAAAAATTGTTCAACGCCACCTAAAAGCTTCAATAATACCCCCATCTAGTGGCAAATAACAAATTAAACAGAAGCTTTTACAAAACGCAATCGTTCACATCCGAACAGAATAAACATACGTCATGCGAACTATGCACAAGAGGGTATAAACTTCAAGCTAGAGAGAAGTTTACAACTTAAATGTTAACGAACTAAATAATTTGACAGATAAAACCGACACACAAAAATTGCAAAATCAAATTCAATTGCTTATATTGTCACAGAAAACACCATTCAATGCTTTGTTATATCAAATCTCCCATTTCACCCCAAAGAAGCGCTTATACAAAAAGAACCACAGGTTTAGTTGTAACAACAACTCCAAAAACTAAAATCCCGAAAATAGCCAAAATACACCATGTTGCTGTAAGGCACAAAACACTCAAACGCTATACAGCGAAAATCAAAGTAGAGTACTACTACCCACAGCAGTCGTCTCCATCGAACACCGAAGATAACTGTTTTAACTTAGTGTCTTAATAGACTAAGGATCACTTCGATCTTTCATAGCGTCTAAGGCACAAAAGGTGCTAAAACTACCAACAAAACAATCAAGTTGTGAAATTACGGGAATGAGCGGAAGAGTAGTCCAAAACTCAAATTTAAGCTGCCCAATTACAATAATACAACTCTAACATGCTTCCAAGCTATCATGTAAATAGCAATAGCAATATCATGTAAATAGCAAAACCCGCATATAATACTTGAAAGTGTTGAAAAAATTTCAACCACCCTTCTAGCCCAAAACACTATATTTGATTGGATTCTAAGTGGATTAGTTACAGAACCAGTTTCCATATCAACAACTCAAGTTGACGAAAATTCAAAAGATTCAATTACAACCCCAGAGATCAATATTGTGAAGACTTCCACAAAATAAGAATATTCCAACACTCCACAAATTGGCACAAAAAACCAAGTCAGAGCTTCTTCTGACAACCCCATAGTTACAAACACAAATGTATATAATTCAAACAAATCATCGAAATATTTTTCTAAATATTCCAAAAGTAAATTTGTAGTGTACTAATTTCCTTAGATCGAAAAGGGCAGTACAACAAAAACACAGAGGATCCAATGGAGTTGCGCTTGTTAATTCTTTTAAATTGTACAAGTGGTGAATGCTGAGTGAGTGAGTCGTAGTGAACGCCACTATGGGCTATTAACAAAAAATATTAAAATAATAAAGTACAAACTTGCCATAAAGTGAACAAAACAAAAACTAAACTATTTCAGCAAAGAAAAAAAAAACAAATAGGTGCAGTGACATATATTGTGAAAAAAACAAAAAAAAATCAAATCTGAACATAAGCGAAGTGCAGTGTACCAATGAGAAATATAGGAACATATATACATACATATTCATAAATAAATTAGTGCAGTTGAGTGATATACATAAAAGGTGCGTATCAGCCAAACCATAAAATACAAAAGGTTTTGACAAACTAACTCACAAATCGGGCGCGAAATACTAAAACACCTAACAAAAAAACATATATATATCAACAACTTAAACGGGAGCGAATATAAAACAAACGATAATAAACAAAAACAACACTCACTACAACCAGGCACAACTGGAAGCGGAGGAAAAGGAATTGACAACAAAGAAATACACACCCGTGATATATATATTGGGCCCTCAAAAAACCCTTGACGGTGCATAAAGTGAGTCGTATCGTTTCCTGTTCTTTTATTTTATCATGCATATATGTATGTACAAATCACAGTTTTATATATATGTAGTACCTTTAATAACAAACACGTTTACCAATGTATTATGGTAAATAAAAACATGTAGATATGTAATTAACAACCTAATAACTCAATTCCTATGTATGCTTATTCACACACACCTTTTACAGAAACTCTAACTACTTCAAGTATTTACTTGTAAATATTTTTCGACAATACCTCTTCTGATTCTGAGAGAACAGTAAACAGGATTACAAAAAAAAAAAAGTTAAGCAAAGGCAAAAGAAAAAGAGAAAAACTAAATCAAAATAAATACACACATACTTATATGCATATAAAGTATATATTGTACTTATATACATAACAAATATAATTAAATATATTTTGAATTACTTACATAAGGGAACAACAGAAAATAGCTCCGTTTTCACCCTCTCTCTCTACGAAATAATATAAACAAACATACGGCATACAACCTGCCTAAGACATTATACTATACCATATTGGGTAAAATGTAATTATTAACACATAAAATAGTTTTTAAAAATATAAACTTTAAATTCGCAAATGATAAAACGGCGGTAAAGGGATGAATATTCATACATATTTGTTCACATACAGTTGCATATTACATTTCATTCAATTACATAAGAAAATAAGCACATACATACATACGCACAAACAATTCGGGCATACTTATGTACAATGCGCATTGATCTCTTCAACGAGCTCTCAATTGCAAAAGAACGTAACTGTGTACAAACAAGTCCATAGGTTGTACCTATAAGCCCTAACATAAGGACATTAATATTATAGTTAAAGAAAATGTGCGGTTTTTAATAATTAAATTAAATAAAGCAATACATTTAAAATAAAAGCACAACAAAAATACAGTTTACACTGAAAAAAATAATAATAATTCATTGAAACATCATACAAAAAAATAATAATGAATGATAATAAAAATCAAAATACACCAACAAGAGCTACACGCTCAAAACAGGTTGCTAAATTTATTTCAGAAAGTGACAGGTTAATAAGATACTACACTAGATTTTCAAGACTACTCTGAATCGGTACTAGATATCAAAATAAAAAATCTTGACAATTTTTAAACACGTCTCCAAGCGGCTCATGACGCCATAGTAGAGACTGAGTCATCAGATCTACCACAAAATTTTATAACCTCGGCTTTCGCCAAGTATGAAAACTGCTTAGACCACTATGAAGCTACAAAAGCTATGATTTACAATCAATTAAAGCTAATAGAAGCTATTGCACCTACTCCACATTCAAGAGTAGAGCCAAAAATTCAATGTCAAGAGTTCAGGCATTCATCTCAAGGTGCCCGCATGTGATACAGAAATCTTTCATGGTGGTTATGAACAATGGCCGTCATTCCGGGACATGTTTACTGCCGTTTACATACACCACCAACGTTATCAAATGCACAAAAATTGTATCACCTCCTATACAAAACGAAAGGTCAAGCAGGCGTCATAGTCAAACAGTTCGCACTAAATGACGATAGTTTCAATTTGGCTTGATAAGCTCTAAAAGCAAGATACAAAAACGAAAGAATATTGGTCGATAAGCAAGTAACGATACTAATGAACTTGCCTAAAATTCAGAAAGAAACAAGTGAAGAATTTATTAGACTACAATCCACTGTTTCTAAATGTTTGTCGGTTTTATCGACACAAAATATTCCCACAGACAGCTGGGACCCTATTCTGGTAAATGTATGCACCGCAGCATTACCAGAAAAATCGTTACTTTTGTGGGACCAATCGCTCTCGAAAAAAATGCCGAACGTGGAAACAGATAAAATACTTTTTAATAACCCAATACGAAATCGCAGAAAGAGTAGACAATAAATTAATTAGAACTAAACACGTTCAAAACGACCTCAAAGAAGTTTCAATAGACCCCAAATCAGTAGTAATAACAATTTAAATAGAAGCAATTTTAAAAATCAATCGTTTACATCCGAACAGTATAAAGAAACATCATCATGCGAGAAATTCAAAATATTATATATTATCGATAGGAACAATTTTGTGAAATCAAAAAGACTTTGTACAAATTGCCTGTCACATGTGCATACACTTAATGAGTGCGAAAGCAAATTTAATTGCGTTTACTGTCGACCTTATTCAATGTTGCATTACAGCACATTTTCCGGCTCACCCCCAAACAGTGCAAATATGAAAAGAGCCACGGGTTTAGTTGCAACAGCAAATCCCGAATTGCGAAATTACGAAAATTGCCAAGAAGCACCATGCTGCTCAAAGGCATTAAAAACCCAAACGCTACACAGCAAAAATCAAAGTAGAGTACTACTACCCACAGGATTAGTCTCCATCAAACACCGAGGAGAACTGTTTAAGCTTACGGCCTTCATAGACCAAGGATCACAAAGATCCTTCATAGCGTCTAGGGCACAAAATAGGCTACAACTGCTAACAAAACTGAACTAAAATCTGTCCCATTACCCTAACTTCCCCGAGAGCGGATAAGCGCATTCAAGCAGAAGCTATTGTTTTACTAAAACTAACAAATATGCTTCCAAGCTATCACATAAATAGCAAGCATTGGCAAAAAAATTCACACCAAAAGCTAGCAGAACCCAACTGAAACACTCCCGCTCAAATAGATCATCTATTAGGCAGCGATCTCATACCACAGATAATACTCGAAGGTATTGAGAAAATTTCAAACACACTTCTGGCACAAAATACTATTTTTGGTTGGATCCTAAGTGTACTAGTTACGAAACCAGTTACCACCATGACCACACAAGTTGAGGAAATCTCAAATGAATACTTCAATTCGAAATTAAAGAAATTTGGGGAGTTAGAAGAGATCCCTCCATTTCAATTACAACCCCAGAAGATCAGTATTGTGAAGACATTTACACAGCCACAACTACCAGATCAGATAATGGTCGGTACGTTGTACGACTACCACTAAAACAACAATTTCCTAACACACTCGCCTTAGATCACTCTCGCACCTCTGCAGTACAGCAGTTTTTAAGTATGGAAAAAAACTTACTTAAAAAAGGTGAAATTAAGCCAGAATACGATGGCGTGTTAGAAGATTAACTTCATTTAGACCACATGGAGGAAGTAAGCGCAGGCGTTAAAATCATAAGTGGCAAATATTATTCATTTTACTTGGATCATTACGCAGTAGTAAAGCCAGATAAAAAACAACAAAAGTCAGAGTGGTTTTCAATGCCTCAAGATCCACTTGCTCAGGAAATTCCCTAGATGATATTCTATTTACGGGACCCACACTCCATTAAGATTTAATGCTCCTCATATCAAATTGGCGTATATTCAATAGGGACGTTGTAAAATGTATCGACAAATAGTCGTGCATAAAGACGATCAAGATTTTCATCAAATTATTTTCCGAAAATCTCCCTATAGTCCACTACGCGACTATAAACTAAAAACAGTTACCTTTGGCGTCAACTGTGCTCCATATTTAGCCATTCGAACACTGCACGAATTGGCAGAAAACACTAGAATTTCCTCTGGCAGCACAGGTGTTAAAAACACAAACGTATGAAGATGATCACTTGTCTGGAAGTCACAGTCTTCCACAAGCATACGAGTCACTAGCAGAAGTGACACAAGCCCTCAAAACCGCAGGGTTTCCATTAAAAAAGATAACCGCAAACCACCCTAATAGCTTAAACTACATACCTAAAGAAAATCTGTTAATTTCCTTAAATTCGAAAAGGAAAGTACAACAAAGGTCTGGGGATCCAATAGAATGCGATAACTGACCAGTTTTCATACACTACAGAGTAAATATCATCATTATCCGCCATAACAAAACGCCAAATTTTATCCTCTGTGGCAAAACTTTTCGACCCCGAAGAATGGCTTTCGCCAATTATGATACAAGCGAAAATCTTGATACAAGAATTATGGCTAGACGGAACCGACTGGGACGAACAAGTGAATCCTCTTCGCTTAGAAAAAAGGTCCCAGGTAAAATTCATGTTTTTCGGCTTAAGCGGGACAGTGCTCAAGTAACTGAAATACAATTTACAAGAAAATCGAATTTAAGTCTAAAACTAGGAAAGTGCAATTTTTTCGGTTATATGAATATGTCAATTCTGCAATAACAATATAATTTGACTTTCGCTCAAATCAGTAAAATTCATGTTTTTTGGCTTAAGCGGTACAGTGCTCAAGCAACTGAAATACAATTTACAAGAAAATCGACTTTAAGTCTAAAACTAGGAAAGTGCAATTTTTTCGGTTATATGAATATGTCAATTCTGCAATAACAATATAATTTGACTTTCGTTGAAATCAGTAAAATTCATGTTTTTCGGGTTAAGCGGTACAGTGCTCACGCAACCGAAATACAATTTACGAGAAAATCGACTTTAAGTCTAAAGCTAAGAAGTGCAATTTTTTCGGTTATATGAATATGCCAATATTCTGCAATAATATTATAATTTGACATTCGCTCAAATCAGTAAAATTCATGTTTTTCGGCTTAAGCAGTACAGTGCTCAACAATATAATTTGACTTTCGCTCAAATCAGTAAAATTCATGTTTTTCGGCTTAAGCGGTACAGTGCTCAAGCAACTGAAATACAATTTACAAGAAAATCGACTTTAAGTCTAAAACTAGGAAAGTGCAATTTTTTCGGTTATATGAATATGTCAATTCTGCAATAACAATATAATTTGACATTCGCTCAAATCAGTAAAATTTATGTTTTTCGGCTTAAGCAGTACAGTGCTCACGCATTTGACATACAATTTACAAGAAAATCGACTTTAAGTCTAAAACTAAGAAAGTACAATTTTTTCGGTTATATGAATATGTAAATTCTGCAATAACAATATAATTTGACTTTCGCTCAAATCAGTAAAATTCATGTTTTTCGGCATAAGCGGTACAGTGCTAACGCAACCGAAACACAATTTACAATAAAATCGACTTTAAGTCTAAAACTAAGAAAGTGCAATTTTTTCGGTTATATGAATATGCCAATTCTGCAATAACAATATAATTTGACATTCGCTCAAATCAGTAAAATTCATGTTTTTCGGCTTAAGAAATACAGTGCTCACGCAATTGACATACAATTTACAAGAAAATCGACTTTGAGTCTAAACCTAAGAAAGTGCAACTTTTTCGGTAATATTAATTTGTTAATTAATCCTGCAATATATAATTTGACTTTCGCTCAAATCAGTAAAATTCATGTTTTTCGGCTTAAGTGGTACAGTGCTCAAGCAACTGAAATACAATTTACAAGAAAATCGACTTTAAGTCTAAAACTAGGAAAGTGCAATTTTTTCGGTTATATGAATATGTCAATTCTGCAATAACAATATAATTTGACATTCGCTCAAATCAGTAAAATTTATGTTTTTCAGCTTAAGCAGTACAGTGCTCACGCATTTGACATACAATTTACAAGAAAATCGACTTTAAGTCTAAAACTAAGAAAGTACAATTTTTTCGGTTATATGAATATGTAAATTCTGCAATAACAATATAATTTGACTTTCGCTCAAATCAGTAAAATTCATGTTTTTCGGCATAAGCGGTACAGTGCTAACGCAACCGAAACACAATTTACAATAAAATCGACTTTAAGTCTAAAACTAAGAAAGTGCAATTTTTTCGGTTATATGAATATGCCAATTCTGCAATAACAATATAATTTGACATTCGCTCAAATCAGTAAAATTCATGTTTTTCGGCTTAAGAAATACAGTGCTCACGCAATTGACATACAATTTACAAGAAAATCGACTTTGAGTCTAAACCTAAGAAAGTGCAACTTTTTCGGTAATATTAATTTGTTAATTAATCCTGCAATATATAATTTGACTTTCGCTCAAATCAGTAAAATTCATGTTTTTCGGCTTAAGCGGTACAGTGCTCAAGCAACTGAAATACAATTTACAAGAAAATCGACTTTAAGTCTAGAACTAGGAAAGTGCAATTTTTTCGGTTATATGAATATGTCAATTCTGCAATAACAATATAATTTGACATTCGCTCAAATCAGTAAAATTCATGTTTTTCGGCTTAAGCAGTACAGTGCTCACGCAATTGACATACAATTTACAAGAAAATCGACTTTGAGTCTAAAACTAAGAAAGTGCAATTTTTTCGGTTATATGAATATGTCAATTCTGCAATAACAATATAATTTGACATTCGCTCAAATCAGTAAAATTCATGTTTTTCGGCTTAAGCAGTACAGTGCTCACGCAATTGACATACAATTTACAAAAAAATCGACTTTGAGTCTAAACCTAAGAAAGTGCAACTTTTCGGTAATATTAATTTGTTAATCCTGCAATAAAAATATAATTTGACTTGCGCTCAAATCAGTAAAATTCATGTTTTTCGGCTTAAGCGGTACAGTGCTTACGCAATTGACATACAATTTTGAAGAAAATCGACTTTAAGTCTAAAACTAAGAAAGTACAATTTTTTCGGTTATATGAATATGTAAATTCTGCAATAACAATAAATTTGACCTTAGCTCAAATCATTAAAATTCATGTTTTTCGGCTTAAGCAGTACAGTGCTCACGCAATTGACATACAATTTACAAGAAAATCGACTTTAAGTCTAAAACTAAGAAAGTGCAATTTTTTAGGTTATATGAATATATCAATTCTGCAATAACAATATAATTTGACATTCGCTCAAATCAGTAAAATTCATGTTTTTCAGCTTAAGCAGAACAGTGCTCACGCATTTGACATACAATTTACAAGAAAATCGACTTTAAGTCTAAAACTAAGAAAGTACAATTTTTTCGGTTATATGAATATGTAAATTCTGCAATAACAATATAATTTGACTTTCGCTCAAATCAGTAAAATTCATGTTTTTCGGCTTAAGAAGTACAGTGCTCAAGCAACTGAAATACAATTTACAAGAAAATCGACTTTAAGTCTAGAACTAGGAAAGTGCAATTTTTTCGGTTATATGAATATGTCAATTCTGCAATAACAATATAATTTGACATTCGCTCAAATCAGTAAAATTCATGTTTTTCGGCTTAAGCAGTACAGTGCTCACGCAATTGACATACAATTTACAAGAAAATCGACTTTGAGTCTAAAACTAAGAAAGTGCAATTTTTTCGGTTATATGAATATGTCAATTCTGCAATAACAATATAATTTGACATTCGCTCAAATCAGTAAAATTCATGTTTTTCGGCTTAAGCAGTACAGTGCTCACGCAATTGACATACAATTTACAGAAAAATCGACTTTGAGTCTAAACCTAACAAAGTGCAACTTTTCGGTAATATTAATTTGTTAATCCTGCAATAAAAATATAATTTGACTTGCGCTCAAATCAGTAAAATTCATGTTTTTCGGCTTAAGCGGTACAGTGCTTACGCAATTGACATACAATTTTGAAGAAAATCGACTTTAAGTCTAAAACTAAGAAAGTACAATTTTTTCGGTTATATGAATATGTAAATTCTGCAATAACAATAAATTTGACCTTAGCTCAAATCATTAAAATTCATGTTTTTCGGCTTAAGCAGTACAGTGCTCACGCAATTGACATAGAATTTACAAGAAAATCGACTTTAAGTCTAAAACTAAGAAAGTGCAATTTTTTAGGTTATATGAATATATCAATTCTGCAATAACAATATAATTTGACATTCGCTCAAATCAGTAAAATTCATGTTTTTCAGCTTAAGCAGAACAGTGCTCACGCATTTGACATACAATTTACAAGAAAATCGACTTTAAGTCTAAAACTAAGAAAGTACAATTTTTTCGGTTATATGAATATGTAAATTCTGCAATAACAATATAATTTGACTTTCGCTCAAATCAGTAAAATTCATGTTTTTCGGCTTAAGAAGTACAGTGCTCAAGCAACTGAAATACAATTTACAAGAAAATCGACTTTAAGTCTAGAACTAGGAAAGTGCAATTTTTTCGGTTATATGAATATGTCAATTCTGCAATAACAATATAATTTGACATTCGCTCAAATCAGTAAAATTCATGTTTTTCGGCTTAAGCAGTACAGTGCTCACGCAATTGACATACAATTTACAAGAAAATCGACTTTGAGTCTAAAACTAAGAAAGTGCAATTTTTTCGGTTATATTAATTTGTTAATCCTGCAATAAAAATATAATTTGACTTGCGCTCAAATCAGTAAAATTCATGTTTTTCGGCTTAAGCGGTACAGTGCTAACGCAACCGAAACACAATTTACAATAAAATCGACTTTAAGTCTAAAACTAAGAAAGTGCAATTTTTTCGATTATATGAATATGCCAATTCTGCAATAACAATATAATTTGACATTCGCTCAAATCAGTAAAATTCATGTTTTTCGGCTTAAGAAGTACAGTGCTCACGCAATTGACATACAATTTACAAGAAAATCGACTTTGAGTCTAAACCTAAGAAAGTGCAACTTTTTCGGTAATATTAATTTGTTAATTAATCCTGCAATATATAATTTGACTTTCGCTCAAATCAGTAAAATTCATGTTTTTCGGCTTAAGCGGTACAGTGCTCAAGCAACTGAAATACAATTTACAAGAAAATTGACTTTAAGTCTAGAACTAGGAAAGTGCAATTTTTTCGGTTATATGAATATGTCAATTCTGCAATAACAATATAATTTGACATTCGCTCAAATCAGTAAAATTCATGTTTTTCGGCTTAAGCAGTACAGTGCTCACGCAATTGACATACAATTTACAAGAAAATCGACTTTGAGTCTAAAACTAAGAAAGTGCAATTTTTTCGGTTATATGAATATGTCAATTCTGCAATAACAATATAATTTGACATTCGCTCAAATCAGTAAAATTCATGTTTTTCGGCTTAAGCAGTACAGTGCTCACGCAATTGACATACAATTTACAAAAAAACGACTTTAAGTCTAAAACTAAGAAAGTGCAATTTTTTAGGTTATATGAATATATCAATTCTGCAATAACAATATAATTTGACATTCGCTCAAATCAGTAAAATTCATGTTTTTCAGCTTAAGCAGAACAGTGCTCACGCATTTGACATACAATTTACAAGAAAATCGACTTTAAGTCTAAAACTAAGAAAGTACAATTTTTTCGGTTATATGAATATGTAAATTCTGCAATAACAATATAATTTGACTTTCGCTCAAATCAGTAAAATTCATGTTTTTCGGCTTAAGCAGTACAGTGCTCACGCAATTGACATACAATTTACAAAAAAATCGACTTTGAGTCTAAACCTAAGAAAGTGCAACTTTTCGGTAATATTAATTTGTTAATCCTGCAATAAAAATATAATTTGACTTGCGCTCAAATCAGTAAAATTCATGTTTTTCGGCTTAAGCGGTACAGTGCTTACGCAATTGACATACAATTTTGAAGAAAATCGACTTTAAGTCTAAAACTAAGAAAGTGCAATTTTTTCGGTTATATGAATATATCAATTCTGCAATAATATTATAATTTGACTTTCGCTCAAATCAGTAAAATTCATGTTTTTCGGCATAAGCGGTACAGTGCTAACGCAACCGAAACACAATTTACAATAAAATCGACTTTAAGTCTAAAACTAAGAAAGTGCAATTTTTTCGGTTATATGAATATGCCAATTCTGCAATAACAATATAATTTGACATTCGCTCAAATCAGTAAAATTCATGTTTTTCGGCTTAAGAAGTACAGTGCTCACGCAATTGACATACAATTTACAAGAAAATCGACTTTGAGTCTAAACCTAAGAAAGTGCAACTTTTCGGTAATATTAATTTGTTAATTAATCCTGCAATATATAATTTGACTTTCGCTCAAATCAGTAAAATTCATGTTTTTCGGCTTAAGCGGTACAGTGCTCAAGCAACTGAAATACAATTTACAAGAAAATCGACTTTAAGTCTAGAACTAGGAAAGTGCAATTTTTTCGGTTATATGAATATGTCAATTCTGCAATAACAATATAATTTGACATTCGCTCAAATCAGTAAAATTCATGTTTTTCGGCTTAAGCAGTACAGTGCTCACGCAATTGACATACAATTTACAAGAAAATCGACTTTGAGTCTAAAACTAAGAAAGTGCAATTTTTTCGGTTATATGAATATGTCAATTCTGCAATAACAATATAATTTGACATTCGCTCAAATCAGTAAAATTCATGTTTTTCGGCTTAAGCAGTACAGTGCTCACGCAATTGACATACAATTTACAAGAAAATCGACTTTAAGTCTAAAACTAAGAAAGTGCAATTTTTTCGGTTATATGAATATGTCAATTCTGCAATAACAATATAATTTGACATTCGCTCAAATCAGTAAAATTCATGTTTTTCGGCTTAAGCAGTACAGTGCTCACGCAATTGACATACAATTTACAAGAAAATCGACTTTAAGTCTAAAGCTAAGAAAGTGCAATTTTTTCGGTTATATGAATATGTCAATTCTGCAATAATATTATAATTTGACATTCGCTCAAATAAGTAAAATTCATGTTTTTCGGCTTACGCAGTACAGTGCTCACGCAATCGACATACAATTTACTAGAAAATCGACTTTGAGCCTAAAACTAAGAAAGTGCAATTTTTTCGGTTATATGAATATGTCAATTCTGCAATAACAATATAATTTGACATTCGCTCAAATCAGTAAAATTCATGTTTTTCGGCTTAAGCAGTACAGTGCTCACGCAATTGACATATAATTTACAAGAAAATTGACTTTGAGTCTAAACCTAAGAAAGTGCAACTTTTTCGGTAATATTAATTTGTTAATCCTGCAATAAAAATATAATTTGACTTTCGCGCAAGTCAGTAAAATTCATGTTTTTCGGCTTAAGCAGAACAGTGCTCACGCAATTGACATACAATTTACAAGAAAATCGACTTTGAGCCTAAAACTAAGAAAGTGCAATTTTTTCGGTTATATGAATATGTCAATTCTGCAATAGCAATATAATTTGACATTCGCTCAAATCAGTAAAATTCATGTTTTTCGGCTTAAGCAGTACAGTGCTCACGCAATTGACATACAATTTACAAGAAAATCGACTTTGAGTCTAAAACTAAGAAAGTGCAATTTTTTCGGTTATATGAATATGTCAATTCTGCAATAACAATATAATTTGACATTCGCTCAAATCAGTAAAATTCATGTTTTTCGGCTTAAGCAGTACAGTGCTCACGCAATTGACATACAATTTACAAAAAAATCGACTTTGAGTCTAAACCTAAGAAAGTGCAACTTTTTCGGTAATATTTATTTGTTAATTAATCCTGCAATATATAATTTGACTTTCGCTCAAATCAGTAAAATTCATGTTTTTCGGCTTAAGCGGTACAGTGCTCAAGCAACTGAAATACAATTTACAAGAAAATCGACTTTAAGTCTAAAACTAGGAAAGTGCAATTTTTTCGGTTATATGAATATGTCAATTCTGCAATAACAATATAATTGGACATTCGCTCAAATCAGTAAAATTTATGTTTTTCGGCTTAAGCAGTACAGTGCTCACGCATTTCACATACAATTTACAAGAAAATCGACTTTAAGTCTAAAACTAAGAAAGTACAATTTTTTCGGTTATATGAATATGTAAATTCTGCAATAACAATATAATTTGACTTTCGCTCAAATCAGTAAAATTCATGTTTTTCGGCATAAGCGGTACAGTGCTAACGCAACCGAAACACAATTTACAATAAAATCGACTTTAAGTCTAAAACTAAGAAAGTGCAATTTTTTCGGTTATATGAATATGCCAATTCTGCAATAACAATATAATTTGACATTCGCTCAAATCAGTAAAATTCATGTTTTTCGGCTTAAGAAGTACAGTGCTCACGCAATTGACATACAATTTACAAGAAAATCGACTTTGAGTCTAAACCTAAGAAAGTGCAACTTTTTCGGTAATATTAATTTGTTAATTAATCCTGCAATATATAATTTGACTTTCGCTCAAATCAGTAAAATTCATGTTTTTCGGCTTAAGCGGTACAGTGCTCAAGCAACTGAAATACAATTTACAAGAAAATCGACTTTAAGTCTAGAACTAGGAAAGTGCAATTTTTTCGGTTATATGAATATGTCAATTCTGCAATAACAATATAATTTGACATTCGCTCAAATCAGTAAAATTCATGTTTTTCGGCTTAAGCAGTAAAGTGCTCACGCAATTGACATACAATTTACAAGAAAATCGACTTTGAGTCTAAAACTAAGAAAGTGCAATTTTTTCGGTTATATGAATATGTCAATTCTGCAATAACAATATAATTTGACATTCGCTCAAATCAGTAAAATTCATGTTTTTCGGCTTAAGCAGTACAGTGCTCACGCAATTGACATACAATTTACAAAAAAATCGACTTTGAGTCTAAACCTAAGAAAGTGCAACTTTTCGGTAATATTAATTTGTTAATCCTGCAATAAAAATATAATTTGACTTGCGCTCAAATCAGTAAAATTCATGTTTTTCGGCTTAAGCGGTACAGTGCTTACGCAATTGACATACAATTTTGAAGAAAATCGACTTTAAGTCTAAAACTAAGAAATACAATTTTTTCGGTTATATGAATATGTAAATTCTGCAATAACAATAAATTTGACCTTAGCTCAAATCATTAAAATTCATGTTTTTCGGCTTAAGCAGTACAGTGCTCACGCAATTGACATACAATTTACAAGAAAATCGACTTTAAGTCTAAAACTAAGAAAGTATAATTTTTTCGGTTATATGAATATGTAAATTCTGCAATAACAATATAATATGGCTTTCGCTCAAATCAGTACAATTCACGTTTTTCGGCTTAAGCAGTACAGTGCTCATGGAATTGACATACAATTTACAAGAAAATCGACTTTGAGTCTAGAACTAAGAAAGTGCAATTTTTTCGGTTATATTAATTTGTTAATCCTGCAAAAACATTATAATTTTACTTTCGCGCAAATCAGTAAAATTCATGTTTTTCGGCTTAAGCGGTACAGTGCTTACGCAATTGACATACAATTTTGAAGAAAATCGACTTTAAGTCTAAAACTAAGAAAGTGCAATTTTTTCGGTTATATGAATATATCAATTCTGCAATAATATTATAATTTGACATTCGCTCAAATCAGTAAAATTAATGTTTTTCGGCTTAAGCAGTACAGTGCTCACGCAATTGACATACAATTTACAAGAAAATCGACTTTAAGTCTAAACCTAAGAAAGTGCAACTTTTTCGGTAATATTAATTTGTTAATTAATCCTGCAATATATAATTTGACTTTCGCTCAAATCAGTAAAATTCATGTTTTTCGGCTTAAGCGGTACAGTGCTCAAGCAACTGAAATACAATTTACAAGAAAATCGACTTTAAGTCTAGAACTAGGAAAGTGCAATTTTTTCGGTTATATGAATATGTCAATTCTGCAATAACAATATAATTTGACTTTCGCTGAAATCAGTAAAATTCATGTTTTTCGGGTTAAGCGGTACAGTGCTCACGCAACCGAAATACAATTTACAAGAAAATCGACTTTAAGTCTAAAGCTAAGAAGTGCAATTTTCTCGGTTATATGAATATGCCAATTCTGCAATAACAATATAATTTGACATTCGCTCAAATCAGTAAAATTCATGTTTTTCGGCTTAAGAAGTACAGTGCTCACGCAATTGACATACAATTTACAAGAAAATCGACTTTAAGTCTAAAACTAAGAATGTGCAATTTTTTCGGTTATATGAATATGTCAATTCTGCAATAACAATATAATTTGACATTCGCTCAAATCAGTAAAATTCATGTTTTTCGGCTTAAGTAGTACAGTGCTCACGCAATTGACATACAATTTACAAGAAAATCGACTTTAAGTCTAAAGCTAAGAAAGTGCAGTTTTTTCGGTTATATGAATATATCAATTCTGCAATAATATTATAATTTGACATTCGCTCAAATCAGTAAAATTCATGTTTTTCGGCTTAAGCGGTACAGTGCTCAACAATATAATTTGACTTTCGTTCAAATCAGTAAAATTCATGTTTTTCGGGTTAAGCGGTACAGTGCTCTCGCAACCAAAATACAATTTACAAGAAAATCGACTTTAAGTCTAGAGCTAAGAAAGTGCAATTTTTTCGGTTATATGAATATGCCAATTCTGCAATAACAATATAATTTGACAGTCGCTCAAATCAGTAAAATTCATGTTTTTCGGCTTAAGAAGTACAGTGCTCACGCAATTGACATACAATTTACAAGAAAATCGACTTTGAGTCTAAACCTAAGAAAGTGCAACTTTTTCGGTAATATTAATTTGTTAATTAATCCTGCAATATATAATTTGACTTTCGCTCAAATCAGTAAAATTCATGTTTTTCGGCTTAAGCGGTACAGTGCTCAAGCAACTGAAATACAATTTACAAGAAAATCGACTTTAAGTCTAAAACTAGGAAAGTGCAATTTTTTCGGTTATATGAATATGTCAATTCTGCAATAACAATATAATTTGACATTCGCTCAAATCAGTAAAATTTATGTTTTTCGGCTTAAGCAGTACAGTGCTCACGCATTTGACATACAATTTACAAGAAAATCGACTTTAAGTCTAAAACTAAGAAAGTACAATTTTTTCGGTTATATGAATATGTAAATTCTGCAATAACAATATAATTTGACTTTCGCTCAAATCAGTAAAATTCATGTTTTTCGGCATAAGCGGTACAGTGCTAACGCAACCGAAACACAATTTACAATAAAATCGACTTTAAGTCTAAAACTAAGAAAGTGCAATTTTTTCGGTTATATGAATATGTCAATTCTGCAATAACAATATAATTTGTCATTCGCTCAATTCTGCAATAACAATATAATTTGACATTCGCTCAAATCAGCAAAATTCATGTTTTTCGGCTTAAGCAGTACAGTGCTCACGCATTTGACATACAATTTACAAGAAAATCGACTTTAAGTCTAAAACTAAGAAAGTGCAATTTTTTCGGTTATATGAATATGTCAATTCTGCAATAACAATATAATTTGACATTCGCTCAAATCAGTAAAATTCATGTTTTTCGGCTTAAGCAGTACAGTGCTCACGCAATTGACATACAATTTACAAGAAAATCGACTTTAAGTCTAAAGCTAAGAAAGTGCAATTTTTTCGGTTATATGAATATGTCAATTCTGCAATAACAATAAATTTGACCTTAGCTCAAATCATTAAAATTCATGTTTTTCGGCTTAAGCAGTACAGTGCTCACGCAATTGACATACAATTTACAAGAAAATCGACTTTAAGTCTAAAACTAAGAAAGTATAATTTTTTCGGTTATATGAATATGTAAATTCTGCAATAACAATATAATATGGCTTTCGCTCAAATCAGTACAATTCACGTTTTTCGGCTTAAGCAGTACAGTGCTCATGGAATTGACATACAATTTACAAGAAAATCGACTTTGAGTCTAGAACTAAGAAAGTGCAATTTTTTCGGTTATATTAATTTGTTAATCCTGCAAAAACATTATAATTTTACTTTCGCGCAAATCAGTAAAATTCATGTTTTTCGGCTTAAGCGGTACAGTGCTTACGCAATTGACATACAATTTTGAAGAAAATCGACTTTAAGTCTAAAACTAAGAAAGTGCAATTTTTTTGGTTATATGAATATATCAATTCTGCAATAATATTATAATTTGACATTCGCTCAAATCAGTAAAATTCATGTTTTTCGGCTTAAGCAGTACAGTGCTCACGCAATTGACATACAATTTACAAGAAAATCGACTTTAAGTCTAAACCTAAGAAAGTGCAACTTTTTCGGTAATATTAATTTGTTAATTAATCCTGCAATATATAATTTGACTTTCGCTCAAATCAGTAAAATTCATGTTTTTTGGCTTAAGCGGTACAGTGCTCAAGCAACTGAAATACAATTTACAAGAAAATCGACTTTAAGTCTAGAACTAGGAAAGTGCAATTTCTTCGGTTATATGAATATGTCAATTCTGCAATAACAATATAATTTGACTTTCGCTGAAATCAGTAAAATTCATGTTTTTCGGGTTAAGCGGTACAGTGCTCACGCAACCGAAATACAATTTACAAGAAAATCGACTTTAAGTCTAAAGCTAAGAAGTGCAATTTTTTCGGTTATATGAATATGCCAATTCTGCAATAACAATATAATTTGACATTCGCTCAAATCAGTAAAATTCATGTTTTTCGGCTTAAGAAGTACAGTGCTCACGCAATTGACATACAATTTACAAGAAAATCGACTTTAAGTCTAAAACTAAGAATGTGCAATTTTTTCGGTTATATGAATATGTCAATTCTGCAATAACAATATAATTTGACATTCGCTCAAATCAGTAAAATTCATGTTTTTCGGCTTAAGTGGTACAGTGCTCACGCAATTGACATACAATTTACAAGAAAATCGACTTTAAGTCTAAAGCTAAGAAAGTGCAGTTTTTTCGGTTATATGAATATATCAATTCTGCAATAATATTATAATTTGACATTCGCTCAAATCAGTAAAATTCATGTTTTTCGGCTTAAGCAGTACAGTGCTCAACAATATAATTTGACTTTCGTTCAAATCAGTAAAATTCATGTTTTTCGGGTTAAGCGGTACAGTGCTCACGCAACCAAAATACAATTTACAAGAAAATCGACTTTAAGTCTAGAGCTAAGAAAGTGCAATTTTTTCGGTTATATGAATATGCCAATTCTGCAATAACAATATAATTTGACATTCGCTCAAATCAGTAAAATTCATGTTTTTCGGCTTAAGAAGTACAGTGCTCACGCAATTGACATACAATTTACAAGAAAATCGACTTTGAGTCTAAACCTAAGAAAGTGCAACTTTTTCGGTAATATTAATTTGTTAATTAATCCTGCAATATATAATTTGACTTTCGCTCAAATCAGTAAAATTTATGTTTTTCGGCTTAAGTGGTACAGTGCTCAAGCAACTGAAATACAATTTACAAGAAAATCGACTTTAAGTCTAAAACTAGGAAAGTGCAATTTTTTCGGTTATATGAATATGTCAATTCTGCAATAACAATATAATTTGACATTCGCTCAAATCAGTAAAATTTATGTTTTTCGGCTTAAGCAGTACAGTGCTCACGCATTTGACATACAATTTACAAGAAAATCGACTTTAAGTCTAAAACTAAGAAAGTACAATTTTTTCGGTTATATGAATATGTAAATTCTGCAATAACAATATAATTTGACTTTCGCTCAAATCAGTAAAATTCATGTTTTTCGGCATAAGCGGTACAGTGCTAACGCAACCGAAACACAATTTACAATAAAATCGACTTTAAGTCTAAAACTAAGAAAGTGCAATTTTTTCGGTTATATGAATATGTCAATTCTGCAATAACAATATAATTTGTCATTCGCTCAAATCAGTAAAATTCATGTTTTTCGGCTTAAGCAGTACAGTGCTCACGCAACCAAATACAATTTACAAGAAAATCGACTTTAAGTCTAAAGCTAAGAAGTGCAATTTTTTCGGTTATATGAATATGCCAATTCTGCAATAACAATATAATTTGACATTCGCTCAAATCAGTAAAATTCATGTTTTTCGGCTTAAGAAGTACAGTGCTCACGCAATTGACATACAATTAACAAGAAAATCGACTTTGAGTCTAAAACTAAGAATGTGCAATTTTTTCGATTTTATGAATATGTCAATTCTGCAATAACAATATAATTTGACATTCGCTCAAATCAGTAAAATTCATGTTTTTCGGCTTAAGTAGTACAGTGCTCACGCAATTGACATACATTTTACAAGAAAATCGACTTTCAGTCTAGAGTTAAGAAAGTGCAATTTTTTCGGTTATATGAATATATCAATTCTGCAATAATATTATAATTTGACATTCGCTCAAATCAGTAAAATTCATGTTTTTCGGCTTAAGCAGTACAGTGCTCAACAATATAATTTGACTTTCGCTCAAATCAGTAAAATTCATGTTTTTCGGGTTAAGCGGTACAGTGCTCACGCAACCAAAATACAATTTACAAGAAAATCGACTTTAAGTCTAAAACTAGGAAAGTGCAATTTTTTCGGTTATATGAATATGTCAATTCTGCAATAACAATATAATTTGACATTCGCTCAAATCAGTAAAATTCATGTTTTTCGGCTTAAGCAGTACAGTGCTCACGCATTTGACATACAATTTACAAGAAAATCGACTTTAAGTCTAAAACTAAGAAGGTGCAATTTTTTCGGTTATATGAATATGTCAATTCTGCAATAACAATATAATTTGACATTCGCTCAAATCAGTAAAATTCATGTTTTTCGGCTTAAGCAGTACAGTGCTCACGCAATTGACATACAATTTACAAGAAAATCGACTTTAAGTCTAAAGCTAAGAAAGTGCAATTTTTTCGGTTATATGAATATGTCAATTCTGCGATAATATTATTATTTGACATTCGCTCAAATAAGTAAAATTCATGTTTTTCGGCTTACGCAGTACAGTGCTCACGCAATCGACATACAATTTACTAGAAAATCGACTTTGAGCCTAAAACTAAGAAAGTGCAATTTTTTCGGTTATATGAATATGTCAATTCTGCAATAACAATATAATTTGACATTCGCTCAAATCGGGAAAATTCATGTTTTTCGGCTTAAGCAGTACAGTGCTCACGCAATTGACATACAATTTGCAAGAAAATCGACTTTGAGTCTAAACCTAAGAAAGTGCAACTTTTTTGGTAATATTAATTTGTTAATCCTGCAATAAAAATATAATTTGACTTTCGCGCAAATCAGTAAAATTCATGTTTTTCGGCTTAAGCGGTACAGTGCTTACGCAATTGACATACAATTTTGAAGAAAATCGACTTTAGGTCTAAAACTAAGAAAGTGCAATTTTTTAGGTTATATGAATATGTCAATTCTGCAATAACAATATAATTTGACATTCGCTCAAATCAGTAAAATTCATGTTTTTCGGCTTAAGCAGTACAGTGCTCACGCAATTGACATACAATTTTGAAGAAAATCGACTTTAAGTCTAAAACTAAGAAAGTGCAATTTTTTAGGTTATATGAATATATCAATTCTGCAATAACAATATAATTTGACATTCGCTCACATCAGTAAAATTCATGTTTTTCGGCTTAAGCAGTACAGTGCTCACGCAATTGATATACAATTTACAAGAAAATCGACTTTGAGCCTAAAACTAAGAAAGTGCAATTTTTTCGGTTATATGAATATGTCAATTCTGCAATAACAATATAATTTGACATTCGCTCAAATCAGTAAAATTCATGTTTTTCGGCTTAAGCAGTACAGTGCTCACGCAATTGACATACAATTTACAAAAAAATCGACTTTGAGTCTAAACCTAAGAAAGTGCAACTTTTTCGGTAATATTAATTTGTTAATCCTGCAATAAAAATATAATTTGACTTGCGCTCAAATCAGTAAAATTCATGTTTTTCGGCTTAAGCGGTACAGTGCTTACGCAATTGACATACAATTTTGAAGAAAATCGACTTTAAGTCTAAAACTAAGAAAGTACAATTTTTTCGGTTATATGAATATGTAAATTCTGCAATAACAATAAATTTGACCTTAGCTCAAATCATTAAAATTCATGTTTTTCGGCTTAAGCAGTACAGTGCTCACGCAATTGACATACAATTTACAAGAAAATCGACTTTAAGTCTAAAACTAAGAAAGTATAATTTTTTCGGTTATATGAATATGTAAATTCTGCAATAACAATATAATATGGCTTTCGCTCAAATCAGTACAATTCACGTTTTTCGGCTTAAGCAGTACAGTGCTCACGGAATTGACATACAATTTACAAGAAAATCGACTTTGAGTCTAGAACTAAGAAAGTGCAATTTTTTCGGTTATATTAATTTGTTAATCCTGCAAAAACATTATAATTTTACTTTCGCGCAAATCAGTAAAATTCATGTTTTTCGGCTTAAGCGGTACAGTGCTTACGCAATTGACATAAAATTTTGAAGAAAATCGACTTTAAGTCTAAAACTAAGAAAGTGCAATTTTTTCGGTTATATGAATATGTCAATTCTGCAATAACAATATAATTTGACTTTCGCTGAAATCAGTAAAATTCATGTTTTTCGGGTTAATCGGTACAGTGCTCACGCAACCGAAATACAATTTACAAGAAAATCGACTTTAAGTCTAAAGCTAAGAAGTGCAACTTTTTCGGTAATATTAATTTGTTAATTAATCCTGCAATATATAATTTGACTTTCGCTCAAATCAGTAAAATTCATGTTTTTTGGCTTAAGCGGTACAGTGCTCAAGCAACTGAAATACAATTTACAAGAAAATCGACTTTAAGTCTAGAACTAGGAAAGTGCAATTTTTTCGGTTATATGAATATGTCAATTCTGCAATAACAATATAATTTGACTTTCGCTGAAATCAGTAAAATTCATGTTTTTCGGGTTAATCGGTACAGTGCTCACGCAACCGAAATACAATTTACAAGAAAATCGACTTTAAGTCTAAAGCTAAGAAGTGCAATTTTTTCGGTTATATGAATATGCCAATTCTGCAATAACAATATAATTTGACATTCGCTCAAATCAGTAAAATTCATGTTTTTCGGCTTAAGAAGTACAGTGCTCACGCAATTGACATACAATTTACAAGAAAATCGACTTTAAGTCTAAAACTAAGAATGTGCAATTTTTTCGGTTATATGAATATATCAATTCTGCAATAATATTATAATTTGACATTCGCTCAAATCAGTAAAATTCATGTTTTTCGGCTTAAGCAGTACAGTGCTCAACAATATAATTTGACTTTCGTTCAAATCAGTAAAATTCATGTTTTTCGGGTTAAGCGGTACAGTGCTCACGCAACCAAAATACAATTTACAAGAAAATCGACTTTAAGTCTAGAGCTAAGAAAGTGCAATTTTTTCGGTTATATGAATATGCCAATTCTGCAATAACAATATAATTTGACATTCGCTCAAATCAGTAAAATTCATGTTTTTCGGCTTAAGAAGTACAGTGCTCACGCAATTGACATACAATTTACAAGAAAATCGACTTTGAGTCTAAACCTAAGAAAGTGCAACTTTTTCGGTAATATTAATTTGTTAATTAATCCTGCAATATACAATTTGACTTTCGCTCAAATCAGTAAAATTCATGTTTTTCGGCTTAAGCGGTACAGTGCTCAAGCAACTGAAATACAATTTACAAGAGAATCGACTTTAAGTCTAAAACTAGGAAAGTGCAATTTTTTCGGTTATATGAATATGTCAATTCAGCAATAACAATATAATTTTACATTCGCTCAAATCAGTAAAATTCATGTTTTTCGGCTTAAGCAGTACAGTGCTCACGCATTTGACATACAATTTACAAGAAAATCGACTTTAAGTCTAAAACTAAGAAAGTACAATTTTTTCGGTTATATGAATATGTAAATTCTGCAATAACAATATAATTTGACTTTCGCTCAAATCAGTAAAATTCATGTTTTTCGGCATAAGCGGTACAGTGCTAACGCAACCGAAACACAATTTACAATAAAATCGACTTTAAGTCTAAAACTAAGAAAGTGCAATTTTTTCGGTTATATGAATATGTCAATTCTGCAATAACAATATAATTTGTCATTCGCTCAAATCAGTAAAATTCATGTTTTTCGGCTTAAGCAGTACAGTGCTCACGCAATTGACATACAATTACAAGAAAATCGACTTTAAGTCTAAAACTAAGAAAGTGCAATTTTTTCGGTTATATGAATATGTCAATTCTGCAATAACAATATAATTTGACATTCGCTCAAATCAGTAAAATTCATGTTTTTCGGCTTAAGCAGTACAGTGCTCACGGAATTGACATACAATTTACAAGAAAATCGACTTTGAGTCTAGAACTAAGAAAGTGCAATTTTTTCGGTTATATTAATTTGTTAATCCTGCAAAAACATTATAATTTTACTTTCGCGCAAATCAGTAAAATTCATGTTTTTCGGCTTAAGCGGTACAGTGCTTACGCAATTGACATAAAATTTTGAAGAAAATCGACTTTAAGTCTAAAACTAAGAAAGTGCAATTTTTTCGGTTATATGAATATATCAATTCTGCAATAATATTATAATTTGACATTCGCTCAAATCAGTAAAATTCATGTTTTTCGGCTTAAGCAGTACAGTGCTCACGCAATTGACATACAATTTACAAGAAAATCGACTTTAAGTCTAAACCTAAGAAAGTGCAACTTTTTCGGTAATATTAATTTGTTAATTAATCCTGCAATATATAATTTGACTTTCGCTCAAATCAGTAAAATTCATGTTTTTTGGCTTAAGCGGTACAGTGCTCAAGCAACTGAAATACAATTTACATGAAAATCGACTTTAAGTCTAGAACTAGGAAAGTGCAATTTTTTCGGTTATATGAATATGTCAATTCTGCAATAACAATATAATTTGACTTTCGCTGAAATCAGTAAAATTCATGTTTTTCGGGTTAATCGGTACAGTGCTCACGCAACCGAAATACAATTTACAAGAAAATCGACTTTAAGTCTAAAGCTAAGAAGTGCAATTTTTTCGGTTATATGAATATGCCAATTCTGCAATAACAATATAATTTGACATTCGCTCAAATCAGTAAAATTCATGTTTTTCGGCTTAAGAAGTACAGTGCTCACGCAGTTGACATACAATTTACAAGAAAATCGACTTTAAGTCTAAAACTAAGAATGTGCAATTTTTTCGGTTATATGAATATATCAATTCTGCAATAATATTATAATTTGACATTCGCACAAATCAGTAAAATTCATTTTTTTCGGCTTAAGCAGTACAGTGCTCAACAATATAATTTGACTTTCGTTCAAATCAGTAAAATTCATGTTTTTCGGGTTAAGCGGTACAGTGCTCACGCAACCAAAATACAATTTACAAGAAAATCGACTTTAAGTCTAGAGCTAAGAAAGTGCAATTTTTTCGGTTATATGAATATGCCAATTCTGCAATAACAATATAATTTGACATTCGCTCAAATCAGTAAAATTCATGTTTTTCGGCTTAAGAAGTACAGTGCTCACGCAACCGAAATACAATTTACAAGAAAATCGACTTTAAGTCTAAAGCTAAGATGTGCAATTTTTTCGGTTATATGAATATGCCAATTCTGCTATAACAATATAATTTGACATTCGCTCAAATCAGTAAAATTCATGTTTTTCGGCTTAAGAAGTACAGTGCTCACGCAATTGACATACAATTTACAAGAAAATCGACTTTAAGTCTAAAACTAAGAATGTGCAATTTTTTCGGTTATATGAATATATCAATTCTGCAATAATATTATAATTTGACATTCGCACAAATCAGTAAAATTCATTTTTTTCGGCTTAAGCAGTACAGTGCTCAACAATATAATTTGACTTTCGTTCAAATCAGTAAAATTCATGTTTTTCGGGTTAAGCGGTACAGTGCTCACGCAACCAAAATACAATTTACAAGAAAATCGACTTTAAGTCTAGAGCTAAGAAAGTGCAATTTTTTCGGTTATATGAATATGCCAATTCTGCAATAACAATATAATTTGACATTCGCTCAAATCAGTAAAATTCATGTTTTTCGGCTTAAGAAGTACAGTGCTCACGCAATTGACATACAATTTACAAGAAAATCGACTTTGAGTCTAAACCTAAGAAAGTGCAACTTTTTCGGTAATATTAATTTGTTAATTCTGTAATAACAATATAATTTGACATTCGCTCAAATCAGTAAAATTCATGTTTTTCGGCTTAAGCAGTACAGTGCTCACGGAATTGACATACAATTTACAAGAAAATCGACTTTGAGTCTAGAACTAAGAAAGTGCAATTTTTTCGGTTATATTAATTTGTTAATCCTGCAAAAACATTATAATTTTACTTTCGCGCAAATCAGTAAAATTCATGTTTTTCGGCTTAAGCGGTACAGTGCTTACGCAATTGACATAAAATTTTGAAGAAAATCGACTTTAAGTCTAAAACTAAGAAAGTGCAATTTTTTCGGTTATATGAATATATCAATTCTGCAATAATATTATAATTTGACATTCGCTCAAATCAGTAAAATTCATGTTTTTCGGCTTAAGCAGTACAGTGCTCACGCAATTGACATACAATTTACAAGAAAATCGACTTTAAGTCTAAACCTAAGAAAGTGCAACTTTTTCGGTAATATTAATTTGTTAATTAATCCTGCAATATATAATTTGACTTTCGCTCAAATCAGTAAAATTCATGTTTTTTGGCTTAAGCGGTACAGTGCTCAAGCAACTGAAATACAATTTACATGAAAATCGACTTTAAGTCTAGAACTAGGAAAGTGCAATTTTTTCGGTTATATGAATATGTCAATTCTGCAATAACAATATAATTTGACTTTCGCTGAAATCAGTAAAATTCATGTTTTTCGGGTTAATCGGTACAGTGCTCACGCAACCGAAATACAATTTACAAGAAAATCGACTTTAAGTCTAAAGCTAAGAAGTGCAATTTTTTCGGTTATATGAATATGCCAATTCTGCAATAACAATATAATTTGACATTCGCTCAAATCAGTAAAATTCATGTTTTTCGGCTTAAGCAGTACAGTGCTCAACAATATAATTTGACTTTCGTTCAAATCAGTAAAATTCATGTTTTTCGGCTTAAGCAGTACAGTGCTCAACAATATAATTTGACTTTCGTTCAAATCAGTAAAATTCATGTTTTTCGGCTTAAGCAGTACAGTGCTCACGCAATTGACATACAATTTACAAGAAAATCGACTTTAAGTCTAAACCTAAGAAAGTGCAACTTTTTCGGTAATATTAATTTGTTAATTAATCCTGCAATATATAATTTGACTTTCGCTCAAATCAGTAAAATTCATGTTTTTTGGCTTAAGAAGTACAGTGCTCACGCAATTGACATACAATTTACAAGAAAATCGACTTTAAGTCTAAAACTAAGAATGTGCAATTTTTTCGGTTATATGAATATATCAATTCTGCAATAATATTATAATTTGACATTCGCACAAATCAGTAAAATTCATTTTTTTCGGCTTAAGCAGTACAGTGCTCAACAATATAATTTGACTTTCGTTCAAATCAGTAAAATTCATGTTTTTCGGCTTAAGCAGTACAGTGCTCACGCAATTGACATACAATTTACAAGAAAATCGACTTTAAGTCTAAAACTAAGAAAGTATAATTTTTTCGGTTATATGAATATGTAAATTCTGCAATAACAATATAATATGGCTTTCGCTCAAATCAGTACAATTCACGTTTTTCGGCTTAAGCAGTACAGTGCTCACGGAATTGACATACAATTTACAAGAAAATCGACTTTGAGTCTAGAACTAAGAAAGTGCAATTTTTTCGGTTATATTAATTTGTTATTCCTGCAAAAACATTATAATTTTACTTTCGCGCAAATCAGTAAAATTCATGTTTTTCGGCTTAAGCGGTACAGTGCTTACGCAATTGACATAAAATTTTGAAGAAAATCGACTTTAAGTCTAAAACTAAGAAAGTGCAATTTTTTCGGTTATATGAATATGTCAATTCTGCAATAACAATATAATTTGACTTTCGCTGAAATCAGTAAAATTCATGTTTTTCGGGTTAATCGGTACAGTGCTCACGCAACCGAAATACAATTTACAAGAAAATCGACTTTAAGTCTAAAGCTAAGAAGTGCAACTTTTTCGGTAATATTAATTTGTTAATTAATCCTGCAATATATAATTTGACTTTCGCTCAAATCAGTAAAATTCATGTTTTTTGGCTTAAGCGGTACAGTGCTCAAGCAACTGAAATACAATTTACAAGAAAATCGACTTTAAGTCTAGAACTAGGAAAGTGCAATTTTTTCGGTTATATGAATATGTCAATTCTGCAATAACAATATAATTTGACTTTCGCTGAAATCAGTAAAATTCATGTTTTTCGGCTTAAGCGGTACAGTGCTTACGCAATTGACATAAAATTTTGAAGAAAATCGACTTTAGGTCTAAAACTAAGAAAGTGCAATTTTTTCGGTTATATGAATATGTCAATTCTGCAATAACAATATAATTTGACATTCGCTCAAATCAGTAAAATTCATGTTTTTCGGCTTAAGAAGTACAGTGCTCACGCAATTGACATACAATTTACAAGAAAATCGACTTTAAGTCTAAAACTAAGAATGTGCAATTTTTTCGGTTATATGAATATATCAATTCTGCAATAATATTATAATTTGACATTCGCTCAAATCAGTAAAATTCATGTTTTTCGGCTTAAGCAGTACAGTGCTCAACAATATAATTTGACTTTCGTTCAAATCAGTAAAATTCATGTTTTTCGGGTTAAGCGGTACAGTGCTCACGCAACCAAAATACAATTTACAAGAAAATCGACTTTAAGTCTAGAGCTAAGAAAGTGCAATTGTTTCGGTTATATGAATATGCCAATTCTGCAATAACAATATAATTTGACATTCGCTCAAATCAGTAAAATTCATGTTTTTCGGCTTAAGAAGTACAGTGCTCACGCAATTGACATACAATTTACAAGAAAATCGACTTTGAGTCTAAACCTAAGAAAGTGCAACTTTTTCGGTAATATTAATTTGTTAATTAATTCTGCAATATATAATTTGACTTTCGCTCAAATCAGTAAAATTCATGTTTTTCGGCTTAAGCGGTACAGTGCTCAAGCAACTGAAATACAATTTACAAGAGAATCGACTTTAAGTCTAAAACTAGGAAAGTGCAATTTTTTCGGTTATATGAATATGTCAATTCAGCAATAACAATATAATTTTACATTCGCTCAAATCAGTAAAATTCATGTTTTTCGGCTTAAGCAGTACAGTGCTCACGCATTTGACATACAATTTACAAGAAAATCGACTTTAAGTCTAAAACTAAGAAAGTACAATTTTTTCGGTTATATGAATATGTAAATTCTGCAATAACAATATAATTTGACTTTCGCTCAAATCAGTAAAATTCATGTTTTTCGGCATAAGCGGTACAGTGCTAACGCAACCGAAACACAATTTACAATAAAATCGACTTTAAGTCTAAAACTAAGAAAGTGCAATTTTTTCGGTTATATGAATATGTCAATTCTGCAATAACAATATAATTTGTCATTCGCTCAAATCAGTAAAATTCATGTTTTTCGGCTTAAGCAGTACAGTGCTCACGCAATTGACATACAATTACAAGAAAATCGACTTTAAGTCTAAAACTAAGAAAGTGCAATTTTTTCGGTTATATGAATATGTCAATTCTGCAATAACAATATAATTTGACATTCGCTCAAATCAGTAAAATTCATGTTTTTCGGCTTAAGCAGTACAGTGCTCACGGAATTGACATACAATTTACAAGAAAATCGACTTTGAGTCTAGAACTAAGAAAGTGCAATTTTTTCGGTTATATTAATTTGTTAATCCTGCAAAAACATTATAATTTTACTTTCGCGCAAATCAGTAAAATTCATGTTTTTCGGCTTAAGCGGTACAGTGCTTACGCAATTGACATAAAATTTTGAAGAAAATCGACTTTAAGTCTAAAACTAAGAAAGTGAAATTTTTTCGGTTATATGAATATATCAATTCTGCAATAATATTATAATTTGACATTCGCTCAAATCAGTAAAATTCATGTTTTTCGGCTTAAGCAGTACAGTGCTCACGCAATTGACATACAATTTACAAGAAAATCGACTTTAAGTCTAAACCTAAGAAAGTGCAACTTTTTCGGTAATATTAATTTGTTAATTAATCCTGCAATATATAATTTGACTTTCGCTCAAATCAGTAAAATTCATGTTTTTTGGCTTAAGCGGTACAGTGCTCAAGCAACTGAAATACAATTTACATGAAAATCGACTTTAAGTCTAGAACTAGGAAAGTGCAATTTTTTCGGTTATATGAATATGTCAATTCTGCAATAACAATATAATTTGACTTTCGCTGAAATCAGTAAAATTCATGTTTTTCGGGTTAATCGGTACAGTGCTCACGCAACCGAAATACAATTTACAAGAAAATCGACTTTAAGTCTAAAGCTAAGAAGTGCAATTTTTTCGGTTATATGAATATGCCAATTCTGCAATAACAATATAATTTGACATTCGCACAAATCAGTAAAATTCATTTTTTTCGGCTTAAGCAGTACAGTGCTCAACAATGTAATTTGACTTTCGTTCAAATCAGTAAAATTCATGTTTTTCGGGTTAAGCGGTACAGTGCTCACGCAACCAAAATACAATTTACAAGAAAATCGACTTTAAGTCTAGAGCTAAGAAAGTGCAATTTTTTCGGTTATATGAATATGCCAATTCTGCAATAACAATATAATTTGACATTCGCTCAAATCAGTAAAATTCATGTTTTTCGGCTTAAGAAGTACAGTGCTCACGCAACCGAAATACAATTTACAAGAAAATCGACTTTAAGTCTAGAGCTAAGAAAGTGCAATTTTTTCGGTTATATGAATATGCCAATTCTGCAATAACAATATAATTTGACATTCGCTCAAATCAGTAAAATTCATGTTTTTCGGCTTAAGAAGTACAGTGCTCACGCAATTGACATACAATTTACAAGAAAATCGACTTTAAGTCTAAAACTAAGAATGTGCAATTTTTCCGGTTATATGAATATATCAATTCTGCAATAATATTATAATTTGACATTCGCACAAATCAGTAAAATTCATTTTTTTCGGCTTAAGCAGTACAGTGCTCAACAATGTAATTTGACTTTCGTTCAAATCAGTAAAATTCATGTTTTTCGGGTTAAGCGGTACAGTGCTCACGCAACCAAAATACAATTTACAAGAAAATCGACTTTAAGTCTAGAGCTAAGAAAGTGCAATTTTTTCGGTTATATGAATATGCCAATTCTGCAATAACAATATAATTTGACATTCGCTCAAATCAGTAAAATTCATGTTTTTCGGCTTAAGAAGTACAGTGCTCACGCAACCGAAATACAATTTACAAGAAAATCGACTTTAAGTCTAAAGCTAAGATGTGCAATTTTTTCGGTTATATGAATATGCCAATTCTGCAATAACAATATAATTTGACATTCGCTCAAATCAGTAAAATTCATGTTTTTCGGCTTAAGAAGTACAGTGCTCACGCAATTGACATACAATTTACAAGAAAATCGACTTTAAGTCTAAAACTAAGAATGTGCAATTTTTTCGGTTATATGAATATATCAATTCTGCAATAATATTATAATTTGACATTCGCACAAATCAGTAAAATTCATTTTTTTCGGCTTAAGCAGTACAGTGCTCAACAATATAATTTGACTTTCGTTCAAATCAGTAAAATTCATGTTTTTCGGGTTAAGCGGTACAGTGCTCACGCAACCAAAATACAATTTACAAGAAAATCGACTTTAAGTCTAGAGCTAAGAAAGTGCAATTTTTTCGGTTATATGAATATGCCAATTCTGCAATAACAATATAATTTGACATTCGCTCAAATCAGTAAAATTCATGTTTTTCGGCTTAAGAAGTACAGTGCTCACGCAATTGACATACAATTTACAAGAAAATCGACTTTGAGTCTAAACCTAAGAAAGTGCAACTTTTTCGGTAATATTAATTTGTTAATTCTGTAATAACAATATAATTTGACATTCGCTCAAATCAGTAAAATTCATGTTTTTCGGCTTAAGCAGTACAGTGCTCACGGAATTGACATACAATTTACAAGAAAATCGACTTTGAGTCTAGAACTAAGAAAGTGCAATTTTTTCGGTTATATTAATTTGTTAATCCTGCAAAAACATTATAATTTTACTTTCGCGCAAATCAGTAAAATTCATGTTTTTCGGCTTAAGCGGTACAGTGCTTACGCAATTGACATAAAATTTTGAAGAAAATCGACTTTAAGTCTAAAACTAAGAAAGTGCAATTTTTTCGGTTATATGAATATATCAATTCTGCAATAATATTATAATTTGACATTCGCTCAAATCAGTAAAATTCATGTTTTTCGGCTTAAGCAGTACAGTGCTCACGCAATTGACATACAATTTACAAGAAAATCGACTTTAAGTCTAAACCTAAGAAAGTGCAACTTTTTCGGTAATATTAATTTGTTAATTAATCCTGCAATATATAATTTGACTTTCGCTCAAATCAGTAAAATTCATGTTTTTTGGCTTAAGCGGTACAGTGCTCAAGCAACTGAAATACAATTTACATGAAAATCGACTTTAAGTCTAGAACTAGGAAAGTGCAATTTTTTCGGTTATATGAATATGTCAATTCTGCAATAACAATATAATTTGACTTTCGCTGAAATCAGTAAAATTCATGTTTTTCGGGTTAATCGGTACAGTGCTCACGCAACCGAAATACAATTTACAAGAAAATCGACTTTAAGTCTAAAGCTAAGAAGTGCAATTTTTTCGGTTATATGAATATGCCAATTCTGCAATAACAATATAATTTGACATTCGCTCAAATCAGTAAAATTCATGTTTTTCGGCTTAAGAAGTACAGTGCTCACGCAATTGACATACAATTTACAAGAAAATCGACTTTAAGTCTAAAACTAAGAATGTGCAATTTTTTCGGTTATATGAATATATCAATTCTGCAATAATATTATAATTTGACATTCGCACAAATCAGTAAAATTCATTTTTTTCGGCTTAAGCAGTACAGTGCTCAACAATATAATTTGACTTTCGTTCAAATCAGTAAAATTCATGTTTTTCGGGTTAAGCGGTACAGTGCTCACGCAACCAAAATACAATTTACAAGAAAATCGACTTTAAGTCTAGAGCTAAGAAAGTGCAATTTTTTCGGTTATATGAATATGCCAATTCTGCAATAACAATATAATTTGACATTCGCTCAAATCAGTAAAATTCATGTTTTTCGGCTTAAGAAGTACAGTGCTCACGCAACCGAAATACAATATACAAGAAAATCGACTTTAAGTCTAAAGCTAAGAAGTGCAATTTTTTCGGTTATATGAATATGCAGATTCTGCAATAACAATATAATTTGACATTCGCTCAAATCAGTAAAATTCATGTTTTTCGGCTTAAGAAGTACAGTGCTCACGCAATTGACATACAATTTACAAGAAAATCGACTTTAAGTCTAAAACTAAGAATGTGCAATTTTTTCGGTTATATGAATATATCAATTCTGCAATAATATTATAATTTGACATTCGCACAAATCAGTAAAATTCATTTTTTTCGGCTTAAGCAGTACAGTGCTCAACAATATAATTTGACTTTCGTTCAAATCAGTAAAATTCATGTTTTTCGGGTTAAGCGGTACAGTGCTCACGCAACCAAAATACAATTTACAAGAAAATCGACTTTAAGTCTAGAGCTAAGAAAGTGCAATTTTTTCGGTTATATGAATATGCCAATTCTGCAATAACAATATAATTTGACATTCGCTCAAATCAGTAAAATTCATGTTTTTCGGCTTAAGAAGTACAGTGCTCACGCAATTGACATACAATTTACAAGAAAATCGACTTTGAGTCTAAACCTAAGAAAGTGCAACTTTTTCGGTAATATTAATTTGTTAATTAATCCTGCAATATATAATTTGACTTCCGCTCAAATCAGTAAAATTCATGTTTTTCGGCTTAAGCGGTACAGTGCTCAAGCAACTGAAATACAATTTACAAGAGAATCGACTTTAAGTCTAAAACTAGGAAAGTGCAATTTTTTCGGTTATATGAATATGTCAATTCAGCAATAACAATATAATTTTACATTCGCTCAAATCAGTAAAATTCATGTTTTTCGGCTTAAGCAGTACAGTGCTCACGCATTTGACATACAATTTACAAGAAAATCGACTTTAAGTCTAAAACTAAGAAAGTACAATTTTTTCGGTTATATGAATATGTAAATTCTGCAATAACAATATAATTTGACTTTCGCTCAAATCAGTAAAATTCATGTTTTTCGGCATAAGCGGTACAGTGCTAACGCAACCGAAACACAATTTACAATAAAATCGACTTTAAGTCTAAAACTAAGAAAGTGCAATTTTTTCGGTTATATGAATATGTCAATTCTGCAATAACAATATAATTTGTCATTCGCTCAAATCAGTAAAATTCATGTTTTTCGGCTTAAGCAGTACAGTGCTCACGCAATTGACATACAATTACAAGAAAATCGACTTTAAGTCTAAAACTAAGAAAGTGCAATTTTTTCGGTTATATGAATATGTCAATTCTGCAATAACAATATAATTTGACATTCGCTCAAATCAGTAAAATTCATGTTTTTCGGCTTAAGTAGTACAGTGCTCACGCAATTGACATACAATTTACAAGAAAATCGACTTTGAGTCTAAACCTAAGAAAGTGCAACTTTTTCGGTAATATTAATTTGTTAATTAATCCTGCAATATATAATTTGACTTTCGCTCAAATCAGTAAAATTCATGTTTTTCGGCTTAAGCGGTACAGTGCTCAAGCAACTGAAATACAATTTACAAGAAAATCGACTTTAAGTCTAAAACTAGGAAAGTGCAATTTTTTCGGTTATATGAATATGTCAATTCAGCAATAACAATATAATTTGACATTCGCTCAAATCAGTAAAATTCATGTTTTTCGGCTTAAGCAGTACAGTGCTCACGCATTTGACATACAATTTACAAGAAAATCGACTTTAAGTCTAAAACTAAGAAAGTACAATTTTTTCGGTTATATGAATATGTAAATTCTGCAATAACAATATAATTTGACTTTCGCTCAAATCAGTAAAATTCATGTTTTTCGGCATAAGCGGTACAGTGCTAACGCAACCGAAACACAATTTACAATAAAATCGACTTTAAGTCTAAAACTAAGAAAGTGCAATTTTTTCGGTTATATGAATATGTCAATTCTGCAATAACAATATAATTTGTCATTCGCTCAAATCAGTAAAATTCATGTTTTTCGGCTTAAGCAGTACAGTGCTCACGCAATTGACATACAATTACAAGAAAATGGACTTTAAGTCTAAAACTAAGAAAGTGCAATTTTTTCGGTTATATGAATATGTCAATTCTGCAATAACAATATAATTTGACATTCGCTCAAATCAGTAAAATTCATGTTTTTCGGCTTAACTAGTACAGTGCTGACGCAATCGACATACAATTTACTAGAAAATCGACTTTGAGTCTAAAACTAAGAAAGTGCAATTTTTTCGGTTATATGAATATGTCAATTCTGCAATAATATTATAATTTGACATTCGCTCAAATCAGTAAAATTCATGTTTTTCGGCTTAAGTAGTACAGTGCTCACGCAATCGACATAAAATTTACAAGAAAATCGACTTTAAGTCTAAAGCTAAGAAAGTGCAATTTTTTCGGTTATATGAATATGTCAATTCTGCAATAATATTATAATTTGACATTCGCTCAAATCAGTAAAATTGATGTATTTCGGCTTAAGCAGTACAGTGCTGCCGCAATTGACATAAAATTTACTAGAAAATCGACTTTGAGTCTAAAACTAAGAAAGTGCAATTTTTTCGGTTATATGAATATGTAAATTCTGCAATAACAATATGATTTGACATTCGCTCAAATCAGTAAAATTCATGTTTTTCGGCTTAAGCAGTACAGTGCTCACGCATTTGACATACAATTTACAAGAAAATCGACTTTAAGTCTAAAACTAAGAAAGTACAATTTTTTCGGTTATATGAATATGTAAATTCTGCAATAACAATATAATTTGACTTTCGCTCAAATCAGTAAAATTCATGTTTTTCGGCATAAGCGGTACAGTGCTAACGCAACCGAAACACAATTTACAATAAAATCGACTTTAAGTCTAAAACTAAGAAAGTGCAATTTTTTCGGTTATATGAATATGTCAATTCTGCAATAACAATATAATTTGTCATTCGCTCAAATCAGTAAAATTCATGTTTTTCGGCTTAAGCAGTACAGTGCTCACGCAATCGACATACAATTTACAAGAAAATCGACTTTACGTCTAAAGCTAAGAAAGTGCAATTTTTTCGGTTATATGAATATGTCAATTCTGCAATAACAATATAATTTGAAATTCGCTCAAATCAGTAAAATTCATGTTTTTCGGCTTAAGTAGTACAGTGCTCACGCAATCGACATACAATTTACTAGAAAATCGACTTTGAGTCTAAAACTAAGAAAGTGCAATTTTTTCGGTTATATGAATATGTAAATTCTGCAATAACAATATAATTTGACATTCGCTCAAATCTGTAAAATTCATGTTTTTCGGCTTAAGCGGTACAGTGCTCACGCAATCGACATACAATTTACAAGAAAATCGACTTTAAGTCTAAAGCTAAGAAAGTGCAATTTTTTCGGTTATATGAATATGTCAATTCTGCAATAATATTATAATTTGACATTCGCTCAAATCAGTAAAATTCATGTTTTTCGGCTTACGCAGTACAGTGCTCACGCAATCGACATACAATTTACTAGAAAATCGACTTTGAGTCTAAAACTAAGAAAGTGCAATTTTTTCGGTTATATGAATATGTCAATTCTGCAATAACAATATAATTTGACATTCGCTCAAATCAGTAAAATTCATGTTTTTCGGCTTAAGCAGTGCAGTGCTCACTCAATTGACATACAATTTACAAAAAAATCGACTTTGAGTCTGAACCTAAGAAAGTGCAACTTTTTCGGTTATATGAATATGTCAATTCTGCAATAATATTATAATTTGACATTCGCTCAAATCAGTAAAATTCATGTTTTTCGGCTTAAGCAGTACGGTGCTCACGCAATTGACATACAATTTACAAGAAAATCGACTTTGAGTCTAAAACTAAGAAAGTGCAATTTTTTCGGTTATATGAATATGTCAATTCTGCAATAACAATATAATTTGACATTCGCTCAAATCAGTAAAATTCATGTTTTTCGGCTTAAGCAGTGCAGTGCTCACGCAATTGACATACAATTTACAAAAAAATCGACTTTGAGTCTGAACCTAAGAAAGTGCAACTTTTTCGGTAATATAAATTTGTTAATCCTGCAATTAAAATATAATTTGACATTCGCTCAAATCAGTAAAATTCATGTTTTTCGGCTTAAGCAGTGCAGTGCTCACGCAATTGACATACAATTTACAAAAAAATCGACTTTGAGTCTGAACCTAAGAAAGTGCAACTTTTTCGGTAATATAAATTTGTTAATCCTGCAATAAAAATATAATTTGACTTTCGCTCAAATCAGTAAAATTCATGTTTTTCGGCTTAAGCAGTACAGTGCTCACGCAATCGACATACAATTTACAAGAAAATCGACTTTAAGTCTAAAGCTAAGAAAGTGCAATTTTTTCGGTTATATGAATATGTCAATTCTGCAATAACAATATAATTTGACATTCGCTCAAATCAGTAAAATTCATGTTTTTCGGCTTAAGTAGTACAGTGCTCACGCAATCGACATACAATTTACTAGAAAATCGACTTTGAGTCTAAAACTAAGAAAGTGCAATTTTTTCGGTTATATGAATATGTAAATTCTGCAATAACAATATAATTTGACATTCGCTCAAATCTGTAAAATTCATGTTTTTCGGCTTAAGTAGTACAGTGCTCACGCAATCGACATACAATTTACAAGAAAATCGACTTTAAGTCTAAAGCTAAGAAAGTGCAATTTTTTCGGTTATATGAATATGTCAATTCTGCAATAATATTAAAATTTGACATTCGCTCAAATCAGTAAAATTCATGTTTTTCGGCTTACGCAGTACAGTGCTCACGCAATCGACATACAATTTACTAGAAAATCGACTTTAAGTCTAAAGCTAAGAAAGTGCAATTTTTTCGGTTATATGAATATGTCAATTCTGCAATAATATTATAATTTGACATTCGCTCAAATCAGTAAAATTCATGTTTTTCGGCTTAAGCAGTACAGTGCTCACGCAATTGACATACAATTTACAAGAAAATCGACTTTGAGTCTAAAACTAAGAAAGTGCAATTTTTTCGGTTATATGAATATGTCAATTCTGCAATAACAATATAATTTGACATTCGCTCAAATCAGTAAAATTCATGTTTTTCGGCTTAAGTAGTACAGTGCTCACGCAATCGACATACAATTTACAAGAAAATCGACTTTAAGTCTAAAGCTAAGAAAGTGCAATTTTTTCGGTTATATGAATATGTCAATTCTGCAATAACAATATAATTTGACATTCGCTCAAATCAGTAAAATTCATGTTTTTCGGCTTAAGCAGTGCAGTGCTCACGCAATTGACATACAATTTACAAAAAAATCGACTTTGAGTCTGAACCTAAGAAAGTGCAACTTTTTCGGTAATATAAATTTGTTAATCCTGCAATAAAAATATAATTTGACTTTCGCTCAAATCAGTAAAATTCATGTTTTTCGGCATAAGCGGTACAGTGCTAACGCAACCGAAACACAATTTACAATAAAATCGACTTTAAGTCTAAAGCTAAGAAAGTGCAATTTTTTCGGTTATATGAATATGTCAATTCTGCAATAATATTATAATTTGACATTCGCTCAAATCAGTAAAATTCATGTTTTTCGGCTTACGCAGTACAGTGCTCACGCAATCGACATACAATTTACTAGAAAATCGACTTTGAGTCTAAAACTAAGAAAGTGCAATTTTTTCGGTTATATGAATATGTCAATTCTGCAATAACAATATAATTTGACATTCGCTCAAATCAGTAAAATTCATGTTTTTCGGCTTAAGCAGTGCAGTGCTCACTCAATTGACATACAATTTACAAAAAAATCGACTTTGAGTCTGAACCTAAGAAAGTGCAACCTTTTCGGTTATATGAATATGTCAATTCTGCAATAATATTATAATTTGACATTCGCTCAAATCAGTAAAATTCATGTTTTTCGGCTTAAGCAGTACGGTGCTCACGCAATTGACATACAATTTACAAGAAAATCGACTTTGAGTCTAAAACTAAGAAAGTGCAATTTTTTCGGTTATATGAATATGTCAATTCTGCAATAACAATATAATTTGACATTCGCTCAAATCAGTAAAATTCATGTTTTTCGGCTTAAGCAGTGCAGTGCTCACGCAATTGACATACAATTTACAAAAAAATCGACTTTGAGTCTGAACCTAAGAAAGTGCAACTTTTTCGGTAATATAAATTTGTTAATCCTGCAATTAAAATATAATTTGACATTCGCTCAAATCAGTAAAATTCATGTTTTTCGGCTTAAGCAGTGCAGTGCTCACGCAATTGACATACAATTTACAAAAAAATCGACTTTGAGTCTGAACCTAAGAAAGTGCAACTTTTTCGGTAATATAAATTTGTTAATCCTGCAATAAAAATATAATTTGACTTTCGCTCAAATCAGTAAAATTCATGTTTTTCGGCTTAAGCAGTACAGTGCTCACGCAATCGACATACAATTTACAAGAAAATCGACTTTAAGTCTAAAGCTAAGAAAGTGCAATTTTTTCGGTTATATGAATATGTCAATTCTGCAATAACAATATAATTTGACATTCGCTCAAATCAGTAAAATTCATGTTTTTCGGCTTAAGTAGTACAGTGCTCACGCAATCGACATACAATTTACTAGAAAATCGACTTTGAGTCTAAAACTAAGAAAGTGCAATTTTTTCGGTTATATGAATATGTAAATTCTGCAATAACAATATAATTTGACATTCGCTCAAATCTGTAAAATTCATGTTTTTCGGCTTAAGTAGTACAGTGCTCACGCAATCGACATACAATTTACAAGAAAATCGACTTTAAGTCTAAAGCTAAGAAAGTGCAATTTTTTCGGTTATATGAATATGTCAATTCTGCAATAATATTAAAATTTGACATTCGCTCAAATCAGTAAAATTCATGTTTTTCGGCTTACGCAGTACAGTGCTCACGCAATCGACATACAATTTACTAGAAAATCGACTTTAAGTCTAAAGCTAAGAAAGTGCAATTTTTTCGGTTATATGAATATGTCAATTCTGCAATAATATTATAATTTGACATTCGCTCAAATCAGTAAAATTCATGTTTTTCGGCTTAAGCAGTACAGTGCTCACGCAATTGACATACAATTTACAAGAAAATCGACTTTGAGTCTAAAACTAAGAAAGTGCAATTTTTTCGGTTATATGAATATGTCAATTCTGCAATAACAATATAATTTGACATTCGCTCAAATCAGTAAAATTCATGTTTTTCGGCTTAAGTAGTACAGTGCTCACGCAATCGACATACAATTTACAAGAAAATCGACTTTAAGTCTAAAGCTAAGAAAGTGCAATTTTTTCGGTTATATGAATATGTCAATTCTGCAATAACAATATAATTTGACATTCGCTCAAATCAGTAAAATTCATGTTTTTCGGCTTAAGCAGTGCAGTGCTCACGCAATTGACATACAATTTACAAAAAAATCGACTTTGAGTCTGAACCTAAGAAAGTGCAACTTTTTCGGTAATATAAATTTGTTAATCCTGCAATAAAAATATAATTTGACTTTCGCTCAAATCAGTAAAATTCATGTTTTTCGGCTTAAGCAGTACAGTGCTCACGCAATTGACATACAATTTACAAGAAAATCGACTTTGAGTCTAAAACTAAGAAAGTGCAATTTTTTCGGTTATATGAATATGTCGAATCTGCAATAACAATATAATTTGACATTCGCTCAAATCAGTAAAATTCATGTTTTTCGGCTTAAGCAGTGCAGTGCTCACGCAATTGACATACAATTTACAAAAAAATCGACTTTGAGTCTGAACCTAAGAAAGTGCAACTTTTTCGGTAATATAAATTTGTTAATCCTGCAATAAAAATATAATTTGACTTTCGCTCAAATCAGTAAAATTCATGTTTTTCGGCTTAAGCGGTACAGTGCTTACGCAATTGACATACAATTTTGAAGAAAATCGACTTTAAGTCTAAAGCTAAGAAAGTGCAATTTTTTCGGTTATATGAATATGTCAATTCTGCAATAATATTAAAATTTGACATTCGCTCAAATCAGTAAAATTCATGTTTTTCGGCTTACGCAGTACAGTGCTCACGCAATCGACATACAATTTACTAGAAAATCGACTTTGAGTCTAAAACTAAGAAAGTGCAATTTTTTCGGTTATATGAATATGTCAATTCTGCAATAACAATATAATTTGACATTCGCTCAAATCAGTAAAATTCATGTTTTTCGGCTTAAGCAGTACAGTGCTCACGCAATTGACATACAATTTACAAGAAAATCGACTTTGAGTCTAAAACTAAGAAAGTGCAATTTTTTCGGTTATATGAATATGTCAATTCTGCAATAACAATATAATTTGACATTCTCTCAAATCAGTAAAATTCATGTTTTTCGGCTTAAGCAGTGCAGTGCTCACGCAATTGACATACAATTTACAAAAAAATCGACTTTGAGTCTAAACCTAAGAAAGTGCAACTTTTTCGGTAATATAAATTTGTTAATCCTGCAATAAAAATATAATTTGACTTTCGCTCAAATCAGTAAAATTCATGTTTTTCGGCTTAAGCGGTACAGTGCTTACGCAATTGACATACAATTTTGAAGAAAATCGACTTTAAGTCTAAAACTAAGAAAGTACAATTTTTTCGGTTATATTAATATGTAAATCCTGCAATAACATTATAATTTTACTTTCGCGCAAATCAGTAAAATTGATGTATTTCGGCTTAAGCAGTACAGTGCTGCCGCAATTGACATAAAATTTACAAGAAAATCGATTTGAGTCTAAACCTAAGAAAGTGCAATTTTTTCGGTTATATCAATATGTCAATTCTGCAATAACAATATAATTTGACATTCGCTCAAATCAGTAAAATTCATGTTTTTCGGCTTAAGCAGTGCAGTGCTCACGCAATTGACATACAATTTACAAAAAAATCGACTTTGAGTCTAAAACTAAGAAAGTGCAATTTTTTCGGTTATATGAATATGTCAATTCTGCAATAACAATATAATTTGACATTCGCTCAAATCAGTAAAATTCATGTTTTTCGGCTTAAGCAGTACAGTGCTCAGGCAATTGACATACAATTTACAAGAAAATCGACTTTAAGTCTAAAACTAAGAAAGTGCAATTTTTTCGGTTATATGAATATGTCAATTCTGCAATAACAATATAATTTGACATTCGCTCAAATCAGTAAAATTCATGTTTTTCGGCTTAAGCAGTACAGTGCTCACGCAATTGACATACAATTTACAAGAAAATCGACTTTGAGTCTAAAACTAAGAAAGTGCAATATTTTCGGTTATATGAATATGTCAATTCTGCAATAAAAATATAATTTGACATTCGCTCAAATCAGTAAAATTCATGTTTTTCGAATTAAGCAGTACAGTGCTCACGCAATTGACATACAATTTACAAAAAAATCGACTTTGAGTCTAAAACTAAGAAAGTGCAATTTTTTCGGTTATATGAATATGTCAATTCTGCAATAACAATATAATTTGACATTCGCTCAAATCAGTAAAATTCATGTTTTTCGGCTTAAGCAGTACAGTGCTCAGGCAATTGACATACAATTTACAAGAAAATCGACTTTAAGTCTAAAACTAAGAAAGTGCAATATTTTCGGTTATATGAATATGTCAATTCTGCAATAAAAATATAATTTGACATTCGCTCAAATCAGTAAAATTCATGTTTTTCGAATTAAGCAGTATAGTGCGCACGCAATTGACATACAATTTACAAGAAAGTCGACTTTAAGTCTAAAACTAAGAAAGTACAATTTTTTCGGTTATATGAATATGTAAATTCTGCAATAACAATATAATTTGGCTTTCGCTCAAATCAGTACAATTCATGTTTTTCGGCTTAAGCAGTACAGTGCTCAGGGAATTGACATACAATTTACAAGAAAATCGACTTTGAGTCTAAAACTAAGAAAATGCAATTTTTTCGGTTATATTAATTTGTTAATCCTGCAATAACATTATAATTTTACTTTCGCGCAAATCAGTAAAATTGATGTTTTCGGCTTATGCGGTACAGTACTCAAGTGATTAACATACAATTTACAAGAAAATCGACTTTGAGTCTAAAACTAAGAAAGTGCAATTTTTTCGGTTATATGAATGTGTAAATCCTGTAATAACAATTAATTTGACTTTAGCTCAAATCATTAAAATTCATGTTTTTCGACTTAAGCAGTACAGTGCGCACGCAATTGACATACAATTTACAAGAAAATCGACTTTAAGTCTAAAACTAAGAAAGTACAATTTTTTCGGTTATATGAATATGTAAATTCTGCAATAACAATATAATTTGACATTCGCTCAAATCAGTAAAATTCATGTTTTTCGAATTAAGCAGTACAGTGCTCACGCAATTGACATACAACTTACAAAAAAATCGACTTTGAGTCTAAACCTAAGAAAGTGCAACTTTTTCGGTAATATTAATTTGTTAATCCTGCAATAAAAATATAATTTTACTTTCGCGCAAATCAGTAAAATTGATGTTTTTCGGCTTAAGCGGTACAGTGCTTACGCAATTTGCATACAATTTTGAAGAAAATCGACTTTAGGTCTAAAACTAAGAAAGTACAATTTTTTCGGTTATATGAATATGTAAATTCTGCAATAACAATTAATTTGACTTTAGCTCAAATCAGTACAATTCATGTTTTTCGCCTCAAGCAGTACGGTGCTCACGCAATTGACATAAAATTTACAAGAAAATCGATTTGAGTCTAAACCTAAGAAAGTGCAATTTTTTCGGTTATATGAATATGTCAATTCTGCAATAACAATATAATTTGACATTCGCTCAAATCAGTAAAATTCATGTTTTTCGCCTCAAGCAGTACGGTGCTCAGGGAATTGACATACAATTTACAAGAAAATCGACTTTGAGTCTAAAACTAAGAAAATGCAATTTTTTCGGTTATATTAATTTGTTAATCCTGCAATAACATTATAATTTTACTTTCGCGCAAATCAGTAAAATTGATGTTTTCGGCTTATGCGGTACAGTACTCAAGTGATTAACATACAATTTACAAGAAAATCGACTTTGAGTCTAAAACTAAGAAAGTGCAATTTTTTCGGTTATATGAATATGTAAATCCTGCAATAACATTATAATTTTACTTTCGCGCAAATCAGTAAAATTTATGTATTTCGGCTTAAGCAGTACAGTGCTGCCGCAATTGACATACAATTTACAAAAAAATCGATTTGAGTCTAAACCTAAGAAAGTGCAATTTTTTCGGTTATATGAATATGTCAATTCTGCAATAACAATATAATTTGACATTCGCTCAAATCAGTAAAATTCATGTTTTTCGGCTTAAGCAGTACAGTGCTCACGCAATTGACATACAATTCACAAGAAAATCGACTTTGAGTCTAAAACTAAGAAAGTGCAATTTTTTCGGTTATATGAATATGTCAATTCTGCAATAACAATATAATTTGACATTCGCTCAAATCAGTAAAATTCATGTTTTTCGGCTTAAGCAGTACAGTGCTCACGCAATTGACATACAATTTACAAGAAAATCGACTTTGAGTCTAAACCTAAGAAAGTGCAACTTTTTCGGTAATATTAATTTGTTAATCCTGCAATAAAAATATAATTTGACGTTCGCTCAAATCAGTAAAATTCATGTTTTTCGGCTTAAGCGGTACAGTGCTTACGCAATTGACATACAATTTTGAAGAAAATCGACTTTAGGTCTAAAACTAAGAAAGTACAATTTTTCGGTTATATGAATATGTAAATTCTGCAATAACAATTAATTTGACTTTAGCTCAAATCAGTACAATTCATGTTTTTCGCCTCAAGCAGTACGGTGCTCACGCAATTGACATAAAATTTACAAGAAAATCGATTTGAGTCTAAACCTAAGAAAGTGCAATTTTTTTGGTTATATGAATATGTCAATTCTGCAATAACAATATAATTTGTCGTTCGCTCAAATCAGTAAAATTCATGTTTTTTGGCTTAAGCAGTACAGTGCTCACGCAACTGACATAAAATTTACAAGAAAATCGATTTGAGTCTAAAACTAAGAAAGTGCAATTTTTTCGGTTATATGAATATGTCAATTCTGCAATAACAATAAAATTTGACATTCGCTCAAATCAGTAAAATTCATGTTTTTCGCCTTAAGCAGTACGGTGCTCACGCAATTGACATAAAATTTACAAGAAAATCGATTTGAGTCTAAACCTAAGAAAGTGCAATTTTTTCGGTTATATGAATATGTCAATTCTGCAATAACAATATAATTTGACATTCGCTCAAATCAGTAAAATTCATGTTTTTCGGCTTAAGCAGAACAGTGCTCACGAAATTGACATACAATTTACAAGAAAATCGACTTTGAGTCTAAAACTAAGAAAGTGCAATTTTTTCGGTTATATGAATATGTCAATTCTGCAATAACAATATAATTTGACATTCGCTCAAATCAGTAAAATTCATGTTTTTCGGCTTAAGCGGTACAGTGCTCACGCAATTGACATACAATTAAGAAGAAAATCGACTTTAAGCCTAAAACTAAGAAAGTGCAATTTTTTCGGTTATATGAATATGTCAATTCTGCAATAACAATATAATTTGACATTCGCTCAAATCAGTAAATTCATGTTTTTCGGCTTAAGCAGTACAGTGCTCACGCAATTGACATAAAATTTACAAGAAAATCGATTTGAGTCTAAACCTAAGAAAGTGCAATTTTTTCGGTTATATGAATATGCCCATTCTGCAATAACAATATAATTTGACATTCGCTCAAATCAGTAAAATTCATGTTTTTCGGCTTAAGCAGTACAGTGCTCACGCAATTGACATACAATTTACAAGAAAATCGACTTTGAGTCTAAAACTAAGAAAGTGCAATTTTTTCGGTTATATGAATATGTCAATTCTGCAATAACAATATAATTTGACATTCGCTCAAATCAGTAAAATTCATGTTTTTCGGCTTAAGCAGTACAGTGCTCACGCAATTGACATACAATTTACAAAAAAATCGACTTTGAGTCTAAACCTAAGAAAGTGCAACTTTTTCGGTAATATTAATTTGTTAATCCTGCAATAAAAATATAATTTGACTTTAGCTCAAATCATTAAAATTCATGTTTTTCGGCTTAAGCAGTACAGTGCTCACGCAATTGACATACAATTTACAAGAAAATCGACTTTAAGTCTAAAACTAAGAAAGTACAATTTTTTCGGTTATATGAATATGTAAATTCTGCAATAACAATATAATTTGGCTTTCGCTCAAATCAGTACAATTCATGTTTTCCGGCTTAAGCAGTACAGTGCTCACGGAATTGACATACAATTTACAAGAAAATCGACTTTGAGTCTAAAACTAAGAAAGTGCAATTTTTTCGGTTATATGAATATGTCAGTTCTGCAATAACAATATAATTTGACTTTCGCTCAAATCAGTAAAATTCATGTTTTTCGGCTTAAGAAGTACAGTGCTCAAGCAACTGAAATACAATTTACAAGAAAATCGACTTTAAGTCTAGAACTAGGAAAGTGCAATTTTTTCGGTTATATGAATATGTCAATTCTGCAATAACAATATAATTTGACATTCGCTCAAATCAGTAAAATTCATGTTTTTCGGCTTAAGCAATACAGTGCTCACGCAATTGACATACAATTTACAAGAAAATCGACTTTAAGTCTAAAGCCAAGAAAGTGCAATTATTTCGGTTATATGAATATGTCAATTCTGCAATAAAAATATAATTTGACATTCGCTCATATCAGTAAAATTCATGTTTTTCGGCTTAAGCAATACAGTGCTCACGCAATTGACATACAATTTACAAGAAAATCGACTTTAAGTCTAAAGCCAAGAAAGTGCAATTTTTTCGGTTATATGAATATGTCAATTCTGCAATAAAAATATAATTTGACATTCGCTCATATCAGTAAAATTCATGTTTTTCGGCTTAAGCAATACAGTGCTCACGCAATTGACATACAATTTACAAGAAAATCGACTTTAAGTCTAAAGCCAAGAAAGTGCAATTATTTCGGTTATATGAATATGTCAATTCTGCAATAACAATATAATTTGACATTCGCTCAAATCAGTAAAATTCATGTTTTTCGGCTTAAGCAATACAGTGCTCACGCAATTGACATACAATTTACAAGAAAATCGACTTTAAGTCTAAAGCCAAGAAAGTGCAATTTTTTCGGTTATATGAATATGTCAATTCTGCAATAAAAATATAATTTGACATTCGCTCATATCAGTAAAATTCATGTTTTTCGGCTTAAGCAATACAGTGCTCACGCAATTGACATACAATTTACAAGAAAATCGACTTTAAGTCTAAAGCCAAGAAAGTGCAATTATTTCGGTTATATGAATATGTCAATTCTGCAATAACAATATAATTTGACATTCGCTCAAATCAGTAAAATTCATGTTTTTCGGCTTAAGCAGTACAGTGCTCACGCAATTGACATACAATTTACAAGAAAATCGACTTTGAGTCTAAAACTAAGAAAGTGCAATTTTTTCGGTTATATGAATATGTCAATTCTGCAATAACAATATAATTTGATTTTTGATCAAATCAGTAAAATTCATGTTTTTCGCCTTAAGCGGTACAGTGCTCACGCAATTGACATACAATTTAAAAGAAAATAGACTTTGAGTCTAAACCTAAGAAAGTGCAACTTTTTCGGTAATATTAATTTGTTAATCCGGCAATAACATTATAATTTTACTTTCGCTCAAATCAGTAAAATTCATGTTTTTCGGCTTAAGCAGAACAGTGCTCACGCAATTGACATACAATTTAAAAGAAAATAGACTTTGAGTCTAAACCTAAGAAAGTGCAACTTTTTCGGTAATATTAATTTGTTAATCCGGCAATAACATTATAATTTTACTTTCGCTCAAATCAGTAAAATTCATGTTTTTCGGCTTAAGCAGAACAGTGCTCACGCAATTGACATACAATTTACAAGAAAATCGACTTTAAGTCTAAAGCCAAGAAAGTGCAATTATTTCGGTTATATGAATATGTCAATTCTGCAATAACAATATAATTTGACATTCGCTCAAATCAGTAAAATTCATGTTTTTCGGCTTAAGCAGTACAGTGCTCACGCAATTGACATACAATTAAGAAGGAAATCGACTTTAAGCCTAAAACTAAGAAAGTGCAATTTTTTCGGTTATATGAATATGTCAATTCTGCAATAACAATATAATTTGACATTCGCTCAAATCAGTAAAATTCATGTTTTTCGGCTTAAGCAATACAGTGCTCACGCAATTGACATACAATTAAGAAGAAAATCGACTTTAAGCCTAAAACTAAGAAAGTGCAATTTTTTCGGTTATATGAATATGTCAATCCTGGAATAACATTATAGTTTTACTTTCGCGCAAATCAGTAAAATTCATGTTTTTCGGCTTAAGCAATACAGTGCTCACGCAATTGACATACAATTTACAAGAAAATCGACTTTAAGTCTAAAGCCAAGAAAGTGCAATTATTTCGGTTATATGAATATGTCAATTCTGCAATAACAATATAATTTGACATTCGCTCAAATCAGTAAAATTCATGTTTTTCGGCTTAAGCAGTACAGTGCTCACGCAATTGACATACAATTTACAAGAAAATCGACTTTGAGTCTAAAACTAAGAAAGTGCAATTTTTTCGGTTATATGAATATGTCAATTCTGCAATAACAATATAATTTGACATTCGCTCAAATCAGTAAAATTCATGTTTTTCGGCTTAAGCAGAACAGTGCTCACGCAATTGACATACAATTTACAAGAAAATCGACTTTGAGTCTAAAACTAAGAAAGTGCAATTTTTTCGGTTATATGAATATGTCAATTCTGCAATAACAATATAATTTGACATTCGCTCAAATCAGTAAAATTCATGTTTTTCGGCTTAAGCGGTACAGTGCTCACGCAATTGACATACAATTAAGAAGAAAATCGACTTTAAGCCTAAAACTAAGAAAGTGCAATTTTTTCGGTTATATGAATATGTCAATTCTGCAATAACAATATAATTTGACATTCGCTCAAATCAGTAAATTCATGTTTTTCGGCTTAAGCAGTACAGTGCTCACGCAATTGACATAAAATTTACAAGAAAATCGATTTGAGTCTAAACCTAAGAAAGTGCAATTTTTTCGGTTATATGAATATGCCCATTCTGCAATAACAATATAATTTGACATTCGCTCAAATCAGTAAAATTCATGTTTTTCGGCTTAAGCAGTACAGTGCTCACGCAATTGACATACAATTTACAAGAAAATCGACTTTGAGTCTAAAACTAAGAAAGTGCAATTTTTTCGGTTATATGAATATGTCAATTCTGCAATAACAATATAATTTGACATTCGCTCAAATCAGTAAAATTCATGTTTTTCGGCTTAAGCAGTACAGTGCTCACGCAATTGACATACAATTTACAAAAAAATCGACTTTGAGTCTAAACCTAAGAAAGTGCAACTTTTTCGGTAATATTAATTTGTTAATCCTGCAATAAAAATATAATTTGACTTTAGCTCAAATCATTAAAATTCATGTTTTTCGGCTTAAGCAGTACAGTGCTCACGCAATTGACATACAATTTACAAGAAAATCGACTTTAAGTCTAAAACTAAGAAAGTACAATTTTTTCGGTTATATGAATATGTAAATTCTGCAATAACAATATAATTTGGCTTTCGCTCAAATCAGTACAATTCATGTTTTCCGGCTTAAGCAGTACAGTGCTCACGGAATTGATATACAATTTACAAGAAAATCGACTTTGAGTCTAAAACTAAGAAAGTGCAATTTTTTCGGTTATATGAATATGTCAATTCTGCAATAACAATATAATTTGACATTCGCTCAAATCAGTAAAATTCATGTTTTTCGCCTCAAGCAGTACGGTGCTCACGCAATTTACAAGAAAATCGATTTGAGTCTAAACCTAAGAAAGTGCAATTTTTTCGGTTATATGAATATGTCAATTCTGCAATAAAAATATAATTTGACATTCGCTCATATCAGTAAAATTCATGTTTTTCGGCTTAAGCAATACAGTGCTCACGCAATTGACATACAATTTACAAGAAAATCGACTTTAAGTCTAAAGCCAAGAAAGTGCAATTATTTCGGTTATATGAATATGTCAATTCTGCAATAACAATATAATTTGACATTCGCTCAAATCAGTAAAATTCATGTTTTTCGGCTTAAGCAGTACAGTGCTCACGCAATTGACATACAATTTACAAGAAAATCGACTTTGAGTCTAAAACTAAGAAAGTGCAATTTTTTCGGTTATATGAATATGTCAATTCTGCAATAACAATATAATTTGATTTTTGATCAAATCAGTAAAATTCATGTTTTTCGCCTTAAGCGGTACAGTGCTCACGCAATTGACATACAATTTAAAAGAAAATAGACTTTGAGTCTAAACCTAAGAAAGTGCAACTTTTTCGGTAATATTAATTTGTTAATCCGGCAATAACATTATAATTTTACTTTCGCTCAAATCAGTAAAATTCATGTTTTTCGGCTTAAGCGGTACAGTGCTCACGCAATTGACATACAAATTACAAGAAAATCGACTTTGAGTCTAAAACTAAGAAAATGCAATTTTTTCGGTTATATTAATTTGTTAATCCTGGAATAACATTATAGTTTTACTTTCGCGCAAATCAGTAAAATTGATGTTTTTCGGCTTATGCGGTACAGTACTCAAGTTATTAACATACAATTTACAAGAAAATCGACTTTGAGTCTAAAACTAAGAAAGTGCAATTTTTTCGGTTATATGAATATGTAAATCCTGCAATAACATTATAATTTTACTTTCGCGCAAATCAGTAAAATTTATGTATTTCGGCTTAAGCAGTACAGTGCTGCCGCAATTGACATAAAATTTAAAAGAAAATCGATTTGAGTCTAAACCTAAGAAAGTGCAATTTTTTCGGTTATATGAATATGTCAATTCTGCAATAACAATATAATTTGACGTTCGCTCAAATCAGTAAAATTCATGTTTTTCGGCTTAAGCAGTACAGTGCTCACGCAATTGACATACAATTTACAAGAAAATCGACTTTGAGTCTAAAACTAAGAAAGTGCAATTTTTTCGGTTATATGAATATGTCAATTCTGCAATAACAATAAAATTTGACATTCGCTCAAATCAGTAAAATTCATGTTTTTCGCCTTAAGCAGTACGGTGCTCACGCAATTGACATAAAATTTACAAGAAAATCGATTTGAGTCTAAACCTAAGAAAGTGCAATTTTTTCGGTTATATGAATATGTCAATTCTGCAATAACAATATAATTTGACATTCGCTCAAATCAGTAAAATTCATGTTTTTCGGCTTAAGCAGAACAGTGCTCACGCAATTGACATACAATTTACAAGAAAATCGACTTTGAGTCTAAAACTAAGAAAGTGCAATTTTTTCGGTTATATGAATATGTCAATTCTGCAATAACAATATAATTTGACATTCGCTCAAATCAGTAAAATTCATGTTTTTCGGCTTAAGCGGTACAGTGCTCACGCAATTGACATACAATTAAGAAGAAAATCGACTTTAAGCCTAAAACTAAGAAAGTGCAATTTTTTCGGTTATATGAATATGTCAATTCTGCAATAACAATATAATTTGACATTCGCTCAAATCAGTAAATTCATGTTTTTCGGCTTAAGCAGTACAGTGCTCACGCAATTGACATAAAATTTACAAGAAAATCGATTTGAGTCTAAACCTAAGAAAGTGCAATTTTTTCGGTTATATGAATATGCCCATTCTGCAATAACAATATAATTTGACATTCGCTCAAATCAGTAAAATTCATGTTTTTCGGCTTAAGCAGTACAGTGCTCACGCAATTGACATACAATTTACAAGAAAATCGACTTTGAGTCTAAAACTAAGAAAGTGCAATTTTTTCGGTTATATGAATATGTCAATCCTGCAATAACAATATAATTTGACATTCGCTCAAATCAGTAAAATTCATGTTTTTCGGCTTAAGCAGTACAGTGCTCACGCAATTGACATACAATTTACAAAAAAATCGACTTTGAGTCTAAACCTAAGAAAGTGCAACTTTTTCGGTAATATTAATTTGTTAATCCTGCAATAAAAATATAATTTGACTTTAGCTCAAATCATTAAAATTCATGTTTTTCGGCTTAAGCAGTACAGTGCTCACGCAATTGACATACAATTTACAAGAAAATCGACTTTAAGTCTAAAACTAAGAAAGTACAATTTTTTCGGTTATATGAATATGTAAATTCTGCAATAACAATATAATTTGGCTTTCGCTCAAATCAGTACAATTCATGTTTTCCGGCTTAAGCAGTACAGTGCTCACGGAATTGACATACAATTTACAAGAAAATCGACTTTGAGTCTAAAACTAAGAAAGTGCAATTTTTTCGGTTATATGAATATGTCAATTCTGCAATAACAATATAATTTGACATTCGCTCAAATCAGTAAAATTCATGTTTTTCGGCTTAAGCGGTACAGTGCTCACGCAATTGACATACAATTTAGAAGAAAATCGACTTTAAGCCTAAAACTAAGAAAGTGCAATTTTTTCGGTTATATGAATATGTCAATTCTGCAATAACAATATAATTTGACATTCGCTCAATACAATAAAATTCATGTTTTTCGGCTTAAGCAGTGCAGTGCTGCCGCAATTGACATACAATTTACATGAAAATCGACTTTAAGTCTAAAACTAAGAAAGAGCAATTTTTTCGGTTATATGAATATGTCAATTCTGCAATAAAAATATAATTTGACATTCGCTCAAATCAGTAAAATTCATGTTTTTCGGCTTAAGCAATACAGTGCTCACGCAATTGACATACAATTTACAAGAAAATCGACTTTAAGTCTAAAGCCAAGAAAGTGCAATTATTTCGGTTATATGAATATGTCAATTCTGCAATAACAATATAATTTGACATTCGCTCAAATCAGTAAAATTCATGTTTTTCGGCTTAAGCAGTACAGTGCTCACGCAATTGACATACAATTTACAAGAAAATCGACTTTGAGTCTAAAACTAAGAAAGTGCAATTTTTTCGGTTATATGAATATGTCAATTCTGCAATAACAATATAATTTGATTTTCGCTCAAATCAGTAAAATTCATGTTTTTCGGCTTAAGCGGTACAGTGCTCACGCAATTGACATACAATTTAAAAGAAAATAGACTTTGAGTCTAAACCTAAGAAAGTGCAACTTTTTCGGTAATATTAATTTGTTAATCCGGCAATAACATTATAATTTTACTTTCGCTCAAATCAGTAAAATTCATGTTTTGCGGCTTAAGCGGTACAGTGCTCACGCAATTGACATACAAATTACAAGAAAATCGACTTTGAGTCTAAACCTAAGAAAGTGCAACTTTTTCGGTTATATGAATATGTCAATTCTGCAATAACAATATAATTTGACATTCGCTCAAATCAGTAAAATTCATGTTTTTCGGCTTAAGCAGTACAGTGCTCACGCAATTGACATACAATTTACAAGAAAATCGACTTTGAGTCTAAAACTAAGAAAGTGCAATTTTTTCGGTTATATGAATATGTCAATTCTGCAATAACAATATAATTTGGCTTTCGCTCAAATCAGTACAATTCATGTTTTCCGGCTTAAGCAGTACAGTGCTTACGGAATTGACATACAATTTACAAGAAAATCGACTTTGAGTCTAAAACTAAGAAAGTGCAATTTTTTCGGTTATATGAATATGTCAATTCTGCAATAACATTATAATTTTACTTTCGTTCAAATCAGTAAAATTCATGTTTTTCGGCTTAAGCGGTACAGTGCTCACGCAATTGACATACAATTTACAAAAAAATCGACTTTGAGTCTAAACCTAAGAAAGTGCAACTTTTTCGGTAATATTAATTTGTTAATCCTGCAATAAAAATATAATTTGACTTTAGCTCAAATCATTAAAATTCATGTTTTTCGGCTTAAGCAGTACAGTGCTCACGCAATTGACATACAATTTACAAGAAAATCGACTTTAAGTCTAAAACTAAGAAAGTACAATTTTTTCGGTTATATGAATATGTAAATTCTGCAATAACAATATAATTTGGCTTTCGCTCAAATCAGTACAATTCATGTTTTCCGGCTTAAGCAGTACAGTGCTCACGGAATTGACATACAATTTACAAGAAAATCGACTTTGAGTCTAAAACTAAGAAAGTGCAATTTTTTCGGTTATATGAATATGTCAATTCTGCAATAACATTATAATTTTACTTTCGCTCAAATCAGTACAATTCATGTTTTCCGGCTTAAGCAGTACAGTGCTTACGGAATTGACATACAATTTACAAGAAAATCGACTTTGAGTCTAAAACTAAGAAAGTGCAATTTTTTCGGTTATATGAATATGTCAATTCTGCAATAACATTATAATTTTACTTTCGTTCAAATCAGTAAAATTCATGTTTTTCGGCTTAAGCGGTACAGTGCTCACGCAATTGACATACAATTTACAAGAAAATCGACTTTGAGTCTAAACCTAAGAAAGTGCAACTTTTTCGGTTATATGAATATGTCAATTCTGCAATAACAATATAATTTGACATTCGCTCAAATCAGTAAAATTCATGTTTTTCGGCTTAAGCAGTACAGTGCTCACGCAATTGACATACAATTTACAAGAAAATCGACTTTGAGTCTAAAACTAAGAAAGTGCAATTTTTTCGGTTATATGAATATGTCAATTCTGCAATAACAATATAATTTGGCTTTCGCTCAAATCAGTACAATTCATGTTTTCCGGCTTAAGCAGTACAGTGCTCACGGAATTGACATACGATTTACAAGAAAATCGACTTTGAGTCTAAAACTAAGAAAGTGCAATTTTTTCGGTTATATGAATATGTCAATTCTGCAATAACATTATAATTTTACTTTCGCTCAAATCAGTAAAATTCATGTTTTTCGGCTTAAGCGGTACAGTGCTCACGCAATTGACATAAAATTTACAAGAAAATCGATTTGAGTCTAAACCTAAGAAAGTGCAATTTTTTCGGTTATATGAATATGCCCATTCTGCAATAACAATATAATTTGACATTCGCTCAAATCAGTAAAATTCATGTTTTTCGGCTTAAGCAGTACAGTGCTCACGCAATTGACATACAATTTACAAAAAAATCGACTTTGAGTCTAAACCTAAGAAAGTGCAACTTTTTCGGTAATATTAATTTGTTAATCCTGCAATAAAAATATAATTTGACTTTAGCTCAAATCATTAAAATTCATGTTTTTCGGCTTAAGCAGTACAGTGCTCACGCAATTGACATACAATTTACAAGAAAATCGACTTTAAGTCTAAAACTAAGAAAGTACAATTTTTTCGGTTATATGAATATGTAAATTCTGCAATAACAATATAATTTGGCTTTCGCTCAAATCAGTACAATTCATGTTTTCCGGCTTAAGCAGTACAGTGCTCACGGAATTGACATACAATTTACAAGAAAATCGACTTTGAGTCTAAAACTAAGAAAGTGCAATTTTTTCGGTTATATGAATATGTCAATTCTGCAATAACAATATAATTTGACATTCGCTCAAATCAGTAAAATTCATGTTTTTCGGCTTAAGCGGTACAGTGCTCACGCAATTGACATACAATTTAGAAGAAAATCGACTTTAAGCCTAAAACTAAGAAAGTGCAATTTTTTCGGTTATATGAATATGTCAATTCTGCAATAACAATATAATTTGACATTCGCTCAATACAATAAAATTCATGTTTTTCGGCTTAAGCAGTGCAGTGCTGCCGCAATTGACATACAATTTACATGAAAATCGACTTTAAGTCTAAAACTAAGAAAGAGCAATTTTTTCGGTTATATGAATATGTCAATTCTGCAATAAAAATATAATTTGACATTCGCTCAAATCAGTAAAATTCATGTTTTTCGGCTTAAGCAATACAGTGCTCACGCAATTGACATACAATTTACAAGAAAATCGACTTTAAGTCTAAAGCCAAGAAAGTGCAATTATTTCGGTTATATGAATATGTCAATTCTGCAATAACAATATAATTTGACATTCGCTCAAATCAGTAAAATTCATGTTTTTCGGCTTAAGCAGTACAGTGCTCACGCAATTGACATACAATTTACAAGAAAATCGACTTTGAGTCTAAAACTAAGAAAGTGCAATTTTTTCGGTTATATGAATATGTCAATTCTGCAATAACAATATAATTTGATTTTTGCTCAAATCAGTAAAATTCATGTTTTTCGGCTTAAGCGGTACAGTGCTCACGCAATTGACATACAATTTAAAAGAAAATAGACTTTGAGTCTAAACCTAAGAAAGTGCAACTTTTTCGGTAATATTAATTTGTTAATCCGGCAATAACATTATAATTTTACTTTCGCTCAAATCAGTAAAATTCATGTTTTTCGGCTTAAGCGGTACAGTGCTCACGCGATTGACATAGAAATTACAAGAAAATCGACTTTGAGTCTAAACCTAAGAAAGTGCAACTTTTTCGGTAATATTAATTTGTTAATCCTGCAATAACATTATAATTTTACTTTCGCTAAAATCAGAAAAATTCATGTTTTTCGGCTTAAGCAGTACAGTGCTCACGCAATTGACATACAATTTAGAAGAAAATCGACTTTAAGCCTAAAAATTAAAAAGTGCAATTTTTCGGTTATATGAATATGTCAATTCTGTAATAACAATATAATTTGACTTTCGCTAAAATTAGTAAAATTCATGTTTTTCGGCTTAAGCAATGCAGTGCTGCCGCAATTGACATAAAATTTACAAGAAAATCGACTTTAAGTCTAAAACTAAGAAAGTGCAATTTTTTCGGTTATATGAATATGTCAATTCTGCAATAACAATATAATTTGACATTCGCTCAAATCAGTAAAATTCATGTTTTTCGGCTTAAGCAGTACAGTGCTCACGCAATTGACATACAATTTACAAGAAAATCGACTTTAAGTCTAAAGCTAAGAAAGTGCAATTATTTCGGTTATATGAATATGTCAATTCTGCAATAACAATATAATTTGATTTTCGCTCAAATCAGTAAAATTCATGTTTTTCGGCTTAAGTAGTACAGTGCTGTCGCAATTGACATACAATTTACAAGAAAATCGACTTTGAGTCTAAAACTAAGAAAGTGCAATTTTTTCGGCTTAAGCAGTACAGTGCTCACGCAATTGACATACAATTTACAAAAAAATCGACTTTTGAGTCTAAAACTAAGAAATTGCAATTTTTTCGGTTATATGAATATGTCAATTCTGCAATAACAATATAATTTGATTTTCGCTCAAATCAGTAAAATTCATGTTTTCGGCTTAAGCAATACAGTACTCACGCAATTGACATACAATTTACAAAAAAATTGACTTTGAGTCTAAAACTAAGAAAGTGCAATTTTTTCGGCTTAAGCAGTACAGTGCTCACGCAATTGACATACAATTTACAAGAAAATCGACTTTAAGTCTAAAGCTAAGAAAGTGCAATTATTTCGGTTATATGAATATGTCAATTCTGCAATAACAATATAATTTGATTTTCGCTCAAATCAGTAAAATTCATGTTTTTCGGCTTAAGCAGTGCAGTGCTGCCGCAATTGACATACAATTTACAAGAAAATCGACTTTGAGTCTAAAACTAAGAAAGTGCAATTTTTTCGGTTACATGAATATGTCAATTCTGCAATAACAATATAATTTGACATTCGCTCAAATCAGTAAAATTCATGTTTTTCGGCTTAAGCAGTACAGTGCTCACGCAATTGACATACAATTTACAAAAAAATCGACTTTGTGTCTAAAACTAAGAAAGTGCAATTTTTTCGGTTATATGAATATGTCAATTCTGCAATAACAATATAATTTGACATTCGCTCAAATCAGTAAAATTCATGTTTTTCGGCTTAAGCAGTACAGTGCTCACGCAATTGACATACAATTTACAAGAAAATCGACTTTGAGTCTAAAACTAAGAAAGTGCAATTTTTTCGGTTATATGAATATGTCAATTCTGCAATAACAATATAATTTGGCTTTCGCTCAAATCAGTACAATTCATTTTTTCCGGCTTAAGCGGTACAGTGCTCACGCAATTGACATACAATTTAAAAGAAAATAGACTTTAAGTCTAAACCTAAGAAAGTGCAACTTTTTCGGTAATATTAATTTGTTAATCCGGCAATAACATTATAATTTTACTTTCGCTCAAATCAGTAAAATTCATGTTTTTCGGCTTAAGCGGTACAGTGCTCACGCAATTGACATACAATTTACAAAAAAATTGACTTTGAGTCTAAAACTAAGAAAGTGCAATTTTTTCGGCTTAAGCAGTACAGTGCTCACGCAATTGACATACAATTTACAAGAAAATCGACTTTAAGTCTAAAGCTAAGAAAGTGCAATTATTTCGGTTATATGAATATGTCAATTCTGCAATAACAATATAATTTGATTTTCGCTCAAATCAGTAAAATTCATGTTTTTCGGCTTAAGCGGTACAGTGCTCACGCAATTGACATACAATTTAAAAGAAAATAGACTTTGAGTCTAAACCTAAGAAAGTGCAACTTTTTCGGTAATATTAATTTGTTAATCCGGCAATAACATTATAATTTTACTTTCGCTCAAATCAGTAAAATTCATGTTTTTCGGCTTAAGCGGTACAGTGCTCACGCAATTGACATACAAATTACAAGAAAATCGACTTTGAGTCTAAACCTAAGAAAGTGCAACTTTTTCGGTTATATGAATATGTCAATTCTGCAATAACAATATAATTTGACATTCGCTCAAATCAGTAAAATTCATGTTTTTCGGCTTAAGCAGTACAGTGCTCACGCAATTGACATACAATTTACAAGAAAATCGACTTTGAGTCTAAAACTAAGAAAGTGCAATTTTTTCGGTTATATGAATATGTCAATTCTGCAATAACAATATAATTTGGCTTTCGCTCAAATCAGTACAATTCATGTTTTCCGGCTTAAGCAGTACAGTGCTCACGGAATTGACATACAATTTACAAGAAAATCGACTTTGAGTCTAAAACTAAGAAAGTGCAATTTTTTCGGTTATATGAATATGTCAATTCTGCAATAACATTATAATTTTACTTTCGCTCAAATCAGTAAAATTCATGTTTTTCGGCTTAAGCGGTACAGTGCTCACGCAATTGACATAAAATTTACAAGAAAATCGATTTGAGTCTAAACCTAAGAAAGTGCAATTTTTTCGGTTATATGAATATGCCCATTCTGCAATAACAATATAATTTGACATTCGCTCAAATCAGTAAAATTCATGTTTTTCGGCTTAAGCAGTACAGTGCTTACGCAATTGACATACAATTTACAAAAAAATCGACTTTTGAGTCTAAAACTAAGAAATTGCAATTTTTTCGGCTTAAGCAGTACAGTACTCACGCAATTGACATACAATTTACAAGAAAATCGACTTTAAGTCTAAAGCTAAGAAAGTGCAATTATTTCGGTTATATGAATATGTCAATTCTGCAATAACAATATAATTTGATTTTCGCTCAAATCAGTAAAATTCATGTTTTTCGGCTTAAGCGGTACAGTGCTCACGCAATTGACATACAATTTAAAAGAAAATAGACTTTGAGTCTAAACCTAAGAAAGTGCAACTTTTTCGGTAATATTAATTTGTTAATCCGGCAATAACATTATAATTTTACTTTCGCTCAAATCAGTAAAATTCATGTTTTTCGGCTTAAGCGGTACAGTGCTCACGCAATTGACATACAATTTACAAGAAAATCGACTTTGAGTCTAAAACTAAGAAAGTGCAATTTTTTCGGCTTAAGCAGTACAGTGCTCACGCAATTGACATACAATTTACAAAAAAATCTACTTTTGAGTCTAAAACTAAGAAATTGCAATTTTTTCGGTTATATGAATATGTCAATTCTGCAATAACAATATAATTTGATTTTCGCTCAAATCAGTAAAATTCATGTTTTTCGGCTTAAGCAGTACAGTACTCACGCAATTGACATACAATTTACAAAAAAATTGACTTTGAGTCTAAAACTAAGAAAGTGCAATTTTTTCGGCTTAAGCAGTACAGTGCTCACGCAATTGACATACAATTTACAAGAAAATCGACTTTAAGTCTAAAGCTAAGAAAGTGCAATTATTTCGGTTATATGAATATGTCAATTCTGCAATAACAATATAATTTGATTTTCGCTCAAATCAGTAAAATTCATGTTTTTCGGCTTAAGCAGTGCAGTGCTGCCGCAATTGACATACAATTTACAAGAAAATCGACTTTGAGTCTAAAACTAAGAAAGTGCAATTTTTTCGGTTTCATGAATATGTCAATTCTGCAATAACAATATAATTTGACATTCGCTCAAATCAGTAAAATTCATGTTTTTCGGCTTAAGCAGTACAGTGCTCACGCAATTGACATACAATTTACAAAAAAATCGACTTTGTGTCTAAAACTAAGAAAGTGCAATTTTTTCGGTTATATGAATATGTCAATTCTGCAATAACAATATAATTTGACATTCGCTCAAATCAGTAAAATTCATGTTTTTCGGCTTAAGCAGTACAGTGCTCACGCAATTGACATACAATTTACAAGAAAATCGACTTTGAGTCTAAAACTAAGAAAGTGCAATTTTTTCGGTTATATGAATATGTCAATTCTGCAATAACAATATAATTTGGCTTTCGCTCAAATCAGTACAATTCATGTTTTCCGGCTTAAGCGGTACAGTGCTCACGCAATTGACATACAATTTAAAAGAAAATAGACTTTAAGTCTAAACCTAAGAAAGTGCAACTTTTTCGGTAATATTAATTTGTTAATCCGGCAATAACATTATAATTTTACTTTCGCTCAAATCAGTAAAATTCATGTTTTTCGGCTTAAGCGGTACAGTGCTCACGCAATTGACATACAATTTACAAAAAAATTGACTTTGAGTCTAAAACTAAGAAAGTGCAATTTTTTCGGCTTAAGCAGTACAGTGCTCACGCAATTGACATACAATTTACAAGAAAATCGACTTTAAGTCTAAAGCTAAGAAAGTGCAATTATTTCGGTTATATGAATATGTCAATTCTGCAATAACAATATAATTTGATTTTCGCTCAAATCAGTAAAATTCATGTTTTTCGGCTTAAGCGGTACAGTGCTCATGCAATTGACATACAATTTAAAAGAAAATAGACTTTGAGTCTAAACCTAAGAAAGTGCAACTTTTTCGGTAATATTAATTTGTTAATCCGGCAATAACATTATAATTTTACTTTCGCTCAAATCAGTAAAATTCATGTTTTTCGGCTTAAGCGGTACAGTGCTCACGCAATTGACATACAAATTACAAGAAAATCGACTTTGAGTCTAAACCTAAGAAAGTGCAACTTTTTCGGTTATATGAATATGTCAATTCTGCAATAACAATATAATTTGACATTCGCTCAAATCAGTAAAATTCATGTTTTTCGGCTTAAGCAGTACAGTGCTCACGCAATTGACATACAATTTACAAGAAAATCGACTTTGAGTCTAAAACTAAGAAAGTGCAATTTTTTCGGTTATATGAATATGTCAATTCTGCAATAACAATATAATTTGGCTTTCGCTCAAATCAGTACAATTCATGTTTTCCGGCTTAAGCAGTACAGTGCTCACGGAATTGACATACAATTTACAAGAAAATCGACTTTGAGTCTAAAACTAAGAAAGTGCAATTTTTTCGGTTATATGAATATGTCAATTCTGCAATAACATTATAATTTTACTTTCGCTCAAATCAGTAAAATTCATGTTTTTCGGCTTAAGCGGTACAGTGCTCACGCAATTGACATAAAATTTACAAGAAAATCGATTTGAGTCTAAACCTAAGAAAGTGCAATTTTTTCGGTTATATGAATATGCCCATTCTGCAATAACAATATAATTTGACATTCGCTCAAATCAGTAAAATTCATGTTTTTTGGCTTAAGCAGTACAGTGCTCACGCAATTGACATACAATTTACAAAAAAATCGACTTTGAGTCTAAACCTAAGAAAGTGCAACTTTTTCGGTAATATTAATTTGTTAATCCTGCAATAAAAATATAATTTGACTTTAGCTCAAATCATTAAAATTCATGTTTTTCGGCTTAAGCAGTACAGTGCTCACGCAATTGACATACAATTTACAAGAAAATCGACTTTAAGTCTAAAACTAAGAAAGTACAATTTTTTCGGTTATATGAATATGTAAATTCTGCAATAACAATATAATTTGGCTTTCGCTCAAATCAGTACAATTCATGTTTTCCGGCTTAAGCAGTACAGTGCTCACGGAATTGACATACAATTTACAAGAAAATCGACTTTGAGTCCAAAACTAAGAAAGTGCAATTTTTTCGGTTATATGAATATGTCAATTCTGCAATAACAATATAATTTGACATTCGCTCAAATCAGTAAAATTCATGTTTTTCGGCTTAAGCGGTACAGTGCTCACGCAATTGACATACAATTTAGAAGAAAATCGACTTTAAGCCTAAAACTAAGAAAGTGCAATTTTTTCGGTTATATGAATATGTCAATTCTGCAATAACAATATAATTTGACATTCGCTCAATACAATAAAATTCATGTTTTTCGGCTTAAGCAGTGCAGTGCTGCCGCAATTGACATACAATTTACATGAAAATCGACTTTAAGTCTAAAACTAAGAAAGAGCAATTTTTTCGGTTATATGAATATGTCAATTCTGCAATAAAAATATAATTTGACATTCGCTCAAATCAGTAAAATTCATGTCTTTCGGCTTAAGCAATACAGTGCTCACGCAATTGACATACAATTTACAAGAAAATCGACTTTAAGTCTAAAGCCAAGAAAGTGCAATTATTTCGGTTATATGAATATGTCAATTCTGCAATAACAATATAATTTGACATTCGCTCAAATCAGTAAAATTCATGTTTTTCGGCTTAAGCAGTACAGTGCTCACGCAATTGACATACAATTTACAAGAAAATCGACTTTGAGTCTAAAACTAAGAAAGTGCAATTTTTTCGGTTATATGAATATGTCAATTCTGCAATAACAATATAATTTGATTTTTGCTCAAATCAGTAAAATTCATGTTTTTCGGCTTAAGCGGTACAGTGCTCACGCAATTGACATACAATTTAAAAGAAAATAGACTTTGAGTCTAAACCTAAGAAAGTGCAACTTTTTCGGTAATATTAATTTGTTAATCCGGCAATAACATTATAATTTTACTTTCGCTCAAATCAGTAAAATTCATGTTTTTCGGCTTAAGCGGTACAGTGCTCACGCAATTGACATACAAATTACAAGAAAATCGACTTTGAGTCTAAACCTAAGAAAGTGCAACTTTTTCGGTAATATTAATTTGTTAATCCTGCAATAACATTATAATTTTACTTTCGCTAAAATCAGAAAAATTCATGTTTTTCGGCTTAAGCAGTACAGTGCTCACGCAATTGACATACAATTTAGAAGAAAATCGACTTTAAGCCTAAAAATTAAAAAGTGCAATTTTTCGGTTATATGAATATGTCAATTCTGTAATAACAATATAATTTGACTTTCGCTAAAATTAGTAAAATTCATGTTTTTCGGCTTAAGCAATGCAGTGCTGCCGCAATTGACATAAAATTTACAAGAAAATCGACTTTAAGTCTAAAGCTAAGAAAGTGCAATTATTTCGGTTATATGAATATGTCAATTCTGCAATAACAATATAATTTGATTTTCGCTCAAATCAGTAAAATTCATGTTTTTCGGCTTAAGCGGTACAGTGCTCATGCAATTGACATACAATTTAAAAGAAAATAGACTTTGAGTCTAAACCTAAGAAAGTGCAACTTTTTCGGTAATATTAATTTGTTAATCCGGCAATAACATTATAATTTTACTTTCGCTCAAATCAGTAAAATTCATGTTTTTCGGCTTAAGCGGTACAGTGCTCACGCAATTGACATACAAATTACAAGAAAATCGACTTTGAGTCTAAACCTAAGAAAGTGCAACTTTTTCGGTTATATGAATATGTCAATTCTGCAATAACAATATAATTTGACATTCGCTCAAATCAGTAAAATTCATGTTTTTCGGCTTAAGCAGTACAGTGCTCACGCAATTGACATACAATTTACAAGAAAATCGACTTTGAGTCTAAAACTAAGAAAGTGCAATTTTTTCGGTTATATGAATATGTCAATTCTGCAATAACAATATAATTTGGCTTTCGCTCAAATCAGTACAATTCATGTTTTCCGGCTTAAGCAGTACAGTGCTCACGGAATTGACATACAATTTACAAGAAAATCGACTTTGAGTCTAAAACTAAGAAAGTGCAATTTTTTCGGTTATATGAATATGTCAATTCTGCAATAACATTATAATTTTACTTTCGCTCAAATCAGTAAAATTCATGTTTTTCGGCTTAAGCGGTACAGTGCTCACGCAATTGACATAAAATTTACAAGAAAATCGATTTGAGTCTAAACCTAAGAAAGTGCAATTTTTTCGGTTATATGAATATGCCCATTCTGCAATAACAATATAATTTGACATTCGCTCAAATCAGTAAAATTCATGTTTTTCGGCTTAAGCAGTACAGTGCTCACGCAATTGACATACAATTTACAAAAAAATCGACTTTGAGTCTAAACCTAAGAAAGTGCAACTTTTTCGGTAATATTAATTTGTTAATCCTGCAATAAAAATATAATTTGACTTTAGCTCAAATCATTAAAATTCATGTTTTTCGGCTTAAGCAGTACAGTGCTCACGCAATTGACATACAATTTACAAGAAAATCGACTTTAAGTCTAAAACTAAGAAAGTACAATTTTTTCGGTTATATGAATATGTAAATTCTGCAATAACAATATAATTTGGCTTTCGCTCAAATCAGTACAATTCATGTTTTCCGGCTTAAGCAGTACAGTGCTCACGGAATTGACATACAATTTACAAGAAAATCGACTTTGAGTCCAAAACTAAGAAAGTGCAATTTTTTCGGTTATATGAATATGTCAATTCTGCAATAACAATATAATTTGACATTCGCTCAAATCAGTAAAATTCATGTTTTTCGGCTTAAGCGGTACAGTGCTCACGCAATTGACATACAATTTAGAAGAAAATCGACTTTAAGCCTAAAACTAAGAAAGTGAAATTTTTTCGGTTATATGAATATGTCAATTCTGCAATAACAATATAATTTGACATTCGCTCAATACAATAAAATTCATGTTTTTCGGCTTAAGCAGTGCAGTGCTGCCGCAATTGACATACAATTTACATGAAAATCGACTTTAAGTCTAAAACTAAGAAAGAGCAATTTTTTCGGTTATATGAATATGTCAATTCTGCAATAAAAATATAATTTGACATTCGCTCAAATCAGTAAAATTCATGTCTTTCGGCTTAAGCAATACAGTGCTCACGCAATTGACATACAATTTACAAGAAAATCGACTTTAAGTCTAAAGCCAAGAAAGTGCAATTATTTCGGTTATATGAATATGTCAATTCTGCAATAACAATATAATTTGACATTCGCTCAAATCAGTAAAATTCATGTTTTTCGGCTTAAGCAGTACAGTGCTCACGCAATTGACATACAATTTACAAGAAAATCGACTTTGAGTCTAAAACTAAGAAAGTGCAATTTTTTCGGTTATATGAATATGTCAATTCTGCAATAACAATATAATTTGATTTTTGCTCAAATCAGTAAAATTCATGTTTTTCGGCTTAAGCGGTACAGTGCTCACGCAATTGACATACAATTTAAAAGAAAATAGACTTTGAGTCTAAACCTAAGAAAGTGCAACTTTTTCGGTAATATTAATTTGTTAATCCGGCAATAACATTATAATTTTACTTTCGCTCAAATCAGTAAAATTCATGTTTTTCGGCTTAAGCGGTACAGTGCTCACGCAATTGACATACAAATTACAAGAAAATCGACTTTGAGTCTAAACCTAAGAAAGTGCAACTTTTTCGGTAATATTAATTTGTTAATCCTGCAATAACATTATAATTTTACTTTCGCTAAAATCAGAAAAATTCATGTTTTTCGGCTTAAGCAGTACAGTGCTCACGCAATTGACATACAATTTAGAAGAAAATCGACTTTAAGCCTAAAAATTAAAAAGTGCAATTTTTCGGTTTAATGAATATGTCAATTCTGTAATAACAATATAATTTGACTTTCGCTAAAATTAGTAAAATTCATGTTTTTCGGCTTAAGCAATGCAGTGCTGCCGCTATTGACATAAAATTTACAAGAAAATCGACTTTAAGTCTAAAACTAAGAAAGTGCAATTTTTTCGGTTATATGAATATGTCAATTCTGCAATAACAATATAATTTGACATTCGCTCAGATCAGTAAAATTCTTTTTTTTCGGCTTAAGCAGTACAGTGCTCACGCAATTGACATACAATTTAGAAGAAAATCGACTTTAAGCCTAAAACTAAGAAAGTGCAATTTTTTCGGTTATATGAATATGTCATTTCTGTAATAACAATATAATTTGACATTCGCTCAAATCAGTAAAATTCATGTTTTTCGGTTTTAGCAGTACAGTGCTCACGCAATTGACATACAATTTAGAAGAAAATCGACTTTAAGCCTAAAACTAAGAAAGTGCAATTTTTTCGGCTTAAGCAGTACAGTGCTCACGCAATTGACATACAATTTACAAGAAAATCGACTTTAAGTCTAAAGCTAAGAAAGTGCAATTTTTTCGGTTATATGAATATGTCAATTCTGCAATAACAATATAATTTGACATTCGCTCAATACAATAAAATTCATGTTTTTCGGCTTAAGCAGTGCAGTGCTGCCGCAATTGACATACAATTTACATGAAAATCGACTTTAAGTCTAAAACTAAGAAAGAGCAATTTTTTCGGTTATATGAATATGTCAATTCTGCAATAAAAATATAATTTGACATTCGCTCAAATCAGTAAAATTCATGTCTTTCGGCTTAAGCAATACAGTGCTCACGCAATTGACATACAATTTACAAGAAAATCGACTTTAAGTCTAAAGCCAAGAAAGTGCAATTATTTCGGTTATATGAATATGTCAATTCTGCAATAACAATATAATTTGACATTCGCTCAAATCAGTAAAATTCATGTTTTTCGGCTTAAGCAGTACAGTGCTCACGCAATTGACATACAATTTACAAGAAAATCGACTTTGAGTCTAAAACTAAGAAAGTGCAATTTTTTCGGTTATATGGATATGTCAATTCTGCAATAACAATATAATTTGATTTTTGCTCAAATCAGTAAAATTCATGTTTTTCGGCTTAAGCGGTACAGTGCTCACGCAATTGACATACAATTTAAAAGAAAATAGACTTTGAGTCTAAACCTAAGAAAGTGCAACTTTTTCGGTAATATTAATTTGTTAATCCGGCAATAACATTATAATTTTACTTTCGCTCAAATCAGTAAAATTCATGTTTTTCGGCTTAAGCGGTACAGTGCTCACGCAATTGACATACAAATTACAAGAAAATCGACTTTGAGTCTAAACCTAAGAAAGTGCAACTTTTTCGGTAATATTAATTTGTTAATCCTGCAATAACATTATAATTTTACTTTCGCTAAAATCAGAAAAATTCATGTTTTTCGGCTTAAGCAGTACAGTGCTCACGCAATTGACATACAATTTAGAAGAAAATCGACTTTAAGCCTAAAAATTAAAAAGTGCAATTTTTCGGTTATATGAATATGTCAATTCTGTAATAACAATATAATTTGACTTTCGCTAAAATTAGTAAAATTCATGTTTTTCGGCTTAAGCAATGCAGTGCTGCCGCAATTGACATAAAATTTACAAGAAAATCGACTTTAAGTCTAAAACTAAGAAAGTGCAATTTTTTCGGTTATATGAATATGTCAATTCTGCAATAACAATATAATTTGACATTCGCTCAGATCAGTAAAATTCTTTTTTTTCGGCTTAAGCAGTACAGTGCTCACGCAATTGACATACAATTTAGAAGAAAATCGACTTTAAGCCTAAAACTAAGAAAGTGCAATTTTTTCGGTTATATGAATATGTCATTTCTGTAATAACAATATAATTTGACATTCGCTCAAATCAGTAAAATTCATGTTTTTCGGTTTAAGCAGTACAGTGCTCACGCAATTGACATACAATTTAGAAGAAAATCGACTTTAAGCCTAAAACTAAGAAAGTGCAATTTTTTCGGCTTAAGCAGTACAGTGCTCACGCAATTGACATACAATTTACAAGAAAATCGACTTTAAGTCTAAAGCTAAGAAAGTGCAATTATTTCGGTTATATGAATATGTCAATTCTGCAATAACAATATAATTTGATTTTCGCTCAAATCAGTAAAATTCATGTTTTTCGGCTTAAGCAGTGCAGTGCTCACGCAATTGACATACAATTTACAAAAAAATCGACTTTGAGTCTAAAACTAAGAAAGTGCAATTTTTTCGGCTTAAGCAGTACAGTGCTCACGCAATTGACATACAATTTAGAAGAAAATCGACTTTAAGCCTAAAACTAAGAAAGTGCAATTTTTTCGGTTATATGAATATGTCATTTCTGTAATAACAATATAATTTGACATTCGCTCAAATCAGTAAAATTCATGTTTTTCGGTTTTAGCAGTACAGTGCTCACGCAATTGACATACAATTTAGAAGAAAATCGACTTTAAGCCTAAAACTAAGAAAGTGCAATTTTTTCGGCTTAAGCAGTACAGTGCTCACGCAATTGACATACAATTTACAAGAAAATCGACTTTAAGTCTAAAGCTAAGAAAGTGCAATTTTTTCGGTTATATGAATATGTCAATTCTGCAATAACAATATAATTTGACATTCGCTCAATACAATAAAATTCATGTTTTTCGGCTTAAGCAGTGCAGTGCTGCCGCAATTGACATACAATTTACATGAAAATCGACTTTAAGTCTAAAACTAAGAAAGAGCAATTTTTTCGGTTATATGAATATGTCAATTCTGCAATAAAAATATAATTTGACATTCGCTCAAATCAGTAAAATTCATGTCTTTCGGCTTAAGCAATACAGTGCTCACGCAATTGACATACAATTTACAAGAAAATCGACTTTAAGTCTAAAGCCAAGAAAGTGCAATTATTTCGGTTATATGAATATGTCAATTCTGCAATAACAATATAATTTGACATTCGCTTAAATCAGTAAAATTCATGTTTTTCGGCTTAAGCAGTACAGTGCTCACGCAATTGACATACAATTTACAAGAAAATCGACTTTGAGTCTAAAACTAAGAAAGTGCAATTTTTTCGGTTATATGGATATGTCAATTCTGCAATAACAATATAATTTGATTTTTGCTCAAATCAGTAAAATTCATGTTTTTCGGCTTAAGCGGTACAGTGCTCACGCAATTGACATACAATTTAAAAGAAAATAGACTTTGAGTCTAAACCTAAGAAAGTGCAACTTTTTCGGTAATATTAATTTGTTAATCCGGCAATAACATTATAATTTTACTTTCGCTCAAATCAGTAAAATTCATGTTTTTCGGCTTAAGCGGTACAGTGCTCACGCAATTGACATACAAATTACAAGAAAATCGACTTTGAGTCTAAACCTAAGAAAGTGCAACTTTTTCGGTAATATTAATTTGTTAATCCTGCAATAACATTATAATTTTACTTTCGCTAAAATCAGAAAAATTCATGTTTTTCGGCTTAAGCAGTACAGTGCTCACGCAATTGACATACAATTTAGAAGAAAATCGACTTTAAGCCTAAAAATTAAAAAGTGCAATTTTTCGGTTATATGAATATGTCAATTCTGTAATAACAATATAATTTGACTTTCGCTAAAATTAGTAAAATTCATGTTTTTCGGCTTAAGCAATGCAGTGCTGCCGCAATTGACATAAAATTTACAAGAAAATCGACTTTAAGTCTAAAACTAAGAAAGTGCAATTTTTTCGGTTATATGAATATGTCAATTCTGCAATAACAATATAATTTGACATTCGCTCAGATCAGTAAAATTCTTTTTTTTCGGCTTAAGCAGTACAGTGCTCACGCAATTGACATACAATTTAGAAGAAAATCGACTTTAAGCCTAAAACTAAGAAAGTGCAATTTTTTCGGTTATATGAATATGTCATTTCTGTAATAACAATATAATTTGACATTCGCTCAAATCAGTAAAATTCATGTTTTTCGGTTTAAGCAGTACAGTGCTCACGCAATTGACATACAATTTAGAAGAAAATCGACTTTAAGCCTAAAACTAAGAAAGTGCAATTTTTTCGGCTTAAGCAGTACAGTGCTCACGCAATTGACATACAATTTACAAGAAAATCGACTTTAAGTCTAAAGCTAAGAAAGTGCAATTATTTCGGTTATATGAATATGTCAATTCTGCAATAACAATATAATTTGATTTTCGCTCAAATCAGTAAAATTCATGTTTTTCGGCTTAAGCAGTGCAGTGCTCACGCAATTGACATACAATTTACAAAAAAATCGACTTTGAGTCTAAAACTAAGAAAGTGCAATTTTTTCGGCTTAAGCAGTACAGTGCTCACGCAATTGACATACAATTTACAAGAAAATCGACTCTAAGTCTAAAGCTAAGAAAGTGCAATTATTTCGGTTATATGAATATGCCCATTCTGCAATAACAATATAATTTGACATTCGCTCAAATCAGTAAAATTCATGTTTTTCGGCTTAAGCAGTACAGTGCTCACGCAATTGACATACAATTTACAAGAAAATCGACTTTAAGTCTAAAGCTAAGAAAGTGCAATTATTTCGGTTATATGAATATGTCAATTCTGCAATAACAATATAATTTGATTTTCGCTCAAATCAGTAAAATTCATGTTTTTCGGCTTAAGCAGTACAGTGCTGTTGCAATTGACATACAATTTACAAGAAAATCGACTTTGAGTCTAAAACTAAGAAAGTGCAATTTTTTCGGCTTAAGCAGTACAGTGCTCACGCAATTGACATACAATTTACAAGAAAATCGACTCTAAGTCTAAAGCTAAGAAAGTGCAATTATTTCGGTTATATGAATATGCCCATTCTGCAATAACAATATAATTTGAAATTCGCTCAAATCAGTAAAATTTATGTTTTTCATCTTAAGCGGTACAGTGCTCACGCAATTGACATACAATTTACAAAAAAATCGACTTTAAGTCTAAAGCTATGAAAGTGCAATTATTTCGGTTATATGAATATGTCAATTCTGCAATAACAATATAATTTGATTTTCGCTCAAATCAGTAAAATTCATGTTTTTCGGCTTAAGCAGTGCAGTGCTCACGCAATTGACATACAATTTACAAAAAAATCGACTTTGAGTCTAAAACTAAGAAAGTGCAATTTTTTCGGTTATATGAATATGCCCATTCTGCAATAACAATATAATTTGATTTTCGCTCAAATCAGTAAAATTCATGTTTTTCGGCTTAAGCAGTACAGTGCTGTTGCAATTGACATACAATTTACAAGAAAATCGACTTTGAGTCTAAAACTAAGAAAGTGCAATTTTTTCGGCTTAAGCAGTACAGTGCTCACGCAATTGACATACAATTTACAAGAAAATCGACTCTAAGTCTAAAGCTAAGAAAGTGCAATTATTTCGGTTATATTTTTTCGGTTATATGAATATGCCCATTCTGCAATAACAATATAATTTGATTTTCGCTCAAATCAGTAAAATTCATGTTTTTCGGCTTAAGCAGTACAGTGCTGTTGCAATTGACATACAATTTACAAGAAAATCGACTTTGAGTCTAAAACTAAGAAAGTGCAATTTTTTCGGCTTAAGCAGTACAGTGCTCACGCAATTGACATACAATTTACAAGAAAATCGACTCTAAGTCTAAAGCTAAGAAAGTGCAATTATTTCGGTTATATGAATATGCCCATTCTGCAATAACAATATAATTTGAAATTCGCTCAAATCAGTAAAATTTATGTTTTTCATCTTAAGCGGTACAGTGCTCACGCAATTGACATACAATTTACAAGAAAATCGACTTTAAGTCTAAAGCTAAGAAAGTGCAATTATTTCGGTTATATGAATATGTCAATTCTGCAATAACAATATAATTTGATTTTCGCTCAAATCAGTAAAATTCATGTTTTTCGGCTTAAGCAGTGCAGTGCTCACGCAATTGACATACAATTTACAAAAAAATCGACTTTGAGTCTAAAACTAAGAAAGTGCAATTTTTTCGGCTTAAGCAGTACAGTGCTCACGCAATTGACATACAATTTACAAGAAAATCGACTCTAAGTCTAAAGCTAAGAAAGTGCAATTATTTCGGTTATATGAATATGCCCATTCTGCAATAACAATATAATTTGAAATTAGCTCAAATCAGTAAAATTTATGTTTTTCATCTTAAGCGGTACAGTGCTCACGCAATTGACATAAAATTTACAAAAAAATCGACTTTAAGTCTAAAGCTATGAAAGTGCAATTATTTCGGTTATATGAATATGTCAATTCTGCAATAACAATATAATTTGACATTCACTCAAATCAGTAAAATTCATGTTTTTCGGCTTAAGCAGTGCAGTGCTGCCGCAATTGACATACAATTTACAAGAAAATCGACTTTGAGTCTAAAACTAAGAAAGTGCAATTTTTTCGGTTACATGAATATGACAATTCTGCAATAACAATATAATTTGACATTCGCTCAAATCAGTAAAATTCATGTTTTTCGGCTTAAGCAGTACAGTGCTCACGCAATTGACATACAATTTACAAAAAAATCGACTTTGTGTCTAAAACTAAGAAAGTGCAATTTTTTCGGTTATATGAATATGTCAATTCTGCAATAACAATATAATTTGACATTCGCTCAAATCAGTAAAATTCATGTTTTTCGGCTTAAGCGGTACAGTGCTCACGCAATTGACATACAATTTAGAAGAAAATCGACTTTAAGTCTAAAGCTATGAAAGTGCAATTATTTCGGTTATATGAATATGTCAATTCTGCAATAACAATATAATTTGATTTTCGCTCAAATCAGTAAAATTCATGTTTTTCGGCTTAAGCAGTACAGTGCTGTTGCAATTGACATACAATTTACAAGAAAATCGACTTTGAGTCTAAAACTAAGAAAGTGCAATTTTTTCGGCTTAAGCAGTACAGTGCTCACGCAATTGACATACAATTTACAAAAAAATCGACTTTTGAGTCTAAAACTAAGAAATTGCAATTTTTTCGGTTATATGAATATGTCAATTCTGCAATAACAATATAATTTGATTTTCGCTCAAATCAGTAAAATTCATGTTTTTCGGCTTAAGCAGTACAGTACTCACGCAATTGACATACAATTTACAAAAAAATTGACTTTGAGTCTAAAACTAAGAAAGTGCAATTTTTTCGGCTTAAGCAGTACAGTGCTCACGCAATTGACATACAATTTACAAGAAAATCGACTTTAAGTCTAAAGCTAAGAAAGTGCAATTATTTCGGTTATATGAATATGTCAATTCTGCAATAACAATATAATTTGATTTTCGCTCAAATCAGTAAAATTCATGTTTTTCGGCTTAAGCAGTGCAGTGCTGCCGCAATTGACATACAATTTACAAGAAAATCGACTTTGAGTCTAAAACTAAGAAAGTGCAATTTTTTCGGTTACATGAATATGACAATTCTGCAATAACAATATAATTTGACATTCGCTCAAATCAGTAAAATTCATGTTTTTCGGCTTAAGCAGTACAGTGCTCACGCAATTGACATACAATTTACAAAAAAATCGACTTTGTGTCTAAAACTAAGAAAGTGCAATTTTTTCGGTTATATGAATATGTCAATTCTGCAATAACAATATAATTTGACATTCGCTCAAATCAGTAAAATTCATGTTTTTCGGCTTAAGCGGTACAGTGCTCACGCAATTGACATACAATTTAGAAGAAAATCGACTTTAAGTCTAAAGCTAAGAAAGTGCAATTATTTCGGTTATATGAATATGTCAATTCTGCAATAACAATATAATTTGACATTCACTCAAATCAGTAAAATTCATGTTTTTCGGCTTAAGCAGTACAGTGCTCACGCAATTGACATACAATTTACAAGAAAATCGACTTTAAGTCTAAACTAAGAAATTGCAATTTTTTCGGTTATATGAATATGTCAATTCTGCAATAACAATATAATTTAATTTTCGCTCAAATCAGTAAAATTCATGTTTTTCGGCTTAAGCAGTACAGTACTCACGCAATTGACATACAATTTACAAAAAAATCGACTTTGAGTCTAAAACTAAGAAAGTGCGATTTTTTCGGCTTAAGCAGTACAGTGCTCACGCAATTGACATAAAATTTACAAGAAAATCGACTTTAAGTCTAAAGCTAAGAAAGTGCAATTATTTCGGTTATATGAATATGTCAATTCTGCAATAACAATATAATTTGATTTTCGCTCAAATCAGTTAAATTCATGTTTTTCGGCTTAAGCAGTGCAGTGCTGCCGCAATTGACATACAATTTACAAGAAAATCGACTTTGAGTCTAAAACTAAGAAAGTGCAATTTTTTCGGTTACATTAATATGTCAATTCTGCAATAACAATATAATTTGACATTCGCTCAAATCAGTAAAATTCATGTTTTTCGGCTTAAGCAGTACAGTGCTCACGCAATTGACATACAATTTACAAAAAAATCGACTTTGTGTCTAAAACTAAGAAAGTGCAATTTTTTCGGTTATATGAATATGTCAATTCTGCAATAACAATATAATTTGACATTCGCTCAAATCAGTAAAATTCATGTTTTTCGGCTTAAGCGGTACAGTGCTCACGCAATTGACATACAATTTAGAAGAAAATCGACTTTAAGTCTAAAGCTAAGAAAGTGCAATTATTTCGGTTATATGAATATGTCAATTCTGCAATAACAATATAATTTGACATTCACTCAAATCAGTAAAATTCATGTTTTTCGGCTTAAGCAGTACAGTGCTCACGCAATTGACATACAATTTACAAAAAAATCGACTTTGAGTCTAAAACTAAGAAAGTGCAATTTTTTCGGCTTAAGCAGTACAGTCCTCACGCAATTGACATACAATTTACAAGAAAATCGACTTTAAGTCTAAAGCTAAGAAAGTGCAATTATTTCGGTTATATGAATATGTCAATTCTGCAATAACAATATAATTTGACATTCGCTCAAATCAGTAAAATTCATGTTTTTCGGCTTAAGCGGTACAGTGCTCACGCAATTGACATGCAATTTAGAAGAAAATCGACTTTAAGTCTAAAGCTAAGAAAGTGCAATTATTTCGGTTATATGAATATGTCAATTCTGCAATAACAATATAATTTGAAATTCACTCAAATCAGTAAAATTCATGTTTTTCGGCTTAAGCAGTACAGTGCTCACGCAATTGACATACAATTTACAAGAAAATCGACTTTAAGTCTAAAACTAAGAAAGTGCAATTTTTTCGGTTATATGAATATGTCAATTCTGCAATAACAATATAATTTGAAATTCGCTCAAATCAGTAAAATGTATGTTTTTCATCTTAAGCGGTACAGTGCTCACGCAATTGACATACAATTTACAAAAAAATCGACTTTAAGTCTAAAGCTAAGAAAGTGCAATTATTTCGGTTATATGAATATGTCAATTCTGCAATAACAATATAATTTGACATTCACTCAAATCAGTAAAATTCATGTTTTTCGGCTTAAGCAGTACAGTGCTCACGCAATTGACATACAATTTACAAGAAAATCGATTTTAAGTCTAAAACTAAGAAAGTGCAATTTTTTCGGTTATATGAATATGTCAATTCTGCAATAACAATATAATTTGAAATTCGCTCAAATCAGTAAAATTTATGTTTTTCATCTTAAGCGGTACAGTGCTCACGCAATTGGCATACAATTTAGAAGAAAATCGACTTTAAGTCTAAAAATTAAAAAGTGCAATTTTTCGGTTATATGAATATGTCAATTCTGCAATAACAATATAATTTGATTTTCGCTCAAATCAGTAAAATTCATGTTTTTCGGCTTAAGCAGTGCAGTGCTGCCGCAATTGACATACAATTTACAAGGAAATCGACTTTGAGTCTAAAACTAAGAAAGTGCAATTTTTTCGGCTTAAGCAGTACAGTGCTGCCGCAATTGACATACAATTTACAAGAAAATCGACTTTGAGTCTAAAACTAAGAAAGTGCAATTTATTCGGTTACATGAATATGTTAATTCTGCAATAACAATATAATTTGACATTCGCTCAAATCAGTAAAATTCATGTTTTTCGGCTTAAGCAGTACAGTGCTCACGCAATTGACATACAATTTACAAGAAAATCGATTTTAAGTCTAAAACTAAGAAAGTGCAATTTTTTCGGTTATATGAATATGTCAATTCTGCAATAACAATATAATTTGAAATTCGCTCAAATCAGTAAAATTTATGTTTTTCATCTTAAGCGGTACAGTGCTCACGCAATTGGCATACAATTTAGAAGAAAATCGACTTTAAGTCTAAAAATTAAAAAGTGCAATTTTTCGGTTATATGAATATGTCAATTCTGCAATAACAATATAATTTGATTTTCGCTCAAATCAGTAAAATTCATGTTTTTCGGCTTAAGCAGTGCAGTGCTGCCGCAATTGACATACAATTTACAAGGAAATCGACTTTGAGTCTAAAACTAAGAAAGTGCAATTTTTTCGGCTTAAGCAGTACAGTGCTGCCGCAATTGACATACAATTTACAAAAAAATCGACTTTGTGTTTAAAACTAAGAAAGTGCAATTTTTTCGGTTATATGAATATGTCAATTCTGCAATAACAATATAATTTGACATTCGCTCAAATCAGTAAAATTCATGTTTTTCGGCTTAAGCGGTACAGTGCTCACGCAATTGACATACAATTTAGAAGAAAATCGACTTTAAGTCTAAAGCTAAGAAAGTGCAATTATTTCGGTTATATGAATATGTCAATTCTGCAATAACAATATAATTTGACATTCACTCAAATCAGTAAAATTCATGTTTTTCGGCTTAAGCAGTACAGTGCTCACGCAATTGACATACAATTTAGAAGAAAATCGACTTTAAGTCTAAAGCTAAGAAAGTGCAATTATTTCGGTTATATGAATATGTCAATTCTGCAATAACAATATAATTTGAAATTCACTCAAATCAGTAAAATTCATGTTTTTCGGCTTAAGCGGTACAGTGCTCACGCAATTGACATACAATTTACAAGAAAATCGACTTTGAGTCTAAAACTAAGAAAGTGCAATTTATTCGGTTACATGAATATGTCAATTCTGCAATAACAATATAATTTGACATTCGCTCAAATCAGTAAAATTCATGTTTTTCGGCTTAAGCAGTGCAGTGCTGCCGCAATTGACATACAATTTACAAGAAAATCGACTTTGAGTCTAAAACTAAGAAAGTGCAATTTTTTCGGTTACATGAATATGTCAATTCTGCAATGACAATATAATTTGACATTCGCTCAAATCAGTAAAATTCATGTTTTTCGGCTTAAGCAGTACAGTGCTGCCGCAATTGACATACAATTTACAAGAAAATCGACTTTGAGTCTAAAACTAAGAAAGTGCAATTTATTCGGTTACATGAATATGTTAATTCTGCAATAACAATATAATTTGACATTCGCTCAAATCAGTAAAATTCATGTTTTTCGGCTTAAGCAGTGCAGTGCTGCCGCAATTGACATACAATTTACAAGAAAATCGACTTTGAGTCTAAAACTAAGAAAGTGCAATTTATTCGGTTACATGAATATGTTAATTCTGCAATAACAATATAATTTGACATTCGCTCAAATCAGTAAAATTCATGTTTTTCGGCTTAAGCAGTGCAGTGCTGCCGCAATTGACATACAATTTACAAGAAAATCGACTTTAAGTCTAAAGCTAAGAAAGTGCAATTTATTCGGTTACATGAATATGTTAATTCTGCAATAACAATATAATTTGACATTCGCTCAAATCAGTAAAATTCATGTTTTTCGGCTTAAGCAGTACAGTGCTGCCGCAATTGACATACAATTTACAAGAAAATCGACTTTGAGTCTAAAACTAAGAAAGTGCAATTTATTCGGTTACATGAATATGTTAATTCTGCAATAACAATATAATTTGACATTCGCTCAAATCAGTAAAATTCATGTTTTTCGGCTTAAGCAGTGCAGTGCTGCCGCAATTGACATACAATTTACAAGAAAATCGACTTTAAGTCTAAAGCTAAGAAAGTGCAATTATTTCGGTTATATGAATATGCCAATTCTGCAATAACAATATAATTTGACATTCGCTCAAATCAGTAAAATTCATGTTTTTCGGCTTAAGCGGTACAGTGCTCACGCAATTGACATACAATTTAGAAGAAAATCGACTTTAAGTCTAAAGCTAAGAAAGTGCAATTATTTCGGTTATATGAATATGTCAATTCTGCAATAACAATATAATTTGAAATTCACTCAAATCAGTAAAATTCATGTTTTTCGGCTTAAGCAGTACAGTGCTCACGCAATTGACATACAATTTACAAGAAAATCGACTTTAAGTCTAAAACTAAGAAAGTGCAATTTTTTCGGTTATATGAATATGTCAATTCTGCAATAACAATATAATTTGAAATTCGCTCAAATCAGTAAAATTTATGTTTTTCATCTTAAGCGGTACAGTGCTCACGCAATTGACATACAATTTACAAAAAAATCGACTTTAAGTCTAAAGCTAAGAAAGTGCAATTATTTCGGTTATATGAATATGTCAATTCTGCAATAACAATATAATTTGACATTCACTCAAATCAGTAAAATTCATGTTTTTCGGCTTAAGCAGTACAGTGCTCACGCAATTGACATACAATTTACAAGAAAATCGACTTTAAGTCTAAACTAAGAAAGTGCAATTTTTTCGGTTATATGAATATGTCAATTCTGCAATACTAATATAATTTGAAATTCGCTCAAATCAGTAAAATTCATGTTTTTCGGCTTAAGCAATACAGTACTCACGCAATTGACATACAATTTACAAAAAAATCGACTTTGAGTCTAAACTAAGAAATTGCAATTTTTTCGGTTATATGAATACGTCAATTCTGCAATAACAATATAATTTGACATTCGCTCAAATCAGTAAAATTCATGTTTTTCGGCTTAAGCGGTACAGAGCTCACGCAATTGACATACAATTTAGAAGAAAATCGACTTTAAGTCTAGAGCTAAGAAAGTGCAATTATTTCGGTTATATGAATATGTCAATTCTGCAATAACAATATAATTTGACATTCACTCAAATCAGTAAAATTCATGTTTTTCGGCTTAAGCAGTACAGTGCTCACGCAATTGACATACAATTTACAAGAAAATCGACTTTAAGTCTAAACTAAGAAATTGCAATTTTTTCGGTTATATGAATATGTCAATTCTGCAATAACAATATAATTTAATTTTCGCTCAAATCAGTAAAATTCATGTTTTTCGGCTTAAGCAGTACAGTACTCACGCAATTGACATACAATTTACAAGGAAATCGACTTTGAGTCTAAAACTAAGAAAGTGCAATTTTTTCGGCTTAAGCAGTACAGTGCTGCCGCAATTGACATACAATTTACAAGAAAATCGACTTTGAGTCTAAAACTAAGAAAGTGCAATTTATTCGGTTACATGAATATGTTAATTCTGCAATAACAATATAATTTGACATTCGCTCAAATCAGTAAAATTCATGTTTTTCGGCTTAAGCAGTACAGTGCTGCCGCAATTGACATACAATTTACAAGAAAATCGACTTTGAGTCTAAAACTAAGAAAGTGCAATTTATTCGGTTACATGAATATGTTAATTCTGCAATAACAATATAATTTGACATTCGCTCAAATCAGTAAAATTCATGTTTTACGGCTTAAGCAGTGCAGTGCTGCCGCAATTGACATACAATTTACAAGAAAATCGACTTTAAGTCTAAAGCTAAGAAAGTGCAATTATTTCGGTTATATGAATATGTCAATTCTGCAATAACAATATAATTTGACATTCGCTCAAATCAGTAAAATTCATGTTTTTCGGCTTAAGCGGTACAGTGCTCACGCAATTGACATACAATTTAGAAGAAAATCGACTTTAAGTCTAAAGCTAAGAAAGTGCAATTATTTCGGTTATATGAATATGTCAATTCTGCAATAACAATATAATTTGAAATTCACTCAAATCAGTAAAATTCATGTTTTTCGGCTTAAGCAGTACAGTGCTCACGCAATTGACATACAATTTACAAGAAAATCGACTTTAAGTCTAAAACTAAGAAAGTGCAATTTTTTCGGTTATATGAATATGTCAATTCTGCAATAACAATATAATTTGAAATTCGCTCAAATCAGTAAAATTTATGTTTTTCATCTTAAGCGGTACAGTGCTCACGCAATTGACATACAATTTACAAAAAAATCGACTTTAAGTCTAAAGCTAAGAAAGTGCAATTATTTCGGTTATATGAATATGCCAATTCTGCAATAACAATATAATTTGACATTCACTCAAATCAGTAAAATTCTTGTTTTTCGGCTTAAGCAGTACAGTGCTCACGCAATTGACATACAATTTACAAGAAAATCGACTTTAAGTCTAAAACTAAGAAAGTGCAATTTTTTCGGTTATATGAATATGTCAATTCTGCAATAACAATATAATTTGAAATTCGCTCAAATCAGTAAAATTTATGTTTTTCATCTTAAGCGGTACAGTGCTCACGCAATTGGCATACAATTTAGAAGAAAATCGACTTTAAGTCTAAAAATTAAAAAGTGCAATTTTTCGGTTATATGAATATGTCAATTCTGCAATAACAATATAATTTGATTTTCGCTCAAATCAGTAAAATTCATGTTTTTCGGCTTAAGCAGTGCAGTGCTGCCGCAATTGACATACAATTTACAAGGAAATCGACTTTGAGTCTAAAACTAAGAAAGTGCAATTTTTTCGGCTTAAGCAGTACAGTGCTGCCGCAATTGACATACAATTTACAAGAAAATCGACTTTGAGTCTAAAACTAAGAAAGTGCAATTTATTCGGTTACATGAATATGTTAATTCTGCAATAACAATATAATTTGACATTCGCTCAAATCAGTAAAATTCATGTTTTTCGGCTTAAGCAGTGCAGTGCTGCCGCAATTGACATACAATTTACAAGAAAATCGACCTTGAGTCTAAAACTAAGAAAGTGCAATTTTTTCGGTTACATGAATATGTCAATTCTGCAATGACAATATAATTTGACATTCGCTCAAATCAGTAAAATTCATGTTTTTCGGCTTAAGCAGTACAGTGCTCACGCAATTGACATACAATTTACAAAAAAATCGACTTTGTGTTTAAAACTAAGAAAGTGCAATTTTTTCGGTTATATGAATATGTCAATTCTGCAATAACAATATAATTTGACATTCGCTCAAATCAGTAAAATTCATGTTTTTCGGCTTAAGCGGTACAGTGCTCACGCAATTGACATACAATTTAGAAGAAAATCGACTTTAAGTCTAAAGCTAAGAAAGTGCAATTATTTCGGTTATATGAATATGTCAATTCTGCAATAACAATATAATTTGACATTCACTCAAATCAGTAAAATTCATGTTTTTCGGCTTAAGCAGTACAGTGCTCACGCAATTGACATACAATTTCCAAGAAAATCGACTTTAAGTCTAAACTAAGAAAGTGCAATTTTTTCGGTTATATGAATATGTCAATTCTGCAATACTAATATAATTTGAAATTCGCTCAAATCAGTAAAATTTATGTTTTTCATCTTAAGCGGTACAGTGCTCACGCAATTGACATACAATTTAGAAGAAAATCGACTTTAAGTCTAAAACTAAGAAAGTGCAATTTTTTCGGTTATATGAATATGTCAATTCTGCAATAACAATATAATTTGAAATTCGCTCAAATCAGTAAAATTTATGTTTTTCATCTTAAGCGGTACAGTGCTCACGCAATTGACATACAATTTACAAAAAAATCGACTTTAAGTCTAAAGCTAAGAAAGTGCAATTATTTCGGTTATATGAATATGTCAATTCTGCAATAACAATATAATTTGACATTCACTCAAATCAGTAAAATTCATGTTTTTCGGCTTAAGCAGTACAGTGCTCACGCAATTGACATACAATTTACAAGAAAATCGACTTTAAGTCTAAAACTAAGAAAGTGCAATTTTTTCGGTTATATGAATATGTCAATTCTGCAATAACAATATAATTTGAAATTCGCTCAAATCAGTAAAATTTATGTTTTTCATCTTAAGCGGTACAGTGCTCACGCAATTGGCATACAATTTAGAAAAAAATCGACTTTTAGTCTAAAAATTAAAAAGTGCAATTTTTCGGTTATATGAATATGTCAATTCTGCAATAACAATATAATTTGATTTTCGCTCAAATCAGTAAAATTCATGTTTTTCGGCTTAAGCAGTGCAGTGCTGCCGCAATTGACATACAATTTACAAGGAAATCGACTTTGAGTCTAAAACTAAGAAAGTGCAATTTTTTCGGCTTAAGCAGTACAGTGCTGCCGCAATTGACATACAATTTACAAGAAAATCGACTTTGAGTCTAAAACTAAGAAAGTGCAATTTATTCGGTTACATGAATATGTCAATTCTGCAATAACAATATAATTTGACATTCGCTCAAATCAGTAAAATTCATGTTTTTCGGCTTAAGCAGTGCAGTGCTGCCGCAATTGACATACAATTTACAAGAAAATCGACTTTGAGTCTAAAACTAAGAAAGTGCAATTTTTTCGGTTACATGAATATGTCAATTCTGCAATGACAATATAATTTGACATTCGCTCAAATCAGTAAAATTCATGTTTTTCGGCTTAAGCAGTACAGTGCTCACGCAATTGACATACAATTTACAAAAAAATCGACTTTGTGTCTAAAACTAAGAAAGTGCAATTTTTTCGGTTATATGAATATGTCAATTCTGCAATAACAATATAATTTGACATTCGCTCAAATCAGTAAAATTCATGTTTTTCGGCTTAAGCGGTACAGTGCTCACGCAATTGACATACAATTTAGAAGAAAATCGACTTTAAGTCTAAAGCTAAGAAAGTGCAATTATTTCGGTTATATGAATATGTCAATTCTCCAATAACAATATAATTTGACATTCACTCAAATCAGTAAAATTCATGTTTTTCGGCTTAAGCAGTACAGTGCTCACGCAATTGACATACAATTTACAAGAAAATCGACTTTAAGTCTAAACTAAGAAAGTGCAATTTTTTCGGTTATATGAATATGTCAATTCTGCAATACTAATATAATTTGAAATTCGCTCAAATCAGTAAAATTTATGTTTTTCATCTTAAGCGGTACAGTGCTCACGCAATTGACATACAATTTAGAAGAAAATCGACTTTAAGTCTAAAACTAAAAAAGTGCAATAATTTCGGTTATATGAATATGTCAATTCTGCAATAACAATATAATTTGTCATTCGCTCAAATCATTAAGATTCATGTTTTTCGGCATAAGCAGTAGAGTGCTGCCGCAATTCACATACAATTTACAATAAAATCGACTCTGAGTCTAAAACTAAGAAAGTCCAATTTTTTCGGCTTAAGCAGTACAGTGCTCACGCAATTGACATACAATTTACAAGAAAATCGACTTTAAGTCTAAAGCTAAGAAAGTGCAATTATTTCGGTTATATGAATATGTCAATTCTGCAATAACAATATAATTTGATTTTCGCTCAAATCAGTAAAATTCATGTTTTTCGGCTTAAGCAGTACAGTGCTCACGCAATTGACATACAATTTACAAGAAAATCGACTTTAAGTCTAAAACTAAGAAAGTGCAATTTTTTCGGTTATATGAATATGTCAATTCTGCAATAACAATATAATTTGAAATTCGCTCAAATCAGTAAAATTTATGTTTTTCATCTTAAGCGGTACAGTGCTCACGCAATTGACATACAATTTAGAAGAAAATCGACTTTAAGTCTAAAACTAAGAAAGTGCAATTATTTCGGTTATATGAATATGTCAATTCTGCAATAACAATATAATTTGACATTCGCTCAAATCAGTAAAATTCATGTTTTTCGGCATAAGCAGTACAGTGCTGCCGCAATTGACATACAATTTACAAAAAAATCGACTTTGAGTCTAAAACTAAGAAAGTGCAATTTTTTCGGCTTAAGCAGTACAGTGCTCACGCAATTGACATACAATTTACAAGAAAATCGACTTTAAGTCTAAAGCTAAGAAAGTGCAATTATTTCGGTTATATGAATATGTCAATTCTGCAATAACAATATAATTTGACATTCGCTCAAATCAGTAAAATTCATGTTTTTCGGCTTAAGCGGTACAGTGCTCACGCAATTGACATACAATTTAGAAGAAAATCGACTTTAAGTCTAAAGCTAAGAAAGTGCAATTATTTCGGTTATATGAATATGTCAATTCTGCAATAACAATATAATTTGACATTTACTCAAATCAGTAAAATTCATGTTTTTCGGCTTAAGCAGTACAGTGCTCACGCAATTGACATACAATTTACAAGAAAATCGACTTTAAGTCTAAAACTAAGAAAGTGCAATTTTTTCGGTTATATGATTATGTCAATTGTGCAATAACAATATAATTTGAAATTCGCTCAAATCAGTAAAATTTATGTTTTTCATCTTAAGCGGTACAGTGCTCACGCAATTGACATACAATTTACAAAAAAATCGACTTTAAGTCTAAAGCTAAGAAAGTGCAATTATTTCGGTTATATGAATATGTCAATTCTGCAATAACAATATAATTTGAAATTCGCTCAAATCAGTAAAATTTATGTTTTTCATCTTAAGCGGTACAGTGCTCACGCAATTGACATACAATTTAGAAGAAAATCAACTTTAAGTCTAAAACTAAGAAAGTGCAATTTTTCGGTTATATGAATATGTCAATTCTGCAATAACAATATAATTTGATTTTCGCTCAAATCAGTAAAATTCATGTTTTTCGGCTTAAGCAGTACAGTGCTGCCGCAATTGACATACAATTTACAAGAAAATCGACTTTGAGCCTAAAACTAAGAAAGTGCAATTTTTTCGGTTATATGAATATGTCAATTCTGCAATAACAATATAATTTGAAATTCGCTCAAATCAGTAAAATTTATGTTTTTCGGCTTAAGCGGTACAGTGCTCACGCAATTGACATACAATTTAGAAGAAAATCGACTTTAAGTCTAAAGCTAAGAAAGTGCAATTATTTCGGTTATATGAATATGTCAATTCTGCAATAACAATATAATTTGACATTCACTCAAATCAGTAAAATTCATGTTTTTCGGCTTAAGCAATACAGTGCTCACGCAATTGACATACAATTTACAAGAAAATCGACTTTAAGTCTAAAACTAAGAAAGTGCAATTTTTTCGGTTATATGATTATGTCAATTGTGCAATAACAATATAATTTGAAATTCGCTCAAATCAGTAAAATTTATGTTTTTCATCTTAAGCGGTACAGTGCTCACGCAATTGACATACAATTTACAAAAAAATCGACTTTAAGTCTAAAGCTAAGAAAGTGCAATTATTTCGGTTATATGAATATGTCAATTCTGCAATAACAATATAATTTGACATTCACTCAAATCAGTAAAATTCATGTTTTTCGGCTTAAGCAGTACAGTGCTCACGCAATTGACATACAATTTACAAGAAAATCGACTTTAAGTCTAAACTAAGAAAGTGCAATTTTTTCGGTTATATGAATATGTCAATTCTGCAATACTAATATAATTTGAAATTCGCTCAAATCAGTAAAATTTATGTTTTTCATCTTAAGCGGTACAGTGCTGCCGCAATTGACATACAATTTAGAAGAAAATCGACTTTAAGTCTAAAACTAAGAAAGTGCAATTATTTCGGTTATATGAATATGTCAATTCTGCAATAACAATATAATTTGACATTCGCTCAAATCAGTAAAATTCATGTTTTTCGGCATAAGCAGTACAGTGCTGCCGCAATTGACATACAATTTACAAAAAAATCGACTTTGAGTCTAAAACTAAGAAAGTGCAATTTTTTCGGCTTAAGCAGTACAGTGCTCACGCAATTGACATACAATTTACAAGAAAATCGACTTTAAGTCTAAAGCTAAGAAAGTGCAATTATTTCGGTTATATGAATATGTCAATTCTGCAATAACAATATAATTTGACATTCGCTCAAATCAGTAAAATTCATGTTTTTCGGCTTAAGCGGTACAGTGCTCACGCAATTGACATACAATTTAGAAGAAAATCGACTTTAAGTCTAAAACTAAGAAAGTGCAATTATTTCGGTTATATGAATATGTCAATTCTGTAATAACAATATAATGTGACTTTCGCTCAAATCAGTAAAATTCATGTTTTTCGGCATAAGCAGTACAGTGCTGCCGCAATTGACATACAATTTACAAGAAAATCGACTTTGAGCCTAAAACTAAGAAAGTGCAATTTTTTCGGCATAAGCGGTACAGTGCTCACGCAATTGACATACAATTTAGAAGAAAATCGACTTTAAGAATAAAACTAAGAAAGTGCAATTTTTTCGGTTATATGAATATGTCAATTCTGCAATAACAATATAATTTGAAATTCGCTCAAATCAGTAAAATTTATGTTTTTCATCTTAAGCGGTACAGTGCTCACGCAATTGACATACAATTTAGAAGAAAATCGACTTTAAGTCTAAAACTAAGAAAGTGCAATTATTTCGGTTATATGAATATGTCAATTCTGCAATAACAATATAATTTGACATTCGCTCAAATCAGTAAAATTCATGTTTTTCGGCATAAGCAGTACAGTGCTGCCGCAATTGACATACAATTTACAAAAAAATCGACTTTGAGTCTAAAACTAAGAAAGTGCAATTTTTTCGGCTTAAGCAGTACAGTGCTCACGCAATTGACATACAATTTACAAGAAAATCGACTTTAAGTCTAAAGCTAAGAAAGTGCAATTATTTCGGTTATATGAATATGTCAATTCTGCAATAACAATATAATTTGACATTCGCTCAAATCAGTAAAATTCATGTTTTTCGGCTTAAGCGGTACAGTGCTCACGCAATTGACATACAATTTAGAAGAAAATCGACTTTAAGTCTAAAGCTAAGAAAGTGCAATTATTTCGGTTATATGGATATGTCAATTCTGCAATAACAATATAATTTGACATTCACTCAAATCAGTAAAATTCATGTTTTTCGGCTTAAGCAGTACAGTGCTCACGCAATTGACATACAATTTACAAGAAAATCGACTTTAAGTCTAAACTAAGAAAGTGCAATTTTTTCGGTTATATGAATATGTCAATTCTGCAATACTAATATAATTTGAAATTCGCTCAAATCAGTAAAATTTATGTTTGTCATCTTAAGCGGTACAGTGCTCACGCAATTGACATACAATTTAGAAGAAAATCGACTTTAAGTCTAAAACTAAAAAAGTTCAATAATTTCGGTTATATGAATATGTCAATTCTGCAATAACAATATAATTTGTCATTCGCTCAAATCATTAATGTTTATGTTTTTCATCTTAAGCGGTACAGTGCTGCCGCAATTGACATACAATTTAGAAGAAAATCGACTTTAAGTCTAAAACTAAGAAAGTGCAATTATTTCGGTTATATGAATATGTCAATTCTGCAATAACAATATAATTTGACATTCGCTCAAATCAGTAAAATTCATGTTTTTCGGCATAAGCAGTAGAGTGCTGCCGCAATTGACATACAATTTACAAAAAAATCGACTTTGAGTCTAAAACTAAGAAAGTGCAATTTTTTCGGCTTAAGCAGTACAGTGCTCACGCAATTGACATACAATTTACAAGAAAATCGACTTTAAGTCTAAAGCTAAGAAAGTGCAATTATTTCGGTTATATGAATATGTCAATTCTGCAATAACAATATAATTTGACATTCGCTCAAATCAGTAAAATTCATGTTTTTCGGCTTAAGCGGTACAGTGCTCACGCAATTGACATACAATTTACAAAAAAATCGACTTTGAGTCTAAAACTAAGAAAGTGCAATTTTTTCGGCTTAAGCAGTACAGTGCTCACGCAATTGACATACAATTTACAAGAAAATCGACTTTAAGTCTAAAGCTAAGAAAGTGCAATTATTTCGGTTATATGAATATGTCAATTCTGCAATAACAATATAATTTGACATTCGCTCAAATCAGTAAAATTCATGTTTTTCGGCTTAAGCGGTACAGTGCTCACGCAATTGACATACAATTTAGAAGAAAATCGACTTTAAGTCTAAAGCTAAGAAAGTGCAATTATTTCGGTTATATGAATATGTCAATTCTGCAATAACAATATAATTTGACATTTACTCAAATCAGTAAAATTCATGTTTTTCGGCTTAAGCAGTACAGTGCTCACGCAATTGACATACAATTTACAAGAAAATCGACTTTAAGTCTAAAACTAAGAAAGTGCAATTTTTTCGGTTATATGATTATGTCAATTGTGCAATAACAATATAATTTGAAATTCGCTCAAATCAGTAAAATTTATGTTTTTCATCTTAAGCGGTACAGTGCTCACGCAATTGACATACAATTTACAAAAAAATCGACTTTAAGTCTAAAGCTAAGAAAGTGCAATTATTTCGGTTATATGAATATGTCAATTCTGCAATAACAATATAATTTGAAATTCGCTCAAATCAGTAAAATTTATGTTTTTCATCTTAAGCGGTACAGTGCTCACGCAATTGACATACAATTTAGAAGAAAATCAACTTTAAGTCTAAAACTAAGAAAGTGCAAATTCGCTCAAATCAGTAAAATTTATGTTTTTCATCTTAAGCGGTACAGTGCTCACGCAATTGACATACAATTTAGAAGAAAATCAACTTTAAGTCTAAAACTAAGAAAGTGCAATTTTTCGGTTATATGAATATGTCAATTCTGCAATAACAATATAATTTGATTTTCGCTCAAATCAGTAAAATTCATGTTTTTCGGCTTAAGCAGTACAGTGCTGCCGCAATTGACATACAATTTACAAGAAAATCGACTTTGAGCCTAAAACTAAGAAAGTGCAATTTTTTCGGTTATATGAATATGTCAATTCTGCAATAACAATATAATTTGAAATTCGCTCAAATCAGTAAAATTTATGTTTTTCGGCTTAAGCGGTACAGTGCTCACGCAATTGACATACAATTTAGAAGAAAATCGACTTTAAGTCTAAAGCTAAGAAAGTGCAATTATTTCGGTTATATGAATATGTCAATTCTGCAATAACAATATAATTTGACATTCACTCAAATCAGTAAAATTCATGTTTTTCGGCTTAAGCAGTACAGTGCTCACGCAATTGACATACAATTTACAAGAAAATCGACTTTAAGTCTAAAACTAAGAAAGTGCAATTTTTTCGGTTATATGATTATGTCAATTGTGCAATAACAATATAATTTGAAATTCGCTCAAATCAGTAAAATTTATGTTTTTCATCTTAAGCGGTACAGTGCTCACGCAATTGACATACAATTTACAAAAAAATCGACTTTAAGTCTAAAGCTAAGAAAGTGCAATTATTTCGGTTATATGAATATGTCAATTCTGCAATAACAATATAATTTGACATTCACTCAAATCAGTAAAATTCATGTTTTTCGGCTTAAGCAGTACAGTGCTCACGCAATTGACATACAATTTACAAGAAAATCGACTTTAAGTCTAAACTAAGAAAGTGCAATTTTTTCGGTTATATGAATATGTCAATTCTGCAATACTAATATAATTTGAAATTCGCTCAAATCAGTAAAATTTATGTTTTTCATCTTAAGCGGTACAGTGCTGCCGCAATTGACATACAATTTAGAAGAAAATCGACTTTAAGTCTAAAACTAAGAAAGTGCAATTATTTCGGTTATATGAATATGTCAATTCTGCAATAACAATATAATTTGACATTCGCTCAAATCAGTAAAATTCATGTTTTTCGGCATAAGCAGTACAGTGCTGCCGCAATTGACATACAATTTACAAAAAAATCGACTTTGAGTCTAAAACTAAGAAAGTGCAATTTTTTCGGCTTAAGCAGTACAGTGCTCACGCAATTGACATACAATTTACAAGAAAATCGACTTTAAGTCTAAAGCTAAGAAAGTGCAATTATTTCGGTTATATGAATATGTCAATTCTGCAATAACAATATAATTTGACATTCGCTCAAATCAGTAAAATTCATGTTTTTCGGCTTAAGCGGTACAGTGCTCACGCAATTGACATACAATTTAGAAGAAAATCGACTTTAAGTCTAAAACTAAGAAAGTGCAATTATTTCGGTTATATGAATATGTCAATTTTGTAATAACAATATAATGTGACTTTCGCTCAAATCAGTAAAATTCATGTTTTTCGGCATAAGCAGTACAGTGCTGCCGCAATTGACATACAATTTACAAGAAAATCGACTTTGAGCCTAAAACTAAGAAAGTGCAATTTTTTCGGCATAAGCGGTACAGTGCTCACGCAATTGGCATACAATTTAGAAGAAAATCGACTTTAAGAATAAAACTAAGAAAGTGCAATTTTTTCGGTTATATGAATATGTCAATTCTGCAATAACAATATAATTTGAAATTCGCTCAAATCAGTAAAATTTATGTTTTTCATCTTAAGCGGTACAGTGCTCACGCAATTGACATACAATTTAGAAGAAAATCGACTTTAAGTCTAAAACTAAGAAAGTGCAATTATTTCGGTTATATGAATATGTCAATTCTGCAATAACAATATAATTTGACATTCGCTCAAATCAGTAAAATTCATGTTTTTCGGCATAAGCAGTACAGTGCTGCCGCAATTGACATACAATTTACAAAAAAATCGACTTTGAGTCTAAAACTAAGAAAGTGCAATTTTTTCGGCTTAAGCAGTACAGTGCTCACGCAATTGACATACAATTTACAAGAGAATCGACTTTAAGTCTAAAGCTAAGAAAGTGCAATTATTTCGGTTATATGAATATGTCAATTCTGCAATAACAATATAATTTGACATTCGCTCAAATCAGTAAAATTCATGTTTTTCGGCTTAAGCGGTACAGTGCTCACGCAATTGACATACAATTTAGAAGAAAATCGACTTTAAGTCTAAAGCTAAGAAAGTGCAATTATTTCGGTTATATGAATATGTCAATTCTGCAATAACAATATAATTTGACATTCACTCAAATCAGTAAAATTCATGTTTTTCGGCTTAAGCAGTACAGTGCTCACGCAATTGACATACAATTTACAAGAAAATCGACTTTAAGTCTAAACTAAGAAAGTGCAATTTTTTCGGTTATATGAATATGTCAATTCTGCAATACTAATATAATTTGAAATTCGCTCAAATCAGTAAAATTTATGTTTGTCATCTTAAGCGGTACAGTGCTCACGCAATTGACATACAATTTAGAAGAAAATCGACTTTAAGTCTAAAACTAAAAAAGTTCAATAATTTCGGTTATATGAATATGTCAATTCTGCAATAACAATATAATTTGTCATTCGCTCAAATCATTAAAATTCATGTTTTTCGGCATAAGCAGTAGAGTGCTGCCGCAATTGACATACAATTTACAATAAAATCGACTTTGAGTCTAAAACTAAGAAAGTCCAATTTTTTCGGCTTAAGCAGTACAGTGCTCACGCAATTGACATACAATTTACAAGAAAATCGACTTTAAGTCTAAAGCTAAGAAAGTGCAATTATTTCGGTTATATGAATATGTCAATTCTGCAATAACAATATAATTTGATTTTCGCTCAAATCAGTAAAATTCATGTTTTTCGGCTTAAGCAGTACAGTGCTCACGCAATTGACATACAATTTACAAGAAAATCGACTTTAAGTCTAAAACTAAGAAAGTGCAATTTTTTCGGTTATATGAATATGTCAATTCTGCAATAACAATATAATTTGAAATTCGCTCAAATCAGTAAAATTTAAGTTTTTCATCTTAAGCGGTACAGTGCTCACGCAATTGACATACAATTTAGAAGAAAATCGACTTTAAGTCTAAAACTAAGAAAGTGCAATTATTTCGGTTATATGAATATGTCAATTCTGCAATAACAATATAATTTGACATTCGCTAAAATCAGTAAAATTCATGTTTTTCGGCATAAGCAGTACAGTGCTGCCGCAATTGACATACAATTTACAAAAAAATCGACTTTGAGTCTAAAACTAAGAAAGTGCAATTTTTTCGGCTTAAGCAGTACAGTGCTCACGCAATTGACATACAATTTACAAGAAAATCGACTTTAAGTCTAAAGCTAAGAAAGTGCAATTATTTCGGTTATATGAATATGTCAATTCTGCAATAACAATATAATTTGACATTCGCTCAAATCTGTAAAATTCATGTTTTTCGGCTTAAGCGGTACAGTGCTCACGCAATTGACATACAATTTAGAAGAAAATCGACTTTAAGTCTAAAGCTAAGAAAGTGCAATTATTTCGGTTATATGAATATGTCAATTCTGCAATAACAATATAATTTGACATTCACTCAAATCAGTAAAATTCATGTTTTTCGGCTTAAGCAGTACAGTGCTCACGCAATTGACATACAATTTACAAGAAAATCGACTTTAAGTCTAAAACTAAGAAAGTGCAATTTTTTCGGTTATATGATTATGTCAATTGTGCAATAACAATATAATTTGAAATTCGCTCAAATCAGTAAAATTTATGTTTTTCATCTTAAGCGGTACAGTGCTCACGCAATTGACATACAATTTACAAAAAAATCGACTTTAAGTCTAAAGCTAAGAAAGTGCAATTATTTCGGTTATATGAATATGTCAATTCTGCAATAACAATATAATTTTAAATTCGCTCAAATCAGTAAAATTTATGTTTTTCATCTTAAGCGGTACAGTGCTCACGCAATTGACATACAATTTAGAAGAAAATCGACTTTAAGTCTAAAACTAAGAAAGTGCAATTATTTCGGTTATATGAATATGTCAATTCTGCAATAACAATATAATTTGACATTCGCTCAAATCAGTAAAATTCATGTTTTTCGGCATAAGCAGTACAGTGCTGCCGCAATTGACATACAATTTACAAAAAAATCGACTTTGAGTCTAAAATTAAGAAAGTGCAATTTTTTCGGCTTAAGCAGTACAGTGCTCACGCAATTGACATACAATTTACAAGAAAATCGACTTTAAGTCTAAAGCTAAGAAAGTGCAATTATTTCGGTTATATGAATATGTCAATTCTGCAATAACAATATAATTTGACATTCACTCAAATCAGTAAAATTCATGTTTTTCGGCTTAAGCAGTACAGTGCTCACGCAATTGACATACAATTTACAAGAAAATCGACTTTAAGTCTAAAACTAAGAAAGTGCAATTTTTTCGGTTATATGAATATGTCAATTCTGCAATAACAATATAATTTGAAATTCGCTCAAATCAGTAAAATTTATGTTTTTCATCTTAAGCGGTACAGTGCAAACGCAATTGACATACAATTTAGAAGAAAATCGACTTTAAGTCTAAAACTAAGAAAGTGCAATTATTTCGGTTATATGAATATGTCAATTCTGCAATAACAATATAATTTGACATTCGCTCAAATCAGTAAAATTCATGTTTTTCGGCATAAGCAGTACAGTGCTGCCGCAATTGACATACAATTTACAAAAAAATCGACTTTGAGTCTAAAACTAAGAAAGTGCAATTTTTTCGGCTTAAGCAGTACAGTGCTCACGCAATTGACATACAATTTACAAGAAAATCGACTTTAAGTCTAAAGCTAAGAAAGTGAAATTATTTCGGTTATATGAATATGTCAATTCTGCAATAACAATATAATTTGAAATTCGCTCAAATCAGTAAAATTTATGTTTTTCATCTTAAGCGGTACAGTGCTCACGCAATTGACATACAATTTAGAAGAAAATCGACTTTAAGTCTAAAACTAAGAAAGTGCAATTATTTCGGGTATATGAATATGTCAATTCTGCAATAACAATATAATTTGACATTCGCTCAAATCAGTAAAATTTATGTTTTTCATCTTAAGCGGTACAGTGCTCACGCAATTGACATACAATTTAGAAGAAAATCGACTTTAAGTCTAAAACTAAGAAAGTGCAATTTTTTCGGTTATATGAATATGTCAATTCTGCAATAACAATATAATTTGAAATTCGCTCAAATCAGTAAAATTTATGTTTTTTATCTTAAGCGGTACAGTGCTCACGCAATTGACATACAATTTAGAAGAAAATCGACTTTAAGTCTAAAACTAAGAAAGTGCAATTATTTCGGTTATATGAATATGTCAATTCTGCAATAACAATATAATTTGACATTCGCTCAAATCAGTAAAATTCATGTTTTTCGGCATAAGCAGTACAGTGCTGCCGCAATTGACATACAATTTACAAAAAAATCGACTTTGAGTCTAAAACTAAGAAAGTGCAATTTTTTCGGCTTAAGCAGTACAGTGCTCACGCAATTGACATACAATTTACAAGAAAATCGACTTTAAGTCTAAAACTAAGAAAGTGCAATTTTTTCGGTTATATGAATATGTCAATTCTGCAATAACAATATAATTTGAAATTCGCTCAAATCAGTAAAATTTATGTTTTTCATCTTAAGCGGTACAGTGCTCACGCAATTGACATACAATTTAGAAGAAAATCGACTTTAAGTCTAAAACTAAGAAAGTGCAATTATTTCGGTTATATGAATATGTCAATTCTGCAATAACAATATAATTTGACATTCGCTCAAATCAGTAAAATTCATGTTTTTCGGCATAAGCAGTACAGTGCTGCCGCAATTGACATACAATTTACAAGAAAATCGACTTTAAGTCTAAATCTAAGAAAGTGCAATTATTTCGGTTATATGAATATGTCAATTCTGCAATAACAATATAATTTGACATTCGCTCAAATCAGTAAAACTCATGTTTTTCGGCTTAAGCGGTACAGTGCTCACGCAATTGACATACAATTTAGAAGAAAATCGACTTAAGTCTAAAGCTAAGAAAGTGCAATTATTTTGGTTATATGAATATGTCAATTCTGCAATAACAATATAATTTGACATTCACTCAAATCAGTAAAATTCATGTTTTTCGGCTTAAGCAGTACAGTGCTCACGCAATTGACATACAATTTACAAGAAATCGACTTTAAGTCTAAAACTAAGAAAGTGCAATTTTTTCGGCTTAAGCAGTACAGTGCTCACGCAATTGACATACAATTTACAAGAAAATCGACTTTAAGTCTAAAGCTAAGAAAGTGCAATTATTTCGGTTATATGAATATGTCAATTCTGCAATAACAATATAATTTGAAATTCGCTCAAATCAGTAAAATTTATGTTTTTCATCTTAAGCGGTACAGTGCTCACGCAATTGACATACAATTTAGAAGAAAATCGACTTTAAGTCTAAAACTAAGAAAGTGCAATTATTTCGGGTATATGAATATGTCAATTCTGCAATAACAATATAATTTGACATTCGCTCAAATCAGTAAAATTTATGTTTTTCATCTTAAGCGGTACAGTGCTCACGCAATTGACATACAATTTAGAAGAAAATCGACTTTAGGTCTAAAACTAAGAAAGTGCAATTATTTTGGTTATATGAATATGTCAATTCTGCAATAACAATATAATTTGACATTCGCTCAAATCAGTAAAATTCATGTTTTTCGGCATAAGCAGTACAGTGCTGCCGCAATTGACATACAATTTACAAAAAAATCGACTTTGAGTCTAAAACTAAGAAAGTGCAATTTTTTCGGCTTAAGCAGTACAGTGCTCACGCAATTGACATACAATTTACAAGAAAATCGACTTTAAGTCTAAAGCTAAGAAAGTGCAATTATTTCGGTTATATGAATATGTCAATTCTGCAATAACAATATAATTTGAAATTCGCTCAAATCAGTAAAATTTATGTTTTTCATCTTAAGCGGTACAGTGCTCACGCAATTGACATACAATTTAGAAGAAAATCGACTTTAAGTCTAAAACTAAGAAAGTGCAATTATTTCGGGTATATGAATATGTCAATTCTGCAATAACAATATAATTTGACATTCGCTCAAATCAGTAAAATTTATGTTTTTCATCTTAAGCGGTACAGTGCTCACGCAATTGACATACAATTTAGAAGAAAATCGACTTTAAGTCTAAAACTAAGAAAGTGCAATTATTTCGGTTATATGAATATGTCAATTCTGCAATAACAATATAATTTGACATTCGCTCAAATCAGTAAAATTCATGTTTTTCGGCATAAGCAGTACAGTGCTCACGCAATTGACATACAATTTACAAGAAAATCGACTTTAAGTCTAAAACTAAGAAAGTGCAATTTTTTCGGTTATATGAATATGTCAATTCTGCAATAACAATATAATTTGAAATTCGCTCAAATCAGTAAAATTTATGTTTTTTATCTTAAGCGGTACAGTGCTCACGCAATTGACATACAATTTAGAAGAAAATCGACTTTAAGCCTAAAACTAAGAAAGTGCAATTATTTCGGTTATATGAATATGTCAATTCTGCAATAACAATATAATTTGACATTCGCTCAAATCAGTAAAGTTCATGTTTTTCGGCATAAGCAGTACAGTGCTGCCGCAATTGACATACAATTTACAAAAAAATCGACTTTGAGTCTAAAACTAAGAAAGTGCAATTTTTTCGGCTTAAGCAGTACAGTGCTCACGCAATTGACATACAATTTACAAGAAAATCGACTTTAAGTCTAAAACTAAGAAAGTGCAATTTTTTCGGTTATATGAATATGTCAATTCTGCAATAACAATATAATTTGAAATTCGCTCAAATCAGTAAAATTTATGTTTTTCATCTTAAGCGGTACAGTGCTCACGCAATTGACATACAATTTAGAAGAAAATCGACTTTAAGTCTAAAACTAAGAAAGTGCAATTATTTCGGTTATATGAATATGTCAATTCTGCAATAACAATATAATTTGACATTCGCTCAAATCAGTAAAATTCATGTTTTTCGGCATAAGCAGTACAGTGCTGCCGCAATTGACATACAATTTACAAGAAAATCGACTTTAAGTCTAAATCTAAGAAAGTGCAATTATTTCGGTTATATGAATATGTCAATTCTGCAATAACAATATAATTTGACATTCGCTCAAATCAGTAATATTCATGTTTTTCGGCTTAAGCGGTACAGTGCTCACGCAATTGACATACAATTTAGAAGAAAATCGACTTAAGTCTAAAGCTAAGAAAGTGCAATTATTTTGGTTATATGAATATGTCAATTCTGCAATAACAATATAATTTGACATTCACTCAAATCAGTAAAATTCATGTTTTTGGGGCTTAAGCAGTACAGTGCTCACGCAATTGACATACAATTTACAAGAAAATCGACTTTAAGTCTAAAACTAAGAAAGTGCAATTTTTTCGGCTTAAGCAGTACAGTGCTCACGCAATTGACATACAATTTAGAAGAAAATCGACTTTAAGTCTAAAGCTAAGAAAGTGCAATTATTTCGGTTATATGAATATGTCAATTCTGCAATAACAATATAATTTGAAATTCGCTCAAATCAGTAAAATTTATGTTTTTCATCTTAAGCGGTACAGTGCTCACGCAATTGACATACAATTTAGAAGAAAATCGACTTTAAGTCTAAAACTAAGAAAGTGCAATTATTTCGGGTATATGAATATGTCAATTCTGCAATAACAATATAATTTGACATTCGCTCAAATCAGTAAAATTTATGTTTTTCATCTTAAGCGGTACAGTGCTCACGCAATTGACATACAATTTAGAAGAAAATCGACTTTAAGTCTAAAACTAAGAAAGTGCAATTATTTTGGTTATATGAATATGTCAATTCTGCAATAACAATATAATTTGACATTCACTCAAATCAGTAAAATTCATGTTTTTCGGCTTAAGCAGTACAGTGCTCACGCAATTGACATACAATTTACAAGAAAATCGACTTTAAGTCTAAAACTAAGAAAGTGCAATTTTTTCGGCTTAAGCAGTACAGTGCTCACGCAATTGACATACAATTTACAAGAAAATCGACTTTAAGTCTAAAGCTAAGAAAGTGCAATTATTTCGGTTATATGAATATGTCAATTCTGCAATAACAATATAATTTGAAATTCGCTCAAATCAGTAAAATTTATGTTTTTCATCTTAAGCGGTACAGTGCTCACGCAATTGACATACAATTTAGAAGAAAATCGACTTTAAGTCTAAAACTAAGAAAGTGCAATTATTTCGGGTATATGAATATGTCAATTCTGCAATAACAATATAATTTGACATTTGCTCAAATCAGTAAAATTTATGTTTTTCATCTTAAGCGGTACAGTGCTCACGCAATTGACATACAATTTAGAAGAAAATCGACTTTAAGTCTAAAACTAAGAAAGTGCAATTATTTCGGTTATATGAATATGTCAATTCTGCAATAACAATATAATTTGACATTCGCTCAAATCAGTAAAATTCATGTTTTTCGGCATAAGCAGTACAGTGCTGCCGCAATTGACATACAATTTACAAAAAAATCGACTTTGAGTCTAAAACTAAGAAAGTGCAATTTTTTCGGCTTAAGCAGTACAGTGCTCACGCAATTGACATACAATTTACAAGAAAATCGACTTTAAGTCTAAAGCTAAGAAAGTGCAATTTTTTCGGTTATATGAATATGTCAATTCTGCAATAACAATATAATTTGAAATTCGCTCAAATCAGTAAAATTTATGTTTTTTATCTTAAGCGGTACAGTGCTCACGCAATTGACATACAATTTAGAAGAAAATCGACTTTAAGTCTAAAACTAAGAAAGTGCAATTATTTCGGTTATATGAATATGTCAATTCTGCAATAACAATATAATTTGACATTCGCTCAAATCAGTAAAATTCATGTTTTTCGGCAAAAGCAGTACAGTGCTGCCGCAATTGACATACAATTTACAAAAAAATCGACTTTGAGTCTAAAACTAAGAAAGTGCAATTTTTTCGGCTTAAGCAGTACAGTGCTCACGCAATTGACATACAATTTACAAGAAAATCGACTTTAAGTCTAAAACTAAGAAAGTGCAATTTTTTCGGTTATATGAATATGTCAATTCTGCAATAACAATATAATTTGAAATTCGCTCAAATCAGTAAAATTTATGTTTTTCATCTTAAGCGGTACAGTGCTCACGCAATTGACATACAATTTAGAAGAAAATCGACTTTAAGTCTAAAACTAAGAAAGTGCAATTATTTCGGTTATATGAATATGTCAATTCTGCAATAACAATATAATTTGAAATTCGCTCAAATCAGTAAAATTCATGTTTTTCGGCATAAGCAGTACAGTGCTGCCGCAATTGACATACAATTTACAAGAAAATCGACTTTAAGTCTAAATCTAAGAAAGTGCAATTATTTCGGTTATATGAATATGTCAATTCTGCAATAACAATATAATTTGACATTCGCTCAAATCAGTAAAATTCATGTTTTTCGGCTTAAGCGGTACAGTGCTCACGCAATTGACATACAATTTAGAAGAAAATCGACTTAAGTCTAAAGCTAAGAAAGTGCAATTATTTCGGTTATATGAATATGTCAATTCTGCAATAACAATATAATTTGACATTCACTCAAATCAGTAAAATTCATGTTTTTCGGCTTAAGCAGTACAGTGCTCACGCAATTGACATACAATTTACAAGAAAATCGACTTTAAGTCTAAAACTAAGAAAGTGCAATTTTTTCGGTTATATGAATATGTCAATTCTGCAATAACAATATAATTTGAAATTCGCTCAAATCAGTAAAATTTATGTTTTTCATCTTAAGCGGTACAGTGCTCACGCAATTGACATACAATTTACAAAAAAATCGACTTTGAGTCTAAAACCAAGAAATTGCAATTTTTTCGGTTATATGAATATGTCAATTCTGCAATAACAATATAATTTGATTTTCGCTCAAATCAGTAAAATTCATATTTTTCGGCTTAAGCAGTACAGTGCTCACGCAATTGACATACAATTTACAAAAAAATCGACTTTGAGTGTAAAACTAAGAAAGTGCAATTTTTTTGGCTTAAGCAGTACAGTGCTCACGCAATTGACATACAATTTACAAGAAAATCGACTTTAAGTCTAAAGCTAAGAAAGTGCAATTATTTCGGTTATATGAATATGTCAATTCTGCAATAACAATATAATTTGATTTTCGCTCAAATCAGTAAAATTCATGTTTTTCGGCTTAAGCAGTGCAGTGCTGCCGCAATTGACATACAATTTACAAGAAAATCGACTTTGAGTCTAAAACCAAGAAAGTGCAATTTTTTCGGTTACATGAATATGTCAATTCTGCAATAACAATATAATTTGACATTCGCTCAAATCAGTAAAATTCATGTTTTTCGGCTTAAGCAATACAGTGCTGCCGCAATTGACATACAATTTACAAAAAAATCGACTTTGAGTCTAAAACCAAGAAAGTGGAATTTTTTCGGTTATATGAATATGTCAATTCTGCAATAACAATATAATTTGACATTCGCTCAAATCAGTAAAATTCATGTTTTTCGGCTTAAGCGGTACAGTGCTCACGCAATTGACATACAATGTAGAAGAAAATCGACTTTAAGTCTAAAGCTAAGAAAGTGCAATTATTTCGGTTATATGAATATGTCAATTCTGCAATAACAATATAATTTGAAATTCGCTCAAATCAGTAAAATTTATGTTTTTCATCTTAAGCGGTACAGTGCTCACGCAATTGACATACGATTTAGAAGAAAATCGACTTTAAGTCTAAAACTAAGAAAGTGCAATTATTTCGGTTATATGAATATGTCAATTCTGCAATAACAATATAATTTGAAATTCGCTCAAATCAGTAAAATTTATGTTTTTCATCTTAAGCGGTACAGTGCTCACGCAATTGACATACGATTTAGAAGAAAATCGACTTTAAGTCTAAAACTAAGAAAGTGCAATTATTTCGGTTATATGAATATGTCAATTCTGCAATAACAATATAATTTGAAATTCGCTCAAATCAGTAAAATTCATGTTTTTCGGCTTAAGCGGTACAGTGCTCACGCAATTGACATACAATTTAGAAGAAAATCGACTTTAAGTCTAAAACTAAGAAAGTGCAATTTTTTCGGTTATATGAATATGTCAATTCTGCAATAACAATATAATTTGAAATTCGCTCAAATCAGTAAAATTTATGTTTTTCATCTTAAGCGGTACAGTGCTCACGCAATTGACATACGATTTAGAAGAAAATCGACTTTAAGTCTAAAACTAAGAAAGTGCAATTATTTCGGTTATATGAATATGTCAATTCTGCAATAACAATATAATTTGACATTCGCTCAAATCAGTAAAATTCATGTTTTTCGGCATAAGCAGTACAGTGCTGCCGCAATTGACATACAATTAACAAGAAAATCGACTTTAAGTCTAAAACTAAGAAAGTCCAATTATTTTGGTTATATGAATATGTCAATTCTGCAATAACAATATAATTTGATTTTCGCTCAAATCAGTAAAATTCATGTTTTTCGGCTTAAGCAGTACAGTGCTGCCGCAATTGAGATACAATTTACAAGAAAATCGACTTTGAGTCTAAAACTAAGAAAGTGCAATTTTTTCGGCTTAAGCAGTACAGTGCTCACGCAATTGACATACAATTTACAAAAAAATCGACTTTGAGTCTAAAACTAAGAAATTGCAATTTTTTCGGTTATATTAATTTGTTAATCCTGCAATAACAATATAATTTGATTTTCGCTCAAATCAGTAAAATTCATGTTTTTCGGCTTAAGCAGTACAGTGCTCACGCAATTGACATACAATTTACAAGAAAATCGACTTTAAGTCTAAAGCTAAGAAAGTGCAATTATTTCGGTTATATGAATATGTCAATTCTGTAATAACAATATAATTTGACATTCGCTCAAATCAGTAAAATTCATGTTTTTTGGCTTAAGCAGTACAGTGCTCACGCAATTGACATACAATTTACAAAAAAACGACTTTGAGTCTAAAACTAAGAAATTGCAATTTTTTCGGTTATATGAATATGTCAATTCTGCAATAACAATATAATTTGATTTTCGCTCAAATCAGTAAAATTCATGTTTTTCGGCTTAAGCGGTACAGTGCTCACGCAATTGACATACAATTTAGAAGAAAATCGACTTTAAGTCTAAAGCTAAGAAAGTGCAATTATTTCGGTTATATGAATATGTCAATTCTGCAATAACAATATAATTTGATTTTCGCTCAAATCAGTAAAATTCATGTTTTTCGGCTTAAGCAGTGCAGTGCTGCCGCAATTGACATACAATTTACAAGAAAATCGACTTTGAGTCTAAAACTAAGAAAGTGCAATTTTTTCGGTTACAAGAATATGTCAATTCTGCAATAACAATATAATTTGACATTCACTCAAATCAGTAAAATTCATGTTTTTCGGCTTAAGCGGTACAGTGCTCACGCAATTGACATACAATTTAGAAGAAAATCGACTTAAGTCTAAAGCTAAGAAAGTGCAATTATTTCGGTTATATGAATATGTCAATTCTGCAATAACAATATAATTTGACATTCACTCAAATCCGTAAAATTCATGTTTTTCGGCTTAAGCAGTACAGTGCTCACGCAATTGACATACAATTTACAAGAAAATCGACTTTAAGTCTAAAACTAAGAAAGTGCAATTTTTTCGGTTATATGAATATGTCAATTCTGCAATAACAATATAATTTGACATTCGCTCAAATCAGTAAAATTCATGTTTTTCGGCTTAAGCAGTACAGTGCTGCCGCAATTGACATACAATTTACAAAAAAATCGACTTTGAGTCTAAAACCAAGAAAGTGCAATTTTTTCGGTTATATGAATATGTCAATTCTGCAATAACAATATAATTTGACATTCGCTCAAATCAGTAAAATTCATGTTTTTCGGCTTAAGCAGTACAGTGCTCACGCAATTGACATACAATTTACAAAAAAATCGACTTTGAGTCTAAAACCAAGAAATTGCAATTTTTTCGGTTATATGAATATGTCAATTCTGCAATAACAATATAATTTGATTTTCGCTCAAATCAGTAAAATTCATGTTTTTCGGCTTAAGCAGTACAGTGCTCACGCAATTGACATACAATTTACAAGAAAATCGACTTTAAGTCTAAAACTAAGAAAGTGCAATTTTTTCGGTTATATGAATATGTCAATTCTGCAATAACAATATAATTTGAAATTCGCTCAAATCAGTAAAATTTATGTTTTTCATCTTAAGCGGTACAGAGCTCACGCAATTGACATACAATTTAGAAGAAAATCGACTTTAAGTCTAAAACTAAGAAAGTGCAATTATTTCGGTTATATGAATATGTCAATTCTGCAATAACAATATAATTTGACATTCGCTCAAATCAGTAAAATTCATGTTTTTCGGCATAAGCAGTACAGTGCTGCCGCAATTGACATACAATTAACAAGAAAATCGACTTTAAGTCTAAAACTAAGAAAGTCCAATTATTTTGGTTATATGAATATGTCAAATCTGCAATAACAATATAATTTGATTTTCGCTCAAATCAGTAAAATTCATGTTTTTCGGCTTAAGCAGTACAGTGCTCACGCAATTGACATACAATTTAGAAGAAAATCGACTTAAGTCTAAAGCTAAGAAAGTGCAATTATTTCGGTTATATGAATATGTCAATTCTGCAATAACAATATAATTTGACATTCACTCAAATCAGTAAAATTCATGTTTTTCGGCTTAAGCAGTACAGTGCTCACGCAATTGACATACAATTTACAAGAAAATCGACTTTAAGTCTAAAACTAAGAAAGTGCAATTTTTTCGGTTATATGAATATGTCAATTCTGCAATAACAATATAATTTGAAATTCGCTCAAATCAGTAAAATTTATGTTTTTCATCTTAAGCGGTACAGTGCTCACGCAATTGACATACAATTTAGAAGAAAATCGACTTTAAGTCTAAAACTAAGAAAGTGCAATTATTTCGGTTATATGAATATGTCAATTCTGCAATAACAATATAATTTGACATTCGCTCAAATCAGTAAAATTCATGTTTTTCGGCATAAGCAGTACAGTGCTGCCGCAATTGACATACAATTAACAAGAAAATCGACTTTAAGTCTAAAACTAAGAAAGTCCAATTCTTTTGGTTATATGAATATGTCAATTCTGCAATAACAATATAATTTGAAATTCGCTCAAATCAGTAAAATTAATGTTTTTCGGCTTAAGCGGTACAGTGCTCACGCAATTGACATACAATTTAGAAGAAAATCGACTTTAAGTCTAAAGCTAAGAAAGTGCAATTATTTCGGTTATATGAATATGTCAATTCTGCAATAACAATATAATTTGATTTTCGCTCAAATCAGTAAAATTCATGTTTTTCGGCATAAGCAGTACAGTGCTGCCGCAATTGACATACAATTTACAAGAAAATCGACTTTAAGTCTAAATCTAAGAAAGTGCAATTATTTCGGTTATATGAATATGTCAATTCTGCAATAACAATATAATTTGACATTCGCTCAAATCAGTAAAATTCATGTTTTTCGGCTTAAGCGGTACAGTGCTCACGCAATTGACATACAATTTAGAAGAAAATCGACTTAAGTCTAAAGCTAAGAAAGTGCAATTATTTCGGTTATATGAATATGTCAATTCTGCAATAACAATATAATTTGACATTCACTCAAATCAGTAAAATTCATGTTTTTCGGCTTAAGCAGTACAGTGCTCACGCAATTGACATACAATTTACAAGAAAATCGACTTTAAGTCTAAAACTAAGAAAGTGCAATTTTTTCGGTTATATGAATATGTCAATTCTGCAATAACAATATAATTTGAAATTCGCTCAAATCAGTGAAATTTATGTTTTTCATCTTAAGCGGTACAGTGCTCACGCAATTGACATACAATTTACAAAAAAATCGACTTTGAGTCTAAAACCAAGAAATTGCAATTTTTTCGGTTATATGAATATGTCAATTCTGCAATAACAATATAATTTGATTTTCGCTCAAATCAGTAAAATTCATGTTTTTCGGCTTAAGCAGTACAGTGCTCACGCAATTGACATACAATTTACAAAAAAATCGACTTTGAGTCTAAAACTAAGAAAGTGCAATTTTTTTGGCTTAAGCAGTACAGTGGTCACGCAATTGACATACAATGTAGAAGAAAATCGACTTTAAGTCTAAAGCTAAGAAAGTGCAATTATTTCGGTTATATGAATATGTCAATTCTGCAATAACAATATAATTTGATTTTCGCTCAAATCAGTAAAATTCATGTTTTTCGGCTTAAGCAGTGCAGTGCTGCCGCAATTGACATACAATTTACAAGAAAATCGACTTTGAGTCTAAAACTAAGAAAGTGCAATTTTTTCGGTTACATGAATATGTCAATTCTGCAATAACAATATAATTTGACATTCGCTCAAATCAGTAAAATTCATGTTTTTCGGCTTAAGCAGTACAGTGCTGCCGCAATTGACATACAATTTACAAAAAAATCGACTTTGAGTCTAAAACCAAGAAAGTGCAATTTTTTCGGTTATATGAATATGTCAATTCTGCAATAACAATATAATTTGACATTCGCTCAAATCAGTAAAATTCATGTTTTTCGGCTTAAGCGGTACAGTGCTCACGCAATTGACATACAATGTAGAAGAAAATCGACTTTAAGTCTAAAGATAAGAAAGTGCAATTATTTCGGTTATATGAATATGTCAATTCTGCAATAACAATATAATTTGACATTCACTCAAATCAGTAAAATTCATGTTTTTCGGCTTAAGCAGTACAGTGCTCACGCAATTGACATACAATTTACAAGAAAATCGACTTTAAGTCTAAAACTAAGAAAGTGCAATTTTTTCGGTTATATGAATATGTCAATTCTGCAATAACAATATAATTTGAAATTCGCTCAAATCAGTAAAATTTATGTTTTTCATCTTAAGCGGTACAGTGCTCACGCAATTGACATACAATTTAGAAGAAAATCGACTTTGAGTCTAAAACCAAGAAAGTGCAATTTTTTCGGTTATATGAATATGTCAATTCTGCAATAACAATATAATTTGACATTCGCTCAAATCAGTAAAATTCATGTTTTTCGGCTTAAGCGGTACAGTGCTCACGCAATTGACATACAATGTAGAAGAAAATCGACTTTAAGTCTAAAGATAAGAAAGTGCAATTATTTCGGTTATATGAATATGTCAATTCTGCAATAACAATATAATTTGACATTCACTCAAATCAGTAAAATTCATGTTTTTCGGCTTAAGCAGTACAGTGCTGCCGCAATTGACATACAATTTACAAAAAAATCGACTTTGAGTCTAAAATCAAGAAAGTGCAATTTTTTCGGTTATATGAATATGTCAATTCTGCAATAACAATATAATTTGACATTCGCTCAAATCAGTAAAATTCATGTTTTTCGGCTTAAGCGGTACAGTGCTCACGCAATTGACATACAATGTAGAAGAAAATCGACTTTAAGTCTAAAGCTAAGAAAGTGCAATTATTTCGGTTATATGAATATGTCAATTCTGCAATAACAATATAATTTGATTTTCGCTCAAATCAGTAAAATTCATGTTTTTCGGCTTAAGCAGTGCAGTGCTGCCGCAATTGACATACAATTTACAAGAAAATCGACTTTGAGTCTAAAACTAAGAAAGTGCAATTTTTTCGGTTACATGAATATGTCAATTCTGCAATAACAATATAATTTGACATTCGCTCAAATCAGTAAAATTCATGTTTTTCGGCTTAAGCAGTACAGTGCTGCCGCAATTGACATACAATTTACAAAAAAATCGACTTTGAGTCTAAAACCAAGAAAGTGCAATTTTTTCGGTTATATGAATATGTCAATTCTGCAATAACAATATAATTTGACATTCGCTCAAATCAGTAAAATTCATGTTTTTCGGCTTAAGCGGTACAGTGCTCACGCAATTGACATACAATGTAGAAGAAAATCGACTTTAAGTCTAAAGATAAGAAAGTGCAATTATTTCGGTTATATGAATATGTCAATTCTGCAATAACAATATAATTTGACATTCACTCAAATCAGTAAAATTCATGTTTTTCGGCTTAAGCAGTACAGTGCTCACGCAATTGACATACAATTTACAAGAAAATCGACTTTAAGTCTAAAACTAAGAAAGTGCAATTTTTTCGGTTATATGAATATGTCAATTCTGCAATAACAATATAATTTGACATTCGCTCAAATCAGTAAAATTCATGTTTTTCGGCTTAAGCGGTACAGTGCTCACGCAATTGACATACAATGTAGAAGAAAATCGACTTTAAGTCTAAAGATAAGAAAGTGCAATTATTTCGGTTATATGAATATGTCAATTCTGCAATAACAATATAATTTGACATTCACTCAAATCAGTAAAATTCATGTTTTTCGGCTTAAGCAGTACAGTGCTGCCGCAATTGACATACAATTTACAAAAAAATCGACTTTGAGTCTAAAATCAAGAAAGTGCAATTTTTTCGGTTATATGAATATGTCAATTCTGCAATAACAATATAATTTGACATTCGCTCAAATCAGTAAAATTCATGTTTTTCGGCTTAAGCGGTACAGTGCTCACGCAATTGACATACAATGTAGAAGAAAATCGACTTTAAGTCTAAAGCTAAGAAAGTGCAATTATTTCGGTTATATGAATATGTCAATTCTGCAATAACAATATAATTTGACATTCACTCAAATCAGTAAAATTCATGCTTTTCGGCTTAAGCAGTACAGTGCTCACGCAATTGACATACAATTTACAAGAAAATCGACTTTAAGTCTAAAGCTAAGAAAGTGCAATTATTTCGGTTATATGAATATGTCAATTCTGCAATAACAATATAATTTGACATTCGCTCAAATCAGTAAAATTCATGTTTTTCGGCTTAAGCGGTACAGTGCTCACGCAATTGACATACAATGTAGAAGAAAATCGACTTTAAGTCTAAAGCTAAGAAAGTGCAATTATTTCGGTTATATGAATATGTCAATTCTGCAATAACAATATAATTTGACATTCGCTCAAATCAGTAAAATTCATGTTTTTCGGCTTAAGCGGTACAGTGCTCACGCAATTGACATACAATGTAGAAGAAAATCGACTTTAAGTCTAAAGCTAAGAAAGTGCAATTATTTCGGTTATATGAATATGTCAATTCTGCAATAACAATATAATTTGACATTCGCTCAAATCAGTAAAATTCATGTTTTTCGGCTTAAGCGGTACAGTGCTCACGCAATTGACATACAATTTAGAAGAAAATCGACTTAAGTCTAAAGCTAAGAAAGTGCAATTTTTTCGGTTATATGAATATGTCAATTCTGCAATAACAATATAATTTGAAATTCGCTCAAATCAGTAAAATTCATGTTTTTCGGCTTAAGCGGTACAGTGCTCACGCAATTGACATACAATGTAGAAGAAAATCGACTTTAAGTCTAAAGCTAAGAAAGTGCAATTATTTCGGTTATATGAATATGTCAATTCTGCAATAACAATATAATTTGACATTCGCTCAAATCAGTAAAATTCATGTTTTTCGGCTTAAGCGGTACAGTGCTCACGCAATTGACATACAATGTAGAAGAAAATCGACTTTAAGTCTAAAGCTAAGAAAGTGCAATTATTTCGGTTATATGAATATGTCAATTCTGCAATAACAATATAATTTGACATTCGCTCAAATCAGTAAAATTCATGTTTTTCGGCTTAAGCGGTACAGTGCTGCCGCAATTGACATACAATTAACAAGAAAATCGACTTTAAGTCTAAAACTAAGAGTGTCCAATTATTTTGGTTATATGAATATGTCAATTCTGCAATAACAATATAATTTGATTTTCGCTCAAATCAGTAAAATTCATGTTTTTCGGCTTAAGCAGTACAGTGCTGCCGCAATTGAGATACAATTTACAAGAAAATCGACTTTGAGTCTAAAACTAAGAAAGTGCAATTTTTTCGGCTTAAGCAGTACAGTGCTCACGCAATTGACATACAATTTACAAAAAAATCGACTTTGAGTCTAAAACTAAGAAATTGCAATTTTTTCGGTTATATGAATATGTCAATTCTGCAATAACAATATAATTTGATTTTCGCTCAAATCAGTAAAATTCATGTTTTTCGGCTTAAGCAGTACAGTGCTCACGCAATTGACATACAATTTACAAGAAAATCGACTTTAAGTCTAAAGCTAAGAAAGTGCAATTATTTCGGTTATATGAATATGTCAATTCTGTAATAACAATATAATTTGACATTCGCTCAAATCAGTAAAATTCATGTTTTTTGGCTTAAGCAGTACAGTGCTCACGCAATTGACATACAATTTACAAAAAAACGACTTTGAGTCTAAAACTAAGAAATTGCAATTTTTTCGGTTATATGAATATGTCAATTCTGCAATAACAATATAATTTGATTTTCGCTCAAATCAGTAAAATTCATGTTTTTCGGCTTAAGCAGTACAGTGCTGCCGCAATTGACATACAATTTACAAGAAAATCGACTTTGAGTCTAAAACTAAGAAAGTGCAATTTTTTCGGTTATATGAATATGTCAATTCTGCAATAACAATATAATTTGACATTCGCTCAAATCAGTAAAATTCATGTTTTTCGGCTTAAGCGGTACAGTGCTCACGCAATTGACATACAATTTAGAAGAAAATCGACTTAAGTCTAAAGCTAAGAAAGTGCAATTATTTCGGTTATATGAATATGTCAATTCTGCAATAACAATATAATTTGACATTCACTCAAATCAGTAAAATTCATGTTTTTCGGCTTAAGCAGTACAGTGCTCACGCAATTGACATACAATTTACAAGAAAATCGACTTTAAGTCTAAAACTAAGAAAGTGCAATTTTTTCGGTTATATGAATATGTCAATTCTGCAATAACAATATAATTTGAAATTCGCTCAAATCAGTAAAATTTATGTTTTTCATCTTAAGCGGTACAGTGCTCACGCAATTGACATACAATTTACAAAAAAATCGACTTTGAGTCTAAAACCAAGAAATTGCAATTTTTTCGGTTATATGAATATGTCAATTCTGCAATAACAATATAATTTGATTTTCGCTCAAATCAGTAAAATTCATGTTTTTCGGCTTAAGCAGTACAGTGCTCACGCAATTGACATACAATTTACAAAAAAATCGACTTTGAGTCTAAAACTAAGAAAGTGCAATTTTTTTGGCTTAAGCAGTACAGTGGTCACGCAATTGACATACAATTTACAAGAAAATCGACTTTAAGTCTAAAGCTAAGAAAGTGCAATTATTTCGGTTATATGAATATGTCAATTCTGCAATAACAATATAATTTGATTTTCGCTCAAATCAGTAAAATTCATGTTTTTCGGCTTAAGCAGTGCAGTGCTGCCGCAATTGACATACAATTTACAAGAAAATCGACTTTGAGTCTAAAACTAAGAAAGTGCAATTTTTTCGGTTACATGAATATGTCAATTCTGCAATAACAATATAATTTGACATTCGCTCAAATCAGTAAAATTCATGTTTTTCGGCTTAAGCAGTACAGTGCTGCCGCAATTGACATACAATTTACAAAAAAATCGACTTTGAGTCTAAAACCAAGAAAGTGCAATTTTTTCGGTTATATGAATATGTCAATTCTGCAATAACAATATAATTTGACATTCGCTCAAATCAGTAAAATTCATGTTTTTCGGCTTAAGCGGTACAGTGCTCACGCAATTGACATACAATGTAGAAGAAAATCGACTTTAAGTCTAAAGCTAAGAAAGTGCAATTATTTCGGTTATATGAATATGTCAATTCTGCAATAACAATATAATTTGACATTCACTCAAATCAGTAAAATTCATGTTTTTCGGCTTAAGCAGTACAGTGCTCACGCAATTGACATACAATTTACAAGAAAATCGACTTTAAGTCTAAAACTAAGAAAGTGCAATTTTTTCGGTTATATGAATATGTCAATTCTGCAATAACAATATAATTTGAAATTCGCTCAAATCAGTAAAATTTATGTTTTTCATCTTAAGCGGTACAGTGCTCACGCAATTGACATACAATTTAGAAGAAAATCGACTTTAAGTCTAAAACTAAGAAAGTGCAATTATTTCGGTTATATGAATATGTCAATTCTGCAATAACAATATAATTTGACATTCGCTCAAATCAGGAAAATTCATGTTTTTCGGCATAAGCAGTACAGTGCTGCCGCAATTGACATACAATTAACAAGAAAATCGACTTTAAGTCTAAAACTAAGAAAGTCCAATTATTTTGGTTATATGAATATGTCAATTCTGCAATAACAATATAATTTGATTTTCGCTCAAATCAGTAAAATTCATGTTTTTCGGCTTAAGCAGTACAGTGCTGCCGCAATTGACATACAATTTACAAAAAAATCGACTTTGAGTCTAAAACCAAGAAAGTGCAATTTTTTCGGTTATATGAATATGTCAATTCTGCAATAACAATATAATTTGACATTCGCTCAAATCAGTAAAATTCATGTTTTTCGGCTTAAGCGGTACAGTGCTCACGCAATTGACATACAATGTAGAAGAAAATCGACTTTAAGTCTAAAGCTAAGAAAGTGCAATTATTTCGGTTATATGAATATGTCAATTCTGCAATAACAATATAATTTGACATTCACTCAAATCAGTAAAATTCATGTTTTTCGGCTTAAGCAGTACAGTGCTCACGCAATTGACATACAATTTACAAGAAAATCGACTTTAAGTCTAAAGCTAAGAAAGTGCAATTATTTCGGTTATATGAATATGTCAATTCTGCAATAACAATATAATTTGACATTCGCTCAAATCAGTAAAATTCATGTTTTTCGGCTTAAGCGGTACAGTGCTCACGCAATTGACATACAATGTAGAAGAAAATCGACTTTAAGTCTAAAGCTAAGAAAGTGCAATTATTTCGGTTATATGAATATGTCAATTCTGCAATAACAATATAATTTGACATTCGCTCAAATCAGTAAAATTCATGTTTTTCGGCTTAAGCGGTACAGTGCTCACGCAATTGACATACAATGTAGAAGAAAATCGACTTTAAGTCTAAAGCTAAGAAAGTGCAATTATTTCGGTTATATGAATATGTCAATTCTGCAATAACAATATAATTTGACATTCGCTCAAATCAGTAAAATTCATGTTTTTCGGCTTAAGCGGTACAGTGCTCACGCAATTGACATACAATGTAGAAGAAAATCGACTTTAAGTCTAAAGCTAAGAAAGTGCAATTATTTCGGTTATATGAATATGTCAATTCTGCAATAACAATATAATTTGACATTCGCTCAAATCAGTAAAATTCATGTTTTTCGGCATAAGCAGTACAGTGCTGCCGCAATTGACATACAATTAACAAGAAAATCGACTTTAAGTCTAAAACTAAGAAAGTCCAATTATTTTGGTTATATGAATATGTCAATTCTGCAATAACAATATAATTTGATTTTCGCTCAAATCAGTAAAATTCATGTTTTTCGGCTTAAGCAGTACAGTGCTGCCGCAATTGAGATACAATTTACAAGAAAATCGACTTTGAGTCTAAAACTAAGAAAGTGCAATTTTTTCGGCTTAAGCAGTACAGTGCTCACGCAATTGACATACAATTTACAAAAAAATCGACTTTGAGTCTAAAACTAAGAAATTGCAATTTTTTCGGTTATATGAATATGTCACTTCTGCAATAACAATATAATTTGATTTTCGCTCAAATCAGTAAAATTCATGTTTTTCGGCTTAAGCAGTACAGTGCTCACGCAATTGACATACAATTTACAAGAAAATCGACTTTAAGTCTAAAGCTAAGAAAGTGCAATTATTTCGGTTATATGAATATGTCAATTCTGTAATAACAATATAATTTGACATTCGCTCAAATCAGTAAAATTCATGTTTTTTGGCTTAAGCAGTACAGTGCTCACGCAATTGACATACAAATTACAAAAAAACGACTTTGAGTCTAAAACTAAGAAATTGCAATTTTTTCGGTTATATGAATATGTCAATTCTGCAATAACAATATAATTTGATTTTCGCTCAAATCAGTAAAATTCATGTTTTTCGGCTTAAGCAGTACAGTGCTGCCGCAATTGACATACAATTTACAAGAAAATCGACTTTGAGTCTAAAACTAAGAAAGTGCAATTTTTTCGGCTTAAGCAGTACAGTGCTCACGCAATTGACATACAATTTACAAAAAAATTTCGGTTATATGAATATGTCAATTCTGCAATAACAATATAATTTGACATTCACTCAAATCAGTAATATAGATATTTTTCGGCTTAAGCAGTACAGTGCTCACGCAATTGACATACAATTTACAAGAAAATCGACTTTAAGTCTAAACTAAGAAAGTGCAATTTTTTCGGTTATATGAATATGTCAATTCTGCAATACTAATATAATTTGAAATTCGCTCAAATCAGTAAAATTTATGTTTTTCATCTTAAGCGGTACAGTGCTCACGCAATTGACATACAATTTAGAAGAAAATCGACTTTAAGTCTAAAACTAAGAAAGTGCAATTTTTTCGGTTATATGAATATGTCAATTCTGCAATAACAATATAATTTGAAATTCGCTCAAATCAGTAAAATTTATGTTTTTCATCTTAAGCGGTACAGTGCTCACGCAATTGACATACAATTTACAAAAAAATCGACTTTAAGTCTAAAGCTAAGAAAGTGCAATTATTTCGGTTATATGAATATGTCAATTCTGCAATAACAATATAATTTGAAATTCGCTCAAATCAGTAAAATTCATGTTTTTCGGCATAAGCAGTACAGTGCTGCCGCAATTGACATACAATTAACAAGAAAATCGACTTTAAGTCTAAAACTAAGAAAGTGCAATTTTTTCGGTTATATGAATATGTCAATTCTGCAATACTAATATAATTTGAAATTCGCTCAAATCAGTAAAATTTATGTTTTTCATCTTAAGCGGTACAGTGCTCACGCAATTGACATACAATTTAGAAGAAAATCGACTTTAAGTCTAAAACTAAGAAAGTGCAATTTTTTCGGTTATATGAATATGTCAATTCTGCAATAACAATATAATTTGAAATTCGCTCAAATCAGTAAAATTTATGTTTTTCATCTTAAGCGGTACAGTGCTCACGCAATTGACATACAATTTACAAAAAAATCGACTTTAAGTCTAAAGCTAAGAAAGTGCAATTATTTCGGTTATATGAATATGTCAATTCTGCAATAACAATATAATTTGACATTCACTCAAATCAGTAAAATTCATGTTTTTCGGCTTAAGCAGTACAGTGCTCACGCAATTGACATACAATTTACAAGAAAATCGACTTTAAGTCTAAACTAAGAAAGTGCAATTTTTTCGGTTATATGAATATGTCAATTCTGCAATACTAATATAATTTGAAATTCGCTCAAATCAGTAAAATTTATGTTTTTCATCTTAAGCGGTACAGTGCTCACGCAATTGACATACAATTTAGAAGAAAATCGACTTTAAGTCTAAAACTAAGAAAGTGCAATTTTTTCGGTTATATGAATATGTCAATTCTGCAATAACAATATAATTTGAAATTCGCTCAAATCAGTAAAATTCATGTTTTTCGGCATAAGCAGTACAGTGCTGCCGCAATTGACATACAATTAACAAGAAAATCGACTTTAAGTCTAAAACTAAGAAAGTCCAATTATTTTGGTTATATGAATATGTCAATTCTGCAATAACAATATAATTTTACTTTCGCTCAAATCAGTAAAATTCATGTTTTTCGGCTTAAGCAGTACAGTGCTGCCGCAATTGAGATACAATTTACAAGAAAATCGACTTTGAGTCTAAAACTAAGAAAGTGCAATTTTTTCGGCTTAAGCAGTACAGTGCTCACGCAATTGACATACAATTTACAAAAAAATCGACTTTGAGTCTAAAACTAAGAAATTGCAATTTTTTCGGTTATATGAATATGTCAATTCTGCAATAACAATATAATTTGATTTTCGCTCAAATCAGTAAAATTCATGTTTTTCGGCTTAAGCAGTACAGTGCTCACGCAATTGACATACAATTTACAAGAAAATCGACTTTAAGTCTAAAGCTAAGAAAGTGCAATTTATTCGGTTATATGAATATGTCAATTCTGTAATAACAATATAATTTGACATTCGCTCAAATCAGTAAAATTCATGTTTTTTGGCTTAAGCAGTACAGTGCTCACGCAATTGACATACAATTTACAAAAAAACGACTTTGAGTCTAAAACTAAGAAATTGCAATTTTTTCGGTTATATGAATATGTCAATTCTGCAATAACAATATAATTTGATTTTCGCTCAAATCAGTAAAATTCATGTTTTTCGGCTTAAGCAGTACAGTGCTGCCGCAATTGACATACAATTTACAAGAAAATCGACTTTGAGTCTAAAACTAAGAAAGTGCAATTTTTTCGGCTTAAGCAGTACAGTGCTCACGCAATTGACATACAATTTACAAAAAAATTTCGGTTATATGAATATGTCAATTCTGCAATAACAATATAATTTGACATTCACTCAAATCAGTAAAATTCATGTTTTTCGGCTTAAGCAGTACAGTGCTCACGCAATTGACATACAATTTACAAGAAAATCGACTTTAAGTCTAAACTAAGAAAGTGCAATTTTTTCGGTTATATGAATATGTCAATTCTGCAATACTAATATAATTTGAAATTCGCTCAAATCAGTAAAATTTATGTTTTTCATCTTAAGCGGTACAGTGCTCACGCAATTGACATACAATTTAGAAGAAAATCGACTTTAAGTCTAAAACTAAGAAAGTGCAATTTTTTCGGTTATATGAATATGTCAATTCTGCAATAACAATATAATTTGAAATTCGCTCAAATCAGTAAAATTTATGTTTTTCATCTTAAGCGGTACAGTGCTCACGCAATTGACATACAATTTACAAAAAAATCGACTTTAAGTCTAAAGCTAAGAAAGTGCAATTATTTCGGTTATATGAATATGTCAATTCTGCAATAACAATATAATTTTACATTCACTCAAATCAGTAAAATTCATGTTTTTCGGCTTAAGCAGTACAGTGCTGCCGCAATTGAGATACAATTTACAAGAAAATCGACTTTGAGTCTAAAACTAAGAAAGTGCAATTTTTTCGGCTTAAGCAGTACAGTGCTCACGCAATTGACATACAATTTACAAAAAAATCGACTTTGAGTCTAAAACTAAGAAATTGCAATTTTTTCGGTTATATGAATATGTCAATTCTGCAATAACAATATAATTTGATTTTCGCTCAAATCAGTAAAATTCATGTTTTTCGGCTTAAGCAGTACAGTGCTCACGCAATTGACATACAATTTACAAGAAAATCGACTTTAAGTCTAAAGCTAAGAAAGTGCAATTATTTCGGTTATATGAATATGTCAATTCTGTAATAACAATATAATTTGACATTCGCTCAAATCAGTAAAATTCATGTTTTTTGGCTTAAGCAGTACAGTGCTCACGCAATTGACATACAATTTACAAAAAAACGACTTTGAGTCTAAAACTAAGAAATTGCAATTTTTTCGGTTACATGAATATGTCAATTCTGCAATAACAATATAATTTGATTTTCGCTCAAATCAGTAAAATTCATGTTTTTCGGCTTAAGCAGTACAGTGCTGCCGCAATTGACATACAATTTACAAGAAAATCGACTTTGAGTCTAAAACTAAGAAAGTGCAATTTTTTCGGCTTAAGCAGTACAGTGCTCACGCAATTGACATACAATTTACAAAAAAATTTCGGTTATATGAATATGTCAATTCTGCAATAACAATATAATTTGACATTCACTCAAATCAGTAAAATTCATGTTTTTCGGCTTAAGCAGTACAGTGCTCACGCAATTGACATACAATTTACAAGAAAATCGACTTTAAGTCTAAACTAAGAAAGTGCAATTTTTTCGGTTATATGAATATGTCAATTCTGCAATACTAATATAATTTGAAATTCGCTCAAATCAGTAAAATTTATGTTTTTCATCTTAAGCGGTACAGTGCTCACGCAATTGACATACAATTTAGAAGAAAATCGACTTTAAGTCTAAAACTAAGAAAGTGCAATTTTTTCGGTTATATGAATATGTCAATTCTGCAATAACAATATAATTTGAAATTCGCTCAAATCAGTAAAATTTATGTTTTTCATCTTAAGCGGTACAGTGCTCACGCAATTGACATACAATTTACAAAAAAATCGACTTTAAGTCTAAAGCTAAGAAAGTGCAATTATTTCGGTTATATGAATATGTCAATTCTGCAATAACAATATAATTTTACATTCACTCAAATCAGTAAAATTCATGTTTTTCGGCTTAAGCAGTACAGTGCTCACGCAATTGAAATACAATTTACAAGAAAATCGACTTTAAGTCTAAAACTAAGAAAGTGCAATTTTTTCGGTTATATGAATATGTCAATTCTGCAATAACAATATAATTTGAAATTCGCTCAAATCAGTAAAATTTATGTTTTTCATCTTAAGCGGTACAGTGCTCACGCAATTGGCATACAATTTAGAAGAAAATCGAATTTAAGTCTAAAAATTAAAAAGTGCAATTTTTCGGTTATATGAATATGTCAATTCTGCAATAACAATATAATTTGATTTTCGCTCAAATCAGTAAAATTCATGTTTTTCGGCTTAAGCAGTGCAGTGCTGCCGCAATTGACATACAATTTACAAGGAAATCGACTTTGAGTCTAAAACTAAGAAAGTGCAATTTTTTCGGCTTAAGCAGTACAGTGCTGCCGCAATTGACATACAATTTACAAGAAAATCGACTTTGAGTCTAAAACTAAGAAAGTGCAATTTATTCGGTTACATGAATATGTCAATTCTGCAATAACAATATAATTTGACATTCGCTCAAATCAGTAAAATTCATGTTTTTCGGCTTAAGCAGTGCAGTGCTGCCGCAATTGACATACAATTTACAAGAAAATCGACTTTGAGTCTAAAACTAAGAAAGTGCAATTTTTTCGGTTACATGAATATGTCAATTCTGCAATGACAATATAATTTGACATTCGCTCAAATCAGTAAAATTCATGTTTTTCGGCTTAAGCGGTACAGTGCTCACGCAATTGACATACAATGTAGAAGAAAATCGACTTTAAGTCTAAAGCTAAGAAAGTGCAATTTTTTCGGTTATATGAATATGTCAATTCTGCAATAACAATATAATTTGACATTCGCTCAAATCAGTAAAATTCATGTTTTTCGGCATAAGCAGTACAGTGCTGCCGCAATTGACATACAATTAACAAGAAAATCGACTTTAAGTCTAAAACTAAGAAAGTCCAATTATTTTGGTTATATGAATATGTCAATTCTGCAATAACAATATAATTTGATTTTCGCTCAAATCAGTAAAATTCATGTTTTTCGGCTTAAGCAGTACAGTGCTGCCGCAATTGAGATACAATTTACAAGAAAATCGACTTTGAGTCTAAAACTAAGAAAGTGCAATTTTTTCGGCTTAAGCAGTACAGTGCTCACGCAATTGACATACAATTTACAAAAAAATCGACTTTGAGTCTAAAACTAAGAAATTGCAATTTTTTCGGTTATATGAATATGTCAATTCTGCAATAACAATATAATTTGATTTTCGCTCAAATCAGTAAAATTCATGTTTTTCGGCTTAAGCAGTACAGTGCTCACGCAATTGACATACAATTTACAAGATAATCGACTTTAAGTCTAAAGCTAAGAAAGTGCAATTATTTCGGTTATATGAATATGTCAATTCTGTAATAACAATATAATTTGACATTCGCTCAAATCAGTAAAATTCATGTTTTTTGGCTTAAGCAGTACAGTGCTCACGCAATTGACATACAATTTACAAAAAAACGACTTTGAGTCTAAAACTAAGAAATTGCAATTTTTTCGGTTATATGAATATGTCAATTCTGCAATAACAATATAATTTGATTTTCGCTCAAATCAGTAAAATTCATGTTTTTCGGCTTAAGCAGTACAGTGCTGCCGCAATTGACATACAATTTACAAGAAAATCGACTTTGAGTCTAAAACTAAGAAAGTGCAATTTTTTCGGCTTAAGCAGTACAGTGCTCACGCAATTGACATACAATTTACAAAAAAAATTCGGTTATATTAATATGTCAATTCTGCAATAACAATATAATTTGACATTCACTCAAATCAGTAAAATTCATGTTTTTCGGCTTAAGCAGTACAGTGCTCACGCAATTGACATACAATTTACAAGAAAATCGACTTTAAGTCTAAACTAAGAAAGTGCAATTTTTTCGGTTATATGAATATGTCAATTCTGCAATACTAATATAATTTGAAATTCGCTCAAATCAGTAAAATTTATGTTTTTCATCTTAAGCGGTACAGTGCTCACGCAATTGACATACAATTTAGAAGAAAATCGACTTTAAGTCTAAAACTAAGAAAGTGCAATTTTTTCGGTTATATGAATATGTCAATTCTGCAATAACAATATAATTTGAAATTCGCTCAAATCAGTAAAATTTATGTTTTTCATCTTAAGCGGTACAGTGCTCACGCAATTGACATACAATTTACAAAAAAATCGACTTTAAGTCTAAAGCTAAGAAAGTGCAATTATTTCGGTTATATGAATATGTCAATTCTGCAATAACAATATAATTTGACATTCACTCAAATCAGTAAAATTCATGTTTTTCGGCTTAAGCAGTACAGTGCTCACGCAATTGACATACAATTTACAAGAAAATCGACTTTAAGTCTAAAACTAAGAAAGTGCAATTTTTTCGGTTATATGAATATGTCAATTCTGCAATAACAATATAATTTGAAATTCGCTCAAATCAGTAAAATTTATGTTTTTCATCTTAAGCGGTACAGTGCTCACGCAATTGGCATACAATTTAGAAGAAAATCGAATTTAAGTCTAAAAATTAAAAAGTGCAATTTTTCGGTTATATGAATATGTTAATTCTGCAATAACAATATAATTTGATTTTCGCTCAAATCAGTAAAATTCATGTTTTTCGGCTTAAGCAGTGCAGTGCTGCCGCAATTGACATACAATTTACAAGGAAATCGACTTTGAGTCTAAAACTAAGAAAGTGCAATTTTTTCGGCTTAAGCAGTACAGTGCTGCCGCAATTGACATACAATTTACAAGAAAATCGACTTTGAGTCTAAAACTAAGAAAGTGCAATTTATTCGGTTACATGAATATGTCAATTCTGCAATAACAATATAATTTGACATTCGCTCAAATCAGTAAAATTCATGTTTTTCGGCTTAAGCAGTGCAGTGCTGCCGCAATTGACATACAATTTACAAGAAAATCGACTTTGAGTCTAAAACTAAGAAAGTGCAATTTTTTCGGTTACATGAATATGTCAATTCTGCAATGACAATATAATTTGACATTCGCTCAAATCAGTAAAATTCATGTTTTTCGGCTTAAGCAGTACAGTGCTCACGCAATTGACATACAATTTACAAAAAAATCGACTTTGTGTCTAAAACTAAGAAAGTGCAATTTTTTCGGTTATATGAATATGTCAATTCTGCAATAACAATATAATTTGACATTCGCTCAAATCAGTAAAATTCATGTTTTTCGGCTTAAGCGGTACAGTGCTCACGCAATTGACATACAATTTAGAAGAAAATCGACTTTAAGTCTAAAGCTAAGAAAGTGCAATTATTTCGGTTATATGAATATGTCAATTCTGCAATAACAATATAATTTGACATTCACTCAAATCAGTAAAATTCATGTTTTTCGGCTTAAGCAGTACAGTGCTCACGCAATTGACATACAATTTACAAGAAAATCGACTTTAAGTCTAAACTAAGAAAGTGCAATTTTTTCGGTTATATGAATATGTCAATTCTGCAATACAAATATAATTTGAAATTCGCTCAAATCAGTAAAATTTATGTTTTCCATCTTAAGCGGTACAGTGCTCACGCAATTGACATACAATTTAGAAGAAAATCGACTTTAAGTCTAAAACTAAAAAAGTGCAATAATTTCGGTTATATGAATATGTCAATTCTGCAATAACAATATAATTTGTCATTCGCTCAAATCATTAAAATTCATGTTTTTCGGCATAAGCAGTACAGTGCTGCCGCAATTGACATACAATTTACAATAAAATCGACTTTGAGTCTAAAACTAAGAAAGTCCAATTTTTTCGGCTTAAGCAGTACAGTGCTCACGCAATTGACATACAATTTACAAGAAAATCGACTTTAAGTCTAAAGCTAAGAAAGTGCAATTATTTCGGTTATATGAATATGTCAATTCTGCAATAACAATATAATTTGACATTCACTCAAATCAGTAAAATTCATGTTTTTCGGCTTAAGCAGTACAGTGCTCACGCAATTGACATACAATTTACAAGAAAATCGACTTTAAGTCTAAACTAAGAAAGTGCAATTTTTTCGGTTATATGAATATGTCAATTCTGCAATACAAATATAATTTGAAATTCGCTCAAATCAGTAAAATTTATGTTTTCCATCTTAAGCGGTACAGTGCTCACGCAATTGACATACAATTTAGAAGAAAATCGACTTTAAGTCTAAAACTAAAAAAGTGCAATAATTTCGGTTATATGAATATGTCAATTCTGCAATAACAATATAATTTGACATTCACTCAAATCAGTAAAATTCATGTTTTTCGGCTTAAGCAGTACAGTGCTCACGCAATTGACATACAATTTACAAGAAAATCGACTTTAAGTCTAAAACTAAGAAAGTGCAATTTTTTCGGTTATATGAATATGTCAATTCTGCAATAACAATATAATTTGAAATTCGCTCGAATCAGTAAAATTTATGTTTTTCATCTTAAGCGGTACAGTGCTCACGCAATTGTCATACAATTTACAAAAAAATCGACTTTAAGTCTAAAGCTAAGAAAGTGCAATTATTTCGGTTATATGAATATGTCAATTCTGCAATAACAATATAATTTGACATTCACTCAAATCAGTAAAATTCATGTTTTTCGGCTTAAGCAGTACAGTGCTCACGCAATTGACATACAATTTACAAGAAAATCGACTTTGAGTCTAAAACTAAGAAAGTCCAATTTTTTCGGCTTAAGCAGTACAGTGCTCACGCAATTGACATACAATTTACAAGAAAATCGACTTTAAGTCTAAAACTAAGAAAGTGCAATTATTTCGGTTATATGAATATGTCAATTCTGCAATAACAATATAATTTGAAATTCGCTCAAATCAGTAAAATTTATGTTTTTCATCTTAAGCGGTACAGTGCTCACGCAATTGACATACAATTTACAAGAAAATCGACTTTAAGTCTAAAGCTAAGAAAGTGCAATTATTTCGGTTATATGAATATGTCAATTCTGCAATAACAATATAATTTGACATTCACTCAAATCAGTAAAATTCATGTTTTTCGGCTTAAGCAGTACAGTGCTCACGCAATTGACATACAATTTACAAGAAAATCGACTTTAAGTCTAAAACTAAGAAAGTGCAATTTTTTCGGTTATATGAATATGTCAATTCTGCAATAACAATATAATTTGAAATTCGCTCAAATCAGTAAAATTTATGTTTTTCATCTTAAGCGGTACAGTGCTCACGCAATTGGCATACAATTTAGAAGAAAATCGAATTTAAGTCTAAAAATTAAAAAGTGCAATTTTTCGGTTATATGAATATGTCAATTCTGCAATAACAATATAATTTGATTTTCGCTCAAATCAGTAAAATTCATGTTTTTCGGCTTAAGCAGTGCAGTGCTGCCGCAATTGACATACAATTTACAAGGAAATCGACTTTGAGTCTAAAACTAAGAAAGTGCAATTTTTTCGGCTTAAGCAGTACAGTGCTGCCGCAATTGACATACAATTTACAAGAAAATCGACTTTGAGTCTAAAACTAAGAAAGTGCAATTTATTCGGTTACATGAATATGTCAATTCTGCAATAACAATATAATTTGACATTCGCTCAAATCAGTAAAATTCATGTTTTTCGGCTTAAGCAGTGCAGTGCTGCCGCAATTGACATACAATTTACAAGAAAATCGACTTTGAGTCTAAAACTAAGAAAGTGCAATTTTTTCGGTTACATGAATATGTCAATTCTGCAATGACAATATAATTTGACATTCGCTCAAATCAGTAAAATTCATGTTTTTCGGCTTAAGCAGTACAGTGCTCACGCAATTGACATACAATTTACAAAAAAATCGACTTTGTGTCTAAAACTAAGAAAGTGCAATTTTTTCGGTTATATGAATATGTCAATTCTGCAATAACAATATAATTTGACATTCGCTCAAATCAGTAAAATTCATGTTTTTCGGCTTAAGCGGTACAGTGCTCACGCAATTGACATACAATTTAGAAGAAAATCGACTTTAAGTCTAAAGCTAAGAAAGTGCAATTATTTCGGTTATATGAATATGTCAATTCTGCAATAACAATATAATTTGACATTCACTCAAATCAGTAAAATTCATGTTTTTCGGCTTAAGCAGTACAGTGCTCACGCAATTGACATACAATTTACAAGAAAATCGACTTTAAGTCTAAACTAAGAAATTGCAATTTTTTCGGTTATATGAATATGTCAATTCTGCAATACAAATATAATTTGAAATTCGCTCAAATCAGTAAAATTTATGTTTTCCATCTTAAGCGGTACAGTGCTCACGCAATTGACATACAATTTAGAAGAAAATCGACTTTAAGTCTAAAACTAAAAAAGTGCAATAATTTCGGTTATATGAATATGTCAATTCTGCAATAACAATATAATTTGTCATTCGCTCAAATCATTAAAATTCATGTTTTTCGGCATAAGCAGTACAGTGCTGCCGCAATTGACATACAATTTACAATAAAATCGACTTTGAGTCTAAAACTAAGAAAGTCCAATTTTTTCGGCTTAAGCAGTACAGTGCTCACGCAATTGACATACAATTTACAAGAAAATCGACTTTAAGTCTAAAGCTAAGAAAGTGCAATTATTTCGGTTATATGAATATGTCAATTCTGCAATAACAATATAATTTGATTTTCGCTCAAATCAGTAAAATTCATGTTTTTCGGCTTAAGCAGTACAGTGCTCACGCAATTGACATACAATTTACAAGAAAATCGACTTTAAGTCTAAAACTAAGAAAGTGCAATTTTTTCGGTTATATGAATATGTCAATTCTGCAATAACAATATAATTTGAAATTCGCTCAAATCAGTAAAATTTATGTTTTTCATCTTAAGCGGTACAGTGCTCACGCAATTGACATACAATTTAGAAGAAAATCGACTTTAAGTCTAAAACTAAGAAAGTGCAATTATTTCGGTTATATGAATATGTCAATTCTGCAATAACAATATAATTTGACATTCGCTCAAATCAGTAAAATTCATGTTTTTCGGCATAAGCAGTACAGTGCTGCCGCAATTGACATACAATTTACAAAAAAATCGACTTTGAGTCTAAAACTAAGAAAGTGCAATTTTTTCGGCTTAAGCAGTACAGTGCTCACGCAATTGACATACAATTTACAAGAAAATCGACTTTAAGTCTAAAGCTAAGAAAGTGCAATTATTTCGGTTATATGAATATGTCAATTCTGCAATAACAATATAATTTGACATTCGCTCAAATCAGTAAAATTCATGTTTTTCGGCTTAAGCGGTACAGTGCTCACGCAATTGACATACAATTTAGAAGAAAATCGACTTTAAGTCTAAAGCTAAGAAAGTGCAATTATTTCGGTTATATGAATATGTCAATTCTGCAATAACAATATAATTTGACATTCACTCAAATCAGTAAAATTCATGTTTTTCGGCTTAAGCAGTACAGTGCTCACGCAATTGACATACAATTTACAAGAAAATCGACTTTAAGTCTAAAACTAAGAATGTGCAATTTTTTCGGTTATATGAATATGTCAATTGTGCAATAACAATATAATTTGAAATTCGCTCAAATCAGTAAAATTTATGTTTTTCATCTTAAGCGGTACAGTGCTCACGCAATTGACATACAATTTACAAAAAAATCGACTTTAAGTCTAAAGCTAAGAAAGTGCAATTATTTCGGTTATATGAATATGTCAATTCTGCAATAACAATATAATTTGAAATTCGCTCAAATCAGTAAAATTTATGTTTTTCATCTTAAGCGGTACAGTGCTCACGCAATTGACATACAATTTAGAAGAAAATCGACTTTAAGTCTAAAACTAAGAAAGTGCAATTATTTCGGTTATATGAATATGTCAATTCTGCAATAACAATATAATTTGACATTCGCTCAAATCAGTAAAATTCATGTTTTTCGGCATAAGCAGTACAGTGCTGCCGCAATTGACATACAATTTACAAAAAAATCGACTTTGAGTCTAAAACTAAGAAAGTGCAATTTTTTCGGCTTAAGCAGTACAGTGCTCACGCAATTGACATACAATTTACAAGAAAATCGACTTTAAGTCTAAAGCTAAGAAAGTGCAATTATTTCGGTTATATGAATATGTCAATTCTGCAATAACAATATAATTTGACATTCACTCAAATCAGTAAAATTCATGTTTTTCGGCTTAAGCAGTACAGTGCTCACGCAATTGACATACAGTTTACAAGAAAATCGACTTTAAGTCTAAAACTAAGAAAGTGCAATTTTTTCGGTTATATGAATATGTCAATTCTGCAATAACAATATAATTTGAAATTCGCTCAAATCAGTAAAATTTATGTTTTTCATCTTAAGCGGTACAGTGCTCACGCAATTGACATACAATTTAGAAGAAAATCGAATTTAAGTCTAAAACTAAGAAAGTGCAATTATTTCGGTTATATGAATATGTCAATTCTGCAATAACAATATAATTTGACATTCGCTCAAATCAGTAAAATTCATGTTTTTCGGCATAAGCAGTACAGTGCTGCCGCAATTGACATACAATTTACAAAAAAATCGACTTTGAGTCTAAAACTAAGAAAGTGCAATTTTTTCGGCTTAAGCAGTACAGTGCTCACGCAATTGACATACAATTTACAAGAAAATCGACTTTAAGTCTAAAGCTAAGAAAGTGCAATTATTTCGGTTATATGAATATGTCAATTCTGCAATAACAATATAATTTGAAATTCGCTCAAATCAGTAAAATTTATGTTTTTCATCTTAAGCGGTACAGTGCTCCCGCAATTGACATACAATTTAGAAGAAAATCGACTTTAAGTCTAAAACTAAGAAAGTGCAATTATTTCGGGTATATGAATATGTCAATTCTGCAATAACAATATAATTTGACATTCGCTCAAATCAGTAAAATTTATGTTTTTCATCTTAAGCGGTACAGTGCTCACGCAATTGACATACAATTTAGAAGAAAATCGACTTTAAGTCTAAAACTAAGAAAGTGCAATTATTTCGGTTATATGAATATGTCAATTCTGCAATAACAATATAATTTGACATTCGCTCAAATCAGTAAAATTCATGTTTTTCGGCATAAGCAGTACAGTGCTCACGCAATTGACATACAATTTACAAGAAAATCGACTTTAAGTCTAAAACTAAGAAAGTGCAATTTTTTAGGTTATATGAATATGTCAATTCTGCAATAACAATATAATTTGAAATTCGCTCAAATCAGTAAAATTTATGTTTTTTATCTTAAGCGGTACAGTGCTCACGCAATTGACATACAATTTAGAAGAAAATCGACTTTAAGTCTAAAACTAAGAAAGTGCAATTATTTCGGTTATATGAATATGTCAATTCTGCAATAACAATATAATTTGACATTCGCTCAAATCAGTAAAATTCATGTTTTTCGGCATAAGCAGTACAGTGCTGCCGCAATTGACATACAATTTACAAAAAAATCGACTTTGAGTCTAAAACTAAGAAAGTGCAATTTTTTCGGCTTAAGCAGTACAGTGCTCACGCAATTGACATACAATTTACAAGAAAATCGACTTTAAGTCTAAAACTAAGAAAGTGCAATTTTTTCGGTTATATGAATATGTCAATTCTGCAATAACAATATAATTTGAAATTCGCTCAAATCAGTAAAATTTATGTTTTTCATCTTAAGCGGTACAGTGCTCACGCAATTGACATACAATTTAGAAGAAAATCGACTTTAAGTCTAAAACTAAGAAAGTGCAATTATTTCGGTTATATGAATATGTCAATTCTGCAATAACAATATAATTTGACATTCGCTCAAATCAGTAAAATTCATGTTTTTCGGCTTAAGCGGTACAGTGCTCACGCAATTGACATACAATTTAGAAGAAAATCGACTTAAGTCTAAAGCTAAGAAAGTGCAATTATTTCGGTTATATGAATATGTCAATTCTGCAATAACAATATAATTTGACATTCACTCAAATCAGTAAAATTCATGTTTTTCGGCTTAAGCAGTACAGTGCTCACGCAATTGACATACAATTTACAAGAAAATCGACTTTAAGTCTAAAACTAAGAAAGTGCAATTTTTTCGGTTATATGAATATGTCAATTCTGCAATAACAATATAATTTGAAATCTCAAATCAGAATATGTCAATTCTGCAATAACAATATAATTTGACATTCGCTCAAATCAGTAAAATTCATGTTTTTCGGCATAAGCAGTACAGTGCTGCCGCAATTGACATACAATTTACAAAAAAATCGACTTTGAGTCTAAAACTAAGAAAGTGCAATTTTTTCGGCTTAAGCAGTACAGTGCTCACGCAATTGACATACAATTTACAAGAAAATCGACTTTAAGTCTAAAGCTAAGAAAGTGCAATTATTTCGGTTATATGAATATGTCAATTCTGCAATAACAATATAATTTGAAATTCGCTCAAATCAATAAAATTTATGTTTTTCATCTTAAGCGGTACAGTGCTCCCGCAATTGACATACAATTTAGAAGAAAATCGACTTTAAGTCTAAAACTAAGAAAGTGCAATTATTTCGGGTATATGAATATGTCAATTCTGCAATAACAATATAATTTGACATTCGCTCAAATCAGTAAAATTTATGTTTTTCATCTTAAGCGGTACAGTGCTCACGCAATTGACATACAATTTAGAAGAAAATCGACTTTAAGTCTAAAACTAAGAAAGTGCAATTATTTCGGTTATATGAATATGTCAATTCTGCAATAACAATATAATTTGACATTCGCTCAAATCAGTAAAATTCATGTTTTTCGGCATAAGCAGTACAGTGCTCACGCAATTGACATACAATTTACAAGAAAATCGACTTTAAGTCTAAAACTAAGAAAGTGCAATTTTTTAGGTTATATGAATATGTCAATTCTGCAATAACAATATAATTTGAAATTCGCTCAAATCAGTAAAATTTATGTTTTTTATCTTAAGCGGTACAGTGCTCACGCAATTGACATACAATTTAGAAGAAAATCGACTTTAAGTCTAAAACTAAGAAAGTGCAATTATTTCGGTTATATGAATATGTCAATTCTGCAATAACAATATAATTTGACATTCGCTCAAATCAGTAAAATTCATGTTTTTCGGCATAAGCAGTACAGTGCTGCCGCAATTGACATACAATTTACAAAAAAATCGACTTTGAGTCTAAAACTAAGAAAGTGCAATTTTTTCGGCTTAAGCAGTACAGTGCTCACGCAATTGACATACAATTTACAAGAAAATCGACTTTAAGTCTAAAACTAAGAAAGTGCAATTTTTTCGGTTATATGAATATGTCAATTCTGCAATAACAATATAATTTGAAATTCGCTCAAATCAGTAAAATTTATGTTTTTCATCTTAAGCGGTACAGTGCTCACGCAATTGACATACAATTTAGAAGAAAATCGACTTTAAGTCTAAAACTAAGAAAGTGCAATTATTTCGGTTATATGAATATGTCAATTCTGCAATAACAATATAATTTGACATTCGCTCAAATCAGTAAAATTCATGTTTTTCGGCTTAAGCGGTACAGTGCTCACGCAATTGACATACAATTTAGAAGAAAATCGACTTAAGTCTAAAGCTAAGAAAGTGCAATTATTTCGGTTATATGAATATGTCAATTCTGCAATAACAATATAATTTGACATTCACTCAAATCAGTAAAATTCATGTTTTTCGGCTTAAGCAGTACAGTGCTCACGCAATTGACATACAATTTACAAGAAAATCGACTTTAAGTCTAAAACTAAGAAAGTGCAATTTTTTCGGTTATATGAATATGTCAATTCTGCAATAACAATATAATTTGAAATTCGCTCAAATCAGTAAAATTTATGTTTTTCATCTTAAGCGGTACAGTGCTCACGCAATTGACATACAATTTACAAAAAAATCGACTTTGAGTCTAAAACTAAGAAATTGCAATTTTTTCGGTTATATGAATATGTCAATTCTGCAATAACAATATAATTTGAAATTCGCTCAAATCAGTAAAATTTATGTTTTTCATCTTAAGCGGTACAGTGCTCACGCAATTGACATACAATTTAGAAGAAAATCGACTTTAAGTCTAAAACTAAGAAAGTGCAATTTTTTCGGTTATATGAATATGTCAATTCTGCAATAACAATATAATTTGAAATTCGCTCAAATCAGTAAAATTTATGTTTTTCATCTTAAGCGGTACAGTGCTCACGCAATTGACATACAATTTAGAAGAAAATCGACTTTAAGTCTAAAACTAAGGAAGTGCAATTATTTCGGTTATATGAATATGTCAATTCTGCAATAACAATATAATTTGACATTCGCTCAAATCAGTAAAATTCATGTTTTTCATCTTAAGCGGTACAGTGCTCACGCAATTGACATACAATTTACAAAAAAATCGACTTTGAGTCTAAAACTAAGAAATTGCAATTTTTTCGGTTATATGAATATGTCAATTCTGCAATAACAATATAATTTGAAATTCGCTCAAATCAGTAAAATTTATGTTTTTCATCTTAAGCGGTACAGTGCTCACGCAATTGACATACAATTTAGAAGAAAATCGACTTTAAGTCTAAAACTAAGAAAGTGCAATTTTTTCGGTTATATGAATATGTCAATTCTGCAATAACAATATAATTTGAAATTCGCTCAAATCAGTAAAATTTATGTTTTTCATCTTAAGCGGTACAGTGCTCACGCAATTGACATACAATTTAGAAGAAAATCGACTTTAAGTCTAAAACTAAGAAAGTGCAATTTTTTCGGTTATATGAATATGTCAATTCTGCAATAACAATATAATTTGAAATTCGCTCAAATCAGTAAAATTTATGTTTTTCATCTTAAGCGGTACAGTGCTCACGCAATTGACATACAATTTAGAAGAAAATCGACTTTAAGTCTAAAACTAAGAAAGTGCAATTATTTCGGTTATATGAATATGTCAATTCTGCAATAATAATATAATTTGACATTCGCTCAAATCAGTAAAATTCATGTTTTTCGGCTTAAGCGGTACAGTGCTCACGCAATTGACATACAATTTAGAAGAAAATCGACTTAAGTCTAAAGCTAAGAAAGTGCAATTATTTCGGTTATATGAATATGTCAATTCTGCAATAACAATATAATTTGACATTCACTCAAATCAGTAAAATTCATGTTTTTCGGCTTAAGCAGTACAGTGCTCACGCAATTGACATACAATTTACAAAAAAATCGACTTTAAGTCTAAAGCTAAGAAAGTGCAATTATTTCGGTTATATGAATATGTCAATTCTGCAATAACAATATAATTTGAAATCTCAAATCAGAATATGTCAATTCTGCAATAACAATATAATTTGACATTCGCTCAAATCAGTAAAATTCATGTTTTTCGGCATAAGCAGTACAGTGCTGCCGCAATTGACATACAATTTACAAAAAAATCGACTTTGAGTCTAAAACTAAGAAAGTGCAATTTTTTCGGCTTAAGCAGTACAGTGCTCACGCAATTGACATACAATTTACAAGAAAATCGACTTTAAGTCTAAAGCTAAGAAAGTGCAATTATTTCGGTTATATGAATATGTCAATTCTGCAATAACAATATAATTTGAAATTCGCTCAAATCAGTAAAATTTATGTTTTTCATCTTAAGCGGTACAGTGCTCCCGCAATTGACATACAATTTAGAAGAAAATCGACTTTAAGTCTAAAACTAAGAAAGTGCAATTATTTCGGGTATATGAATATGTCAATTCTGCAATAACAATATAATTTGACATTCGCTCAAATCAGTAAAATTTATGTTTTTCATCTTAAGCGGTACAGTGCTCACGCAATTGACATACAATTTAGAAGAAAATCGACTTTAAGTCTTATACTAAGAAAGTGCAATTATTTCGGTTATATGAATATGTCAATTCTGCAATAACAATATAATTTGACATTCGCTCAAATCAGTAAAATTCATGTTTTTCGGCATAAGCAGTACAGTGCTCACGCAATTGACATACAATTTACAAGAAAATCGACTTTAAGTCTAAAACTAAGAAAGTGCAATTTTTTAGGTTATATGAATATGTCAATTCTGCAATAACAATATAATTTGAAATTCGCTCAAATCAGTAAAATTTATGTTTTTTATCTTAAGCGGTACAGTGCTCACGCAATTGACATACAATTTAGAAGAAAATCGACTTTAAGTCTAAAACTAAGAAAGTGCAATTATTTCGGTTATATGAATATGTCAATTCTGCAATAACAATATAATTTGACATTCGCTCAAATCAGTAAAATTCATGTTTTTCGGCATAAGCAGTACAGTGCTGCCGCAATTGACATACAATTTACAAAAAAATCGACTTTGAGTCTAAAACTAAGAAAGTGCAATTTTTTCGGCTTAAGCAGTACAGTGCTCACGCAATTGACATACAATTTACAAGAAAATCGACTTTAAGTCTAAAACTAAGAAAGTGCAATTTTTTCGGTTATATGAATATGTCAATTCTGCAATAACAATATAATTTGAAATTCGCTCAAATCAGTAAAATTTATGTTTTTCATCTTAAGCGGTACAGTGCTCACGCAATTGACATACAATTTAGAAGAAAATCGACTTTAAGTCTAAAACTAAGAAAGTGCAATTATTTCGGTTATATGAATATGTCAATTCTGCAATAACAATATAATTTGACATTCGCTCAAATCAGTAAAATTCATGTTTTTCGGCTTAAGCGGTACAGTGCTCACGCAATTGACATACAATTTAGAAGAAAATCGACTTAAGTCTAAAGCTAAGAAAGTGCAATTATTTCGGTTATATGAATATGTCAATTCTGCAATAACAATATAATTTGACATTCACTCAAATCAGTAAAATTCATGTTTTTCGGCTTAAGCAGTACAGTGCTCACGCAATTGACATACAATTTACAAGAAAATCGACTTTAAGTCTAAAACTAAGAAAGTGCAATTTTTTCGGTTATATGAATATGTCAATTCTGCAATAACAATATAATTTGAAATTCGCTCAAATCAGTAAAATTTATGTTTTTCATCTTAAGCGGTACAGTGCTCACGCAATTGACATACAATTTACAAAAAAATCGACTTTGAGTCTAAAACTAAGAAATTGCAATTTTTTCGGTTATATGAATATGTCAATTCTGCAATAACAATATAATTTGAAATTCGCTCAAATCAGTAAAATTTATGTTTTTCATCTTAAGCGGTACAGTGCTCACGCAATTGACATACAATTTAGAAGAAAATCGACTTTAAGTCTAAAACTAAGAAAGTGCAATTTTTTCGGTTATATGAATATGTCAATTCTGCAATAACAATATAATTTGAAATTCGCTCAAATCAGTAAAATTTATGTTTTTCATCTTAAGCGGTACAGTGCTCACGCAATTGACATACAATTTAGAAGAAAATCGACTTTAAGTCTAAAACTAAGAAAGTGCAATTATTTCGGTTATATGAATATGTCAATTCTGCAATAACAATATAATTTGACATTCGCTCAAATCAGTAAAATTCATGTTTTTCGGCATAAGCAGTACAGTGCTGCCGCAATTGACATACAATTAACAAGAAAATCGACTTTAAGTCTAAAACTAAGAAAGTGCAATTATTTTGGTTATATGAATATGTCAATTCTGCAATAACAATATAATTTGATTTTCGCTCAAATCAGTAAAATTCATGTTTTTCGGCTTAAGCAGTACAGTGCTGCCGCAATTGAGATACAATTTACAAGAAAATCGACTTTGAGTCTAAAACTAAGAAAGTGCAATTTTTTCGGCTTAAGCAGTACAGTGCTCACGCAATTGACATACAATTTACAAAAAAATCGACTTTGAGTCTAAAACTAAGAAATTGCAATTTTTTCGGTTATATGAATATGTCAATTCTGCAATAACAATATAATTTGTTTTCGCTCAAATCAGTAAAATTCATGTTTTTCGGCTTAAGCAGTACAGTGCTCACGCAATTGACATACAATTTACAAGAAAATCGACTTTAAGTCTAAAGCTAAGAAAGTGCAATTATTTCGGTTATATGAATATGTCAATTCTGTAATAACAATATAATTTGACATTCGCTCAAATCAGTAAAATTCATGTTTTTTGGCTTAAGCAGTACAGTGCTCACGCAATTGACATACAATTTACAAAAAAACGACTTTGAGTCTAAAACTAAGAAATTGCAATTTTTTCGGTTATATGAATATGTCAATTCTGCAATAACAATATAATTTGATTTTCGCTCAAATCAGTAAAATTCATGTTTTTCGGCTTAAGCAGTACAGTGCTGCCGCAATTGACATACAATTTACAAGAAAATCGACTTTGAGTCTAAAACTAAGAAAGTGCAATTTTTTCGGCTTAAGCAGTACAGTGCTCACGCAATTGACATACAATTTACAAAAAAATCGACTTTGAGTCTAAAACTAAGAAATTGCAATTTTTTCGGTTATATGAATATGTCAATTCTGCAATAACAATATAATTTGATTTTCGCTCAAATCAGTAAAATTCATGTTTTTCGGCTTAAGCAGTACAGTGCTGCCGCAATTGACATACAATTTACAAGAAAATCGACTTTGAGTCTAAAACTAAGAAAGTGCAATTTTTTCGGCTTAAGCAGTGCAGTGCTCACGCAATTGACATACAATTTACAAAAAAATCGACTTTGAGTCTAAAGCTAAGAAAGTGCAATTATTTCGGTTATATGAATATGTCAATTCTGCAATAATAATATAATTTGATTCTCGCTCAAATCAGTAAAATTCATGTTTTTCGGCTTAAGCAGTGCAGTGCTGCCGCAATTGACATACAATTTACAAGAAAATCGACTTTGAGTCTAAAACTAAGAAAGTGCAATTTTTTCGGTTATATGAATATGTCAATTCTGCAATAACAATATAATTTGATTTTCGCTCAAATCAGTAAAATTCATGTTTTTCGGCTTAAGCAGTACAGTGCTCACGCAATTGACATACAATTTACAAGAAAATCGACTTTAAGTCTAAAGCTAAGAAAGTGCAATTATTTCGGTTATATGAATATGTCAATTCTGCAATAACAATATAATTTGATTTTCGCTCAAATCAGTAAAATTCATGTTTTTCGGCTTAAGCAGTGCAGTGCTGCCGCAATTGACATACAATTTACAAGAAAATCGACTTTGAGTCTAAAACTAAGAAAGTGCAATTTTTTCGGTTATATGAATATGTCAATTCTGCAATAACAATATAATTTGATTTTCGCTCAAATCAGTAAAATTCATGTTTTTCGGCTTAAGCAGTACAGTGCTCACGCAATTGACATACAATTTACAAAAAAATCGACTTTGAGTCTAAAACTAAGAAAGTGCAATTTTTTCGGCTTAAGCAGTACAGTGCTCACGCAATTTACATACAATTTACAAGAAAATCGACTTTAAGTCTAAAGCTAAGAAAGTGCAATTATTTCGGTTATATGAATATGTCAATTCTGCAATAACAATATAATTTGATTCTCGCTCAAATCAGTAAAATTCATGTTTTTCGGCTTAAGCAGTGCAGTGCTGCCGCAATTGACATACAATTTACAAGAAAATCGACTTTGAGTCTAAAACTAAGAAAGTGCAATTTTTTCGGTTATATGAATATGTCAATTCTGCAATAACAATATAATTTGATTTTCGCTCAAATCAGTAAAATTCATGTTTTTCGGCTTAAGCAGTACAGTGCTCACGCAATTGACATACAATTTACAAGAAAATCGACTTTAAGTCTAAAGCTAAGAAAGTGCAATTATTTCGGTTATATGAATATGTCAATTCTGCAATAACAATATAATTTGATTTTCGCTCAAATCAGTAAAATTCATGTTTTTCGGCTTAAGCAGTGCAGTGCTCACGCAATTGACATACAATTTACAAAAAAAATCGACTTTGAGTCTAAAACTAAGAAAGTGCAATTTTTTCGGCTTAAGCAGTACAGTGCTCACGCAATTTACATACAATTTACAAGAAAATCGACTTTAAGTCTAAAGCTAAGAAAGTGCAATTATTTCGGTTATATGAATATGTCAATTCTGCAATAACAATATACTTTGATTTTCGCTCAAATCAGTAAAATTCATGTTTTTCGGCTTAAGCAGTGCAGTGCTCACGCAATTGACATACAATTTACAAGAAAATCGACTTTGAGTTTAAAACTAAGAAAGTGCAATTTTTTCGGCTTAAGCAGTACAGTGCTCACGCAATTGACATACAATTTACAAGAAAATCGACTTTAAGTCTAACGCTAACAAAGTGCAATTATTTCGGTTATATGAATATGTCAATTCTGCAATAACAACATAATTTGATTTTCGCTCAAATCAGTAAAATTCATGTTTTTCGGCTTAAGCAGTACAGTGCTGCCGCAATTGACATACAATTTACAAGAAAATCGACTTTGAGTCTAAAACTAAGAAAGTGCAATTTTTTCGGCTTAAGCAGTACAGTGCTCACGCAGTTGGCATACAATTTACAAAAAAATCGACTTTGAGTCTAAAACTAAGAAATTGCAATTTTTTCGGTTATATGAATATGTCAATTCTGCAATAACAATATAATTTGATTTTCGCTCAAATCAGTAAAATTCATGTTTTTCGGCTTAAGCAGTACAGTGCTCACGCAATTGACATACAATTTACAAAAAAATCGACTTTGAGTCTAAAACTAAGAAAGTGCAATTTTTTCGGCTTAAGCAGTACAGTGCTGCCGCAATTGACATACAATTTACAAGAAAATCGACTTTAAGTCTAAAGCTAAGAAAGTGAAATTATTTCGGTTATATGAATATGTCAATTCTGCAATAACAATATAATTTGATTTTCGCTCAAATCAGTAAAATTCATGTTTTTCGGCTTAAGCAGTGCAGTGCTCATGCAATTGACATACAATTTACAAAAAAATCGACTTTGAGTCTAAAACTAAGAAAGTGCAATTTTTTCGGCTTAAGCAGTACAGTGCTCACGCAATTGACATACAATTTACAAAAAAATCGACTTTGAGTCTAAAACTAAGAAATTGCAATTTTTTCGGTTATATGAATATGCCAATTCTGCAATAACAATATAATTTGATTTTCGCTCAAATCAGTAAAATTCATGTATTTCGGCTTAAGCAGTACAGTGCTCACGCAATTGACATACAATTTACAAAAAAATCGACTTTGAGTCTAAAACTAAGAAATTGCAATTTTTTCGGTTATATGAATATGTCAATTCTGCAATAACAATATATTTTGATTTTCGCTCAAATCAGTAAAATTCATGTTTTTCGGCTTAAGCAGTACAGTGCTCACGCAATTGACATACAATTTACAAAAAAATCGACTTTGAGTCTAAAACTAAGAAAGTGCAATTTTTTCGGCTTAAGCAGTACAGTGCTCACGCAATTGACATACAATTTACAAGAAAATCGACTTTAAGTCTAAAGCTAAGAAAGTGCAATTATTTCGGTTATATGAATATGTCAATTCTGCAATAACAATATAATTTGATTTTCGCTCAAATCAGTAAAATTCATGTTTTTCGGCTTAAGCAGTGCAGTGCTCACGCAATTGACATACAATTTACAAAAAAATCGACTTTGAGTCTAAAACTAAGAAAGTGCAATTTTTTCGGCTTAAGCAGTACAGTGCTCACGCAATTGACATACAATTTACAAGAAAATCGACTTTAAGTCTAAAGCTAAGAAAGTGCAATTATTTCGGTTATATGAATATGTCAATTCTGCAATAACAATATAATTTGATTTTCGCTCAAATCAGTAAAATTCATGTTTTTCGGCTTAAGCAGTGCAGTGCTGCCGCAATTGACATACAATTTACAAGAAAATCGACTTTGAGTCTAAAACTAAGAAATTGCAATTTTTTCGGTTATATGAATATGTCAATTCTGCAATAACAATATAATTTGATTTTCGCTCAAATCAGTAAAATTCATGTTTTTCGGCTTAAGCAGTACAGTGCTCACGCAATTGACATACAATTTACAAAAAAATCGACTTTGAGTCTAAAACTAAGATAGTGCAATTTTTTCGGTTATATGAATATGTCAATTCTGTAATAACAATATAATTTGATTTTCGCTCAAATCAGTAAAATTCATGTTTTTCGGCTTAATCAGTACAGTGCTCACGCAATTGACATACAATTTACAAGAAAATCGACTTTGAGTCTAAAACTAAGAAATTGCAATTTTTTCGGTTATATGAATATGTCAATTCTGCAATAACAATATAATTTGATTTTCGCTCAAATCAGTAAAATTCATGTTTTTCGGCTTAAGCAGTGCAGTGCTGCCGCAATTGACATACAATTTACAAGAAAATCGACTTTGAGTCTAAAACTAAGAAATTGCAATTTTTTCGGTTATATGAATATGTCAATTCTGCAATAACAATATAATTTGATTTTCGCTCAAATCAGTAAAATTCATGTTTTTCGGCTTAAGCAGTGCAGTGCTGCCGCAATTGACATACAATTTACAAGAAAATCGACTTTGAGTCTAAAACTAAGAAATTGCAATTTTTTCGGTTATATGAATATGCCAATTCTGCAATAACAATATAATTTGATTTTCGCTCAAATCAGTAAAATTCATGTTTTTCGGCTTAAGCAGTACAGTGCTCACGCAATTGACATACAATTTACAAAAAAATCGACTTTGAGTCTAAAACTAAGAAAGTGCAATTTTTTCGGTTATATGAATATGTCAATTCTGCAATAACAATATAATTTGATTTTCGCTCAAATCAGTAAAATTCATGTTTTTCGGCTTAAGCAGTACAGTGCTCACGCAATTGACATACAATTTATAAAAAAATCGACTTTGAGTCTAAAACTAAGAAAGTGCAATTTTTTCGGCTTAAGCAGTAGAGTGCTCACGCAATTGACATACAATTTACAAGAAAATCGACTTTGAGTCTAAAACTAAGAAATTGCAATTTTTTCGGTTATATGAATATGTCAATTCTGCAATAACAATATAATTTTATTTTCGCTCAAATCAGTAAAATTCATGTTTTTCGGCTTAAGCAGTACAGTGCTCACGCAATAGACATACAATTTACAAAAAAATCGACTTTGAGTCTAAAACTAAGATAGTGCAATTTTTTCGGCTTAAGCAGTACAGTGCTCACGCAATTGACATACAATTTACAAGAAAATCGACTTTAAGTCTAAAGCTAAGAAAGTGCAATTATTTCGGTTATATGAATATGTCAATTCTGCAATAACAATATAATTTGATTTTCGCTCAAATCAGTAAAATTCATGTTTTTCGGCTTAAGCAGTGCAGTGCTGCCGCAATTGACATACAATTTACAAGAAAATCGACTTTGAGTCTAAAACTAAGAAAGTGCAATTTTTTCGGCTTAAGCAGTACAGTGCTCACGCAATTGACATACAATTTACAAAAAAATCGACTTTGAGTCTAAAACTAAGAAATTGCAATTTTTTCGGTTATATGAATATGTCAATTCTGCAATAACAATATAATTTGATTTTCGCGCAAATCAGTAAAATTCATGTTTTTCGGCTTAAGCAGTACAGTACTCACGCAATTGACATACAATTTACAAAAAAATCGACTTTGAGTCTAAAACTAAGAAAGTGCAATTTTTTCGGCTTAAGCAGTACAGTGCTCACGCAATTGACATACAATTTACAAAAAAATCGACTTTGAGTCTAAAACTAAGAAATTGCAATTTTTTCGGTTATATGAATATGTCAATTCTGCAATAACAATATAATTTGATTTTCGCTCAAATCAGTAAAATTCATGTTTTTCGGCTTAAGCAGTACAGTGCTGCCGCAATGACATACAATTTACAAGAAAATCGACTTTGAGTCTAAAACTAAGAAAGTGCAATTTTTTCGGCTTAAGCAGTACAGTGCTCACGCAATTGACATACAATTTACAAAAAAATCGACTTTGAGTCTAAAACTAAGAAATTGCAATTTTTTCGGTTATATGAATATGTCAATTCTGCAATAACAATATAATTTGATTTTCGCGCAAATCAGTAAAATTCATGTTTTTCGGCTTAAGCAGTACAGTAGTCACGCAATTGACATACAATTTACAAAAAAATCGACTTTGAGTCTAAAACTAAGAAAGTGCAATTTTTTCGGCTTAAGCAGTACAGTGCTCACGCAATTGACATACAATTTACATGAAAATCGACTTTAAGTCTAAAGCTAAGAAAGTGCAATTATTTCGGTTATATGAATATGTCAATTCTGCAATAACAATATAATTTGATTTTCGCTCAAATCAGTAAAATTCATGTTTTTCGGCTTAAGCAGTGCAGTGCTGCCGCAATTGACATACAATTTACAAGAAAATCGACTTTGTGTCTAAAACTAAGAAAGTGCAATTTTTTCGGTTATATGAATATGTCAATTCTGCAATAACAATATAATTTGACATTCGCTCAAATCAGTAAAATTCATGTTTTTCGGCTTAAGCGGTACAGTGCTCACGCAATTGACATACAATTTAGAAGAAAATCGACTTTAAGTCTAAAGCTAAGAAAGTGCAATTATTTCGGTTATATGAATATGTCAATTCTGCAATAACAATATAATTTGACATTCACTCAAATCAGTAAAATTCATGTTTTTCGGCTTAAGCAGTACAGTGCTCACGCAATTGACATACAATTTACAAGAAAATCGACTTTAAGTCTAAACTAAGAAAGTGCAATTTTTTCGGTTATATGAATATGTCAATTCTGCAATAACAATATAATTTGAAATTCGCTCAAATCAGTAAAATTCATGTTTTTCGGCTTAAGCAGTGCAGTGCTGCCGCAATTGACATACAATTTACAAGAAAATCGACTTTGAGTCTAAAACTAAGAAAGTGCAATTTTTTCGGCTTAAGCAGTACAGTGCTCACGCAATTGACATACAATTTACAAAAAAATCGACTTTAAGTCTAAAGCTAAGAAAGTGCAATTATTTCGGTTATATGAATATGTCAATTCTGCAATAACAATATAATTTGACATTCACTCAAATCAGTAAAATTCATGTTTTTCGGCTTAAGCAGTACAGTGCTCACGCAATTGACATACAATTTACAAGAAAATCGACTTTGAGTCTAAAACTAAGAAAGTGCAATTTTTTCGGCTTAAGCAGTACAGTGCTCACGCAATTGACATACAATTTACAAAAAAATCGACTTTGAGTCTAAAACTAAGATAGTGCAATTTTTTCGGTTATATGAATATGTCAATTCTGTAATAACAATATAATTTGATTTTCGCTCAAATCAGTAAAATTCATGTTTTTCGGCTTAATCAGTACAGTGCTCACGCAATTGACATACAATTTACAAGAAAATCGACTTTGAGTCTAAAACTAAGAAATTGCAATTTTTTCGGTTATATGAATATGTCAATTCTGCAATAACAATATAATTTGATTTTCGCTCAAATCAGTAAAATTCATGTTTTTCGGCTTAAGCAGTGCAGTGCTGCCGCAATTGACATACAATTTACAAGAAAATCGACTTTGAGTCTAAAACTAAGAAATTGCAATTTTTTCGGTTATATGAATATGTCAATTCTGCAATAACAATATAATTTGATTTTCGCTCAAATCAGTAAAATTCATGTTTTTCGGCTTAAGCAGTGCAGTGCTGCCGCAATTGACATACAATTTACAAGAAAATCGACTTTGAGTCTAAAACTAAGAAATTGCAATTTTTTCGGTTATATGAATATGCCAATTCTGCAATAACAATATAATTTGATTTTCGCTCAAATCAGTAAAATTCATGTTTTTCGGCTTAAGCAGTACAGTGCTCACGCAATTGACATACAATTTACAAAAAAATCGACTTTGAGTCTAAAACTAAGAAAGTGCAATTTTTTCGGTTATATGAATATGTCAATTCTGCAATAACAATATAATTTGATTTTCGCTCAAATCAGTAAAATTCATGTTTTTCGGCTTAAGCAGTACAGTGCTCACGCAATTGACATACAATTTATAAAAAAATCGACTTTGAGTCTAAAACTAAGAAAGTGCAATTTTTTCGGCTTAAGCAGTAGAGTGCTCACGCAATTGACATACAATTTACAAGAAAATCGACTTTGAGTCTAAAACTAAGAAATTGCAATTTTTTCGGTTATATGAATATGTCAATTCTGCAATAACAATATAATTTTATTTTCGCTCAAATCAGTAAAATTCATGTTTTTCGGCTTAAGCAGTACAGTGCTCACGCAATAGACATACAATTTACAAAAAAATCGACTTTGAGTCTAAAACTAAGATAGTGCAATTTTTTCGGCTTAAGCAGTACAGTGCTCACGCAATTGACATACAATTTACAAGAAAATCGACTTTAAGTCTAAAGCTAAGAAAGTGCAATTATTTCGGTTATATGAATATGTCAATTCTGCAATAACAATATAATTTGATTTTCGCTCAAATCAGTAAAATTCATGTTTTTCGGCTTAAGCAGTGCAGTGCTGCCGCAATTGACATACAATTTACAAGAAAATCGACTTTGAGTCTAAAACTAAGAAAGTGCAATTTTTTCGGCTTAAGCAGTACAGTGCTCACGCAATTGACATACAATTTACAAAAAAATCGACTTTGAGTCTAAAACTAAGAAATTGCAATTTTTTCGGTTATATGAATATGTCAATTCTGCAATAACAATATAATTTGATTTTCGCGCAAATCAGTAAAATTCATGTTTTTCGGCTTAAGCAGTACAGTACTCACGCAATTGACATACAATTTACAAAAAAATCGACTTTGAGTCTAAAACTAAGAAAGTGCAATTTTTTCGGCTTAAGCAGTACAGTGCTCACGCAATTGACATACAATTTACAAAAAAATCGACTTTGAGTCTAAAACTAAGAAATTGCAATTTTTTCGGTTATATGAATATGTCAATTCTGCAATAACAATATAATTTGATTTTCGCTCAAATCAGTAAAATTCATGTTTTTCGGCTTAAGCAGTACAGTGCTGCCGCAATGACATACAATTTACAAGAAAATCGACTTTGAGTCTAAAACTAAGAAAGTGCAATTTTTTCGGCTTAAGCAGTACAGTGCTCACGCAATTGACATACAATTTACAAAAAAATCGACTTTGAGTCTAAAACTAAGAAATTGCAATTTTTTCGGTTATATGAATATGTCAATTCTGCAATAACAATATAATTTGATTTTCGCGCAAATCAGTAAAATTCATGTTTTTCGGCTTAAGCAGTACAGTAGTCACGCAATTGACATACAATTTACAAAAAAATCGACTTTGAGTCTAAAACTAAGAAAGTGCAATTTTTTCGGCTTAAGCAGTACAGTGCTCACGCAATTGACATACAATTTACATGAAAATCGACTTTAAGTCTAAAGCTAAGAAAGTGCAATTATTTCGGTTATATGAATATGTCAATTCTGCAATAACAATATAATTTGATTTTCGCTCAAATCAGTAAAATTCATGTTTTTCGGCTTAAGCAGTGCAGTGCTGCCGCAATTGACATACAATTTACAAGAAAATCGACTTTGTGTCTAAAACTAAGAAAGTGCAATTTTTTCGGTTATATGAATATGTCAATTCTGCAATAACAATATAATTTGACATTCGCTCAAATCAGTAAAATTCATGTTTTTCGGCTTAAGCGGTACAGTGCTCACGCAATTGACATACAATTTAGAAGAAAATCGACTTTAAGTCTAAAGCTAAGAAAGTGCAATTATTTCGGTTATATGAATATGTCAATTCTGCAATAACAATATAATTTGACATTCACTCAAATCAGTAAAATTCATGTTTTTCGGCTTAAGCAGTACAGTGCTCACGCAATTGACATACAATTTACAAGAAAATCGACTTTAAGTCTAAACTAAGAAAGTGCAATTTTTTCGGTTATATGAATATGTCAATTCTGCAATAACAATATAATTTGAAATTCGCTCAAATCAGTAAAATTCATGTTTTTCGGCTTAAGCAGTGCAGTGCTGCCGCAATTGACATACAATTTACAAGAAAATCGACTTTGAGTCTAAAACTAAGAAAGTGCAATTTTTTCGGCTTAAGCAGTACAGTGCTCACGCAATTGACATACAATTTACAAAAAAATCGACTTTAAGTCTAAAGCTAAGAAAGTGCAATTATTTCGGTTATATGAATATGTCAATTCTGCAATAACAATATAATTTGACATTCACTCAAATCAGTAAAATTCATGTTTTTCGGCTTAAGCAGTACAGTGCTCACGCAATTGACATACAATTTACAAGAAAATCGACTTTAAGTCTAAAGCTAAGAAAGTGAAATTATTTCGGTTATATGAATATGTCAATTCTGCAATAACAATATAATTTGAAATTCGCTCAAATCAGTAAAATTCATGTTTTTCGGCTTAAGCAGTGCAGTGCTGCCGCAATTGACATACAATTTACAAGAAAATCGACTTTGAGTCTAAAACTAAGAAAGTGCAATTTTTTCGGCTTAAGCAGTACAGTGCTCACGCAATTGACATACAATTTACAAGAAAATCGACTTTAAGTCTAAAGCTAAGAAAGTGCAATTATTTCGGTTATATGAATATGTCAATTCTGCAATAACAATATAATTTGATTTTCGCTCAAATCAGTAAAATTCATGTTTTTCGGCTTAAGCGGTACAGTGCTCACGCAATTGACATACAATTTACAAGAAAATCGACTTTAAGTCTAAACTAAGAAAGTGCAATTTTTTCGGTTATATGAATATGTCAATTCTGCAATAACAATATAATTTGACATTCGCTCAAATCAGTAAAATTCATGTTTTTCGGCTTAAGCGGTACAGTGCTCACGCAATTGACATACAATTTAGAAGAAAATCGACTTTAAGTCTAAAGCTAAGAAAGTGCAATTATTTCGGTTATATGAATATGTCAATTCTGCAATAACAATATAATTTGACATTCACTCAAATCAGTAAAATTCATGTTTTTCGGCTTAAGCAGTACAGTGCTCACGCAATTGACATACAATTTACAAGAAAATCGACTTTAAGTCTAAACTAAGAAAGTGCAATTTTTTCGGTTATATGAATATGTCAATTCTGCAATAACAATATAATTTGAAATTCGCTCAAATCAGTAAAATTCATGTTTTTCGGCTTAAGCAGTGCAGTGCTGCCGCAATTGACATACAATTTACAAGAAAATCGACTTTGAGTCTAAAACTAAGAAAGTGCAATTTTTTCGGCTTAAGCAGTACAGTGCTCACGCAATTGACATACAATTTACAAAAAAATCGACTTTAAGTCTAAAGCTAAGAAAGTGCAATTATTTCGGTTATATGAATATGTCAATTCTGCAATAACAATATAATTTGACATTCACTCAAATCAGTAAAATTCATGTTTTTCGGCTTAAGCAGTACAGTGCTCACGCAATTGACATACAATTTACAAGAAAATCGACTTTAAGTCTAAAGCTAAGAAAGTGAAATTATTTCGGTTATATGAATATGTCAATTCTGCAATAACAATATAATTTGAAATTCGCTCAAATCAGTAAAATTCATGTTTTTCGGCTTAAGCAGTGCAGTGCTGCCGCAATTGACATACAATTTACAAGAAAATCGACTTTGAGTCTAAAACTAAGAAAGTGCAATTTTTTCGGCTTAAGCAGTACAGTGCTCACGCAATTGACATACAATTTACATGAAAATCGACTTTAAGTCTAAAGCTAAGAAAGTGCAATTATTTCGGTTATATGAATATGTCAATTCTGCAATAACAATATAATTTGATTTTCGCTCAAATCAGTAAAATTCATGTTTTTCGGCTTAAGCAGTACAGTGCTCACGCAATTGACATACAATTTACAAAAAAATCGACTTTGAGTCTAAAACTAAGAAATTGCAATTTTTTCGGTTATATGAATATGTCAATTCTGCAATAACAATATAATTTGATTTTCGCTCAAATCAGTAAAATTCATGTTTTTCGGCTTAAGCAGTACAGTGCTCACGCAATTGACATACAATTTACAAAAAAATCGACTTTGAGTCTAAAACTAAGAAAGTGCAATTTTTTCGGCTTAAGCAGTACAGTGCTCACGCAATTGACATACAATTTACAAGAAAATCGACTTTAAGTCTAAAGCTAAGAAAGTGCAATTATTTCGGTTATATGAATATGTCAATTCTGCAATAACAATATAATTTGATTTTCGCTCAAATCAGTAAAATTCATGTTTTTCGGCTTAAGCAGTGCAGTGCTCACGCAATTGACATACAATTTACAAAAAAATCGACTTTGAGTCTAAAACTAAGAAAGTGCAATTTTTTCGGCTTAAGCAGTACAGTGCTCACGCAATTGACATACAATTTACAAGAAAATCGACTTTAAGTCTAAAGCTAAGAAAGTGCAATTATTTCGGTTATATGAATATGTCAATTCTGCAATAACAATATAATTTGATTTTCGCTCAAATCAGTAAAATTCATGTTTTTCGGCTTAAGCAGTGCAGTGCTGCCGCAATTGACATACAATTTACAAGAAAATCGACTTTGAGTCTAAAACTAAGAAATTGCAATTTTTTCGGTTATATGAATATGTCAATTCTGCAATAACAATATAATTTGATTTTCGCTCAAATCAGTAAAATTCATGTTTTTCGGCTTAAGCAGTACAGTGCTCACGCAATTGACATACAATTTACAAAAAAATCGACTTTGAGTCTAAAACTAAGATAGTGCAATTTTTTCGGTTATATGAATATGTCAATTCTGTAATAACAATATAATTTGATTTTCGCTCAAATCAGTAAAATTCATGTTTTTCGGCTTAATCAGTACAGTGCTCACGCAATTGACATACAATTTACAAGAAAATCGACTTTGAGTCTAAAACTAAGAAATTGCAATTTTTTCGGTTATATGAATATGTCAATTCTGCAATAACAATATTATTTGATTTTCGCTCAAATCAGTAAAATTCATGTTTTTCGGCTTAAGCAGTGCAGTGCTGCCGCAATTGACATACAATTTACAAGAAAATCGACTTTGAGTCTAAAACTAAGAAATTGCAATTTTTTCGGTTATATGAATATGTCAATTCTGCAATAACAATATAATTTGATTTTCGCTCAAATCAGTAAAATTCATGTTTTTCGGCTTAAGCAGTACAGTGCTGCCGCAATTGACATACAATTTACAAGAAAATCGACTTTGAGTCTAAAACTAAGAAATTGCAATTTTTTCGGTTATATGAATATGTCAATTCTGCAATAACAATATAATTTGATTTTCGCTCAAATCAGTAAAATTCATGTTTTTCGGCTTAAGCAGTACAGTGCTCACGCAATTGACATACAATTTACAAAAAAATCGACTTTGAGTCTAAAACTAAGAAAGTGCAATTTTTTCGGTTATATGAATATGTCAATTCTGCAATAACAATATAATTTGATTTTCGCTCAAATCAGTAAAATTCATGTTTTTCGGCTTAAGCAGTACAGTGCTCACGCAATTGACATACAATTTACAAAAAAATCGACTTTGAGTCTAAAACTAAGAAAGTGCAATTTTTTCGGCTTAAGCAGTAGAGTGCTCACGCAATTGACATACAATTTACAAGAAAATCGACTTTGAGTCTAAAACTAAGAAATTGCAATTTTTTCGGTTATATGAATATGTCAATTCTGCAATAACAATATAATTTGATTTTCGCTCAAATCAGTAAAATTCATGTTTTTCGGCTTAAGCAGTACAGTGCTCACGCAATTGACATACAATTTACAAAAAAATCGACTTTGAGTCTAAAACTAAGATAGTGCAATTTTTTCGGCTTAAGCAGTACAGTGCTCACGCAATTGACATACAATTTACAAGAAAATCGACTTTAAGTCTAAAGCTAAGAAAGTGCAATTATTTCGGTTATATGAATATGTCAATTCTGCAATAACAATATAATTTGATTTTCGCTCAAATCAGTAAAATTCATGTTTTTCGGCTTAAGCAGTGCAGTGCTGCCGCAATTGACATACAATTTACAAGAAAATCGACTTTGAGTCTAAAACTAAGAAAGTGCAATTTTTTCGGCTTAAGCAGTGCAGTGCTCACGCAATTGACATACAATTTACAAGAAAATCGACATTAAGTCTAAAGCTAAGAAAGTGCAATTATTTCGGTTATATGAATATGTCAATTCTGCAATAACAATATAATTTGATTTTCGCTCAAATCAGTAAAATTCATGTTTTTCGGCTTAAGCAGTACAGTGCTGCCGCAATTGACATAAAATTTACAAGAAAATCGACTTTGAGTCTAAAACTAAGAAAGTGCAATTTTTTCGGCTTAAGCAGTACAGTGCTCACGCAATTGACATACAATTTACAAAAAAATCGACTTTAAGTCTAAAGCTAAGAAAGTGCAATTATTTCGGTTATATGAATATGTCAATTCTGCAATAACAATATAATTTGACATTCACTCAAATCAGTAAAATTCATGTTTTTCGGCTTAAGCAGTACAGTGCTCACGCAATTGACATACAATTTACAAGAAAATCGACTTTAAGTCTAAAGCTAAGAAAGTGAAATTATTTCGGTTATATGAATATGTCAATTCTGCAATAACAATATAATTTGAAATTCGCTCAAATCAGTAAAATTCATGTTTTTCGGCTTAAGCAGTGCAGTGCTGCCGCAATTGACATACAATTTACAAGAAAATCGACTTTGAGTCTAAAACTAAGAAAGTGCAATTTTTTCGGCTTAAGCAGTACAGTGCTCACGCAATTGACATACAATTTACATGAAAATCGACTTTAAGTCTAAAGCTAAGAAAGTGCAATTATTTCGGTTATATGAATATGTCAATTCTGCAATAACAATATAATTTGATTTTCGCTCAAATCAGTAAAATTCATGTTTTTCGGCTTAAGCAGTACAGTGCTCACGCAATTGACATACAATTTACAAAAAAATCGACTTTGAGTCTAAAACTAAGAAATTGCAATTTTTTCGGTTATATGAATATGTCAATTCTGCAATAACAATATAATTTGATTTTCGCTCAAATCAGTAAAATTCATGTTTTTCGGCTTAAGCAGTACAGTGCTCACGCAATTGACATACAAGAAAATCGACTTTGAGTCTAAAACTAAGAAAGTGCAATTTTTTCGGCTTAAGCAGTACAGTGCTCACGCAATTGACATACAATTTACAAAAAAATCGACTTTGAGTCTAAAACTAAGAAATTGCAATTTTTTCGGTTATATGAATATGTCAATTCTGCAATAACAATATAATTTGATTTTCGCTCAAATCAGTAAAATTCATGTTTTTCGGCTTAAGCAGTACAGTACTCACGCAATTGACATACAATTTACAAAAAAATCGACTTTGAGTCTAAAACTAAGAAAGTGCAATTTTTTCGGCTTAAGCAGTACAGTGCTCACGCAATTGACATACAATTTACATGAAAATCGACTTTAAGTCTAAAGCTAAGAAAGTGCAATTATTTCGGTTATATGAATATGTCAATTCTGCAATAACAATATAATTTGATTTTCGCTCAAATCAGTAAAATTCATGTTTTTCGGCTTAAGCAGTGCAGTGCTGCCGCAATTGACATACAATTTACAAGAAAATCGACTTTGTGTCTAAAACTAAGAAAGTGCAATTTTTTCGGTTATATGAATATGTCAATTCTGCAATAACAATATAATTTGACATTCGCTCAAATCAGTAAAATTCATGTTTTTCGGCTTAAGCGGTACAGTGCTCACGCAATTGACATACAATTTAGAAGAAAATCGACTTTAAGTCTAAAGCTAAGAAAGTGCAATTATTTCGGTTATATGAATATGTCAATTCTGCAATAACAATATAATTTGACATTCACTCAAATCAGTAAAATTCATGTTTTTCGGCTTAAGCAGTACAGTGCTCACGCAATTGACATACAATTTACAAGAAAATCGACTTTAAGTCTAAACTAAGAAAGTGCAATTTTTTCGGTTACATGAATATGTCAATTCTGCAATAACAATATAATTTGAAATTCGCTCAAATCAGTAAAATTCATGTTTTTCGGCTTAAGCAGTGCAGTGCTGCCGCAATTGACATACAATTTACAAGAAAATCGACTTTGAGTCTAAAACTAAGAAAGTGCAATTTTTTCGGCTTAAGCAGTACAGTGCTCACGCAATTGACATACAATTTACAAAAAAATCGACTTTAAGTCTAAAGCTAAGAAAGTGCAATTATTTCGGTTATATGAATATGTCAATTCTGCAATAACAATATAATTTGACATTCACTCAAATCAGTAAAATTCATGTTTTTCGGCTTAAGCAGTACAGTGCTCACGCAATTGACATACAATTTACAAGAAAATCGACTTTAAGTCTAAAGCTAAGAAAGTGAAATTATTTCGGTTATATGAATATGTCAATTCTGCAATAACAATATAATTTGAAATTCGCTCAAATCAGTAAAATTCATGTTTTTCGGCTTAAGCAGTGCAGTGCTGCCGCAATTGACATACAATTTACAAGAAAATCGACTTTGAGTCTAAAACTAAGAAAGTGCAATTTTTTCGGCTTAAGCAGTACAGTGCTCACGCAATTGACATACAATTTACATGAAAATCGACTTTAAGTCTAAAGCTAAGAAAGTGCAATTATTTCGGTTATATGAATATGTCAATTCTGCAATAACAATATAATTTGACATTCACTCAAATCAGTAAAATTCATGTTTTTCGGCTTAAGCAGTACAGTGCTCACGCAATTGACATACAATTTACAAGAAAATCGACTTTAAGTCTAAAGCTAAGAAAGTGAAATTATTTCGGTTATATGAATATGTCAATTCTGCAATAACAATATAATTTGATTTTCGCTCAAATCAGTAAAATTCATGTTTTTCGGCTTAAGCAGTGCAGTGCTCATGCAATTGACATACAATTTACAAAAAAATCGACTTTGAGTCTAAAACTAAGAAAGTGCAATTTTTTCGGCTTAAGCAGTACAGTGCTCACGCAATTGACATACAATTTACAAAAAAATCGACTTTGAGTCTAAAACTAAGAAATTGCAATTTTTTCGGTTATATGAATATGCCAATTCTGCAATAACAATATAATTTGATTTTCGCTCAAATCAGTAAAATTCATGTATTTCGGCTTAAGCAGTACAGTGCTCACGCAATTGACATACAATTTACAAAAAAATCGACTTTGAGTCTAAAACTAAGAAATTGCAATTTTTTCGGTTATATGAATATGTCAATTCTGCAATAACAATATAATTTGATTTTCGCTCAAATCAGTACAATTCATGTTTTTCGGCTTAAGCAGTACAGTACTCACGCAATTGACATACAATTTACAAAAAAATCGACTTTGAGTCTAAAACTAAGAAAGTGCAATTTTTTCGGCTTAAGCAGTACAGTGCTCACGCAATTGACATACAATTTACATGAAAATCGACTTTAAGTCTAAAGCTAAGAAAGTGCAATTATTTCGGTTATATGAATATGTCAATTCTGCAATAACAATATAATTTGATTTTCGCTCAAATCAGTAAAATTCATGTTTTTCGGCTTAAGCAGTGCAGTGCTGCCGCAATTGACATACAATTTACAAGAAAATCGACTTTGTGTCTAAAACTAAGAAAGTGCAATTTTTTCGGTTATATGAATATGTCAATTCTGCAATAACAATATAATTTGACATTCGCTCAAATCAGTAAAATTCATGTTTTTCGGCTTAAGCGGTACAGTGCTCACGCAATTGACATACAATTTAGAAGAAAATCGACTTTAAGTCTAAAGCTAAGAAAGTGCAATTATTTCGGTTATATGAATATGTCAATTCTGCAATAACAATATAATTTGACATTCACTCAAATCAGTAAAATTCATGTTTTTCGGCTTAAGCAGTACAGTGCTCACGCAATTGACATACAATTTACAAGAAAATCGACTTTAAGTCTAAACTAAGAAAGTGCAATTTTTTCGGTTATATGAATATGTCAATTCTGCAATAACAATATAATTTGAAATTCGCTCAAATCAGTAAAATTTATGTTTTTCATCTTAAGCGGAACAGTGCTCACGCAATTGACATACAATTTAGAAGAAAATCGACTTTAAGTCTAAAACTAAGAAAGTGCAATAATTTCGGTTTTATGAATATGTCAATTCTGCAATAACAATATAATTTGACATTCGCTCAAATCTGTAAAATTCATGTTTTTCGGCATAAGCAGTACAGTGCTGCCGCAATTGACATACAATTTACAAAAAAATCGACTTTGAGTCTAAAACTAAGAAAGTGCAATTTTTTCGGCTTAAGCAGTACAGTGCTCACGCAATTGACATACAATTTACAAGAAAATCGACTTTAAGTCTAAAGCTAAGAAAGTGCAATTATTTCGGTTATATGAATATGTCAATTCTGCAATAACAATATAATTTGACATTCGCTCAAATCAGTAAAATTTATGAAAAGAAAGTGCAATTTTTTCGGTTATATGAATATGTCAATTCTGCAATAACAATATAATTTGAAATTCGCTCAAATCAGTAAAATTTATGTTTTTCATCTTAAGCGGTACAGTGCTCACGCAATTGACATACAATTTAGAAGAAAATCGACTTTAAGTCTAAAACTAAGAAAGTGCAATTATTTCGGTTATATGAATATGTCAATTCTGCAATAACAATATAATTTGACATTCGCTCAAATCAGTAAAATTCATGTTTTTCGGCATAAGCAGTACAGTGCTGCCGCAATTGACATACAATTTACAAAAAAATCGACTTTGAGTCTAAAGCTAAGAAAGTGCAATTTTTTCGGCTTAAGCAGTACAGTGCTCACGCAATTGACATACAATTTACAAGAAAATCGACTTTAAGTCTAAAGCTAAGAAAGTGCAATTATTTCGGTTATATGAATATGTCAATTCTGCAATAACAATATAATTTGAAATTCGCTCAAATCAGTAAAATTCATGTTTTTCGGCTTAAGCGGTACAGTGCTCACGCAATTGACATACAATTTAGAAGAAAATCGACTTTAAGTCTAAAGCTAAGAAAGTGCAATTATTTCGGTTATATGAATATGTCAATTCTGCAATAACAATATAATTTGACATTCACTCAAATCAGTAAAATTCATGTTTTTCGGCTTAAGCAGTACAGTGCTCACGCAATTGACATACAACTTACAAGAAAATCGACTTTAAGTCTAAAACTAAGAAAGTGCAATTTTTTCGGTTATATGAATATATCAATTCTGCAATAACAATATAATTTGAAATTCGCTCAAATCAGTAAAATTTATGTTTTTCATCTTAAGCGGTACAGTGCTCACGCAATTGACATACAATTTACAAAAAAATCGACTTTAAGTCTAAAGCTAAGAAAGTGCAATTATTTCGGTTATATGAATATGTCAATTCTGCAATAACAATATAATTTGACATTCACTCAAATCAGTAAAATTCATGTTTTTCGGCTTAAGCAGTACAGTGCTCACGCAATTGACATACAATTTACAAGAAAATCGACTTTAAGTCTAAAACTAAGAAATTGCAATTTTTTCGGTTATATGAATATGTCAATTCTGCAATAACAATATAATTTGATTTTCGCTCAAATCAGTAAAATTCATGTTTTTCGGCTTAAGCAGTACAGTGCTCACGCAATTGACATACAATTTACAAAAAAATCGACTTTGAGTCTAAAACTAAGAAAGTGCAATTTTTTCGGCTTAAGCAGTACAGTGCTCACGCAATTGACATACAATTTACAAGAAAATCGACTTTAAGTCTAAAGCTAAGAGAGTGCAATTATTTCGATTATATGAATATGTCAATTCTGTAATAACAATATAATTTGACTTTCGCGCAAATCAGTAATATAGATATTTTTCGGCTTAAGCAGTACAGTGCTGCCGAAATTGACATACAATTTACAAGAAAATCGACTTTGAGTCTAAAACTAAGAAAGTGCAATTTTTTCGGTTACATGAATATGTCAATTCTGCAATAACAATATAATTTGATTTTCGCTCAAATCAGTAAAATTCATGTTTTTCGGCTTAAGCAGTACAGTGCTGCCGCAATTGACATACAATTTACAAGAAAATCGACTTTGAGTCTAAAACTAAGAAAGTGCAATTTTTTCGGCTTAAGCAGTACAGTGCTCACGCAACTGACATACAATTTACAAGAAAATCGACTTTGAGTCTAAAACTAAGAAATTGCAATTTTTTCGGTTATATGAATATGTCAATTCTGCAATAACAATATAATTTGATTTTCGCTCAAATCAGTAAAATTCATGTTTTTCGGCTTAAGCAGTACAGTGCTCACGCAATTGACATACAATTTACAAAAAAATCGACTTTGAGTCTAAAACTAAGAAAGTGCAATTTTTTCGGCTTAAGCAGTACAGTGCTCACGCAATTGACATACAATTTACAAGAAAATCGACTTTGAGTCTAAAACTAAGAAATTGCAATTTTTTCGGTTATATGAATATCTCAATTCTGCAATAACAATATAATTTGATTTTCGCTCAAATCAGTAAAATTCATGTTTTTCGGCTTAAGCAGTACAGTGCTCACGCAATTGACATACAATTTACAAGAAAATCGACTTTAAGTCTAAAACTAAGAAAGTGCAATTTTTTCGGTTATATGAATATGTCAATTCTGCAATAACAATATAATTTAACTTTCGCTCAAATCTATAAAATTGATGTTTTTTGGCTTATGCGGTACAGTGCTCAAGTGATTAACATACAATTTACAAGAGAATTGACTTTGAGCCTAAACCTAAGAAAGTGCAATTTTTTCGGCATAAGCAGTACAGTGCTGCCGCAATTGACATACAATTTACAAAAAAATCGACTTTGAGTCTAAAACTAAGAAAGTGCAATTTTTTCGGTTATATGAATATGTCAATTCTGCAATAACAATATAATTTGAAATTCGCTCAAATCAGTAAAATTTATGTTTTCATCTTAAGCGGTACAGTGCTCACGCAATTGACATACAATTTAGAAGAAAATCGACTTTAAGTCTAAAACTAAGAAAGTGCAATTATTTCGGTTATATGAATATGTCAATTCTGCAATAACAATATAATTTGAAATTCGCTCAAATCAGTAAAATTCATGTTTTTCGGCTTAAGCGGTACAGTGCTCACGCAATTGACATACAATTTAGAAGAAAATCGACTTTAAGTCTAAAGCTAAGAAAGTGCAATTATTTCGGTTATATGAATATGTCAATTCTGCAATAACAATATAATTTGAAATTCGCTCAAATCAGTAAAATTCATGTTTTTCGGCTTAAGCGGTACAGTGCTCACGCAATTGACATACAATTTAGAAGAAAATCGACTTTAAGTCTAAAACTAAGAAAGTGCAATTTTTTCGGTTATATGAATATGTCAATTCTGCAATAACAATATAATTTGAAATTCGCTCAAATCAGTAAAATTTATGTTTTCATCTTAAGCGGTACAGTGCTCACGCAATTGACATACAATTTAGAAGAAAATCGACTTTAAGTCTAAAACTAAGAAAGTGCAATTATTTCGGTTATATGAATATGTCAATTCTGCAATAACAATATAATTTGAAATTCGCTCAAATCAGTAAAATTCATGTTTTTCGGCTTAAGCGGTACAGTGCTCACGCAATTGACATACAATTTAGAAGAAAATCGACTTTAAGTCTAAAGCTAAGAAAGTGCAATTATTTCGGTTATATGAATATGTCAATTCTGCAATAACAATATAATTTGACATTCGCTCAAATCAGTAAAATTCATGTTTTTCGGCATAAGCAGTACAGTGCTGCCGCAATTGACATACAATTTACAAAAAAATCGACTTTGAGTCTAAAACTAAGAAAGTGCAATTTTTTCGGCTTAAGCAGTACAGTGCTCACGCAATTGACATACAATTTACAAGAAAATCGACTTTAAGTCTAAAGCTAAGAAAGTGCAATTATTTCGGTTATATGAATATGTCAATTCTGCAATAACAATATAATTTGAAATTCGCTCAAATCAGTAAAATTCATGTTTTTCGGCTTAAGCGGTACAGTGCTCACGCAATTGACATACAATTTAGAAGAAAATCGACTTTAAGTCTAAAGCTAAGAAAGTGCAATTATTTCGGTTATATGAATATGTCAATTCTGCAATAACAATATAATTTGACATTCACTCAAATCAGTAAAATTCATGTTTTTCGGCTTAAGCAGTACAGTGCTCACGCAATTGACATACAATTTACAAGAAAATCGACTTTAAGTCTAAAACTAAGAAAGTGCAATTTTTTCGGTTATATGAATATATCAATTCTGCAATAACAATATAATTTGAAATTCGCTCAAATCAGTAAAATTTATGTTTTTCATCTTAAGCGGTACAGTGCTCACGCAATTGACATACAATTTACAAAAAAATCGACTTTAAGTCTAAAGCTAAGAAAGTGCAATTATTTCGGTTATATGAATATGTCAATTCTGCAATAACAATATAATTTGACATTCACTCAAATCAGTAAAATTCATGTTTTTCGGCTTAAGCAGTACAGTGCTCACGCAATTGACATACAATTTAACAGAAAATCGACTTTAAGTCTAAAACTAAGAAATTGCAATTTTTTCGGTTATATGAATATGTCAATTCTGCAATAACAATATAATTTGATTTTCGCTCAAATCAGTAAAATTCATGTTTTTCGGCTTAAGCAGTACAGTGCTCACGCAATTGACATACAATTTACAAAAAAATCGACTTTGAGTCTAAAACTAAGAAAGTGCAATTTTTTCGGCTTAAGCAGTACAGTGCTCACGCAATTGACATACAATTTACAAGAAAATCGACTTTAAGTCTAAAGCTAAGAGAGTGCAATTATTTCGGTTATATGAATATGTCAATTCTGTAATAACAATATAATTTGACTTTCGCGCAATTCAGTAATATAGATATTTTTCGGCTTAAGCAGTACAGTGCTGCCGAAATTGACATACAATTTACAAGAAAATCGACTTTGAGTCTAAAACTAAGAAAGTGCAATTTTTTCGGTTATATGAATATGTCAATTCTGCAATAACAATATAATTTAACTTTCGCTCAAATCTATAAAATTGATGTTTTTTGGCTTATGCGGTACAGTGCTCACGCAATTGACATACAATTTACAAGAAAATCGACTTTAAGTCTAAAACTAAGAAAGTGCAATTTTTTCGGTTATATGAATATGTCAATTCTGCAATAACAATATAATTTAACTTTCGCTCAAATCTATAAAATTGATGTTTTTTGGCTTATGCGGTACAGTGCTCAAGTGATTAACATACAATTTACAAGAGAATTGACTTTGAGCCTAAACCTAAGAAAGTGCAATTTTTTCGGCTTAAGCAGTACAGTGCTCACGCAATTGACATACAATTTACAAGAAAATCGACTTTAAGTCTAAAGCTAAGAAAGTGCAATTATTTCGGTTATATGAATATGTCAATTCTGCAATAACAATATAATTTGACATTCGCTCAAATCAGTAAAATTCATGTTTTTCGACATAAGCAGTACAGTGCTGCCGCAATTGACATACAATTTACAAAAAAATCGACTTTGAGTCTAAAACTAAGAAAGTGCAATTTTTTCGGTTATATGAATATGTCAATTCTGCAATAACAATATAATTTGAAATTCGCTCAAATCAGTAAAATTTATGTTTTCATCTTAAGCGGTACAGTGCTCACGCAATTGACATACAATTTAGAAGAAAATCGACTTTAAGTCTAAAACTAAGAAAGTGCAATTATTTCGGTTATATGAATATGTCAATTCTGCAATAACAATATAATTTGACATTCGCTCAAATCAGTAAAATTCATGTTTTTCGGCATAAGCAGTACAGTGCTGCCGCAATTGACATACAATTTACAAAAAAATCGACTTTGAGTCTAAAACTAAGAAAGTGCAATTTTTTCGGCTTAAGCAGTACAGTGCTCACGCAATTGACATACAATTTACAAGAAAATCGACTTTAAGTCTAAAGCTAAGAAAGTGCAATTATTTCGGTTATATGAATATGTCAATTCTGCAATAACAATATAATTTGAAATTCGCTCAAATCAGTAAAATTCATGTTTTTCGGCTTAAGCGGTACAGTGCTCACGCAATTGACATACAATTTAGAAGAAAATCGACTTTAAGTCTAAAGCTAAGAAAGTGCAATTATTTCGGTTATATGAATATGTCAATTCTGCAATAACAATATAATTTGACATTCACTCAAATCAGTAAAATTCATGTTTTTCGGCTTAAGCAGTACAGTGCTCACGCAATTGACATACAATTTACAAGAAAATCGACTTTAAGTCTAAAACTAAGAAAGTGCAATTTTTTCGGTTATATGAATATATCAATTCTGCAATAACAATATAATTTGAAATTCGCTCAAATCAGTAAAATTTATGTTTTTCATCTTAAGCGGTACAGTGCTCACGCAATTGACATACAATTTACAAAAAAATCGACTTTAAGTCTAAAGCTAAGAAAGTGCAATTATTTCGGTTATATGAATATGTCAATTCTGCAATAACAATATAATTTGACATTCACTCAAATCAGTAAAATTCATGTTTTTCGGCTTAAGCAGTACAGTGCTCACGCAATTGACATACAATTTACAAGAAAATCGACTTTAAGTCTAAAACTAAGAAATTGCAATTTTTTCGGTTATATGAATATGTCAATTCTGCAATAACAATATAATTTGATTTTCGCTCAAATCAGTAAAATTCATGTTTTTCGGCTTAAGCAGTACAGTGCTCACGCAATTGACATACAATTTACAAAAAAATCGACTTTGAGTCTAAAACTAAGAAAGTGCAATTTTTTCGGCTTAAGCAGTACAGTGCTCACGCAATTGACATACAATTTACAAGAAAATCGACTTTAAGTCTAAAGCTAAGAGAGTGCAATTATTTCGGTTATATGAATATGTCAATTCTGTAATAACAATATAATTTGACTTTCGCGCAATTCAGTAATATAGATATTTTTCGGCTTAAGCAGTACAGTGCTGCCGAAATTGACATACAATTTACAAGAAAATCGACTTTGAGTCTAAAACTAAGAAAGTGCAATTTTTTCGGTTACATGAATATGTCAATTCTGCAATAACAATATAATTTGACATTCGCTCAAATCAGTAAAATTCATGTTTTTTGGCTTAAGCAGTACAGTGCTAACGCAATTGACATACAATTTACAAAAAAACGACTTTGAGTCTAAAACTAAGAAATTGCAATTTTTTCGGTTATATGAATATGTCAATTCTGCAATAACAATATAATTTGATTTTCGCTCAAATCAGTAAAATTCATGTTTTTCGGCTTAAGCAGTACAGTGCTGCCGCAATTGACATACAATTTACAAGAAAATCGACTTTGAGTCTAAAACTAAGAAAGTGCAATTTTTTCGGCTTAAGCAGTACAGTGCTCACGCAATTGACATACAATTTACAAGAAAATCGACTTTGAGTCTAAAACTAAGAAATTGCAATTTTTTCGGTTATATGAATATGTCAATTCTGCAATAACAATATAATTTGAAATTCGCTCAAATCAGTAAAATTTATGTTTTTCATCTTAAGCGGTACAGTGCTCACGCAATTGACATACAATTTAGAAGAAAATCGACTTTAAGTCTAAAACTAAGAAAGTGCAATTATTTCGGTTATATGAATATGTCAATTCTGCAATAACAATATAATTTGACATTCGCTCAAATCAGTAAAATTCATGTTTTTCGGCATAAGCAGTACAGTGCTGCCGCAATTGACATACAATTTACAAAAAAATCGACTTTGAGTCTAAAACTAAGAAAGTGCAATTTTTTCGGCTTAAGCAGTACAGTGCTCACGCAATTGACATACAATTTACAAGAAAATCGACTTTAAGTCTAAAGCTAAGAAAGTGCAATTATTTCGGTTATATGAATATGTCAATTCTGCAATAACAATATAATTTGAAATTCGCTCAAATCAGTAAAATTCATGTTTTTCGGCTTAAGCGGTACAGTGCTCACGCAATTGACATACAATTTACAAGAAAATCGACTTTAAGTCTAAAGCTAAGAAAGTGCAATTATTTCGGTTATATGAATATGTCAATTCTGCAATAACAATATAATTTGACATTCACTCAAATCAGTAAAATTCATGTTTTTCGGCTTAAGCAGTACAGTGCTCACGCAATTGACATACAATTTACAAGAAAATCGACTTTAAGTCTAAAACTAAGAAAGTGCAATTTTTTCGGTTATATGAATATATCAATTCTGCAATAACAATATAATTTGAAATTCGCTCAAATCAGTAAAATTTATGTTTTTCATCTTAAGCGGTACAGTGCTCACGCAATTGACATACAATTTACAAAAAAATCGACTTTAAGTCTAAAGCTAAGAAAGTGCAATTATTTCGGTTATATGAATATGTCAATTCTGCAATAACAATATAATTTGACATTCACTCAAATCAGTAAAATTCATGTTTTTCGGCTTAAGCAGTACAGTGCTCACGCAATTGACATACAATTTACAAGAAAATCGTCTTTAAGTCTAAAACTAAGAAATTGCAATTTTTTCGGTTATATGAATATGTCAATTCTGCAATAACAATATAATTTGATTTTCGCTCAAATCAGTAAAATTCATGTTTTTCGGCTTAAGCAGTACAGTGCTCACGCAATTGACATACAATTTACAAAAAAATCGACTTTGAGTCTAAAACTAAGAAAGTGCAATTTTTTCGGCTTAAGCAGTACAGTGCTCACGCAATTGACATACAATTTACAAAAAAATCGACTTTAAGTCTAAAGCTAAGAGAGTGCAATTATTTCGGTTATATGAATATGTCAATTCTGTAATAACAATATAATTTGACTTTCGCGCAAATCAGTAATATAGATATTTTTCGGCTTAAGCAGTACAGTGCTGCCGAAATTGACATACAATTTACAAGAAAATCGACTTTGAGTCTAAAACTAAGAAAGTGCAATTTTTTCGGTTACATGAATATGTCAATTCTGCAATAACAATATAATTTGACATTCGCTCAAATCAGTAAAATTCATGTTTTTCGGCTTAAGCAGTACAGTGCTCACGCAATTGACATACAATTTACAAAAAAATCGACTTTGAGTCTAAAACTAAGAAAGTGCAATTTTTTCGGCTTAAGCAGTACAGTGCTCACGCAATTGACATACAATTTACAAAAAAATCGACTTTAAGTCTAAAGCTAAGAGAGTGCAATTATTTCGGTTATATGAATATGTCAATTCTGTAATAACAATATAATTTGACTTTCGCGCAAATCAGTAATATAGATATTTTTCGGCTTAAGCAGTACAGTGCTGCCGAAATTGACATACAATTTACAAGAAAATCGACTTTGAGTCTAAAACTAAGAAATTGCAATTTTTTCGGTTATATGAATATGTCAATTCTGCAATAACAATATAATTTGATTTTCGCTCAAATCAGTAAAATTCATGTTTTTCGGCTTAAGCAGTACAGTGCTGCCGCAATTGACATACAATTTACAAGAAAATCGACTTTGAGTCTAAAACTAAGAAAGTGCAATTTTTTCGGCTTAAGCAGTACAGTGCTCACGCAATTGACATACAATTTACAAGAAAATCGACTTTGAGTCTAAAACTAAGAAATTGCAATTTTTTCGGTTATATGAATATGTCAATTCTGCAATAACAATATAATTTGATTTTCGCTCAAATCAGTAAAATTCATGTTTTTCGGCTTAAGCAGTACAGTGCTCACGCAATTGACATACAATTTACAAAAAAATCGACTTTGAGTCTAAAACTAAGAAAGTGCAATTTTTTCGGCATAAGCAGTACAGTGCTCACGCAATTGACATACAATTTACAAGAAAATCGACTTTGAGTCTAAAACTAAGAAATTGCAATTTTTTCGGTTATATGAATATGTCAATTCTGCAATAACAATATAATTTGATTTTCGCTCAAATCAGTAAAATTCATGTTTTTCGGCTTAAGCAGTACAGTGCTCACGCAATTGACATACAATTTACAAAAAAATCGACTTTGAGTCTAAGACTAAGAAAGTGCAATTTTTTCGGCTTAAGCAGTACAGTGCTCACGCAATTGACATACAATTTACAAGAAAATCGACTTTAAGTCTAAAGCTAAGAAAGTGCAATTATTTCGGTTATATGAATATGTCAATTCTGCAATAACAATATAATTTGATTTTCGCTCAAATCAGTAAAATTCATGTTTTTCGGCTTAAGCAGTGCAGTGCTCACGCAATTGACATACAATTTACAAAAAAATCGACTTTGAGTCTAAAACTAAGAAAGTGCAATTTTTTCGGCTTAAGCAGTACAGTGCTCACGCAATTGACATACAATTTACAAGAAAATCGACTTTAAGTCTAAAACTAAGAAAGTGCAATTTTTTCGGTTATATGAATATGTCAATTCTGCAATAACAATATAATTTGAAATTCGCTCAAATCAGTAAAATTTATGTTTTTCATCTTAAGCGGTACAGTGCTCACGCAATTGACATACAATTTAGAAGAAAATCGACTTTAAGTCTAAAACTAAGAAAGTGCAATTATTTCGGTTATATGAATATGTCAATTCTGCAATAACAATATAATTTGACATTCGCTCAAATCAGTAAAATTCATGTTTTTCGGCATAAGCAGCACAGTGCTGCCGCAATTGACATACAATTTACAAAAAAATCGACTTTGAGTCTAAAACTAAGAAAGTGCAATTTTTTCGGCTTAAGCAGTACAGTGCTCACGCAATTGACATACAATTTACAAGAAAATCGACTTTGAGTCTAAAACTAAGAAATTGCAATTTTTTCGGTTATATGAATATGTCAATTCTGCAATAACAATATAATTTGATTTTCGCTCAAATCAGTAAAATTCATGTTTTTCGGCTTAAGCAGTACAGTGCTCACGCAATTGACATACAATTTACAAGAAAATCGACTTTAAGTCTAAAGCTAAGAAAGTGCAATTATTTCGGTTATATGAATATGTCAATTCTGCAATAACAATATAATTTAATTTTCTCTCAAATCAGTAAAATTCATGTTTTTCGGCTTAAGCAGTACAGTGCTCACGCAATTGACATACAATTTACAAGAAAATCGACTTTAAGTCTAAAACTAAGAAAGTGCAATTTTTTCGGTTATATGAATATGTCAATTCTGCAATAACAATATAATTTGAAATTCGCTCAAATCAGTAAAATTTATGTTTTTCATCTTAAGCGGTACAGTGCTCACGCAATTGACATACAATTTAGAAGAAAATCGACTTTAAGTCTAAAACTAAGAAAGTGCAATTATTTCGGTTATATGAATATGTCAATTCTGCTATAACAATATAATTTGACATTCGCTCAAATCAGTAAAATTCATGTTTTTCGGCATAAGCAGTACAGTGCTGCCGCAATTGACATACAATTTACAAAAAAATCGACTTTGAGTCTAAAACTAAGAAAGTGCAATTTTTTCGGCTTAAGCAGTACAGTGCTCACGCAATTGACATACAATTTACAAGAAAATCGACTTTAAGTCTAAAGCTAAGAAAGTGCAATTATTTCGGTTATATGAATATGTCAATTCTGCAATAACAATATAATTTGATTTTCGCTCAAATCAATAAAATTCATGTTTTTCGGCTTAAGCAGTACAGTGCTCACGCAATTGACATACAATTTACAAGAAACTCGACTTTAAGTCTAAAACTAAGAAAGTGCAATTTTTTCGGTTATATGAATATGTCAATTCTGCAATAACAATATAATTTGAAATTCGCTCAAATCAGTAAAATTTATGTTTTTCATCTTAAGCGGTACAGTGCTCACGCAATTGACATACAATTTAGAAGAAAATCGACTTTAAGTCTAAAACTAAGAAAGTGCAATTATTTCGGTTATATGAATATGTCAATTCTGCAATAACAATATAATTTGACATTCGCTCAAATCAGTAAAATTCATGTTTTTCGGCATAAGCAGTACAGTGCTGCCGCAATTGACATACAATTTACAAGAATATCGACTTTAAGTCTAAAGCTAAGAAAGTGCAATTATTTCGGTTATATGAATATGTCAATTCTGCAATAACAATATAATTTGACATTCGCTCAAATCAGTAAAATTCATGTTTTTCGGCTTAAGCGGTACAGTGCTCACGCAATTGACATACAATTTAGAAGAAAATCGACTTTAAGTCTAAAGCTAAGAAAGTGCAATTATTTCGGTTATATGAATATGTCAATTCTGCAATAACAATATAATTTGAAATTCGCTCAAATCAGTAAAATTTATGTTTTTCATCTTAAGCGGTACAGTGCTCACGCAATTGACATACAATTTAGAAGAAAATCGACTTTAAGTCTAAAACTAAGAAAGTGCAATTATTTCGGTTATATGAATATGTCAATTCTGCAATAACAATATAATTTGACATTCGCTCAAATCAGTAAAATTCATGTTTTTCGGCTTAAGCGGTACAGTGCTCACGCAATTGACATACAATTTAGAAGAAAATCGACTTTAAGTCTAAAGCTAAGAAAGTGCAATTATTTCGGTTATATGAATATGTCAATTCTGCAATAACAATATAATTCGATTTTCGCTCAAATCAGTAAAATTCATGTTTTTCGGCTTAAGCAGTGCAGTGCTCACGCAATTGACATACAATTTACAAAAAAATCGACTTTGAGTCTAAAACTAAGAAAGTGCAATTTTTTCGGCTTAAGCAGTACAGTGCTCACGCAATTGACATACAATTTACAAGAAAATCGACTTTAAGTCTAAAACTAAGAAAGTGCAATTTTTTCGGTTATATGAATATGTCAATTCTGCAATAACAATATAATTTGAAATTCGCTCAAATCAGTAAAATTTATGTTTTTCATCTTAAGCGGTACAGTGCTCACGCAATTGACATACAATTTAGAAGAAAATCGACTTTAAGTCTAAAACTAAGAAAGTGCAATTATTTCGGTTATATGAATATGTCAATTCTGCAATAACAATATAATTTGACATTCGCTCAAATCAGTAAAATTCATGTTTTTCGGCATAAGCAGCACAGTGCTGCCGCAATTGACATACAATTTACAAAAAAATCGACTTTGAGTCTAAAACTAAGAAAGTGCAATTTTTTCGGCTTAAGCAGTACAGTGCTCACGCAATTGACATACAATTTACAAGAAAATCGACTTTGAGTCTAAAACTAAGAAATTGCAATTTTTTCGGTTATATGAATATGTCAATTCTGCAATAACAATATAATTTGATTTTCGCTCAAATCAGTAAAATTCATGTTTTTCGGCTTAAGCAGTACAGTGCTCACGCAATTGACATACAATTTACAAGAAAATCGACTTTAAGTCTAAAGCTAAGAAAGTGCAATTATTTCGGTTATATGAATATGTCAATTCTGCAATAACAATATAATTTAATTTTCTCTCAAATCAGTAAAATTCATGTTTTTCGGCTTAAGCAGTACAGTGCTCACGCAATTGACATACAATTTACAAGAAAATCGACTTTAAGTCTAAAACTAAGAAAGTGCAATTTTTTCGGTTATATGAATATGTCAATTCTGCAATAACAATATAATTTGAAATTCGCTCAAATCAGTAAAATTTATGTTTTTCATCTTAAGCGGTACAGTGCTCACGCAATTGACATACAATTTAGAAGAAAATCGACTTTAAGTCTAAAACTAAGAAAGTGCAATTATTTCGGTTATATGAATATGTCAATTCTGCTATAACAATATAATTTGACATTCGCTCAAATCAGTAAAATTCATGTTTTTCGGCATAAGCAGTACAGTGCTGCCGCAATTGACATACAATTTACAAAAAAATCGACTTTGAGTCTAAAACTAAGAAAGTGCAATTTTTTCGGCTTAAGCAGTACAGTGCTCACGCAATTGACATACAATTTACAAGAAAATCGACTTTAAGTCTAAAGCTAAGAAAGTGCAATTATTTCGGTTATATGAATATGTCAATTCTGCAATAACAATATAATTTGATTTTCGCTCAAATCAATAAAATTCATGTTTTTCGGCTTAAGCAGTACAGTGCTCACGCAATTGACATACAATTTACAAGAAACTCGACTTTAAGTCTAAAACTAAGAAAGTGCAATTTTTTCGGTTATATGAATATGTCAATTCTGCAATAAGAATATAATTTGAAATTCGCTCAAATCAGTAAAATTTATGTTTTTCATCTTAAGCGGTACAGTGCTCACGCAATTGACATACAATTTAGAAGAAAATCGACTTTAAGTCTAAAACTAAGAAAGTGCAATTATTTCGGTTATATGAATATGTCAATTCTGCAATAACAATATAATTTGACATTCGCTCAAATCAGTAAAATTCATGTTTTTCGGCATAAGCAGTACAGTGCTGCCGCAATTGACATACAATTTACAAGAATATCGACTTTAAGTCTAAAGCTAAGAAAGTGCAATTATTTCGGTTATATGAATATGTCAATTCTGCAATAACAATATAATTTGACATTCGCTCAAATCAGTAAAATTCATGTTTTTCGGCTTAAGCGGTACAGTGCTCACGCAATTGACATACAATTTAGAAGAAAATCGACTTTAAGTCTAAAGCTAAGAAAGTGCAATTATTTCGGTTATATGAATATGTCAATTCTGCAATAACAATATAATTTGACATTCACTCAAATCAGTAAAATTCATGTTTTTCGGCTTAAGCAGTACAGTACTCACGCAATTGACATACAATTTACAAGAAAATCGACTTTAAGTCTAAAACTAAGAAAGTGCAATTTTTTCGGTTATATGAATATGTCAATTCTGCAATAACAATATAATTTGAAATTCGCTCAAATCAGTAAAATTTATGTTTTTCATCTTAAGCGGTACAGTGCTCACGCAATTGACATACAATTTACAAAAAAATCGACTTTGAGTCTAAAACTAAGAAATTGCAATTTTTTCGGTTATATGAATATGTCAATTCTGCAATAACAATATAATTTGATTTTCGCTCAAATCAGTAAAATTCATGTTTTTCGGCTTAAGCAGTACAGTGCTCACGCAATTGACATACAATTTACAAAAAAATCGACTTTGAGTCTAAAACTAAGAAAGTGCAATTTTTTCGGCTTAAGCAGTACAGTGCTCACGCAATTGACATACAATTTACAAGAAAATCGACTTTAAGTCTAAAGCTAAGAAAGTGCAATTATTTCGGTTATATGAATATGTCAATTCTGCAATAACAATATAATTTGATTTTCGCTCAAATCAGTAAAATTCATGTTTTTCGGCTTAAGCAGTGCAGTGCTGCCGCAATTGACATACAATTTACAAGAAAATCTACTTTGAGTCTAAAACTAAGAAAGTGCAATTTTTTCGGTTACATGAATATGTCAATTCTGCAATAACAATATAATTTGACATTCGCTCAAATCAGTAAAATTCATGTTTTTCGGCTTAAGCAGTACAGTGCTCACGCAATTGACATACAATTTACAAAAAAATCGACTTTGAGTCTAAAACCAAGAAAGTGCAATTTTTTCGGTTATATGAATATGTCAATTCTGCAATAACAATATAATTTGACATTCACTCAAATCAGTAAAATTCATGTTTTTCGGCTTACGCGGTACAGTGCTCACGCAATTGACATACAATTTAGAAGAAAATCGACTTTAAGTCTAAAGCTAAGAAAGTGCAATTATTTCGGTTATATGAATATGTCAATTCTGCAATAACAATATAATTTGACATTCACTCAAATCAGTAAAATTCATGTTTTTCGGCTTAAGCAGTACAGTGCTCACGCAATTGACATACAATTTACAAGAAAATCGACTTTAAGTCTAAAACTAAGAAAGTGCAATTTTTTCGGTTATATGAATATGTCAATTCTGCAATAACAATATAATTTGAAATTCGCTCAAATCAGTAAAATTTATGTTTTTCATCTGAAGCGGTACAGTGCTCACGCAATTGACATACAATTTAGAAGAAAATCGACTTTAAGTCTAAAACTAAGAAAGTGCAATTATTTCGGTTATATGAATATGTCAATTCTGCAATAACAATATAATTTGACATTCGCTCAAATCAGTAAAATTCATGTTTTTCGGCATAAGCAGTACAGTGCTGCCGCAATTGACATACAATTAACAAGAAAATCGACTTTAAGTCTAAAACTAAGAAAGTGCAATTATTTCGGTTATATGAATATGTCAATTCTGCAATAACAATATAATTTGATTTTCGCTCAAATCAGTAAAATTCATGTTTTTCGGCTTAAGCAGTACAGTGCTCACGCAATTGACATACAATTTAGAAGAAAATCGACTTTAGGTCTAAAGCTAAGAAAGTGCAATTATTTCGGTTATATGAATATGTCAATTCTGCAATAACAATATAATTTGACATTCACTCAAATCAGTAAAATTCATGTTTTTCGGCTTAAGCAGTACAGTGCTCACGCAATTGACATACAATTTACAAGAAAATCGACTTTAAGTCTAAAACTAAGAAAGTGCAATTTTTTCGGTTATATGAATATGTCAATTCTGCAATAACAATATAATTTGAAATTCGCTCAAATCAGTAAAATTTATGTTTTTCATCTCAAGCGGTACAGTGCTCACGCAATTGACATACAATTTACAAAAAAATCGACTTTGAGTCTAAAACTAAGAAAGTGCAATTTTTTCGGCTTAAGCAGTACAGTGCTCACGCAATTGACATACAATTTACAAGAAAATCGACTTTAAGTTTAAAGCTAAGAAAGTGCAATTATTTCGGTTATATGAATATGTCAATTCTGCAATAACAATATAATTTGATTTTCGCTCAAATCAGTAAAATTCATGTTTTTCGGCTTAAGCAGTGCAGTGCTGCCGCAATTGACATACAATTTACAAGAAAATCTACTTTGAGTCTAAAACTAAGAAAGTGCAATTTTTTCGGTTATATGAATATGTCAATTCTGCAATAACAATATAATTTGAAATTCGCTCAAATCAGTAAAATTTATGTTTTTCATCTCAAGCGGTACAGTGCTCACGCAATTGACATACAATTTACAAAAAAATCGACTTTGAGTCTAAAACTAAGAAAGTGCAATTTTTTCGGCTTAAGCAGTACAGTGCTCACGCAATTGACATACAATTTACAAGAAAATCGACTTTAAGTCTAAAGCTAAGAAAGTGCAATTATTTCGGTTATATGAATATGTCAATTCTGCAATAACAATATAATTTGACATTCGCTCAAATCAGTAAAATTCATGTTTTTCGGCTTAAGCGGTACAGTGCTCACGCAATTGACATACAATTTAGAAGAAAATCGACTTTAAGTCTAAAGCTAAGAAAGTGCAATTATTTCGGTTATATGAATATGTCAATTCTGCAATAACAATATAATTTGACATTCACTCAAATCACTCAAATCAGTAAAATTCATGTTTTTCGGCTTAAGCAGTACAGTACTCACGCAATTGACATACAATTTACAAGAAAATCGACTTTAAGTCTAAAACTAAGAAAGTGCAATTTTTTCGGTTATATGAATATGTCAATTCTGCAATAACAATATAATTTGAAATTCGCTCAAATCAGTAAAATTTATGTTTTTCATCTTAAGCGGTACAGTGCTCACGCAATTGACATACAATTTACAAAAAAATCGACTTTGAGTCTAAAACTAAGAAATTGCAATTTTTTCGGTTATATGAATATGTCAATTCTGCAATAACAATATAATTTGATTTTCGCTCAAATCAGTAAAATTCATGTTTTTCGGCTTAAGCAGTACAGTGCTCACGCAATTGACATACAATTTACAAAAAAATCGACTTTGAGTCTAAAACTAAGAAAGTGCAATTTTTTCGGCTTAAGCAGTACAGTGCTCACGCAATTGACATACAATTTACAAGAAAATCGACTTTAAGTCTAAAGCTAAGAAAGTGCAATTATTTCGGTTATATGAATATGTCAATTCTGCAATAACAATATAATTTAATTTTCGCTCAAATCAGTAAAATTCATGTTTTTCGGCTTAAGCAGTGCAGTGCTGCCGCAATTGACATACAATTTACAAGAAAATCTACTTTGAGTCTAAAACTAAGAAAGTGCAATTTTTTCGGTTACATGAATATGTCAATTCTGCAATAACAATATAATTTGACATTCGCTCAAATCAGTAAAATTCATGTTTTTCGGCTTAAGCAGTACAGTGCTCACGCAATTGACATACAATTTACAAAAAAATCGACTTTGAGTCTAAAACCAAGAAAGTGCAATTTTTTCGGTTATATGAATATGTCAATTCTGCAATAACAATATAATTTGACATTCACTCAAATCAGTAAAATTCATGTTTTTCGGCTTAAGCGGTACAGTGCTCACGCAATTGACATACAATTTAGAAGAAAATCGACTTTAAGTCTAAAGCTAAGAAAGTGCAATTATTTCGGTTATATGAATATGTCAATTCTGCAATAACAATATAATTTGACATTCACTCAAATCAGTAAAATTCATGTTTTTCGGCTTAAGCAGTACAGTGCTCACGCAATTGACATACAATTTACAAGAAAATCGACTTTAAGTCTAAAACTAAGAAAGTGCAATTTTTTCGGTTATATGAATATGTCAATTCTGCAATAACAATATAATTTGAAATTCGCTCAAATCAGTAAAATTTATGTTTTTCATCTGAAGCGGTACAGTGCTCACGCAATTGACATACAATTTAGAAGAAAATCGACTTTAAGTCTAAAACTAAGAAAGTGCAATTATTTCGGTTATATGAATATGTCAATTCTGCAATAACAATATAATTTGACATTCGCTCAAATCAGTAAAATTCATGTTTTTCGGCATAAGCAGTACAGTGCTGCCGCAATTGACATACAATTAACAAGAAAATCGACTTTAAGTCTAAAACTAAGAAAGTGCAATTATTTCGGTTATATGAATATGTCAATTCTGCAATAACAATATAATTTGATTTTCGCTCAAATCAGTAAAATTCATGTTTTTCGGCTTAAGCAGTACAGTGCTCACGCAATTGACATACAATTTAGAAGAAAATCGACTTTAGGTCTAAAGCTAAGAAAGTGCAATTATTTCGGTTATATGAATATGTCAATTCTGCAATAACAATATAATTTGACATTCACTCAAATCAGTAAAATTCATGTTTTTCGGCTTAAGCAGTACAGTGCTCACGCAATTGACATACAATTTACAAGAAAATCGACTTTAAGTCTAAAACTAAGAAAGTGCAATTTTTTCGGTTATATGAATATGTCAATTCTGCAATAACAATATAATTTGAAATTCGCTCAAATCAGTAAAATTTATGTTTTTCATCTCAAGCGGTACAGTGCTCACGCAATTGACATACAATTTACAAAAAAATCGACTTTGAGTCTAAAACTAAGAAATTGCAATTTTTTCGGTTATATGAATATGTCAATTCTGCAATAACAATATAATTTGATTTTCGCTCAAATCAGTAAAATTCATGTTTTTCGGCTTAAGCAGTACAGTGCTCACGCAATTGACATACAATTTACAAAAAAATCGACTTTGAGTCCAAAACTAAGAAAGTGCAATTTTTTCGGCTTAAGCAGTACAGTGCTCACGCAATTGACATACAATTTACAAGAAAATCGACTTTAAGTCTAAAGCTAAGAAAGTGCAATTATTTCGGTTATATGAATATGTCAATTCTGCAATAACAATATAATTTGATTTTCGCTCAAATCAGTAAAATTCATGTTTTTCGGCTTAAGCAGTGCAGTGCTGCCGCAATTGACATACAATTTACAAGAAAATCTACTTTGAGTCTAAAACTAAGAAAGTGCAATTTTTTCGGTTACATGAATATGTCAATTCTGCAATAACAATATAATTTGACATTCGCTCAAATCAGTAAAATTCATGTTTTTCGGCTTAAGCAGTACAGTGCTCACGCAATTGACATACAATTTACAAAAAAATCGACTTTGAGTCTAAAACCAAGAAAGTGCAATTTTTTCGGTTATATGAATATGTCAATTCTGCAATAACAATATAATTTGACATTCGCTCAAATCAGTAAAATTCATGTTTTTCGGCTTAAGCGGTACAGTGCTCACGCAATTGACATACAATTTAGAAGAAAATCGACTTTAAGTCTAAAGCTAAGAAAGTGCAATTATTTCGGTTATATGAATATGTCAATTCTGCAATAACAATATAATTTGACATTCACTCAAATCAGTAAAATTCATGTTTTTCGGCTTAAGCAGTACAGTGCTCACGCAATTGACATACAATTTACAAGAAAATCGACTTTAAGTCTAAAACTAAGAAAGTGCAATTTTTTCGGTTATATGAATATGTCAATTCTGCAATAACAATATAATTTGAAATTCGCTCAAATCAGTAAAATTTATGTTTTTCATCTTAAGCGGTACAGTGCTCACGCAATTGACATACAATTTAGAAGAAAATCGACTTTAAGTCTAAAACTAAGAAAGTGCAATTATTTCGGTTATATGAATATGTCAATTCTGCTATAACAATATAATTTGACATTCGCTCAAATCAGTAAAATTCATGTTTTTCGGCATAAGCAGTACAGTGCTGCCGCAATTGACATACAATTTACAAAAAAATCGACTTTGAGTCTAAAACTAAGAAAGTGCAATTTTTTCGGCTTAAGCAGTACAGTGCTCACGCAATTGACATACAATTTACAAGAAAATCGACTTTAAGTCTAAAGCTAAGAAAGTGCAATTATTTTGGTTATATGAATATGTCAATTCTGCAATAACGATATAATTTGATTTTCGCTCAAATCAATAAAATTCATGTTTTTCGGCTTAAGCAGTACAGTGCTCACGCAATTGACATACAATTTACAAGAAACTCGACTTTAAGTCTAAAACTAAGAAAGTGCAATTTTTTCGGTTATATGAATATGTCAATTCTGCAATAACAATATAATTTGAAATTCGCTCAAATCAGTAAAATTTATGTTTTTCATCTTAAGCGGTACAGTGCTCACGCAATTGACATACAATTTAGAAGAAAATCGACTTTAAGTCTAAAACTAAGAAAGTGCAATTATTTCGGTTATATGAATATGTCAATTCTGCAATAACAATATAATTTGACATTCGCTCAAATCAGTAAAATTCATGTTTTTCGGCATAAGCAGTACAGTGCTGCCGCAATTGACATACAATTTACAAGAATATCGACTTTAAGTCTAAAGCTAAGAAAGTGCAATTATTTCGGTTATATGAATATGTCAATTCTGCAATAACAATATAATTTGACATTCGCTCAAATCAGTAAAATTCATGTTTTTCGGCTTAAGCGGTACAGTGCTCACGCAATTGACATACAATTTAGAAGAAAATCGACTTTAAGTCTAAAACTAAGAAAGTGCAATTATTTCGGTTATATGAATATGTCAATTCTGCAATAACAATATAATTTGACATTCACTCAAATCAGTAAAATTCATGTTTTTCGGCTTAAGCAGTACAGTACTCACGCAATTGACATACAATTTACAAGAAAATCGACTTTAAGTCTAAAACTAAGAAAGTGCAATTTTTTCGGTTATATGAATATGTCAATTCTGCAATAACAATATAATTTGAAATTCGCTCAAATCAGTAAAATTTATGTTTTTCATCTTAAGCGGTACAGTGCTCACGCAACTGACATACAATTTACAAAAAAATCGACTTTGAGTCTAAAACTAAGAAATTGCAATTTTTTCGGTTATATGAATATGTCAATTCTGCAATAACAATATAATTTGATTTTCGCTCAAATCAGTAAAATTCATGTTTTTCGGCTTAAGCAGTACAGTGCTCACGCAATTGACATACAATTTACAAAAAAATCGACTTTGAGTCTAAAACTAAGAAAGTGCAATTTTTTCGGCTTAAGCAGTACAGTGCTCACGCAATTGACATACAATTTACAAGAAAATCGACTTTAAGTCTAAAGCTAAGAAAGTGCAATTATTTCGGTTATATGAATATGTCAATTCTGCAATAACAATATAATTTGATTTTCGCTCAAATCAGTAAAATTCATGTTTTTCGGCTTAAGCAGTGCAGTGCTCACGCAATTGACATACAATTTAGAAGAAAATCGACTTTAAGTCTAAAGCTAAGAAAGTGCAATTATTTCGGTTATATGAAAATGTCAATTCTGCAATAACAATATAATTTGACATTCACTCAAATCAGTAAAATTCATGTTTTTCGGCTTAAGCAGTACAGTACTCACGCAATTGACATACAATTTACAAGAAAATCGACTTTAAGTCTAAAACTAAGAAAGTGCAATTTTTTCGGTTATATGAATATGTCAATTCTGCAATAACAATATAATTTGAAATTCGCTCAAATCAGTAAAATTTATGTTTTTCATCTTAAGCGGTACAGTGCTCACGCAACTGACATACAATTTACAAAAAAATCGACTTTGAGTCTAAAACTAAGAAATTGCAATTTTTTCGGTTATATGAATATGTCAATTCTGCAATAACAATATAATTTGATTTTCGCTCAAATCAGTAAAATTCATGTTTTTCGGCTTAAGCAGTACAGTGCTCACGCAATTGACATACAATTTACAAAAAAATCGACTTTGAGTCTAAAACTAAGAAAGTGCAATTTTTTCGGCTTAAGCAGTACAGTGCTCACGCAATTGACATACAATTTACAAGAAAATCGACTTTAAGTCTAAAGCTAAGAAAGTGCAATTATTTCGGTTATATGAATATGTCAATTCTGCAATAACAATATAATTTGATTTTCGCTCAAATCAGTAAAATTCATGTTTTTCGGCTTAAGCAGTGCAGTGCTGCCGCAATTGACATACAATTTACAAGAAAATCTACTTTGAGTCTAAAACTAAGAAAGTGCAATTTTTTCGGTTACATGAATATGTCAATTCTGCAATAACAATATAATTTGACATTCGCTCAAATCAGTAAAATTCATGTTTTTCGGCTTAAGCAGTACAGTGCTCACGCAATTGACATACAATTTACAAAAAAATCGACTTTGAGTCTAAAACCAAGAAAGTGCAATTTTTTCGGTTATATGAATATGTCAATTCTGCAATAACAATATAATTTGACATTCACTCAAATCAGTAAAATTCATGTTTTTCGGCTTAAGCGGTACAGTGCTCACGCAATTGACATACAATTTAGAAGAAAATCGACTTTAAGTCTAAAGCTAAGAAAGTGCAATTATTTCGGTTATATGAATATGTCAATTCTGCAATAACAATATAATTTGACATTCACTCAAATCAGTAAAATTCATGTTTTTCGGCTTAAGCAGTACAGTGCTCACGCAATTGACATACAATTTACAAGAAAATCGACTTTAAGTCTAAAACTAAGAAAGTGCAATTTTTTCGGTTATATGAATATGTCAATTCTGCAATAACAATATAATTTGAAATTCGCTCAAATCAGTAAAATTTATGTTTTTCATCTGAAGCGGTACAGTGCTCACGCAATTGACATACAATTTAGAAGAAAATCGACTTTAAGTCTAAAACTAAGAAAGTGCAATTATTTCGGTTATATGAATATGTCAATTCTGCAATAACAATATAATTTGACATTCGCTCAAATCAGTAAAATTCATGTTTTTCGGCATAAGCAGTACAGTGCTGCCGCAATTGACATACAATTAACAAGAAAATCGACTTTAAGTCTAAAACTAAGAAAGTGCAATTATTTCGGTTATATGAATATGTCAATTCTGCAATAACAATATAATTTGATTTTCGCTCAAATCAGTAAAATTCATGTTTCGGCTTAAGCAGTACAGTGCTCACGCAATTGACATACAATTTAGAAGAAAATCGACTTTAGGTCTAAAGCTAAGAAAGTGCAATTATTTCGGTTATATGAATATGTCAATTCTGCAATAACAATATAATTTGACATTCACTCAAATCAGTAAAATTCATGTTTTTCGGCTTAAACAGTACAGTGCTCACGCAATTGACATACAATTTACAAGAAAATCGACTTTAAGTCTAAAACTAAGAAAGTGCAATTTTTTCGGTTATATGAATATGTCAATTCTGCAATAACAATATAATTTGAAATTCGCTCAAATCAGTAAAATTTATGTTTTTCATCTCAAGCGGTACAGTGCTCACGCAATTGACATACAATTTACAAAAAAATCGACTTTGAGTCTAAAACTAAGAAATTGCAATTTTTTCGGTTATATGAATATGTCAATTCTGCAATAACAATATAATTTGATTTTCGCTCAAATCAGTAAAATTCATGTTTTTCGGCTTAAGCAGTACAGTGCTCACGCAATTGACATACAATTTACAAAAAAATCGACTTTGAGTCCAAAACTAAGAAAGTGCAATTTTTTCGGCTTAAGCAGTACAGTGCTCACGCAATTGACATACAATTTACAAGAAAATCGACTTTAAGTCTAAAGCTAAGAAAGTGCAATTATTTCGGTTATATGAATATGTCAATTCTGCAATAACAATATAATTTGATTTTCGCTCAAATCAGTAAAATTCATGTTTTTCGGCTTAAGCAGTGCAGTGCTGCCGCAATTGACATACAATTTACAAGAAAATCTACTTTGAGTCTAAAACTAAGAAAGTGCAATTTTTTCGGTTACATGAATATGTCAATTCTGCAATAACAATATAATTTGACATTCGCTCAAATCAGTAAAATTCATGTTTTTCGGCTTAAGCAGTACAGTGCTCACGCAATTGACATACAATTTACAAAAAAATCGACTTTGAGTCTAAAACTAAGAAAGTGCAATTTTTTCGGTTATATGAATATGTCAATTCTGCAATAACAATATAATTTGATTTTCGCTCAAATCAGTAAAATTCATGTTTTTCGGCTTAAGCAGTACAGTGCTGCCGCAATTGACATACAATTTACAAGAAAATCGACTTTTAATCTAAAACTAAGAAAGTGCAATTTTTTCGGTTACATGAATATGTCAATTCTGCAATAACAATATAATTTGACATTCACTCAAATCAGTAAAATTCATGTTTTTCGGCTTAAGCAGTACAGTGCTCACGCAATTGACATACAATTTACAAGAAAATCGACTTTGAGTCTAAAACTAAGAAAGTGAAATTTTTTCGGTTACATGAATATGTCAATTCTGCAATAACAATATAATTTGAAATTCGCTCAAATCAGTAAAATTTATGTTTTTCATCTCAAGCGGTACAGTGCTCACGCAATTGACATACAATTTACAAAAAAATCGACTTTGAGTCTAAAACTAAGAAATTGCAATTTTTTCGGTTATATGAATATGTCAATTCTGCAGTAACAATATAATTGGATTTTCGCTCAAATCAGTAAAATTCATGTTTTTCGGCTTAAGCAGTACAGTGCTCACGCAATTGACATACAATTTACAAAAAAATCGACTTTGAGTCCAAAACTAAGAAAGTGCAATTTTTTCGGCTTAAGCAGTACAGTGCTCACGCAATTGACATACAATTTACAAGAAAATCGACTTTAAGTCTAAAGCTAAGAAAGTGCAATTATTTCGGTTATATGAATATGTCAATTCTGCAATAACAATATAATTTGATTTTCGCTCAAATCAGTAAAATTCATGTTTTTCGGCTTAAGCAGTGCAGTGCTGCCGTAATTGACATACAATTTACAAGAAAATCGACTTTGAGTCTAAAACTAAGAAAGTGCAATTTTTTCGGTTACATGAATATGTCAATTCTGCAATAACAATATAATTTGACATTCGCTCAAATCAGTAAAATTCATGTTTTTCGGCTTAAGCAGTACAGTGCTCACGCAATTGACATACAATTTACAAAAAAATCGACTTTGAGTCTAAAACCAAGAAAGTGCAATTTTTTCGGTTATATGAATATGTCAATTCTGCAATAACAATATAATTTGACATTCGCTCAAATCAGTAAAATTCATGTTTTTCGGCTTAAGCGGTACAGTGCTCACGCAATTGACATACAATTTAGAAGAAAATCGACTTTAAGTCTAAAGCTAAGAAAGTGCAATTATTTCGGTTATATGAATATGTCAATTCTGCAATAACAATATAATTTGACATTCACTCAAATCAGTAAAATTCATGTTTTTCGGCGTAAGCAGTACAGTGCTCACGCAATTGACATACAATTTACAAGAAAATCGACTTTAAGTTTAAAACTAAGAAAGTGCAATTTTTTCGGTTATATGAATATGTCAATTCTGCAATAAAAATATAATTTGAAATTCGCTCAAATCAGTAAAATTTATGTTTTTCATCTTAAGCGGTACAGTGCTCACGCAATTGACATACAATTTAGAAGAAAATCGACTTTAAGTCTAAAACTAAGAAAGTGCAATTATTTCGGTTATATGAATATGTCAATTCTGCAATAACAATATAATTTGACATTCGCTCAAATCAGTAAAATTCATGTTTTTCGGCATAAGCAGTACAGTGCTGCCGCAATTGACATACAATTAACAAGAAAATCGACTTTAAGTCTAAAACTAAGAAAGTGCAATTATTTCGGTTATATGAATATGTCAATTCTGCAATAACAATATAATTTGATTTTCGCTCAAATCAGTAAAATTCATGTTTTTCGGCTTAAGCAGTACAGTGCTGCCGCAATTGAGATACAATTTACAAGAAAATCGACTTTGAGTCTAAAACTAAGAAAGTGCAATTTTTTCGGCTTAAGCAGTACAGTGCTCACGCAATTGACATACAATTTACAAAAAAATCGACTTTAAGTCTAAAACTAAGAAAGTGCAATTATTTCGGTTATATGAATATGTCAATTCTGCAATAACAATATAATTTGACATTCGCTCAAATCAGTAAAATTCATGTTTTTCGGCTTAAGCAGTGCAGTGCTGCCGCAATTGACATACAATTTACAAGAAAATCTACTTTGAGTCTAAAACTAAGAAAGTGCAATTTTTTCGGTTACATGAATATGTCAATTCTGCAATAACAATATAATTTGACATTCGCTCAAATCAGTAAAATTCATGTTTTTCGGCATAAGCAGTACAGTGCTGCCGCAATTGACATACAATTAACAAGAAAATCGACTTTAAGTCTAAAACTAAGAAAGTGCAATTATTTCGGTTATATGAATATGTCAATTCTGCAATAACAATATAATTTGATTTTCGCTCAAATCAGTGAAATTCATGTTTTTCGGCTTAAGCAGTACAGTGCTGCCGCAATTGACATACAATTAACAAGAAAATCGACTTTAAGTCTAAAACTAAGAAAGTGCAATTATTTCGGTTATATGAATATGTCAATTCTGCAATAACAATATAATTTGATTTTCGCTCAAATCAGTAAAATTCATGTTTTTCGGCTTAAGCAGTACAGTGCTCACGCAATTGACATACAATTTAGAAGAAAATCGACTTTAAGTCTAAAACTAAGAAAGTGCAATTATTTCGGTTATATGAATATGTCAATTCTGCAATAACAATATAATTTGACATTCGCTCAAATCAGTAAAATTCATGTTTTTCGGCATAAGCAGTACAGTGCTGCCGCAATTGACATACAATTTACAAGAAAATCGACTTTAAGTCTAAAGCTAAGAAAGTGCAATTATTTCGGTTATATGAATATGTCAATTCTGCAATAACAATATAATTTGACATTCGCTCAAATCAGTAAAATTCATGTTTTTCGGCTTAAGCGGTACAGTGCTCACGCAATTGACATACAATTTAGAAGAAAATCGACTTTAAGTCTAAAGCTAAGAAAGTGCAATTATTTCGGTTATATGAATATATCAATTCTGCAATAACAATATAATTTGACATTCACTCAAATCAGTAAAATTCATGTTTTTCGGCTTAAGCAGTACAGTGCTCACGCAATTGACATACAATTTACAAGAAAATCGACTTTAAGTCTAAAACTAAGAAAGTGCAATTTTTTCGGTTATATGAATATGTCAATTCTGCAATAACAATATAATTTGAAATTCGCTCAAATCAGTAAAATTTATGTTTTTCATCTCAAGCGGTACAGTGCTCACGCAATTGACATACAATTTACAAAAAAATCGACTTTGAGTCTAAAACTAAGAAATTGCAATTTTTTCGGTTATATGAATATGTCAATTCTGCAATAACAATATAATTTGATTTTCGCTCAAATCAGTAAAATTCATGTTTTTCGGCTTAAGCAGTACAGTGCTCACGCAATTGACATACAATTTACAAAAAAATCGACTTTGAGTCCAAAACTAAGAAAGTGCAATTTTTTCGGCTTAAGCAGTACAGTGCTCACGCAATTGACATACAATTTACAAGAAAATCGACTTTAAGTCTAAAGCTAAGAAAGTGCAATTATTTCGGTTATATGAATATGTCAATTCTGCAATAACAATATAATTTGATTTTCGCTCAAATCAGTAAAATTCATGTTTTTCGGCTTAAGCAGTGCAGTGCTGCCGCAATTGACATACAATTTACAAGAAAATCTACTTTGAGTCTAAAACTAAGAAAGTGCAATTTTTTCGGTTACATGAATATGTCAATTCTGCAATAACAATATAATTTGACATTCGCTCAAATCAGTAAAATTCATGTTTTTCGGCTTAAGCAGTACAGTGCTCACGCAATTGACATACAATTTACAAAAAAATCGACTTTGAGTCTAAAACCAAGAAAGTGCAATTTTTTCGGTTATATGAATATGTCAATTCTGCAATAACAATATAATTTGACATTCGCTGAAATCAGTAAAATTCATGTTTTTCGGCTTAAGCGGTACAGTGCTCACGCAATTGACATACAATTTACAAGAAAATCGACTTTAAGTCTAAAGCTAAGAAAGTGCAATTATTTCGGTTATATGAATATGTCAATTCTGCAATAACAATATAATTTGACATTCACTCAAATCAGTAAAATTCATGTTTTTCGGCTTAAGCAGTACAGTGCTCACGCAATTGACATACAATTTACAAGAAAATCGACTTTAAGTCTAAAACTAAGAAAGTGCAATTTTTTCGGTTATATGAATATGTCAATTCTGCAATAACAATATAATTTGAAATTCGCTCAAATCAGTAAAATTTATGTTTTTCATCTTAAGCGGTACAGTGCTCACGCAATTGACATACAATTTAGAAGAAAATCGACTTTAAGTCTAAAACTAAGAAAGTGCAATTATTTCGGTTATATGAATATGTCAATTCTGCAATAACAATATAATTTGACATTCGCTCAAATCAGTAAAATTCATGTTTTTCGGCATAAGCAGTACAGTGCTGCCGCAATTGACATACAATTAACAAGAAAATCGACTTTAAGTCTAAAACTAAGAAAGTGCAATTATTTCGGTTATATGAATATGTCAATTCTGCAATAACAATATAATTTGATTTTCGCTCAAATCAGTAAAATTCATGTTTTTCGGCTTAAGCAGTACAGTGCTGCCGCAATTGAGATACAATTTACAAGAAAATCGACTTTGAGTCTAAAACTAAGAAAGTGCAATTTTTTCGGCTTAAGCAGTACAGTGCTCACGCAATTGACATACAATTTACAAAAAAATCGACTTTGAGTCTAAAACTAAGAAATTGCAATTTTTTCGGTTATATGAATATGTCAATTCTGCAATAACAATATAATTTGATTTTCGCTCAAATCAGTAAAATTCATGTTTTTCGGCTTAAGCAGTACAGTGCTGCCGCAATTGACATACAATTTACAAGAAAATCGACTTTTAATCTAAAACTAAGAAAGTGCAATTTTTTCGGTTACATGAATATGTCAATTCTGCAATAACAATATAATTTGACATTCACTCAAATCAGTAAAATTCATGTTTTTCGGCTTAAGCAGTACAGTGCTCACGCAATTGACATACAATTTACAAGAAAATCGACTTTGAGTCTAAAACTAAGAAAGTGAAATTTTTTCGGTTACATGAATATGTCAATTCTGCAATAACAATATAATTTGAAATTCGCTCAAATCAGTAAAATTTATGTTTTTCATCTCAAGCGGTACAGTGCTCACGCAATTGACATACAATTTACAAAAAAATCGACTTTGAGTCTAAAACTAAGAAATTGCAATTTTTTCGGTTATATGAATATGTCAATTCTGCAATAACAATATAATTTGATTTTCGCTCAAATCAGTAAAATTCATGTTTTTAGGCTTAAGCAGTACAGTGCTCACGCAATTGACATACAATTTACAAAAAAATCGACTTTGAGTCCAAAACTAAGAAAGTGCAATTTTTTCGGCTTAAGCAGTACAGTGCTCACGCAATTGACATACAATTTACAAGAAAATCGACTTTAAGTCTAAAGCTAAGAAAGTGCAATTATTTCGGTTATATGAATATGTCAATTCTGCAATAACAATATAATTTGATTTTCGCTCAAATCAGTAAAATTCATGTTTTTCGGCTTAAGCAGTGCAGTGCTGCCGTAATTGACATACAATTTACAAGAAAATCGACTTTGAGTCTAAAACTAAGAAAGTGCAATTTTTTCGGTTACATGAATATGTCAATTCTGCAATAACAATATAATTTGACATTCGCTCAAATCAGTAAAATTCATGTTTTTCGGCTTAAGCAGTACAGTGCTCACGCAATTGACATACAATTTACAAAAAAATCGACTTTGAGTCTAAAACCAAGAAAGTGCAATTTTTTCGGTTATATGAATATGTCAATTCTGCAATAACAATATAATTTGACATTCGCTCAAATCAGTAAAATTCATGTTTTTCGGCTTAAGCGGTACAGTGCTCACGCAATTGACATACAATTTAGAAGAAAATCGACTTTAAGTCTAAAGCTAAGAAAGTGCAATTATTTCGGTTATATGAATATGTCAATTCTGCAATAACAATATAATTTGACATTCACTCAAATCAGTAAAATTCATGTTTTTCGGCTTAAGCAGTACAGTGCTCACGCAATTGACATACAATTTACAAGAAAATCGACTTTAAGTCTAAAACTAAGAAAGTGCAATTTTTTCGGTTATATGAATATGTCAATTCTGCAATAACAATATAATTTGAAATTCGCTCAAATCAGTAAAATTTATGTTTTTCATCTTAAGCGGTACAGTGCTCACGCAATTGACATACAATTTAGAAGAAAATCGACTTTAAGTCTAAAACTAAGAAAGTGCAATTATTTCGGTTATATGAATATGTCAATTCTGCAATAACAATATAATTTGACATTCGCTCAAATCAGTAAAATTCATGTTTTTCGGCATAAGCAGTACAGTGCTGCCGCAATTGACATACAATTAACAAGAAAATCGACTTTAAGTCTAAAACTAAGAAAGTGCAATTATTTCGGTTATATGAATATGTCAATTCTGCAATAACAATATAATTTGATTTTCGCTCAAATCAGTAAAATTCATGTTTTTCGGCTTAAGCAGTACAGTGCTGCCGCAATTGAGATACAATTTACAAGAAAATCGACTTTGAGTCTAAAACTAAGAAAGTGCAATTTTTTCGGCTTAAGCAGTACAGTGCTCACGCAATTGACATACAATTTACAAAAAAATCGACTTTGAGTCTAAAACTAAGAAATTGCAATTTTTTCGGTTATATGAATATGTCAATTCTGCAATAACAATATAATTTGATTTTCGCTCAAATCAGTAAAATTCATGTTTTTCGGCTTAAGCAGTACAGTGCTGCCGCAATTGACATACAATTTACAAGAAAATCGACTTTTAATCTAAAACTAAGAAAGTGCAATTATTTCGGTTATATGCATATGTCAATTCTGTAATAACAATATAATTTGACTTTCGCGCAAATCAGTAATATAGATATTTTTCGGCTTAAGCAGTACAGTGCTGCCGAAATTGACATACAATTTACAAGAAAATCGACTTTGAGTCTAAAACTAAGAAAGTGAAATTTTTTCGGTTACATGAATATGTCAATTCTGCAATAACAATATAATTTGACATTCGCTCAAATCAGTAAAATTCATGTTTTTTGGCTTAAGCAGTACAGTGCTCACGCAATTGACATACAATTTACAAAAAAACGACTTTGAGTCTAAAACTAAGAAATTGCAGTTTTTTCGGTTATATGAATATGTCAATTCTGCAATAACAATATAATTTGATTTTCGCTCAAATCAGTAAAATTCATGTTTTTCGGCTTAAGCAGTACAGTGCTGCCGCAATTGACATACAATTTACAAGAAAATCGACTTTTAATCTAAAACTAAGAAAGTGCAATTTTTTCGGCTTAAGCAGTACAGTGCTCACGCAATTGACATACAATTTACAAGAAAATCGACTTTGAGTCTAAAACTAAGAAATTGCAATTTTTTCGGTTATATGAATATGTCAATTCTGCAATAACAATATAATTTGATTTTCGCTCAAATCAGTAAAATTCATGTTTTTCGGCTTAAGCAGTACAGTGCTCACGCAATTGACATACAATTTACAAAAAAATCGACTTTGAGTCTAAAACTAAGAAAGTGCACTTTTTTCGGCTTAAGCAGTACAGTGCTCACGCAATTGACATACAATTTACAAGAAAATCGACTTTGAGTCTAAAACTAAGAAAGTGCAATTTTTTCGGTTATATGAATATGTCAATTCTGCAAAAACAATATAATTTGATTTTCGCTCAAATCAGTAAAATTCATGTTTTTCGGCTTAAGCAGTACAGTGCTCACGCAATTGACATACAATTTACAAAAAAATCGACTTTGAGTCTAAGACTAAGAAAGTGCAATTTTTTCGGCTTAAGCAGTACAGTTCTCACGCAATTGACATACAATTTACAAGAAAATCGACTTTAAGTCTAAACCTAAGAAAGTGCAATTATTTCGGTTATATGAATATGTCAATTCTGCAATAACAATATAATTTGATTTTCGCTCAAATCAGTAAAATTCATGTTTTTCGGCTTAAGCAGTGCAGTGCTCACGCAATTGACATACAATTTACAAAAAAATCGACTTTGAGTCTAAAACTAAGAAAGTGCAATTTTTTCGGCTTAAGCAGTACAGTGCTCACGCAATTGACATACAATTTACAAGAAAATCGACTTTAAGTCTAAAGCTAAGAAAGTGCAATTATTTCGGTTATATGAATATGTCAATTCTGCAATAACAATATAATTTGATTTTCGCTCAAATCAGTAAAATTGATGTTTTTCGGCTTAAGCAGTGCAGTGCTGCCGCAATTGACATACAATTTACAAGAAAATCGACTTTGAGTCTAAAACTAAGAAAGTGCAATTTTTTCGGCTTAAGCAGTACAGTGCTCACGCAATTGACATACAATTTACAAGAAAATCGACTTTAAGTCTAACGCTAAGAAAGTGCAATTATTTCGGTTATATGAATATGTCAATTCTGCAATAACAATATGATTTGATTTTCGCTCAAATCAGTAAAATTCATGTTTTTCGGCTTAAGCAGTACAGTGCTCACGCAATTGACATACAATTTACAAAAAAATCGACTTTGAGTCTAAAACTAAGAAAGTGCAATTTTTTCGGCTTAAGCAGTACAGTGCTCACGCAATTGACATACAATTTACAAGAAAATCGACTTTGAGTCTAAAACTAAGAAAGTGCAATTTTTTCGGTTATATGAATATGTCAATTCTGCAAAAACAATATAATTTGATTTTCGCTCAAATCAGTAAAATTCATGTTTTTCGGCTTAAGCAGTACAGTGCTCACGCAATTGACATACAATTTACAAAAAAATCGACTTTGAGTCTAAGACTAAGAAAGTGCAATTTTTTCGGCTTAAGCAGTACAGTGCTCACGCAATTGACATACAATTTACAAGAAAATCGACTGTAAGTCTAAAGCTAAGAAAGTGCAATTATTTCGGTTATATGAATATGTCAATTCTGCAATAAGAATATAATTTGATTTTCGCTCAAATCAGTAAAATTCATGTTTTTCGGCTTAAGCAGTGCAGTGCTCACGCAATTGACATACAATTTACAAAAAAATCGACTTTTAATCTAAAACTAAGAAAGTGCAATTATTTCGGTTATATGAATGTGTCAATTCTGCAATAACAATATAATTTGATTTTCGCTCAAATCAGTAAAATTGATGTTTTTCGGCTTAAGCAGTGCAGTGCTGCCGCAATTGACATACAATTTACAAGAAAATCGACTTTGAGTCTAAAACTAAGAAAGTGCAATTTTTTCGGCTTAAGCAGTACAGTGCTCACGCAATTGACATACAATTTACAAGAAAATCGACTTTAAGTCTAAAGCTAAGAAAGTGCAATTATTTCGGTTATATGAATATGTCAATTCTGCAATAACAATATAATTTGATTTTCGCTCAAATCAGTAAAATTGATGTTTTTCGGCTTAAGCAGTGCAGTGCTCACGCAATTGACATACAATTTACAAAAAAATCGACTTTGAGTCTAAAACTAAGAAAGTGCAATTTTTTCGGCTTAAGCAGTACAGTGCTCACGCAATTGACATACAATTTACAAGAAAATCGACTTTAAGTCTAAAGCTAAGAAAGTGCAATTATTTCGGTTATATGAATATGTCAATTCTGCAATAACAATATAATTTGATTTTCGCTCAAATCAGTAAAATTGATGTTTTTCGGCTTAAGCAGTGCAGTGCTGCCGCAATTGACATACAATTTACAAGAAAATCGACTTTGAGTCTAAAACTAAGAAAGTGCAATTTTTTCGGCTTAAGCAGTACAGTGCTCACGCAATTGACATACAATTTACAAGAAAATCGACTGTAAGTCTAAAGCTAAGAAAGTGCAATTATTTCGGTTATATGAATATGTCAATTCTGCAATAACAAAATAATTTGACATTCGCTCAAATCAGTAAAATTCATGTTTTTCGGCTTAAGCAGTACAGTGCTCACGCAATTGACATACAATTTACAAGAAAATCGACTTTTAATCTAAAACTAAGAAAGTGCAATTATTTCGGTTATATGAATGTGTCAATTCTGTAATAACAATATAATTTGACTTTCGCGCAAATCAGTAATATAGATATTTTTCGGCTTAAGCAGTACAGTGCTGCCGAAATTGACATACAATTTACAAGAAAATCGACTTTAAGTCTAAAACTAAGAAAGTGCAATTATTTCGGTTATATGAATATGTCAATTCTGCAATAACAAAATAATTTGACATTCGCTCAAATCAGTAAAATTCATGTTTTTCGGCTTAAGCAGTACAGTGCTCACGCAATTGACATACAATTTACAAGAAAATCGACTTTTAATCTAAAACTAAGAAAGTGCAATTATTTCGGTTATATGAATGTGTCAATTCTGTAATAACAATATAATTTGACTTTCGCGCAAATCAGTAATATAGATATTTTTCGGCTTAAGCAGTACAGTGCTCACGCAATTGACATACAATTTACAAGAAAATCGACTGTAAGTCTAAAACTAAGAAAGTGCAATTATTTCGGTTATATGAATATGTCAATTCTGCAATAACAAAATAATTTGACATTCGCTCAAATCAGTAAAATTCATGTTTTTCGGCTTAAGCAGTACAGTGCTCACGCAATTGACATACAATTTACAAGAAAATCGACTTTTAATCTAAAACTAAGAAAGTGCAATTATTTCGGTTATATGAATGTGTCAATTCTGTAATAACAATATAATTTGACTTTCGCGCAAATCAGTAATATAGATATTTTTCGGCTTAAGCAGTACAGTGCTGCCGAAATTGACATACAATTTACAAGAAAATCGACTTTAAGTCTAAAACTAAGAAAGTGCAATTATTTCGGTTATATGAATATGTCAATTCTGCAATAACAATATGATTTGATTTTCGCTCAAATCAGTAAAATTCATGTTTTTCGGCTTAAGCAGTACAGTGCTGCCGCAACTGACATACAATTTACAAGAAAATCGACTTTGAGTCTAAGACTAAGAAAGTGCAATTTTTTCGGCTTAAGCAGTACAGTGCTCACGCAATTGACATACAATTTACAAGAAAATCGACTGTAAGTCTAAAGCTAAGAAAGTGCAATTATTTCGGTTATATGAATATGTCAATTCTGCAATAAGAATATAATTTGATTTTCGCTCAAATCAGTAAAATTCATGTTTTTCGGCTTAAGCAGTGCAGTGCTCACGCAATTGACATACAATTTACAAAAAAATCGACTTTTAATCTAAAACTAAGAAAGTGCAATTATTTCGGTTATATGAATGTGTCAATTCTGCAATAACAATATAATTTGATTTTCGCTCAAATCAGTAAAATTGATGTTTTTCGGCTTAAGCAGTGCAGTGCTGCCGCAATTGACATACAATTTACAAGAAAATCGACTTTGAGTCTAAAACTAAGAAAGTGCAATTTTTTCGGCTTAAGCAGTACAGTGCTCACGCAATTGACATACAATTTACAAAAAAATCGACTTTTAATCTAAAACTAAGAAAGTGCAATTATTTCGGTTATATGAATGTGTCAATTCTGCAATAACAATATAATTTGATTTTCGCTCAAATCAGTAAAATTCATGTTTTTCGGCTTAAGCAGTGCAGTGCTCACGCAATTGACATACAATTTACAAAAAAATCGACTTTGAGTCTAAAACTAAGAAAGTGCAATTTTTTCGGCTTAAGCAGTACAGTGCTCACGCAATTGACATACAATTTACAAAAAAACGACTTTGAGTCTAAAACTAAGAAATTGCAATTTTTTCGGTTATATGAATATGTCAATTCTGCAATAACAATATAATTTGATTTTCGCTCAAATCAGTAAAATTCATGTTTTTCGGCTTAAGCAGTACAGTGCTGCCGCAATTGACATACAATTTACAAGAAAATCGACTTTTAATCTAAAACTAAGAAAGTGCAATTTTTTCGGCTTAAGCAGTACAGTGCTCACGCAATTGACATACAATTTACAAGAAAATCGACTTTGAGTCTAAAACTAAGAAATTGCAATTTTTTCGGTTATATGAATATGTCAATTCTGCAATAACAATATAATTTGATTTTCGCTCAAATCAGTAAAATTCATGTTTTTCGGCTTAAGCAGTACAGTGCTCACGCAATTGACATACAATTTACAAAAAAATCGACTTTGAGTCTAAAACTAAGAAAGTGCAATTTTTTCGGCTTAAGCAGTACAGTGCTCACGCAATTGACATACAATTTACAAGAAAATCGACTTTGAGTCTAAAACTAAGAAACTGCAATTTTTTCGGTTATATGAATATGTCAATTCTGCAAAAACAATATAATTTGATTTTCGCTCAAATCAGTAAAATTCATGTTTTTCGGCTTAAGCAGTACAGTGCTCACGCAATTGACATACAATTTACAAGAAAATCGACTTTAAGTCTAAAGCTAAGAAAGTGCAATTATTTCGGTTATATGAATATGTCAATTCTGCAATAACAATATAATTTGATTTTCGCTCAAATCAGTAAAATTGATGTTTTTCGGCTTAAGCAGTGCAGTGCTGCCGCAATTGACATACAATTTACAAGAAAATCGACTTTGAGTCTAAAACTAAGAAAGTGCAATTTTTTCGGCTTAAGCAGTACAGTGCTCACGCAATTGACATACAATTTACAAGAAAATCGACTTTAAGTCTAACGCTAAGAAAGTGCAATTATTTCGGTTATATGAATATGTCAATTCTGCAATAACAATATGATTTGATTTTCGCTCAAATCAGTAAAATTCATGTTTTTCGGCTTAAGCAGTACAGTGCTGCCGCAACTGACATACAATTTACAAGAAAATCGACTTTGAGTCTAAAACTAAGAAAGTGCAATTTTTTCGGTTATATGAATATGTCAATTCTGCAATAACAATATAATTTGATTTTCGCTCAAATCAGTAAAATTCATGTTTTTCGGCTTAAGCAGTACAGTGCTCACGCAATTGACATACAATTTACAAAAAAATCGACTTTGAGTCTAAAACTAAGAAAGTGCAATTTTTTCGGTTACATGAATATATCAATTCTGCAATAACAATATAATTTGACATTCGCTCAAATCAGTAAAATTCATGTTTTTCGGCTTAAGCAGTACAGTGCTGCCGCAACTGACATACAATTTACAAGAAAATCGACTTTGAGTCTAAAACTAAGAAAGTGCAATTTTTTCGGTTATATGAATATGTCAATTCTGCAATAACAATATAATTTGATTTTCGCTCAAATCAGTAAAATTCATGTTTTTCGGCTTAAGCAGTACAGTGCTCACGCAATTGACATACAATTTACAAAAAAATCGACTTTGAGTCTAAAACTAAGAAAGTGCAATTTTTTCGGCTTAAGCAGTACAGTGCTTCCGCAATTGACATACAATTTACAAGAAAATCGACTTTGAGTCTAAAACTAAGAAAGTGCAATTTTTTCGGTTACATGAATATATCAATTCTGCAATAACAATATAATTTGACATTCGCTCAAATCAGTAAAATTCATGTTTTTCGGCTTAAGCAGTACAGTGCTGCCGCAACTGACATACAATTTACAAGAAAATCGACTTTGAGTCTAAAACTAAGAAAGTGCAATTTTTTCGGTTATATGAATATGTCAATTCTGCAATAACAATATAATTTGATTTTCGCTCAAATCAGTAAAATTCATGTTTTTCGGCTTAAGCAGTACAGTGCTCACGCAATTGACATACAATTTACAAAAAAATCGACTTTGAGTCTAAAACTAAGAAAGTGCAATTTTTTCGGCTTAAGCAGTACAGTGCTTCCGCAATTGACATACAATTTACAAGAAAATCGACTTTGAGTCTAAAACTAAGAAAGTGCAATTTTTTCGGTTATATGAATATGTCAATTCTGCAATAACAATATAATTTGACATTCGCTCAAATCAGTAAAATTCATGTTTTTCGGCTTAAGCGGTACAGTGCTCACGCAATTGACATACAATTTAGAAGAAAATCGACTTTAAGTCTAAAGCTAAGAAAGTGCAACTATTTCGGTTATATGAATATGTCAATTCTGCAATAACAATATAATTTGACATTCACTCAAATCAGTAAAATTCATGTTTTTCAGCTTAAGCAGTACAGTGCTCACGCAATTGACATACAATTTACAAGAAAATCGACTTTAAGTCTAAAACTAAGAAAGTGCAATTTTTTCGGTTATATGAATATGTCAATTCTGCAATAACAATATAATTTGAAATTCGCTGAAATCAGTAAAATTTATGTTTTTCATCTTAAGCGGTACAGTGCTCACGTAATTGACAGACAATTTAGAAGAAAATCGACTTTAAGTCTAAAACTAAGAAAGTGCAATTATTTCGGTTATATGAATATGTCAATTCTGCAATAACAATATAATTTGACATTCGCTCAAATCAGTAAAATTCATGTTTTTCGGCATAAGCAGTACAGTGCTCACGCAATTGACATACAATTTACAAAAAAACGACTTTGAGTCTAAAACTAAGAAATTGCAATTTTTTCGGTTATATGAATATGTCAATTCTGCAATAACAATATAATTTGATTTTCGCTCAAATCAGTAAAATTCATGTTTTTCGGCTTAAGCAGTACAGTGCTGCCGCAATTGACATACAATTTACAAGAAAATCGACTTTTAATCTAAAACTAAGAAAGTGCAATTTTTTCGGCTTAAGCAGTACAGTGCTCACGCAATTGACATACAATTTACAAGAAAATCGACTTTGAGTCTAAAACTAAGAAATTGCAATTTTTTCGGTTATATGAATATGTCAATTCTGCAATAACAATATAATTTGATTTTCGCTCAAATCAGTAAAATTCATGTTTTTCGGCTTAAGCAGTACAGTGCTCACGCAATTGACATACAATTTACAAAAAAATCGACTTTGAGTCTAAAACTAAGAAAGTGCAATTTTTTCGGCTTAAGCAGTACAGTGCTCACGCAATTGACATACAATTTACAAGAAAATCGACTTTGAGTCTAAAACTAAGAAAGTGCAATTTTTTCGGTTATATGAATATGTCAATTCTGCAAAAACAATATAATTTGATTTTCGCTCAAATCAGTAAAATTCATGTTTTTCGGCTTAAGCAGTACAGTGCTCACGCAATTGACATACAATTTACAAGAAAATCGACTTTAAGTCTAAAGCTAAGAAAGTGCAATTATTTCGGTTATATGAATATGTCAATTCTGCAATAACAATATAATTTGATTTTCGCTCAAATCAGTAAAATTGATGTTTTTCGGCTTAAGCAGTGCAGTGCTGCCGCAATTGACATACAATTTACAAGAAAATCGACTTTGAGTCTAAAACTAAGAAAGTGCAATTTTTTCGGCTTAAGCAGTACAGTGCTCACGCAATTGACATACAATTTACAAGAAAATCGACTTTAAGTCTAACGCTAAGAAAGTGCAATTATTTCGGTTATATGAATATGTCAATTCTGCAATAACAATATGATTTGATTTTCGCTCAAATCAGTAAAATTCATGTTTTTCGGCTTAAGCAGTACAGTGCTGCCGCAACTGACATACAATTTACAAGAAAATCGACTTTGAGTCTAAAACTAAGAAAGTGCAATTTTTTCGGTTATATGAATATGTCAATTCTGCAATAACAATATAATTTGATTTTCGCTCAAATCAGTAAAATTCATGTTTTTCGGCTTAAGCAGTACAGTGCTCACGCAATTGTAATACAATTTACAAAAAAATCTACTTTGAGTCTAAAACTAAGAAAGTGCAATTTTTTCGGCTTAAGCAGTACAGTGCTTCCGCAATTGACATACAATTTACAAGAAAATCGACTTTGAGTCTAAAACTAAGAAAGTGCAATTTTTTCGGTTACATGAATATGTCAATTCTGCAATAACAATATAATTTGACATTCGCTCAAATCAGTAAAATTCATGTTTTTCGGCTTAAGCAGTACAGTGCTCACGCAATTGACATACAATTTACAAAAAAATCGACTTTGAGTCTAAAACTAAGAAAGTGCAATTTTTTCGGTTACAAAATATGTCAATTCTGCAATAACAATATAATTTGACATTCGCTCAAATCAGTAAAATTCATGTTTTTCGGCTTAAGCGGTACAGTGCTCACGCAATTGACATACAATTTAGAAGAAAATTTACTTTAAGTCTAAAGCTAAGAAAGTGCAACTATTTCGGTTATATGAATATGTCAATTCTGCAATAACAATATAATTTGACATTCACTCAAATCAGTAAAATTCATGTTTTTCGGCTTAAGCAGTACAGTGCTCACGCAATTGTCATACAATTTACAAGAAAATCGACTTTAAGTCTAAAACTAAGAAAGTGCAATTTTTTCGGTTATATGAATATGTCAATTCTGCAATAACAATATAATTTGAAATTCGCTGAAATCAGTAAAATTTATGTTTTTCATCTTAAGCGGTACAGTGCTCACGTAATTGACAGACAATTTAGAAGAAAATCGACTTTAAGTCTAAAACTAAGAAAGTGCAATTATTTCGGTTATATGAATATGTCAATTCTGCAATAACCATATAATTTGACATTCGCTCAAATCAGTAAAATTCATGTTTTTCGGCATAAGCAGTACAGTGCTGCCGCAATTGACATACAATTTACAAAAAAATCGACTTTGAGTCTAAAACTAAGAAAGTGCAATTTTTTCGGCTTAAGCAGTACAGTGCTCACGTAATTGACATACAATTTACAAGAAAATCGACTTTAAGTCTAAAGCTAAGAAAGTGCAATTATTTCGGTTATATGAATATGTCAATTCTGCAATAACAATATAATTTGACATTCGCTCAAATCAGTAAAATTCATGTTTTTCGGCATAAGCAGTACAGTGCTGCCACAATTGACATACAATTTACAAGAAAATCGACTTTAAGTCTAAAGCTAAGAAAGTGCAATTATTTCGGTTATATGAATATGTCAATTCTGCAATAACAATATAATTTGACATTCGCTCAAATCAGTAAAATTCATGTTTTTCGGCTTAAGCGGTACAGTGCTCACGCAATTGACATACAATTTAGAAGAAAATCGACTTTAAGTCTAAAGCTAAGAAAGTGCAATTATTTCGGTTATATGAATATGTCAATTCTGCAATAACAATATAATTTGACATTCACTCAAATCAGTAAAATTCATGTTTTTCGGCTTAAGCAGTACAGTGCTCACGCAATTGACATACATTTACAAGAAAATCGACTTTAAGTCTAAAACTAAGAAAGTGCAATTTTTTCGGTTATATGAATATGTCAATTCTGCAATAACAATATAATTTGAAATTCGCTCAAATCAGTAAAATTTATGTTTTTCATCTTAAGCGGTACAGTGCTCACGCAATTGACATACAATTTACAAAAAAATCGACTTTGAGTCTAAAACTAAGAAATTGCAATTTTTTCGGTTATATGAATATGTCAATTCTGCAATAACAATATAATTTGATTTTCGCTCAAATCAGTAAAATTTATGTTTTTCATCTTAAGCGGTACAGTGCTCACGCAATTGACATACAATTTACAAAAAAATCGACTTTGAGTCTAAAACTAAGAAAGTGCAATTTTTTCGGCTTAAGCAGTACAGTGCTTCCGCAATTGACATACAATTTACAAGAAAATCGACTTTGAGTCTAAAACTAAGAAAGTGCAATTTTTTCGGTTACATGAATATGTCAATTCTGCAATAACAATATAATTTGACATTCGCTCAAATCAGTAAAATTCATGTTTTTCGGCTTAAGCAGTACAGTGCTCACGCAATTGACATACAATTTACAAAAAAATCGACTTTGAGTCTAAAACTAAGAAAGTGCAATTTTTTCGGTTACAAAATATGTCAATTCTGCAATAACAATATAATTTGACATTCGCTCAAATCAGTAAAATTCATGTTTTTCGGCTTAAGCGGTACAGTGCTCACGCAATTGACATACAATTTAGAAGAAAATCGACTTTAAGTCTAAAGCTAAGAAAGTGCAACTATTTCGGTTATATGAATATGTCAATTCTGCAATAACAATATAATTTGACATTCACTCAAATCAGTAAAATTCATGTTTTTCGGCTTAAGCAGTACAGTGCTCATGCAATTAACATACAATTTACAAGAAAATCGACTTTAAGTCTAAAACTAAGAAAGTGCAATTTTTTCGGTTATATGAATATGTCAATTCTGCAATAACAATATAATTTGAAATTCGCTGAAATCAGTAAAATTTATGTTTTTCATCTTAAGCGGTACAGTGCTCACGTAATTGACAGACAATTTACAAGAAAATCGACTTTAAGTCTAAAGCTAAGAAAGTGCAATTATTTCGGTTATATGAATATGTCAATTCTGCAATAACAATATAATTTGACATTCGCTCAAATCAGTAAAATTCATGTTTTTCGGCATAAGCAGTACAGTGCTGCCGCAATTGACATACAATTTACAAAAAAATCGACTTTGAGTCTAAAACTAAGAAAGTGCAATTTTTTCGGCTTAAGCAGTACAGTGCTCACGCAATTGACATACAATTTACAAGAAAATCGACTTTAAGTCTAAAGCTAAGAAAGTGCAATTATTTCGGTTATATGAATATGTCAATTCTGCAATAACAATATAATTTGATTTTCTCTCAAATCAGTAAAATTCATGTTTTTCGGCTTAAGCAGTACAGTGCTCACGCAATTGACATACAATTTAGAAGAAAATCGACTTTAAGTCTAAAACTAAGAAAGTGCAATTATTTCGGTTATATGAATATGTCAATTCTGCTATAACAATATAATTTGACATTCGCTCAAATCAGTAAAATTCATGTTTTTCGGCTTAAGCGGTACAGTGCTCACGCAATTGACATACAATTTAGAAGAAAATCGACTTTAAGTCTAAAGCTAAGAAAGTGCAACTATTTCGGTTATATGAATATGTCAATTCTGCAATAACAATATAATTTGACATTCACTCAAATCAGTAAAATTCATGTTTTTCGGCTTAAGCAGTACAGTGCTCACGCAATTGTCATACAATTTACAAGAAAATCGACTTTAAGTCTAAAACTAAGAAAGTGCAATTTTTTCGGTTATATGAATATGTCAATTCTGCAATAACAATATAATTTGAAATTCGCTGAAATCAGTAAAATTTATGTTTTTCATCTTAAGCGGTACAGTGCTCACGTAATTGACAGACAATTTAGAAGAAAATCGACTTTAAGTCTAAAACTAAGAAAGTGCAATTATTTCGGTTATATGAATATGTCAATTCTGCAATAACCATATAATTTGACATTCGCTCAAATCAGTAAAATTCATGTTTTTCGGCATAAGCAGTACAGTGCTGCCGCAATTGACATACAATTTACAAAAAAATCGACTTTGAGTCTAAAACTAAGAAAGTGCAATTTTTTCGGCTTAAGCAGTACAGTGCTCACGCAATTGACATACAATTTACAAGAAAATCGACTTTAAGTCTAAAGCTAAGAAAGTGCAATTATTTCGGTTATATGAATATGTCAATTCTGCAATAACAATATAATTTGACATTCGCTCAAATCAGTAAAATTCATGTTTTTCGGCATAAGCAGTACAGTGCTGCCACAATTGACATACAATTTACAAGAAAATCGACTTTAAGTCTAAAGCTAAGAAAGTGCAATTATTTCGGTTATATGAATATGTCAATTCTGCAATAACAATATAATTTGACATTCGCTCAAATCAGTAAAATTCATGTTTTTCGGCTTAAGCGGTACAGTGCTCACGCAATTGACATACAATTTAGAAGAAAATCGACTTTAAGTCTAAAGCTAAGAAAGTGCAATTATTTCGGTTATATGAATATGTCAATTCTGCAATAACAATATAATTTGACATTCACTCAAATAAGTAAAATTCATGTTTTTCGGCTTAAGCAGTACAGTGCTCACGCAATTGACATACATTTACAAGAAAATCGACTTTAAGTCTAAAACTAAGAGAGTGCAATTTTTTCGGTTATATGAATATGTCAATTCTGCAATAACAATATAATTTGAAATTCGCTCAAATCAGTAAAATTTATGTTTTTCATCTTAAGCGGTACAGTGCTCACGCAATTGACATACAATTTACAAAAAAATCGACTTTGAGTCTAAAACTAAGAAATTGCAATTTTTTCGGTTATATGAATATGTCAATTCTGCAATAACAATATAATTTGATTTTCGCTCAAATCAGTAAAATTTATGTTTTTCATCTTAAGCGGTACAGTGCTCACGCAATTGACATACAATTTACAAAAAAATCGACTTTGAGTTTAAAACTAAGAAAGTGCAATTTTTTCGGCTTAAGCAGTACAGTGCTTCCGCAATTGACATACAATTTACAAGAAAATCGACTTTGAGTCTAAAACTAAGAAAGTGCAATTTTTTCGGTTACATGAATATGTCAATTCTGCAATAACAATATAATTTGACATTCGCTCAAATCAGTAAAATTCATGTTTTTCGGCTTAAGCAGTACAGTGCTCACGCAATTGACATACAATTTACAAAAAAATCGACTTTGAGTCTAAAACTAAGAAAGTGCAATTTTTTCGGTTACAAAATATGTCAATTCTGCAATAACAATATAATTTGACATTCGCTCAAATCAGTAAAATTCATGTTTTTCGGCTTAAGCAGTACAGTGCTCATGCAATTAACATACAATTTACAAGAAAATCGACTTTAAGTCTAAAACTAAGAAAGTGCAATTTTTTCGGTTATATGAATATGTCAATTCTGCAATAACAATATAATTTGAAATTCGCTGAAATCAGTAAAATTTATGTTTTTCATCTTAAGCGGTACAGTGCTCACGCAATTGACATACAATTTAGAAGAAAATCGACTTTAAGTCTAAAGCTAAGAAAGTGCAACTATTTCGGTTATATGAATATGTCAATTCTGCAATAACAATATAATTTGACATTCACTCAAATCAGTAAAATTCATGTTTTTCGGCTTAAGCAGTACAGTGCTCATGCAATTAACATACAATTTACAAGAAAATCGACTTTAAGTCTAAAACTAAGAAAGTGCAATTTTTTCGGTTATATGAATATGTCAATTCTGCAATAACAATATAATTTGAAATTCGCTGAAATCAGTAAAATTTATGTTTTTCATCTTAAGCGGTACAGTGCTCACGTAATTGACAGACAATTTACAAGAAAATCGACTTTAAGTCTAAAGCTAAGAAAGTGCAATTATTTCGGTTATATGAATATGTCAATTCTGCAATAACAATATAATTTGACATTCGCTCAAATCAGTAAAATTCATGTTTTTCGGCATAAGCAGTACAGTGCTGCCGCAATTGACATACAATTTACAAAAAAATCGACTTTGAGTCTAAAACTAAGAAAGTGCAATTTTTTCGGCTTAAGCAGTACAGTGCTCACGCAATTGACATACAATTTACAAGAAAATCGACTTTAAGTCTAAAGCTAAGAAAGTGCAATTATTTCGGTTATATGAATATGTCAATTCTGCAATAACAATATAATTTGATTTTCTCTCAAATCAGTAAAATTCATGTTTTTCGGCTTAAGCAGTACAGTGCTCACGCAATTGACATACAATTTAGAAGAAAATCGACTTTAAGTCTAAAACTAAGAAAGTGCAATTATTTCGGTTATATGAATATGTCAATTCTGCTATAACAATATAATTTGACATTCGCTCAAATCAGTAAAATTCATGTTTTTCGGCATAAGCAGTACAGTGCTGCCGCAATTGACATACAATTTACAAAAAAATCGACTTTGAGTCTAAAACTAAGAAAGTGCAATTTTTTCGGCTTAAGCAGTACAGTGCTCACGCAATTGACATACAATTTACAAGAAAATCGACTTTAAGTCTAAAGCTAAGAAAGTGCAATTATTTCGGTTATATGAATATGTCAATTCTGCAATAACAATATAATTTGATTTTCGCTCAAATCAGTAAAATTCATGTTTTTCGGCTTAAGCAGTACAGTGCTCACGCAATTGACATACAATTTACAAGAAAATCGACTTTAAGTCTAAAACTAAGAAAGTGCAATTTTTTCGGTTATATGAATATGTCAATTCTGCAATAACAATATAATTTGAAATTCGCTCAAATCAGTAAAATTTATGTTTTTCATCTTAAGCGGTACAGTGCTGCCGCAATTGACATACAATTTAGAAGAAAATCGACTTTAAGTCTAAAACTAAGAAAGTGCAATTATTTCGGTTATATGAATATGTCAATTCTGCAATAACAATATAATTTGACATTCGCTCAAATCAGTAAAATTCATGTTTTTCGGCATAAGCAGTACAGTGCTGCCACAATTGACATACAATTTACAAGAAAATCGACTTTAAGTCTAAAGCTAAGAAAGTGCAATTATTTCGGTTATATGAATATGTCAATTCTGCAATAACAATATAATTTGACATTCGCTCAAATCAGTAAAATTCATGTTTTTCGGCTTAAGCGGTACAGTGCTCACGCAATTGACATACAATTTAGAAGAAAATCGACTTTAAGTCTAAAGCTAAGAAAGTGCTATTATTTCGGTTATATGAATATGTCAATTCTGCAATAACAATATAATTTGACATTCACTCAAATCAGTAAAATTCATGTTTTTCGGCTTAAGCAGTACAGTGCTCACGCAATTGACATACAATTTACAAGAAAATCGACTTTAAGTCTTAAACTAAGAAAGTGCAATTTTTTCGGTTATATGAATATGTCAATTCTGCAATAACAATATAATTTGAAATTCGCTCAAATCAGTAAAATTTATGTTTTTCATCTTAAGCGGTACAGTGCTCACGCAATTGACATACAATTTACAAAAAAATCGACTTTGAGTCTAAAACTAAGAAATTGCAATTTTTTCGGTTATATGAATATGTCAATTCTGCAATAACAATATAATTTGATTTTCGCTCAAATCAGTAAAATTCATGTTTTTCGGCTTAAGCAGTACAGTGCTCACGCAATTGACATACAATTTACAAAAAAATCGACTTTGAGTCTAAAACTAAGAAAGTGCAATTTTTTCGGCTTAAGCAGTACAGTGCTCACGCAATTGACATACAATTTACAAGAAAATCGACTTTAAGTCTAAAGCTAAGAAAGTGCAATTATTTCGGTTATATGAATATGTCAATTCTGCAATAACAATATAATTTGATTTTCGCTCAAATCAGTAAAATTCATGTTTTTCGGCTTAAGCAGTGCAGTGCTGCCGCAATTGACATACAATTTACAAGAAAATCTACTTTGAGTCTAAAACTAAGAAAGTGCAATTTTTTCGGTTACATGAATATGTCAATTCTGCAATAACAATATAATTTGACATTCGCTCAAATCAGTAAAATTCATGTTTTTCGGCTTAAGCAGTACAGTGCTCACGCAATTGACATACAATTTACAAAAAAATCGACTTTGAGTCTAAAACCAAGAAAGTGCAATTTTTTCGGTTATATGAATATGTCAATTCTGCAATAACAATATAATTTGACATTCGCTCAAATCAGTAAAATTCAGGTTTTTCGGCTTAAGCGGTACAGTGCTCACGCAATTGACATACAATTTAGAAGAAAATCGACTTTAAGTCTAAAGCTAAGAAAGTGCAATTATTTCGGTTATATGAATATGTCAATTCTGCAATAACAATATAATTTGACATTCACTCAAATCAGTAAAATTCATGTTTTTCGGCTTAAGCAGTACAGTGCTCACGCAATTGACATACAATTTACAAGAAAATCGACTTTAAGTCTAAAACTAAGAAAGTGCAATTTTTTCGGTTATATGAATATGTCAATTCTGCAATAACAATATAATTTGACATTCGCTCAAATCAGTAAAATTCATGTTTTTCGGCATAAGCAGTACAGTGCTGCCGCAATTGACATACAATTAACAAGAAAATCGACTTTAAGTCTAAAACTAAGAAAGGGCAATTATTTCGGTTATATGAATATGTCAATTCTGCAATAACAATATAATTTGATTTTCGCTCAAATCAGTAAAATTCATGTTTTTCGGCTTAAGCAGTACAGTGCTCACGCAATTGACATACAATTTAGAAGAAAATCGACTTTAAGTCTAAAACTAAGAAAGTGCAATTATTTCGGTTATATGAATATGTCAATTCTGCAATAACAATATAATTTGACATTCGCTCTAATCAGTAAAATTCATGTTTTTCGGCATAAGCAGTACAGTGCTGCCGCAATTGACATACAATTAACAAGAAAATCGACTTTAAGTCTAAAACTAAGAAAGTGCAATTATTTCGGTTATATGAATATGTCAATTCTGCAATAACAATATAATTTGATTTTCGCTCAAATCAGTAAAATTCATGTTTTTCGGCTTAAGCAGTACAGTGCTGCCGCAATTGAGATACAATTTACAAGAAAATCGACTTTGAGTCTAAAACTAAGAAAGTGCAATTTTTTCGGCTTAAGCAGTACAGTGCTCACGCAATTGACATACAATTTACAAAAAAATCGACTTTGAGTCTAAAACTAAGAAATTGCAATTTTTTCGGTTATATGAATATGTCAATTCTGCAATAACAATATAATTTGATTTTCGCTCAAATCAGTAAAATTCATGTTTTTCGGCTTAAGCAGTACAGTGCTGCCGCAATTGACATACAATTTACAAGAAAATCGACTTTTAATCTAAAACTAAGAAAGTGCAATTATTTCGGTTATATGAATGTGTCAATTCTGTAATAACAATATAATTTGACTTTCGCGCAAATCAGTAATATAGATATTTTTCGGCTTAAGCAGTACAGTGTTGCCGAAATTGACATACAATTTACAAGAAAATCGACTTTGAGTCTAAAACTAAGAAAGTGCAATTTTTTCGGTTACATGAATATGTCAATTCTGCAATAACAATATAATTTGACATTCGCTCAAATCAGTAAAATTTATGTTTTTCATCTTAAGCGGTACAGTGCTGCCGCAATTGACATACAATTTAGAAGAAAATCGACTTTAAGTCTAAAACTAAGAAAGTGCAATTATTTCGGTTACATGAATATGTCAATTCTGCAATAACAATATAATTTGACATTCGCTCAAATCAGTAAAATTTATGTTTTTCATCTTAAGCGGTACAGTGCTGCCGCAATTGACATACAATTTACAAGAAAATCGACTTTAAGTCTAAAGCTAAGAAAGTGCAATTATTTCGGTTATATGAATATGTCAATTCTGCAATAACAATATAATTTGATTTTCTCTCAAATCAGTAAAATTCATGTTTTTCGGCTTAAGCAGTACAGTGCTCACGCAATTGACATACAATTTAGAAGAAAATCGACTTTAAGTCTAAAACTAAGAAAGTGCAATTATTTCGGTTATATGAATATGTCAATTCTGCTATAACAATATAATTTGACATTCGCTCAAATCAGTAAAATTCATGTTTTTCGGCATAAGCAGTACAGTGCTGCCGCAATTGACATACAATTTACAAAAAAATCGACTTTGAGTCTAAAACTAAGAAAGTGCAATTTTTTCGGCTTAAGCAGTACAGTGCTCACGCAATTGACATACAATTTACAAGAAAATCGACTTTAAGTCTAAAGCTAAGAAAGTGCAATTATTTCGGTTATATGAATATGTCAATTCTGCAATAACAATATAATTTGATTTTCGCTCAAATCAGTAAAATTCATGTTTTTCGGCTTAAGCAGTACAGTGCTCACGCAATTGACATACAATTTACAAGAAAATCGACTTTAAGTCTAAAACTAAGAAAGTGCAATTTTTTCGGTTATATGAATATGTCAATTCTGCAATAACAATATAATTTGAAATTCGCTCAAATCAGTAAAATTTATGTTTTTCATCTTAAGCGGTACAGTGCTGCCGCAATTGACATACAATTTAGAAGAAAATCGACTTTAAGTCTAAAACTAAGAAAGTGCAATTATTTCGGTTATATGAATATGTCAATTCTGCAATAACAATATAATTTGACATTCGCTCAAATCAGTAAAATTCATGTTTTTCGGCATAAGCAGTACAGTGCTGCCACAATTGACATACAATTTACAAGAAAATCGACTTTAAGTCTAAAGCTAAGAAAGTGCAATTATTTCGGTTATATGAATATGTCAATTCTGCAATAACAATATAATTTGACATTCGCTCAAATCAGTAAAATTCATGTTTTTCGGCTTAAGCGGTACAGTGCTCACGCAATTGACATACAATTTAGAAGAAAATCGACTTTAAGTCTAAAGCTAAGAAAGTGCTATTATTTCGGTTATATGAATATGTCAATTCTGCAATAACAATATAATTTGACATTCACTCAAATCAGTAAAATTCATGTTTTTCGGCTTAAGCAGTACAGTGCTCACGCAATTGACATACAATTTACAAGAAAATCGACTTTAAGTCTTAAACTAAGAAAGTGCAATTTTTTCGGTTATATGAATATGTCAATTCTGCAATAACAATATAATTTGAAATTCGCTCAAATCAGTAAAATTTATGTTTTTCATCTTAAGCGGTACAGTGCTCACGCAATTGACATACAATTTACAAAAAAATCGACTTTGAGTCTAAAACTAAGAAATTGCAATTTTTTCGGTTATATGAATATGTCAATTCTGCAATAACAATATAATTTGATTTTCGCTCAAATCAGTAAAATTCATGTTTTTCGGCTTAAGCAGTACAGTGCTGCCGCAATTGACATACAATTTACAAGAAAATCGACTTTTAATCTAAAACTAAGAAAGTGCAATTATTTCGGTTATATGAATGTGTCAATTCTGTAATAACAATATAATTTGACTTTCGCGCAAATCAGTAATATAGATATTTTTCGGCTTAAGCAGTACAGTGTTGCCGAAATTGACATACAATTTACAAGAAAATCGACTTTGAGTCTAAAACTAAGAAAGTGCAATTTTTTCGGTTACATGAATATGTCAATTCTGCAATAACAATATAATTTGACATTCGCTCAAATCAGTAAAATTTATGTTTTTCATCTTAAGCGGTACAGTGCTGCCGCAATTGACATACAATTTAGAAGAAAATCGACTTTAAGTCTAAAACTAAGAAAGTGCAATTATTTCGGTTACATGAATATGTCAATTCTGCAATAACAATATAATTTGACATTCGCTCAAATCAGTAAAATTTATGTTTTTCATCTTAAGCGGTACAGTGCTGCCGCAATTGACATACAATTTACAAGAAAATCGACTTTAAGTCTAAAGCTAAGAAAGTGCAATTATTTCGGTTATATGAATATGTCAATTCTGCAATAACAATATAATTTGATTTTCTCTCAAATCAGTAAAATTCATGTTTTTCGGCTTAAGCAGTACAGTGCTCACGCAATTGACATACAATTTAGAAGAAAATCGACTTTAAGTCTAAAACTAAGAAAGTGCAATTATTTCGGTTATATGAATATGTCAATTCTGCTATAACAATATAATTTGACATTCGCTCAAATCAGTAAAATTCATGTTTTTCGGCATAAGCAGTACAGTGCTGCCGCAATTGACATACAATTTACAAAAAAATCGACTTTGAGTCTAAAACTAAGAAAGTGCAATTTTTTCGGCTTAAGCAGTACAGTGCTCACGCAATTGACATACAATTTACAAGAAAATCGACTTTAAGTCTAAAGCTAAGAAAGTGCAATTATTTCGGTTATATGAATATGTCAATTCTGCAATAACAATATAATTTGATTTTCGCTCAAATCAGTAAAATTCATGTTTTTCGGCTTAAGCAGTACAGTGCTCACGCAATTGACATACAATTTACAAGAAAATCGACTTTAAGTCTAAAACTAAGAAAGTGCAATTTTTTCGGTTATATGAATATGTCAATTCTGCAATAACAATATAATTTGAAATTCGCTCAAATCAGTAAAATTTATGTTTTTCATCTTAAGCGGTACAGTGCTGCCGCAATTGACATACAATTTAGAAGAAAATCGACTTTAAGTCTAAAACTAAGAAAGTGCAATTATTTCGGTTATATGAATATGTCAATTCTGCAATAACAATATAATTTGACATTCGCTCAAATCAGTAAAATTCATGTTTTTCGGCATAAGCAGTACAGTGCTGCCACAATTGACATACAATTTACAAGAAAATCGACTTTAAGTCTAAAGCTAAGAAAGTGCAATTATTTCGGTTATATGAATATGTCAATTCTGCAATAACAATATAATTTGACATTCGCTCAAATCAGTAAAATTCATGTTTTTCGGCTTAAGCGGTACAGTGCTCACGCAATTGACATACAATTTAGAAGAAAATCGACTTTAAGTCTAAAGCTAAGAAAGTGCTATTATTTCGGTTATATGAATATGTCAATTCTGCAATAACAATATAATTTGACATTCACTCAAATCAGTAAAATTCATGTTTTTCGGCTTAAGCAGTACAGTGCTCACGCAATTGACATACAATTTACAAGAAAATCGACTTTAAGTCTTAAACTAAGAAAGTGCAATTTTTTCGGTTATATGAATATGTCAATTCTGCAATAACAATATAATTTGAAATTCGCTCAAATCAGTAAAATTTATGTTTTTCATCTTAAGCGGTACAGTGCTCACGCAATTGACATACAATTTACAAAAAAATCGACTTTGAGTCTAAAACTAAGAAATTGCAATTTTTTCGGTTATATGAATATGTCAATTCTGCAATAACAATATAATTTGATTTTCGCTCAAATCAGTAAAATTCATGTTTTTCGGCTTAAGCAGTACAGTGCTCACGCAATTGACATACAATTTACAAAAAAATCGACTTTGAGTCTAAAACTAAGAAAGTGCAATTTTTTCGGCTTAAGCAGTACAGTGCTCACGCAATTGACATACAATTTACAAGAAAATCGACTTTAAGTCTAAAGCTAAGAAAGTGCAATTATTTCGGTTATATGAATATGTCAATTCTGCAATAACAATATAATTTGATTTTCGCTCAAATCAGTAAAATTCATGTTTTTCGGCTTAAGCAGTGCAGTGCTGCCGCAATTGACATACAATTTACAAGAAAATCTACTTTGAGTCTAAAACTAAGAAAGTGCAATTTTTTCGGTTACATGAATATGTCAATTCTGCAATAACAATATAATTTGACATTCGCTCAAATCAGTAAAATTCATGTTTTTCGGCTTAAGCAGTACAGTGCTCACGCAATTGACATACAATTTACAAAAAAATCGACTTTGAGTCTAAAACCAAGAAAGTGCAATTTTTTCGGTTATATGAATATGTCAATTCTGCAATAACAATATAATTTGACATTCGCTCAAATCAGTAAAATTCAGGTTTTTCGGCTTAAGCGGTACAGTGCTCACGCAATTGACATACAATTTAGAAGAAAATCGACTTTAAGTCTAAAGCTAAGAAAGTGCAATTATTTCGGTTATATGAATATGTCAATTCTGCAATAACAATATAATTTGACATTCACTCAAATCAGTAAAATTCATGTTTTTCGGCTTAAGCAGTACAGTGCTCACGCAATTGACATACAATTTACAAGAAAATCGACTTTAAGTCTAAAACTAAGAAAGTGCAATTTTTTCGGTTATATGAATATGTCAATTCTGCAATAACAATATAATTTGACATTCGCTCAAATCAGTAAAATTCATGTTTTTCGGCATAAGCAGTACAGTGCTGCCGCAATTGACATACAATTAACAAGAAAATCGACTTTAAGTCTAAAACTAAGAAAGGGCAATTATTTCGGTTATATGAATATGTCAATTCTGCAATAACAATATAATTTGATTTTCGCTCAAATCAGTAAAATTCATGTTTTTCGGCTTAAGCAGTACAGTGCTCACGCAATTGACATACAATTTAGAAGAAAATCGACTTTAAGTCTAAAACTAAGAAAGTGCAATTATTTCGGTTATATGAATATGTCAATTCTGCAATAACAATATAATTTGACATTCGCTCTAATCAGTAAAATTCATGTTTTTCGGCATAAGCAGTACAGTGCTGCCGCAATTGACATACAATTAACAAGAAAATCGACTTTAAGTCTAAAACTAAGAAAGTGCAATTATTTCGGTTATATGAATATGTCAATTCTGCAATAACAATATAATTTGATTTTCGCTCAAATCAGTAAAATTCATGTTTTTCGGCTTAAGCAGTACAGTGCTGCCGCAATTGAGATACAATTTACAAGAAAATCGACTTTGAGTCTAAAACTAAGAAAGTGCAATTTTTTCGGCTTAAGCAGTACAGTGCTCACGCAATTGACATACAATTTACAAAAAAATCGACTTTGAGTCTAAAACTAAGAAATTGCAATTTTTTCGGTTATATGAATATGTCAATTCTGCAATAACAATATAATTTGATTTTCGCTCAAATCAGTAAAATTCATGTTTTTCGGCTTAAGCAGTACAGTGCTGCCGCAATTGACATACAATTTACAAGAAAATCGACTTTTAATCTAAAACTAAGAAAGTGCAATTATTTCGGTTATATGAATGTGTCAATTCTGTAATAACAATATAATTTGACTTTCGCGCAAATCAGTAATATAGATATTTTTCGGCTTAAGCAGTACAGTGTTGCCGAAATTGACATACAATTTACAAGAAAATCGACTTTGAGTCTAAAACTAAGAAAGTGCAATTTTTTCGGTTACATGAATATGTCAATTCTGCAATAACAATATAATTTGACATTCGCTCAAATCAGTAAAATTCATGTTTTTTGGCTTAAGCAGTACAGTGCTCACGCAATTGACATACAATTTACAAAAAAACGACTTTGAGTCTAAAACTAAGAAATTGCAATTTTTTCGGTTATATGAATATGTCAATTCTGCAATAACAATATAATTTGATTTTCGCTCAAATCAGTAAAATTCATGTTTTTCGGCTTAAGCAGTACAGTGCTGCCGCAATTGACATACAATTTACAAGAAAATCGACTTTTAATCTAAAACTAAGAAAGTGCAATTTTTTCGGCTTAAGCAGTACAGTGCTCACGCAATTGACATACAATTTACAAGAAAATCGACTTTGAGTCTAAAACTAAGAAATTGCAATTTTTTCGGTTATATGAATATGTCAATTCTGCAATAACAATATAATTTGATTTTCGCTCAAATCAGTAAAATTCATGTTTTTCGGCTTAAGCAGTACAGTGCTCACGCAATTGACATACAATTTACAAGAAAATCGACTTTGAGTCTAAAACTAAGAAAGTGCAATTTTTTCGGTTATATGAATATGTCAATTCTGCAAAAACAATATAATTTGATTTTCGCTCAAATCAGTAAAATTCATGTTTTTCGGCTTAAGCAGTACAGTGCTCACGCAATTGACATACAATTTACAAAAAAATCGACTTTGAGTCTAAGACTAAGAAAGTGCAATTTTTTCGGCTTAAGCAGTACAGTGCTCACGCAATTGACATACAATTTTCAAGAAAATCGACTTTAAGTCTAAAGCTAAGAAAGTGCAATTATTTCGGTTATATGAATATGTCAATTCTGCAATAAGAATATAATTTGATTTTCGCTCAAATCAGTAAAATCCATGTTTTTCGGCTTAAGCAGTGCAGTGCTCACGCAATTGACATACAATTTACAAAAAAAATCGACTTTGAGTCTAAAACTAAGAAAGTGCAATTTTTTCGGCTTAAGTAGTACAGTGCTCACGCAATTGACATACAATTTACAAGAAAATCGACTTTAAGTCTAAAGCTAAGAAAGTGCAATTATTTCGGTTATATGAATATGTCAATTCTGCAATAACAATATAATTTCATTTTCGCTCAAATCAGTAAAATTGATGTTTTTCGGCTTAAGCAGTGCAGTGCTGCCGCAATTGACATACAATTTACAAGAAAATCGACTTTGAGTCTAAAACTAAGAAAGTGCAATTTTTTCGGCTTAAGCAGTACAGTGCTGCCGCAATTGACATGCAATTTACAAAAAAATCGACTTTGAGTCTAAAACTAAGAAATTGCAATTTTTTCGGTTATATGAATATGTCAATTCTGCAATAACAATATAATTTGATTTTCGCTCAAATCAGTAAAATTCATGTTTTTCGGCTTAAGCAGTACAGTGCTCACGCAATTGACATACAATTTACAAGAAAATCGACTTTAAGTCTAAAGCTAAGAAAGTGCAATTATTTCGGTTATATGAATATGTCAATTCTGCAATAACAATATGATTTGATTTTCGCTCAAATCAGTAAAATTCATGTTTTTCGGCTTAAGCAGTACAGTGCTCACGCAATTGACATACAATTTACAAAAAAATCGACTTTGAGTCTAAAACTAAGAAATTGCAATTTTTTCGGTTATATGAATATGTCAATTCTGCAATAATAATATAATTTGATTTTCGCTCAAATCAGTAAAATTCATGTTTTTCGGCTTAAGCAGTACAGTGTTCACGCAATTGACATACAATTTACAAAAAAATCGACTTTGAGTCTAAAACTAAGAAAGTGCAATTTTTTCGGTTATATGAATATGTCAATTCTGCAATAACAATATAATTTGATTTTCGCTCAAATCAGTAAAATTCATGTTTTTCGGCTTAAGCAGTACAGTGCTCACGCAATTGACATACAATTTACAAGAAAATCGACTTTAAGTCTAAAGCTAAGAAAGTGCAATTATTTCGGTTATATGAATATGTCAATTCTGCAATAACAATATGATTTGATTTTCGCTCAAATCAGTAAAATTCACGTTTTTCGGCTTAAGCAGTACAGTGCTCACGCAATTGACATACAATTTACAAAAAAATCGACTTTGAGTCTAAAACTAAGAAATTGCAATTTTTTCGGTTATATGAATATGTCAATTCTGCAATAACAATATAATTTGATTTTCGCTCAAATCAGTAAAATTCATGTTTTTCGGCTTAAGCAGTACAGTGCTCACGCAATTGACATACAATTTACAAGAAAATCGACTTTAAGTCTAAAACTAAGAAAGTGCAATTTTTTCGGTTATATGAATATGTCAATTCTGCAATAACAATATAATTTGACATTCGCTCAAATCAGTAAAATTCATGTTTTTCGGCATAAGCAGTACAGTGCTGCCGCAATTGACATACAATTAACAAGAAAATCGACTTTAAGTCTAAAACTAAGAAAGGGCAATTATTTCGGTTATATGAATATGTCAATTCTGCAATAACAATATAATTTGATTTTCGCTCAAATCAGTAAAATTCATGTTTTTCGGCTTAAGCAGTACAGTGCTCACGCAATTGACATACAATTTAGAAGAAAATCGACTTTAAGTCTAAAACTAAGAAAGTGCAATTATTTCGGTTATATGAATATGTCAATTCTGCAATAACAATATAATTTGACATTCGCTCTAATCAGTAAAATTCATGTTTTTCGGCATAAGCAGTACAGTGCTGCCGCAATTGACATACAATTAACAAGAAAATCGACTTTAAGTCTAAAACTAAGAAAGTGCAATTATTTCGGTTATATGAATATGTCAATTCTGCAATAACAATATAATTTGATTTTCGCTCAAATCAGTAAAATTCATGTTTTTCGGCTTAAGCAGTACAGTGCTGCCGCAATTGAGATACAATTTACAAGAAAATCGACTTTGAGTCTAAAACTAAGAAAGTGCAATTTTTTCGGCTTAAGCAGTACAGTGCTCACGCAATTGACATACAATTTACAAAAAAATCGACTTTGAGTCTAAAACTAAGAAATTGCAATTTTTTCGGTTATATGAATATGTCAATTCTGCAATAACAATATAATTTGATTTTCGCTCAAATCAGTAAAATTCATGTTTTTCGGCTTAAGCAGTACAGTGCTGCCGCAATTGACATACAATTTACAAGAAAATCGACTTTTAATCTAAAACTAAGAAAGTGCAATTATTTCGGTTATATGAATGTGTCAATTCTGTAATAACAATATAATTTGACTTTCGCGCAAATCAGTAATATAGATATTTTTCGGCTTAAGCAGTACAGTGTTGCCGAAATTGACATACAATTTACAAGAAAATCGACTTTGAGTCTAAAACTAAGAAAGTGCAATTTTTTCGGTTACATGAATATGTCAATTCTGCAATAACAATATAATTTGACATTCGCTCAAATCAGTAAAATTCATGTTTTTTGGCTTAAGCAGTACAGTGCTCACGCAATTGACATACAATTTACAAAAAAACGACTTTGAGTCTAAAACTAAGAAATTGCAATTTTTTCGGTTATATGAATATGTCAATTCTGCAATAACAATATAATTTGATTTTCGCTCAAATCAGTAAAATTCATGTTTTTCGGCTTAAGCAGTACAGTGCTGCCGCAATTGACATACAATTTACAAGAAAATCGACTTTTAATCTAAAACTAAGAAAGTGCAATTTTTTCGGCTTAAGCAGTACAGTGCTCACGCAATTGACATACAATTTACAAGAAAATCGACTTTGAGTCTAAAACTAAGAAATTGCAATTTTTTCGGTTATATGAATATGTCAATTCTGCAATAACAATATAATTTGATTTTCGCTCAAATGAGTAAAATTCATGTTTTTCGGCTTAAGCAGTACAGTGCTCACGCAATTGACATACAATTTACAAAAAAATCGACTTTGAGTCTAAAACTAAGAAAGTGCAATTTTTTCGGCTTAAGCAGTACAGTGCTCACGCAATTGACATACAATTTACAAGAAAATCGACTTTGAGTCTAAAACTAAGAAAGTGCAATTTTTTCGGTTATATGAATATGTCAATTCTGCAAAAACAATATAATTTGATTTTCGCTCAAATCAGTAAAATTCATGTTTTTCGGCTTAAGCAGTACAGTGCTCACGCAATTGACATACAATTTACAAAAAAATCGACTTTGAGTCTAAGACTAAGAAAGTGCAATTTTTTCGGCTTAAGCAGTACAGTGCTCACGCAATTGACATACAATTTACAAGAAAATCGACTTTAAGTCTAAAGCTAAGAAAGTGCAATTATTTCGGTTATATGAATATGTCAATTCTGCAATAAGAATATAATTTGATTTTCGCTCAAATCAGTAAAATTCATGTTTTTCGGCTTAAGCAGTGCAGTGCTCACGCAATTGACATACAATTTACAAAAAAAATCGACTTTGAGTCTAAAACTAAGAAAGTGCAATTTTTTCGGCTTAAGTAGTACAGTGCTCACGCAATTGACATACAATTTACAAGAAAATCGACTTTAAGTCTAAAGCTAAGAAAGTGCAATTATTTCGGTTATATGAATATGTCAATTCTGCAATAACAATATAATTTCATTTTCGCTCAAATCAGTAAAATTGATGTTTTTCGGCTTAAGCAGTGCAGTGCTGCCGCAATTGACATACAATTTACAAGAAAATCGACTTTGAGTCTAAAACTAAGAAAGTGCAATTTTTTCGGCTTAAGCAGTACAGTGCTGCCGCAATTGACATACAATTTACAAAAAAATCGACTTTGAGTCTAAAACTAAGAAATTGCAATTTTTTCGGTTATATGAATATGTCAATTCTGCAATAACAATATAATTTGATTTTCGCTCAAATCAGTAAAATTCATGTTTTTCGGCTTAAGCAGTACAGTGCTCACGCAATTGACATACAATTTACAAGAAAATCGACTTTAAGTCTAAAGCTAAGAAAGTGCAATTATTTCGGTTATATGAATATGTCAATTCTGCAATAACAATATGATTTGATTTTCGCTCAAATCAGTAAAATTCACGTTTTTCGGCTTAAGCAGTACAGTGCTCACGCAATTGACATACAATTTACAAAAAAATCGACTTTGAGTCTAAAACTAAGAAATTGCAATTTTTTCGGTTATATGAATATGTCAATTCTGCAATAACAATATAATTTGATTTTCGCTCAAATCAGTAAAATTCATGTTTTTCGGCTTAAGCAGTACAGTGGTCACGCAATTGACATACAATTTACAAAAAAATCGACTTTGAGTCTAAAACTAAGAAAGTGCAATTTTTTCGGTTATATGAATATGTCAATTCTGCAATAACAATATAATTTGATTTTCGCTCAAATCAGTAAAATTCATGTTTTTCGGCTTAAGCAGTACAGTGCTCACGCAATTGACATACAATTTACAAGAAAATCGACTTTAAGTCTAAAGCTAAGAAAGTGCAATTATTTCGGTTATATGAATATGTCAATTCTGCAATAACAATATGATTTGATTTTCGCTCAAATCAGTAAAATTCACGTTTTTCGGCTTAAGCAGTACAGTGCTCACGCAATTGACATACAATTTACAAAAAAATCGACTTTGAGTCTAAAACTAAGAAATTGCAATTTTTTCGGTTATATGAATATGTCAATTCTGCAATAACAATATGATTTGATTTTCGCTCAAATCAGTAAAATTCACGTTTTTCGGCTTAAGCAGTACAGTGCTGCCGCAATTGACATACAATTTACAAAAAAATCGACTTTGAGTCTAAAACTAAGAAATTGCAATTTTTTCGGTTATATGAATATGTCAATTCTGCAATAACAATATAATATGATTTTCGCTCAAATCAGTAAAATTCATGTTTTTCGGCTTAAGCAGTACAGTGCTCACGCAATTGACATACAATTTACAAAAAAATCGACTTTGAGTCTAAAACTAAGAAAGTGCAATTTTTTCGGCTTAAGCAGTACAGTGCTGCCGCAATTGACATACAATTTACAAGAAAATCGACTTTGAGTCTAAAACTAAGAAAGTGCAATTTTTTCGGTTACATGAATATGTCAATTCTGCAATAACAATATAATTTGACATTCGCTCAAATCAGTAAAATTCATGTTTTTCGGCTTAAGCAGTACAGTGCTCACGCAATTGACATACAATTTACAAAAAAATCGACTTTGAGTCTAAAACTAAGAAAGTGCAATTTTTTCGGTTATATGAATATGTCAATTCTGCAATAACAATATAATTTGACATTCGCTCAAATCAGCAAAATTCATGTTTTTCGGCTTAAGCGGTACAATGCTCACGCAATTGACATACAATTTAGAAGAAAATCGACTTTAAGTCTAAAGCTAAGAAAGTGCAACTATTTCGGTTATATGAATATGTCAATTCTGCAATAACAATATAATTTGACATTCACTCAAATCAGTAAAATTCATGTTTTTCGGCTTAAGCAGTACAGTGCTCACGCAATTGACATACAATTTACAAGAAAATCGACTTTAAGTCTAAAACTAAGAAAGTGCAATTTTTTCGGTTATATGAATATGTCAATTCTGCAATAACAATATAATTTGAAATTCGCTCAAATCAGTAAAATTTATGTTTTTCATCTTAAGCGGTACAGTGCTCACGCAATTGACAGACAATTTAGAAGAAAATCGACTTTAAGTCTAAAACTAAGAAGGTGCAATTATTTCGGTTATATGAATATGTCAATTCTGCAATAACAATATAATTTGACATTCGCTCAAATCAGTAAAATTCATGTTTTTCGGCATAAGCAGTACAGTGCTGCCGCAATTGACATACAATTAACAAGAAAATCGACTTTAAGTCTAAAACTAAGAAAGTGCAATTATTTCGGTTATATGAATATGTCAATTCTGCAATAACAAAATAATTTGACATTCGCTCAAATCAGTAAAATTCATGTTTTTCGGCATAAGCGGTACAGTGCTCACGCAATTGACATACAATTTAGAAGAAAATCGACTTTAAGCCTAAAACTAAGAAAGTGCAATTTTTTCGGTTATATGAATATGTCAATTCTGTAATAACAATATAATTTTACTTTCGCTCAAATCGGTAAAATTCATGTTTTTCGGCTTAAGCAGTACAGTGCTGCCGCAATTGACATACAATTTTCAAGAAAATCGACTTTGAGTCTAAAACTAAGAAAGTGCAATTTTTTCGGTTATATGAATATGTGAATTCTGCAATAACAATATAATTTGATTTTCGCTCAAATCAGTAAAATTCATTTTTTTCGGCTTAAGCGGTACAGTGCTTACGCAATTGACATACAATTTACAAGAAAATCGACTTTGAGTCTAAACCTAAGAATGTGCAACTTTTTCGGTAATATTAATTTGTTAATCCTGCAATAACATTATAATTTTACTTTCGCTCAAATCAGTAAAATTCATGTTTTTCGGCTTAAGCAGTACAGTGCTCACGCAATTGACATACAATTTACAAAAAAATCGACTTTGAGTCTAAAACTAAGAAAATGCAATTTTTTCGGTTATATGAATATGTCAATTCTGCAATAACAATATAATTTGATTTTCGCTCAAATCAGTAAAATTCATGTTTTTCGGCTTAAGCGGTACAGTGCTTACGCAATTGACATACAATTTACAAGAAAATCGACTTTGAGTCTAAACCTAAGAATGTGCAATTTTTTCGGTTATATGAATATGTCAATTCTGCAATAACAATATGATTTGATTTTCGCTCAAATCAGTAAAATTCACGTTTTTCGGCTTAAGCAGTACAGTGCTGCCGCAATTGACATACAATTTACAAAAAAATCGACTTTGAGTCTAAAACTAAGAAATTGCAATTTTTTCGGTTATATGAATATGTCAATTCTGCAATAACAATATAATATGATTTTCGCTCAAATCAGTAAAATTCATGTTTTTCGGCTTAAGCAGTACAGTGCTCACGCAATTGACATACAATTTACAAAAAAATCGACTTTGAGTCTAAAACTAAGAAAGTGCAATTTTTTCGGTTATATGAATATGTCAATTCTGCAATAACAATATAATTTGACATTCGCTCAAATCAGCAAAATTCATGTTTTTCGGCTTAAGCAGTACAGTGCTGCCGCAATTGACATACAATTTACAAAAAAATCGACTTTGAGTCTAAAACTAAGAAAATGCAATTTTTTCGGTTATATGAATATGTCAATTCTGCAATAACAATATGATTTGATTTTCGCTCAAATCAGTAAAATTCACGTTTTTCGGCTTAAGCAGTACAGTGCTCACGCAATTGACATACAATTTACAAAAAAATCGACTTTGAGTCTAAAACTAAGAAATTGCAATTTTTTCGGTTATATGAATATGTCAATTCTGCAATAACAATATGATTTGATTTTCGCTCAAATCAGTAAAATTCACGTTTTTCGGCTTAAGCAGTACAGTGCTGCCGCAATTGACATACAATTTACAAAAAAATCGACTTTGAGTCTAAAACTAAGAAATTGCAATTTTTTCGGTTATATGAATATGTCAATTCTGCAATAACAATATAATATGATTTTCGCTCAAATCAGTAAAATTCATGTTTTTCGGCTTAAGCAGTACAGTGCTGCCGCAATTGACATACAATTTACAAAAAAATCGACTTTGAGTCTAAAACTAAGAATGTGCAATTTTTTCGGTTATATGAATATGTCAATTCTGCAATAACAATATGATTTGATTTTCGCTCAAATCAGTAAAATTCACGTTTTTCGGCTTAAGCAGTACAGTGCTGCCGCAATTGACATACAATTTACAAAAAAATCGACTTTGAGTCTAAAACTAAGAAAATGCAATTTTTTCGGTTATATGAATATGTCAATTCTGCAATAACAATATGATTTGATTTTCGCTCAAATCAGTAAAATTCACGTTTTTCGGCTTAAGCAGAACAGTGCTCACGCAATTGACATACAATTTACAAAAAAATCGACTTTGAGTCTAAACCTAAGAATGTGCAACTTTTTCGGTAATATTAATTTGTTAATCCTGCAATAACATTATAATTTTACTTTCGCTCAAATCAGTAAAATTCATGTTTTTCGGCATAAGCAGTACAGTGCTGCCGCAATTGACATACAATTAACAAGAAAATCGACTTTAAGTCTAAAACTAAGAAAGTGCAATTATTTCGGTTATATGAATATGTCAATTCTGCAATAACAAAATAATTTGACATTCGCTCAAATCAGTAAAATTCATGTTTTTCGGCATAAGCGGTACAGTGCTCACGCAATTGACATACAATTTAGAAGAAAATCGACTTTGAGTCTAAAACTAAGAAAGTGCAATTTTTTCGGTTATATGAATATGTCAATTCTGCAATAACAATATAATTTGACATTCGCTCAAATCAGCAAAATTCATGTTTTTCGGCTTAAGCAGTACAGTGCTGCCGCAATTGACATACAATTTACAAAAAAATCGACTTTGAGTCTAAAACTAAGAAAATGCAATTTTTTCGGTTATATGAATATGTCAATTCTGCAATAACAATATGATTTGATTTTCGCTCAAATCAGTAAAATTCACGTTTTTCGGCTTAAGCAGTACAGTGCTCACGCAATTGACATACAATTTACAAAAAAATCGACTTTGAGTCTAAAACTAAGAAATTGCAATTTTTTCGGTTATATGAATATGTCAATTCTGCAATAACAATATAATATGATTTTCGCTCAAATCAGTAAAATTCATGTTTTTCGGCTTAAGCAGTACAGTGCTCACGCAATTGACATACAATTTACAAAAAAATCGACTTTGAGTCTAAAACTAAGAAAGTGCAATTTCTTCGGCTTAAGCAGTACAGTGCTGCCGCAATTGACATACAATTTACAAGAAAATCGACTTTGAGTCTAAAACTAAGAAAGTGCAATTTTTTCGGTTACATGAATATGTCAATTCTGCAATAACAATATAATTTGACATTCGCTCAAATCAGTAAAATTCATGTTTTTCGGCTTAAGCAGTACAGTGCTCACGCAATTGACATACAATTTACAAAAAAATCGACTTTGAGTCTAAAACTAAGAAAGTGCAATTTTTTCGGTTATATGAATATGTCAATTCTGCAATAACAATATGATTTGATTTTCGCTCAAATCAGTAAAATTCACGTTTTTCGGCTTAAGCAGTACAGTGCTGCCGCAATTGACATACAATTTACAAAAAAATCGACTTTGAGTCTAAAACTAAGAAAATGCAATTTTTTCGGTTATATGAATATGTCAATTCTGCAATAACAATATGATTTGATTTTCGCTCAAATCAGTAAAATTCACGTTTTTCGGCTTAAGCAGTACAGTGCTCACGCAATTGACATACAATTTACAAAAAAATCGACTTTGAGTCTAAAACTAAGAAATTGCAATTTTTTCGGTTATATGAATATGTCAATTCTGCAATAACAATATGATTTGATTTTCGCTCAAATCAGTAAAATTCACGTTTTTCGGCTTAAGCAGTACAGTGCTGCCGCAATTGACATACAATTTACAAAAAAATCGACTTTGAGTCTAAAACTAAGAAATTGCAATTTTTTCGGTTATATGAATATGTCAATTCTGCAATAACAATATAATATGATTTTCGCTCAAATCAGTAAAATTCATGTTTTTCGGCTTAAGCAGTACAGTGCTCACGCAATTGACATACAATTTACAAAAAAATCGACTTTGAGTCTAAAACTAAGAAAGTGCAATTTTTTCGGCTTAAGCAGTACAGTGCTGCCGCAATTGACATACAATTTACAAGAAAATCGACTTTGAGTCTAAAACTAAGAAAGTGCAATTTTTTCGGTTACATGAATATGTCAATTCTGCAATAACAATATAATTTGACATTCGCTCAAATCAGTAAAATTCATGTTTTTCGGCTTAAGCAGTACAGTGCTCACGCAATTGACATACAATTTACAAAAAAATCGACTTTGAGTCTAAAACTAAGAAAGTGCAATTTTTTTGGTTATATGAATATGTCAATTCTGCAATAACAATATAATTTGACATTCGCTCAAATCAGCAAAATTCATGTTTTTCGGCTTAAGCGGTACAATGCTCACGCAATTGACATACAATTTAGAAGAAAATCGACTTTAAGTCTAAAGCTAAGAAAGTGCAACTATTTCGGTTATATGAATATGTCAATTCTGCAATAACAATATAATTTGACATTCACTCAAATCAGTAAAATTCATGTTTTTCGGCTTAAGCAGTACAGTGCTCACGCAATTGACATACAATTTACAAGAAAATCGACTTTAAGTCTAAAACTAAGAAAGTGCAATTTTTTCGGTTATATGAATATGTCAATTCTGCAATAACAATATAATTTGAAATTCGCTCAAATCAGTAAAATTTATGTTTTTCATCTTAAGCGGTACAGTGCTCACGCAATTGACAGACAATTTAGAAGAAAATCGACTTTAAGTCTAAAACTAAGAAGGTGCAATTATTTCGGTTATATGAATATGTCAATTCTGCAATAACAATATAATTTGACATTCGCTCAAATCAGTAAAATTCATGTTTTTCGGCATACGCAGTACAGTGCTGCCGCAATTGACATACAATTAACAAGAAAATCGACTTTAAGTCTAAAACTAAGAAAGTGCAATTATTTCGGTTATATGAATATGTCAATTCTGCAATAACAAAATAATTTGACATTCGCTCAAATCAGTAAAATTCATGTTTTTCGGCATAAGCGGTACAGTGCTCACGCAATTGACATACAATTTAGAAGAAAATCGACTTTAAGCCTAAAACTAAGAAAGTGCAATTTTTTCGGTTATATGAATATGTCAATTCTGTAATAACAATATAATTTTACTTTCGCTCAAATCGGTAAAATTCATGTTTTTCGGCTTAAGCAGTACAGTGCTGCCGCAATTGACATACAATTTTCAAGAAAATCGACTTTGAGTCTAAAACTAAGAAAGTGCAATTTTTTCGGTTATATGAATATGTGAATTCTGCAATAACAATATAATTTGATTTTCGCTCAAATCAGTAAAATTCATTTTTTTCGGCTTAAGCGGTACAGTGCTTACGCAATTGACATACAATTTACAAGAAAATCGACTTTGAGTCTAAACCTAAGAATGTGCAACTTTTTCGGTAATATTAATTTGTTAATCCTGCAATAACATTATAATTTTACTTTCGCTCAAATCAGTAAAATTCATGTTTTTCGGCTTAAGCAGTACAGTGCTCACGCAATTGACATACAATTTACAAAAAAATCGACTTTGAGTCTAAAACTAAGAAAATGCAATTTTTTCGGTTATATGAATATGTCAATTCTGCAATAACAATATAATTTGATTTTCGCTCAAATCAGTAAAATTCATGTTTTTCGGCTTAAGCGGTACAGTGCTTACGCAATTGACATACAATTTACAAGAAAATCGACTTTGAGTCTAAACCTAAGAATGTGCAACTTTTTCGGTAATATTAATTTGTTAATCCTGCAATAACATTATAATTTTACTTTCGCTCAAATCAGTAAAATTCATGTTTTTCGGCTTAAGCAGTACAGTGCTCACGCAATTGACATACAATTTACAAAAAAATCGACTTTGAGCCTAAAACTAAGAAAGTGCAATTTTTTCGGTTATATGAATATGTCAATTCTGCAATAACAATATAATTTGATTTTCGCTCAAATCAGTAAAATTCATTCTTTTCGGCTTAAGCAGTACAGTGCTGCCGCAATTGACATACAATTTACAAGAAAATCGACTTTGAGTCTAAAACTAAGAAAGTGCAATTTTTTCGGTTACATGAATATGTCAATTCTGCAATAACAATATAATTTGACATTCGCGCAAATCAGTAAAATTCATGTTTTTCGGCTTAAGCAGTACAGTGCTCAGGCAATTGACATACAATTTACAAAAAAATCGACTTTGAGTCTAAAACTAAGAAAGTGCAATTTTTTCGGCTTAAGCAGTACAGTGCTCACGCAATTGACATACAATTTACAAGAAAATCGACTTTAAGTCTAAAGCTAAGAAAGTGCAATTATTTCGGTTATATGAATATGTCAATTCTGCAATAACAATATAATTTGATTTTCGCTCAAATCAGTAAAATTCATGTTTTTCGGCTTAAGCAGTGCAGTGCTGCCGCAATTGACATACAATTTACAAGAAAATCGACTTTGAGTCTAAAACTAAGAAAGTGCAATTTTTTCGGTTACATGAATATGTCAATTCTGCAATAACAATATAATTTGATTTTCGCTCAAATCAGTAAAATTCATGTTTTTCGGCTTAAGCGGTACAGTGCTCACGCAATTGACATACAATTTAGAAGAAAATCGACTTTGAGTCTAAAGCTAAGAAAGTGCAATAATTTCGGTTATATGAATATGTCAATTCTGCAATAACAATATAATTTGACATTCGCTCAAATCAGTAAAATTCATGTTTTTCGGCTTAAGCAGTACAGTGCTCACGCAATTGACATACAATTTAGAAGAAAATCGACTTTAAGTCTAAAGCTAAGAAAGTGCAATTATTTCGGTTATATGAATATGTCAATTCTGCAATAACAATATAATTTGACATTCACTCAAATCAGTAAAATTCATGTTTTTCGGCTTAAGCAGTACAGTGCTCATGCAATTGACATACAATTTACAAGAAAATCGACTTTAAGTCTAAAACTAAGAAAGTGCAATTTTTTCGGTTATATGAATATGTCAATTCTGCAATAACAATATAATTTGAAATTCGCTCAAATCAGTAAAATTCATGTTTTTCATCTTAAGCGGTACAGTGCTCACGCAACTGACATACAATTTAGAAGAAAATCGATTTTAAGTCTAAAACTAAGAAAGTGCAATTATTTCGGTTATATGAATATGTCAATTCTGCAATAACAATATAATTTGACATTCGCTCAAATCAGTAAAATTCATGTTTTTCGGCATAAGCAGTACAGTGCTGCCGCAATTGACATACAATTAACAAGAAAATCGACTTTAAGTCTAAAACTAAGAAAGTGCAATTATTTCGGTTATATGAATATGTCAACTCTGCAATAACAAAATAATTTGACATTCGCTCAAATTTTTTCGGCTTAAGCGGTACAGTGCTCACGCAATTGACATACAATTTAGAAGAAAATCGACTTTAAGTCTAAAACTAAGAAAGTGCAATTATTTCGGTTATATGAATATGTCAATTCTGCAATAACAATATAATTTGACATTCGCTCAAATCAGTAAAATTCATGTTTTTCGGCATAAGCAGTACAGTGCTGCCGCAATTGACATACAATTAACAAGAAAATCGACTTTAAGTCTAAAACTAAGAAAGTGCAATTATTTCGGTTATATGAATATGTCAACTCTGCAATAACAAAATAATTTGACATTCGCTCAAATCAGTAAAATTCATGTTTTTCGGCATAAGCGGTACAGTGCTCACGCAATTGACATACAATTTAGACGTAAATCGACTTTAAGCCTAAAACTAAGAAAGTGCAATTTTTTCGTTATATGAATATGTCAATTCTGTAATAACAATATAATTTGACTTTCGCTCAAATCAGTAAAATTCATGTTTTTCGGCTTAAGCAGTACAGTGCTGCCGCAATTGACATACAATTTACATGAAAATCGACTTTGAGTCTAAACCTAAGAAAGTGCAACTTGTTCGGTAATATTAATTCGTTAATCCTGCAATAACATTATAATTTTACTTTCGCTCAAATCAGTAAAATTCATGTTTTTCGGCTTAAGCAGTACAGTGCTCACGCAATTGACATACAATTTAAAAGAAAATCGACTTTAAGCCTAAAACTAAGAAAGTGAAATTTTTTCGGCTTAAGCAGTACAGCGCTCACGCAATTGACATACAATTTACAAGAAAATCGACTTTAAGTCTAAAGCTAAGAAAGTGCAATTATTTCGGTTATATGAACAAGTCTATTCTGCAATAACAATATAATTTGATTTTCGCTCAAATCAGTAAAATTCATGTTTTTCGGCTTAAGCAGTGCAGTGCTGCCGAAATTGACATACAATTTACAAGAAAATCGACTTTGAGTCTAAAACTAAAAAAGTGCAATTTTTTCGGTTACATGAATATGTCAATTCTGCAATAACAATATAATTTGATTTTCGCTCAAATCACTAAAATTCATGTTTTTCGGCTTAAGCAGTACAGTGCTGCCGCAATTGACATACAATTTACAAGAAAATCGACTTTGAGTCTAAAACTAAGAAAGTTCAATTTTTTCGGTTACATGAATATGTCAATTCTGCAATAACAATATAATTTGACATTCGCTCAAATCAGTAAAATTCATGTTTTTCGGTTTAAGCAGTACAGTGCTCACGCAATTGACATACAATTTACAAAAAAATCGACTTTGAGTCTAAAACTAAGAAAGTGCAATTTTTTCGGTTATATGAATATGTCAATTCTGCAATAACAATATAATTTGATTTTCGCTCAAATCAGTAAAATTCATGTTTTTCGGCTTAAGCAGTACAGTGCTGCCGCAATTGACATACAATTTACAAGAAAATCGACTTTGAGTCTAAAACTAAGAAAGTGCAATTTTTTCGGTTACATGAATATGTCAATTCTGCAATAACAATATAATTGGACATTCGCTCAAATCAGTAAAATTCATGTTTTTTGGCTTAAGCAGTACAGTGCTCACGCAATTGACATACATTTTACAAAAAAATCGACTTTGAGTCTAAAACTAAGAAATTGCAATTTTTTCGGTTATATGAATATGTCAATTCTGCAATAACAATATAATTCGATTTTCGCTCAAATCAGTAAAATTCATGTTTTTCGGCTTAAGCAGTACAGCGCTGCCGCAATTGACATACAATTTACAAGAAAAGCGACTTTGAGTCTAAAACTAAGAAAGTGCAATTTTTTCGGTTACATGAATATGTCAATTCTGCAATAACAATATAATTTGACATTCGCTCAAATCAGTAAAATTCATGTTTTTCGGCTTAAGCAGTACAGTGCTCACGCAATTGACATACAATTTACAAAAAAATCGACTTTGAGTCTAAAACTAAGAAAGTGCAATTTTTTCGGCTTAAGCAATACAGTGCTCACGCAATTGACATACAATTTAGAAGAAAATCGACTTTAAGTCTAAAGCTAAGAAAGTGCTCAAATCAGTAAAATTCATGTTTTTCGGCTTAAGCAGTACAGTGCTGCCGCAATTGACATACAATTTACATGAAAATCGACTTTGAGTCTAAACCTAAGAAAGTGCAACTTGTTCGGTAATATTAATTTGTTAATCCTGCAATAACATTATAATTTTACTTTCGCTCAAATCAGTAAAATTCATGTTTTTCGGCTTAAGCAGTACAGTGCTCACGCAATTGACATACAATTTAAAAGAAAATCGACTTTAAGTCTAAAGCTAAGAAAGTGCAATTATTTCGGTTATATGAATATGTCAATTCTGCAATAACAATATAATTTGATTTTCGCTCAAATCAGTAAAATTCATGTTTTTCGGCTTAAGCAGTGCAGTGCTGCCGCAATTGACATACAATTTACAAGAAAATCGACTTTAAGTCTAAAACTAAGAAAGTGCAATTATTTCGGTTATATGAATATGTCAATTCTGTAATAACAATATAATTTGACTTTCGCTCAAATCAGTAAAATTCATGTTTTTCGGCTTAAGCAGTACAGTGCTGCCGCAACTGACATACAATTTACAAGAAAATCGACTTTGAGTCTAAAACTAAGAAAGTGCAATTTTTTCGGTTATATGAAAATGTGAATTCTGCAATAACAATATAATTTGATTTTCGCTCAAATCAGTAAAATTCATGTTTTTCGGCTTAAGCGGTACAGTGCTTACGCAATTGACATACAATTTACAAGAAAATCGACTTTGAGTCTAAAACTAAGAAAGTGCAATTTTTTCGGCTTAAGCGGTACAGTGCTCACGCAATTGACATACAATTTAGAAGAAAATCGACTTTAAGTCTAAAACTAAGAAAGTGCAATTATTTCGGTTATATGAATATGTCAATTCTGCAATAACAATATAATTTGACATTCGCTCAAATCAGTAAAATTCATGTTTTTCGGCATAAGCAGTACAATGCTGCCGCAATTGACATACAATTAACAAGAAAATCGACTTTAAGTCTAAAACTAAGAAAGTGCAATTATTTCGGTTATATGAATATGTCAACTCTGCAATAACAAAATAATTTGACATTCGCTCAAATCAGTAAAATTCATGTTTTTCGGCATAAGCGGTACAGTGCTCACGCAATTGACATACAATTTAGACGAAAATCGACTTTAAGCCTAAAACTAAGAAAGTACAATTTTTTCGTTATATGAATATGTCAATTCTGTAATAACAATATAATTTGACTTTCGCTCAAATCAGTAAAATTCATGTTTTTCGGCTTAAGCAGTACAGTGCTGCCGCAATTGACATACAATTTACATGAAAATCGACTTTGAGTCTAAACCTAAGAAAGTGCAACTTGTTCGGTAATATTAATTTGTTAATCCTGCAATAACATTATAATTTTACTTTCGCTCAAATCAGTAAAATTCATGTTTTTCGGCTTAAGCAGTACAGTGCTCACGCAATTGACATACAATTTAAAAGAAAATCGACTTTTAGCCTAAAACTAAGAAAGTGAAATTTTTTCGGCTTAAGCAGTACAGCGCTCACGCAATTGACATACAATTTACAAGAAAATCGACTTTAAGTCTAAAGCTAAGAAAGTGCAATTATTTCGGTTATATGAATATGTCAATTCTGCAATAACAATATAATTTGATTTTCGCTCAAATCAGTAAAATTCATGTTTTTCGGCTTAAGCAGTGCAGTGCTGCCGCAATTGACATACAATTTACAAGAAAATCGACTTTGAGTCTAAAACTAAGAAAGTGCAATTTTTTCGGTTACATGAATATGTCAATTCTGCAATAACAATATAATTTGATTTTCGCTCAAATCACTAAAATTCATGTTTTTCGGCTTAAGCAGTGCAGTGCTGCCGCAATTGACATACAATTTACAAGAAAATCGACTTTGAGTCTAAAACTAAGAAAGTTCAATTTTTTCGGTTACATGAATATGTCAATTCTGCAATAACAATATAATTTGACATTCGCTCAAATCAGTAAAATTCATGTTTTTCGGCTTAAGCAGTACAGTGCTCACGCAATTGACATACAATTTACAAAAAAATCGACTTTGAGTCTAAAACTAAGAAAGTGCAATTTTTTCGGCTTAAGCAATACAGTGCTGCCGCAATTGACATACAATTTACAAGAAAATCGACTTTGAGTCTAAAACTAAGAAAGTGCAATTTTTTCGGTTACATGAATGTGTCAATTCTGCAATAACAATATAATTTGATTTTCGCTCAAATCACTAAAATTCATGTTTTTCGGCTTAAGCAGTGCAGTGCTGCCGCAATTGACATACAATTTACAAGAAAATCGACTTTGAGTCTAAAACTAAGAAAGTTCAATTTTTTCGGTTACATGAATATGTCAATTCTGCAATAACAATATAATTTGACATTCGCTCAAATCAGTAAAATTCATGTTTTTCGGCTTAAGCAGTACAGTGCTCACGCAATTGACATACAATTTACAAAAAAATCGACTTTGAGTCTAAAACTAAGAAAGTGCAATTTTTTCGGCTTAAGCAATACAGTGCTGCCGCAATTGACATACAATTTACAAGAAAATCGACTTTGAGTCTAAAACTAAGAAAGTTCAATTTCTTCGGTTACATGAATATGTCAATTCTGCAATAACAATATAATTTGACATTCGCTCAAATCAGTAAAATTCATGTTTTTCGGCTTAAGCAGTACAGTGCTCACGCAATTGACATACAATTTACAAAAAAATCGACTTTGAGTCTAAAACTAAGAAAGTGCAATTTTTTCGGTTATATGAATATGTCAATTCTGCAATAACAATATAATTTGATTTTCGCTCAAATCAGTAAAATTCATGTTTTTCGGCTTAAGCAGTACAGTGCTGCCGCAATTGACATACAATTTACAAAAAAAGTGACTTTGAGTCTAAAACTAAGAAAGTTCAATTTTTTCGGTTACATGAATATGTCAATTCTGCAATAACAATATAATTTGATTTTCGCTCAAATTACTAAAATTCATGTTTTTCGGCTTAAGCAGTACAGTGCTGCCGCAATTGACATACAATTTACAAGAAAATCGACTTTGAGTCTAAAACTAAGAAAGTTCAATTTTTTCGGTTACATGAATATGTCAATTCTGCAATAACAATATAATTTGACATTCGCTCAAATCAGTAAAATTCATGTTTTTCGGCTTAAGCAGTACAGTGCTCACGCAATTGACATACAATTTACAAAAAAATCGACTTTGAGTCTAAAACTAAGAAAGTGCAATTTTTTCGGTTATATGAATATGTCAATTCTGCAATAACAATATAATTTGCTTTTCGCCCAAATCAGTAAAATTCATGTTTTTCGGCTTAAGCAGTACAGTGCTGCCGCAATTGACATACAATTTACAAAAAAAGCGACTTTGAGTCTAAAACTAAGAAAGTGCAATTTTTTCGGTTACATGAATATGTCAATTCTGCAATAACAATATAATTTGACATTCGCTCAAATCAGTAAAATTCATGTTTTTCGGCTTAAGCAGTACAGTGCTCACGCAATTGACATACAATTTACAAAAAAATCGACTTTGAGTCTAAAACTAAGAAAGTGCAATTTTTTCGGCTTAAGCAATACAGTGCTCACGCAATTGACATACAATTTAGAAGAAAATCGACTTTAAGTCTAAAGCTAAGAAAGTGCAATTTTTTCGGTTATATGAATATGTCAATTCTGCAATAACAATATAATTTGACATTCGCTCAAATCAGTAAAATTCATGTTTTTCGGCTAAAGCGGTACAGTGCTCACGCAATTGACATACAATTTAGAAGAAAATCGACTTTAAGTCTAAAGCTAAGAAAGTGCAATTTTTTCGGTTACATGAATATGTCAATTCTGCAATAACAATATAATTTGACATTCGCTCAAATCAGTAAAATTCATGTTTTTCGGCTTAAGCAGTACAGTGCTCACGCAATTGACATACAATTTACAAAAAAATCGACTTTGAGTCTAAAACTAAGAAAGTGCAATTTTTTCGGTTATATGAATATGTCAATTCTGCAATAACAATATAATTTGACACTTACTCAAATCAGTAAAATTCACGTTTTTTGGCTTAAGCAGTACAGTGCTCACGCAATTGACATACAATTTACAAGAAAATCGACTTTAAGTCTAAAGCTAAGAAAGTGCAATTTTTTCGGTTACATGAATATGTCAATTCTGCAATAACAATATAATTTGACGTTCGCTAAAATCAGAAAAATTCATGTTTTTCGGCTTAAGCAGTACAGTGCTCACGCAATTGACATACAATTTACAAAAAAATCGACTTTGAGTCTAAAACTAAGAAAGTGCAATTTTTTCGGCTTAAGCAATACAGTGCTGCCGCAAATTGACATACAATTTACAAGAAAACATGTCAATTCTGCAATAACAATATAATTTGATTTTCGCTCAAATCACTAAAATTCATGTTTTTCGGCTTAAGCAGTGCAGTGCTGCCGCAATTGACATACAATTTACAAGAAAATCGACTTTGAGTCTAAAACTAAGAAAGTTCAATTTTTTCGGTTACATGAATATGTCAATTCTGCAATAACAATATAATTTGACATTCGCTCAAATCAGTAAAATTCATGTTTTTCGGCTTAAGCAGTACAGTGCTCACGCAATTGACATACAATTTACAAAAAAATCGACTTTGAGTCTAAAACTAAGAAAGTGCAATTTTTTCGGCTTAAGCAATACAGTGCTGCCGCAATTGACATACAATTTACAAGAAAATCGACTTTGAGTCTAAAACTAAGAAAGTGCAATTTTTTCGGTTACATGAATATGTCAATTCTGCAATAACAATATAATTTGATTTTCGCTCAAATCACTAAAATTCATGTTTTTCGGCTTAAGCAGTACAGTGCTGCCGCAATTGACATACAATTTACAAGAAAATCGACTTTGAGTCTAAAACTAAGAAAGTTCAATTTTTTCGGTTACATGAATATGTCAATTCTGCAATAACAATATAATTTGACATTCGCTCAAATCAGTAAAATTCATGTTTTTCGGCTTAAGCAGTACAGTGCTCACGCAATTGACATACAATTTACAAAAAAATCGACTTTGAGTCTAAAACTAAGAAAGTGCAATTTTTTCGGTTATATGAATATGTCAATTCTGCAATAACAATATAATTTGATTTTCGCCCAAATCAGTAAAATTCATGTTTTTCGGCTTAAGCAGTACAGTGCTGCCGCAATTGACATACAATTTACAAAAAAAGCGACTTTGAGTCTAAAACTAAGAAAGTGCAATTTTTTCGGTTACATGAATATGTCAATTCTGCAATAACAATATAATTTGACATTCGCTCAAATCAGTAAAATTCATGTTTTTCGGCTTAAGCAGTACAGTGCTCACGCAATTGACATACAATTTACAAAAAAATCGACTTTGAGTCTAAAACTAAGAAAGTGCAATTTTTTCGGCTTAAGCAATACAGTGCTCACGCAATTGACATACAATTTAGAAGAAAATCGACTTTAAGTCTAAAGCTAAGAAAGTGCAATTTTTTCGGTTATATGAATATGTCAATTCTGCAATAACAATATAATTTGACATTCGCTCAAATCAGTAAAATTCATGTTTTTCGGCTAAAGCGGTACAGTGCTCACGCAATTGACATACAATTTAGAAGAAAATCGACTTTAAGTCTAAAGCTAAGAAAGTGCAATTTTTTCGGTTACATGAATATGTCAATTCTGCAATAACAATATAATTTGACATTCGCTCGAATCAGTAAAATTCATGTTTTTCGGCTTAAGCAGTACAGTGCTCACGCAATTGACATACAATTTACAAAAAAATCGACTTTGAGTCTAAAACTAAGAAAGTGCAATTTTTTCGGCTTAAGCAATACAGTGCTGCCGCAATTGACATACAATTTACAAGAAAATCGACTTTGAGTCTAAAACTAAGAAAGTGCAATTTTTTCGGTTACATGAAAATGTCAATTCTGCAATAACAATATAATTTGACATTCGCTCAAATCAGTAAAATTCATGTTTTTCGGCTTAAGCAGTACAGTGCTCACGCAATTGACATACAATTTACAAAAAAATCGACTTTGAGTCTAAAACTAAGAAAGTGCAATTTTTTCGGTTATATGAATATGTCAATTCTGCAATAACAATATAATTTGACACTTACTCAAATCAGTAAAATTCATGTTTTTTGGCTTAAGCAGTACAGTGCTCACGCAATTGACATACAATTTACAAGAAAATCGACTTTAAGTCTAAAGCTAAGAAAGTGCAATTTTTTCGGTTACATGAATATGTCAATTCTGCAATAACAATATAATTTGACGTTCGCTAAAATCAGAAAAATTCATGTTTTTCGGCTTAAGCAGTACAGTGCTCACGCAATTGACATACAATTTACAAAAAAATCGACTTTGAGTCTAAAACTAAGAAAGTGCAATTTTTTCGGCTTAAGCAATACAGTGCTGCCGCAATTGACATACAATTTACAAGAAAATCGACTTTGAGTCTAAAACTAAGAAAGTGCAATTTTTTCGGTTACATGAATATGTCAATTCTGCAATAACAATATAATTTGACATTCGCTCAAATCAGTAAAATTCATGTTTTTCGGCTTAAGCAGTACAGTGCTCACGCAATTGACATACAATTTACAAAAAAATCGACTTTGAGTCTAAAACTAAGAAAGTGCCATTTTTTCGGTTATATGAATATGTCAATTCTGCAATAACAATATAATTTGACATTCACTCAAATCAGTAAAATTCATGTTTTTTGGCTTAAGCAGTACAGTGCTGCCGCAATTGACATACAATTTACATGAAAATCGACTTTGAGTCTAAAACTAAGAAAGTGCAATTTTTTCGGTTATATGAATATGTCAATTCTGCAATAACAATATAATTTGATTTTCGCTCAAATCAGTAAAATTCATGTTTTTCGGCTTAAGCAGTACAGTGCTGCCGCAATTGACATACAATTTACAAAAAAAGCGACTTTGAGTCTAAAACTAAGAAAGTTCAATTTGAAGAATTGACATATTCATGTAACCGAAAAAATTGAACTTTCTTAGTTTTAGACTCAAAGTCGCTTTTTTTGTAAATTGTATGTCAATTGCGGCAGCACTGAACTGCTTAAGCCGAAAAACATGAATTTTACTGATTTGAGCGAAAATCAAATTATATTGTTATTGCAGAATTGACATATTCATATAACCGAAAAAATTGCACTTTCTTAGTTTTAGACTCAAAGTCGATTTTTTTGTAAATTGTATGTCAATTGCGTGAGCACTGTACTGCTTAAGCCGAAAAACATGAATTTTACTGATTTGAGCGAAAGTAAAATTATAATGTTATTGCAGGATTAACAAATTAATATTACCGAACAAGTTGCACTTTTTTAGGTTTAGACTCAAAGTCGATTTTCATGTAAATTGTATGTCAATTGCGGCAGCACTGTACTGCTTAAGCCAAAAAACATGAATTTTACTGATTTGAGTGAATGTCAAATTATATTGTTATTGCAGAATTGACATATTCATATAACCGAAAAAATGGCACTTTCTTAGTTTTAGACTCAAAGTCGATTTTTTTGTAAATTGTATGTCAATTGCGTGAGCACTGTACTGCTTAAGCCGAAAAACATGAATTTTACTGATTTGAGCGAATGTCAAATTATATTGTTATTGCAGAATTGACATATTCATGTAACCGAAAAAATTGCACTTTCTTAGTTTTAGACTCAAAGTCGATTTTCTTGTAAATTGTATGTCAATTGCGGCAGCACTGTATTGCTTAAGCCGAAAAAATTGCACTTTCTTAGTTTTAGACTCAAAGTCGATTTTTTTGTAAATTGTATGTCAATTGCGTGAGCACTGTACTGCTTAAGCCGAAAAACATGAATTTTACTGATTTGAGCGAATGTCAAATTATATTGTTATTGCAGAATTGACATATTCATGTAACCGAAAAAATTGCACTTTCTTAGTTTTAGACTCAAAGTCGCTTTTTTTGTAAATTGTATGTCAATTGCGGCAGCACTGTACTGCTTAAGCCGAAAAACATGAATTTTACTGATTTGAGCGAAAATCAAATTATATTGTTATTGCAGAATTGACATATTCATATAACCGAAAAAATTGCACTTTCTTAGTTTTAGACTCAAAGTCGATTTTTTTGTAAATAGTATGTCAATTGCGTGAGCACTGTACTGCTTAAGCCGAAAAACATGAATTTTACTGATTTGAGCGAATGTCAAATTATATTGTTATTGCAGAATTGACATATTCATGTAACCGAAAAAATTGAACTTTCTTAGTTTTAGACTCAAAGTCGATTTTCTTGTAAATTGTATGTCAATTGCGGCAGCACTGTACTGCTTAAGCCGAAAAACATGAATTTTAGTGATTTGAGCGAAAATCAAATTATATTGTTATTGCAGAATTTTTATTTATTTATTTATTTATTTATTTCCCAATTAAATATACAGTTGAACTACATATTAAACCCTATAGAGACAAAAAACAATTGCCTGTTGATAGGGTAGGGAAAAGATAAGCCTAGGCCTATCGTACATGTATAATATTACTATAAGTATATGAATATATGAATGTATAAATGTATAATGTCACTCCCTTTTGAGTGTTTTAAATAGTTTTTCATTTTTAGTTTCTTATAATTAAAACTTTATTTTAAATGACTCTGTGTATCCAATAACCACTGTTTCAATTTAAATTTATTCGGCTTATTTATAACATTGAGGTTCTTATATTCAGTCGGCATTAGATTGTAATATTTCAAAGCTACATAATACGAATTTTTACTATATATTGTTTTGTTGACTTTACACAGTTTTATATTTTTATGCCTTGATCTTCCCTCATAGTTGATATACAATATTTTACATGCATTATAGAAGTACAATAAACTATTTATTACAAAGGTTTGTTTAATGTTTAAAGGTGAATTTTGTCCTAAGTCAAGTTTTTTTAGTATTCTTTGTTGCATGGTCAAGAGTGGCTGAATTACATTTCTGTAAGCACCCCCCCACGCTATGATGCCATAGTTTATTATGCTTTCAAATAATGCATGGTATAACATTTTTAAGGTCTTACTTTCCATGATTTGTTTTAATTTATGAATTATAAATTCGAAATATCTGACTTTTTTAATTACTTCTTTTACATGCATATCCCATTTCATTAGGTAATCGATGTTTATTCCTAGATACTTATAACTGTTCACTCTTTTTATTTCTTTGTTGTTTATATTTAATATTAATTTATCTGGGATATTACGTTTGTTACCACAGAAAGTTATATATACTGTTTTATCAACGTTCAGAGATAGTTGATTATTTCTTAGCCATTTACAAATATTTGATAATCTAATATTCATCTTTGTTTTAACATCATCCCAGTTTTTATCAGTACATAATATAGCAGTGTCGTCCGCATATGAAATGATTGACCCTTTTTCTACATATTTAAATATATCATTAATATACAATACAAAAAATAGTGGACCTAAGATTGTACCTTGAGGCACACCTATTTTTAAATATTTATCACTACTTACACTATCTCTATATCTAGTTACTTGAGTTCTTTCACTCAGATAATCTTTTATTAAGTCAAGTGCTATCCCTCTTATACCATACTTTTCTAATTTACCTAGTAGTATCTTGTGGTTCACTGTGTCGAACGCTTTGGCTAGGTCTAGGAAAGCTATTGCAGTTTTATTATTTTTATTAAAATTTTCATATATGTAGTTAGTAATATAAGAGTGAGCATCTGCTGTACTTTTGTTCTTTAGGAAACCGTATTGCTTATCTGAGAAAATATTGCACTTCTCCATGAAATCGTATATTCTTTTATGCATCAGCTTTTCGAACAGTTTAGCTATATTAGATATCAAAGAGATCGGTCTATAGTTACTAGGATTATCCTTTTTACCTGCTTTGAAAATCGGTACTATCAGCGCTGATTTCAGGGCTTTTGGCCAAATTCCTTTAGAAATACATAGATTAAAAATGTATTCGAGAGGCTGACTAACCCAGAGATCTAAGTTTTTTATTATCTTAGTACTAATCTCATCTCTTCCACCCGCTTTGTCTTTCATTTTATTTATAGCTTTTAAGATTTCATTCACAGTTATCGATTGTATAAAAATCGATTTACTATTATGTGGAATGCTATTTGACGCATTGTTTATTATATTTTTATCTAACCCTATATTATTAGCTAATTTGATGCCTACTTCACTAAAAAATTCATTCAATGTATTTGCAATATCTTCCGTAGTCGTTACTATTTTATCGTTTACATTTAGACATTCAATTTTAGTCTCAGTTTTTTCATTTCTACCTAACTTTATATTTAAGTATTGCCACAGTTTTTTACTATTATGCATATTTGAGCTTATTAAATTTTTTTCATATTTTATTTTAGCACATTTAATGACGTTGTTTAGCATTTTACAATATTGATTATATTCTTTTTTAGTATTTACGTTATTCTTATCTAACTTCCATATATTATATAAAGTTTCTTTTTTATTACAAGATATAATTATACCCTTCGTTATCCAGTTTTTTCTTGGAATATCGTCTTTCTTTTTGTTTTTGCCGCTATTTTTTACTATAGCTTTATTTGTTAAATTCTTTATTTCATGTATCAATGTTTCCAAGGCTTGATTTGGATCCTGTATTTCTAATATATTTGTCAAATCAGTACTATGACTTAGTGTATTTAGTTTTTTATAATCTATAGTCTTCTTGTAATTAGTTTTTCTTTTTTCGCTTTTCCAATCTATTGATATCAGGATTGGATAATGGTCTGTAAAGATATTCGTATATGTATAAGATTTTATATTCATTATTGACGATTTAACAAATATATTGTCTATACAGGAGCCTTCCATGTTTTTGGAACTAGGTCTGGTAATTCCACTAAAGTAAGGAATATAACCTGCTTCTAATAGATTTGTTAAAAATGTAGTAGAATTATTATCAGATTTCAGTATATCAATATTAAAATCTCCAACTATACAGTGGTTTTTTATTTTTTTACTACGGACTAAATAATTGTAGAAATCTTTAATAAAATTTTCTTTTGTTATATCATGACTTCTGTATAATCCTGATATTTTAATATATGAATCGTTTACAGTTTTAATAGTAGTTGTTAGTATTTTACAGGATCCTATCTCCTCTGTCTTAGTTTCTTGCATCAGAGACGATTTTACGTAGATAACCAGAGCTAGATCATCTTCGATTACTGTGTTGTCCAACAATAATGTATCCTTGGTAAGACTTGAGGTAATGCTTTTGTTAATATCTTCCTTACATTTTTCTTTTTCGTATAACTTTATTCCTGTAATTAACACTCTCGCCTCCTCGCTCAATTCAATGTTTACATTATCTGTGTCTGAGGTTATGTTACCATGGTGCTCTGGACATACTACGAACATTTCACTTATAAATTTGCCTTTTCCCTTGGACAACCGAATAAAGTCATTAACATGATATACATTTTCGCATACTAGACAGATTACTATTTTAGGTACTCTCAAATTTGAGTGACACTTAAAAACTTTACCGCTCTCATCCGCGATGTCAGTGTCGCCCGCCATAATGTTGGTAAATCTGATGTATAATGCACTGTTAACAAATTCTCACAACGTCGATTCGCTGAGTTTCACACCGTTCAAACTCCTTCTTAACACCTCTTTAACGCGGTCTTTGCTTTGTGTACAAATTTCTATACATACGATTCTACTCGCGCAAAACCTGAATTCACATACGAGACATAGTTTCGAACCGATGCAAAGTACGAGGAAATTTGACAATTCGACAACGAAGAATAATGTTATAAAGATAGACGAAAAGAACGTAGTCTTTTTGCCTATTTGAAAATTTCTTTTAATTGAGTTTACGTGCAAATTATTGCAGATTTCCACTTCAATTCAATTGTACAATGTCACTTTCAAGTTTATTCAGCACCTTCTTATGATTTCACAGCACGTTTGACCATAATTCAATGGTATTTAGCAAAAGATCTCGTCTCATGAGCGAACATGTGGCCGACTTGCTTGCTTGCTTGCTATTCGACTTTGAGTCTAAAACTAAGAAAGTTCAATTTTTTCGGTTACATGAATATGTCAATTCTGCAATAACAATATAATTTGACATTCGCTCAAATCAGTAAAATTCATGTTTTTCGGCTTAAGCAGTACAGTGCTCACGCAATTGACATACTATTTACAAAAAAATCGACTTTGAGTCTAAAACTAAGAAAGTGCAATTTTTTCGGTTATATGAATATGTCAATTCTGCAATAACAATATAATTTGATTTTCGCTCAAATCAGTAAAATTCATGTTTTTCGGCTTAAGCAGTACAGTGCTGCCGCAATTGACATACAATTTACAAAAAAAGCGACTTTGAGTCTAAAACTAAGAAAGTGCAATTTTTTCGGTTACATGAATATGTCAATTCTGCAATAACAATATAATTTGACATTCGCTCAAATCAGTAAAATTCATGTTTTTCGGCTTAAGCAGTACAGTGCTCACGCAATTGACATACAATTTACAAAAAAATCGACTTTGAGTCTAAAACTAAGAAAGTGCAATTTTTTCGGCTTAAGCAATACAGTGCTCACGCAATTGACATACAATTTAGAAGAAAATCGACTTTAAGTCTAAAGCTAAGAAAGTGCAATTTTTTCGGTTATATGAATATGTCAATTCTGCAATAACAATATAATTTGACATTCGCTCAAATCAGTAAAATTCATGTTTTTCGGCTTAAGCGGTACAGTGCTCACGCAATTGACATACAATTTAGAAGAAAATCGACTTTAAGTCTAAAGCTAAGAAAGTGCAATTTTTTCGGTTACATAAATATGTCAATTCTGCAATAACAATATAATTTGACATTCGCTCAAATCAGTAAAATTCATGTTTTTCGGCTTAAGCAGTACAGTGCTCACGCAATTGACATACAATTTACAAAAAAATCGACTTTGAGTCTAAAACTAAGAAAGTGCAATTTTTTCGGCTTAAGCAATACAGTGCTGCCGCAATTGACATACAATTTACAAGAAAATCGACTTTGAGTCTAAAACTAAGAAAGTGCAATTTTTTCGGTTACATGAAAATGTCAATTCTGCAATAACAATATAATTTGACATTCGCTCAAATCAGTAAAATTCATGTTTTTCGGCTTAAGCAGTACAGTGCTCACGCAATTGACATACAATTTACAAAAAAATCGACTTTGAGTCTAAAACTAAGAAAGTGCAATTTTTTCGGTTATATGAATATGTCAATTCTGCAATAACAATATAATTTGACACTCACTCAAATCAGTAAAATTCATGTTTTTTGGCTTAAGCAGTACAGTGCTCACGCAATTGACATACACTTTACAAGAAAATCGACTTTAAGTCTAAAGCTAAGAAAGGGCAATTTTTTCGGTTACATGAATATGTCAATTCTGCAATAACAATATAATTTGACGTTCGCTCAAATCAGAAAAATTCATGTTTTTCGGCTTAAGCAGTACAGTGCTCACGCAATTGACATACAATTTACAAAAAAATCGACTTTGAGTCTAAAACTAAGAAAGTGCAATTTTTTCGGCTTAAGCAATACAGTGCTGCCGCAATTGACATACAATTTACAAGAAAATCGACTTTGAGTCTAAAACTAAGAAAGTGCAATTTTTTCGGTTACATGAATATGTCAATTCTGCAATAACAATATAATTTGACATTCGCTCAAATCAGTAAAATTCATGTTTTTCGGCTTAAGCAGTACAGTGCTCACGCAATTGACATACAATTTCCAAAAAAATCGACTTTGAGTCTAAAACTAAGAAAGTGCCATTTTTTCGGTTATATGAATATGTCAATTCTGCAATAACAATATAATTTGACATTCACTCAAATCAGTAAAATTCATGTTTTTTGGCTTAAGCAGTACAGTGCTCACGCAATTGACATACAATTTAGAAGAAAATCGACTTTAAGTCTAAAGCTAAGAAAGTGCAATTTTTTCGGTTACATGAATATGTCAATTCTGCAATAACAATATAATTTGACATTCGCTCAAATCAGTAAAATTCATGTTTTTCGGCTTAAGCAGTACAGTGCTCACGCAATTGACATACAATTTACAAAAAAATCGACTTTGAGTCTAAAACTAAGAAAGTGCAATTTTTTCGGTTATATGAATATGTCAATTCTGCAATAACAATATAATTTGACATTCACTCAAATCAGTAAAATTCATGTTTTTCGGCATAAGCAGTACAGTGCTGCCGCAATTGACATATAATTAACAAGAAAATCGACTTTAAGTCTAAAACTAAGAAAGTGCAATTATTTCGGTTATATGAATATGTCAACTCTGCAATAACAAAATAATTTGACATTCGCTCAAATCAGTAAAATTCATGTTTTTCGGCATAAGCGGTACAGTGCTCACGCAATTGACATACAATTTAGAAGAAAATCGACTTTAAGCCTAAAACTAAGAAAGTGCAATTTTTTCGGTTATATGAATATGTCAATTCTGTAATAACAATATAATTTGACTTTCGCTCAAATCAGTAAAATTCATGTTTTTCGGCTTAAGCAGTACAGTGCTGCCGCAATTGACATACAATTTACAAGAAAATCGACTTTGAGTCTAAAACTAAGAAAGTGCAATTTTTTCGGTTATATGAATATGTGAATTCTGCAATAACAATATAATTTGATTTTCGCTCAAATCAGTAAAATTAATGTTTTTCTGCTTAAGCGGTACAGTGCTTACGCAATTGACATACAATTTACAAGAAAATCGACTTTGAGTCTAAACCTAAGAAAGTGCAACTTTTTCGGTAATATTAATTTGTTAATCCTGCAATAACATTATAATTTTACTTTCGCTCAAATCAGTAAAATTCATGTTTTTCGGCTTAAGCAGTACAGTGCTCACGCAATTGACATACAATTTAAAAGAAAATCGACTTTAAGCCTAAAACTAAGAAAGTGCAATTTTTTCGGCTTAAGCAGTACAGCGCTCACGCAATTGACATACAATTTACAAGAAAATCGACTTTAAGTCTAAAGCTAAGAAAGTGCAATTATTTCGGTTATATGAATATGTCAATTCTGCAATAACAATATAATTTGATTTTCGCTCAAATCAGTAAAATTCATGTTTTTCGGCTTAAGCAGTGCAGTGCTGCCGCAATTGACATACAATTTACAAGAAAATCGACTTTGAGTCTAAAACTAAGAAAGTGCAATTTTTTCGGTTACATGAATATGTCAATTCTGCAATAACAATATAATTTGATTTTCGCTCAAATCACTAAAATTCATGTTTTTCGGCTTAAGCAGTACAGTGCTGCCGCAATTGACATACAATTTACAAGAAAATCGACTTTGAGTCTAAAGCTAAGAAAGTTCAATTTTTTCGTTTACATGAATATGTCAATTCTGCAATAACAATATAATTTGACATTCGCTCAAATCAGTAAAATTCATGTTTTTCGGCTTAAGCAGTACAGTGCTCACGCAATTGACATACAATTTACAAAAAAATCGACTTTGAGTCTAAAACTAAGAAAGTGCAATTTTTTCGGTTATATGAATATGTCAACTCTGCAATAACAAAATAATTTGACATTCGCTCAAATCAGTAAAATTCATGTTTTTCGGCATAAGCGGTACAGTGCTCACGCAATTGACATACAATTTAGAAGAAAATCGACTTTAAGCCTAAAACTAAGAAAGTGCAATTTTTTCGGTTATATGAATATGTCAATTCTGTAATAACAATATAATTTGACTTTCGCTCAAATCAGTAAAATTCATGTTTTTCGGCTTAAGCAGTACAGTGCTGCCGCAATTGACATACAATTTACAAGAAAATCGACTTTGAGTCTAAAACTAAGAAAGTGCAATTTTTTCGGTTATATGAATATGTGAATTCTGCAATAACAATATAATTTGATTTTCGCTCAAATCAGTAAAATTAATGTTTTTCTGCTTAAGCGGTACAGTGCTTACGCAATTGACATACAATTTACAAGAAAATCGACTTTGAGTCTAAACCTAAGAAAGTGCAACTTTTTCGGTAATATTAATTTGTTAATCCTGCAATAACATTATAATTTTACTTTCGCTCAAATCAGTAAAATTCATGTTTTTCGGCTTAAGCAGTACAGTGCTCACGCAATTGACATACAATTTAAAAGAAAATCGACTTTAAGCCTAAAACTAAGAAAGTGCAATTTTTTCGGCTTAAGCAGTACAGCGCTCACGCAATTGACATACAATTTACAAGAAAATCGACTTTAAGTCTAAAGCTAAGAAAGTGCAATTATTTCGGTTATATGAATATGTCAATTCTGCAATAACAATATAATTTGATTTTCGCTCAAATCAGTAAAATTCATGTTTTTCGGCTTAAGCAGTGCAGTGCTGCCGCAATTGACATACAATTTACAAGAAAATCGACTTTGAGTCTAAAACTAAGAAAGTGCAATTTTTTCGGTTACATGAATATGTCAATTCTGCAATAACAATATAATTTGATTTTCGCTCAAATCACTAAAATTCATGTTTTTCGGCTTAAGCAGTACAGTGCTGCCGCAATTGACATACAATTTACAAGAAAATCGACTTTGAGTCTAAAGCTAAGAAAGTTCAATTTTTTCGTTTACATGAATATGTCAATTCTGCAATAACAATATAATTTGACATTCGCTCAAATCAGTAAAATTCATGTTTTTCGGCTTAAGCAGTACAGTGCTCACGCAATTGACATACAATTTACAAAAAAATCGACTTTGAGTCTAAAACTAAGAAAGTGCAATTTTTTCGGTTATATGAATATGTCAATTCTGCAATAACAATATAATTTGATTTTCGCTCAAATCAGTAAAATTCATGTTTTTCGGCTTAAGCAGTACAGTGCTGCCGCAATTGACATACAATTTACAAGAAAATCGACTTTGAGTCTAAAACTAAGAAAGTGCAATTTTTTCGGTTACATGAATATGTCAATTCTGCAATAACAATATAATTGGACATTCGCTCAAATCATTAAAATTCATGTTTTTTGTCTTAAGCAGTACAGTGCTCACGCAATTGACATACAATTTACAAAAAACTCGACTTTGAGTCTAAAACTAAGAAATTGCAATTTTTTCGGTTATATGAATATGTCAATTCTGCAATAACAATATAATTTGATTTTCGCTCAAATCAGTAAAATTCATGTTTTTCGGCTTAAGCAGTACAGTGCTGCCGCAATTGACATACAATTTACAAGAAAAGCGACTTTGAGTCTAAAACTAAGAAAGTGCAATTTTTTCGGTTACATGAATATGTCAATTCTGCAATAACAATATAATTTGACATTCGCTCAAATCAGTAAAATTCATGTTTTTCGGCTTAAGCAGTACAGTGCTCACGCAATTAACATACAATTTACAAAAAAATCGACTTTGAGTCTAAAACTAAGAAAGTGCAATTTTTTCGGCTTAAGCAATACAGTGCTCACGCAGTTGACATACAATTTAGAAGAAAATCGACTTTAAGTCTAAAGCTAAGAAAGTGCAATTTTTTCGGTTATATGAATATGTCAATTCTGCAATAACAATATAATTTGACATTCGCTCAAATCAGTAAAATTCATGTTTTTCGGCTTAAGCGGTACAGTGCTCACGCAATTGACATACAATTTAGAAGAAAATCGACTTTAAGTCTAAAGCTAAGAAAGTGCAATTTTTTCGGTTACATGAATATGTCAATTCTGCAATAACAATATTATTTGACATTCGCTCAAATCAGTAAAATTCATGTTTTTCGGCTTAAGCAGTACAGTGCTCACGCAATTGACATACAATTTACAAAAAAATCGACTTTGAGTCTAAAACTAAGAAAGTGCAATTTTTTCGGCTTAAGCAATACAGTGCTGCCGCAATTGACATACAATTTACAAAAAAATCGACTTTGAGTCTAAAACTAAGAAAGTGCAATTTTTTCGGTTACATGAATATGTCAATTCTGCAATAACAATATATTTTGACATTCGCTCAAATCAGTAAAATTCATGTTTTTCGGCTTAAGCAGCACAGTGCTCACGCAATTGACATACAATTTACAAAAAAATCGACTTTGAGTCTAAAACTAAGAAAGTGCAATTTTTTCGGTTATATGAATATGTCAATTCTGCAATAACAATATAATTTGACATTCACTCAAATCAGTAAAATTCATGTTTTTCGGCTTAAGCAGTACAGTGCTCACGCAATTGACATACAATTTACAAGAAAATCGACTTTAAGTCTAAAACTAAGAAAGTGCAATTTTTTCGGTTATATGAATATGTCAATTCTGCAATAACAATATAATTTGAAATTCGCTCAAATCAGTAAAATTCATGTTTTTCATCTTAAGCGGTACAGTGCTCACGCAATTGACATACAATTTAGAAGAAAATCGACTTTAAGTCTAAAACTAAGAAAGTGCAATTATTTCGGTTATATGAATATGTCAATTCTGCAATAACAATATAATTTGACATTCGCTCAAATCAGTAAAATTCATGTTTTTCGGCATAAGCAGTACAGTGCTGCCGCAATTGACATACAATTAACAAGAAAATCGACTTTAAGTCTAAAACTAAGAAATTGCAATTTTTTCGGTTATATGAATATGTCAATTCTGCAATAACAAAATAATTTGACATTCGCTCAAATCAGTAAAATTCATGTTTTTCGGCATAAGCGGTACAGTGCTCACGCAATTGACATACAATTTAGAAGAAAATCGACTTTAAGCCTAAAACTAAGAAAGTGCAATTTTTTCGGTTATATGAATATGTCAATTCTGTAATAACAATATAATTTGACTTTCGCTCAAATCAGTAAAATTCATGTTTTTCGGCTTAAGCGGTACAGTGCTTACGCAATTGACATACAATTTACAAGAAAATCGACTTTGAGTCTAAACCTAAGAAAGTGCAACTTTTTCGGTAATATTAATTTGTTAATCCTGCAATAACATTATAATTTTACTTTCGCTCAAATCAGTAAAATTCATGTTTTTCGGCTTAAGCAGTACAGTGCTCACGCAATTGACATACAATTTAAAAGAAAATTGACTTTAAGCCTAAAACTAAGAAAGTGCAATTTTTTCGGTTATATGAATATGTCAATTCTGTAATAACAATATAATTTGTTTTTCGCTCAAATCAGTAAAATTCATGTTTTTCGGCTTAATCAGTACAGTGCTCACGCAATTGACATACAATTTACAAGAAAATCGACTTTGAGTCTAAAACTAAGAAATTGCAATTTTTTCGGTTATATGAATATGTCAATTCTGCAATAACAATATAATTTGATTTTCGCTCAAATCAGTAAAATTCATGTTATTCGGCTTAAGCAGTACAGTGCTCACGCAATTGACATACAATTTACAAAAAAATCGACTTTGAGTCTAAAACTAAGAAAGTGCAATTTTTTCGGCTTAAGCAGTAGAGTGCTCACGCAATTGACATACAATTTACAAGAAAATCGACTTTGAGTCTAAAACTAAGAAATTGCAATTTTTTCGGTTATATGAATATGTCAATTCTGCAATAACAATATAATTTGATTTTCGCTCAAATCAGTAAAATTCATGTTTTTCGGCTTAAGCAGTACAGTGCTCACGCAATTGACATACAATTTACAAAAAAATCGACTTTGAGTCTAAAACTAAGATAGTGCAATTTTTTCGGCTTAAGCAGTACAGTGCTCACGCAATTGACATACAATTTACAAAAAAATCGACTTTGAGTCTAAAACTAAGAAAGTGCAATTTTTTCGGCTTAAGCAGTAGAGTGCTCACGCAATTGACATACAATTTACAAGAAAATCGACTTTGAGTCTAAAACTAAGAAATTGCAATTTTTTCGGTTATATGAATATGTCAATTCTGCAATAACAATATAATTTGACATTCACTCAAATCAGTAAAATTCATGTTTTTTGGCTTAAGCAGTACAGTGCTCACGCAATTGACATACAATTTAGAAGAAAATCGACTTTAAGTCTAAAGCTAAGAAAGTGCAATTTTTTCGGTTACATGAATATGTCAATTCTGCAATAACAATATAATTTGACATTCGCTCAAATCAGTAAAATTCATGTTTTTCGGCTTAAGCAGTACAGTGCTCACGCAATTGACATACAATTTACAAAAAAATCGACTTTGAGTCTAAAACTAAGAAAGTGCAATTTTTTCGGTTATATGAATATGTCAATTCTGCAATAACAATATAATTTGACATTCACTCAAATCAGTAAAATTCATGTTTTTCGGCATAAGCAGTACAGTGCTGCCGCAATTGACATATAATTAACAAGAAAATCGACTTTAAGTCTAAAACTAAGAAAGTGCAATTATTTCGGTTATATGAATATGTCAACTCTGCAATAACAAAATAATTTGACATTCGCTCAAATCAGTAAAATTCATGTTTTTCGGCATAAGCGGTACAGTGCTCACGCAATTGACATACAATTTAGAAGAAAATCGACTTTAAGCCTAAAACTAAGAAAGTGCAATTTTTTCGGTTATATGAATATGTCAATTCTGTAATAACAATATAATTTGACTTTCGCTCAAATCAGTAAAATTCATGTTTTTCGGCTTAAGCAGTACAGTGCTGCCGCAATTGACATACAATTTAGAAGAAAATCGACTTTGAGTCTAAAACTAAGAAAGTGCAATTTTTTCGGTTATATGAATATGTGAATTCTGCAATAACAATATAATTTGATTTTCGCTCAAATCAGTAAAATTAATGTTTTTCTGCTTAAGCGGTACAGTGCTTACGCAATTGACATACAATTTACAAGAAAATCGACTTTGAGTCTAAACCTAAGAAAGTGCAACTTTTTCGGTAATATTAATTTGTTAATCCTGCAATAACATTATAATTTTACTTTCGCTCAAATCAGTAAAATTCATGTTTTTCGGCTTAAGCAGTACAGTGCTCACGCAATTGACATACAATTTAAAAGAAAATCGACTTTAAGCCTAAAACTAAGAAAGTGCAATTTTTTCGGCTTAAGCAGTACAGCGCTCACGCAATTGACATACAATTTACAAGAAAATCGACTTTAAGTCTAAAGCTAAGAAAGTGCAATTATTTCGGTTATATGAATATGTCAATTCTGCAATAACAATATAATTTGATCGCTCAAATCAGTAAAATTCATGTTTTTCGGCTTAAGCAGTGCAGTGCTGCCGCAATTGACATACAATTTACAAGAAAATCGACTTTAAGCCTAAAACTAAGAAAGTGCAATTTTTTCGGCTTAAGCAGTACAGTGCTGCCGCAATTGACATACAATTTACAAGAAACTCGACTTTGAGTCTAAACCTAAGAAAGTGCAACTTTTTCGGTAATATTAATTTGTTAATCCTGCAATAACATTATAATTTTACTTTCGCTCAAATCAGTAAAATTCATGTTTTTCGGCTTAAGCAGTACAGTGCTCACGCAATTGACATACAATTTAAAAGAAAATCGACTTTAAGCCTAAAACTAAGAAAGTGCAATTTTTTCGGCTTAAGCAGTACAGCGCTCACGCAATTGACATACAATTTACAAGAAAATCGACTTTAAGTCTAAAGCTAAGAAAGTGCAATTATTTCGGTTATATGAATATGTCAATTCTGCAATAACAATATAATTTGATTTTCGCTCAAATCAATAAAATTCATGTTTTTCGGCTTAAGCAGTGCAGTGCTGCCGCAATTGACATACAATTTACAAGAAAATCGACTTTGAGTCTAAAACTAAGAAAGTGCAATTTTTTCGGTTACATGAATATGTCAATTCTGCAATAACAATATAATTTGATTTTCGCTCAAATCACTAAAATTCATGTTTTTCGGCTTAAGCAGTACAGTGCTGCCGCAATTGACATACAATTTACAAGAAAATCGACTTTGAGTCTAAAGCTAAGAAAGTTCAATTTTTTCGTTTACATGAATATGTCAATTCTGCAATAACAATATAATTTGACATTCGCTCAAATCAGTAAAATTCATGTTTTTCGGCTTAAGCAGTACAGCGCTCACGCAATTGACATACAATTTACAAGAAAATCGACTTTAAGTCTAAAGCTAAGAAAGTGCAATTATTTCGGTTATATGAATATGTCAATTCTGCAATAACAATATAATTTGATTTTCGCTCAAATCAGTAAAATTCATGTTTTTCGGCTTAAGCAGTGCAGTGCTGCCGCAATTGACATACAATTTACAAGAAACTCGACTTTGAGTCTAAAACTAAGAAAGTGCAATTTTTTCGGTTACATGAATATGTCAATTCTGCAATAACAATATAATTTGACATTCGCTCAAATCAGTAAAATTCAGGTTTTTCGGCTTAAGCAGTACAGTGCTCACGCAATTAACATACAATTTACAAAAAAATCGACTTTGAGTCTAAAACTAAGAAAGTGCAATTTTTTCGGCTTAAGCAATACAGTGCTCACGCAATTGACATACAATTTAGAAGAAAATCGACTTTAAGTCTAAAGCTAAGAAAGTGCAATTTTTTCGGTTATATGAATATGTCAATTCTGCAATAACAATATAATTTGACATTCGCTCAAATCAGTAAAATTCATGTTTTTCGGCTTAAGCGGTACAGTGCTCACGCAATTGACATACAATTTAGAAGAAAATCGACTTTAAGTCTAAAGCTAAGAAAGTGCAATTTTTTCGGTTACATGAATATGTCAATTCTGCAATAACAATATTATTTGACATTCGCTCACATCAGTAAAATTCATGTTTTTCGGCTTAAGCAGTACAGTGCTCACGCAATTGACATACAATTTACAAAAAAATCGACTTTGAGTCTAAAACTAAGAAAGTGCAATTTTTTCGGCTTAAGCAATACAGTGCTGCCGCAATTGACATACAATTTACAAAAAAATCGATTTTGAGTCTAAAACTAAGAAAGTGCAATTTTTTCGGTTACATGAATATGTCAATTCTGCAATAACAATATATTTTGACATTCGCTCAAATCAGTAAAATTCATGTTTTTCGGCTTAAGCAGCACAGTGCTCACGCAATTGACATACAATTTACAAAAAAATCGACTTTGAGTCTAAAACTAAGAAAGTGCAATTTTTTCGGTTATATGAATATGTCAATTCTGCAATAACAATATAATTTGACATTCACTCAAATCAGTAAAATTCATGTTTTTCGGCTTAAGCAGTACAGTGCTCACGCAATTGACATACAATTTACAAGAAAATCGACTTTAAGTCTAAAACTAAGAAAGTGCAATTTTTTCGGTTATATGAATATGTCAATTCTGCAATAACAATATAATTTGAAATTCGCTCAAATCAGTAAAATTCATGTTTTTCATCTTAAGCGGTACAGTGCTCACGCAATTGACATACAATTTAGAAGAAAATCGACTTTAAGTCTAAAACTAAGAAAGTGCAATTATTTCGGTTATATGAATATGTCAATTCTGCAATAACAATATAATTTGACATTCGCTCAAATCAGTAAAATTCATGTTTTTCGGCATAAGCAGTACAGTGCTGCCGCAATTGACATACAATTAACAAGAAAATCGACTTTAAGTCTAAAACTAAGAAATTGCAATTTTTTCGGTTATATGAATATGTCAATTCTGCAATAACAAAATAATTTGACATTCGCTCAAATCAGTAAAATTCATGTTTTTCGGCATAAGCGGTACAGTGCTCACGCAATTGACATACAATTTAGAAGAAAATCGACTTTAAGCCTAAAACTAAGAAAGTGCAATTTTTTCGGTTATATGAATATGTCAATTCTGTAATAACAATATAATTTGACTTTCGCTCAAATCAGTAAAATTCATGTTTTTCGGCTTAAGCGGTACAGTGCTTACGCAATTGACATACAATTTACAAGAAAATCGACTTTGAGTCTAAACCTAAGAAAGTGCAACTTTTTCGGTAATATTAATTTGTTAATCCTGCAATAACATTATAATTTTACTTTCGCTCAAATCAGTAAAATTCATGTTTTTCGGCTTAAGCAGTACAGTGCTCACGCAATTGACATACAATTTAAAAGAAAATTGACTTTAAGCCTAAAACTAAGAAAGTGCAATTTTTTCGGTTATATGAATATGTCAATTCTGTAATAACAAAATAATTTGACATTCGCTCAAATCAGTAAAATTCATGTTTTTCGGCATAAGCGGTACAGTGCTCACGCAATTGACATACAATTTAGAAGAAAATCGACTTTAAGCCTAAAACTAAGAAAGTGCAATTTTTTCGGTTATATGAATATGTCAATTCTGTAATAACAATATAATTTGACTTTCGCTCAAATCAGTAAAATTCATGTTTTTCGGCTTAAGCGGTACAGTGCTTACGCAATTGACATACAATTTACAAGAAAATCGACTTTGAGTCTAAACCTAAGAAAGTGCAACTTTTTCGGTAATATTAATTTGTTAATCCTGCAATAACATTATAATTTTACTTTCGCTCAAATCAGTAAAATTCATGTTTTTCGGCTTAAGCAGTACAGTGCTCACGCAATTGACATACAATTTAAAAGAAAATTGACTTTAAGCCTAAAACTAAGAAAGTGCAATTTTTTCGGTTATATGAATATGTCAATTCTGTAATAACAATATAATTTGTTTTTCGCTCAAATCAGTAAAATTCATGTTTTTCGGCTTAATCAGTACAGTGCTCACGCAATTGACATACAATTTACAAGAAAATCGACTTTGAGTCTAAAACTAAGAAATTGCAATTTTTTCGGTTATATGAATATGTCAATTCTGCAATAACAATATAATTTGATTTTCGCTCAAATCAGTAAAATTCATGTTATTCGGCTTAAGCAGTACAGTGCTCACGCAATTGACATACAATTTACAAAAAAATCGACTTTGAGTCTAAAACTAAGAAAGTGCAATTTTTTCGGCTTAAGCAGTAGAGTGCTCACGCAATTGACATACAATTTACAAGAAAATCGACTTTGAGTCTAAAACTAAGAAATTGCAATTTTTTCGGTTATATGAATATGTCAATTCTGCAATAACAATATAATTTGATTTTCGCTCAAATCAGTAAAATTCATGTTTTTCGGCTTAAGCAGTACAGTGCTCACGCAATTGACATACAATTTACAAAAAAATCGACTTTGAGTCTAAAACTAAGATAGTGCAATTTTTTCGGCTTAAGCAGTACAGTGCTCACGCAATTGACATACAATCTACAAGAAAATCGACTTTAAGTCTAAAGCTAAGAAAGTGCAATTATTTCGGTTATATGAATATGTCAATTCTGCAATAACAATATAATTTGATTTTCGCTCAAATCAGTAAAATTCATGTTTTTCGGCTTAAGCAGTGCAGTGCTCACGCAATTGACATACAATTAACAAAAAAATCGACTTTGAGTCTAAAACTAAGAAAGTGCAATTTTTTCGGCTTAAGCAGTACAGTGCTCACGCAATTGACATACAATTTACAAGAAAATCGACTTTAAGTCTAAAGCTAAGAAAGTGCAATTATTTCGGTTATATGAATATGTCAATTCTGCAATAACAATATAATTTGATTTTCGCTCAAATCAGTAAAATTCATGTTTTTCGGCTTAAGCAGTGCAGTGCTGCCGCAATTGACATACAATTTACAAGAAAATCGACTTTGAGTCTAAAACTAAGAAAGTGCAATTTTTTCGGCTTAAGCAGTACAGTGCTCACGCAATTGACATACAATTTACAAGAAAATCGACTTTAAGTCTAAAGCTAAGAAAGTGCAATTATTTCGGTTATATGAATATGTCAATTCTGCAATAACAATATAATTTGATTTTCGCTCAAATCAGTAAAATTCATGTTTTTCGGCTTAAGCAGTACAGTGCTGCCGCAATTGACATACAATTTACAAGAAAATCGACTTTGAGTCTAAAACTAAGAAAGTGCAATTTTTTCGGTTACATGAATATGTCAATTCTGCAATAACAATATAATTTGATTTTCGCTCAAATCAGTAAAATTCATGTTTTTCGGCTGAAGCGGTACAGTGCTTACGCAATTGACATACAATTTACAAGAAAATCGACTTTGAGTCTAAACCTAAGAAAGTGCAACTTTTTCGGTAATATTAATTTGTTAATCCTGCAATAACATTATAATTTGATTTTCGCTCAAATCAGTAAAATTCATGTTTTTCGGCTTAAGCGGTACAGTGCTGCCGCAATTGACATACAATTAACAAGAAAATCGACTTTAAGTCTAAAACTAAGAAAGTGCTATTATTTCGGTTATATGAATATGTCAATTCTGCAATAACAAAATAATTTGACATTCGCTCAAATCAGTAAAATTCATGTTTTTCGGCATAAGCGGTACAGTGCTCACGCAATTGACATACAATTTAGAAGAAAATCGACTTTAAGCCTAAAACTAAGAAAGTGCAATTTTTTCGGTTATATGAATATGTCAATTCTGTAATAACAATATAATTTGACTTTCGCTGAAATCAGTAAAATTCATGTTTTTCGGCTTAAGCAGTACAGTGCTGCCGCAATTGACATACAATTTACAAGAAAATCGACTTTGAGTCTAAAACTAAGAAAGTGCAATTTTTTCGGTTATATGAATATGTCAATTCTGTAATAACAATATAATTTGACTTTCGCTCAAATCAGTAAAATTCATGTTTTTCGGCTTAAGCGGTACAGTGCTTACGCAATTGACATACAATTTACAAGAAAATCGACTTTGAGTCTAAACCTAAGAAAGTGCAACTTTTTCGGTAATATTAATTTGTTAATCCTGCAATAACATTATAATTTTACTTTCGCTCAAATCAGTAAAATTCATGTTTTTCGGCTTAAGCAGTACAGTGCTCACGCAATTGACATACAATTTAAAAAAAAATCGACTTTAAGCCTAAAACTAAGAAAGTGCAATTTTTTCGGTTATATGAATATGTCAATTCTGCAATAACAATATAATTTGATTTTCGCTCAAATCAGTAAAATTCATGTTTTTCGGCTTAAGCAGTACAGTGCTCACGCAATTGACATACAATTTACAAAAAAATCGACTTTGAGTCTAAAACTAAGATAGTGCAATTTTTTCGGCTTAAGCAGTACAGTGCTCACGCAATTGACATACAATTTAAAAAAAAATCGACTTTAAGCCTAAAACTAAGAAAGTGCAATTTTTTCGGTTATATGAATATGTCAATTCTGCAATAACAATATAATTTGATTTTCGCTCAAATCAGTAAAATGTTTTTCGGCTTAAGCAGTACAGTGCTCACGCAATTGACATACAATTTACAAAAAAATCGACTTTGAGTCTAAAACTAAGATAGTGCAATTTTTTCGGCTTAAGCAGTACAGTGCTCACGCAATTGACATACAATTTACAAGAAAATCGACTTTAAGTCTAAAGCTAAGAAAGTGCAATTATTTCGGTTATATGAATATGTCAATTCTGCAATAACAATATAATTTGATTTTCGCTCAAATCAGTAAAATTCATGTTTTTCGGCTTAATCAGTACAGTGCTCACGCAATTGACATACAATTTACAAGAAAATCGACTTTGAGTCTAAAACTAAGAAATTGCAATTTTTTCGGTTATATGAATATGTCAATTCTGCAATAACAATATAATTTGATTTTCGCTCAAATCAGTAAAATTCATGTTTTTCGGCTTAATCAGTACAGTGCTCACGCAATTGACATACAATTTACAAGAAAATCGACTTTGAGTCTAAAACTAAGAAATTGCAATTTTTTCGGTTATATGAATATGTCAATTCTGTAATAACAATATAATTTGATTTTCGCTCAAATCAGTAAAATTCATGTTTTTCGGCTTAATCAGTACATTGCTCACGCAATTGACATACAATTTACAAGAAAATCGACTTTGAGTCTAAAACTAAGAAATTGCAATTTTTTCGGTTATATGAATATGTCAATTCTGCAATAACAATATAATTTGATTTTCGCTCAAATCAGTAAAATTCATGTTTTTCGGCTTAAGCAGTACAGTGCTCACGCAATTGACATACAATTTAAAAAAAAATCGACTTTAAGCCTAAAACTAAGAAAGTGCAATTTTTTCGGTTATATGAATATGTCAATTCTGTAATAACAATATAATTTGATTTTCGCTCAAATCAGTAAAATTCATGTTTTTCGGCTTAATCAGTACAGTGCTCACGCAATTGACATACAATTTACAAGAAAATCGACTTTGAGTCTAAAACTAAGAAATTGCAATTTTTTCGGTTATATGAATATGTCAATTCTGTAATAACAATATAATTTGATTTTCGCTCAAATCAGTAAAATTCATGTTTTTCATCTTAAGCGGTACAGTGCTCACGCAATTGACATACAATTTAGAAGAAAATCGACTTTAAGTCTAAAACTAAGAAAGTGCAATTATTTCGGTTATATGAATATGTCAATTCTGCAATAACAATATAATTTGACATTCGCTCAAATCAGTAAAATTCATGTTTTTCGGCATAAGCAGTACAGTGCTGCCGCAATTGACATACAATTAACAAGAAAATCGACTTTAAGTCTAAAACTAAGAAAGTGCAATTATTTCGGTTATATGAATATGTCAATTCTGCAATAACAAAATAATTTGACATTCGCTCAAATCAGTAAAATTCATGTTTTTCGGCATAAGCGGTACAGTGCTCACGCAATTGACATACAATTTAGAAGAAAATCGACTTTAAGTCTAAAACTAAGAAAGTGCAATTTTTTCGGTTATATGAATATGTCAATTCTGTAATAACAATATAATTTGACTTTCGCTCAAATCAGTGAAATTCATGTTTTTCGGCTTAATCAGTACAGTGCTCACGCAATTGACATACAATTTACAAGAAAATCGACTTTGAGTCTAAAACTAAGAAATTGCAATTTTTTCGGTTATATGAATATGTCAATTCTGCAATAACAATATAATTTGATTTTCGCTCAAATCAGTAAAATTCATGTTTTTCGGCTTAATCAGTACAGTGCTCACGCAATTGACATACAATTTACAAGAAAATCGACTTTGAGTCTAAAACTAAGAAATTGCAATTTTTTCGGTTATATGAATATGTCAATTCTGTAATAACAATATAATTTGATTTTCGCTCAAATCAGTAAAATTCATGTTTTTCGGCTTAATCAGTACAGTGCTCACGCAATTGACATACAATTTACAAGAAAATCGACTTTGAGTCTAAAACTAAGAAATTGCAATTTTTTCGGTTATATGAATATGTCAATTCTGCAATAACAATATAATTTGATTTTCGCTCAAATCAGTAAAATTCATGTTTTTCGGCTTAAGCAGTACAGTGCTCACGCAATTGACATACAATTTACAAAAAAATCGACTTTGAGTCTAAAACTAAGAAAGTGCAATTTTTTCGGCTTAAGCAGTAGAGTGCTCACGCAATTGACATACAATTTACAAGAAAATCGACTTTGAGTCTAAAACTAAGAAATTGCAATTTTTTCGGTTATATGAATATGTCAATTCTGCAATAACAATATAATTTGATTTTCGCTCAAATCAGTAAAATTCATGTTTTTCGGCTTAAGCAGTACAGTGCTCACGCAATTGACATACAATTTACAAAAAAATCGACTTTGAGTCTAAAACTAAGATAGTGCAATTTTTTCGGCTTAAGCAGTACAGTGCTCACGCAATTGACATACAATTTACAAGAAAATCGACTTTAAGTCTAAAGCTAAGAAAGTGCAATTATTTCGGTTATATGAATATGTCAATTCTGCAATAACAATATAATTTGACATTCGCTCAAATCAGTAAAATTCATGTTTTTCGGCATAAGCGGTACAGTGCTCACGCAATTGACATACAATTTAGAAGAAAATCGACTTTAAGTCTAAAACTAAGAAAGTGCAATTTTTTCGGTTATATGAATATGTCAATTCTGTAATAACAATATAATTTGACTTTCGCTCAAATCAGTAAAATTCATGTTTTTCGGCTTAATCAGTACAGTGCTCACGCAATTGACATACAATTTAAAAGAAAATCGACTTTGAGTCTAAAACTAAGAAATTGCAATTTTTTCGGTTATATGAATATGTCAATTCTGCAATAACAATATAATTTGATTTTCGCTCAAATCAGTAAAATTCATGTTTTTCGGCTTAATCAGTACAGTGCTCACGCAATTGACATACAATTTACAAGAAAATCGACTTTGAGTCTAAAACTAAGAAATTGCAATTTTTTCGGTTATATGAATATGTCAATTCTGTAATAACAATATAATTTGATTTTCGCTCAAATCAGTAAAATTCATGTTTTTCGGCTTAATCAGTACAGTGCTCACGCAATTGACATACAATTTACAAGAAAATCGACTTTGAGTCTAAAACTAAGAAATTGCAATTTTTTCGGTTATATGAATATGTCAATTCTGCAATAACAATATAATTTGATTTTCGCTCAAATCAGTAAAATTCATGTTTTTCGGCTTAATCAGTACAGTGCTCACGCAATTGACATACAATTTACAAGAAAATCGACTTTGAGTCTAAAACTAAGAAATTGCAATTTTTTCGGTTATATGAATATGTCAATTCTGTAATAACAATATAATTTGATTTTCGCTCAAATCAGTAAAATTCATGTTTTTCGGCTTAATCAGTACAGTGCTCACGCAATTGACATACAATTTACAAGAAAATCGACTTTGAGTCTAAAACTAAGAAATTGCAATTTTTTCGGTTATATGAATATGTCAATTCTGCAATAACAATATAATTTGATTTTCGCTCAAATCAGTAAAATTCATGTTTTTCGGCTTAATCAGTACAGTGCTCACGCAATTGACATACAATTTACAAGAAAATCGACTTTGAGTCTAAAACTAAGAAATTGCAATTTTTTCGGTTATATGAATATATCAATTCTGCAATAACAATATAATTTGATTTTCGCTCAAATCAGTAAAATTCATGTTTTTCGGCTTAAGCAGTACAGTGCTCACGCAATTGACATACAATTTAAAAAAAAATCGACTTTAAGCCTAAAACTAAGAAAGTGCAATTATTTCGGTTATATGAATATGTCAATTCTGCAATAACAATATAATTTGATTTTCGCTCAAATCAGTAAAATTCATGTTTTTCGGCTTAAGCAGTGCAGTGCTGCCGCAGTTGACATACAATTTACAAGAAAATCGACTTTGAGTCTAAAACTAAGAAAGTGCAATTTTTTCGGCATAAGCAGTACAGTGCTCACGCAATTGACATACAATTTACAAGAAAATCGACTTTAAGTCTAAAGCTAAGAAAGTGCAATTATTTCGGTTATATGAATATGTCAATTCTGCAATAACAATATAATTTGATTTTCGCTCAAATCAGTAAAATTCATGTTTTTCGGCTTAAGCAGTACAGTGCTGCCGCAATTGACATACAATTTACAAGAAAATCGACTTTGAGTCTAAAACTAAGAAAGTGCAATTTTTTCGGTTACATGAATATGTCAATTCTGCAATAACAATATAATTTGATTTTCGCTCAAATCAGTAAAATTCATGTTTTTCGGCTTAAGCGGTACAGTGCTTACGCAATTGACATACAATTTACAAGAAAATCGACTTTGAGTCTAAACCTAAGAAAGTGCAACTTTTTCGGTAATATTAATTTGTTAATCCTGCAATAACATTATAATTTGATTTTCGCTCAAATCAGTAAAATTCATGTTTTTCGGCTTAAGCGGTACAGTGCTGCCGCAATTGACATACAATTAACAAGAAAATCGACTTTAAGTCTAAAACTAAGAAAGTGCTATTATTTCGGTTATATGAATATGTCAATTCTGCAATAACAAAATAATTTGACATTCGCTCAAATCAGTAAAATTCATGTTTTTCGGCATAAGCGGTACAGTGCTCACGCAATTGACATACAATTTAGAAGAAAATCGACTTTAAGCCTAAAACTAAGAAAGTGCAATTTTTTCGGTTATATGAATATGTCAATTCTGTAATAACAATATAATTTGACTTTCGCTGAAATCAGTAAAATTCATGTTTTTCGGCTTAAGCAGTACAGTGCTGCCGCAATTGACATACAATTTACAAGAAAATCGACTTTGAGTCTAAAACTAAGAAAGTGCAATTTTTTCGGTTATATGAATATGTCAATTCTGTAATAACAATATAATTTGACTTTCGCTCAAATCAGTAAAATTCATGTTTTTCGGCTTAAGCGGTACAGTGCTTACGCAATTGACATACAATTTACAAGAAAATCGACTTTGAGTCTAAACCTAAGAAAGTGCAACTTTTTCGGTAATATTAATTTGTTAATCCTGCAATAACATTATAATTTTACTTTCGCTCAAATCAGTAAAATTCATGTTTTTCGGCTTAAGCAGTACAGTGCTCACGCAATTGACATACAATTTAAAAAAAAATCGACTTTAAGCCTAAAACTAAGAAAGTGCAATTTTTTCGGTTATATGAATATGTCAATTCTGCAATAATAATATAATTTGATTTTCGCTCAAATCAGTAAAATTCATGTTTTTCGGCTTAAGCAGTACAGTGCTCACGCAATTGACATACAATTTACAAAAAAATCGACTTTGAGTCTAAAACTAAGATAGTGCAATTTTTTCGGCTTAAGCAGTACAGTGCTCACGCAATTGACATACAATTTAAAAAAAAATCGACTTTAAGCCTAAAACTAAGAAAGTGCAATTTTTTCGGTTATATGAATATGTCAATTCTGCAATAACAATATAATTTGATTTTCGCTCAAATCAGTAAAATTCATGTTTTTCGGCTTAAGCAGTACAGTGCTCACGCAATTGACATACAATTTACAAAAAAATCGACTTTGAGTCTAAAACTAAGATAGTGCAATTTTTTCGGCTTAAGCAGTACAGTGCTCACGCAATTGACATACAATTTACAAGAAAATCGACTTTAAGTCTAAAGCTAAGAAAGTGCAATTATTTCGGTTATATGAATATGTCAATTCTGCAATAACAATATAATTTGATTTTCGCTCAAATCAGTAAAATTCATGTTTTTCGGCTTAATCAGTACAGTGCTCACGCAATTGACATACAATTTACAAGAAAATCGACTTTGAGTCTAAAACTAAGAAATTGCAATTTTTTCGGTTATATGAATATGTCAATTCTGCAATAACAATATAATTTGATTTTCGCTCAAATCAGTAAAATTCATGTTTTTCGGCTTAATCAGTACAGTGCTCACGCAATTGACATACAATTTACAAGAAAATCGACTTTGAGTCTAAAACTAAGAAATTGCAATTTTTTCGGTTATATGAATATGTCAATTCTGTAATAACAATATAATTTGATTTTCGCTCAAATCAGTAAAATTCATGTTTTTCGGCTTAATCAGTACAGTGCTCACGCAATTGACATACAATTTACAAGAAAATCGACTTTGAGTCTAAAACTAAGAAATTGCAATTTTTTCGGTTATATGAATATGTCAATTCTGCAATAACAATATAATTTGATTTTCGCTCAAATCAGTAAAATTCATGTTTTTCGGCTTAAGCAGTACAGTGCTCACGCAATTGACATACAATTTAAAAAAAAATCGACTTTAAGCCTAAAACTAAGAAAGTGCAATTTTTTCGGTTATATGAATATGTCAATTCTGTAATAACAATATAATTTGATTTTCGCTCAAATCAGTAAAATTCATGTTTTTCGGCTTAATCAGTACAGTGCTCACGCAATTGACATACAATTTACAAGAAAATCGACTTTGAGTCTAAAACTAAGAAATTGCAATTTTTTCGGTTATATGAATATGTCAATTCTGTAATAACAATATAATTTGATTTTCGCTCAAATCAGTAAAATTCATGTTTTTCATCTTAAGCGGTACAGTGCTCACGCAATTGACATACAATTTAGAAGAAAATCGACTTTAAGTCTAAAACTAAGAAAGTGCAATTATTTCGGTTATATGAATATGTCAATTCTGCAATAACAATATAATTTGACATTCGCTCAAATCAGTAAAATTCATGTTTTTCGGCATAAGCAGTACAGTGCTGCCGCAATTGACATACAATTAACAAGAAAATCGACTTTAAGTCTAAAACTAAGAAAGTGCAATTATTTCGGTTATATGAATATGTCAATTCTGCAATAACAAAATAATTTGACATTCGCTCAAATCAGTAAAATTCATGTTTTTCGGCATAAACGGTACAGTGCTCACGCAATTGACATACAATTTAGAAGAAAATCGACTTTAAGTCTAAAACTAAGAAAGTGCAATTTTTTCGGTTATATGAATATGTCAATTCTGTAATAACAATATAATTTGACTTTCGCTCAAATCAGTAAAATTCGTGTTTTTCGGCTTAATCAGTACAGTGCTCACGCAATTGACATACAATTTACAAGAAAATCGACTTTGAGTCTAAAACTAAGAAATTGCAATTTTTTCGGTTATATGAATATGTCAATTCTGCAATAACAATATAATTTGATTTTCGCTCAAATCAGTAAAATTCATGTTTTTCGGCTTAATCAGTACAGTGCTCACGCAATTGACATACAATTTACAAGAAAATCGACTTTGAGTCTAAAACTAAGAAATTGCAATTTTTTCGGTTATATGAATATGTCAATTCTGTAATAACAATATAATTTGATTTTCGCTCAAATCAGTAAAATTCATGTTTTTCGGCTTAATCAGTACAGTGCTCACGCAATTGACATACAATTTACAAGAAAATCGACTTTGAGTCTAAAACTAAGAAATTGCAATTTTTTCGGTTATATGAATATGTCAATTCTGCAATAACAATATAATTTGATTTTCGCTCAAATCAGTAAAATTCATGTTTTTCGGCTTAAGCAGTACAGTGCTCACGCAATTGACATACAATTTAAAAAAAAATCGACTTTAAGCCTAAAACTAAGAAAGTGCAATTTTTTCGGTTATATGAATATGTCAATTCTGTAATAACAATATAATTTGATTTTCGCTCAAATCGGTAAAATTCATGTTTTTCGGCTTAATCAGTACAGTGCTCACGCAATTGACATACAATTTACAAGAAAATCGACTTTGAGTCTAAAACTAAGAAATTGCAATTTTTTCGGTTATATGAATATGTCAATTCTGTAATAACAATATAATTTGATTTTCGCTCAAATCAGTAAAATTCATGTTTTTCATCTTAAGCGGTACAGTGCTCACGCAATTGACATACAATTTAGAAGAAAATCGACTTTAAGTCTAAAACTAAGAAAGTGCAATTATTTCGGTTATATGAATATGTCAATTCTGCAATAACAATATAATTTGACATTCGCTCAAATCAGTAAAATTCATGTTTTTCGGCATAAGCAGTACAGTGCTGCCGCAATTGACATACAATTAACAAGAAAATCGACTTTAAGTCTAAAACTAAGAAAGTGCAATTATTTCGGTTATATGAATATGTCAATTCTGCAATAACAAAATAATTTGACATTCGCTCAAATCAGTAAAATTCATGTTTTTCGGCATAAGCGGTACAGTGCTCACGCAATTGACATACAATTTAGAAGAAAATCGACTTTAAGCCTAAAACTAAGAAAGTGCAATTTTTTCGGTTATATGAATATGTCAATTCTGTAATAACAATATAATTTGACTTTCGCTCAAATCAGTAAAATTCATGTTTTTCGGCTTAAGCAGTACAGTGCTGCCGCAATTGACATACAATTTACAAGAAAATCGACTTTGAGTCTAAAACTAAGAAAGTGCAATTTTTTCGGTTATATGAATATGTGAATTCTGCAATAACAATATAATTTGATTTTCGCTCAAATCAGTAAAATTCATGTTTTTCGGCTTAAGCGGTACAGTGCTTACGCAATTGACATACAATTTACAAGAAAATCGACTTTGAGTCTAAACCTAAGAAAGTGCAACTTTTTCGGTAATATTAATTTGTTAATCCTGCAATAACATTATAATTTTACTTTCGCTCAAATCAGTAAAATTCATGTTTTTCGGCTTAAGCAGTACAGTGCTCACGCAATTGACATACAATTTAAAAGAAAATCGACTTTAAGCCTAAAACTAAGAAAGTGCAATTTTTTCGGTTATATGAATATGTCAATTCTGTAATAACAATATAATTTGATTTTCGCTCAAATCAGTAAAATTCATGTTTTTCGGCTTAATCAGTACAGTGCTCACGCAATTGACATACAATTTACAAGAAAATCGACTTTGAGTCTAAAACTAAGAAATTGCAATTTTTTCGGTTATATGAATATGTCAATTCTGCAATAACAATATAATTTGATTTTCGCTCAAATCAGTAAAATTCATGTTATTCGGCTTAAGCAGTACAGTGCTCACGCAATTGACATACAATTTACAAAAAAATCGACTTTGAGTCTAAAACTAAGAAAGTGCAATTTTTTCGGCTTAAGCAGTAGAGTGCTCACGCAATTGACATACAATTTACAAGAAAATCGACTTTGAGTCTAAAACTAAGAAATTGCAATTTTTTCGGTTATATGAATATGTCAATTCTGTAATAACAATATAATTTGATTTTCGCTCAAATCAGTAAAATTCATGTTTTTCGGCATAAGCGGTACAGTGCTCACGCAATTGACATACAATTTAGAAGAAAATCGACTTTAAGTCTAAAACTAAGAAAGTGCAATTATTTCGGTTATATGAATATGTCAATTCTGCAATAACAATATAATTTGACATTCGCTCAAATCAGTAAAATTCATGTTTTTCGGCATAAGCAGTACAGTGCTGCCGCAATTGACATACAATTAACAAGAAAATCGACTTTAAGTCTAAAACTAAGAAAGTGCAATTATTTCGGTTATATGAATATGTCAATTCTGCAATAACAAAATAATTTGACATTCGCTCAAATCAGTAAAATTCATGTTTTTCGGCATAAGCGGTACAGTGCTCACGCAATTGACATACAATTTAGAAGAAAATCGACTTTAAGCCTAAAACTAAGAAAGTGCAATTTTTTCGGTTATATGAATATGTCAATTCTGTAATAACAATATAATTTGACTTTCGCTCAAATCAGTAAAATTCATGTTTTTCGGCTTAAGCAGTACAGTGCTGCCGCAATTGACATACAATTTACAAGAAAATCGACTTTGAGTCTAAAACTAAGAAAGTGCAATTTTTTCGGTTATATGAATATGTCAATTCTGCAATAACAATATAATTTGATTTTCGCTCAAATCAGTAAAATTCATGTTTTTCGGCTTAAGCAGTACAGTGCTCACGCAATTGACATACAATTTAAAAAAAAATCGACTTTAAGCCTAAAACTAAGAAAGTGCAATTTTTTCGGTTATATGAATATGTCAATTCTGTAATAACAATATAATTTGATTTTCGCTCAAATCAGTAAAATTCATGTTTTTCGGCTTAATCAGTACAGTGCTCACGCAATTGACATACAATTTACAAGAAAATCGACTTTGAGTCTAAAACTAAGAAATTGCAATTTTTTCGGTTATATGAATATGTCAATTCTGTAATAACAATATAATTTGATTTTCGCTCAAATCAGTAAAATTCATGTTTTTCATCTTAAGCGGTACAGTGCTCACGCAATTGACATACAATTTAGAAGAAAATCGACTTTAAGTCTAAAACTAAGAAAGTGCAATTATTTCGGTTATATGAATATGTCAATTCTGCAATAACAATATAATTTGACATTCGCTCAAATCAGTAAAATTCATGTTTTTCGGCATAAGCAGTACAGTGCTCACGCAATTGACATACAATTTAAAAAAAAATCGACTTTAAGCCTAAAACTAAGAAAGTGCAATTTTTTCGGTTATATGAATATGTCAATTCTGTAATAACAATATAATTTGATTTTCGCTCAAATCAGTAAAATTCATGTTTTTCGGCTTAATCAGTACAGTGCTCACGCAATTGACATACAATTTACAAGAAAATCGACTTTGAGTCTAAAACTAAGAAATTGCAATTTTTTCGGTTATATGAATATGTCAATTCTGTAATAACAATATAATTTGATTTTCGCTCAAATCAGTAAAATTCATGTTTTTCGGCTTAATCAGTACAGTGCTCACGCAATTGACATACAATTTACAAGAAAATCGACTTTGAGTCTAAAACTAAGAAATTGCAATTTTTTCGGTTATATGAATATGTCAATTCTGTAATAACAATATAATTTGATTTTCGCTCAAATCAGTAAAATTCATGTTTTTCATCTTAAGCGGTACAGTGCTCACGCAATTGACATACAATTTAGAAGAAAATCGACTTTAAGTCTAAAACTAAGAAAGTGCAATTATTTCGGTTATATGAATATGTCAATTCTGCAATAACAATATAATTTGACATTCGCTCAAATCAGTAAAATTCATGTTTTTCGGCTTAAGCAGTACAGTGCTGCCGCAATTGACATACAATTTACAAGAAAATCGACTTTGAGTCTAAAACTAAGAAAGTGCAATTTTTTCGGTTATATGAATATGTCAATTCTGCAATAACAATATAATTTGATTTTCGCTCAAATCAGTAAAATTCATGTTTTTCGGCTTAAGCAGTACAGTGCTCACGCAATTGACATACAATTTACAAGAAAATCGACTTTGAGTCTAAAACTAAGAAATTGCAATTTTTTCGGTTATATGAATATGTCAATTCTGTAATAACAATATAATTTGACTTTCGCTCAAATCAGTAAAATTCATGTTTTTCGGCTTAATCAGTACAGTGCTCACGCAATTGACATACAATTTACAAGAAAATCGACTTTGAGTCTAAAACTAAGAAATTGCAATTTTTTCGGTTATATGAATATGTCAATTCTGTAATAACAATATAATTTGATTTTCGCTCAAATCAGTAAAATTCATGTTTTTCATCTTAAGCGGTACAGTGCTCACGCAATTGACATACAATTTAGAAGAAAATCGACTTTAAGTCTAAAACTAAGAAAGTGCAATTATTTCGGTTATATGAATATGTCAATTCTGCAATAACAATATAATTTGACATTCGCTCAAATCAGTAAAATTCATGTTTTTCGGCATAAGCAGTACAGTGCTGCCGCAATTGACATACAATTAACAAGAAAATCGACTTTAAGTCTAAAACTAAGAAAGTGCAATTATTTCGGTTATATGAATATGTCAATTCTGCAATAACAAAATAATTTGACATTCGCTCAAATCAGTAAAATTCATGTTTTTCGGCATAAGCGGTACAGTGCTCACGCAATTGACATACAATTTAGAAGAAAATCGACTTTAAGCCTAAAACTAAGAAAGTGCAATTTTTTCGGTTATATGAATATGTCAATTCTGTAATAACAATATAATTTGACTTTCGCTCAAATCAGTAAAATTCATGTTTTTCGGCTTAAGCAGTACAGTGCTGCCGCAATTGACATACAATTTACAAGAAAATCGACTTTGAGTCTAAAACTAAGAAAGTGCAATTTTTTCGGTTATATGAATATGTCAATTCTGCAATAACAATATAATTTGATTTTCGCTCAAATCAGTAAAATTCATGTTTTTCGGCTTAAGCAGTACAGTGCTCACGCAATTGACATACAATTTAAAAAAAAATCGACTTTAAGCCTAAAACTAAGAAAGTGCAATTTTTTCGGTTATATGAATATGTCAATTCTGTAATAACAATATAATTTGATTTTCGCTCAAATCAGTAAAATTCATGTTTTTCGGCTTAATCAGTACAGTGCTCACGCAATTGACATACAATTTACAAGAAAATCGACTTTGAGTCTAAAACTAAGAAATTGCAATTTTTTCGGTTATATGAATATGTCAATTCTGTAATAACAATATAATTTGATTTTCGCTCAAATCAGTAAAATTCATGTTTTTCGGCTTAATCAGTACAGTGCTCACGCAATTGACATACAATTTACAAGAAAATCGACTTTGAGTCTAAAACTAAGAAATTGCAATTTTTTCGGTTATATGAATATGTCAATTCTGTAATAACAATATAATTTGACTTTCGCTCAAATCAGTAAAATTCATGTTTTTCGGCTTAAGCAGTACAGTGCTGCCGCAATTGACATACAATTTACAAGAAAATCGACTTTGAGTCTAAAACTAAGAAAGTGCAATTTTTTCGGTTATATGAATATGTCAATTCTGCAATAACAATATAATTTGATTTTCGCTCAAATCAGTAAAATTCATGTTTTTCGGCTTAAGCAGTACAGTGCTCACGCAATTGACATACAATTTAAAAAAAAATCGACTTTAAGCCTAAAACTAAGAAAGTGCAATTTTTTCGGTTATATGAATATGTCAATTCTGTAATAACAATATAATTTGATTTTCGCTCAAATCAGTAAAATTCATGTTTTTCGGCTTAATCAGTACAGTGCTCACGCAATTGACATACAATTTACAAGAAAATCGACTTTGAGTCTAAAACTAAGAAATTGCAATTTTTTCGGTTATATGAATATGTCAATTCTGTAATAACAATATAATTTGATTTTCGCTCAAATCAGTAAAATTCATGTTTTTCGGCTTAATCAGTACAGTGCTCACGCAATTGACATACAATTTACAAGAAAATCGACTTTGAGTCTAAAACTAAGAAATTGCAATTTTTTCGGTTATATGAATATGTCAATTCTGCAATAACAATATAATTTGATTTTCGCTCAAATCAGTAAAATTCATGTTTTTCGGCTTAAGCAGTACAGTGCTCACGCAATTGACATACAATTTAAAAAAAAATCGACTTTAAGCCTAAAACTAAGAAAGTGCAATTTTTTCGGTTATATGAATATGTCAATTCTGTAATAACAATATAATTTGATTTTCGCTCAAATCAGTAAAATTCATGTTTTTCGGCTTAATCAGTACAGTGCTCACGCAATTGACATACAATTTACAAGAAAATCGACTTTGAGTCTAAAACTAAGAAATTGCAATTTTTTCGGTTATATGAATATGTCAATTCTGTAATAACAATATAATTTGATTTTCGCTCAAATCAGTAAAATTCATGTTTTTCATCTTAAGCGGTACAGTGCTCACGCAATTGACATACAATTTAGAAGAAAATCGACTTTAAGTCTAAAACTAAGAAAGTGCAATTATTTCGGTTATATGAATATGTCAATTCTGCAATAACAATATAATTTGACATTCGCTCAAATCAGTAAAATTCATGTTTTTCGGCATAAGCAGTACAGTGCTGCCGCAATTGACATACAATTAACAAGAAAATCGACTTTAAGTCTAAAACTAAGAAAGTGCAATTATTTCGGTTATATGAATATGTCAATTCTGCAATAACAAAATAATTTGACATTCGCTCAAATCAGTAAAATTCATGTTTTTCGGCATAAACGGTACAGTGCTCACGCAATTGACATACAATTTAGAAGAAAATCGACTTTAAGTCTAAAACTAAGAAAGTGCAATTTTTTCGGTTATATGAATATGTCAATTCTGTAATAACAATATAATTTGACTTTCGCTCAAATCAGTAAAATTCGTGTTTTTCGGCTTAATCAGTACAGTGCTCACGCAATTGACATACAATTTACAAGAAAATCGACTTTGAGTCTAAAACTAAGAAATTGCAATTTTTTCGGTTATATGAATATGTCAATTCTGCAATAACAATATAATTTGATTTTCGCTCAAATCAGTAAAATTCATGTTTTTCGGCTTAATCAGTACAGTGCTCACGCAATTGACATACAATTTACAAGAAAATCGACTTTGAGTCTAAAACTAAGAAATTGCAATTTTTTCGGTTATATGAATATGTCAATTCTGTAATAACAATATAATTTGATTTTCGCTCAAATCAGTAAAATTCATGTTTTTCGGCTTAATCAGTACAGTGCTCACGCAATTGACATACAATTTACAAGAAAATCGACTTTGAGTCTAAAACTAAGAAATTGCAATTTTTTCGGTTATATGAATATGTCAATTCTGCAATAACAATATAATTTGATTTTCGCTCAAATCAGTAAAATTCATGTTTTTCGGCTTAAGCAGTACAGTGCTCACGCAATTGACATACAATTTAAAAAAAAATCGACTTTAAGCCTAAAACTAAGAAAGTGCAATTTTTTCGGTTATATGAATATGTCAATTCTGTAATAACAATATAATTTGATTTTCGCTCAAATCGGTAAAATTCATGTTTTTCGGCTTAATCAGTACAGTGCTCACGCAATTGACATACAATTTACAAGAAAATCGACTTTGAGTCTAAAACTAAGAAATTGCAATTTTTTCGGTTATATGAATATGTCAATTCTGTAATAACAATATAATTTGATTTTCGCTCAAATCAGTAAAATTCATGTTTTTCATCTTAAGCGGTACAGTGCTCACGCAATTGACATACAATTTAGAAGAAAATCGACTTTAAGTCTAAAACTAAGAAAGTGCAATTATTTCGGTTATATGAATATGTCAATTCTGCAATAACAATATAATTTGACATTCGCTCAAATCAGTAAAATTCATGTTTTTCGGCATAAGCAGTACAGTGCTGCCGCAATTGACATACAATTAACAAGAAAATCGACTTTAAGTCTAAAACTAAGAAAGTGCAATTATTTCGGTTATATGAATATGTCAATTCTGCAATAACAAAATAATTTGACATTCGCTCAAATCAGTAAAATTCATGTTTTTCGGCATAAGCGGTACAGTGCTCACGCAATTGACATACAATTTAGAAGAAAATCGACTTTAAGCCTAAAACTAAGAAAGTGCAATTTTTTCGGTTATATGAATATGTCAATTCTGTAATAACAATATAATTTGACTTTCGCTCAAATCAGTAAAATTCATGTTTTTCGGCTTAAGCAGTACAGTGCTGCCGCAATTGACATACAATTTACAAGAAAATCGACTTTGAGTCTAAAACTAAGAAAGTGCAATTTTTTCGGTTATATGAATATGTGAATTCTGCAATAACAATATAATTTGATTTTCGCTCAAATCAGTAAAATTCATGTTTTTCGGCTTAAGCGGTACAGTGCTTACGCAATTGACATACAATTTACAAGAAAATCGACTTTGAGTCTAAACCTAAGAAAGTGCAACTTTTTCGGTAATATTAATTTGTTAATCCTGCAATAACATTATAATTTTACTTTCGCTCAAATCAGTAAAATTCATGTTTTTCGGCTTAAGCAGTACAGTGCTCACGCAATTGACATACAATTTAAAAGAAAATCGACTTTAAGCCTAAAACTAAGAAAGTGCAATTTTTTCGGTTATATGAATATGTCAATTCTGTAATAACAATATAATTTGATTTTCGCTCAAATCAGTAAAATTCATGTTTTTCGGCTTAATCAGTACAGTGCTCACGCAATTGACATACAATTTACAAGAAAATCGACTTTGAGTCTAAAACTAAGAAATTGCAATTTTTTCGGTTATATGAATATGTCAATTCTGCAATAACAATATAATTTGATTTTCGCTCAAATCAGTAAAATTCATGTTATTCGGCTTAAGCAGTACAGTGCTCACGCAATTGACATACAATTTACAAAAAAATCGACTTTGAGTCTAAAACTAAGAAAGTGCAATTTTTTCGGCTTAAGCAGTAGAGTGCTCACGCAATTGACATACAATTTACAAGAAAATCGACTTTGAGTCTAAAACTAAGAAATTGCAATTTTTTCGGTTATATGAATATGTCAATTCTGTAATAACAATATAATTTGATTTTCGCTCAAATCAGTAAAATTCATGTTTTTCGGCATAAGCGGTACAGTGCTCACGCAATTGACATACAATTTAGAAGAAAATCGACTTTAAGTCTAAAACTAAGAAAGTGCAATTATTTCGGTTATATGAATATGTCAATTCTGCAATAACAATATAATTTGACATTCGCTCAAATCAGTAAAATTCATGTTTTTCGGCATAAGCAGTACAGTGCTGCCGCAATTGACATACAATTAACAAGAAAATCGACTTTAAGTCTAAAACTAAGAAAGTGCAATTATTTCGGTTATATGAATATGTCAATTCTGCAATAACAAAATAATTTGACATTCGCTCAAATCAGTAAAATTCATGTTTTTCGGCATAAGCGGTACAGTGCTCACGCAATTGACATACAATTTAGAAGAAAATCGACTTTAAGCCTAAAACTAAGAAAGTGCAATTTTTTCGGTTATATGAATATGTCAATTCTGTAATAACAATATAATTTGACTTTCGCTCAAATCAGTAAAATTCATGTTTTTCGGCTTAAGCAGTACAGTGCTGCCGCAATTGACATACAATTTACAAGAAAATCGACTTTGAGTCTAAAACTAAGAAAGTGCAATTTTTTCGGTTATATGAATATGTGAATTCTGCAATAACAATATAATTTGATTTTCGCTCAAATCAGTAAAATTCATGTTTTTCGGCTTAAGCGGTACAGTGCTTACGCAATTGACATACAATTTACAAGAAAATCGACTTTGAGTCTAAACCTAAGAAAGTGCAACTTTTTCGGTAATATTAATTTGTTAATCCTGCAATAACATTATAATTTTACTTTCGCTCAAATCAGTAAAATTCATGTTTTTCGGCTTAAGCAGTACAGTGCTCACGCAATTGACATACAATTTAAAAGAAAATCGACTTTAAGCCTAAAACTAAGAAAGTGCAATTTTTTCGGTTATATGAATATGTCAATTCTGTAATAACAATATAATTTGATTTTCGCTCAAATCAGTAAAATTCATGTTTTTCGGCTTAATCAGTACAGTGCTCACGCAATTGACATACAATTTACAAGAAAATCGACTTTGAGTCTAAAACTAAGAAATTGCAATTTTTTCGGTTATATGAATATGTCAATTCTGCAATAACAATATAATTTGATTTTCGCTCAAATCAGTAAAATTCATGTTATTCGGCTTAAGCAGTACAGTGCTCACGCAATTGACATACAATTTACAAAAAAATCGACTTTGAGTCTAAAACTAAGAAAGTGCAATTTTTTCGGCTTAAGCAGTAGAGTGCTCACGCAATTGACATACAATTTACAAGAAAATCGACTTTGAGTCTAAAACTAAGAAATTGCAATTTTTTCGGTTATATGAATATGTCAATTCTGCAATAACAATATAATTTGATTTTCGCTCAAATCAGTAAAATTCATGTTTTTCGGCTTAAGCAGTGCAGTGCTGCCGCAATTGACATACAATTTACAAGAAAATCGACTTTGAGTCTAAAACTAAGAAAGTGCAATTTTTTCGGCTTAAGCAGTACAGTGCTCACGCAATTGACATACAATTTACAAGAAAATCGACTTTAAGTCTAAAGCTAAGAAAGTGCAATTATTTCGGTTATATGAATATGTCAATTCTGCAATAACAATATAATTTGATTTTCGCTCAAATCAGTAAAATTCATGTTATTCGGCTTAAGCAGTACAGTGCTCACGCAATTGACATACAATTTACAAAAAAATCGACTTTGAGTCTAAAACTAAGAAATTGCAATTTTTTCGGTTATATGAATATGTCAATTCTGCAATAACAATATAATTTGATTTTCGCTCAAATCAGTAAAATTCATGTTATTCGGCTTAAGCAGTACAGTGCTCACGCAATTGACATACAATTTACAAAAAAATCGACTTTGAGTCTAAAACTAAGAAAGTGCAATTTTTTCGGCTTAAGCAGTAGAGTGCTCACGCAATTGACATACAATTTACAAGAAAATCGACTTTGAGTCTAAAACTAAGAAATTGCAATTTTTTCGGTTATATGAATATGTCAATTCTGCAATAACAATATAATTTGATTTTCGCTCAAATCAGTAAAATTCATGTTATTCGGCTTAAGCAGTACAGTGCTCACGCAATTGACATACAATTTACAAAAAAATCGACTTTGAGTCTAAAACTAAGAAAGTGCAATTTTTTCGGCTTAAGCAGTAGAGTGCTCACGCAATTGACATACAATTTACAAGAAAATCGACTTTGAGTCTAAAACTAAGAAAGTGCAATTTTTTCGGTTATATGAATATGTGAATTCTGCAATAACAATATAATTTGATTTTCGCTCAAATCAGTAAAATTCATGTTTTTCGGCTTAAGCGGTACAGTGCTTACGCAATTGACATACAATTTACAAGAAAATCGACTTTGAGTCTAAACCTAAGAAAGTGCAACTTTTTCGGTAATATTAATTTGTTAATCCTGCAATAACATTATAATTTTACTTTCGCTCAAATCAGTAAAATTCATGTTTTTCGGCTTAAGCAGTACAGTGCTCACGCAATTGACATACAATTTAAAAGAAAATCGACTTTAAGCCTAAAACTAAGAAAGTGCAATTTTTTCGGTTATATGAATATGTCAATTCTGTAATAACAATATAATTTGATTTTCGCTCAAATCAGTAAAATTCATGTTTTTCGGCTTAATCAGTACAGTGCTCACGCAATTGACATACAATTTACAAGAAAATCGACTTTGAGTCTAAAACTAAGAAATTGCAATTTTTTCGGTTATATGAATATGTCAATTCTGCAATAACAATATAATTTGATTTTCGCTCAAATCAGTAAAATTCATGTTATTCGGCTTAAGCAGTACAGTGCTCACGCAATTGACATACAATTTACAAAAAAATCGACTTTGAGTCTAAAACTAAGAAAGTGCAATTTTTTCGGCTTAAGCAGTAGAGTGCTCACGCAATTGACATACAATTTACAAGAAAATCGACTTTGAGTCTAAAACTAAGAAATTGCAATTTTTTCGGTTATATGAATATGTCAATTCTGCAATAACAATATAATTTGATTTTCGCTCAAATCAGTAAAATTCATGTTTTTCGGCTTAAGCAGTGCAGTGCTGCCGCAATTGACATACAATTTACAAGAAAATCGACTTTGAGTCTAAAACTAAGAAAGTGCAATTTTTTCGGCTTAAGCAGTACAGTGCTCACGCAATTGACATACAATTTACAAGAAAATCGACTTTAAGTCTAAAGCTAAGAAAGTGCAATTATTTCGGTTATATGAATATGTCAATTCTGCAATAACAATATAATTTGATTTTCGCTCAAATCAGTAAAATTCATGTTTTTCGGCTTAAGCAGTACAGTGCTGCCGCAATTGACATACAATTTACAAGAAAATCGACTTTGAGTCTAAAACTAAGAAAGTGCAATTTTTTCGGCTTAAGCAGTACAGTGCTCACGCAATTGACATACAATTTAAAAAAAAATCGACTTTAAGCCTAAAACTAAGAAAGTGCAATTTTTTCGTTTATATGAATATGTCAATTCTGTAATAACAATATAATTTGATTTTCGCTCAAATCAGTAAAATTCATGTTTTTCGGCTTAATCAGTACAGTGCTCACGCAATTGACATACAATTTACAAGAAAATCGACTTTGAGTCTAAAACTAAGAAATTGCAATTTTTTTGGTTATATGAATATGTCAATTCTGTAATAACAATATAATTTGATTTTCGCTCAAATCAGTAAAATTCATGTTTTTCATCTTAAGCGGTACAGTGCTCACGCAATTGACATACAATTTAGAAGAAAATCGACTTTAAGTCTAAAACTAAGAAAGTGCAATTATTTCGGTTATATGAATATGTCAATTCTGCAATAACAATATAATTTGACATTCGCTCAAATCAGTAAAATTCATGTTTTTCGGCATAAGCAGTACAGTGCTGCCGCAATTGACATACAATTAACAAGAAAATCGACTTTAAGTCTAAAACTAAGAAAGTGCAATTATTTCGGTTATATGAATATGTCAATTCTGCAATAACAAAATAATTTGACATTCGCTCAAATCAGTAAAATTCATGTTTTTCGGCATAAGCGGTACAGTGCTCACGCAATTGACATACAATTTAGAAGAAAATCGACTTTAAGCCTAAAACTAAGAAAGTGCAATTTTTTCGGTTATATGAATATGTCAATTCTGTAATAACAATATAATTTGACTTTCGCTCAAATCAGTAAAATTCATGTTTTTCGGCTTAAGCAGTACAGTGCTGCCGCAATTGACATACAATTTACAAGAAAATCGACTTTGAGTCTAAAACTAAGAAAGTGCAATTTTTTCGGTTATATGAATATGTGAATTCTGCAATAACAATATAATTTGATTTTCGCTCAAATCAGTAAAATTCATGTTTTTCGGCTTAAGCGGTACAGTGCTTACGCAATTGACATACAATTTACAAGAAAATCGACTTTGAGTCTAAACCTAAGAAAGTGCAACTTTTTCGGTAATATTAATTTGTTAATCCTGCAATAACATTATAATTTTACTTTCGCTCAAATCAGTAAAATTCATGTTTTTCGGCTTAAGCAGTACAGTGCTCACGCAATTGACATACAATTTAAAAGAAAATCGACTTTAAGCCTAAAACTAAGAAAGTGCAATTTTTTCGGTTATATGAATATGTCAATTCTGTAATAACAATATAATTTGATTTTCGCTCAAATCAGTAAAATTCATGTTTTTCGGCTTAATCAGTACAGTGCTCACGCAATTGACATACAATTTACAAGAAAATCGACTTTGAGTCTAAAACTAAGAAATTGCAATTTTTTCGGTTATATGAATATGTCAATTCTGCAATAACAATATAATTTGATTTTCGCTCAAATCAGTAAAATTCATGTTATTCGGCTTAAGCAGTACAGTGCTCACGCAATTGACATACAATTTACAAAAAAATCGACTTTGAGTCTAAAACTAAGAAAGTGCAATTTTTTCGGCTTAAGCAGTAGAGTGCTCACGCAATTGACATACAATTTACAAGAAAATCGACTTTGAGTCTAAAACTAAGAAATTGCAATTTTTTCGGTTATATGAATATGTCAATTCTGCAATAACAATATAATTTGATTTTCGCTCAAATCAGTAAAATTCATGTTTTTCGGCTTAAGCAGTACAGTGCTCACGCAATTGACATACAATTTACAAAAAAATCGACTTTGAGTCTAAAACTAAGATAGTGCAATTTTTTCGGCTTAAGCAGTACAGTGCTCACGCAATTGACATACAATTTACAAGAAAATCGACTTTAAGTCTAAAGCTAAGAAAGTGCAATTATTTCGGTTATATGAATATGTCAATTCTGCAATAACAATATAATTTGATTTTCGCTCAAATCAGTAAAATTCATGTTTTTCGGCTTAAGCAGTGCAGTGCTCACGCAATTGACATACAATTAACAAAAAAATCGACTTTGAGTCTAAAACTAAGAAAGTGCAATTTTTTCGGCTTAAGCAGTACAGTGCTCACGCAATTGACATACAATTTACAAGAAAATCGACTTTAAGTCTAAAGCTAAGAAAGTGCAATTATTTCGGTTATATGAATATGTCAATTCTGCAATAACAATATAATTTGATTTTCGCTCAAATCAGTAAAATTCATGTTTTTCGGCTTAAGCAGTGCAGTGCTGCCGCAATTGACATACAATTTACAAGAAAATCGACTTTGAGTCTAAAACTAAGAAAGTGCAATTTTTTCGGCTTAAGCAGTACAGTGCTCACGCAATTTTCATACAATTTACAAGAAAATCGACTTTAAGTATAAAGCTAAGAAAGTGCAATTATTTCGGTTATATGAATATGTCAATTCTGCAATAACAATATAATTTGATTTTCGCTCAAATCAGTAAAATTCATGTTTTTCGGCTTAAGCAGTACAGTGCTGCCGCAATTGACATACAATTTACAAGAAAATCGACTTTGAGTCTAAAACTAAGAAAGTGCAATTTTTTCGGTTACATGAATATGTCAATTCTGCAATAACAATATAATTTGACATTCGCTCAAATCAGTAAAATTCATGTTTTTCGGCATAAGCGGTACAGTGCTCACGCAATTGACATACAATTTAGAAGAAAATCGACTTTAAGCCTAAAACTAAGAAAGTGCAATTTTTTCGGTTATATGAATATGTCAATTCTGTAATAACAATATAATTTGACTTTCGCTCAAATCAGTAAAATTCATGTTTTTCGGCTTAAGCAGTACAGTGCTGCCGCAATTGACATACAATTTACAAGAAAATCGACTTTGAGTCTAAAACTAAGAAAGTGCAATTTTTTCGGTTATATGAATATGTGAATTCTGCAATAACAATATAATTTGATTTTCGCTCAAATCAGTAAAATTCATGTTTTTCGGCTTAAGCGGTACAGTGCTTACGCAATTGACATACAATTTACAAGAAAATCGACTTTGAGTCTAAACCTAAGAAAGTGCAACTTTTTCGGTAATATTAATTTGTTAATCCTGCAATAACATTATAATTTGATTTTCGCTCAAATCAGTAAAATTCATGTTTTTCGGCTTAAGCGGTACAGTGCTGCCGCAATTGACATACAATTAACAAGAAAATCGACTTTGAGTCTAAACCTAAGAAAGTGCAACTTTTTCGGTAATATTAATTTGTTAATCCTGCAATAACAATATAATTTGATTTTCGCTCAAATCAGTAAAATTCATGTTTTTCGGCTTAAGCGGTACAGTGCTTACGCAATTGACATACAATTTACAAGAAAATCGACTTTGAGTGTAAAACTAAGAAAGTGCAATTTTTTCGGTTATATGAATATGTGAATTCTGCAATAACAATATAATTTGATTTTCGCTCAAATCAGTAAAATTCATGTTTTTCGGCTTAAGCGGTACAGTGCTGCCGCAATTGACATACAATTAACAAGAAAATCGACTTTAAGTCTAAAACTAAGAAAGTGCTATTATTTCGGTTATATGAATATGTCAATTCTGCAATAACAAAATAATTTGACATTCGCTCAAATCAGTAAAATTCATGTTTTTCGGCATAAGCGGTACAGTGCTCACGCAATTGACATACAATTTAGAAGAAAATCGACTTTAAGCCTAAAACTAAGAAAGTGCAATTTTTTCGGTTATATGAATATGTCAATTCTGTAATAACAATATAATTTGACTTTCGCTCAAATCAGTAAAATTCATGTTTTTCGGCTTAAGCAGTACAGTGCTGCCGCAATTGACATACAATTTACAAGAAAATCGACTTTGAGTCTAAAACTAAGAAAGTGCAATTTTTTCGGTTATATGAATATGTCAATTCTGTAATAACAATATAATTTGACTTTCGCTCAAATCAGTAAAATTCATGTTTTTCGGCTTAAGCGGTACAGTGCTTACGCAATTGTCATACAATTTACAAGAAAATCGACTTTGAGTCTAAACCTAAGAAAGTGCAACTTTTTCGGTAATATTAATTTGTTAATCCTGCAATAACATTATAATTTTACTTTCGCTCAAATCAGTAAAATTCATGTTTTTCGGCTTAAGCAGTACAGTGCTCACGCAATTGACATACAATTTAAAAAAAAAATCGACTTTAAGCCTAAAACTAAGAAAGTGCAATTTTTTCGGTTATATGAATATGTCAATTCTGTAATAACAATATAATTTGATTTTCGCTCAAATCAGTAAAATTCATGTTTTTCGGCTTAATCAGTACAGTGCTCACGCAATTGACATACAATTTACAAGAAAATCGACTTTGAGTCTAAAACTAAGAAATTGCAATTTTTTCGGTTATATGAATATGTCAATTCTGCAATAACAATATAATTTGATTTTCGCTCAAATCAGTAAAATTCATGTTATTCGGCTTAAGCAGTACAGTGCTCACGCAATTGACATACAATTTACAAAAAAATCGACTTTGAGTCTAAAACTAAGAAAGTGCAATTTTTTCGGCTTAAGCAGTAGAGTGCTCACGCAATTGACATACAATTTACAAGAAAATCGACTTTGAGTCTAAAACTAAGAAATTGCAATTTTTTCGGTTATATGAATATGTCAATTCTGCAATAACAATATAATTTGATTTTCGCTCAAATCAGTAAAATTCATGTTTTTCGGCTTAAGCAGTACAGTGCTCACGCAATTGACATACAATTTACAAGAAAATCGACTTTGAGTCTAAAACTAAGATAGTGCAATTTTTTCGGCTTAAGCAGTACAGTGCTCACGCAATTGACATACAATTTACAAGAAAATCGACTTTAAGTCTAAAGCTAAGAAAGTGCAATTATTTCGGTTATATGAATATGTCAATTCTGCAATAACAATATAATTTGATTTTCGCTCAAATCAGTAAAATTCATGTTTTTCGGCTTAAGCAGTGCAGTGCTGCCGCAATTGACATACAATTTACAAGAAAATCGACTTTGAGTCTAAAACTAAGAAAGTGCAATTTTTTCGGCTTAAGCAGTACAGTGCTCACGCAATTGACATACAATTTACAAGAAAATCGACTTTAAGTCTAAAGCTAAGAAAGTGCAATTATTTCGGTTATATGAATATGTCAATTCTGCAATAACAATATAATTTTATTTTCGCTCAAATCAGTAAAATTCATGTTTTTCGGCTTAAGCAGTACAGTGCTGCCGCAATTGACATACAATTTACAAGAAAATCGACTTTAAGCCTAAAACTAAGAAAGTGCAATTTTTTCGGTTATATGAATATGTCAATTCTGTAATAACAATATAATTTGACTTTCGCTCAAATCAGTAAAATTCATGTTTTTCGGCTTAAGCAGTACAGTACTGCCGCAATTGACATACAATTTACAAGAAAATCGACTTTGAGTCTAAAGCTAAGAAAGTGCAATTATTTCGGTTATATGAATATGTCAATTCTGCAATAACAATATAATTTGATTTTCGCTCAAATCAGTAAAATTCATGTTTTTCGGCATAAGCGGTACAGTGCTCACGCAATTGACATACAATTTAGAAGAAAATCGACTTTAAGCCTAAAACTAAGAAAGTGCAATTTTTTCGGTTATATGAATATGTCAATTCTGTAATAACAATATAATTTGACTTTCGCTCAAATCAGTAAAATTCATGTTTTTCGGCTTAAGCAGTACAGTACTGCCGCAATTGACATACAATTTACAAGAAAATCGACTTTGAGTCTAAAACTAAGAAAGTGCAATTTTTTCTGTTATATGAATATGTGAATTCTGCAATAACAATATAATTTGATTTTCGCTCAAATCAGTAAAATTCATGTTTTTCGGCTTAAGCGGTACAGTGCTTACGCAATTGACATACAATTTACAAGAAAATCGACTTTGAGTCTAAACCTAAGAAAGTGCAACTTTTTCGGTAATATTAATTTGTTAATCCTGCAATAACATTATAATTTTACTTTCGCTCAAATCAGTAAAATTCATGTTTTTCGGCTTAAGCAGTACAGTGCTCACGCAATTGACATACAATTTAAAAGAAAATCGACTTTAAGCCTAAAACTAAGAAACTGCAATTTTTTCGGTTATATGAATATGTCAATTCTGTAATAACAATATAATTTGATTTTCGCTCAAATCAGTAAAATTCATGTTTTTCGGCTTAATCAGTACAGTGCTCACGCAATTGACATACAATTTACAAGAAAATCGACTTTGAGTCTAAAACTAAGAAATTGCAATTTTTTCGGTTATATGAATATGTCAATTCTGCAATAACAATATAATTTGATTTTCGCTCAAATCAGTAAAATTCATGTTATTCGACTTAAGCAGTACAGTGCTCACGCAATTGACATACAATTTACAAAAAAATCGACTTTGAGTCTAAAACTAAGAAAGTGCAATTTTTTCGGCTTAAGCAGTAGAGTGCTCACGCTATTGACATACAATTTACAAGAAAATCGACTTTGAGTCTAAAACTAAGAAATTGCAATTTTTTCGGTTATATGAATATGTCAATTCTGCAATAACAATATAATTTGATTTTCGCTCAAATCAGTAAAATTCATGTTTTTCGGCTTAAGCAGTACAGTGCTCACGCAATTGACATACAATTTACAAAAAAATCGACTTTGAGTCTAAAACTAAGATAGTGCAATTTTTTCGGCTTAAGCAGTACAGTGCTCACGCAATTGACATACAATTTACAAGAAAATCGACTTTAAGTCTAAAGCTAAGAAAGTGCAATTATTTCGGTTATATGAATATGTCAATTCTGCAATAACAATATAATTTGATTTTCGCTCAAATCAGTAAAATTCATGTTTTTCGGCTTAAGCAGTGCAGTGCTCACGCAATTGACATACAATTAACAAAAAAATCGACTTTGAGTCTAAAACTAAGAAAGTGCAATTTTTTCGGCTTAAGCAGTACAGTGCTCACGCAATTGACATACAATTTACAAGAAAATCGACTTTAAGTCTAAAGCTAAGAAAGTGCAATTATTTCGGTTATATGAATATGTCAATTCTGCAATAACAATATAATTTGATTTTCGCTCAAATCAGTAAAATTCATGTTTTTCGGCTTAAGCAGTGCAGTGCTGCCGCAATTGACATACAATTTACAAGAAAATCGACTTTGAGTCTAAAACTAAGAAAGTGCAATTTTTTCGGCTTAAGCAGTACAGTGCTCACGCAATTGACATACAATTTACAAGAAAATCGACTTTAAGTCTAAAGCTAAGAAAGTGCAATTATTTCGGTTATATGAATATGTCAATTCTGCAATAACAATATAATTTGATTTTCGCTCAAATCAGTAAAATTCATGTTTTTCGGCTTAAGCAGTACAGTGCTGCCGCAATTGACATACAATTTACAAGAAAATCGACTTTGAGTCTAAAACTAAGAAAGTGCAATTTTTTCGGTTACATGAATATGTCAATTCTGCAATAACAATATAATTTGACATTCGCTCAAATCAGTAAAATTCATGTTTTTCGGCTTAAGCAGTACAGTGCTCACGCAATTGACATACAATTTACAAAAAAATCGACTTTGAGTCTAAAACTAAGAAAGTGCAATTTTTTCGGTTATATGAATATGTCAATTCTGCAATAACAATATAATTTGACATTCGCTCAAATCAGTAAAATTCATGTTTTTCGGCTTAAGCGGTACAGTGCTCACGCAATTGACATACAATTTAGAAGAAAATCGACTTTAAGTCTAAAGCTAAGAAAGTGCAATTATGTCGGTTAAATGAATATGTCAATTCTGCAATAACAATATAATTTGACATTCACTCAAATCAGTAAAATTCATGTTTTTCGGCTTAAGCAGTACAGTGCTCACGCAATTGACATACAATTTACAAGAAAATCGACTTTAAGTCTAAAACTAAGAAAGTGCAATTTTTTCGGTTATATGAATATGTCAATTCTGCAATAACAATATTATTTGAAATTCGCTCAAATCAGTAAAATTTATGTTTTTCATCTTAAGCGGTACAGTGCTCACGCAATTGACATACAATTTAGAAGAAAATCGACTTTAAGTCTAAAACTAAGAAAGTGCAATTATTTCGGTTATATGAATATGTCAATTCTGCAATAACAATATAATTTGAAATTCGCTCAAATCAGTAAAATTCATGTTTTTCGGCATAAGCAGTACAGTGCTGCCGCAATTGACATAGAATTAACAAGAAAATCGACTTTAAGTCTAAAACTAAGAAAGTGCAATTATTTCGGTTATATGAATATGTCAATTCTGCAATAACAAAATAATTTGACATTCGCTCAAATCAGTAAAATTCATGTTTTTCGGCATAAGCGGTACAGTGCTCACGCAATTGACATACAATTTAGAAGAAAATCGACTTTAAGTCTAAAGCTAAGAAAGTGCAATTATTTCGGTTATATGAATATGTCAATTCTGCAATAACAATATAATTTGATTTTCGCTCAAATCAGTAAAATTCATGTTTTTCGGCTTAAGCAGTACAGTGCTGCCGCAATTGACATACAATTTACAAGAAAATCGACTTTGAGTCTAAAACTAAGAAAGTGCAATTTTTTCGGTTACATGAATATGTCAATTCTGCAATAACAATATAATTTGACATTCGCTCAAATCAGTAAAATTCATGTTTTTCGGCTTAAGCAGTACAGTGCTGCCGCAATTGACATACAATTTACAAGAAAATCGACTTTGAGTCTAAAACTAAGAAAGTGCAATTTTTTCGGTTACATGAATATGTCAATTCTGCAATAACAATATAATTTGACATTCGCTCAAATCAGTAAAATTCATGTTTTTCGGCTTAAGCGGTACAGTGCTCACGCAATTGACATACAATTTAGAAGAAAATCGACTTTAAGTCTAAAGCTAAGAAAGTGCAATTATGTCGGTTAAATGAATATGTCAATTCTGCAATAACAATATTATTTGAAATTCGCTCAAATCAGTAAAATTTATGTTTTTCATCTTAAGCGGTACAGTGCTCACGCAATTGACATACAATTTAGAAGAAAATCGACTTTAAGTCTAAAACTAAGAAAGTGCAATTTTTTCGGTTATATGAATATGTCAATTCTGCAATAACAATATAATTTGACATTCGCTCAAATCAGTAAAATTCATGTTTTTCGGCTTAAGCGGTACAGTGCTCACGCAATTGACATAGAATTAACAAGAAAATCGACTTTAAGTCTAAAACTAAGAAAGTGCAATTATTTCGGTTATATGAATATGTCAATTCTGCAATAACAAAATAATTTGACATTCGCTCAAATCAGTAAAATTCATGTTTTTCGGCATAAGCGGTACAGTGCTCACGCAATTGACATACAATTTAGAAGAAAATCGACTTTAAGCCTAAAACTAAGAAAGTGCAATTATTTCGGTTATATGAATATGTCAATTCTGCAATAACAGTATAATTTGACATTCGCTCAAATCAGTAAAATTCATGTTTTTCGGCTTAAGCAGTGCAGTGCTCACGCAATTGACATACAATTTAGAAGAAAATCGACTTTAAGCCTAAAACTAAGAAAGTGCAATTATTTCGGTTATATGAATATGTCAATTCTGCAATAACAGTATAATTTGACATTCGCTCAAATCAGTAAAATTCATGTTTTTCGGCTTAAGCAGTGCAGTGCTCACGCAATTGACATACAATTTACAAAAAAATCGACTTTGAGTCTAAAACTAAGAAAGTGCAATTTTTTCGGCTTAAGCAGTACAGTGCTCACGCAATTGACATACAATTTACAAAAAAATCGACTTTGAGTCTAAAACTAAGAAAGTGCAATTTTTTCGGTTATATGAATATGTCAATTCTGCAATAACAATATAATTTGACATTCGCTCAAATCAGTAAAATTCATGTTTTTCGGCTTAAGCGGTACAGTGCTCACGCAATTGACATACAATTTAGAAGAAAATCGACTTTAAGTCTAAAGCTAAGAAAGTGCAATTATGTCGGTTAAATGAATATGTCAATTCTGCAATAACAATATAATTTGACATTCACTCAAATCAGTAAAATTCATGTTTTTCGGCTTAAGCAGTACAGTGCTCACGCAATTGACATACAATTTACAAGAAAATCGACTTTAAGTCTAAAACTAAGAAAGTGCAATTTTTTCGGTTATATGAATATGTCAATTCTGCAATAACAAAATAATTTGACATTCGCTCAAATCAGTAAAATTCATGTTTTTCGGCATAAGCGGTACAGTGCTCACGCAATTGACATACAATTTAGAAGAAAATCGACTTTAAGCCTAAAACTAAGAAAGTGCAATTATTTCGGTTATATGAATATGTCAATTCTGCAATAACAAAATAATTTGACATTCGCTCAAATCAGTAAAATTCATGTTTTTCGGCATAAGCGGTACAGTGCTCACGCAATTGACATACAATTTACAAGAAAATCGACTTTGAGTCTAAAACTAAGAAAGTGCAATTTTTTCGGTTACATGAATATGTCAATTCTGCAATAACAATATAATTTGACATTCGCTCAAATCAGTAAAATTCATGTTTTTCGGCTTAAGCAGTACAGTGCTCACGCAATTGACATACAATTTACAAGAAAATCGACTTTAAGTCTAAAGCTAAGAAAGTGCAATTATTTCGGTTATATGAATATGTCAATTCTGCAATAACAATATAATTTGATTTTCGCTCAAATCAGTAAAATTCATGTTTTTCGGCTTAAGCAGTGCAGTGCTGCCGCAATTGACATACAATTTACAAGAAAATCGACTTTGAGTCTAAAACTAAGAAAGTGCAATTTTTTCGGCTTAAGCAGTACAGTGCTCACGCAATTGACATACAATTTACAAGAAAATCGACTTTAAGTCTAAAGCTAAGAAAGTGCAATTATTTCGGTTATATGAATATGTCAATTCTGCAATAACAATATAATTTGATTTTCGCTCAAATCAGTAAAATTCATGTTTTTCGGCTTAAGCAGTACAGTGCTGCCGCAATTGACATACAATTTACAAGAAAATCGACTTTGAGTCTAAAACTAAGAAAGTGCAATTTTTTCGGTTACATGAATATGTCAATTCTGCAATAACAATATAATTTGACATTCGCTCAAATCAGTAAAATTCATGTTTTTCGGCATAAGCGGTACAGTGCTCACGCAATTGACATACAATTTAGAAGAAAATCGACTTTAAGCCTAAAACTAAGAAAGTGCAATTTTTTCGGTTATATGAATATGTCAATTCTGTAATAACAATATAATTTGACTTTCGCTCAAATCAGTAAAATTCATGTTTTTCGGCTTAAGCAGGACAGTGCTGCCGCAATTGACATACAATTTACAAGAAAATCGACTTTGAGTCTAAAACTAAGGAAGTGCAATTTTTTCGGTTATATGAATGTGTGAATTCTGCAATAACAATATAATTTGATTTTCGCTCAAATCAGTAAAATTCATGTTTTTCGGCTTAAGCGGTACAGTGCTTACGCAATTGACATACAATTTACAAGAAAATCGACTTTGAGTCTAAACCTAAGAAAGTGCAACTTTTACGGTAATATTAATTTGTTAATCCTGCAATAACATTATAATTTTACTTTCGCTCAAATCAGTAAAATTCATGTTTTTCGGCTTAATCAGTACAGTGGTCACGCAATTGACATACAATTTACAAGAAAATCGACTTTGAGTCTAAAACTAAGAAATTGCAATTTTTTCGGTTATATGAATATGTCAATTCTGCAATAACAATATAATTTGATTTTCGCTCAAATCAGTAAAATTCATGTTTTTCGGCTTAATCAGTACAGTGCTCACGCAATTGACATACAATTTACAAGAAAATCGACTTTGAGTCTAAAACTAAGAAATTGCAATTTTTTCGGTTATATGAATATGTCAATTCTGCAATAACAATATAATTTGATTTTCGCTCAAATCAGTAAAATTCATGTTTTTCGGCTTAAGCAGTACAGTGCTCACGCAATTGACATACAATTTACAAAAAAATCGACTTTGAGTCTAAAACTAAGATAGTGCAATTTTTTCGGCTTAAGCAGTACAGTGCTCACGCAATTGACATACAATTTACAAGAAAATCGACTTTAAGTCTAAAGCTAAGAAAGTGCAATTATTTCGGTTATATGAATATGTCAATTCTGCAATAACAATATAATTTGATTTTCGCTCAAATCAGTAAAATTCATGTTTTTCGGCTTAAGCAGTGCAGTGCTCACGCAATTGACATACAATTAACAAAAAAATCGACTTTGAGTCTAAAACTAAGAAAGTGCAATTTTTTCGGCTTAAGCAGTACAGTGCTCACGCAATTGACATACAATTTACAAGAAAATCGACTTTAAGTCTAAAGCTAAGAAAGTGCAATTATTTCGGTTATATGAATATGTCAATTCTGCAATAACAATATAATTTGATTTTCGCTCAAATCAGTAAAATTCATGTTTTTCGGCTTAAGCAGTGCAGTGCTGCCGCAATTGACATACAATTTACAAGAAAATCGACTTTGAGTCTAAAACTAAGAAAGTGCAATTTTTTCGGTTACATGAATATGTCAATTCTGCAATAACAATATAATTTGACATTCGCTCAAATCAGTAAAATTCATGTTTTTCGGCATAAGCGGTACAGTGCTCACGCAATTGACATACAATTTAGAAGAAAATCGACTTTAAGCCTAAAACTAAGAAAGTGCAATTTTTTCGGTTATATGAATATGTCAATTCTGTAATAACAATATAATTTGACTTTCGCTCAAATCAGTAAAATTCATGTTTTTCGGCTTAAGCAGTACAGTGCTGCCGCAATTGACATACAATTTACAAGAAAATCGACTTTGAGTCTAAAACTAAGGAAGTGCAATTTTTTCGGTTATATGAATGTGTGAATTCTGCAATAACAATATAATTTGATTTTCGCTCAAATCAGTAAAATTCATGTTTTTCGGCTTAAGCGGTACAGTGCTTACGCAATTGACATACAATTTACAAGAAAATCGACTTTGAGTCTAAACCTAAGAAAGTGCAACTTTTACGGTAATATTAATTTGTTAATCCTGCAATAACATTATAATTTTACTTTCGCTCAAATCAGTAAAATTCATGTTTTTCGGCTTAATCAGTACAGTGGTCACGCAATTGACATACAATTTACAAGAAAATCGACTTTGAGTCTAAAACTAAGAAATTGCAATTTTTTCGGTTATATGAATATGTCAATTCTACAATAACAATATAATTTGATTTTCGCTCAAATCAGTAAAATTCATGTTTTTCGGCTTAATCAGTACAGTGCTCACGCAATTGACATACAATTTACAAGAAAATCGACTTTGAGTCTAAAACTAAGAAATTGCAATTTTTTCGGTTATATGAATATGTCAATTCTGCAATAACAATATAATTTGATTTTCGCTCAAATCAGTAAAATTCATGTTTTTCGGCTTAAGCAGTACAGTGCTCACGCAATTGACATACAATTTACAAAAAAATCGACTTTGAGTCTAAAACTAAGATAGTGCAATTTTTTCGGCTTAAGCAGTACAGTGCTCACGCAATTGACATACAATTTACAAGAAAATCGACTTTAAGTCTAAAGCTAAGAAAGTGCAATTATTTCGGTTATATGAATATGTCAATTCTGCAATAACAATATAATTTGATTTTCGCTCAAATCAGTAAAATTCATGTTTTTCGGCTTAAGCAGTGCAGTGCTCACGCAATTGACATACAATTAACAAAAAAATCGACTTTGAGTCTAAAACTAAGAAAGTGCAATTTTTTCGGCTTAAGCAGTACAGTGCTCACGCAATTGACATACAATTTACAAGAAAATCGACTTTAAGTCTAAAGCTAAGAAAGTGCAATTATTTCGGTTATATGAATATGTCAATTCTGCAATAACAATATAATTTGATTTTCGCTCAAATCAGTAAAATTCATGTTTTTGGGCTTAAGCAGTGCAGTGCTGCCGCAATTGACATACAATTTACAAGAAAATCGACTTTGAGTCTAAAACTAAGAAAGTGCAATTTTTTCGGCTTAAGCAATACAGTGCTCACGCAATTGACATACAATTTACAAGAAAATCGACTTTAAGTCTAAAGCTAAGAAAGTGCAATTATTTCGGTTATATGAATATGTCAATTCTGCAATAACAATATAATTTGATTTTCGCTCAAATCAGTAAAATTCATGTTTTTCGGCTTAAGCAGTACAGTGCTGCCGCAATTGACATACAATTTACAAGAAAATCGACTTTGAGTCTAAAACTAAGAAAGTGCAATTTTTTCGGTTACATGAATATGTCAATTCTGCAATAACAATATAATTTGACATTCGCTCAAGTCAGTAAAATTCATGTTTTTCGGCTTAAGCAGTACAGTGCTCACGCAATTGACATACAATTTACAAAAAAATCGACTTTGAGTCTAAAACTAAGAAAGTGCAATTTTTTCGGTTATATGAATATGTCAATTCTGCAATAACAATATAATTTGACATTCGCTCAAATCAGTAAAATTCATGTTTTTCGGCTTAAGCGGTACAGTGCTCACGCAATTGACATACAATTTAGAAGAAAATCGACTTTAAGTCTAAAGCTAAGAAAGTGCAATTATGTCGGTTATATGAATGTGTCAATTCTGCAATAACAAAATAATTTGACATTCACTCAAATCAGTAAAATTCATGTTTTTCGGCTTAAGCAGTACAGTGCTCACGCAATTGACATACAATTTACAAGAAAATCGACTTTAAGTCTAAAACTAAGAAAGTGCAATTTTTTCGGTTATATGAATATGTCAATTCTGCAATAACAATATTATTTGAAATTCGCTCAAATCAGTAAAATTTATGTTTTTCATCTTAAGCGGTACAGTGCTCACGCAATTGACATACAATTTAGAAGAAAATCGACTTTAAGTCTAAAACTAAGAAAGTGCAATTATTTCGGTTATATGAATATGTCAATTCTGCAATAACAATATAATTTGAAATTCGCTCAAATCAGTAAAATTCATGTTTTTCGGCATAAGCAGTACAGTGCTGCCGCAATTGACATAGAATTAACAAGAAAATCGACTTTAAGTCTTAAACTAAGAAAGTGCAATTATTTCGGTTATATGAATATGTCAATTCTGCAATAACAATATAATTTATTTTCGCTCAAATCAGTAAAATTCATGTTTTTCGGCATAAGCGGTACAGTGCTCACGCAATTGACATACAATTTAGAAGAAAATCGACTTTAAGCCTAAAACTAAGAAAGTGCAATTATTTCGGTTATATGAATATGTCAATTCTGCAATAACAGTATAATTTGACATTCGCTCAAATCAGTAAAATTCATGTTTTTCGGCTTAAGCAGTGCAGTGCTCACGCAATTGACATACAATTTACAAAAAAATCGACTTTGAGTCTAAAACTAAGAAAGTGCAATTTTTTCGGCTTAAGCAGTACAGTGCTCACGCAATTGACATACAATTTACAAGAAAATCGACTTTGAGTCTAAAACTAAGAAAGTGCAATTTTTTCGGCTTAAGCAGTACAGTGCTCACGCAATTGACATAGAATTAACAAGAAAATCGACTTTAAGTCTTAAACTAAGAAAGTGCAATTATTTCGGTTATATGAATATGTCAATTCTGCAATAACAATATAATTTATTTTCGCTCAAATCAGTAAAATTCATGTTTTTCGGCATAAGCAGTACAGTGCTGCCGCAATTGACATAGAATTAACAAGAAAATCGACTTTAAGTCTTAAACTAAGAAAGTGCAATTATTTCGGTTATATGAATATGTCAATTCTGCAATAACAATATAATTTATTTTCGCTCAAATCAGTAAAATTCATGTTTTTCGGCATAAGCGGTACAGTGCTCACGCAATTGACATACAATTTAGAAGAAAATCGACTTTGAGTCTAAAACTAAGAAAGTGCAATTTTTTCGGTTACATGAATATGTCAATTCTGCAATAACAATATAATTTGACATTCGCTCAAATCAGTAAAATTCATGTTTTTCGGCATAAGCGGTACAGTGCTCACGCAATTGACATACAATTTAGAAGAAAATCGACTTTAAGCCTAAAACTAAGAAAGTGCAATTATTTCGGTTATATGAATATGTCAATTCTGCAATAACAGTATAATTTGACATTCGCTCAAATCAGTAAAATTCATGTTTTTCGGCTTAAGCAGTGCAGTGCTCACGCAATTGACATACAATTTACAAAAAAATCGACTTTGAGTCTAAAACTAAGAAAGTGCAATTTTTTCGGCTTAAGCAGTACAGTGCTCACGCAATTGACATACAATTTACAAGAAAATCGACTTTGAGTCTAAAACTAAGAAAGTGCAATTTTTTCGGCTTAAGCAGTACATTGCTCACGCAATTGACATACAATTTACAAGAAAATCGACTTTAAGTCTAAAGCTAAGAAAGTGCAATTATTTCGGTTATATGAATATGTCAATTCTGCAATAACAATATAATTTGATTTTCGCTCAAATCAGTAAAATTATTGTTTTTCTGCTTAAGCAGTGCAATGCTGCCGCAATTGACATACAATTTACAAGAAAATCGACTTTGAGTCTAAAACTAAGAAAGTGCAATTTTTTCGGCTTAAGCAGTACAGTGCTCACGCAATTGACATACAATTTACAAGAAAATCGACTTTAAGTCTAAAGCTAAGAAAGTGAAATTATTTCGGTTATATGAATATGTCAATTCTGCAATAACAATATAATTTGATTTTCGCTCAAATCAGTAAAATTCATGTTTTTCGGCTTAAGCAGTACAGTGCTGCCGCAATTGACATACAATTTACAAGAAAATCGACTTTGAGTCTAAAACTAAGAAAGTGCAATTTTTTCGGCTTAAACAGTACAGTGCTCACGCAATTGACATACAATTTACAAAAAAATCGACTTTGAGTCTAAAACTAAGAAAGTGCAATTATTTCGGTTATATGAATATGTCAATTCTGCAATAACAATATAATTTGATTTTCGCTCAAATCAGTAAAATTCATGTTTTTCGGCTTAAGCAGTGCAGTGCTGCCGCAATTGACATACAATTTAGAAGAAAATCGACTTTAAGCCTAAAACTAAGGAACTGCAATTATTTCGGTTATATGAATATGTCAATTCTGCAATAACAATATAATTTGATTTTCGCTCAAATCAGTAAAATTCATGTTTTTCGGCTTAAGCAGTGCAGTGCTGCCGCAATTGACATACAATTTAGAAGAAAATCGACTTTAAGCCTAAAACTAAGAAACTGCAATTATTTCGGTTATATGAATATGTCAATTCTGCAATAACAATATAATTTGACATTCGCTCAAATCAGTAAAATTCATGTTTTTCGGCTTAAGCAGTGCAGTGCTCACGCAATTGACATACAATTTACAAGAAAATCGACTTTAAGTCTAAAGCTAAGAAAGTGCAATTATTTCGGTTATATGAATATGTCAATTCTGCAATAACAATATAATTTATTTTCGCTCAAATCAGTAAAATTATTGTTTTTCTGCTTAAGCAGTGCAGTGCTGCCGCAATTGACATACAATTTACAAGAAAATCGACTTTGAGTCTAAAACTAAAAAAGTGCAATTTTTTCGGCTTAAGCAGTACAGTGCTCACGCAATTGACATACAATTTACAAGAAAATCGACTTTAAGTCTAAAGCTAAGAAAGTGCAATTATTTCGGTTATATGAATATGTAAATTCTGCAATAACAATATAATTTGATTTTCGCTCAAATCAGTAAAATTCATGTTTTTCGGCTTAAGCAGTACAGTGCTGCCGCAATTGACATACAATTTACAAGAAAATCGACTTTGAGTCTAAAACTAAGAAAGAGCAATTTTTTCGGCTTAAACAGTACAGTGCTCACGCAATTGACATACAATTTACAAAAAAATCGACTTTGAGTCTAAAACTAAGAAATTGCAATTTTTTCGGTTATATGAATATGTCAATTCTGCAATAACAATATAATTTGATTTTCGCTCAAATCAGTAAAATTCATGTTTTTCGGCTTAAGCAGTGCAGTGCTGCCGCAACTGACATACAATTTACAAGAAAATCGACTTTGAGTCTAAAACTAAGAAAGTGCAATTTTTTCGGCTTAAGCAGTACAGTGCTCACGCAATTGACATACAATTTACAAGAAAATCGACTTTAAGTCTAAAGCTAAGAAAGTGAAATTATTTCGGTTATATGAATATGTCAATTCTGCAATAACAATATAATTTGATTTTCGCTCAAATCAGTAAAATTCATGTTTTTCGGCTTAAGCAGTACAGTGCTGCCGCAATTGACATACAATTTACAAGAAAATCGACTTTGAGTCTAAAACTAAGAAAGTGCAATTTTTTCGGCTTAAACAGTACAGTGCTCACGCAATTGACATACAATTTACAAAAAAATCGACTTTAAGTCTAAAGCTAAGAAAGTGAAATTATTTCGGTTATATGAATATGTCAATTCTGCAATAACAATATAATTTGATTTTCGCTCAAATCAGTAAAATTCATGTTTTTCGGCTTAAGCAGTACAGTGCTGCCGCAATTGACATACAATTTACAAGAAAATCGACTTTAAGTCTAAAGCTAAGAAAGTGCAATTATTTCGGTTATATGAATATGTCAATTCTGCAATAACAATATAATTTGATTTTCGCTCAAATCAGTAAAATTCATGTTTTTCTGCTTAAGCAGTGCAATGCTGCCGCAATTGACATACAATTTACAAGAAAATCGACTTTGAGTCTAAAACTAAGAAAGTGCAATTTTTTCGGCTTAAGCAGTACAGTGCTCACGCAATTGACATACAATTTACAAGAAAATCGACTTTAAGTCTAAAGCTAAGAAAGTGAAATTATTTCCGTTATATGAATATGTCAATTCTGCTATAACAATATAATTTGATTTTCGCTCAAATCAGTAAAATTCATGTTTTTCGGCTTAAGCAGTACAGTGCTGCCGCAATTGACATACAATTTACAAGAAAATCGACTTTGAGTCTAAAACTAAGAAAGTGCAATTTTTTCGGCTTAAACAGTACAGTGCTCACGCAATTGACATACAATTTACAAAAAAATCGACTTTGAGTCTAAAACTAAGAAAGTGCAATTATTTCGGTTATATGAATATGTCAATTCTGCAATAACAATATAATTTGATTTTCGCTCAAATCAGTAAAATTCATGTTTTTCGGCTTAAGCAGTGCAGTGCTGCCGCAATTGACATACAATTTACAAGAAAATCGACTTTGAGTCTAAAACTAAGAAAGTGCAATTTTTTCGGTTACATGAATATGTCAATTCTGCAATAACAATATAATTTGACATTCGCTCAAATCAGTAAAATTCATGTTTTTCGGCTTAAGCAGTACAGTGCTCACGCAACTGACATACAATTTACAAAAAAATCGACCTTGAGTCTAAAACTAAGAAAGTGCAATTTTTTCGGTTATATGAATATGTCAATTCTGCAATAACAATATAATTTGACATTCGCTCAAATCAGTAAAATTCATGTTTTTCGGCTTAAGCGGTACAGTGCTCACGCAATTGACATACAATTTAGAAGAAAATCGACTTTAAGTCTAAAGCTAAGAAAGTGCAATTATTTCGGTTATATGAATATGTCAATTCTGCAATAACAATATAATTTGACATTCACTCAAATCAGTAAAATTCATGTTTTTCGGCTTAAGCAGTACAGTGCTCACGCAATTGACATACAATTTACAAGAAAATCGACTTTAAGTCTAAAACTAAGAAAGTGCAATTTTTTCGGTTATATGAATATGTCAATTCTGCAATAACAATATTATTTGAAATTCGCTCAAATCAGTAAAATTTATGTTTTTCATCTTAAGCGGTACAGTGCTCACGCAATTGACATACAATTTAGAAGAAAATCGACTTTAAGTCTAAAACTAAGAAAGTGCAATTATTTCGGTTATATGAATATGTCAATTCTGCAATAACAATATAATTTGAAATTCGCTCAAATCAGTAAAATTCATGTTTTTCGGCATAAGCAGTACAGTGCTCACGCAATTGACATAGAATTAACAAGAAAATCGACTTTAAATCTAAAACTAAGAAAGTGCAATTATTTCGGTTATATGAATATGTCAATTCTGCAATAACAAAATAATTTGACATTCGCTCAAATCAGTAAAATTCATGTTTTTCGGCATAAGCGGTACAGTGCTCACGCAATTGACATACAATTTAGAAGAAAATCGACTTTAAGCCTAAAACTAAGAAACTGCAATTATTTCGGTTATATGAATATGTCAATTCTGCAATAACAATATAATTTGACATTCGCTCAAATCAGTAAAATTCATGTTTTTCGGCTTAAGCAGTGCAGTGCTCACGCAATTGACATACAATTTACAAAAAAATCGACTTTGAGTCTAAAATTTAGAAAGTGCAATTTTTTCGGCTTAAGCAGTACAGTGCTCACGCAATTGACATACAATTTACAAGAAAATCGACTTTAAGTCTAAAGCTAAGAAAGTGCAATTATTTCGGTTATATGAATATGTCAATTCTGCAATAACAATATAATTTGATTTTCGCTCAAATCAGTAAAATTATTGTTTTTCTGCTTAAGCAGTGCAGTGCTGCCGCAATTGACATACAATTTACAAGAAAATCGACTTTGAGTCTAAAACTAAGAAAGTGCAATTTTTTCGGCTTAAGCAGTACAGTGCTCACGCAATTGACATACAATTTACAAGAAAATCGACTTTAAGTCTAAAGCTAAGAAAGTGCAATTATTTCGGTTATATGAATATGTAAATTCTGCAATAACAATATAATTTGATTTTCGCTCAAATCAGTAAAATTCATGTTTTTCGGCTTAAGCAGTACAGTGCTGCCGCAATTGACATACAATTTACAAGAAAATCGACTTTGAGTCTAAAACTAAGAAAGTGCAATTTTTTCGGCTTAAACAGTACAGTGCTCACGCAATTGACATACAATTTACAAAAAAATCGACTTTGAGTCTAAAACTAAGAAAGTGCAATTTTTTCGGTTATATGAATGTGTCAATTCTGCAATAACAATATAATTTGATTTTCGCTCAAATCAGTAAAATTCATGTTTTTCGGCTTAAGCAGTACAGTGCTGCCGCAATTGACATACAATTTACAAGAAAATCGACTTTGAGTCTAAAACTAAGAAAGTGCAATTTTTTCGGCTTAAACAGTACAGTGCTCACGCAATTGACATACAATTTACAAAAAAATCGACTTTGAGTCTAAAACTAAGAAATTGCAATTTTTTCGGTTATATGAATATGTCAATTCTGCAATAACAATATAATTTGATTTTCGCTCAAATCAGTAAAATTCATGTTTTTCGGCTTAAGCAGTGCAGTGCTGCCGCAATTGACATACAATTTACAAGAAAATCGACTTTGAGTCTAAAACTAAGAAAGTGCAATTTTTTCGGTTATATGAATGTGTCAATTCTGCAATAACAATATAATTTGATTTTCGCTCAAATCAGTAAAATTCATGTTTTTCGGCTTAAGCAGTACAGTGCTGCCGCAATTGACATACAATTTACAAGAAAATCGACTTTAGTCTAAAACTAAGAAAGTGCAATTTTTTCGGCTTAAACAGTACAGTGCTCACGCAATTGACATACAATTTACAAAAAAATCGACTTTGAGTCTAAAACTAAGAAATTGCAATTTTTTCGGTTATATGAATATGTCAATTCTGCAATAACAATATAATTTGATTTTCGCTCAAATCAGTAAAATTCATGTTTTTCGGCTTAAGCAGTACAGTGCTGCCGCAATTGACATACAATTTACAAGAAAATCGACTTTGAGTCTAAAACTAAGAAAGTGCAATTTTTTCGGCTTAAACAGTACAGTGCTCACGCAATTGACATACAATTTACAAAAAAATCGACTTTGAGTCTAAAACTAAGAAATTGCAATTTTTTCGGTTATATGAATATGTCAATTCTGCAATAACAATATAATTTGATTTTCGCTCAAATCAGTAAAATTCATGTTTTTCGGCTTAAGCAGTGCAGTGCTGCCGCAATTGACATACAATTTACAAGAAAATCGACTTTGAGTCTAAAACTAAGAAAGTGCAATTTTTTCGGTTATATGAATGTGTCAATTCTGCAATAACAATATAATTTGATTTTCGCTCAAATCAGTAAAATTCATGTTTTTCGGCTTAAGCAGTACAGTGCTGCCGCAATTGACATACAATTTACAAGAAAATCGACTTTGAGTCTAAAACTAAGAAAGTGCAATTTTTTCGGCTTAAACAGTACAGTGCTCACGCAATTGACATACAATTTACAAAAAAATCGACTTTGAGTCTAAAACTAAGAAATTGCAATTTTTTCGGTTATATGAATATGTCAATTCTGCAATAACAATATAATTTGATTTTCGCTCAAATCAGTAAAATTCATGTTTTTCGGCTTAAGCAGTGCAGTGCTGCCGCAATTGACATACAATTTACAAGAAAATCGACTTTGAGTCTAAAACTAAGAAATTGCAATTTTTTCGGTTATATGAATATGTCAATTCTGCAATAACAATATAATTTGATTTTCGCTCAAATCAGTAAAATTCATGTTTTTCGGCTTAAGCAGTGCAGTGCTGCCGCAATTGACATACAATTTACAAGAAAATCGACTTTGAGTCTTAAACTAAGAAAGTGCAATTTTTTCGGTTATATGAATGTGTCAATTCTGCAATAACAATATAATTTGATTTTCGCTCAAATCAGTAAAATTCATGTTTTTCGGCTTAAGCAGTACAGTGCTGCCGCAATTGACATACAATTTACAAGAAAATCGACTTTGAGTCTAAAACTAAGAAAGTGCAATTTTTTCGGCTTAAGCAGTACAGTGCTCACGCAATTGACATACAATTTACAAGAAAATCGACTTTAAGTCTAAAGCTAAGAAAGTGCAATCATTTCGGTTATATGAATATGTAAATTCTGCAATAACAATATAATTTGATTTTCGCTCAAATCAGTAAAATTCATGTTTTTCGGCTTAAGCAGTACAGTGCTGCCGCAATTGACATACAATTTACAAGAAAATCGACTTTGAGTCTAAAACTAAGAAAGTGCAATTTTTTCGGCTTAAGCAGTACAGTGCTCACGCAATTGACATACAATTTACAAGAAAATCGACTTTAAGTCTAAAGCTAAGAAAGTGCAATTATTTCGGTTATATGAATATGTAAATTCTGCAATAACAATATAATTTGATTTTCGCTCAAATCAGTAATTTGGCTTAAGCAGTACAGTGCTGCCGCAATTGACATACAATTTACAAGAAAATCGACTTTGAGTCTAAAACTAAGAAAGTGCAATTTTTTCGGCATAAACAGTACAGTGCTCACGCAATTGACATACAATTTACAAAAAAATCGACTTTGAGTCTAAAACTAAGATATTGCAATTTTTTCGGTTATATGAATATGTCAATTCTGCAATAATAATATAATTTGATTTTCGCTCAAATCAGTAAAATTCATGTTTTTCGGCTTAAGCAGTGCAGTGCTGCCGCAATTGACATACAATTTACAAGAAAATCGACTTTGAGTCTAAAACTAAGAAAGTGCAATTTCTTCGGTTATATGAATGTGTCAATTCTGCAATAACAATATAATTTGATTTTCGCTCAAATCAGTAAAATTCATGTTTTTCGACTTAAGCAGTGCAGTGCTGCCGCAATTGACATACAATTTACAAGAAAATCGACTTTGAGTCTAAAACTAAGAAAGTGCAATTTTTTCGGTTACATGAATATGTCAATTCTGCAATAACAATATAATTTGACATTCGCTCAAATCAGTAAAATTGATGTTTTTCGGCTTAAGCAGTACAGTGCTGCCGCAATTGACATACAATTAACAAGAAAATCGACTTTAAGTCTAAAGCTAAGAAAGTGCAATTATTTCGGTTATATGAATGTGTCAATTCTGCAATAACAATATAATTTGATTTTCGCTCAAATCAGTAAAATTCATGTTTTTCGGCTTAAGCAGTGCAGTGCTGCCGCAATTGACATACAATTTACAAGAAAATCGACTTTGAGTCTAAAACTAAGAAAGTGCAATTTTTTCGGTTATATGAATGTGTCAATTCTGCAATAACAATATAATTTGATTTTCGCTCAAATCAGTAAAATTCATGTTTTTCGGCTTAAGCAGTGCAGTGCTGCCGCAATTGACATACAATTTACAAGAAAATCGACTTTGAGTCTAAAACTAAGAAAGTGCAATTATTTCGGTTATATGAATATGTCAATTCTGCAATAACAATATAATTTGAAATTCGCTCAAATCAGTAAAATTCATGTTTTTCGGCATAAGCAGTACAGCGCTGCCGCAATTGACATACAATTAACAAGAAAATCGACTTTAAGTCTAAAGCTAAGAAAGTGCAATTATTTCGGTTATATGAATGTGTCAATTCTGCAATAACAATATAATTTGATTTTCGCTCAAATCAGTAAAATTCATGTTTTTCGGCTTAAGCAGTGCAGTGCTGCCGCAATTGACATACAATTTACAAGAAAATCGACTTTGAGTCTAAAACTAAGAAAGTGCAATTTTTTCGGTTACATGAATATGTCAATTCTGCAATAACAATATAATTGGACATTCGCTCAAATCAGTAAAATTCATGTTTTTCGGCTTAAGCAGTACAGTGCTCACGCAATTGACATACAATTTACAAGAAAATCGACTTTGAGTCTAAAACTAAGAAAGTGCAATTTTTGCGGTTACATGAATATGTCAATTCTGCAATAACAATATAATTTGACATTCGCTCAAATCAGTAAAATTCATGTTTTTCGGCTTAAGCAGTGCAGTGCTGCCGCAATTGACATACAATTTACAAGAAAATCGACTTTGAGTCTAAAACTAAGAAAGTGCAATTATTTCGGTTATATGAATATGTCAATTCTGCAATAACAATATAATTTGAAATTCGCTCAAATCAGTAAAATTCATGTTTTTCGGCATAAGCAGTACAGTGCTGCCGCAATTGACATACAATTAACAAGAAAATCGACTTTAAGTCTAAAGCTAAGAAAGTGCAATTATTTCGGTTATATGAATGTGTCAATTCTGCAATAACAAAATAATTTGACATTCGCTCAAATCAGTAAAATTCATGTTTTTCGGCATAAGCGGTACAGTGCTCACGCAACAATTGACATACAATTTAGAAGAAAATCGACTTTAAGCCTAAAACTAAGAAAGTGCAATTTTTTCGGTTATATGAATATGTCAATTCTGTAATAACAATATAATTTGACTTTCGCTCAAATCAGTAAAATTCATGTTTTTCGGCATAAGCGGTACAGTGCTCACGCAATTGACATACAATTAACAAGAAAATCGACTTTAAGTCTAAAACTAAGAAAGTGCAATTATTTCGGTTTTATGAATATGTCAATTCTGTAATAACAATATAATTTGACTTTCGCTCAAATCAGTAAAATTCATGTTTTTCGGCTTAAGCAGTACAGTGCTGCCGCAATGGGCATACAATTTACAAGAAAATCGACTTTGAGTCTAAAACTAAGAAAGTGCAATTTTTTCGGCTTAAGCAGTACAGTGCTCACGCAATTGACATACAATTTACAAGAAAATCGACTTTGAGTCTAAAACTAAGAAATTGCAATTTTTTCGGTTATATGAATATGCCAATTCTGCAATAACAATATAATTTGATTTTCGCTCAAATCAGTAAAATTCATGTTTTTCGGCTTAAGCAGTGCAGTGCTGCCGCAATTGACATACAATTTACAAGAAAATCGACTTTGAGTCTAAAACTAAGAAAGTGCAATTTTTTCGGTTATATGAATGTGTCAATTCTGCAATAACAATATAATTTGATTTTCGCTCAAATCAGTAAAATTCATGTTTTTCGACTTAAGCAGTGCAGTGCTGCCGCAATTGACATACAATTTACAAGAAAATCGACTTTGAGTCTAAAACTAAGAAAGTGCAATTTTTTCGGTTACATGAATATGTCAATTCTGCAATAACAATATAATTTGACATTCGCTCAAATCAGTAAAATTCATGTTTTTCGGCATAAGCGGTACAGTGCTCACGCAACAATTGACATACAATTTAGAAGAAAATCGACTTTAAGCCTAAAACTAAGAAAGTGCAATTTTTTCGGTTATATGAATATGTCAATTCTGTAATAACAATATAATTTGACTTTCGCTCAAATCAGTAAAATTCATGTTTTTCGGCATAAGCGGTACAGTGCTCACGCAATTGACATACAATTAACAAGAAAATCGACTTTAAGTCTAAAACTAAGAAAGTGCAATTATTTCGGTTTTATGAATATGTCAATTCTGTAATAACAATATAATTTGACTTTCGCTCAAATTAGTAAAATTCATGTTTTTCGGCTTAAGCAGTACAGTGCTGCCGCAATGGACATACAATTTACAAGAAAATCGACTTTGAGTCTAAAACTAATAAAGTGCAATTTTTTCGGCTTAAGCAGTACAGTGCTCACGCAATTGACATACAATTTACAAAAAAATCGACTTTGAGCCTAAAACTAAGAAATTGCAATTTTTTCGGTTATATGAATATGTCAATTCTGCAATAATAATATAATTTGATTTTCGCTCAAATCAGTAAAATTCATGTTTTTCGGCTTAAGCAGTGCAGTGCTGCCGCAATTGACATACAATTTACAAGAAAATCGACTTTGAGTCTAAAACTAAGAAAGTGCAATTTTTTCGGTTATATGAATGTGTCAATTCTGCAATAACAATATAATTTGATTTTCGCTCAAATCAGTAAAATTCATGTTTTTCGACTTAAGCAGTGCAGTGCTGCCGCAATTGACATACAATTTACAAGAAAATCGACTTTGAGTCTAAAACTAAGAAAGTGCAATTTTTTCGGTTACATGAATATGTCAATTCTGCAATAACAATATAATTTGACATTCGCTCAAATCAGTAAAATTGATGTTTTTCGGCTTAAGCAGTACAGTGCTGCCGCAATTGACATACAATTAACAAGAAAATCGACTTTAAGTCTAAAGCTAAGAAAGTGCAATTATTTCGGTTATATGAATGTGTCAATTCTGCAATAACAATATAATTTGATTTTCGCTCAAATCAGTAAAATTCATGTTTTTCGGCTTAAGCAGTGCAGTGCTGCCGCAATTGACATACAATTTACAAGAAAATCGACTTTGAGTCTAAAACTAAGAAAGTGCAATTTTTTCGGTTATATGAATGTGTCAATTCTGCAATAACAATATAATTTGATTTTCGCTCAAATCAGTAAAATTCATGTTTTTCGGCTTAAGCAGTGCAGTGCTGCCGCAATTGACATACAATTTACAAGAAAATCGACTTTGAGTCTAAAACTAAGAAAGTGCAATTATTTCGGTTATATGAATATGTCAATTCTGCAATAACAATATAATTTGAAATTCGCTCAAATCAGTAAAATTCATGTTTTTCGGCATAAGCAGTACAGTGCTGCCGCAATTGACATACAATTAACAAGAAAATCGACTTTAAGTCTAAAGCTAAGAAAGTGCAATTATTTCTGTTATATGAATGTGTCAATTCTGCAATAACAATATAATTTGATTTTCGCTCAAATCAGTAAAATTCATGTTTTTCGGCTTAAGCAGTGCAGTGCTGCCGCAATTGACATACAATTTACAAGAAAATCGACTTTGAGTCTAAAACTAAGAAAGTGCAATTTTTTCGGTTACATGAATATGTCAATTCTGCAATAACAATATAATTTGACATTCGCTCAAATCAGTAAAATTCATGTTTTTCGGCTTAAGCAGTACAGTGCTCACGCAATTAACATACAATTTACAAGAAAATCGACTTTGAGTCTAAAACTAAGAAAGTGCAATTTTTTCGGTTACATGAATATGTCAATTCTGCAATAACAATATAATTTGACATTCGCTCAAATCAGTAAAATTCATGTTTTTCGGCTTAAGCAGTGCAGTGCTGCCGCAATTGACATACAATTTACAAGAAAATCGACTTTGAGTCTAAAACTAAGAAAGTGCAATTATTTCGGTTATATGAATATGTCAATTCTGCAATAACAATATAATTTGAAATTCGCTCAAATCAGTAAAATTCATGTTTTTCGGCATAAGCAGTACAGTGCTGCCGCAATTGACATACAATTAACAAGAAAATCGACTTTAAGTCTAAAGCTAAGAAAGTGCAATTATTTCGGTTATATGAATGTGTCAATTCTGCAATAACAAAATAATTTGACATTCGCTCAAATCAGTAAAATTCATGTTTTTCGGCATAAGCGGTACAGTGCTCACGCAACAATTGACATACAATTTAGAAGAAAATCGACTTTAAGCCTAAAACTAAGAAAGTGCAATTTTTTCGGTTATATGAATATGTCAATTCTGTAATAACAATATAATTTGACTTTCGCTCAAATCAGTAAAATTCATGTTTTTCGGCATAAGCGGTACAGTGCTCACGCAATTGACATACAATTAACAAGAAAATCGACTTTAAGTCTAAAACTAAGAAAGTGCAATTATTTCGGTTTTATGAATATGTCAATTCTGTAATAACAATATAATTTGACTTTCGCTCAAATCAGTAAAATTCATGTTTTTCGGCTTAAGCAGTACAGTGCTGCCGCAATGGACATACAATTTACAAGAAAATCGACTTTGAGTCTAAAACTAAGAAAGTGCAATTTTTTCGGCTTAAGCAGTACAGTGCTCACGCAATTGACATACAATTTACAAGAAAATCGACTTTGAGTCTAAAACTAAGAAATTGCAATTTTTTCGGTTATATGAATATGTCAATTCTGCAATAACAATATAATTTGACATTCACTCAAATCAGTAAAATTCATGTTTTTCGGCTTAAGCAGTACAGTGCTCACGCAATTGACATACAATTTACAAGAAAATCGACTTTAAGTCTAAAACTAAGAAAGTGCAATTTTTTCGGTTATATGAATATGTCAATTCTGCAATAACAATATAATTTGAAATTTGCTCAAATCAGTAAAATTTATGTTTTTCATCTTAAGCGGTACAGTGCTCACGCAATTGACATACAATTTAGAAGAAAATCGACTTTAAGTCTAAAACTAAGAAAGTGCAATTATTTCGGTTACATGAATATGTCAATTCTGCAATAACAATATAATTTGACATTCGCTCAAATCAGTAAAATTCATGTTTTTCGGCTTAAGCAGTATAGTGCTCACGCAATTGACATACAATTTACAAGAAAATCGACTTTGAGTCTAAAACTAAGTAAGTGCAATTTTTTCGGTTACATGAATATGTCAATTCTGCAATAACAATATAATTTGACATTCGCTCAAATCAGTAAAATTCATGTTTTTCGGCTTAAGCAGTACAGTGCTGCCGCAATTGACATACAATTAACAAGAAAATCGACTTTAAGTCTAAAGCTAAGAAAGTGCAATTATTTCGGTTACATGAATATGTCAATTCTGCAATAACAATATAATCTGACATTCGCTCAAATCAGTAAAATTCATGTTTTTCGGCTTAAGCAGTACAGTGCTCACGCAATTGACATACAATTTACAAGAAAATCGACTTTGAGTCTAAAACTAAGAAAGTGCAATTTTTTCGGTTACATGAATATGTCAATTCTGCAATAACAATATAATTTGACATTCGCTCAAATCAGTAAAATTCATGTTTTTCGGCTTAAGCAGTACAGTGCTCACGCAATTGACATACAATTTACAAGAAAATCGACTTTAAGTCTAAAACTAAGAAAGTGCAATTTTTTCGGTTATATGAATATGTCAATTCTGCAATAACAATATAATTTGAAATTTGCTCAAATCAGTAAAATTTATGTTTTTCATCTTAAGCGGTACAGTGCTCACGCAATTGACATACAATTTAGAAGAAAATCGACTTTAAGTCTAAAACTAAGAAAGTGCAATTATTTCGGTTACATGAATATGTCAATTCTGCAATAACAATATAATTTGACATTCGCTCAAATCAGTAAAATTCATGTTTTTCGGCATAAGCAGTACAGTGCTGCCACAATTGACATAGAATTAACAAGAAAATCGACATTAAGTCTAAAACTAAGAAAGTGCAATTATTTCGGTTATATGAATATGTCAATTCTGCAATAACAAAATAATTTGACATTCGCTCAAATCAGTAAAATTCATGTTTTTCGGCATAAGCGGTACAGTGCTCACGCAATTGACATACAATTTACAAGAAAATCGACTTTGAGTCTAAAACTAAGAAAGTGCAATTTTTTCGGTTACATGAATATGTCAATTCTGCAATAACAATATAATTTGACATTCGCTCAAATCAGTAAAATTCATGTTTTTCGGCTTAAGCAGTACAGTGCTCACGCAATTGACATACAATTTACAAGAAAATCGACTTTGAGTCTAAAACTAAGAAAGTGCAATTTTTTCGGTTATATGAATATGTCAATTCTGCAATAACAATATAATTTGAAATTCGCTCAAATCAGTAAAATTCATGTTTTTCGGCATAAGCAGTACAGTGCTGCCGCAATTGACATACAATTAACAAGAAAATCGACTTTAAGTCTAAAGCTAAGAAAGTGCAATTATTTCGGTTATATGAATGTGTCAATTCTGCAATAACAATATAATTTGATTTTCGCTCAAATCAGTAAAATTCATGTTTTTCGGCTTAAGCAGTGCAGTGCTGCCGCAATTGACATACAATTTACAAGAAAATCGACTGTGAGTCTAAAACTAAGAAAGTGCAATTTTTTCGGTTACATGAATATGTCAATTCTGCAATAACAATATAATTTGACATTCGCTCAAATCAGTAAAATTCATGTTTTTCGGCTTAAGCAGTACAGTGCTCACGCAATTGACATACAATTTACAAGAAAATCGACTTTGAGTCTAAAACTAAGAAAGTGCAATTTTTTCGGTTACATGAATATGTCAATTCTGCAATAACAATATAATTTGACATTCGCTCAAATCAGTAAAATTCATGTTTTTCGGCTTAAGCAGTACAGTGCTCACGCAATTGACATACAATTTACAAGAAAATCGACTTTGAGTCTAAAACTAAGAAAGTGCAATTTTTTCGGTTACATGAATATGTCAATTCTGCAATAACAATATAATTTGACATTCGCTCAAATCAGTAAAATTCATGTTTTTCGGCTTAAGCAGTGCAGTGCTGCCGCAATTGACATACAATTTACAAGAAAATCGACTTTGAGTCTAAAACTAAGAAAGTGCAATTATTTCGGTTATATGAATATGTCAATTCTGCAATAACAATATAATTTGAAATTCGCTCAAATCAGTAAAATTCATGTTTTTCGACTTAAGCAGTGCAGTGCTGCCGCAATTGACATACAATTTACAAGAAAATCGACTTTAAGTCTAAAACTAAGAAAGTGCAATTATTTCGGTTATATGAATATGTCAATTCTGTAATAACAATATAATTTGACTTTCGCTCAAATCAGTAAAATTCATGTTTTTCGGCTTAAGCAGTACAGTGCTGCCGCAATTGACATACAATTTACAAGAAAATCGACTTTGAGTCTAAAACTAAGAAAGTGCAATTTTTTCGGTTATATGAATATGTCAATTCTGCAATAACAATATAATTTGAAATTCGCTCAAATCAGTAAAATTCATGTTTTTCGGCATAAGCAGTACAGTGCTCACGCAATTGACATACAATTTAGAAGAAAATCGACAATTCTGCAATAACAATATAATTTGATTTTCGCTCAAATCAGTAAAATTCATGTTTTTCGGCTTAAGCAGTGCAGTGCTGCCGCAATTGACATACAATTTACAAGAAAATCGACTTTGAGTCTAAAACTAAGAAAGTGCAATTTTTTCGGTTATATGAATGTGTCAATTCTGCAATAACAATATAATTTGATTTTCGCTCAAATCAGTAAAATTCATGTTTTTCGGCTTAAGCAGTGCAGTGCTGCCGCAATTGACATACAATTTACAAGAAAATCGACTTTGAGTCTAAAACTAAGAAAGTGCAATTATTTCGGTTATATGAATATGTCAATTCTGCAATAACAATATAATTTGAAATTCAGTGCTGCCGCAATTGACATACAATTAACAAGAAAATCGACTTTAAGTCTAAAGCTAAGAAAGTGCAATTATTTCGGTTATATGAATGTGTCAATTCTGCAGTAACAATATAATTTGATTTTCGCTCAAATCAGTAAAATTCATGTTTTTCGGCTTAAGCAGTGCAGTGCTGCCGCAATTGACATACAATTTACAAGAAAATCGACTTTGAGTCTAAAACTAAGAAAGTGCAATTTTTTCGGTTACATGAATATGTCAATTCTGCAATAACAATATAATTTGACATTCGCTCAAATCAGTAAAATTCATGTTTTTCGGCTTAAGCAGTACAGTGCTCACGCAATTGACATACAATTTACAAGAAAATCGACTTTGAGTCTAAAACTAAGAAAGTGCAATTTTTTCGGTTACATGAATATGTCAATTCTGCAATAACAATATAATTTGACATTCGCTCAAATCAGTAAAATTCATGTTTTTCGGCTTAAGCAGTGCAGTGCTGCCGCAATTGACATACAATTTACAAGAAAATCGACTTTAAGTCTAAAGCTAAGAAAGTGCAATTATTTCGGTTATATGAATGTGTCAATTCTGCAATAACAAGATAATTTGACATTCGCTCAAATCAGTAAAATTCATGTTTTTCGGCATAAGCAGTACAGTGCTGCCGCAATTGACATACAATTAACAAGAAAATCGACTTTAAGTCTAAAACTAAGAAAGTGCAGTTATTTCGGTTATATGAATATGTCAATTCTGCAATAACAAAATAATTTGACATTCGCTCAAATCAGTAAAATTCATGTTTTTCGGCATAAGCGGTACAGTGCTCACGCAACAATTGACATACAATTTAGAAGAAAATCGACTTTAAGCCTAAAACTAAGAAAGTGCAATTTTTTCGGTTATATGAATATGTCAATTCTGTAATAACAATATAATTTGACTTTCGCTCAAATCAGTAAAATTCATGTTTTTCGGCATAAGCGGTACAGTGCTCACGCAATTGACATACAATTAACAAGAAAATCGACTTTAAGTCTAAAACTAAGAAAGTGCAATTATTTCGGTTATATGAATATGTCAATTCTGTAATAACAATATAATTTGACTTTCGCTCAAATCAGTAAAATTCATGTTTTTCGGCTTAAGCAGTACAGTGCTGCCGCAATTGACATACAATTTACAAGAAAATCGACTTTGAGTCTAAAACTAAGAAAGTGCAATTTTTTCGGCTTAAGCAGTACAGTGCTCACGCAATTGACATACAATTTACAAGAAAATCGACTTTGAGTCTAAAACTAAGAAATTGCAATTTTTTCGGTTATATGAATATGTCAATTCTGCAATAACAATATAATTTGACATTCACTCAAATCAGTAAAATTCATGTTTTTCGGCTTAAGCAGTACAGTGCCCACGCAATTGACATACAATTTACAAGAAAATCGACTTTAAGTCTAAAACTAAGAAAGTGCAATTTTTTCGGTTATATGAATATGTCAATTCTGCAATAACAATATAATTTGAAATTTGCTCAAATCAGTAAAATTTATGTTTTTCATCTTAAGCGGAACAGTGCTCATGCAATTGACATACAATTTAGAAGAAAATCGACTTTAAGTCTAAAACTAAGAAAGTGCAATTATTTCGGTTATATGAATATGTCAATTCTGCAATAACAATATAATTTGACATTCGCTCAAATCAGTAAAATTCATGTTTTTCGGCTTAAGCAGTACAGTGCTCACGCAATTGACATACAATTTACAAGAACATCGACTTTAAGTCTAAAACTAAGAAAGTGCAATTTTTTCGGTTATATGAATATGTCAATTCTGCAATAACAATATAATTTGACATACGCTCAAATCAGTAAAATTCATGTTTTTCGGCTTAAGCAGTGCAGTGCTGCCGCAATTGACATACAATATACAAGAAAATCGACTTTGAGTCTAAAACTAAGAAAGTGCAATTTTTTCGGCTTAAGCAGTACAGTGCTCACGCAATTGACATACAATTTAGAAGAAAATCGACTTTAAGCCTAAAACTAAGAAAGTGCAATTTTTTCGGTTATATGAATATGTCAATTCTGTAATAACAATATAATGTGACTTTCGCTCAAATCAGTAAAATTCATGTTTTTCGGCATAAGCAGTACAGTGCTGCCGCAATTGACATACAATTTACAAGAAAATCGACTTTGAGCCTAAAACTAAGAAAGTGCAATTTTTTCGGCATAAGCGGTACAGTGCTCACGCAATTGACATACAATTTAGAAGAAAATCGACTTTAAGCCTAAAACTAAGAAAGTGCAATTTTTTCGGTTATATGAATATGTCAATTCTGCAATAACAATATAATTTGAAATTCGCTCAAATCAGTAAAATTTATGTTTTTCATCTTAAGCGGTACAGTGCTCACGCAATTGACATACAATTTAGAAGAAAATCGACTTTAAGTCTAAAACTAAGAAAGTGCAATTATTTCGGTTATATGAATATGTCAATTCTGCAATAACAATATAATTTGAAATTCGCTCAAATCAGTAAAATTCATGTTTTTCGGCATAAGCAGTACAGTGCTGCCGCAATTGACATACAATTAACAAGAAAATCGACTTTAAGTCTAAAACTAAGAAAGTGCAATTATTTCGGTTATATGAATATGTCAATTCTGCAATAACAAAATAATTTGACATTCGCTCAAATCAGTAAAATTCATGTTTTTCGGCATAAGCGGTACAGTGCTCACGCAATTGACATACAATTTACAAGAAAATCGACTTTAAGTCTAAAACTAAGAAAGTGCAATTTTTTCGGTTATATGAATATGTCAATTCTGCAATAACAATATAATTTGAAATTCGCTCAAATCAGTAAAATTTATGTTTTTCATCTTAAGCGGTACAGTGCTCACGCAATTGACATACAATTAAGAAGAAAATCGACTTTAAGTCTAAAACTAAGAAAGTGCAATTATTTCGGTTATATGAATATGTCAATTCTGCAATAAAAAAATAATTTGACATTCGCTCAAATCAGTAAAATTCATGTTTTTCGGCATAAGCGGTACAGTGCTCACGCAATTGACATACAATTTACAAGAAAATCGACTTTAAGTCTAAAACTAAGAAAGTGCAATTTTTTCGGTTATATGAATATGTCAATTCTGTAATAACAATATAATTTGACTTTCGCTCAAATCAGTAAAATTCATGTTTTTCGGCATAAGCGGTACAGTGCTCACGCAATTGACATACAATTTAGAAGAAAATCGACTTTAAGCCTAAAACTAAGAAAGTGCAATTTTTTCGGTTATATGAATATGTCAATTCTGCAATAACAATATAATTTGATTTTCGCTCAAATCAGTAAAATTCATGTTTTTCGGCTTAAGCGGTGCAGTGCTGCCGCAATTGACATACAATTTACAAGAAAATCGACTTTGAGTCTAAAACTAAGAAAGTGCAATTTTTTCGGCTTAAGCAGTACAGTGCTCACGCAATTGACATACAATTTACAAGAAAATCGACTTTAAGTCTAAAGCTAAGAAAGTGCAATTATTTCGGTTATATGAATATGTCAATTCTGCAATAACAATATAATTTGATTTTCGCTCAAATCAGTAAAATTCATGTTTTTCGGCTTAAGCGGTGCAGTGCTGCCGCAATTGACATACAATTTACAAGAAAATCGACTTTAAGCCTAAAACTAAGAAAGTGCAATTATTTCGAATATATGAATATGTCAATTCCGCAATAACAAAATAATTTGATTTTCGCTCAAATCAGTAAAATTCATGTTTTTCGGCTTAAGCAGTGCAGTGCTCACGCAATTGACATACAATTTACAAAAAAATCGACTTTGAGTCTAAAACTAAGAAAGTGCAATTTTTTCGGCTTAAGCAGTACAGTGCTCACGCAATTGACATACAATTTACAAGAAAATCGACTTTAAGTCTAAAGCTAAGAAAGTGCAATTATTTCGGTTATATGAATATGTCAATTCTGCAATAACAATATAATTTGATTTTCGCTCAAATCAGTAAAATTCATGTTTTTCGGCTTAAGCGGTGCAGTGCTGCCGCAATTGACATACAATTTACAAGAAAATCGACTTTGAGTCTAAAACTTAGAAAGTGCAATTTTTTCGGCTTAAGCAGTACAGTGCTCACGCAATTGACATACAATTTACAAGAAAATCGACTTTAAGTCTAAAGCTAAGAAAGTGCAATTATTTCAGTTATATGAATATGTCAATTCTGCAATAACAATATAATTTGATTTTCGCTCAAATCAGTAAAATTCATGTTTTTCGGCTTAAGCAGTACAGTGCTGCCGCAATTGACATACAATTTACAAGAAAATCGACTTTGAGTCTAAAACTAAGAAAGTGCAATTTTTTCGGCTTAAGCAGTACAGTGCTCACGCAATTGACATACAATTTACAAAAAAATCGACTTTGAGTCTAAAACTAAGAAATTGCAATTTTTTCGGTTATATGAATATGTCAATTCTGCAATAACAATATAATTTGATTTTCGCTCAAATCAGTAAAATTCATGTTTTTCGGCTTAAGCAGTACAGTGCTCACGCAATTGACATACAATTTACAAAAAAATCGACTTTGAGTCTAAAACTAAGAAAGTGCAATTTTTTCGGCTTAAGCAGTACAGTGCTCACGCAATTGACATAGAATTTACAAGAAAATCGACTTTAAGTCTAAAGCTAAGAAAGTGCAATTATTTCGGTTATATGAATATGTCAATTCTGCAATAACAATATAATTTGAAATTCGCTCAAATCAGTAAAATTCATGTTTTTCGGCATAAGCAGTACAGTGCTCACGCAATTGACATACAATTTAGAAGAAAATCGACTTTAAGCCTAAAACTAAGAAAGTGCAATTTTTTCGGTTATATAAATATGTCAATTCTGCAATAACAATATAATTTGAAATTCGCTCAAATCAGTAAAATTTATGTTTTTCATCTTAAGCGGTACAGTGCTCACGCAATTGACATACAATTAACAAGAAAATCGACTTTAAGTCTAAAACTAAGAAAGTGCAATTATTTCGGTTATATGAATATGTCAATTCTGCAATAACAAAATAATTTGACATTCGCTCAAATCAGTAAAATTCATGTTTTTCGGCATAAGCGGTACAGTGCTCACGCAATTGACATACAATTTACAAGAAAATCGACTTTAAGTCTAAAACTAAGAAAGTGCAATTTTTTCGGTTATATGAATATGTCAATTCTGCAATAACAATATAATTTGAAATTCGCTCAAATCAGTAAAATTTATGTTTTTCATCTTAAGCGGTACAGTGCTCACGCAATTGACATACAATTTACAAGAAAATCCACTTTGAGTCTAAAACTAAGAAAGTGCAATTTTTTCGGCATAAGCGGTACAGTGCTCACGCAATTGACATACAATTTAGAAGAAAATCGACTTTAAGCCTAAAACTAAGAAAGTGCAATTTTTTCGGTTATATAAATATGTCAATTCTCCAATAACAATATAATTTGAAATTCGCTCAAATCAGTAAAATTTATGTTTTTCATCTTAAGCGGTACAGTGCTCACGCAATTGACATACAATTTAGAAGAAAATCGACTTTAAGTCTAAAACTAAGAAAGTGCAATTATTTCGGTTATATGAATATGTCAATTCTGCAATAACAATATAATTTGAAATTCGCTCAAATTAGTAAAATTCATGTTTTTCGGCATAAGCAGTACAGTGCTGCCGCAATTGACATACAATTAACAAGAAAATCGACTTTAAGTCTAAAACTAAGAAAGTGCAATTATTTCGGTTATAAGAATATGTCAATTCTGCAATAACAAAATAATTTGACATTCGCTCAAATCAGTAAAATTCATGTTTTTCGGCATAAGCGGTACAGTGCTCACGCAATTGACATACAATTTACAAGAAAATCGACTTAAAGTCTAAAACTAAGAAAGTGCAATTTTTTCGGTTATATGAATATGTCAATTCTGCAATAACAATATAATTTGAAATTCGCTCAAATCAGTAAAATTTATGTTTTTCATCTTAAGCGGTACAGTGCTCACGCAATTGACATACAATTTAGAAGAAAATCGACTTTAAGCCTAAAACTAAGAAAGTGCAATTATTTCGGTTATATGAATATGTCAATTCTGCAATAACAAAATAATTTGACATTCGCTCAAATCAGTAAAATTCATATTTTTCGGCTTAAGCAGTACAGTGCTCACGCAATTGACATACAATTTACAAAAAAATCGACTTTGAGTCTAAAACTAAGAAAGTGCAATTTTTTCGGCTTAAGCAGTACAGTGCTCACGCAATTGACATACAATTTACAAGAAAATCGACTTTAAGTCTAAAGCTAAGAAAGTGCAATTATTTCGGTTATATGAATATGTCAATTCTGCAATAACAATATAATTTGATTTTCGCTCAAATCAGTAAAATTCATGTTTTTCGGCATAAGCGGTACAGTGCTCACGCAATTGACATACAATTAACAAGAAAATCGACTTTAAGTCTAAAACTAAGAAAGTGCAATTATTTCGGTTATATGAATATGTCAATTCTGCAGTAACAATATAATTTGACATTCACTCAAATCAGTAAAATTCATGTTTTTCGGCTTAAGCAGTACAGTGCTCACGCAATTGACATACAATTTACAAGAAAATCGACTTTAAGTCTAAAACTAAGAAAGTGCAATTTTTTCGGTTATATGAATATGTCAATTCTGCAATAACAATATAATTTGAAATTTGCTCAAATCAGTAAAATTTATGTTTTTCATCTTAAGCGGTACAGTGCTCACGCAATTGACATACAATTTAGAAGAAAATCGACTTTAAGTCTAAAACTAAGAAAGTGCAATTATTTCGGTTATAAGAATATGTCAATTCTGCAATAACAAAATAATTTGACATTCGCTCAAATCAGTAAAATTCATGTTTTTCGGCATAAGCAGTACAGTGCTCACGCAATTGACATACAATTTACAAGAAAATCGACTTTAAGTCTAAAACTAAGAAAGTGCAATTTTTTCGGTTATATGAATATGTCAATTCTGCAATAACAAAATAATTTGACATTCGCTCAAATCAGTAAAATTCATGTTTTTCGGCATAAGCGGTACAGTGCTCACGCAATTGACATACAATTAACAAGAAAATCGACTTTAAGTCTAAAACTAAGAAAGTGCAATTTTTTCGGTTATATGAATATGTCAATTCTGCAATAACAAAATAATTTGACATTCGCTCAAATCAGTAAAATTCATGTTTTTCGGCATAAGCAGTACAGTGCTCACGCAATTAACATACAATTTACAAGAAAATCGACTTTAAGTCTAAAACTAAGAAAGTGCAATTTTTTCGGTTATATGAATATGTCAATTCTGCAATAACAAAATAATTTGACATTCGCTCAAATCAGTAAAATTCATGTTTTTCGGCATAAGCGGTACAGTGCTCACGCAATTGACATACAATTAACAAGAAAATCGACTTTAAGTCTAAAACTAAGAAAGTGCAATTATTTCGGTTATATGAATATGTCAATTCTGCAATAACAATATAATTTGACATTCACTCAAATCAGTAAAATTCATGTTTTTCGGCTTAAGCAGTACAGTGCTCACGCAATTGACATACAATTTACAAGAAAATCGACTTTAAGTCTAAAACTAAGAAAGTGCAATTTTTTCGGTTATATGAATATGTCAATTCTGCAATAACAATATAATTTGAAATTTGCTCAAATCAGTAAAATTTATGTTTTTCATCTTAAGCGGTACAGTGCTCACGCAATTGACATACAATTTAGAAGAAAATCGACTTTAAGTCTAAAACTAAGAAAGTGCAATTATTTCGGTTATATGAATATGTCAATTCTGCAATAACAATATAATTTGACATTCGCTCAAATCAGTAAAATTCATGTTTTTCGGCTTAAGCAGTGCAGTGCTGCCGCAATTGACATACAATTTACAAGAAAATCGACTTTAGGTCTAAAACTAAGAAAGTGCAATTTTTTCGGTTATATGAATATGTCAATTCTGCAATAACAATATAATTTGAAATTCACTCAAATCAGTAAAATTTATGTTTTTCATCTTATGCGGTACAGTGCTCACGCAATTGACATACAATTTAGAAGAAAATCGACTTTAAGTCTAAAACTAAGAAAGTGCAATTATTTCGGTTATATGAATATGTCAATTCTGCATGACAATATAATTTGACATTCGCTCAAATCAGTAAAATTCATGTTTTTCGGCTTAAGCAGTGCAGTGCTGCCGCAATTGACATACAATTTACAAGAAAATCGACTTTGAGTCTAAAACTAAGAAAGTGCAATTTTTTCGGCTTAAGCAGTAGAGTGCTCACGCAATTGACATACAATTTAGAAGAAAATCGACTTTAAGCCTAAAACTAAGAAAGTGCAATTTTTTCGGTTATATGAATATGTCAATTCTGTAATAACAATATAATGTGACTTTCGCTCAAATCAGTAAAATTCATGTTTTTCGGCATAAGCAGTACAGTGCTGCCGCAATTGACATACAATTTACAAGAAAATCGACTTTGAGCCTAAAACTAAGAAAGTGCAATTTTTTCGGCATAAGCGGTACAGTGCTCACGCAATTGACATACAATTTAGAAGAAAATCGACTTTAAGCCTAAAACTAAGAAAGTGCAATTTTTTCGGTTATATGAATATGTCAATTCTGCAATAACAATATAATTTGAAATTCGCTCAAATCAGTAAAATTTATGTTTTTCATCTTAAGCGGTACAGTGCTCACGCAATTGACATACAATTTAGAAGAAAATCGACTTTAAGTCTAAAACTAAGAAAGTGCAATTATTTCGGTTATATGAATATGTCAATTCTGCAATAACAATATAATTTGAAATTCGCTCAAATCAGTAAAATTCATGTTTTTCGGCATAAGCAGTACAGTGCTGCCGCAATTGACATACAATTAACAAGAAAATCGACTTTAAGTCTAAAACTAAGAAAGTGCAATTATTTCGGTTATATGAATATGTCAATTCTGCAATAACAAAATAATTTGACATTCGCTCAAATCAGTAAAATTCATGTTTTTCGGCATAAGCGGTACAGTGCTCACGCAATTGACATACAATTTACAAGAAAATCGACTTTAAGTCTAAAACTAAGAAAGTGCAATTATTTCGGTTATATGAATATGTCAATTCTGCAATAACAAAATAATTTGACATTCGCTCAAATCAGTAAAATTCATGTTTTTCGGCATAAGCGGTACAGTGCTCACGCAATTGACATACAATTTACAAGAAAATCGACTTTGAGTCTAAAACTAAGAAAGTGCAATTTTTTCGGCTTAAGCAGTACAGTGCTCACGCAATTGACATACAATTTACAAGAAAATCGACTTTAAGTCTAAAACTAAGAAAGTGAAATTTTTTCGGTTATATGAATATGTCAATTCTGCAATAACAAAATAATTTGACATTCGCTCAAATCAGTAAAATTCATGTTTTTCGGCATAAGCGGTACAGTGCTGCCGCAATTGACATACAATTAACAAGAAAATCGACTTTAAGTCTAAAACTAAGAAAGTGCAATTATTTCGGTTATATGAATATGTCAATTCTGCAATAACAAAATAATTTGACATTCGCTCAAATCAGTAAAATTCATGTTTTTCGGCATAAGCGGTACAGTGCTCACGCAATTGACATACAATTTACAAGAAAATCGACTTTGAGTCTAAAACTAAGAAAGTGCAATTTTTTCGGCTTAAGCAGTACAGTGCTCACGCAATTGACATACAATTTACAAGAAAATCGACTTTAAGTCTAAAACTAAGAAAGTGCAATTATTTCGGTTATATGAATATGTCAATTCTGCATGACAATATATTTTGACATTCGCTCAAATCAGTAAAATTCATGTTTTTCGGCATAAGCGGTACAGTGCTCACGCAATTGACATACAATTTACAAGAAAATCGACTTTGAGTCTAAAACTAAGAAAGTGCAATTTTTTCGGCTTAAGCAGTACAGTGCTCACGCAATTGACATACAATTTACAAGAAAATCGACTTTGAGTCTAAAACTAAGAAAGTGCAATTTTTTCGGCTTAAGCAGTACAGTGCTCACGCAATTGACATACAATTTACAAGAAAATCGACTTTAAGTCTAAAACTAAGAAAGTGCAATTATTTCGGTTATATGAATATGTCAATTCTGCAATAACAAAATAATTTGACATTCGCTCAAATCAGTAAAATTCATGTTTTTCGGCATAAGCGGTACAGTGCTCACGCAATTGACATACAATTTACAAGAAAATCGACTTTGAGTCTAAAACTAAGAAAGTGCAATTTTTTCGGCTTAAGCAGTACAGTGCTCACGCAATTGACATACAATTTACAAGAAAATCGACTTTAAGTCTAAAACTAAGAAAGTGCAATTATTTCGGTTATATGAATATGTCAATTCTGCATGACAATATAATTTGACATTCGCTCAAATCAGTAAAATTCATGTTTTTCGGCTTAAGCAGTGCAGTGCTGCCGCAATTGACATACAATTTACAAGAAAATCGACTTTGAGTCTAAAACTAAGAAAGTGCAATTTTTTCGGCTTAAGCAGTAGAGTGCTCACGCAATTGACATACAATTTAGAAGAAAATCGACTTTAAGCCTAAAACTAAGAAAGTGCAATTTTTTCGGTTATATGAATATGTCAATTCTGTAATAACAATATAATGTGACTTTCGCTCAAATCAGTAAAATTCATGTTTTTCGGCATAAGCAGTACAGTGCTGCCGCAATTGACATACAATTTACAAGAAAATCGACTTTGAGCCTAAAACTAAGAAAGTGCAATTTTTTCGGCATAAGCGGTACAGTGCTCACGCAATTGACATACAATTTAGAAGAAAATCGACTTTAAGCCTAAAACTAAGAAAGTGCAATTTTTTCGGTTATATGAATATGTCAATTCTGCAATAACAATATAATTTGAAATTCGCTCAAATCAGTAAAATTTATGTTTTTCATCTTAAGCGGTACAGTGCTCACGCAATTGACATACAATTTAGAAGAAAATCGACTTTAAGTCTAAAACTAAGAAAGTGCAATTATTTCGGTTATATGAATATGTCAATTCTGCAATAACAATATAATTTGAAATTCGCTCAAATCAGTAAAATTCATGTTTTTCGGCATAAGCAGTACAGTGCTGCCGCAATTGACAGACAATTAACAAGAAAATCGACTTTAAGTCTAAAACTAAGAAAGTGCAATTATTTCGGTTATATGAATATGTCAATTCTGCAATAACAAAATAATTTGACATTCGCTCAAATCAGTAAAATTCATGTTTTTCGGCATAAGCGGTACAGTGCTCACGCAATTGACATACAATTTACAAGAAAATCGACTTTAAGTCTAAAACTAAGAAAGTGCAATTATTTCGGTTATATGAATATGTCAATTCTGCAATAACAAAATAATTTGACATTCGCTCAAATCAGTAAAATTCATGTTTTTCGGCATAAGCGGTACAGTGCTCACGCAATTGACATACAATTTACAAGAAAATCGACTTTGAGTCTAAAACTAAGAAAGTGCAATTTTTTCGGCTTAAGCAGTACAGTGCTCACGCAATTGACATACAATTTACAAGAAAATCGACTTTAAGTCTAAAACTAAGAAAGTGAAATTTTTTCGGTTATATGAATATGTCAATTCTGCAATAACAATATAATTTGAAATTCACTCAAATCAGTAAAATTTATGTTTTTCATCTTAAGCGGTACAGTGCTCACGCAATTGACATACAATTTTGAAGAAAATCGACTTTAAGTCTAAAACTAAGAAAGTGCAATTATTTCGGTTATATGAATATGTCAATTCTGCAATAACAAAATAATTTGACATTCGCTCAAATCAGTAAAATTCATGTTTTTCGGCATAAGCGGTACAGTGCTGCCGCAATTGACATACAATTAACAAGAAAATCGACTTTAAGTCTAAAACTAAGAAAGTGCAATTATTTCGGTTATATGAATATGTCAATTCTGCAATAACAAAATAATTTGACATTCGCTCAAATCAGTAAAATTCATGTTTTTCGGCATAAGCGGTACAGTGCTCACGCAATTGACATACAATTAACAAGAAAATCGACTTTAAGTCTAAAACTAAGAAAGTGCAATTATTTCGGTTATATGAATATGTCAATTCTGCAATAACAATATAATTTGACATTCACTCAAATCAGTAAAATTCATGTTTTTCGGCTTAAGCAGTACAGTGCTCACGCAATTGACATACAATTTACAAGAAAATCGACTTTAAGTCTAAAACTAAGAAAGTGCAATTTTTTCGGTTATATGAATATGTCAATTCTGCATTAACAATATAATTTGAAATTTGCTCAAATCAGTAAAATTTATGTTTTTCATCTTAAGCGGTACAGTGCTCACGCAATTGACATACAATTTAGAAGAAAATCGACTTTAAGTCTAAAACTAAGAAAGTGCAATTATTTCGGTTATATGAATATGTCAATTCTGCAATAACAATATAATTTGACATTCGCTCAAATCAGTAAAATTCATGTTTTTCGGCTTAAGCAGTGCAGTGCTGCCGCAATTGACATACAATTTACAAGAAAATCGACTTTAGGTCTAAAACTAAGAAAGTGCAATTTTTTCGGTTATATGAATATGTCAATTCTGCAATAACAATATAATTTGAAATTCACTCAAATCAGTAAAATTTATGTTTTTCATCTTATGCGGTACAGTGCTCACGCAATTGACATACAATTTAGAAGAAAATCGACTTTAAGTCTAAAACTAAGAAAGTGCAATTATTTCGGTTATATGAATATGTCAATTCTGCATGACAATATAATTTGACATTCGCTCAAATCAGTAAAATTCATGTTTTTCGGCTTAAGCAGTGCAGTGCTGCCGCAATTGACATACAATTTACAAGAAAATCGACTTTGAGTCTAAAACTAAGAAAGTGCAATTTTTTCGGCTTAAGCAGTAGAGTGCTCACGCAATTGACATACAATTTAGAAGAAAATCGACTTTAAGCCTAAAACTAAGAAAGTGCAATTTTTTCGGTTATATGAATATGTCAATTCTGTAATAACAATATAATGTGACTTTCGCTCAAATCAGTAAAATTCATGTTTTTCGGCATAAGCAGTACAGTGCTGCCGCAATTGACATACAATTTACAAGAAAATCGACTTTGAGCCTAAAACTAAGAAAGTGCAATTTTTTCGGCATAAGCGGTACAGTGCTCACGCAATTGACATACAATTTAGAAGAAAATCGACTTTAAGCCTAAAACTAAGAAAGTGCAATTTTTTCGGTTATATGAATATGTCAATTCTGCAATAACAATATAATTTGAAATTCGCTCAAATCAGTAAAATTTATGTTTTTCATCTTAAGCGGTACAGTGCTCACGCAATTGACATACAATTTAGAAGAAAATCGACTTTAAGTCTAAAACTAAGAAAGTGCAATTATTTCGGTTATATGAATATGTCAATTCTGCAATAACAATATAATTTGAAATTCGCTCAAATCAGTAAAATTCATGTTTTTCGGCATAAGCAGTACAGTGCTGCCGCAATTGACATACAATTAACAAGAAAATCGACTTTAAGTCTAAAACTAAGAAAGTGCAATTATTTCGGTTATATGAATATGTCAATTCTGCAATAACAAAATAATTTGACATTCGCTCAAATCAGTAAAATTCATGTTTTTCGGCATAAGCGGTACAGTGCTCACGCAATTGACATACAATTTACAAGAAAATCGACTTTAAGTCTAAAACTAAGAAAGTGCAATTATTTCGGTTATATGAATATGTCAATTCTGCAATAACAAAATAATTTGACATTCGCTCAAATCAGTAAAATTCATGTTTTTCGGCATAAGCGGTACAGTGCTCACGCAATTGACATACAATTTACAAGAAAATCGACTTTGAGTCTAAAACTAAGAAAGTGCAATTTTTTCGGCTTAAGCAGTACAGTGCTCACGCAATTGACATACAATTTACAAGAAAATCGACTTTAAGTCTAAAACTAAGAAAGTGAAATTTTTTCGGTTATATGAATATGTCAATTCTGCAATAACAATATAATTTGAAATTCACTCAAATCAGTAAAATTTATGTTTTTCATCTTAAGCGGTACAGTGCTCACGCAATTGACATACAATTTTGAAGAAAATCGACTTTAAGTCTAAAACTAAGAAAGTGCAATTATTTCGGTTATATGAATATGTCAATTCTGCAATAACAAAATAATTTGACATTCGCTCAAATCAGTAAAATTCATGTTTTTCGGCATAAGCGGTACAGTGCTGCCGCAATTGACATACAATTAACAAGAAAATCGACTTTAAGTCTAAAACTAAGAAAGTGCAATTATTTCGGTTATATGAATATGTCAATTCTGCAATAACAAAATAATTTGACATTCGCTCAAATCAGTAAAATTCATGTTTTTCGGCATAAGCGGTACAGTGCTCACGCAATTGACATACAATTAACAAGAAAATCGACTTTAAGTCTAAAACTAAGAAAGTGCAATTATTTCGGTTATATGAATATGTCAATTCTGCAATAACAATATAATTTGACATTCACTCAAATCAGTAAAATTCATGTTTTTCGGCTTAAGCAGTACAGTGCTCACGCAATTGACATACAATTTACAAGAAAATCGACTTTAAGTCTAAAACTAAGAAAGTGCAATTTTTTCGGTTATATGAATATGTCAATTCTGCAATAACAATATAATTTGAAATTCGCTCAAATCAGTAAAATTCATGTTTTTCGGCTTAAGCAGTACAGTGCTCACGCAATTGACATACAATTTACAAGAAAATCGACTTTGAGTCTAAAACTAAGAAAGTGCAATTTTTTCGGCTTAAGCAGTACAGTGCTCACGCAATTGACATACAATTTACAAGAAAATCGACTTTAAGTCTAAAACTAAGAAAGTGAAATTTTTTCGGTTATATGAATATGTCAATTCTGCAATAACAATATAATTTGAAATTCACTCAAATCAGTAAAATTTATGTTTTTCATCTTAAGCGGTACAGTGCTCACGCAATTGACATACAATTAACAAGAAAATCGACTTTAAGTCTAAAACTAAGAAAGTGCAATTATTTCGGTTATATGAATATGTCAATTCTGCAATAACAAAATAATTTGACATTCGCTCAAATCAGTAAAATTCATGTTTTTCGGCATAAGCGGTACAGTGCTGCCGCAATTGACATACAATTAACAAGAAAATCGACTTTAAGTCTAAAACTAAGAAAGTGCAATTATTTCGGTTATATGAATATGTCAATTCTGCAATAACAAAATAATTTGACATTCGCTCAAATCAGTAAAATTCATGTTTTTCGGCATAAGCGGTACAGTGCTCACGCAATTGACATACAATTAACAAGAAAATCGACTTTAAGTCTAAAACTAAGAAAGTGCAATTATTTCGGTTATATGAATATGTCAATTCTGCAATAACAAAATAATTTGACATTCGCTCAAATCAGTAAAATTCATGTTTTTCGGCATAAGCGGTACAGTGCTGCCGCAATTGACATACAATTAACAAGAAAATCGACTTTAAGTCTAAAACTAAGAAAGTGCAATTATTTCGGTTATATGAATATGTCAATTCTGCAATAACAATATAATTTGACATTCACTCAAATCAGTAAAATTCATGTTTTTCGGCTTAAGCAGTACAGTGCTCACGCAATTGACATACAATTTACAAGAAAATCGACTTTGAGTCTAAAACTAAGAAAGTGCAATTTTTTCGGCTTAAGCAGTACAGTGCTCACGCAATTGACATACAATTTACAAGAAAATCGACTTTAAGTCTAAAACTAAGAAAGTGAAATTTTTTCGGTTATATGAATATGTCAATTCTGCAATAACAATATAATTTGAAATTCACTCAAATCAGTAAAATTTATGTTTTTCATCTTAAGCGGTACAGTGCTCACGCAATTGACATACAATTTTGAAGAAAATCGACTTTAAGTCTAAAACTAAGAAAGTGCAATTATTTCGGTTATATGAATATGTCAATTCTGCAATAACAAAATAATTTGACATTCGCTCAAATCAGTAAAATTCATGTTTTTCGGCATAAGCGGTACAGTGCTGCCGCAATTGACATACAATTAACAAGAAAATCGACTTTAAGTCTAAAACTAAGAAAGTGCAATTATTTCGGTTATATGAATATGTCAATTCTGCAATAACAAAATAATTTGACATTCGCTCAAATCAGTAAAATTCATGTTTTTCGGCATAAGCGGTACAGTGCTCACGCAATTGACATACAATTTACAAGAAAATCGACTTTGAGTCTAAAACTAAGAAAGTGCAATTTTTTCGGCTTAAGCAGTACAGTGCTCACGCAATTGACATACAATTTACAAGAAAATCGACTTTAAGTCTAAAACTAAGAAAGTGCAATTTTTTCGGTTATATGAATATGTCAATTCTGTAATAACAATATAATTTGACTTTCGCTCAAATCAGTAAAATTCATGTTTTTCGGCATAAGCGGTACAGTGCTCACGCAATTGACATACAATTTACAAGAAAATCGACTTTGAGTCTAAAACTAAGAAATTGCAATTTTTTCGGCTTAAGGAGTACAGTGCTCACGCAATTGACATACAATTTACAAGAAAATCGACTTTAAGTCTAAAACTAAGAAAGTGCAATTTTTTCGGTTATATGAATATGTCAATTCTGCAATAACAATATAATTTGAAATTCACTCAAATCAGTAAAATTTATGTTTTTCATCTTAAGCGGTACAGTGCTCACGCAATTGACATACAATTTAGAAGAAAATCGACTTTAAGTCTAAAACTAAGAAAGTGCAATTATTTCGGTTATATGAATATGTCAATTCTGCAATAACAATATAATTTGACATTCGCTCAAATCAGTAAAATTCATGTTTTTCGGCTTAAGCAGTGCAGTGCTGCCGCAATTGACATACAATTTACAAGAAAATCGACTTCGAGTCTAAAACTAAGAAAGTGCAATTTTTTCGGCTTAAGCAGTACAGTGCTCACGCAATTGACATACAATTTAGAAGAAAATCGACTTTAAGCCTAAAACTAAGAAAGTGCAATTTTTTCGGTTATATGAATATGTCAATTCTGTAATAACAATATAATGTGACTTTCGCTCAAATCAGTAAAATTCATGTTTTTCGGCATAAGCAGTACAGTGCTGCCGCAATTGACATACAATTTACAAGAAAATCGACTTTGAGCCTAAAACTAAGAAAGTGCAATTATTTCGGTTATATGAATATGTCAATTCTGCAATAACAAAATAATTTGACATTCGCTCAAATCAGTAAAATTTATGTTTTTCATCTTAAGCGGTACAGTGCTCACGCAATTGACATACAATTTAGAAGAAAATCGACTTTAAGTCTAAAACTAAGAAAGTGCAATTATTTCGGTTATATGAATATGTCAATTCTGCAATAACAATATAATTTGAAATTCGCTCAAATCAGTAAAATTCATGTTTTTCGGCATAAGCAGTACAGTGCTGCCGCAATTGACATACAATTAACAAGAAAATCGACTTTAAGTCTAAAACTAAGAAAGTGCAATTATTTCGGTTATATGAATATGTCAATTCTGCAATAACAAAATAATTTGACATTCGCTCAAATCAGTAAAATTCATGTTTTTCGGCATAAGCGGTACAGTGCTCACGCAATTGACATACAATTTACAAGAAAATCGACTTTAAGTCTAAAACTAAGAAAGTGCAATTTTTTCGGTTATATGAATATGTCAATTCTGCAATAACAATATAATTTGAAATTCGCTCAAATCAGTAAAATTTATGTTTTTCATCTTAAGCGGTACAGTGCTCACGCAATTGACATACAATTAAGACGAAAATCGACTTTAAGTCTAAAACTAAGAAAGTGCAATTATTTCGGTTATATGAATATGTCAATTCTGCAATAAAAAAATAATTTGATATTCGCTCAAATCAGTAAAATTCATGTTTTTCGGCATAAGCGGTACAGTGCTCACGCAATTGACATACAATTTACAAGAAAATCGACTTTAAGTCTAAAACTAAGAAAGTGCACTTTTTTCGGTTATATGAATATGTCAATTCTGTAATAACAATATAATTTGACTTTCGCTCAAATCAGTAAAATTCATGTTTTTCGGCATAAGCGGTACAGTGCTCACGCAATTGACATACAATTTAGAAGAAAATCGACTTTAAGCCTAAAACTAAGAAAGTGCAATTTTTTCGGTTATATGAATATGTCAATTCTGCAATAACAATATAATTTGATTTTCGCTCAAATCAGTAAAATTCATGTTTTTCGGCTTAAGCGGTGCAGTGCTGCCGCAATTGACATACAATTTACAAGAAAATCGACTTTGAGTCTAAAACTAAGAAAGTGCAATTTTTTCGGCTTAAGCAGTACAGTGCTCACGCAATTGACATACAATTTACAAAAAAATCGACTTTAAGTCTAAAACTAAGAAAGTGCAATTTTTTCGGTTATATGAATATGTCAATTCTGTAATAACAATATAATTTGACTTTCGCTCAAATCAGTAAAATTCATGTTTTTCGGCTTAAGCGGTGCAGTGCTGCCGCAATTGACATACAATTTACAAGAAAATCGACTTTAAGTCTAAAACTAAGAAAGTGCAATTTTTTCGGTTATATGAATATGTCAATTCTGCAATAACAATATAATTTGATTTTCGCTCAAATCAGTAAAATTCATGTTTTTCGGCATAAGCGGTACAGTGCTCACGCAATTGACATACAATTTACAAGAAAATCGACTTTAAGTCTAAAACTAAGAAAGTGCAATTTTTTCGGTTATATGAATATGTCAATTCTGTAATAACAATATAATTTGACTTTCGCTCAAATCAGTAAAATTCATGTTTTTCGGCATAAGCGGTACAGTGCTCACGCAATTGACATACAATTTAGAAGAAAATCGACTTTAAGCCTAAAACTAAGAAAGTGCAATTTTTTCGGTTATATGAATATGTCAATTCTGCAATAACAATATAATTTGATTTTCGCTCAAATCAGTAAAATTCATGTTTTTCGGCTTAAGCGGTGCAGTGCTGCCGCAATTGACATACAATTTACAAGAAAATCGACTTTAAGTCTAAAACTAAGAAAGTGCAATTTTTTCGGTTATATGAATATGTCAATTCTGCAATAAAAAAATAATTTGACATTCGCTCAAATCAGTAAAATTCATGTTTTTCGGCATAAGCGGTACAGTGCTCACGCAATTGACATACAATTTACAAGAAAATCGACTTTAAGTCTAAAACTAAGAAAGTGCACTTTTTTCGGTTATATGAATATGTCAATTCTGTAATAACAATATAATTTGACTTTCGCTCAAATCAGTAAAATTCATGTTTTTCGGCATAAGCGGTACAGTGCTCACGCAATTGACATACAATTTAGAAGAAAATCGACTTTAAGCCTAAAACTAAGAAAGTGCAATTTTTTCGGTTATATGAATATGTCAATTCTGTAATAACAATATAATGTGACTTTCGCTCAAATCAGTAAAATTCATGTTTTTCGGCATAAGCAGTACAGTGCTGCCGCAATTGACATACAATTTACAAGAAAATCGACTTTGAGCCTAAAACTAAGAAAGTGCAATTATTTCGGTTATATGAATATGTCAATTCTGCAATAACAAAATAATTTGACATTCGCTCAAATCAGTAAAATTTATGTTTTTCATCTTAAGCGGTACAGTGCTCACGCAATTGACATACAATTTAGAAGAAAATCGACTTTAAGTCTAAAACTAAGAAAGTGCAATTATTTCGGTTATATGAATATGTCAATTCTGCAATAACAATATAATTTGAAATTCGCTCAAATCAGTAAAATTCATGTTTTTCGGCATAAGCAGTACAGTGCTGCCGCAATTGACATACAATTAACAAGAAAATCGACTTTAAGTCTAAAACTAAGAAAGTGCAATTATTTCGGTTATATGAATATGTCAATTCTGCAATAACAAAATAATTTGACATTCGCTCAAATCAGTAAAATTCATGTTTTTCGGCATAAGCGGTACAGTGCTCACGCAATTGACATACAATTTACAAGAAAATCGACTTTAAGTCTAAAACTAAGAAAGTGCAATTTTTTCGGTTATATGAATATGTCAATTCTGCAATAACAATATAATTTGAAATTCGCTCAAATCAGTAAAATTTATGTTTTTCATCTTAAGCGGTACAGTGCTCACGCAATTGACATACAATTAAGTCTAAAACTAAGAAAGTGCAATTATTTCGGTTATATGAATATGTCAATTCTGCAATAAAAAAATAATTTGACATTCGCTCAAATCAGTAAAATTCATGTTTTTCGGCATAAGCGGTACAGTGCTCACGCAATTGACATACAATTTACAAGAAAATCGACTTTAAGTCTAAAACTAAGAAAGTGCACTTTTTTCGGTTATATGAATATGTCAATTCTGTAATAACAATATAATTTGACTTTCGCTCAAATCAGTAAAATTCATGTTTTTCGGCATAAGCGGTACAGTGCTCACGCAATTGACATACAATTTAGAAGAAAATCGACTTTAAGCCTAAAACTAAGAAAGTGCAATTTTTTCGGTTATATGAATATGTCAATTCTGCAATAACAATATAATTTGATTTTCGCTCAAATCAGTAAAATTCATGTTTTTCGGCTTAAGCGGTGCAGTGCTGCCGCAATTGACATACAATTTACAAGAAAATCGACTTTGAGTCTAAAACTAAGAAAGTGCAATTTTTTCGGCTTAAGCAGTACAGTGCTCACGCAATTGACATACAATTTACAAAAAAATCGACTTTAAGTCTAAAACTAAGAAAGTGCAATTTTTTCGGTTATATGAATATGTCAATTCTGTAATAACAATATAATTTGACTTTCGCTCAAATCAGTAAAATTCATGTTTTTCGGCTTAAGCGGTGCAGTGCTGCCGCAATTGACATACAATTTACAAGAAAATCGACTTTAAGTCTAAAACTAAGAAAGTGCAATTTTTTCGGTTATATGAATATGTCAATTCTGCAATAACAATATAATTTGATTTTCGCTCAAATCAGTAAAATTCATGTTTTTCGGCATAAGCGGTACAGTGCTCACGCAATTGACATACAATTTACAAGAAAATCGACTTTAAGTCTAAAACTAAGAAAGTGCAATTTTTTCGGTTATATGAATATGTCAATTCTGTAATAACAATATAATTTGACTTTCGCTCAAATCAGTAAAATTCATGTTTTTCGGCATAAGCGGTACAGTGCTCACGCAATTGACATACAATTTAGAAGAAAATCGACTTTAAGCCTAAAACTAAGAAAGTGCAATTTTTTCGGTTATATGAATATGTCAATTCTGCAATAACAATATAATTTGATTTTCGCTCAAATCAGTAAAATTCATGTTTTTCGGCTTAAGCGGTGCAGTGCTGCCGCAATTGACATACAATTTACAAGAAAATCGACTTTAAGTCTAAAACTAAGAAAGTGCAATTTTTTCGGTTATATGAATATGTCAATTCTGCAATAACAATATAATTTGAAATTCGCTCAAATCAGTAAAATTTATGTTTTTCATCTTAAGCGGTACAGTGCTCACGCAATTGACATACACTTAAGACGAAAATCGACTTTAAGTCTAAAACTAAGAAAGTGCAATTATTTCGGTTATATGAATATGTCAATTCTGCAATAAAAAAATAATTTGACATTCGCTCAAATCAGTAAAATTCATGTTTTTCGGCATAAGCGGTACAGTGCTCACGCAATTGACATACAATTTACAAGAAAATCGACTTTAAGTCTAAAACTAAGAAAGTGCAATTATTTCGGTTATATGAATATGTCAATTCTGCAATAACAAAATAATTTGACATTCGCTCAAATCAGTAAAATTCATGTTTTTCGGCATAAGCGGTACAGTGCTCACGCAATTGACATACAATTTACAAGAAAATCGACTTTAAGTCTAAAACTAAGAAAGTGCAATTTTTTCGGTTATATGAATATGTCAATTCTGCAATAACAATATAATTTGAAATTCGCTCAAATCAGTAAAATTTATGTTTTTCATCTTAAGCGGTACAGTGCTCACGCAATTGACATACAATTAAGACGAAAATCGACTTTAAGTCTAAAACTAAGAAAGTGCAATTATTTCGGTTATATGAATATGTCAATTCTGCAATAAAAAAATAATTTGACATTCGCTCAAATCAGTAAAATTCATGTTTTTCGGCATAAGCGGTACAGTGCTCACGCAATTGACATACAATTTACAAGAAAATCGACTTTAAGTCTAAAACTAAGAAAGTGCAATTTTTTCGGTTATATGAATATGTCAATTCTGTAATAACAATATAATTTGACTTTCGCTCAAATCAGTAAAATTCATGTTTTTCGGCATAAGCGGTACAGTGCTCACGCAATTGACATACAATTTACAAGAAAATCGACTTTAAGTCTAAAGCTAAGAAAGTGCAATTATTTCGGTTATATGAATATGTCAATTCTGCAATAACAATATAATTTGATTTTCGCTCAAATCAGTAAAATTCATGTTTTTCGGCTTAAGCGGTGCAGTGCTGCCGCAATTGACATACAATTTACAAGAAAATCGACTTTAAGCCTAAAACTAAGAAAGTGCAATTATTTCGGTTATATGAATATGTCAATTCTGCAATAACAAAATAATTTGATTTTCGCTCAAATCAGTAAAATTCATGTTTTTCGGCTTAAGCAGTGCAGTGCTCACGCAATTGACATACAATTTACAAAAAAATCGACTTTGAGTCTAAAACTAAGAAAGTGCAATTTTTTCGGCTTAAGCAGTACAGTGCTCACGCAATTGACATACAATTTACAAGAAAATCGACTTTAAGTCTAAAGCTAAGAAAGTGCAATTATTTCGGTTATATGAATATGTCAATTCTGCAATAACAATATAATTTGATTTTCGCTCAAATCAGTAAAATTCATGTTTTTCGGCTTAAGCGGTGCAGTGCTGCCGCAATTGACATACAATTTACAAGAAAATCGACTTTGAGTCTAAAACTAAGAAAGTGCAATTTTTTCGGCTTAAGCAGTACAGTGCTCACGCAATTGACATACAATTTACAAGAAAATCGACTTTAAGTCTAAAGCTAAGAAAGTGCAATTATTTCAGTTATATGAATATGTCAATTCTGCAATAACAATATAATTTGATTTTCGCTCAAATCAGTAAAATTCATGTTTTTCGGCTTAAGCAGTACAGTGCTGCCGCAATTGACATACAATTTACAAGAAAATCGACTTTGAGTCTAAAACTAAGAAAGTGCAATTTTTTCGGCTTAAGCAGTACAGTGCTCACGCAATTGACATACAATTTACAAAAAAATCGACTTTGAGTCTAAAACTAAGAAATTGCAATTTTTTCGGTTATATGAATATGTCAATTCTGCAATAACAATATAATTTGATTTTCGCTCAAATCAGTAAAATTCATGTTTTTCGGCTTAAGCAGTACAGTGCTGCCGCAATTGACATACAATTTACAAGAAAATCGACTTTGAGTCTAAAACTAAGAAAGTGCAATTTTTTCGGCTTAAGCAGTACAGTGCTCACGCAATTGACATACAATTTACAAGAAAATCGACTTTAAGTCTAAAGCTAAGAAAGTGCAATTATTTCAGTTATATGAATATGTCAATTCTGCAATAACAATATAATTTGATTTTCGCTCAAATCAGTAAAATTCATGTTTTTCGGCTTAAGCAGTACAGTGCTGCCGCAATTGACATACAATTTACAAGAAAATCGACTTTGAGTCTAAAACTAAGAAAGTGCAATTTTTTCGGCTCAAGCGTACAGTGCTCACGCAATTGACATACAATTTACAAAAAAATCGACTTTGAGTCTAAAACTAAGAAAGTGCAATTTTTTCGGCTTAAGCAGTACAGTGCTCACGCAATTGACATAGAATTTACAAGAAAATCGACTTTAAGTCTAAAGCTAAGAAAGTGCAATTATTTCGGTTATATGAATATGTCAATTCTGCAATAACAATATAATTTGAAATTCGCTCAAACCAGTAAAATTCATGTTTTTCGGCATAAGCAGTACAGTGCTGCCGCAATTGACATACAATTAACAAGAAAATCGACTTTAAGTCTAAAACTAAGAAAGTGCAATTATTTCGGTTATATGAATATGTCAATTCTGCAATAACAAAATAATTTGACATTCGCTCAAATCAGTAAAATTCATGTTTTTCGGCATAAGCGGTACAGTGCTCACGCAATTGACATACAATTTACAAGAAAATCGACTTTAAGTCTAAAACTAAGAAAGTGCAATTTTTTCAGTTATATGAATATGTCAATTCTGCAATAACAATATAATTTGAAATTCGCTCAAATCAGTAAAATTTATGTTTTTCATCTTAAGCGGTACAGTGCTCACGCAATTGACATACAATTTAGAAGAAAATCGACTTTAAGTCTAAAACTAAGAAAGTGCAATTATTTCGGTTATATGAATATGTCAATTCTGTAATAACAATATAATTTGACTTTCGCTCAAATCAGTAAAATTCATGTTTTTCGGCTTAAGCAGTACAGTGCTGCCGCAATTGACATACAATTTACAAGAAAATCGACTTTGAGTCTAAAACTAAGAAAGTGCAATTTTTTCGGCATAAGCGGTACAGTGCTCACGCAATTGACATACAATTTAGAAGAAAAGCGACTTTAAGCCTAAAACTAAGAAAGTGCAATTTTTTCGGTTATATGAATATGTCAATTCTGCAATAACAATATAATTTGAAATTCGCTCAAATCAGTAAAATTCATGTTTTTCGGCTTAAGCAGTACAGTGCTGCCGCAATTGACATACAATTTACAAGAAAATCGACTTTGAGTCTAAAACTAAGAAAGTGCAATTTTTCGGCATAAGCGGTACAGTGCTCACGCAATTGACATACAATTTAGAAGAAAAGCGACTTTAAGCCTAAAACTAAGAAAGTGCAATTTTTTCGGTTATATGAATATGTCAATTCTGCAATAACAATATAATTTGAAATTCGCTCAAATCAGTAAAATTTATGTTTTTCATCTTAAGCGGTACAGTGCTCACGCAATTGACATACAATTAACAAGAAAATCGACTTTAAGTCTAAAACTAAGAAAGTGCAATTATTTCGGTTATATGAATATGTCAATTCTGCAATAACAAAATAATTTGACATTCGCTCAAATCAGTAAAATTCATGTTTTTCGGCATAAGCGGTACAGTGCTCACGCAATTGACATACAATTTACAAGAAAATCGACTTTAAGTCTAAAACTAAGAAAGTGCAATTTTTTCGGTTATATGAATATGTCAATTCTGCAATAACAATATAATTTGAAATTCGCTCAAATCAGTAAAATTTATGTTTTTCATCTTAAGCGGTACAGTGCTCACGCAATTGGCATACAATTAACAAGAAAATCGACTTTAAGTCTAAAACTAAGAAAGTGCAATTATTTCGGTTATATGAATATGTCAATTCTGCAATAACAAAATAATTTGACATTCGCTCAAATCAGTAAAATTCATGTTTTTCGGCATAAGCGGTACAGTGCTCACGCAATTGACATACAATTTAGAAGAAAAGCGACTTTAAGCCTAAAACTAAGAAAGTGCAATTTTTTCGGTTATATGAATATGTCAATTCTGCAATAACAATATAATTTGAAATTCGCTCAAATCAGTAAAATTTATGTTTTTCATCTTAAGCGGTACAGTGCTCACGCAATTGACATACAATTTACAAGAAAATCGACTTTAAGTCTAAAACTAAGAAAGTGCAATTTTTTCAGTTATATGAATATGTCAATTCTGCAATAACAATATAATTTGAAATTCGCTCAAATCAGTAAAATTTATGTTTTTCATCTTAAGCGGTACAGTGCTCACGCAATTGACATACAATTTAGAAGAAAATCGACTTTAAGTCTAAAACTAAGAAAGTGCAATTATTTCGGTTATATGAATATGTCAATTCTGTAATAACAATATAATTTGACTTTCGCTCAAATCAGTAAAATTCATGTTTTTCGGCTTAAGCAGTACAGTGCTGCCGCAATTGACATACAATTTACAAGAAAATCGACTTTGAGTCTAAAACTAAGAAAGTGCAATTTTTTCGGCATAAGCGGTACAGTGCTCACGCAATTGACATACAATTTAGAAGAAAAGCGACTTTAAGCCTAAAACTAAGAAAGTGCAATTTTTTCGGTTATATGAATATGTCAATTCTGCAATAACAATATAATTTGAAATTCGCTCAAATCAGTAAAATTCATGTTTTTCGGCTTAAGCAGTACAGTGCTGCCGCAATTGACATACAATTTACAAGAAAATCGACTTTGAGTCTAAAACTAAGAAAGTGCAATTTTTCGGCATAAGCGGTACAGTGCTCACGCAATTGACATACAATTTAGAAGAAAAGCGACTTTAAGCCTAAAACTAAGAAAGTGCAATTATTTCGGTTATATGAATATGTCAATTCTGCAATAACAAAATAATTTGACATTCGCTCAAATCAGTAAAATTCATGTTTTTCGGCATAAGCGGTACAGTGCTCACGCAATTGACATACAATTTACAAGAAAATCGACTTTAAATCTAAAACTAAGAAAGTGCAATTTTTTCGGTTATATGAATATGTCAATTCTGCAATAACAATATAATTTGAAATTCGCTCAAATCAGTAAAATTTATGTTTTTCATCTTAAGCGGTACAGTGCTCACGCAATTGATATACAATTTACAAGAAAATCCACTTTGAGTCTAAAACTAAGAAAGTGCAATTTTTTCGGCATAAGCGGTACAGTGCTCACGCAATTGACATACAATTTAGAAGAAAATCGACTTTAAGCCTAAAACTAAGAAAGTGCAATTTTTTCGGTTATATGAATATGTCAATTCTCCAATAACAATATAATTTGAAATTCGCTCAAATCAGTAAAATTTATGTTTTTCATCTTAAGCGGTACAGTGCTCACGCAATTGACATACAATTTAGAAGAAAATCGACTTTAAGTCTAAAACTAAGAAAGTGCAATTATTTCGGTTATATGAATATGTCAATTCTGCAATAACAATATAATTTGAAATTCGCTCAAATCAGTAAAATTCATGTTTTTCGGCATAAGCAGTACAGTGCTCACGCAATTGACATACAATTAACAAGAAAATCGACTTTAAGTCTAAAACTAAGAAAGTGCAATTATTTCGGTTATAAGAATATGTCAATTCTGCAATAACAAAATAATTTGACATTCGCTCAAATCAGTAAAATTCATGTTTTTCGGCATAAGCGGTACAGTGTTCACGCAATTGACATACAATTTACAAGAAAATCGACTTAAAGTCTAAAACTAAGAAAGTGCAATTTTTTCGGTTATATGAATATGTCAATTCTGCAATAACAATATAATTTGAAATTCGCTCAAATCAGTAAAATTTATGTTTTTCATCTTAAGCGGTACAGTGCTCACGCAATTGACATACAATTTAGAAGAAAATCGACTTTAAGCCTAAAACTAAGAAAGTGCAATTATTTCGGTTATATGAATATGTCAATTCTGCAATAACAAAATAATTTGACATTCGCTCAAATCAGTAAAATTCATGTTTTTCGGCTTAAGCAGTACAGTGCTCACGCAATTGACATACAATTTACAAAAAAATCGACTTTGAGTCTAAAACTAAGAAAGTGCAATTTTTTCGGCTTAAGCAGTACAGTGCTCACGCAATTGACATACAATTTACAAGAAAATCGACTTTAAGTCTAAAGCTAAGAAAGTGCAATTATTTCGGTTATATGAATATGTCAATTTTGCAATAACAATATAATTTGATTTTCGCTCAAATCAGTAAAATTCATGTTTTTCGGCTTAAGCAGTGCAGTGCTGCCGCAATTGACATACAATTTACAAGAAAATCGACTTTGAGTCTAAAACTAAGAAAGTGCAATTTTTTCGGTTACATGAATATGTCAATTCTGCAATAACAATATAATTTGACATTCGCTCAAATCAGTAAAATTCATGTTTTTCGGCTTAAGCAGTACAGTGCTCACGCAATTGACATACAATTTACAAAAAAATCGACTTTGAGTCTAAAACCAAGAAAGTGCAATTTTTCGGTTATATGAATATGTCAATTCTGCAATAACAATATAATTTGACATTCGCTCAAATCAGTAAAATTCATGTTTTTCGGCTTAAGCGGTACAGTGCTCACGCAATTGACATACAATTTAGAAGAAAATCGAATTTAAGTCTAAAGCTAAGAAAGTGCAATTATTTCGGTTATATGAATATGTCAATTCTGCAATAACAATATAATTTGACATTCACTCAAATCAGTAAAATTCATGTTTTTCGGCTTAAGCAGTACAGTGCTCACGCAATTGACATACAATTTACAAGAAAATCGACTTTAAGTCTAAAGCTAAGAAAGTGCAATTATTTGGGTTATATGAATATGTCATTTCTGCAATAACAATATAATTTGATTTTCGCTCAAATCAGTAAAATTCATGTTTTTCGGCTTAAGCAGTACAGTGCTGCCGCAATTGACATACAATTTACAAGAAAATCGACTTTGAGTCTAAAACTAAGAAAGTGCAATTTTTTCGGCTTAAGCAGTACAGTGCTCACGCAATTGACATACAATTTACAAAAAAATCGACTTTGAGTCTAAAACTAAGAAATTGCAATTTTTTCGGTTATATGAATATGTCAATTCTGCAATAACAATATAATTTGAAATTCGCTCAAATCAGTAAAATTTATGTTTTTCATCTTAAGCGGTACAGTGCTCACGCAATTGACATACAATTTAGAAGAAAATCGACTTTAAGCCTAAAACTAAGAAAGTGCAATTATTTCGGTTATATGAATATGTCAATTCTGCAATAACAAAATAATTTGACATTCGCTCAAATCAGTAAAATTCATGTTTTTCGGCTTAAGCAGTACAGTGCTCACGCAATTGACATACAATTTACAAAAAAATCGACTTTGAGTCTAAAACTAAGAAAGTGCAATTTTTTCGGCTTAAGCAGTACAGTGCTCACGCAATTGACATACAATTTACAAGAAAATCGACTTTAAGTCTAAAGCTAAGAAAGTGCAATTATTTCGGTTATATGAATATGTCAATTCTGCAATAATAATATAATTTGATTTTCGCTCAAATCAGTAAAATTCATGTTTTTCGGCTTAAGCAGTGCAGTGCTGCCGCAATTGACATACAATTTACAAGAAAATCGACTTTGAGTCTAAAACTAAGAAAGTGCAATTTTTTCGGTTACATGAATATGTCAATTCTGCAATAACAATATAATTTGACATTCGCTCAAATCAGTAAAATTCATGTTTTTCGGCTTAAGCAGTACAGTGCTCACGCAATTGACATACAATTTACAAAAAAATCGACTTTGAGTCTAAAACCAAGAAAGTGCAATTTTTCGGTTATATGAATATGTCAATTCTGCAATAACAATATAATTTGACATTCGCTCAAATCAGTAAAATTCATGTTTTTCGGCTTAAGCGGTACAGTGCTCACGCAATTGACATACAATTTAGAAGAAAATCGACTTTAAGTCTAAAGCTAAGAAGTGCAATTATTTCGGTTATATGAATATGTCAATTCTGCAATAACAATATAATTTGACATTCACTCAAATCAGTAAAATTCATGTTTTTCGGCTTAAGCAGTACAGTGCTCACGCAATTGACATACAATTTACAAGAAAATCGACTTTAAGTCTAAAGCTAAGAAAGTGCAATTATTTCGGTTATATGAATATGTCAATTCTGCAATAACAATATAATTTGATTTTCGCTCAAATCAGTAAAATTCATGTTTTTCGGCTTAAGCAGTACAGTGCTGCCGCAATTGACATACAATTTACAAGAAAATCGACTTTGAGTCTAAAACTAAGAAAGTGCAATTTTTTTGGCTTAAGCAGTACAGTGCTCACGCAATTGACATACAATTTACAAAAAAATCGACTTTGAGTCTAAAACTAAGAAATTGCAATTTTTTCGGTTATATGAATATGTCAATTCTGCAATAACAATATAATTTGATTTTCGCTCAAATCAGTAAAATTCATGTTTTTCGGCTTAAACAGTGCAGTGCTGCCGCAATTGACATACAATTTACAAGAAAATCGACTTTGAGTCTAAAACTAAGAAAGTGCAATTTTTTCGGTTACATGAATATGTCAATTCTGCAATAACAATATAATTTGACATTCGCTCAAATCAGTAAAATTCATGTTTTTCGGCTTAAGCAGTACAGTGCTCACGCAATTGACATACAATTTACAAAAAAATCGACTTTGAGTCTAAAACTAAGAAAGTGCAATTTTTTCGGTTATATGAATATGTCAATTCTGCAATAACAATATAATTTGAAATTCGCTCAAATCAGTAAAATTTATGTTTTTCATCTTAAGCGGTACAGTGCTCACGCAATTGACATACAATTTAGAAGAAAATCGACTTTAAGTCTAAAACTAAGAAAGTGCAATTATTTCGGTTATATGAATATGTCAATTCTGCAATAACAATATGATTTGAAATTCGCTCAAATCAGTAAAATTCATGTTTTTCGGCTTAAGCAGTACAGTGCTCACGCAATTGACATACAATTTACAAAAAAATCGACTTTGAGTCTAAAACTAAGAAAGTGCAATTTTTTCGGTTATATGAATATGTCAATTCTGCAATAACAATATAATTTGAAATTCGCTCAAATCAGTAAAATTTATGTTTTTCATCTTAAGCGGTACAGTGCTCACGCAATTGACATACAATTTAGAAGAAAATCGACTTTAAGTCTAAAACTAAGAAAGTGCAATTATTTCGGTTATATGAATATGTCAATTCTGCAATAACAATATAATTTGACATTCGCTCAAATCAGTAAAATTCATGTTTTTCGGCATAAGCAGTACAGTGCTGCCGCAATTGACATACAATTAACAAGAAAATCGACTTTAAGTCTAAAACTAAGAAAGTGCAATTATTACGGTTATATGAATATGTCAATTCTGCAATAACAATATAATTTGACATTCGCTCAAATCAGTAAAATTCATGTTTTTCGGCATAAGCAGTACAGTGCTGCCGCAATTGACATACAATTAACAAGAAAATCGACTTTAAGTCTAAAACTAAGAAAGTGCAATTATTTCGGTTATATGAATATGTCAATACTGCAATAACAAAATAATTTGACATTCGCTCAAATCAGTAAAATTCATGTTTTTCGGCATAAGCGGTACAGTGCTCACGCAATTGACATACAATTTACAAGAAAATCGACTTTAAGTCTAAAACTAAGAAAGTGCAATTATTTCGGTTATATGAATATGTCAATTCTGCAATAACAAAATAATTTGACATTCGCTCAAATCAGTAAAATTCATGTTTTTCGGCATAAGCAGTACAGTGCTGCCGCAATTGACATACAATTAACAAGAAAATCGACTTTAAGTCTAAAACTAAGAAAGTGCAATTATTTCGGTTATATGAATATGTCAATTCTGCAATAACAATATAATTTGAAATTCGCTTAAATCAGTAAAATTCATGTTTTTCGGCATAAGCAGTACAGTGCTGCTGCAATTGACATACAATTAACAAGAAAATCGACTTTAAGTCTAAAACTAAGAAAGTGCAATTATTTCGGTTATATGAATATGTCAATTCTGCAATAACAATATAATTTGACATTCGCTCAAATCAGTAAAATTCATGTTTTTCGGCATAAGCAGTACAGTGCTGCCGCAATTGACATACAATTAACAAGAAAATCGACTTTAAGTCTAAAACTAAGAAAGTGCAATTATTTCGGTTATATGAATATGTCAATTCTGCAATAACAATATAATTTGAAATTCGCTCAAATCAGTAAAATTCATGTTTTTCGGCATAAGCAGTACAGTGCTGCCGCAATGGACATACAATTAACAAGAAAATCGACTTTAAGTCTAAAACTAAGAAAGTGCAATTATTTCGGTTATATGAATATGTCAATTCTGCAATAACAATATAATTTGAAATTCGCTCAAATCAGTAAAATTTATGTTTTTCATCTTAAGCGGTACAGTGCTCACGCAATTGACATACAATTTAGAAGAAAATCGACTTTAAGCCTAAAACTAAGAAAGTGCAATTCTTTCGGTTATATGAATATGTCAATTCTGCAATAACAAAATAATTTGACATTCGCTCAAATCAGTAAAATTTATGTTTTTCATCTTAAGCGGTACAGTGCTCACGCAATTGACATACAATTTAGAAGAAAATCGACTTTAAGTCTAAAACTAAGAAAGTGCAATTTTTTCGGTTATATGAATATGTCAATTCTGCAATAACAATATAATTTGAAATTCGCTCAAATCAGTAAAATTTATGTTTTTCATCTTAAGCGGTACAGTGCTCACGCAATTGACATACAATTTACAAGAAAATCGACTTTAAGTCTAAAACTAAGAAAGTGCAATTATTTCGGTTATATGAATATGTCAATTCTGCAATAACAATATAATTTGAAATTCGCTCAAATCAGTAAAATTTATGTTTTTCATCTTAAGCGGTACAGTGCTCACGCAATTGACATACAATTTACAAGAAAATCGACTTTAAGTCTAAAACTAAGAAAGTGCAATTTTTTCGGTTATATGAATATGACAATTCTGCAATAACAATATAATTTGAAATTCGCTCAAATCAGTAAAATTTATGTTTTTCATCTTAAGCGGTACAGTGCTCACGCAATTGACATACAATTTAGAAGAAAATCGACTTTAAGCCTAAAACTAAGAAAGTGCAATTATTTCGGTTATATGAATATGTCAATTCTGCAATAACAAAATAATTTGACATTCGCTCAAATCAGTAAAATTCATGTTTTTCGGCTTAAGCAGTGCAGTGCTCACGCAATTGACATACAATTTACAAGAAAATCGACTTTTAATCTAAAACTAAGAAAGTGCAATTATTTCGGTTATATGCATATGTCAATTCTGTAATAACAATATAATTTGACTTTCGCGCAAATCAGTAATATAGATATTTTTCGGCTTAAGCAGTACAGTGCTGCCGAAATTGACATACAATTTACAAGAAAATCGACTTTGAGTCTAAAACTAAGAAAGTGAAATTTTTTCGGTTACATGAATATGTCAATTCTGCAATAACAATATAATTTGACATTCGCTCAAATCAGTAAAATTCATGTTTTTTGGCTTAAGCAGTACAGTGCTCACGCAATTGACATACAATTTACAAAAAAACGACTTTGAGTCTAAAACTAAGAAATTGCAGTTTTTTCGGTTATATGAATATGTCAATTCTGCAATAACAATATAATTTGATTTTCGCTCAAATCAGTAAAATTCATGTTTTTCGGCTTAAGCAGTACAGTGCTGCCGCAATTGACATACAATTTACAAGAAAATCGACTTTTAATCTAAAACTAAGAAAGTGCAATTTTTTCGGCTTAAGCAGTACAGTGCTCACGCAATTGACATACAATTTACAAGAAAATCGACTTTGAGTCTAAAACTAAGAAATTGCAATTTTTTCGGTTATATGAATATGTCAATTCTGCAATAACAATATAATTTGATTTTCGCTCAAATCAGTAAAATTCATGTTTTTCGGCTTAAGCAGTACAGTGCTCACGCAATTGACATACAATTTACAAAAAAATCGACTTTGAGTCTAAAACTAAGAAAGTGCAATTTTTTCGGCATAAGCGGTACAGTGCTCACGCAATTGACATACAATTTAGAAGAAAATCGACTTTAAGCCTAAAACTAAGAAAGTGCAATTTTTTCGGTTATATGAATATGTCAATTCTGTAATAACAATATAATTTGACTTTCGCTCAAATCAGTAAAATTCATGTTTTTCGGCTTAAGCGGTACAGTGCTCACGCAATTGACATACAATTTAGAAGAAAATCGACTTTAAGCCTAAAACTAAGAAAGTGCAATTTTTTCGGTTATATGAATATGTCAATTCTGCAAAATAACAATATAATTTGATTTTCGCTCAAATCAGTAAAATTCATGTTTTTCGGCTTAAGCAGTACAGTGCTCACGCAATTGACATACAATTTACAAAAAAATCGACTTTGAGTCTAAAACTAAGAAAGTGCAATTTTTTCGGTTATATGAATATGTCAATTCTGCAATAACAATATAATTTACAAGAAAATCGACTTTAAGTCTAAAGCTAAGAAAGTGCAATTATTTCGGTTATATGAATATGTCAATTCTGCAATAACAATATAATTAGATTTTCGCTCAAATCAGTAAAATTCATGTTTTTCGGCTTAAGCAGTACAGTGCTGCCGCAATTGACATACAATTTACAAGAAAATCGACTTTGAGTCTAAAACTAAGAAAGTGCAATTTTTTCGGTTATATGAATATGTCAATTCTGCAATAACAATATAATTTGATTTTCGCTCAAATCAGTAAAATTCATGTTTTTCGGCTTAAGCAGTACAGTGCTTACGCAATTGACATACAATTTACAAAAAAATCGACTTTGAGTCTAAAACTAAGAAATTGCAATTTTTTCGGTTATATGAATATGTCAATTCTGCAATAACAATATAATTTGACATTCGCTCAAATCAGTAAAGTTCATGTTTTTCGGCATAAGCGGTACAGTGCTCACGCAATTGACATACAATTTAGAAGAAAATCGACTTTAAGCCTAAAACTAAGAAAGTGCAATTTTTTCGGTTATATGAATATGTCAATTCTGTAATAACAATATAATTTGACTTTCGCTCAAATCAGTAAAATTCATGTTTTTCGGCTTAAGCGGTACAGTGCTCACGCAATTGACATACAATTTAGAAGAAAATCGACTTTAAGCCTAAGACTAAGAAAGTGCAATTTTTTCGGTTATATGAATATGTCAATTCTGCAAAATAACAATATAATTTGATTTTCGCTCAAATCAGTAAAATTCATGTTTTTCGGCTTAAGCAGTACAGTGCTCACGCAATTGACATACAATTTACAAAAAAATCGACTTTGAGTCTAAAACTAAGAAAGTGCAATTTTTTCGGTTATATGAATATGTCAATTCTGCAATAACAATATAATTTACAAGAAAATCGACTTTAAGTCTAAAGCTAAGAAAGTGCAATTATTTCGGTTATATGAATATGTCAATTCTGCAATAACAATATAATTTGATTTTCGCTCAAATCAGTAAAATTCATGTTTTTCGGCTTAAGCAGTGCAGTGCTGCCGCAATTGACATACAATTTACAAGAAAATCGACTTTGAGTCTAAAACTAAGAAAGTGCAATTTTTTCGGTTACATGAATATGTCAATTCTGCAATAACAATATAATTTGACATTCGCTCAAATCAGTAAAATTCATGTTTTTCGGCTTAAGCAGTACAGTGCTCACGCAATTGACATACAATTTACAAAAAAATCGACTTTGAGTCTAAAACTAAGAAAGTGCAATTTTTTCGGTTATATGAATATGTCAATTCTGCAATAACAATATAATTTGAAATTCGCTCAAATCAGTAAAATTTATGTTTTTCATCTTAAGCGGTACAGTGCTCACGCAATTGACATACAATTTAGAAGAAAATCGACTTTAAGTCTAAAACTAAGAAAGTGCAATTATTTCGGTTATATGAATATGTCAATTCTGCAATAACAATATAATTTGACATTCGCTCAAATCAGTAAAGTTCATGTTTTTCGGCATAAGCGGTACAGTGCTCACGCAATTGACATACAATTTAGAAGAAAATCGACTTTAAGCCTAAAACTAAGAAAGTGCAATTTTTTCGGTTATATGAATATGTCAATTCTGTAATAACAATATAATTTGACTTTCGCTCAAATCAGTAAAATTCATGTTTTTCGGCTTAAGCGGTACAGTGCTCACGCAATTGACATACAATTTAGAAGAAAATCGACTTTAAGCCTAAAACTAAGAAAGTGCAATTTTTTCGGTTATATGAATATGTCAATTCTGCAATAACAAAATAATTTGACATTCGCTCAAATCAGTAAAATTCATGTTTTTCGGCATAAGCGGTATAGTGCTGCCGCAATTGACATACAATTTACAAGAAAATCGACTTTGAGTCTAAAACTAAGAAAGTGCAATTTTTTCGGCTTAAGCAGTACAGTGCTCACGCAATTGACATACAATTTACAAGAAAATCGACTTTGAGTCTAAAACTAAGAAATTGCAATTTTTTCGGTTATATGAATATGTCAATTCTGCAATAACAATATAATTTGACATTCACTCAAATTAGTAAAATTCATGTTTTTCGGCTTAAGCAGTACAGTGCTCACGCAATTGACATACAATTTACAAGAAAATCGACTTTAAGTCTAAAACTAAGAAAGTGCAATTTTTTCGGTTATATGAATATGTCAATTCTGCAATAACAATATAATTTGAAATTCGCTCAAATCAGTAAAATTTATGTTTTTCATCTTAAGCGGTACAGTGCTCACGCAATTGACATACAATTTAGAAGAAAATCGACTTTAAGTCTAAAACTAAGAAAGTGCAATTATTTCGGTTATATGAATATGTCAATTCTGCAATAACAATATAATTTGACATTCGCTCAAATCAGTAAAATTCATGTTTTTCGGCTTAAGCAGTACAGTGCTCACGCAATTGACATACAATTTACAAGAAAATCGATTTTAAGTCTAAAACTAAGAAAGTGCAATTTTTTCGGTTATATGAATATGTCAATTCTGCAATAACAATATAATTTGAAATTCGCTCAAATCAGTAAAATTTATGTTTTTCATCTTAAGCGGTACAGTGCTCACGCAATTGACATACAATTTAGAAGAAAATCGACTTTAAGTCTAAAACTAAGAAAGTGCAATTATTTCGGTTATATGAATATGTCAATTCTGCAATAACAATATAATTTGACATTCGCTCACATCAGTAAAATTCATGTTTTTCGGCATAAGCAGTACAGTGCTGCCGCAATTGACATACAATTAACAAGAAAATCGACTTTAAGTCTAAAACTAAGAAAGTGCAATTATTTCGGTTATATGAATATGTCAATTCTGCAATAACAAAATAATTTGACATTCGCTCAAATCAGTAAAATTCATGTTTTTCGGCATAAGCGGTACAGTGCTCACGCAATTGACATACAATTTAGAAGAAAATCGACTTTAAGCCTAAAACTAAGAAAGTGCAATTTTTTCGGTTATATGAATATGTCAATTCTGTAATAACAATATAATTTGACTTTCGCTCAAATCAGTAAAATTCATGTTTTTCGGCTTAAGCAGTACAGTGCTGCCGCAATTGACATACAATTTACAAGAAAATCGACTTTGAGTCTAAAACTAAGAAAGTGCAATTTTTTCGGCTTAAGCAGTACAGTGCTCACGCAATTGACATACAATTTACAAGAAAATCGACTTTGAGTCTAAAACTAAGAAATTGCAATTTTTTCGGTTATATGAATATGTCAATTCTGTAATAACAATATAATTTGATTTTCGCTCAAATCAGTAAAATTCATGTTTTTCGGCTTAAGCAGTACAGTGCTCACGCAATTGACATACAATTTACAAAAAAATCGACTTTGAGTCTAAAACTAAGAAAGTGCAATTTTTTCGGCTTAAGCAGTACAGTGCTCACGCAATTGACATACAATTTACAAGAAAATCGACTTTGAGTCTAAAACTAAGAAATTGCAATTTTTTCGGTTATATGAATATGTCAATTCTGCAATAACAATATAATTTGATTTTCGCTCAAATCAGTAAAATTCATGTTTTTCGGCTTAAGCAGTACAGTGCTCACGCAATTGACATACAATTTACAAAAAAATCGACTTTGAGTCTAAAACTAAGAAAGTGCAATTTTTTCGGCTTAAGCAGTACAGTGCTCACGCAATTGACATACAATTTACAAGAAAATCGACTTTGAGTCTAAAACTAAGAAAGTGCAATTTTTTCGGCTTAAGCAGTACAGTGCTCACGCAATTGACATACAATTTACAAGAAAATCGACTTTAAGTCTAAAGCTAAGAAAGTGCAATTATTTCGGTTATATGAATATGTCAATTCTGCAATAACAATATAATTTGACATTCGCTCACATCAGTAAAATTCATGTTTTTCGGCATAAGCAGTACAGTGCTGCCGCAATTGACATACAATTAACAAGAAAATCGACTTTAAGTCTAAAACTAAGAAAGTGCAATTATTTCGGTTATATGAATATGTCAATTCTGCAATAACAAAATAATTTGACATTCGCTCAAATCAGTAAAATTCATGTTTTTCGGCATAAGCGGTACAGTGCTCACGCAATTGACATACAATTTAGAAGAAAATCGACTTTAAGCCTAAAACTAAGAAAGTGCAATTTTTTCGGTTATATGAATATGTCAATTCTGTAATAACAATATAATTTGACTTTCGCTCAAATCAGTAAAATTCATGTTTTTCGGCTTAAGCAGTACAGTGCTGCCGCAATTGACATACAATTTACAAGAAAATCGACTTTGAGTCTAAAACTAAGAAAGTGCAATTTTTTCGGCTTAAGCAGTACAGTGCTCACGCAATTGACATACAATTTACAAGAAAATCGACTTTGAGTCTAAAACTAAGAAATTGCAATTTTTTCGGTTATATGAATATGTCAATTCTGTAATAACAATATAATTTGATTTTCGCTCAAATCAGTAAAATTCATGTTTTTCGGCTTAAGCAGTACAGTGCTCACGCAATTGACATACAATTTACAAAAAAATCGACTTTGAGTCTAAAACTAAGAAAGTGCAATTTTTTCGGCTTAAGCAGTACAGTGCTCACGCAATTGACATACAATTTACAAGAAAATCGACTTTGAGTCTAAAACTAAGAAATTGCAATTTTTTCGGTTATATGAATATGTCAATTCTGCAATAACAATATAATTTGATTTTCGCTCAAATCAGTAAAATTTATGTTTTTCATCTTAAGCGGTACAGTGCTCACGCAATTGACATACAATTTAGAAGAAAATCGACTTTAAGTCTAAAACTAAGAAAGTGCAATTATTTCGGTTATATGAATATGTCAATTCTGCAATAACAATATAATTTGACATTCGCTCACATCAGTAAAATTCATGTTTTTCGGCTTAAGCAGTACAGTGCTGCCGCAATTGACATACAATTTACAAGAAAATCGACTTTGAGTCTAAAACTAAGAAAGTGCAATTTTTTCGGCTTAAGCAGTACAGTGCTCACGCAATTGACATACAATTTACAAGAAAATCGACTTTGAGTCTAAAACTAAGAAATTGCAATTTTTTCGGTTATATGAATATGTCAATTCTGTAATAACAATATAATTTGACTTTCGCTCAAATCAGTAAAATTCATGTTTTTCGGCTTAAGCAGTACAGTGCTGCCGCAATTGACATACAATTTACAAGAAAATCGACTTTGAGTCTAAAACTAAGAAATTGCAATTTTTTCGGTTATATGAATATGTCAATTCTGTAATAACAATATAATTTGATTTTCGCTCAAATCAGTAAAATTCATGTTTTTCGGCTTAAGCAGTACAGTGCTCACGCAATTGACATACAATTTACAAAAAAATCGACTTTGAGTCTAAAACTAAGAAAGTGCAATTTTTTCGGCTTAAGCAGTACAGTGCTCACGCAATTGACATACAATTTACAAGAAAATCGACTTTGAGTCTAAAACTAAGAAAGTGCAATTTTTTCGGTTATATGAATATGTCAATTCTGCAATAACAATATAATTTGAAATTCGCTCAAATCAGTAAAATTTATGTTTTTCATCTTAAGCGGTACAGTGCTCACGCAATTGACATACAATTTAGAAGAAAATCGACTTTAAGTCTAAAACTAAGAAAGTGCAATTATTTCGGTTATATGAATATGTCAATTCTGCAATAACAATATAATTTGACATTCGCTCACATCAGTAAAATTCATGTTTTTCGGCATAAGCAGTACAGTGCTGCCGCAATTGACATACAATTAACAAGAAAATCGACTTTAAGTCTAAAACTAAGAAAGTGCAATTATTTCGGTTATATGAATATGTCAATTCTGCAATAACAAAATAATTTGACATTCGCTCAAATCAGTAAAATTCATGTTTTTCGGCATAAGCGGTACAGTGCTCACGCAATTGACATACAATTTAGAAGAAAATCGACTTTAAGCCTAAAACTAAGAAAGTGCAATTTTTTCGGTTATATGAATATGTCAATTCTGTAATAACAATATAATTTGACTTTCGCTCAAATCAGTAAAATTCATGTTTTTCGGCTTAAGCAGTACAGTGCTGCCGCAATTGACATACAATTTACAAGAAAATCGACTTTGAGTCTAAAACTAAGAAAGTGCAATTTTTTCGGCTTAAGCAGTACAGTGCTCACGCAATTGACATACAATTTACAAGAAAATCGACTTTGAGTCTAAAACTAAGAAATTGCAATTTTTTCGGTTATATGAATATGTCAATTCTGTAATAACAATATAATTTGATTTTCGCTCAAATCAGTAAAATTCATGTTTTTCGGCTTAAGCAGTACAGTGCTCACGCAATTGACATACAATTTACAAAAAAATCGACTTTGAGTCTAAAACTAAGAAAGTGCAATTTTTTCGGCTTAAGCAGTACAGTGCTCACGCAATTGACATACAATTTACAAGAAAATCGACTTTGAGTCTAAAACTAAGAAATTGCAATTTTTTCGGTTATATGAATATGTCAATTCTGCAATAACAATATAATTTGATTTTCGCTCAAATCAGTAAAATTCATGTTTTTCGGCTTAAGCAGTACAGTGCTCACGCAATTGACATACAATTTACAAAAAAATCGACTTTGAGTCTAAAACTAAGAAAGTGCAATTTTTTCGGCTTAAGCAGTACAGTGCTCACGCAATTGACATACAATTTACAAGAAAATCGACTTTAAGTCTAAAGCTAAGAAAGTGCAATTATTTCGGTTATATGAATATGTCAATTCTGCAATAACAATATAATTTGATTTTCGCTCAAATCAGAAAAATTCATGTTTTTCGGCTTAAGCAGTGCAGTGCTCACGCAATTGACATACAATTTACAAAAAAATCGACTTTGAGTCTAAAACTAAGAAAATGCAATTTTTTCGGCTTAAGCAGTACAGTGCTCACGCAATTGACATACAATTTACAAGAAAATCGACTTTAAGTCTAAAGCTAAGAAAGTGCAATTATTTCGGTTATATAAATATGTCAATTCTGCAATAATAATATAATTTGATTTTCGCTCAAATCAGTAAAATTCATGTTTTTCGGCTTAAGCAGTGCAGTGCTGCCGCAATTGACATACAATTTACAAGAAAATCGACTTTGAGTCTAAAACTAAGAAAGTGCAATTTTTTCGGCTTAAGCAGTACAGTGCTCACGCAATTGACATACAATTTACAAGAAAATCGACTTTAAGTCTAAAGCTAAGAAAGTGCAATTATTTCGGTTATATGAATATGTCAATTCTGCAATAACAATATAATTTGATTTTCGCTCAAATCAGTAAAATTCATGTTTTTCGGCTTAAGCAGTACAGTGCTCACGCAATTGACATACAATTTACAAAAAAATCGACTTTGAGTCTAAAACTAAGAAAGTGCAATTTTTTCGGTTACATGAATATGTCAATTCTGCAATAACAATATAATTTGACATTCGCTCAAATCAGTAAAATTCATGTTTTTCGGCTTAAGCAGTACAGTGCTCACGCAATTGACATACAATTTACAAAAAAATCGACTTTGAGTCTAAAACTAAGAAAGTGCAATTTTTTCGGTTATATGAATATGTCAATTCTGCAATAACAATATAATTTGACATTCGCTCAAATCAGTAAAATTCATGTTTTTCGGCTTAAGCGGTACAGTGCTCACGCAATTGACATACAATTTAGAAGCAAATCGACTTTAAGTCTAAAGCTAAGAAAGTGCAATTATTTCGGTTATATGAATATGTCAATTCTGCAATAACAATATAATTTGACATTCGCTCAAATCAGTAAAATTCATGTTTTTCGGCTTAAGCAGTACAGTGCTCACGCAATTGACATACAATTTACAAGAAAATCGACTTTAAGTCTAAAACTAAGAAAGTGCAATTATTTCGGTTATATGAATATGTCAATTCTGCAATAACAATATAATTTGACATTCGCTCAAATCAGTAAAATTCATGTTTTTCGGCTTAAGCAGTACAGTGCTCACGCAATTGACATACAATTTACAAGAAAATCGACTTTAGGTCTAAAGCTAAGAAAGTGCAATTTTTTCGGTTATATGAATATGTCAATTCTGCAATAACAATATAATTTGTTATTCGCTCAAATCAGTAAAATTCATGTTTTTCGGCTTAAGCAGTACAGTGCTCACGCAATTGACATACAATTTACAAGAAAATCGACTTTAAGTCTAAAGCTAAGAAAGTGCAATTATTTCGGTTATATGAATATGTCAATTCTGCAATAACAATATAATTTGACATTCACTCAAATCAGTAAAATTCATGTTTTTCGGCTTAAGCAGTACAGTGCTCACGCAATTGACATACAATTTACAAGAAAATCGACTTTAAGTCTAAAACTAAGAAATTGCAATTTTTTCGGTTATATGAATGTGTCAATTCTGCAATAACAATATAATTTGATTTTCGCTCAAATCAGTAAAATTCATGTTTTTCGGCTTAAGCAGTACAGTGCTCACGCAATAGACATACAATTTACAAAAAAATCGACTTTGAGTCTAAAACTAAGAAAGTGCAATTTTTTCGGCTTAAGCAGTACAGTGCTCACGCAATTGACATACAATTTACAAGAAAATCGACTTTGAGTCTAAAACTAAGAAATTGCAATTTTTTCGGTTATATGAATATGTCAATTCTGCAATAACAATATAATTTGATTTTCGCTCAAATCAGTAAAATTCATGTTTTTCGGCTTAAGCAGTACAGTGCTCACGCAATTGACATACAATTTACAAAAAAATCGACTTTGAGTCTAAAACTAAGAAAGTGCAATTTTTTCGGCTTAAGCAGTACAGTGCTCACGCAATTGACATACAATTTACAAGAAAATCGACTTTGAGTCTAAAACTAAGAAATTGCAATTTTTTCGGTTATATGAATATGTCAATTCTGCAATAACAATATAATTTGATTTTCGCTCAAATCAGTAAAATTCATGTTTTTCGGCTTAAGCAGTACAGTGCTCACGCAATTGACATACAATTTACAAAAAAATCGACTTTGAGTCTAAAACTAAGAAAGTGCAATTTTTTCGGCTTAAGCAGTACAGTGCTCACGCAATTGACATACAATTTACAAAAAAAATCGACTTTAAGTCTAAAGCTAAGAAAGTGAAATTATTTCGGTTATATGAATATGTCAATTCTGCAATAACAATATAATTTGATTTTCGCTCAAATCAGTAAAATTCATGTTTTTCGGCTTAAGCAGTGCAGTGCTCACGCAATTGACATACAATTTACAAAAAAATCGACTTTGAGTCTAAAACTAAGAAAGTGCAATTTTTTCGGCTTAAGCAGTACAGTGCTCACGCAATTGACATACAATTTACAAGAAAATCGACTTTAAGTCTAAAGCTAAGAAAGTGCAATTATTTCGGTTATATGAATATGTCAATTCTGCAATAACAATATAATTTGATTTTCGCTCAAATCAGTAAAATTCATGTTTTTCGGCTTAAGCAGTACAGTGCTCACGCAATTGACATACAATTTACAAAAAAATCGACTTTAAGTCTAAAACTAAGAAAGTGCAATTTTTTCGGTTATATGAATATGTCAATTCTGCAATAACAATATAATTTGACATTCGCTCAAATCAGTAAAATTCATGTTTTTCGGCTTAAGCGGTACAGTGCTCACGCAATTGACATACAATTTACAAGAAAATCGACTTTAAGTCTAAAACTAAGAAAGTGCAATTTTTTCGGCTTAAGCAGTACAGTGCTCACGCAATTGACATACAATTTACAAGAAAATCGACTTTAAGTCTAAAACTAAGAAAGTGCAATTTTTTCGGTTATATGAATATGTCAATTCTGCAATAACAATATAATTTGACATTCGCTCAAATCAGTAAAATTCATGTTTTTCGGCTTAAGCAGTACAGTGCTCACGCAATTGACATACAATTTACAAGAAAATCGACTTTAAGTCTAAAACTAAGAAAGTGCAATTTTTTCGGTTATATGAATATGTCAATTCTGCAATAACAATATAATTTGACATTCGCTCAAATCAGTAAAATTCATGTTTTTCGGCTTAAGCAGTACAGTGCTCACGCAATTGACATACAATTTACAAGAAAATCGACTTTAGGTCTAAAGCTAAGAAAGTGCAATTATTTCGGTTATATGAATATGTCAATTCTGCAATAACAATATAATTTGACATTCACTCAAATCAGTAAAATTCATGTTTTTCGGCTTAAGAAGTACAGTGCTCACGCAATTGACATACAATTTACAAGAAAATCGACTTTAAGTCTAAAACTAAGAAAGTGCAATTTTTTCGGTTATATGAATATGTCAATTCTGCAATAACAATATAATTTGACATTCGCTCAAATCAGTAAAATTCATGTTTTTCGGCTTAAGCAGTACAGTGCTCACGCAATTGACATACAATTTACAAGAAAATCGACTTTGAGTCTAAAACTAAGAAATTGCAATTTTTTCGGTTATATGAATATGTCAATTCTGCAATAACAATATAATTTGACATTCACTCAAATCAGTAAAATTCATGTTTTTCGGCTTAAGCAGTACAGTGCTCACGCAATTGACATACAATTTACAAGAAAATCGACTTTAAGTCTAAAACTAAGAAAGTCCAATTTTTTCGTTTATATGAATATGTCAATTCTGCAATAACAATATAATTTGAAATTCGCTCAAATCAGTAAAATTTATGTTTTTTATCTTAAGCGGTACAGTGCTCACGCAATTGACATACAATTTAGAAGAAAATCGACTTTAAGTCTAAAACTAAGAAAGTGCAATTATTTCGGTTATATGAATATGTCAATTCTGCAATAACAATATAATTTGACATTCGCTCAAATCAGTAAAATTCATGTTTTTCGGCTTAAGCAGTACAGTGCTCACGCAATTGACGTACAATTTACAAGAAAATCGACTTTAAGTCTAAAACTAAGAAAGTGCAATTTTTTCGGTTATATGAATATGTCAATTCTGCAATAACAATATAATTTGACTTTCGCTCAAATCAGTAAAATTCATGTTTTTCGGCTTAAGCAGTACAGTGCTGCCGCAATTGACATACAATTTACAAGAAATTCGACTTTGAGTCTAAAACTAAGAAAGTGCAATTTTTTCGGCTTAAGCATTACAGTGCTCACGCAATTGACATACAATTTACAAGAAAATCGACTTTGAGTCTAAAACTAAGAAATTGCAATTTTTTCGGTTATATGAATATGTCAATTCTGCAATAACAATATAATTTGATTTTCGCTCAAATCAGTAAAATTCATGTTTTTCGGCTTAAGCAGTACATTGCTCACGCAATTGACATACAATTTACAAAAAAATCGACTTTGAGTCTAAAACTAAGAAAGTGCAATTTTTTCGGCTTAAGCAGTACAGTGCTCACGCAATTGACATACAATTTACAAGAAAATCGACTTTGAGTCTAAAACTAAGAAATTGCAATTTTTTCGGTTATATGAATATGTAAATTCTGCAATAACAATATAATTTGATTTTCGCTCAAATCAGTAAAATTCATGTTTTTCGGCTTAAGCAGTACAGTGCTCACGCAATTGACATACAATTTACAAAAAAATCGACTTTGAGTCTAAAACTAAGAAAGTGCAATTTTTTCGGCTTAAGCAGTACAGTGCTCACGCAATTGACATACAATTTACAAGAAAATCGACTTTAAGTCTAAAGCTAAGAAAGTGCGATTATTTCGGTTATATGAATATGTCAATTCTGCAATAACAATATAATTTCATTTTCGCTCAAATCAGTAAAATTGATGTTTTTCGGCTTAAGCAGTGCAGTGCTCACGCAATTGACATACAATTTACAAAAAAATCGACTTTGAGTCTAAAACTAAGAAAGTGCAATTTTTTCGGCTTAAGCAGTACAGTGCTCACGCAATTGACATACAATTTACAAGAAAATCGACTTTAAGTCTAAAGCTAAGAAAGTGCAATTATTTCGGTTATATGAATATGTCAATTCTGCAATAACAATATAATTTGATTTTCGCTCAAATCAGTAAAATTCATGTTTTTCGGCTTAAGCAGTGCAGTGCTGCCGCAATTGACATACAATTTACAAGAAAATCGACTTTGAGTCTAAAACTAAGAAAGTGCAATTTTTTCGGCTTAAGCAGTACAGTGCTCACGCAATTGACATACAATTTACAAGAAAATCGACTTTAAGTCTAAAGCTAAAAAAGTGCAATTATTTCGGTTATATGAATATGTCAATTCTGCAATAACAATATAATTTGATTTTCGCTCAAATCAGTAAAATTCATGTTTTTCGGCTTAAGCAGTGCAGTGCTGCCGCAATTGACATACAATTTACAAGAAAATCGACTTTGAGTCTAAAACTAAGAAAGTGCAATTTTTTCGGTTACATGAATATGTCAATTCTGCAATAACAATATAATTTGACATTCGCTCAAATCAGTAAAATTCATGTTTTTCGGCTTAAGCAGTACAGTGCTCACGCAATTGACATACAATTTATAAAAAAATCGACTTTGAGTCTAAAACTAAGAAAGTGCAATTTTTTCGGTTATATGAATATGTCAATTCTGCAATAACAATATAATTTGACATTCGCTCAAATCAGTAAAATTCATGTTTTTCGGCTTAAGCGGTACAGTGCTCACGCAATTGACATACAATTTAGAAGAAAAGCGACTTCAAGACTAAAGCTAAGAAAGTGCAATTATTTCGGTTATATGAATATGTCAATTCTGCAATAACAATATAATTTGATTTTCGCTCAAATCAGTAAAATTCATGTTTTTCGGCTTAAGCAGTACAGTGCTCACGCAATTGACATACAATTTACAAAAACATCGACTTTGAGTCTAAAACTAAGAAAGTGCAATTTTTTCGGTTACATGAATATGTCAATTCTGCAATAACAATATAATTTGACATTCGCTCAAATCAGTAAAATTCATGTTTTTCGGCTTAAGCAGTACAGTGCTCACGCAATTGACATACAATTTATAAAAAAATCGACTTTGAGTCTAAAACTAAGAAAGTGCAATTTTTTCGGTTATATGAATATGTCAATTCTGCAATAACAATATAATTTGACATTCGCTCAAATCAGTAAAATTCATGTTTTTCGGCTTAAGCGGTACAGTGCTCACGCAATTGACATACAATTTAGAAGAAAAGCGACTTTAAGACTAAAGCTAAGAAAGTGCAATTATTTCGGTTATATGAATATGTCAATTCTGCAATAACAATATAATTTGACATTCACTCAAATCAGTAAAATTCATGTTTTTCGGCTTAAGCAGTACAGTGCTCACGCAATTGACATACAATTTACAAGAAAATCGACTTTAAGTCTAAAACTAAGAAAGTGCAATTTTTTCGGTTATATGAATATGTCAATTCTGCAATAACAATATAATTTGAAATTCGCTCAAATCAGTAAAATTTATGTTTTTCATCTTAAGCGGTACAGTGCTCACGCAATTGACATACAATTTAGAAGAAAATCGACTTTAAGTCTAAAACTAAGAAAGTGCAATTATTTCGGTTATATGAATATGTCAATTCTGCAATAACAATATAATTTGACATTCGCTCAAATCAGTAAAATTCATGTTTTTCGGCATAAGCAGTACAGTGCTGCCGCAATTGACATACAATTAACAAGAAAATCGACTTTAAGTCTAAAACTAAGAAAGTGCAATTATTTCGGTTATATGAATATGTCAATTCTGCAATAACAAAATAATTTGACATTCGCTCAAATCAGTAAAATTCATGTTTTTCGGCATAAGCGGTACAGTGCTCACGCAATTGACATACAATTTAGAAGAAAATCGACTTTAAGCCTAAAACTAAGAAAGTGCAATTTTTTCGGTTATATGAATATGTCAATTCTGTAATAACAATATAATTTGACTTTCGCTCAAATCAGTAAAATTCATGTTTTTCGGCTTAAGCAGTACAGTGCTGCCGCAATTGACATACAATTTACAAGAAAATCGACTTTGAGTCTAAAACTAAGAAAGTGCAATTTTTTCGGTTATATGAATATGTCAATTCTGCAATAACAATATAATTTGAAATTCGCTCAAATCAGTAAAATTCATGTTTTTCGGCATAAGCGGTACAGTGCTCACGCAATTGACATACAATTTAGAAGAAAATCGACTTTAAGCCTAAAACTAAGAAAGTGCAATTTTTTCGGTTATATGAATATGTCAATTCTGTAATAACAATATAATTTGACTTTCGCTCAAATCAGTAAAATTTATGTTTTTCATCTTAAGCGGTACAGTGCTCACGCAATTGACATACAATTTAGAAGAAAATCGACTTTAAGTCTAAAACTAAGAAAGTGCAATTATTTCGGTTATATGAATATGTCAATTCTGCAATAACAATATAATTTGACATTCGCTCAAATCAGTAAAATTAATGTTTTTCGGCATAAGCAGTACAGTGCTCACGCAATTGACATACAATTTACAAGAAAATCGACTTTAAGTCTAAAGCTAAGAAAGTGCAATTATTTCGGTTATATGAATATGTCAATTCTGCAATAACAATATAATTTGATTTTCGCTCAAATCAGTAAAATTCATGTTTTTCGGCTTAAGCGGTACAGTGCTCACGCAATTGACATACAATTTATAAAAAAATCGACTTTGAGTCTAAAACTAAGAAAGTGCAATTTTTTCGGTTATATGAATATGTCAATTCTGCAATAACAATATAATTTGACATTCGCTCAAATCAGTAAAATTCATGTTTTTCGGCTTAAGCGGTACAGTGCTCACGCAATTGACATACAATTTAGAAGAAAAGCGACTTTAAGACTAAAGCTAAGAAAGTGCAATTATTTCGGTTATATGAATATGTCAATTCTGCAATAACAATATAATTTGATTTTCGCTCAAATCAGTAAAATTCATGTTTTTCGGCTTAAGCAGTACAGTGCTCACGCAATTGACATACAATTTACAAAAAAATCGACTTTGAGTCTAAAACTAAGAAAGTGCAATTTTTTCGGTTACATGAATATGTCAATTCTGCAATAACAATATAATTTGACATTCGCTCAAATCAGTAAAATTCATGTTTTTCGGCTTAAGCAGTACAGTGCTCACGCAATTGACATACAATTTATAAAAAAATCGACTTTGAGTCTAAAACTAAGAAAGTGCAATTTTTTCGGTTATATGAATATGTCAATTCTGCAATAACAATATAATTTGACATTCGCTCAAATCAGTAAAATTCATGTTTTTCGGCTTAAGCGGTACAGTGCTCACGCAATTGACATACAATTTAGAAGAAAAGCGACTTTAAGACTAAAGCTAAGAAAGTGCAATTATTTCGGTTATATGAATATGTCAATTCTGCAATAACAATATAATTTGACATTCACTCAAATCAGTAAAATTCATGTTTTTCGGCTTAAGCAGTACAGTGCTCACGCAATTGACATACAATTTACAAGAAAATCGACTTTAAGTCTAAAACTAAGAAAGTGCAATTTTTTCGGTTATATGAATATGTCAATTCTGCAATAACAATATAATTTGAAATTCGCTCAAATCAGTAAAATTTATGTTTTTCATCTTAAGCGGTACAGTGCTCACGCAATTGACATACAATTTAGAAGAAAATCGACTTTAAGTCTAAAACTAAGAAAGTGCAATTATTTCGGTTATATGAATATGTCAATTCTGCAATAACAATATAATTTGACATTCGCTCAAATCAGTAAAATTCATGTTTTTCGGCATAAGCAGTACAGTGCTGCCGCAATTGACATACAATTAACAAGAAAATCGACTTTAAGTCTAAAACTAAGAAAGTGCAATTATTTCGGTTATATGAATATGTCAATTCTGCAATAACAAAATAATTTGACATTCGCTCAAATCAGTAAAATTCATGTTTTTCGGCATAAGCGGTACAGTGCTCACGCAATTGACATACAATTTAGAAGAAAATCGACTTTAAGCCTAAAACTAAGAAAGTGCAATTTTTTCGGTTATATGAATATGTCAATTCTGTAATAACAATATAATTTGACTTTCGCTCAAATCAGTAAAATTCATGTTTTTCGGCTTAAGCAGTACAGTGCTGCCGCAATTGACATACAATTTACAAGAAAATCGACTTTGAGTCTAAAACTAAGAAAGTGCAATTTTTTCGGTTATATGAATATGTCAATTCTGCAATAACAATATAATTTGAAATTCGCTCAAATCAGTAAAATTCATGTTTTTCGGCATAAGCGGTACAGTGCTCACGCAATTGACATACAATTTAGAAGAAAATCGACTTTAAGCCTAAAACTAAGAAAGTGCAATTTTTTCGGTTATATGAATATGTCAATTCTGTAATAACAATATAATTTGACTTTCGCTCAAATCAGTAAAATTCATGTTTTTCGGCATAAGCAGTACAGTGCTGCCGCAATTGACATACAATTAACAAGAAAATCGACTTTAAGTCTAAAACTAAGAAAGTGCAATTTTTTCGGTTATATGAATATGTCAATTCTGCAATAACAATATAATTTGACATTCGCTCAAATCAGTAAAATTCATGTTTTTCGGCTTAAGCAGTACAGTGCTCACGCAATTGACATACAATTTATAAAAAAATCGACTTTGAGTCTAAAACTAAGAAAGTGCAATTTTTTCGGTTATATGAATATGTCAATTCTGCAATAACAATATAATTTGACATTCGCTCAAATCAGTAAAATTCATGTTTTTCGGCTTAAGCGGTACAGTGCTCACGCAATTGACATACAATTTAGAAGAAAAGCGACTTCAAGACTAAAGCTAAGAAAGTGCAATTATTTCGGTTATATGAATATGTCAATTCTGCAATAACAATATAATTTGATTTTCGCTCAAATCAGTAAAATTCATGTTTTTCGGCTTAAGCAGTACAGTGCTCACGCAATTGACATACAATTTACAAAAACATCGACTTTGAGTCTAAAACTAAGAAAGTGCAATTTTTTCGGTTACATGAATATGTCAATTCTGCAATAACAATATAATTTGACATTCGCTCAAATCAGTAAAATTCATGTTTTTCGGCTTAAGCAGTACAGTGCTCACGCAATTGACATACAATTTATAAAAAAATCGACTTTGAGTCTAAAACTAAGAAAGTGCAATTTTTTCGGTTATATGAATATGTCAATTCTGCAATAACAATATAATTTGACATTCGCTCAAATCAGTAAAATTCATGTTTTTCGGCTTAAGCGGTACAGTGCTCACGCAATTGACATACAATTTAGAAGAAAAGCGACTTTAAGACTAAAGCTAAGAAAGTGCAATTATTTCGGTTATATGAATATGTCAATTCTGCAATAACAATATAATTTGACATTCACTCAAATCAGTAAAATTCATGTTTTTCGGCTTAAGCAGTACAGTGCTCACGCAATTGACATACAATTTACAAGAAAATCGACTTTAAGTCTAAAACTAAGAAAGTGCAATTTTTTCGGTTATATGAATATGTCAATTCTGCAATAACAATATAATTTGAAATTCGCTCAAATCAGTAAAATTTATGTTTTTCATCTTAAGCGGTACAGTGCTCACGCAATTGACATACAATTTAGAAGAAAATCGACTTTAAGTCTAAAACTAAGAAAGTGCAATTATTTCGGTTATATGAATATGTCAATTCTGCAATAACAATATAATTTGACATTCGCTCAAATCAGTAAAATTCATGTTTTTCGGCATAAGCAGTACAGTGCTGCCGCAATTGACATACAATTAACAAGAAAATCGACTTTAAGTCTAAAACTAAGAAAGTGCAATTATTTCGGTTATATGAATATGTCAATTCTGCAATAACAAAATAATTTGACATTCGCTCAAATCAGTAAAATTCATGTTTTTCGGCATAAGCGGTACAGTGCTCACGCAATTGACATACAATTTAGAAGAAAATCGACTTTAAGCCTAAAACTAAGAAAGTGCAATTTTTTCGGTTATATGAATATGTCAATTCTGTAATAACAATATAATTTGACTTTCGCTCAAATCAGTAAAATTCATGTTTTTCGGCTTAAGCAGTACAGTGCTGCCGCAATTGACATACAATTTACAAGAAAATCGACTTTGAGTCTAAAACTAAGAAAGTGCAATTTTTTCGGTTATATGAATATGTCAATTCTGCAATAACAATATAATTTGAAATTCGCTCAAATCAGTAAAATTCATGTTTTTCGGCATAAGCGGTACAGTGCTCACGCAATTGACATACAATTTAGAAGAAAATCGACTTTAAGCCTAAAACTAAGAAAGTGCAATTTTTTCGGTTATATGAATATGTCAATTCTGTAATAACAATATAATTTGACTTTCGCTCAAATCAGTAAAATTTATGTTTTTCATCTTAAGCGGTACAGTGCTCACGCAATTGACATACAATTTAGAAGAAAATCGACTTTAAGTCTAAAACTAAGAAAGTGCAATTATTTCGGTTATATGAATATGTCAATTCTGCAATAACAATATAATTTGACATTCGCTCAAATCAGTAAAATTAATGTTTTTCGGCATAAGCAGTACAGTGCTCACGCAATTGACATACAATTTACAAGAAAATCGACTTTAAGTCTAAAGCTAAGAAAGTGCAATTATTTCGGTTATATGAATATGTCAATTCTGCAATAACAATATAATTTGATTTTCGCTCAAATCAGTAAAATTCATGTTTTTCGGCTTAAGCGGTACAGTGCTCACGCAATTGACATACAATTTATAAAAAAATCGACTTTGAGTCTAAAACTAAGAAAGTGCAATTTTTTCGGTTATATGAATATGTCAATTCTGCAATAACAATATAATTTGACATTCGCTCAAATCAGTAAAATTCATGTTTTTCGGCTTAAGCGGTACAGTGCTCACGCAATTGACATACAATTTAGAAGAAAAGCGACTTTAAGACTAAAGCTAAGAAAGTGCAATTATTTCGGTTATATGAATATGTCAATTCTGCAATAACAATATAATTTGATTTTCGCTCAAATCAGTAAAATTCATGTTTTTCGGCTTAAGCAGTACAGTGCTCACGCAATTGACATACAATTTACAAAAAAATCGACTTTGAGTCTAAAACTAAGAAAGTGCAATTTTTTCGGTTACATGAATATGTCAATTCTGCAATAACAATATAATTTGACATTCGCTCAAATCAGTAAAATTCATGTTTTTCGGCTTAAGCAGTACAGTGCTCACGCAATTGACATACAATTTATAAAAAAATCGACTTTGAGTCTAAAACTAAGAAAGTGCAATTTTTTCGGTTATATGAATATGTCAATTCTGCAATAACAATATAATTTGACATTCGCTCAAATCAGTAAAATTCATGTTTTTCGGCTTAAGCGGTACAGTGCTCACGCAATTGACATACAATTTAGAAGAAAAGCGACTTTAAGACTAAAGCTAAGAAAGTGCAATTATTTCGGTTATATGAATATGTCAATTCTGCAATAACAATATAATTTGACATTCACTCAAATCAGTAAAATTCATGTTTTTCGGCTTAAGCAGTACAGTGCTCACGCAATTGACATACAATTTACAAGAAAATCGACTTTAAGTCTAAAACTAAGAAAGTGCAATTTTTTCGGTTATATGAATATGTCAATTCTGCAATAACAATATAATTTGAAATTCGCTCAAATCAGTAAAATTTATGTTTTTCATCTTAAGCGGTACAGTGCTCACGCAATTGACATACAATTTAGAAGAAAATCGACTTTAAGTCTAAAACTAAGAAAGTGCAATTATTTCGGTTATATGAATATGTCAATTCTGCAATAACAATATAATTTGACATTCGCTCAAATCAGTAAAATTCATGTTTTTCGGCATAAGCAGTACAGTGCTGCCGCAATTGACATACAATTAACAAGAAAATCGACTTTAAGTCTAAAACTAAGAAAGTGCAATTATTTCGGTTATATGAATATGTCAATTCTGCAATAACAAAATAATTTGACATTCGCTCAAATCAGTAAAATTCATGTTTTTCGGCATAAGCGGTACAGTGCTCACGCAATTGACATACAATTTAGAAGAAAATCGACTTTAAGCCTAAAACTAAGAAAGTGCAATTTTTTCGGTTATATGAATATGTCAATTCTGTAATAACAATATAATTTGACTTTCGCTCAAATCAGTAAAATTCATGTTTTTCGGCTTAAGCAGTACAGTGCTGCCGCAATTGACATACAATTTACAAGAAAATCGACTTTGAGTCTAAAACTAAGAAAGTGCAATTTTTTCGGTTATATGAATATGTCAATTCTGCAATAACAATATAATTTGAAATTCGCTCAAATCAGTAAAATTCATGTTTTTCGGCATAAGCGGTACAGTGCTCACGCAATTGACATACAATTTAGAAGAAAATCGACTTTAAGCCTAAAACTAAGAAAGTGCAATTTTTTCGGTTATATGAATATGTCAATTCTGTAATAACAATATAATTTGACTTTCGCTCAAATCAGTAAAATTTATGTTTTTCATCTTAAGCGGTACAGTGCTCACGCAATTGACATACAATTTAGAAGAAAATCGACTTTAAGTCTAAAACTAAGAAAGTGCAATTATTTCGGTTATATGAATATGTCAATTCTGCAATAACAATATAATTTGACATTCGCTCAAATCAGTAAAATTAATGTTTTTCGGCATAAGCAGTACAGTGCTCACGCAATTGACATACAATTTACAAGAAAATCGACTTTAAGTCTAAAGCTAAGAAAGTGCAATTATTTCGGTTATATGAATATGTCAATTCTGCAATAACAATATAATTTGATTTTCGCTCAAATCAGTAAAATTCATGTTTTTCGGCTTAAGCGGTACAGTGCTCACGCAATTGACATACAATTTATAAAAAAATCGACTTTGAGTCTAAAACTAAGAAAGTGCAATTTTTTCGGTTATATGAATATGTCAATTCTGCAATAACAATATAATTTGACATTCGCTCAAATCAGTAAAATTCATGTTTTTCGGCTTAAGCGGTACAGTGCTCACGCAATTGACATACAATTTAGAAGAAAAGCGACTTTAAGACTAAAGCTAAGAAAGTGCAATTATTTCGGTTATATGAATATGTCAATTCTGCAATAACAATATAATTTGATTTTCGCTCAAATCAGTAAAATTCATGTTTTTCGGCTTAAGCAGTACAGTGCTCACGCAATTGACATACAATTTACAAAAAAATCGACTTTGAGTCTAAAACTAAGAAAGTGCAATTTTTTCGGTTACATGAATATGTCAATTCTGCAATAACAATATAATTTGACATTCGCTCAAATCAGTAAAATTCATGTTTTTCGGCTTAAGCAGTACAGTGCTCACGCAATTGACATACAATTTATAAAAAAATCGACTTTGAGTCTAAAACTAAGAAAGTGCAATTTTTTCGGTTATATGAATATGTCAATTCTGCAATAACAATATAATTTGACATTCGCTCAAATCAGTAAAATTCATGTTTTTCGGCTTAAGCGGTACAGTGCTCACGCAATTGACATACAATTTAGAAGAAAAGCGACTTTAAGACTAAAGCTAAGAAAGTGCAATTATTTCGGTTATATGAATATGTCAATTCTGCAATAACAATATAATTTGACATTCACTCAAATCAGTAAAATTCATGTTTTTCGGCTTAAGCAGTACAGTGCTCACGCAATTGACATACAATTTACAAGAAAATCGACTTTAAGTCTAAAACTAAGAAAGTGCAATTTTTTCGGTTATATGAATATGTCAATTCTGCAATAACAATATAATTTGAAATTCGCTCAAATCAGTAAAATTTATGTTTTTCATCTTAAGCGGTACAGTGCTCACGCAATTGACATACAATTTAGAAGAAAATCGACTTTAAGTCTAAAACTAAGAAAGTGCAATTATTTCGGTTATATGAATATGTCAATTCTGCAATAACAATATAATTTGACATTCGCTCAAATCAGTAAAATTCATGTTTTTCGGCATAAGCAGTACAGTGCTGCCGCAATTGACATACAATTAACAAGAAAATCGACTTTAAGTCTAAAACTAAGAAAGTGCAATTATTTCGGTTATATGAATATGTCAATTCTGCAATAACAAAATAATTTGACATTCGCTCAAATCAGTAAAATTCATGTTTTTCGGCATAAGCGGTACAGTGCTCACGCAATTGACATACAATTTAGAAGAAAATCGACTTTAAGCCTAAAACTAAGAAAGTGCAATTTTTTCGGTTATATGAATATGTCAATTCTGTAATAACAATATAATTTGACTTTCGCTCAAATCAGTAAAATTCATGTTTTTCGGCTTAAGCAGTACAGTGCTGCCGCAATTGACATACAATTTACAAGAAAATCGACTTTGAGTCTAAAACTAAGAAAGTGCAATTTTTTCGGTTATATGAATATGTCAATTCTGCAATAACAATATAATTTGAAATTCGCTCAAATCAGTAAAATTCATGTTTTTCGGCATAAGCGGTACAGTGCTCACGCAATTGACATACAATTTAGAAGAAAATCGACTTTAAGCCTAAAACTAAGAAAGTGCAATTTTTTCGGTTATATGAATATGTCAATTCTGTAATAACAATATAATTTGACTTTCGCTCAAATCAGTAAAATTTATGTTTTTCATCTTAAGCGGTACAGTGCTCACGCAATTGACATACAATTTAGAAGAAAATCGACTTTAAGTCTAAAACTAAGAAAGTGCAATTATTTCGGTTATATGAATATGTCAATTCTGCAATAACAATATAATTTGACATTCGCTCAAATCAGTAAAATTAATGTTTTTCGGCATAAGCAGTACAGTGCTCACGCAATTGACATACAATTTACAAGAAAATCGACTTTAAGTCTAAAGCTAAGAAAGTGCAATTATTTCGGTTATATGAATATGTCAATTCTGCAATAACAATATAATTTGATTTTCGCTCAAATCAGTAAAATTCATGTTTTTCGGCTTAAGCAGTGCAGTGCTGCCGCAATTGACATACAATTTACAAGAAAATCGACTTTAAGTCTAAAACTAAGAAAGTGCAATTTTTTCGGTTATATGAATATGTCAATTCTGCAATAACAATATAATTTGAAATTCGCTCAAATCAGTAAAATTTATGTTTTTCATCTTAAGCGGTACAGTGCTCACGCAATTGACATACAATTTAGAAGAAAATCGACTTTAAGTCTAAAACTAAGAAAGTGCAATTATTTCGGTTATATGAATATGTCAATTCTGCAATAACAATATAATTTGACATTCGCTCAAATCAGTAAAATTCATGTTTTTCGGCATAAGCAGTACAGTGCTGCCGCAATTGACATACAATTAACAAGAAAATCGACTTTAAGTCTAAAACTAAGAAAGTGCAATTATTTCGGTTATATGAATATGACAATTCTGCAATAACAAAATAATTTGACATTCACTCAAATCAGTAAAATTCATGTTTTTCGGCATAAGCGGTACAGTGCTGCCGCAATTGACATACAATTTACAAGAAAATCGACTTTGAGTCTAAAACTAAGAAAGTGCAGTTTTTTCGGTTACATGAATATGTCAATTCTGCAATAACAATATAGTTTGATTTTCGCTCAAATCAGTAAAATTCATGTTTTTCGGCTTAAGCGGTACAGTGCTTACGCAATTGACATACAATTTACAAGAAAATCGACTTTGAGTCTAAACCTAAGAAAGTGCAACTTTTTCGGTAATATTAATTTGTTAATCCTGCAATAACATTATAATTTTACTTTCGCTCAAATCAGTAAAATTCATGTTTTTCGGCTTAAGCAGTACAGTGCTCACGCAATTGACATACAATTTAAAAGAAAGTCGACTTAAAGCCTAAAACTAAGAAAGTGCAATTTTTTCGGCTTAAGCAGTACAGTGCTCACGCAATTGACATACAATTTACAAGAAAATCGACTCTAAGTCTAAAGCTAAGAAAGTGCAATTATGTCGGTTATATGAATATGTCAATTCTGCAATAACAATATTATTTGATTTTCGCTCAAATCAGTAAAATTCATGTTTTTCGGCTTAAGCAGTGCAGTGCTGCCGCAATTGACATACAATTTACAAGAAAATTGACTTTGAGTCAAAAACTAAGAAAGTGCAATTTTTTCGGTTACATGAATATGTCAATTCTGCAATAACAATATAATTTGATTTTCGCTCAAATCAGTAAAATTCATGTTTTTCGGCTTAAGCAGTACAGTGCTGCCGCAATTGACATACAATTTACAAGAAAATCGACTTCGAGTCTAAAACTAAGAAAGTGCAATTTTTTCGGTTACATTAATATGTCAATTCTGCAATAACAATATAATTTGACATTCGCTCAAATCAGTAAAATTCATGTTTTTCGGCTTAAGCAGTACAGTGCTCACGCAATTGACATACAATTTACAAAAAAATAGACTTTGAGTCGAAAACTCAGAAAGTGCAATTTTTTCGGTTATATGAATATGTCAATTCTGCAATAACAATATAATTTGATTTTCGCTCAAATCAGTAAAATTCATGTTTTTCGGCTTAAGCAGTACAGTGCTCACGCAATTGACATACAATTTACAAGAAAATCGACTTTGAGTCTAAAGCTAAGAAAGTGCAATTTTTTCGGTTATATGAATATGTCAATTCTGCAATAATGCAAAAATAAGTAAAATTCATGTTTTTCGGCTTAAGCAGTACAGTGGTTACGCAATTGACATACAATTTACAAGAAAATTGACTTTAAGTCTAAAACTAAGAAAGTACAATTTTTTCGGTTATATGAATATGTAAATTCTGCAATAGCATTATAATTTTACTTTCGCGCAAATCACTAATATTGATGTTTTTCGGCTTAAGCAGTACAGTGCTGCCGCAATTGACATACAATTTACAAGAAAATCGACTTTGAGTCTAAAACTAAGAAAGTGCAATTTTTTCGGTTACATGAATATGTCAATTCTGCAATAACAATATAATTTGACTTTCGCTCAAATCAGTAAAATTCATGTTTTTCGGCTTAAGCAGTACAGTGCTCACGCAATTGACATACAATTTACAAAAAAATCGACTTTGAGTCTAAAACTAAGAAAGTGCAATTTTTTCGGCTTAAGCAGTACAGTGCTCACGCAATTGACATACAATTTACAAGAAAATCGACTTTAAGTCTAAAGCTAGGAAAGTGCAATTATTTCGGTTATATGAATATGTCAATTCTGCAATAACAAAATAATTTGACATTCGCTCAAATCAGTAAAATTCATGTTTTTCATCTTAAGCGGTACAGTGCTCACGCAATTGACATACAATTTAGAAGAAAATCGACTTTAAGTCTAAAACTAAGAAAGTGCAGTTATTTCGGTTATATGAATATGTCAATTCTGCAATAACAATATAATTTGACATTCGCTCAAATCAGTAAAATTCATGTTTTTCGGCATAAGCAGTACAGTGCTGCCGCAATTGACATACAATTAACAAGAAAATCGACTTTAAGTCTAAAACTAAGAAAGTGCAATTATTTCGGTTATATGAATATGTCAATTCTGCAATAACAAAATAATTTGACATTCGCTCAAATCAGTAAAATTCATGTTTTTCGGCTTAAGCAGTACAGTGCTGCCGCAATTGACATACAATTTACAAGAAAATCGACTTTGAGTCTAAAACTAAGAAAGTGCAATTTTTTCGGTTATATGAATATGTGAATTCTGCAATAACAATATAATTTGATTTTCGCTCAAATCAGTAAAATTCACGTTTTTCGGCTTAAGCGGTACAGTGCTTACGCAATTGACATACAATTTACAAGAAAATCGACTTTGAGTCTAAACCTAAGAAAGTGCAACTTTTTCGGTAATATTAATTTGTTAATCCTGCAATAGCATTATAATTTTACTTTCGCTCAAATCAGTAAAATTCATGTTTTTCGGCTTAAGCAGTACAGTGCTCACGCAATTGACATACAATTTACAAGAAAATCGACTTTAAGTCTAAAGCTAAGAAAGTGCAATTTTTTCGGTTATATGAATATGTCAATTCTGCAATAAAAATATAATTTGATTTTCGCTCAAATCAGTAAAATTCATGTTTTTCGGCTTAAGCAGTGCAGTGCTGCCGCAATTGACATACAATTTACAAGAAAATCGACTTTAAGTCTAAAACTAAGAAAGTGCAATTTTTTCGGTTATATGAATATGTCAATTCTGCAATAACAATATAATTTGAAATTCGCTCAAATCAGTAAAATTCATGTTTTTCGGCATAAGCGGTACAGTGCTCACGCAATTGACATACAATTTAGAAGAAAATCGACTTTAAGCCTAAAACTAAGAAAGTGCAATTTTTTCGGTTATATGAATATGTCAATTCTGTAATAACAATATAATTTGACTTTCGCTCAAATCAGTAAAATTTATGTTTTTCATCTTAAGCGGTACAGTGCTCACGCAATTGACATACAATTTAGAAGAAAATCGACTTTAAGCCTAAAACTAAGAAAGTGCAATTTTTTCGGTTATATGAATATGTCAATTCTGTAATAACAATATAATTTGACTTTCGCTCAAATCAGTAAAATTTATGTTTTTCATCTTAAGCGGTACAGTGCTCACGCAATTGACATACAATTTAGAAGAAAATCGACTTTAAGTCTAAAACTAAGAAAGTGCAATTATTTCGGTTATATGAATATGTCAATTCTGCAATAACAATATAATTTGACATTCGCTCAAATCAGTAAAATTAATGTTTTTCGGCATAAGCAGTACAGTGCTCACGCAATTGACATACAATTTACAAGAAAATCGACTTTAAGTCTAAAGCTAAGAAAGTGCAATTATTTCGGTTATATGAATATGTCAATTCTGCAATAACAATATAATTTGATTTTCGCTCAAATCAGTAAAATTCATGTTTTTCGGCTTAAGCAGTGCAGTGCTGCCGCAATTGACATACAATTTACAAGAAAATCGACTTTAAGTCTAAAACTAAGAAAGTGCAATTTTTTCGGTTATATGAATATGTCAATTCTGCAATAACAATATAATTTGAAATTCGCTCAAATCAGTAAAATTTATGTTTTTCATCTTAAGCGGTACAGTGCTCACGCAATTGACATACAATTTAGAAGAAAATCGACTTTAAGTCTAAAACTAAGAAAGTGCAATTATTTCGGTTATATGAATATGTCAATTCTGCAATAACAATATAATTTGACATTCGCTCAAATCAGTAAAATTAATGTTTTTCGGCATAAGCAGTACAGTGCTCACGCAATTGACATACAATTTACAAGAAAATCGACTTTAAGTCTAAAGCTAAGAAAGTGCAATTATTTCGGTTATATGAATATGTCAATTCTGCAATAACAATATAATTTGATTTTCGCTCAAATCAGTAAAATTCATGTTTTTCGGCTTAAGCAGTGCAGTGCTGCCGCAATTGACATACAATTTACAAGAAAATCGACTTTAAGTCTAAAACTAAGAAAGTGCAATTATTTCGGTTATATGAATATGTCAATTCTGCAATAACAAAATAATTTGACATTCGCTCAAATCAGTAAAATTCATGTTTTTCGGCATAAGCGGTACAGTGCTGCCGCAATTGACATACAATTTACAAGAAAATCGACTTTGAGTCTAACACTAAGAAAGTGCAGTTTTTTCGGTTACATGAATATGTCAATTCTGCAATAACAATATAGTTTGATTTTCGCTCAAATCAGTAAAATTCATGTTTTTCGGCTTAAGCGGTACAGTGCTTACGCAATTGACATACAATTTACAAGAAAATCGACTTTGAGTCTAAACCTAAGAAAGTGCAACTTTTTCGGTAATATTAATTTGTTAATCCTGCAATAACATTATAATTTTACTTTCGCTCAAATCAGTAAAATTCATGTTTTTCGGCTTAAGCAGTACAGTGCTCACGCAATTGACATACAATTTAAAAGAAAATCGACTTAAAGCCTAAAACTAAGAAAGTGCAATTTTTTCGGCTTAAGCAGTACAGTGCTCACGCAATTGACATACAATTTACAAGAAAATCGACTCTAAGTCTAAAGCTAAGAAAGTGCAATTATTTCGGTTATATGAATATGTCAATTCTGCAATAACAATATTATTTGATTTTCGCTCAAATCAGTAAAATTCATGTTTTTCGGCTTAAGCAGTGCAGTGCTGCCGCAATTGACATACAATTTACAAGAAAATTGACTTTGAGTCAAAAACTAAGAAAGTGCAATTTTTTCGGTTACATGAATATGTCAATTCTGCAATAACAATATAATTTGATTTTCGCTCAAATCAGTAAAATTCATGTTTTTCGGCTTAAGCATTACAGTGCTGCCGCAATTGACATACAATTTACAAGAAAATCGATTTCGAGTCTAAAACTAAGAAAGTGCAATTTTTTCGGTTACATTAATATGTCAATTCTGCAATAACAATATAATTTGACATTCGCTCAAATCAGTAAAATTCATGTTTTTCGGCTTAAGCAGTACAGTGCTCACGCAATTGACATACAATTTACAAAAAAATAGACTTTGAGTCGAAAACTCAGAAAGTGCAATTTTTTCGGTTATATGAATATGTCAATTCTGCAATAACAATATAATTTGATTTTCGCTCAAATCAGTAAAATTCATGTTTTTCGGCTTAAGCAGTACAGTGCTCACGCAATTGACATACAATTTACAAGAAAATCGACTTTGAGTCTAAAGCTAAGAAAGTGCAATTTTTTCGGTTATATGAATATGTCAATTCTGCAATAATGCAAAAATAAGTAAAATTCATGTTTTTCGGCTTAAGCAGTACAGTGGTTACGCAATTGACATACAATTTACAAGAAAATTGACTTTAAGTCTAAAACTAAGAAAGTACAATTTTTTCGGTTATATGAATATGTAAATTCTGCAATAGCATTATAATTTTACTTTCGCGCAAATCACTAATATTGATGTTTTTCGGCTTAAGCAGTACAGTGCTGCCGCAATTGACATACAATTTACAAGAAAATCGACTTTGAGTCTAAAACTAAGAAAGTGCAATTTTTTCGGTTACATGAATATGTCAATTCTGCAATAACAATATAATTTGACTTTCGCTCAAATCAGTAAAATTCATGTTTTTCGGCTTAAGCAGTACAGTGCTCACGCAATTGACATACAATTTACAAAAAAATCGACTTTGAGTCTAAAACTAAGAAAGTGCAATTTTTTCGGCTTAAGCAGTACAGTGCTCACGCAATTGACATACAATTTACAAGAAAATCGACTTTAAGTCTAAAGCTAGGAAAGTGCAATTATTTCGGTTATATGAATATGTCAATTCTGCAATAACAAAATAATTTGACATTCGCTCAAATCAGTAAAATTCATGTTTTTCATCTTAAGCGGTACAGTGCTCACGCAATTGACATACAATTTAGAAGAAAATCGACTTTAAGTCTAAAACTAAGAAAGTGCAGTTATTTCGGTTATATGAATATGTCAATTCTGCAATAACAATATAATTTGACATTCGCTCAAATCAGTAAAATTCATGTTTTTCGGAATAAGCAGTACAGTGCTGCCGCAATTGACATACAATTAACAAGAAAATCGACTTTAAGTCTAAAACTAAGAAAGTGCAATTATTTCGGTTATATGAATATGTCAATTCTGCAATAACAAAATAATTTGACATTCGCTCAAATCAGTAAAATTCATGTTTTTCGGCTTAAGCAGTACAGTGCTGCCGCAATTGACATACAATTTACAAGAAAATCGACTTTGAGTCTAAAACTAAGAAAGTGCAATTTTTTCGGTTATATGAATATGTGAATTCTGCAATAACAATATAATTTGATTTTCGCTCAAATCAGTAAAATTCACGTTTTTCGGCTTAAGCGGTACAGTGCTTACGCAATTGACATACAATTTACAAGAAAATCGACTTTGAGTCTAAACCTAAGAAAGTGCAACTTTTTCGGTAATATTAATTTGTTAATCCTGCAATAGCATTATAATTTTACTTTCGCTCAAATCAGTAAAATTCATGTTTTTCGGCTTAAGCAGTACAGTGCTCACGCAATTGACATACAATTTACAAGAAAATCGACTTTAAGTCTAAAGCTAAGAAAGTGCAATTTTTTCGGTTATATGAATATGTCAATTCTGCAATAAAAATATAATTTGATTTTCGCTCAAATCAGTAAAATTCATGTTTTTCGGCTTAAGCAGTGCAGTGCTGCCGCAATTGACATACAATTTACAAGAAAATCGACTTTGAGTCTAAAACTAAGAAAGTGCAATTTTTTCGGTTACATGAATATGTCAATTCTGCAGTAACAATATAATTTGATTTTCGCTCAAATCAGTAAAATTCATGTTTTTCGGCTTAAGCAGTACAGTGCTGCCGCAATTGACATACAATTTACAAGAAAATCGACTTTGAGTCTAAAACTAAGAAAGTGCAATTTTTTCGGTTACATGAATATGTCAATTCTGCAATAACAATATAATTTGACATTCGCTCAAATCAGTAAAATTCATGTTTTTCGGCTTAAGCAGTACAGTGCTCACGCAATTGACATACAATTTACAAAAAAATCGACTTTGAGTCTAAAACTAAGAAAGTGCAATTTTTTCGGCTTAAGCAATACAGTGCTCACGCAATTGACATACAATTTACAAGAAAATCGACTTTAAGTCTAAAGCTAAGAAAGTGCAATTATTTCTGCAATAACAATATAATTTGATTTTCGCTCAAATCAGTAAAATTCATGTTTTTCGGCTTAAGCAGTACAGTGCTCACGCAATTGACATACAATTTACAAAAAAATCGACTTTGAGTCTAAAGCCAAGAAAGTGCAATTTTTTCGGTTATATGAATATGTCAATTCTGCAATAACAATATAATTTGACATTCGCTGAAATCAGTAAAATTCATGTTTTTCGGCTTAAGCGGTACAGTGCTGCCGCAATTGACATACAATTTACAAGAAAATCGACTTTAAGTCTAAAACTAAGAAAGTGCAATTATTTCGGCTTAAGCAGTACAGCGCTCACGCAATTGACATACAATTTACAAGAAAATCGACTTTAAGTCTAAAGCTAAGAAAGTGCAATTATTTCGGTTATATGAATATGTCAATTCTGCAATAACAATATAATTTGATTTTCGCTCAAATCAGTAAAATTCATGTTTTTCGGCTTAAGCAGTACAGTGCTCACGCAATTGACATACAATTTAAAAGAAAATCGACTTTAAACCTAAAACTAAGAAAGTGAAATTTTTTCGGCTTAAGCAGTACAGCGCTCACGCAATTGACATACAATTTACAAGAAAATCGACTTTAAGTCTAAAGCTAAGAAAGTGCAATTATTTCGGTTATATGAATATGTCAATTCTGCAATAACAATATAATTTGATTTTCGCTCAAATCAGTAAAATTCATGTTTTTCGGCTTAAGCAGTGCAGTGCTGCCGCAATTGACATACAATTTACAAGAAAATCGACTTTAAGTCTAAAACTAAGAAAGTGCAATTATTTCGGTTATATGAATATGTCAATTCTGTAATAACAATATAATTTGACTTTCGCTCAAATCAGTAAAATTCATGTTTTTCGGCTTAAGCAATACAGTGCTCACGCAATTGACATACAATTTACAAGAAAATCGACTTTAAGTCTAAAGCTAGGAAAGTGCAATTATTTCGGTTATATGAATATGTCAATTCTGCAATAACAAAATAATTTGACATTCGCTCAAATCAGTAAAATTCATGTTTTTCATCTTAAGCGGTACAGTGCTCACGCAATTGACATACAATTTAGAAGAAAATCGACTTTAAGTCTAAAACTAAGAAAGTGCAGTTATTTCGGTTATATGAATATGTCAATTCTGCAATAACAATATAATTTGACATTCGCTCAAATCAGTAAAATTCATGTTTTTCGGCATAAGCAGTACAGTGCTGCCGCAATTGACATACAATTAACAAGAAAATCGACTTTAAGTCTAAAACTAAGAAAGTGCAATTATTTCGGTTATATGAATATGTCAATTCTGCAATAACAAAATAATTTGACATTCGCTCAAATCAGTAAAATTCATGTTTTTCGGCTTAAGCAGTACAGTGCTGCCGCAATTGACATACAATTTACAAGAAAATCCACTTTGAGTCTAAAACTAAGAAAGTGCAATTTTTTCGGTTATATGAATATGTGAATTCTGCAATAACAATATAATTTGATTTTCGCTCAAATCAGTAAAATTCACGTTTTTCGGCTTAAGCGGTACAGTGCTTACGCAATTGACATACAATTTACAAGAAAATCGACTTTGAGTCTAAACCTAAGAAAGTGCAACTTTTTCGGTAATATTAATTTGTTAATCCTGCAATAGCATTATAATTTTACTTTCGCTCAAATCAGTAAAATTCATGTTTTTCGGCTTAAGCAGTACAGTGCTCACGCAATTGACATACAATTTACAAGAAAATCGACTTTAAGTCTAAAGCTAAGAAAGTGCAATTTTTTCGGTTATATGAATATGTCAATTCTGCAATAAAAATATAATTTGATTTTCGCTCAAATCAGTAAAATTCATGTTTTTCGGCTTAAGCAGTGCAGTGCTGCCGCAATTGACATACAATTTACAAGAAAATCGACTTTGAGTCTAAAACTAAGAAAGTGCAATTTTTTCGGTTACATGAATATGTCAATTCTGCAGTAACAATATAATTTGATTTTCGCTCAAATCAGTAAAATTCATGTTTTTCGGCTTAAGCAGTACAGTGCTGCCGCAATTGACATACAATTTACAAGAAAATCGACTTTGAGTCTAAAACTAAGAAAGTGCAATTTTTTCGGTTACATGAATATGTCAATTCTGCAATAACAATATAATTTGACATTCGCTCAAATCAGTAAAATTCATGTTTTTCGGCTTAAGCAGTACAGTGCTCACGCAATTGACATACAATTTACAAAAAAATCGACTTTGAGTCTAAAACTAAGAAAGTGCAATTTTTTCGGCTTAAGCAATACAGTGCTCACGCAATTGACATACAATTTACAAGAAAATCGACTTTAAGTCTAAAGCTAAGAAAGTGCAATTATTTCTGCAATAACAATATAATTTGATTTTCGCTCAAATCAGTAAAATTCATGTTTTTCGGCTTAAGCAGTACAGTGCTCACGCAATTGACATACAATTTACAAAAAAATCGACTTTGAGTCTAAAGCCAAGAAAGTGCAATTTTTTCGGTTATATGAATATGTCAATTCTGCAATAACAATATAATTTGACATTCGCTGAAATCAGTAAAATTCATGTTTTTCGGCTTAAGCGGTACAGTGCTGCCGCAATTGACATACAATTTACAAGAAAATCGACTTTAAGTCTAAAACTAAGAAAGTGCAATTATTTCGGCTTAAGCAGTACAGCGCTCACGCAATTGACATACAATTTACAAGAAAATCGACTTTAAGTCTAAAGCTAAGAAAGTGCAATTATTTCGGTTATATGAATATGTCAATTCTGCAATAACAATATAATTTGATTTTCGCTCAAATCAGTAAAATTCATGTTTTTCGGCTTAAGCAGTACAGTGCTCACGCAATTGACATACAATTTAAAAGAAAATCGACTTTAAACCTAAAACTAAGAAAGTGAAATTTTTTCGGCTTAAGCAGTACAGCGCTCACGCAATTGACATACAATTTACAAGAAAATCGACTTTAAGTCTAAAGCTAAGAAAGTGCAATTATTTCGGTTATATGAATATGTCAATTCTGCAATAACAATATAATTTGATTTTCGCTCAAATCAGTAAAATTCATGTTTTTCGGCTTAAGCAGTGCAGTGCTGCCGCAATTGACATACAATTTACAAGAAAATCGACTTTAAGTCTAAAACTAAGAAAGTGCAATTATTTCGGTTATATGAATATGTCAATTCTGTAATAACAATATAATTTGACTTTCGCTCAAATCAGTAAAATTCATGTTTTTCGGCTTAAGCAATACAGTGCTCACGCAATTGACATACAATTTACAAGAAAATCGACTTTAAGTCTAAAGCTAAGAAAGTGCAATTATTTCTGCAATAACAATATAATTTGATTTTCGCTCAAATCAGTAAAATTCATGTTTTTCGGCTTAAGCAGTACAGTGCTCACGCAATTGACATACAATTTACAAAAAAATCGACTTTGAGTCTAAAGCCAAGAAAGTGCAATTTTTTCGGTTATATGAATATGTCAATTCTGCAATAACAATATAATTTGACATTCGCTGAAATCAGTAAAATTCATGTTTTTCGGCTTAAGCGGTACAGTGCTGCCGCAATTGACATACAATTTACAAGAAAATCGACTTTAAGTCTAAAACTAAGAAAGTGCAATTATTTCGGCTTAAGCAGTACAGTGCTCACGCAATTGACATACAATTTACAAAAAAATCGACTTTGAGTCTAAAGCCAAGAAAGTGCAATTTTTTCGGTAATATTAATTTGTTAATCCTGCAATAACATTATAATTTTACTTTCGCTCAAATCAGTAAAATTCATGTTTTTCGGCTTAAGCAGTACAGTGCTCACGCAATTGACATACAATTTAAAAGAAAATCGACTTTAAACCTAAAACTAAGAAAGTGAAATTTTTTCGGCTTAAGCAGTACAGCGCTCACGCAATTGACATACAATTTACAAGAAAATCGACTTTAAGTCTAAAGCTAAGAAAGTGCAATTATTTCGGTTATATGAATATGTCAATTCTGCAATAACAATATAATTTGATTTTCGCTCAAATCAGTAAAATTCATGTTTTTCGGCTTAAGCAGTGCAGTGCTGCCGCAATTGACATACAATTTACAAGAAAATCGACTTTAAGTCTAAAACTAAGAAAGTGCAATTATTTCGGTTATATGAATATGTCAATTCTGTAATAACAATATAATTTGACTTTCGCTCAAATCAGTAAAATTCATGTTTTTCGGCTTAAGCAGTACAGTGCTGCCGCAATTGACATACAATTTACAAGAAAATCGACTTTGAGTCTAAAACTAAGAAAGTGCAATTTTTTCGGTTATATGAATATGTGAATTCTGCAATAACAATATAATTTGATTTTCGCTCAAATCAGTAAAATTCATGTTTTTCGGCTTAAACGGTACAGTGCTTACGCAATTGACATACAATTTACAAGAAAATCGACTTTGAGTCTAAAACTAAGAAAGTGCAATTTTTTCGGCTTAAGCGGTACAGTGCTCACGCAATTGACATACAATTTAGAAGAAAATCGACTTTAAGTCTAAAACTAAGAAAGTGCAATTATTTCGGTTATATGAATATGTCAATTCTGCAATAACAATATAATTTGACATTCGCTCAAATCAGTAAAATTCATGTTTTTCGGCATAAGCAGTACAATGCTGCCGCAATTGACATACAATTAACAAGAAAATCGACTTTAAGTCTAAAACTAAGAAAGTGCAATTATTTCGGTTATATGAATATGTCAACTCTGCAATAACAAAATAATTTGACATTCGCTCAAATCAGTAAAATTCATGTTTTTCGGCATAAGCGGTACAGTGCTCACGCAATTGACATACAATTTAGACGAAAATCGACTTTAAGCCTAAAACTAAGAAAGTACAATTTTTTCGTTATATGAATATGTCAATTCTGTAATAACAATATAATTTGACTTTCGCTCAAATCAGTAAAATTCATGTTTTTCGGCTTAAGCAGTACAGTGCTGCCGCAATTGACATACAATTTACATGAAAATCGACTTTGAGTCTAAACCTAAGAAAGTGCAACTTGTTCGGTAATATTAATTTGTTAATCCTGCAATAACATTATAATTTTACTTTCGCTCAAATCAGTAAAATTCATGTTTTTCGGCTTAAGCAGTACAGTGCTCACGCAATTGACATACAATTTAAAAGAAAATCGACTTTAAGCCTAAAACTAAGAAAGTGAAATTTTTTCGGCTTAAGCAGTACAGCGCTCACGCAATTGACATACAATTTACAAGAAAATCGACTTTAAGTCTAAAGCTAAGAAAGTGCAATTATTTCGGTTATATGAATATGTCAATTCTGCAATAACAATATAATTTGATTTTCGCTCAAATCAGTAAAATTCATGTTTTTCGGCTTAAGCAGTGCAGTGCTGCCGCAATTGACATACAATTTACAAGAAAATCGACTTTGAGTCTAAAACTAAGAAAGTGCAATTTTTTCGGTTACATGAATATGTCAATTCTGCAATAACAATATAATTTGATTTTCGCTCAAATCACTAAAATTCATGTTTTTCGGCTTAAGCAGTACAGTGCTGCCGCAATTGACATACAATTTACAAGAAAATCGACTTTGAGTCTAAAACTAAGAAAGTTCAATTTTTTCGGTTACATGAATATGTCAATTCTGCAATAACAATATAATTTGACATTCGCTCAAATCAGTAAAATTCATGTTTTTCGGCTTAAGCAGTACAGTGCTCACGCAATTGACATACAATTTACAAAAAAATCGACTTTGAGTCTAAAACTAAGAAAGTGCAATTTTTTCGGTTATATGAATATGTCAATTCTGCAATAACAATATAATTTGATTTTCGCTCAAATCAGTAAAATTCATGTTTTTCGGCTTAAGCAGTACAGTGCTGCCGCAATTGACATACAATTTACAAGAAAATCGACTTTGAGTCTAAAACTAAGAAAGTGCAATTTTTTCGGTTACATGAATATGTCAATTCTGCAATAACAATATAATTGGACATTCGCTCAAATCAGTAAAATTCATGTTTTTTGGCTTAAGCAGTACAGTGCTCACGCAATTGACATACAATTTACAAAAAAATCGACTTTGAGTCTAAAACTAAGAAAGTGCAATTTTTTCGGCTTAAGCAATACAGTGCTCACGCAATTGACATACAATTTAGAAGAAAATCGACTTTAAGTCTAAAGCTAAGAAAGTGCAATTTTTTCGGTTATATGAATATGTCAATTCTGCACTAACAATATAATTTGACATTCGCTCAAATCAGTAAAATTCATGTTTTTCGGCTTAAGCGGTACAGTGCTGCCGCAATTGACATACAATTTACAAGAAAATCGACTTTGAGTCTAAAACTAAGAAAGTTCAATTTTTTCGGTTACATGAATATGTCAATTCTGCAATAACAATATAATTTGACATTCGCTCAAATCAGTAAAATTCATGTTTTTCGGCTTAAGCAGTACAGTGCTCACGCAATTGACATACAATTTACAAAAAAATCGACTTTGAGTCTAAAACTAAGAAAGTGCAATTTTTTCGGTTATATGAATATGTCAATTCTGCAATAACAATATAATTTGATTTTCGCTCAAATCAGTAAAATTCATGTTTTTCGGCTTAAGCAGTACAGTGCTGCCGCAATTGACATACAATTTACAAAAAAAGCGACTTTGAGTCTAAAACTAAGAAAGTTCAATTTTTTCGGTTACATGAATATGTCAATTCTGCAATAACAATATAATTTGATTTTCGCTCAAATCACTAAAATTCATGTTTTTCGGCTTAAGCAGTACAGTGCTGCCGCAATTGACATACAATTTACAAGAAAATCGACTTTGAGTCTAAAACTAAGAAAGTTCAATTTTTTCGGTTACATGAATATGTCAATTCTGCAAGAACAATATAATTTGACATTCGCTCAAATCAGTAAAATTCATGTTTTTCGGCTTAAGCAGTACAGTGCTCACGCAATTGACATACAATTTACAAAAAAATCGACTTTGAGTCTAAAACTAAGAAAGTGCAATTTTTTCGGTTATATGAATATGTCAATTCTGCAATAACAATATAATTTGATTTTCGCCCAAATCAGTAAAATTCATGTTTTTCGGCTTAAGCAGTACAGTGCTGCCGCAATTGACATACAATTTACAAAAAAAGCGACTTTGAGTCTAAAACTAAGAAAGTGCAATTTTTTCGGTTACATGAATATGTCAATTCTGCAATAACAATATAATTTGACATTCGCTCAAATCAGTAAAATTCATGTTTTTCGGCTTAAGCAGTACAGTGCTCACGCAATTGACATACAATTTACAAAAAAATCGACTTTGAGTCTAAAACTAAGAAAGTGCAATTTTTTCGGCTTAAGCAATACAGTGCTCACGCAATTGACATACAATTTAGAAGAAAATCGACTTTAAGTCTAAAGCTAAGAAAGTGCAATTTTTTCGGTTATATGAATATGTCAATTCTGCAATAACAATATAATTTGACATTCGCTCAAATCAGTAAAATTCATGTTTTTCGGCTTAAGCGGTACAGTGCTCACGCAATTGACATACAATTTAGAAGAAAATCGACTTTAAGTCTAAAGCTAAGAAAGTGCAACTTTTTCGGTTACATGAATATGTCAATTCTGCAATAACAATATAATTTGACATTCGCTCAAATCAGTAAAATTCATGTTTTTCGGCTTAAGCAGTACAGTGCTCACGCAATTGACATACAATTTACAAAAAAATCGACTTTGAGTCTAAAACTAAGAAAGTGCAATTTTTTCGGCTTAAGCAATACAGTGCTGCCGCAATTGACATACAATTTACAAGAAAATCGACTTTGAGTCTAAAACTAAGAAAGTGCAATTTCTTCGGTTACATGAATATGTCAATTCTGCAATAACAATATAATTTGACGTTCGCTAAAATCAGAAAAATTCATGTTTTTCGGCTTAAGCAGTACAGTGCTCACGCAATTGACATACAATTTACAAAAAAATCGACTTTGAGTCTAAAACTAAGAAAGTGCAATTTTTTCGGTTATATGAATATGTCAATTCTGCAATAACAATATAATTTGATTTTCGCCCAAATCAGTAAAATTCATGTTTTTCGGCTTAAGCAGTACAGTGCTGCCGCAATTGACATACAATTTACAAAAAAAGCGATTTGAGTCTAAAACTAAGAAAGTGCAATTTCTTCGGTTACATGAAAATGTCAATTCTGCAATAACAATATAATTTGACATTCGCTCAAATCAGTAAAATTCATGTTTTTCGGCATAAGCAGTACAGTGCTCACGCAATTGACATACAATTTACAAAAAAATCGACTTTGAGTCTAAAACTAAGAAAGTGCAATTTTTTCGGTTATATGAATATGTCAATTCTGCAATAACAATATAATTTGACACTTACTCAAATCAGTAAAATTCATGTTTTTTGGCTTAAGCAGTACAGTGCTCACGCAATTGACATACAATTTACAAGAAAATCGACTTTAAGTCTAAAGCTAAGAAAGTGCAATTTTTTCGGTTACATGAATATGTCAATTCTGCAATAACAATATAATTTGACGTTCGCTAAAATCAGAAAAATTCATGTTTTTCGGCTTAAGCAGTACAGTGCTCACGCAATTGACATACAATTTACAAAAAAATCGACTTTGAGTCTAAAACTAAGAAAGTGCAATTTTTTCGGCTTAAGCAATACAGTGCTGCCGCAATAGACATACAATTTACAAGAAAATCGACTTTGAGTCTAAACCTAAGAAAGTGCAACTTGTTCGGTAATATTAATTTGTTAATCCTGCAATAACATTATAATTTTACTTTCGCTCAAATCAGTAAAATTCATGTTTTTCGGCTTAAGCAGTACAGTGCTCACGCAATTGACATACAATTTACAAAAAAATCGACTTTGAGTCTAAAACTAAGAAAGTGCAATTTTTTCGGTTATATGAATATGTCAATTCTGCAATAACAATATAATTTGACATTCGCTCAAATCAGTAAAATTCATGTTTTTCGGCTTAAGCAGTACAGTGCTCACGCAATTGACATACAATTTACAAAAAAATCGACTTTGAGTCTAAAACTAAGAAAGTGCCATTTTTTCGGTTATATGAATATGTCAATTCTGCAATAACAATATAATTTGACATTCACTCAAATCAGTAAAATTCATGTTTTTTGGCTTAAGCAGTACAGTGCTGCCGCAATTGACATACAATTTACATGAAAATCGACTTTGAGTCTAAACCTAAGAAAGTGCAACTTGTTCGGTAATATTAATTTGTTAATCCTGCAATAACATTATAATTTTACTTTCGCTCAAATCAGTAAAATTCATGTTTTTCGGCTTAAGCAGTACAGTGCTCACGCAATTGACATACAATTTACAAAAAAATCGACTTTGAGTCTAAAACTAAGAAAGTGCAATTTTTTCGGTTATATGAATATGTCAATTCTGCAATAACAATATAATTTGATTTTCGCTCAAATCAGTAAAATTCATGTTTTTCGGCTTAAGCAGTACAGTGCTGCCGCAATTGACATACAATTTACAAAAAAAGCGACTTTGAGTCTAAAACTAAGAAAGTTCAATTTTTTCGGTTACATGAATATGTCAATTCTGCAATAACAATATAATTTGATTTTCGCTCAAATCACTAAAATTCATGTTTTTCGGCTTAAGCAGTACAGTGCTGCCGCAATTGACATACAATTTACAAGAAAATCGACTTTGAGTCTAAAACTAAGAAAGTTCAATTTTTTCGGTTACATGAATATGTCAATTCTGCAATAACAATATAATTTGACATTCGCTCAAATCAGTAAAATTCATGTTTTTCGGCTTAAGCAGTACAGTGCTCACGCAATTGACATACAATTTACAAAAAAATCGACTTTGAGTCTAAAACTAAGAAAGTGCAATTTTTTCGGTTATATGAATATGTCAATTCTGCAATAACAATATAATTTGATTTTCGCTCAAATCAGTAAAATTCATGTTTTTCGGCTTAAGCAGTACAGTGCTGCCGCAATTGACATACAATTTACAAAAAAAGCGACTTTGAGTCTAAAACTAAGAAAGTGCAATTTTTTCGGTTACATGAATATGTCACTTCTGCAATAACAATATAATTTGACATTCGCTCAAATCAGTAAAATTCATGTTTTTCGGCTTAAGCAGTACAGTGCTCACGCAATTGACATACAATTTACAAAAAAATCGACTTTGAGTCTAAAACTAAGAAAGTGCAATTTTTTCGGCTTAAGCAATACAGTGCTCACGCAATTGACATACAATTTAGAAGAAAATCGACTTTAAGTCTAAAGCTAAGAAAGTGCAATTTTTTCGGTTATATGAATATGGCAATTCTGCAATAACAATATAATTTGACATTCGCTCAAATCAGTAAAATTCATGTTTTTCGGCTTAAGCGGTACAGTGCTCACGCAATTGACATACAATTTAGAAGAAAATCGACTTTAAGTCTAAAGCTAAGAAAGTGCAATTTTTTCGGTTACATGAATATGTCAATTCTGCAATAACAATATAATTTGACATTCGCTCAAATCAGTAAAATTCATGTTTTTCGGCTTAAGCAGTACAGTGCTCACGCAATTGACATACAATTTACAAAAAAATCGACTTTGAGTCTAAAACTAAGAAAGTGCAATTTTTTCGGCTTAAGCAATACAGTGCTGCCGCAATTGACATACAATTTACAAGAAAATCGACTTTGAGTCTAAAACTAAGAAAGTGCAATTTCTTCGGTTACATGAATATGTCAATTCTGCAATAACAATATAATTTGACGTTCGCTAAAATCAGAAAAATTCATGTTTTTCGGCTTAAGCAGTACAGTGCTCACGCAATTGACATACAATTTACAAAAAAATCGACTTTGAGTCTAAAACTAAGAAAGTGCAATTTTTTCGGTTATATGAATATGTCAATTCTGCAATAACAATATAATTTGATTTTCGCCCAAATCAGTAAAATTCATGTTTTTCGGCTTAAGCAGTACAGTGCTGCCGCAATTGACATACAATTTACAAAAAAAGCGATTTGAGTCTAAAACTAAGAAAGTGCAATTTCTTCGGTTACATGAATATGTCAATTCTGCAATAACAATATAATTTGACATTCGCTCAAATCAGTAAAATTCATGTTTTTCGGCATAAGCAGTACAGTGCTCACGCAATTGACATACAATTTACAAAAAAATCGACTTTGAGTCTAAAACTAAGAAAGTGCAATTTTTTCGGTTATATGAATATGTCAATTCTGCAATAACAATATAATTTGACACTTACTCAAATCAGTAAAATTCATGTTTTTTGGCTTAAGCAGTACAGTGCTCACGCAATTGACATACAATTTACAAGAAAATCGACTTTAAGTCTAAAGCTAAGAAAGTGCAATTTTTTCGGTTACATGAATATGTCAATTCTGCAATAACAATATAATTTGACGTTCGCTAAAATCAGAAAAATTCATGTTTTTCGGCTTAAGCAGTACAGTGCTCACGCAATTGACATACAATTTACAAAAAAATCGACTTTGAGTCTAAAACTAAGAAAGTGCAATTTTTTCGGCTTAAGCAATACAGTGCTGCCGCAATAGACATACAATTTACAAGAAAATCGACTTTGAGTCTAAACCTAAGAAAGTGCAACTTGTTCGGTAATATTAATTTGTTAATCCTGCAATAACATTATAATTTTACTTTCGCTCAAATCAGTAAAATTCATGTTTTTCGGCTTAAGCAGTACAGTGCTCACGCAATTGACATACAATTTACAAAAAAATCGACTTTGAGTCTAAAACTAAGAAAGTGCAATTTTTTCGGTTATATGAATATGTCAATTCTGCAATAACAATATAATTTGACATTCGCTCAAATCAGTAAAATTCATGTTTTTCGGCTTAAGCAGTACAGTGCTCACGCAATTGACATACAATTTACAAAAAAATCGACTTTGAGTCTAAAACTAAGAAAGTGCCATTTTTTCGGTTATATGAATATGTCAATTCTGCAATAACAATATAATTTGACATTCACTCAAATCAGTAAAATTCATGTTTTTTGGCTTAAGCAGTACAGTGCAGCCGCAATTGACATACAATTTACATGAAAATCGTCTTTGAGTCTAAACCTAAGAAAGTGCAACTTGTTCGGTAATATTAATTTGTTAATCCTGCAATAACATTATAATTTTACTTTCGCTCAAATCAGTAAAATTCATGTTTTTCGGCTTAAGCAGTACAGTGCTGCCGCAATTGACATACAATTTACAAAAAAAGCGACTTTGAGTCTAAAACTAAGAAAGTTCAATTTTTTCGGTTACATGAATATGTCAATTCTGCAATAACAATATAATTTGATTTTCGCTCAAATCACTAAAATTCATGTTTTTCGGCTTAAGCAGTACAGTGCTGCCGCAATTGACATACAATTTACAAAAAAAGCGACTTTGAGTCTAAAACTAAGAAAGTTCAATTTTTTCGGTTACATGAATATGTCAATTCTGCAATAACAATATAATTTGATTTTCGCTCAAATCACTAAAATTCATGTTTTTCGGCTTAAGCAGTACAGTGCTGCCGCAATTGACATACAATTTACAAAAAAAGCGACTTTGAGTCTAAAACTAAGAAAGTTCAATTTTTTCGGTTACATGAATATGTCAATTCTGCAATAACAATATAATTTGATTTTCGCTCAAATCACTAAAATTCATGTTTTTCGGCTTAAGCAGTACAGTGCTGCCGCAATTGACATACAATTTACAAGAAAATCGACTTTGAGTCTAAAACTAAGAAAGTTCAATTTTTTCGGTTACATGAATATGTCAATTCTGCAATAACAATATAATTTGACATTCGCTCAAATCAGTAAAATTCATGTTTTTCGGCTTAAGCAGTACAGTGCTCACGCAATTGACATACAATTTACAAAAAAATCGACTTTGAGTCTAAAACTAAGAAAGTGCAATTTTTTCGGTTATATGAATATGTCAATTCTGCAATAACAATATAATTTGATTTTCGCTCAAATCAGTAAAATTCATGTTTTTCGGCTTAAGCAGTACAGTGCTGCCGCAATTGACATACAATTTACAAAAAAAGCGACTTTGAGTCTAAAACTAAGAAAGTGCAATTTTTTCGGTTACATGAATATGTCAATTCTGCAATAACAATATAATTTGACATTCGCTCAAATCAGTAAAATTCATGTTTTTCGGCTTAAGCAGTACAGTGCTCACGCAATTGACATACAATTTACAAAAAAATCGACTTTGAGTCTAAAACTAAGAAAGTGCAATTTTTTCGGCTTAAGCAATACAGTGCTCACGCAATTGACATACAATTTAGAAGAAAATCGACTTTAAGTCTAAAGCTAAGAAAGTGCAATTTTTTCGGTTATATGAATATGGCAATTCTGCAATAACAATATAATTTGACATTCGCTCAAATCAGTAAAATTCATGTTTTTCGGCTTAAGCGGTACAGTGCTCACGCAATTGACATACAATTTAGAAGAAAATCGACTTTAAGTCTAAAGCTAAGAAAGTGCAATTTTTTCGGTTACATAAATATGTCAATTCTGCAATAACAATATAATTTGACATTCGCTCAAATCAGTAAAATTCATGTTTTTCGGCTTAAGCAGTACAGTGCTCACGCAATTGACATACAATTTACAAAAAAATCGACTTTGAGTCTAAAACTAAGAAAGTGCAATTTTTTCGGCTTAAGCAATACAGTGCTGCCGCAATTGACATACAATTTACAAGAAAATCGACTTTGAGTCTAAAACTAAGAAAGTGCAATTTTTTCGGTTACATGAAAATGTCAATTCTGCAATAACAATATAATTTGACATTCGCTCAAATCAGTAAAATTCATGTTTTTCGGCTTAAGCAGTACAGTGCTCACGCAATTGACATACAATTTACAAAAAAATCGACTTTGAGTCTAAAACTAAGAAAGTGCAATTTTTTCGGTTATATGAATATGTCAATTCTGCAATAACAATATAATTTGACACTCACTCAAATCAGTAAAATTCATGTTTTTTGGCTTAAGCAGTACAGTGCTCACGCAATTGACATACACTTTACAAGAAAATCGACTTTAAGTCTAAAGCTAAGAAAGGGCAATTTTTTCGGTTACATGAATATGTCAATTCTGCAATAACAATATAATTTGACGTTCGCTCAAATCAGAAAAATTCATGTTTTTCGGCTTAAGCAGTACAGTGCTCACGCAATTGACATACAATTTACAAAAAAATCGACTTTGAGTCTAAAACTAAGAAAGTGCAATTTTTTCGGCTTAAGCAATACAGTGCTGCCGCAATTGACATACAATTTACAAGAAAATCGACTTTGAGTCTAAAACTAAGAAAGTGCAATTTTTTCGGTTACATGAATATGTCAATTCTGCAATAACAATATAATTTGACATTCGCTCAAATCAGTAAAATTCATGTTTTTCGGCTTAAGCAGTACAGTGCTCACGCAATTGACATACAATTTACAAAAAAATCGACTTTGAGTCTAAAACTAAGAAAGTGCCATATTTTCGGTTATATGAATATGTCAATTCTGCAATAACAATATAATTTGACATTCACTCAAATCAGTAAAATTCATGTTTTTTGGCTTAAGCAGTACAGTGCTCACGCAATTGACATACAATTTAGAAGAAAATCGACTTTAAGTCTAAAGCTAAGAAAGTGCAATTTTTTCGGTTACATGAATATGTCAATTCTGCAATAACAATATAATTTGACATTCGCTCAAATCAGTAAAATTCATGTTTTTCGGCTTAAGCAGTACAGTGCTCACGCAATTGACATACAATTTACAAAAAAATCGACTTTGAGTCTAAAACTAAGAAAGTGCAATTTTTTCGGTTATATGAATATGTCAATTCTGCAATAACAATATAATTTGACATTCACTCAAATCAGTAAAATTCATGTTTTTCGGCATAAGCAGTACAGTGCTGCCGCAATTGACATATAATTAACAAGAAAATCGACTTTAAGTCTAAAACTAAGAAAGTGCAATTATTTCGGTTATATGAATATGTCAACTCTGCAATAACAAAATAATTTGACATTCGCTCAAATCAGTAAAATTCATGTTTTTCGGCATAAGCGGTACAGTGCTCACGCAATTGACATACAATTTAGAAGAAAATCGACTTTAAGCCTAAAACTAAGAAAGTGCAATTTTTTCGGTTATATGAATATGTCAATTCTGTAATAACAATATAATTTGACTTTCGCTCAAATCAGTAAAATTCATGTTTTTCGGCTTAAGCAGTACAGTGCTGCCGCAATTGACATACAATTTACAAGAAAATCGACTTTGAGTCTAAAACTAAGAAAGTGCAATTTTTTCGGTTATATGAATATGTGAATTCTGCAATAACAATATAATTTGATTTTCGCTCAAATCAGTAAAATTAATGTTTTTCTGCTTAAGCGGTACAGTGCTTACGCAATTGACATACAATTTACAAGAAAATCGACTTTGAGTCTAAACCTAAGAAAGTGCAACTTTTTCGGTAATATTAATTTGTTAATCCTGCAATAACATTATAATTTTACTTTCGCTCAAATCAGTAAAATTCATGTTTTTCGGCTTAAGCAGTACAGTGCTCACGCAATTGACATACAATTTAGAAGAAAATCGACTTTAAGTCTAAAGCTAAGAAAGTGCAATTTTTTCGGTTACATGAATATGTCAATTCTGCAATAACAATATAATTTGACATTCGCTCAAATCAGTAAAATTCATGTTTTTCGGCTTAAGCAGTACAGTGCTCACGCAATTGACATACAATTTACAAAAAAATCGACTTTGAGTCTAAAACTAAGAAAGTGCAATTTTTTCGGTTATATGAATATGTCAATTCTGCAATAACAATATAATTTGACATTCACTCAAATCAGTAAAATTCATGTTTTTCGGCATAAGCAGTACAGTGCTGCCGCAATTGACATATAATTAACAAGAAAATCGACTTTAAGTCTAAAACTAAGAAAGTGCAATTATTTCGGTTATATGAATATGTCAACTCTGCAATAACAAAATAATTTGACATTCGCTCAAATCAGTAAAATTCATGTTTTTCGGCATAAGCGGTACAGTGCTCACGCAATTGACATACAATTTAGAAGAAAATCGACTTTAAGCCTAAAACTAAGAAAGTGCAATTTTTTCGGTTATATGAATATGTCAATTCTGTAATAACAATATAATTTGACTTTCGCTCAAATCAGTAAAATTCATGTTTTTCGGCTTAAGCAGTACAGTGCTGCCGCAATTGACATACAATTTACAAGAAAATCGACTTTGAGTCTAAAACTAAGAAAGTGCAATTTTTTCGGTTATATGAATATGTGAATTCTGCAATAACAATATAATTTGATTTTCGCTCAAATCAGTAAAATTAATGTTTTTCTGCTTAAGCGGTACAGTGCTTACGCAATTGACATACAATTTACAAGAAAATCGACTTTGAGTCTAAACCTAAGAAAGTGCAACTTTTTCGGTAATATTAATTTGTTAATCCTGCAATAACATTATAATTTTACTTTCGCTCAAATCAGTAAAATTCATGTTTTTCGGCTTAAGCAGTACAGTGCTCACGCAATTGACATACAATTTAAAAGAAAATCGACTTTAAGCCTAAAACTAAGAAAGTGCAATTTTTTCGGCTTAAGCAGTACAGCGCTCACGCAATTGACATACAATTTACAAGAAAATCGACTTTAAGTCTAAAGCTAAGAAAGTGCAATTATTTCGGTTATATGAATATGTCAATTCTGCAATAACAATATAATTTGATTTTCGCTCAAATCAGTAAAATTCATGTTTTTCGGCTTAAGCAGTGCAGTGCTGCCGCAATTGACATACAATTTACAAGAAAATCGACTTTGAGTCTAAAACTAAGAAAGTGCAATTTTTTCGGTTACATGAATATGTCAATTCTGCAATAACAATATAATTTGATTTTCGCTCAAATCACTAAAATTCATGTTTTTCGGCTTAAGCAGTACAGTGCTGCCGCAATTGACATACAATTTACAAGAAAATCGACTTTGAGTCTAAAGCTAAGAAAGTTCAATTTTTTCGTTTACATGAATATGTCAATTCTGCAATAACAATATAATTTGACATTCGCTCAAATCAGTAAAATTCATGTTTTTCGGCTTAAGCAGTACAGTGCTCACGCAATTGACATACAATTTACAAAAAAATCGACTTTGAGTCTAAAACTAAGAAAGTGCAATTTTTTCGGTTATATGAATATGTCAATTCTGCAATAACAATATAATTTGATTTTCGCTCAAATCAGTAAAATTCATTTTTTTCGGCTTAAGCAGTACAGTGCTGCCGCAATTGACATACAATTTACAAGAAAATCGACTTTGAGTCTAAAACTAAGAAAGTGCAATTTTTTCGGTTACATGAATATGTCAATTCTGCAATAACAATATAATTGGACATTCGCTCAAATCATTAAAATTCATGTTTTTTGTCTTAAGCAGTACAGTGCTCACGCAATTGACATACAATTTACAAAAAACTCGACTTTGAGTCTAAAACTAAGAAATTGCAATTTTTTCGGTTATATGAATATGTCAATTCTGCAATAACAATATAATTTGATTTTCGCTCAAATCAGTAAAATTCATGTTTTTCGGCTTAAGCAGTACAGTGCTGCCGCAATTGACATACAATTTACAAGAAAAGCGACTTTGAGTCTAAAACTAAGAAAGTGCAATTTTTTCGGTTACATGAATATGTCAATTCTGCAATAACAATATAATTTGACATTCGCTCAAATCAGTAAAATTCATGTTTTTCGGCTTAAGCAGTACAGTGCTCACGCAATTGACATACAATTTACAAAAAAATCGACTTTGAGTCTAAAACTAAGAAAGTGCAATTTTTTCGGCTTAAGCAATACAGTGCTCACGCAATTGACATACAATTTAGAAGAAAATCGACTTTAAGTCTAAAGCTAAGAAAGTGCAATTTTTTCGGTTATATGAATATGTCAATTCTGCAATAACAATATAATTTGACATTCGCTCAAATCAGTAAAATTCATGTTTTTCGGCTTAAGCGGTACAGTGCTCACGCAATTGACATACAATTTAGAAGAAAATCGACTTTAAGTCTAAAGCTAAGAAAGTGCAATTTTTTCGGTTACATGAATATGTCAATTCTGCAATAACAATATTATTTGACATTCGCTCAAATCAGTAAAATTCATGTTTTTCGGCTTAAGCAGTACAGTGCTCACGCAATTGACATACAATTTACAAAAAAATCGACTTTGAGTCTAAAACTAAGAAAGTGCAATTTTTTCGGCTTAAGCAATACAGTGCTGCCGCAATTGACATACAATTTACAAAAAAATCGACTTTGAGTCTAAAACTAAGAAAGTGCAATTTTTTCGGTTACATGAATATGTCAATTCTGCAATAACAATATATTTTGACATTTGCTCAAATCAGTAAAATTCATGTTTTTCGGCTTAAGCAGCACAGTGCTCACGCAATTGACATACAATTTACAAAAAAATCGACTTTGAGTCTAAAACTAAGAAAGTGCAATTTTTTCGGTTATATGAATATGTCAATTCTGCAATAACAATATAATTTGACATTCACTCAAATCAGTAAAATTCATGTTTTTCGGCTTAAGCAGTACAGTGCTCACGCAATTGACATACAATTTACAAGAAAATCGACTTTAAGTCTAAAGCTAAGAAAGTGCAATTTTTTCGGTTATATGAATATGTCAATTCTGCAATAACAATATAATTTGACATTCGCTCAAATCAGTAAAATTCATGTTTTTCGGCTTGAGCGGTACAGTGCTCACGCAATTGACATACAATTTAGAAGAAAATCGACTTTAAGTCTAAAGCTAAGAAAGTGCAATTATTTCGGTTATATGAATATGTCAATTCTGCAATAACAATATAATTTGACATTCACTCAAATCAGTAAAATTCATGTTTTTCGGCTTAAGCAGTACAGTGCTCACGCAATTGACATACAATTTACAAGAAAATCGACTTTAAGTCTAAAACTAAGAAAGTGCAATTTTTTCGGTTATATGAATATGTCAATTCTGCAATAACAATATAATTTGAAATTCGCTCAAATCAGTAAAATTCATGTTTTTCATCTTAAGCGGTACAGTGCTCACGCAATTGACATACAATTTAGAAGAAAATCGACTTTAAGTCTAAAACTAAGAAAGTGCAATTATTTCGGTTATATGAATATGTCAATTCTGCAATAACAATATAATTTGACATTCGCTCAAATCAGTAAAATTCATGTTTTTCGGCATAAGCAGTACAGTGCTGCCGCAATTGACATACAATTAACAAGAAAATCGACTTTAAGTCTAAAACTAAGAAAGTGCAATTATTTCGGTTATATGAATATGTCAATTCTGCAATAACAAAATAATTTGACATTCGCTCAAATCAGTAAAATTCATGTTTTTCGGCATAAGCGGTACAGTGCTCACGCAATTGACATACAATTTAGAAGAAAATCGACTTTAAGCCTAAAACTAAGAAAGTGCAATTTTTTCGGTTATATGAATATGTCAATTCTGTAATAACAATATAATTTGACTTTCGCTCAAATCAGTAAAATTCATGTTTTTCGGCTTAAGCGGTACAGTGCTTACGCAATTGACATACAATTTACAAGAAAATCGACTTTGAGTCTAAACCTAAGAAAGTGCAACTTTTTCGGTAATATTAATTTGTTAATCCTGCAATAACATTATAATTTTACTTTCGCTCAAATCAGTAAAATTCATGTTTTTCGGCTTAAGCAGTACAGTGCTCACGCAATTGACATACAATTTAAAAGAAAATTGACTTTAAGCCTAAAACTAAGAAAGTGCAATTTTTTCGGTTATATGAATATGTCAATTCTGTAATAACAATATAATTTGTTTTTCGCTCAAATCAGTAAAATTCATGTTTTTCGGCTTAATCAGTACAGTGCTCACGCAATTGACATACAATTTACAAGAAAATCGACTTTGAGTCTAAAACTAAGAAATTGCAATTTTTTCGGTTATATGAATATGTCAATTCTGCAATAACAATATAATTTGATTTTCGCTCAAATCAGTAAAATTCATGTTATTCGGCTTAAGCAGTACAGTGCTCACGCAATTGACATACAATTTACAAAAAAATCGACTTTGAGTCTAAAACTAAGAAAGTGCAATTTTTTCGGCTTAAGCAGTAGAGTGCTCACGCAATTGACATACAAATTACAAGAAAATCGACTTTGAGTCTAAAACTAAGAAATTGCAATTTTTTCGGTTATATGAATATGTCAATTCTGCAATAACAATATAATTTGATTTTCGCTCAAATCAGTAAAATTCATGTTTTTCGGCTTAAGCAGTACAGTGCTCACGCAATTGACATACAATTTACAAAAAATCGACTTTGAGTCTAAAACTAAGATAGTGCAATTTTTTCGGCTTAAGCAGTACAGTGCTCACGCAATTGACATACAATTTACAAGAAAATCGACTTTAAGTCTAAAGCTAAGAAAGTGCAATTATTTCGGTTATATGAATATGTCAATTCTGCAATAACAATATAATTTGATTTTCGCTCAAATCAGTAAAATTCATGTTTTTGGGCTTAAGCAGTGCAGTGCTCACGCAATTGACATACAATTAACAAAAAAATCGACTTTGAGTCTAAAACTAAGAAAGTGCAATTTTTTCGGCTTAAGCAGTACAGTGCTCACGCAATTGACATACAATTTACAAGAAAATCGACTTTAAGTCTAAAGCTAAGAAAGTGAAATTATTTCGGTTATATGAATATGTCAATTCTGCAATAACAATATAATTTGATTTTCGCTCAAATCAGTAAAATTCATGTTTTTCGGCTTAAGCAGTGCAGTGCTGCCGCAATTGACATACAATTTACAAGAAAATCGACTTTGAGTCTAAAACTAAGAAAGTGCAATTTTTTCGGCTTAAGCAGTACAGTGCTCACGCAATTGACATACAATTTACAAGAAAATCGACTTTAAGTCTAAAGCTAAGAAAGTGCAATTATTTCGGTTATATGAATATGTCAATTCTGCAATAACAATATAATTTGATTTTCGCTCAAATCAGTAAAATTCATGTTTTTCGGCTTAAGCAGTACAGTGCTGCCGCAATTGACATACAATTTACAAGAAAATCGACTTTGAGTCTAAAACTAAGAAAGTGCAATTTTTTCGGTTACATGAATATGTCAATTCTGCAATAACAATATAATTTGACATTCGCTCAAATCAGTAAAATTCATGTTTTTCGGCATAAGCGGTACAGTGCTCACGCAATTGACATACAATTTACAAAAAAATCGACTTTAAGCCTAAAACTAAGAAAGTGCAATTTTTTCGGTTATATGAATATGTCAATTCTGTAATAACAATATAATTTGACTTTCGCTCAAATCAGTAAAATTCATGTTTTTCGGCTTAAGCAGTACAGTGCTGCCGCAATTGACATACAATTTACAAGAAAATCGACTTTGAGTCTAAAACTAAGAAAGTGCAATTTTTTCGGTTATATGAATATGTGAATTCTGCAATAACAATATAATTTGATTTTCGCTCAAATCAGTAAAATTCATGTTTTTCGGCTTAAGCGGTACAGTGCTTACGCAATTGACATACAATTTACAAGAAAATCGACTTTGAGTCTAAACCTAAGAAAGTGCAACTTTTTCGGTAATATTAATTTGTTAATCCTGCAATAACATTATAATTTGATTTTCGCTCAAATCAGTAAAATTCATGTTTTTCGGCTTAAGCGGTACAGTGCTGCCGCAATTGACATACAATTAACAAGAAAATCGACTTTAAGTCTAAAACTAAGAAAGTGCTATTATTTCGGTTATATGAATATGTCAATTCTGCAATTGACATACAATTTACAAGAAAATCGACTTTGAGTCTAAAACTAAGAAAGTGCAATTTTTTCGGTTATATGAATATGTCAATTCTGTAATAACAATATAATTTGATTTTCGCTCAAATCAGTAAAATTCATGTTTTTCGGCTTAATCAGTACAGTGCTCACGCAATTGACATACAATTTACAAGAAAATCGACTTTGAGTCTAAAACTAAGAAATTGCAATTTTTTCGGTTATATGAATATGTCAATTCTGCAATAACAATATAATTTGATTTTCGCTCAAATCAGTAAAATTCATGTTTTTCGGCTTAAGCAGTACAGTGCTCACGCAATTGACATACAATTTACAAAAAAATCGACTTTGAGTCTAAAACTAAGATAGTGCAATTTTTTCGGCTTAAGCAGTACAGTGCTCACGCAATTGACATACAATTTACAAGAAAATCGACTTTAAGTCTAAAGCTAAGAAAGTGCAATTATTTCGGTTATATGAATATGTCAATTCTGTAATAACAATATAATTTGACTTTCGCTCAAATCAGTAAAATTCATGTTTTTCGGCTTAAGCAGTACAGTGCTGCCGCAATTGACATACAATTTACAAGAAAATCGACTTTGAGTCTAAAACTAAGAAAGTGCAATTTTTTCGGTTATATGAATATGTGAATTCTGCAATAACAATATAATTTGATTTTCGCTCAAATCAGTAAAATTCATGTTTTTCGGCTTAAGCGGTACAGTGCTTACGCAATTGACATACAATTTACAAGAAAATCGACTTTGAGTCTAAACCTAAGAAAGTGCAACTTTTTCGGTAATATTAATTTGTTAATCCTGCAATAACATTATAATTTGATTTTCGCTCAAATCAGTAAAATTCATGTTTTTCGGCTTAAGCGGTACAGTGCTTACGCAATTGACATACAATTTTCAAGAAAATCGACTTTGAGTCTAAACCTAAGAAAGTGCAACTTTTTCGGTAATATTAATTTGTTAATCCTGCAATAACATTATAATTTGATTTTCGCTCAAATCAGTAAAATTCATGTTTTTCGGCTTAAGCGGTACAGTGCTGCCGCAATTGACATACAATTAACAAGAAAATCGACTTTAAGTCTAAAACTAAGAAAGTGCTATTATTTCGGTTATATGAATATGTCAATTCTGCAATAACAAAATAATTTGACATTCGCTCAAATCAGTAAAATTCATGTTTTTCGGCATAAGCGGTACAGTGCTCACGCAATTGACATACAATTTAGAAGAAAATCGACTTTAAGCCTAAAACTAAGAAAGTGCAATTTTTTCGGTTATATGAATATGTCAATTCTGTAATAACAATATAATTTGACTTTCGCTGAAATCAGTAAAATTCATGTTTTTCGGCTTAAGCAGTACAGTGCTGCCGCAATTGACATACAATTTACAAGAAAATCGACTTTGAGTCTAAAACTAAGAAAGTGCAATTTTTTCGGTTATATGAATATGTCAATTCTGTAATAACAATATAATTTGACTTTCGCTCAAATCAACTTTGAGTCTAAAACTAAGAAAGTGCAATTTTTTCGGTTATATGAATATGTCAATTCTGTAATAACAATATAATTTGACTTTCGCTCAAATCAGTAAAATTCATGTTTTTCGGCTTAAGCGGTACAGTGCTTACGCAATTGACATACAATTTACAAGAAAATCGACTTTGAGTCTAAACCTAAGAAAGTGCAACTTTTTCGGTAATATTAATTTGTTAATCCTGCAATAACATTATAATTTTACTTTCGCTCAAATCAGTAAAATTCATGTTTTTCGGCTTAAGCAGTACAGTGCTCACGCAATTGACATACAATTTAAAAAAAAATCGACTTTAAGCCTAAAACTAAGAAAGTGCAATTTTTTCGGTTATATGAATATGTCAATTCTGTAATAACAATATAATTTGATTTTCGCTCAAATCAGTAAAATTCATGTTTTTCGGCTTAATCAGTACAGTGCTCACGCAATTGACATACAATTTACAAGAAAATCGACTTTGAGTCTAAAACTAAGAAATTGCAGTTTTTTCGGTTATATGAATATGTCAATTCTGCAATAACAATATAATTTGATTTTCGCTCAAATCAGTAAAATTCATGTTTTTCGGCTTAAGCAGTACAGTGCTCACGCAATTGACATACAATTTACAAAAAAATCGACTTTGAGTCTAAAACTAAGATAGTGCAATTTTTTCGGCTTAAGCAGTACAGTGCTCACGCAATTGACATACAATTTACAAGAAAATCGACTTTAAGTCTAAAGCTAAGAAAGTGCAATTATTTCGGTTATATGAATATGTCAATTCTGCAATAACAATATAATTTGATTTTCGCTCAAATCAGTAAAATTCATGTTTTTCGGCTTAATCAGTACAGTGCTCACGCAATTGACATACAATTTACAAGAAAATCGACTTTGAGTCTAAAACTAAGAAATTGCAATTTTTTCGGTTATATGAATATGTCAATTCTGCAATAACAATATAATTTGATTTTCGCTCAAATCAGTAAAATTCATGTTTTTCGGCTTAATCAGTACAGTGCTCACGCAATTGACATACAATTTACAAGAAAATCGACTTTGAGTCTAAAACTAAGAAATTGCAATTTTTTCGGTTATATGAATATGTCAATTCTGTAATAACAATATAATTTGATTTTCGCTCAAATCAGTAAAATTCATGTTTTTCGGCTTAATCAGTACAGTGCTCACGCAATTGACATACAATTTACAAGAAAATCGACTTTGAGTCTTAAACTAAGAAATTGCAATTTTTTCGGTTATATGAAGATGTCAATTCTGCAATAACAATATAATTTGATTTTCGCTCAAATCAGTAAAATTCATGTTTTTCGGCTTAAGCAGTACAGTGCTCACGCAATTGACATACAATTTAAAAAAAAATCGACTTTAAGCCTAAAACTATGAAAGTGCAATTTTTTCGGTTATATGAATATGTCAATTCTGTAATAACAATATAATTTGATTTTCGCTCAAATCAGTAAAATTCATGTTTTTCGGCTTAATCAGTACAGTGCTCACGCAATTGACATACAATTTACAAGAAAATCGACTTTGAGTCTAAAACTAAGAAATTGCAATTTTTTCGGTTATATGAATATGTCAATTCTGTAATAACAATATAATTTGATTTTCGCTCAAATCAGTAAAATTCATGTTTTTCATCTTAAGCGGTACAGTGCTCACGCAATTGACATACAATTTAGAAGAAAATCGACTTTAAGTCTAAAACTAAGAAAGTGCAATTATTTCGGTTATATGAATATGTCAATTCTGCAATAACAATATAATTTGACATTCGCTCAAATCAGTAAAATTCATGTTTTTCGGCATAAGCGGTACAGTGCTCACGCAATTGACATACAATTTAGAAGAAAATCGACTTTAAGCCTAAAACTAAGAAAGTGCAATTTTTTCGGTTATATGAATATGTCAATTCTGTAATAACAATATAATTTGACTTTCGCTGAAATCAGTAAAATTCATGTTTTTCGGCTTAAGCAGTACAGTGCTGCCGCAATTGACATACAATTTACAAGAAAATCGACTTTGAGTCTAAAACTAAGAAAGTGCAATTTTTTCGGTTATATGAATATGTCAATTCTGCAATAACAATATAATTTGATTTTCGCTCAAATCAGTAAAATTCATGTTTTTCATCTTAAGCGGTACAGTGCTCACGCAATTGACATACAATTTAGAAGAAAATCGACTTTAAGTCTAAAACTAAGAAAGTGCAATTATTTCGGTTATATGAATATGTCAATTCTGTAATAACAATATAATTTGACTTTCGCTGAAATCAGTAAAATTCATGTTTTTCGGCTTAAGCGGTACAGTGCTTACGCAATTGACATACAATTTACAAGAAAATCGACTTTGAGTCTAAACCTAAGAAAGTGCAACTTTTTCGGTAATATTAATTTGTTAATCCTGCAATAACATTATAATTTTACTTTCGCTCAAATCAGTAAAATTCATGTTTTTCGGCTTAAGCGGTACAGTGCTGCCGCAATTGACATACAATTAACAAGAAAATCGACTTTAAGTCTAAAACTAAGAAAGTGCTATTATTTCGGTTATATGAATATGTCAATTCTGCAATAACAAAATAATTTGACATTCGCTCAAATCAGTAAAATTCATGTTTTTCGGCATAAGCGGTACAGTGCTCACGCAATTGACATACAATTTAGAAGAAAATCGACTTTAAGCCTAAAACTAAGAAAGTGCAATTTTTTCGGTTATATGAATATGTCAATTCTGTAATAACAATATAATTTGACTTTCGCTGAAATCAGTAAAATTCATGTTTTTCGGCTTAAGCAGTACAGTGCTGCCGCAATTGACATACAATTTACAAGAAAATCGACTTTGAGTCTAAAACTAAGAAAGTGCAATTTTTTCGGTTATATGAATATGTCAATTCTGTAATAACAATATAATTTGACTTTCGCTCAAATCAGTAAAATTCATGTTTTTCGGCTTAAGCGGTACAGTGCTTACGCAATTGACATACAATTTACAAGAAAATCGACTTTGAGTCTAAACCTAAGAAAGTGCAACTTTTTCGGTAATATTAATTTGTTAATCCTGCAATAACATTATAATTTTACTTTCGCTCAAATCAGTAAAATTCATGTTTTTCGGCTTAAGCAGTACAGTGCTCACGCAATTGACATACAATTTAAAAAAAAATCGACTTTAAGCCTAAAACTAAGAAAGTGCAATTTTTTCGGTTATATGAATATGTCAATTCTGTAATAACAATATAATTTGATTTTCGCTCAAATCAGTAAAATTCATGTTTTTCGGCTTAATCAGTACAGTGCTCACGCAATTGACATACAATTTACAAGAAAATCGACTTTGAGTCTAAAACTAAGAAATTGCAATTTTTTCGGTTATATGAATATGTCAATTCTGCAATAACAATATAATTTGATTTTCGCTCAAATCAGTAAAATTCATGTTTTTCGGCTTAAGCAGTACAGTGCTCACGCAATTGACATACAATTTACAAAAAAATCGACTTTGAGTCTAAAACTAAGATAGTGCAATTTTTTCGGCTTAAGCAGTACAGTGCTCACGCAATTGACATACAATTTACAAGAAAATCGACTTTGAGTCTAAAACTAAGAAATTGCAATTTTTTCGGTTATATGAATATGTCAATTCTGCAATAACAATATAATTTGATTTTCGCTCAAATCAGTAAAATTCATGTTTTTCGGCTTAATCAGTACAGTGCTCACGCAATTGACATACAATTTACAAGAAAATCGACTTTGAGTCTAAAACTAAGAAATTGCAATTTTTTCGGTTATATGAATATGTCAATTCTGTAATAACAATATAATTTGATTTTCGCTCAAATCAGTAAAATTCATGTTTTTCGGCTTAATCAGTACAGTGCTCACGCAATTGACATACAATTTACAAGAAAATCGACTTTGAGTCTAAAACTAAGAAATTGCAATTTTTTCGGTTATATGAAGATGTCAATTCTGCAATAACAATATAATTTGATTTTCGCTCAAATCAGTAAAATTCATGTTTTTCGGCTTAAGCAGTACAGTGCTCACGCAATTGACATACAATTTAAAAAAAAATCGACTTTAAGCCTAAAACTAAGAAAGTGCAATTTTTTCGGTTATATAAATATGTCAATTCTGTAATAACAATATAATTTGATTTTCGCTCAAATCAGTAAAATTCATGTTTTTCGGCTTAATCAGTACAGTGCTCACGCAATTGACATACAATTTACAAGAAAATCGACTTTGAGTCTAAAACTAAGAAATTGCAATTTTTTCGGTTATATGAATATGTCAATTCTGTAATAACAATATAATTTGATTTTCGCTCAAATCAGTAAAATTCATGTTTTTCATCTTAAGCGGTACAGTGCTCACGCAATTGACATACAATTTAGAAGAAAATCGACTTTAAGTCTAAAACTAAGAAAGTGCAATTATTTCGGTTATATGAATATGTCAATTCTGCAATAACAATATAATTTGACATTCGCTCAAATCAGTAAAATTCATGTTTTTCGGCATAAGCAGTACAGAGCTGCCGCAATTGACATACAATTAACAAGAAAATCGACTTTAAGTCTAAAACTAAGAAAGTGGAATTATTTCGGTTATATGAATATGTCAATTCTGCAATAACAAAATAATTTGACATTCGCTCAAATCAGTAAAATTCATGTTTTTCGGCATAAGCGGTACAGTGCTCACGCAATTGACATACAATTTAGAAGAAAATCGACTTTAAGCCTAAAACTAAGAAAGTGCAATTTTTTCGGTTATATGAATATGTCAATTCTGTAATAACAATATAATTTGACTTTCGCTCAAAACAGTAAAATTCATGTTTTTCGGCTTAATCAGTACAGTGCTCACGCAATTGACATACAATTTACAAGAAAATCGACTTTGAGTCTAAAACTAAGAAATTGCAATTTTTTCGGTTATATGAATATGTCAATTCTGCAATAACAATATAATTTGATTTTCGCTCAAATCAGTAAAATTCATGTTTTTCGGCTCAATCAGTACAGTGCTCACGCAATTGACATACAATTTACAAGAAAATCGACTTTGAGTCTAAAACTAAGAAATTGCAATTTTTTCGGTTATATGAATATGTCAATTCTGTAATAACAATATAATTTGATTTTCGCTCAAATCAGTAAAATTCATGTTTTTCGGCTTAATCAGTACAGTGCTCACGCAATTGACATACAATTTACAAGAAAATCGACTTTGAGTCTAAAACTAAGAAATTGCAATTTTTTCGGTTATATGAATATGTCAATTCTGCAATAACAATATAATTTGATTTTCGCTCAAATCAGTAAAATTCATGTTATTCGGCTTAAGCAGTACAGTGCTCACGCAATTGACATACAATTTAAAAAAAAATCGACTTTAAGCCTAAAACTAAGAAAGTGCAATTTTTTCGGTTATATGAATATGTCAATTCTGTAATAACAATATAATTTGATTTTCGCTCAAATCAGTAAAATTCATGTTTTTCGGCTTAATCAGTACAGTGCTCACGCAATTGACATACAATTTACAAGAAAATCGACTTTGAGTCTAAAACTAAGAAATTGCAATTTTTTCGGTTATATGAATATGTCAATTCTGTAATAACAATATAATTTGATTTTCGCTCAAATCAGTAAAATTCATGTTTTTCATCTTAAGCGGTACAGTGCTCACGCAATTGACATACAATTTAGAAGAAAATCGACTTTAAGTCTAAAACTAAGAAAGTGCAATTATTTCGGTTATATGAATATGTCAATTCTGCAATAACAATATAATTTGACATTCGCTCAAATCAGTAAAATTCATGTTTTTCGGCATAAGCAGTACAGTGCTGCCGCAATTGACATACAATTAACAAGAAAATCGACTTTAAGTCTAAAACTAAGAAAGTGCAATTATTTCGGTTATATGAATATGTCAATTCTGCAATAACAAAATAATTTGACATTCGCTCAAATCAGTAAAATTCATGTTTTTCGGCATAAGCGGTACAGTGCTCACGCAATTGACATACAATTTAGAAGAAAATCGACTTTAAGCCTAAAACTAAGAAAGTGCAATTTTTTCGGTTATATGAATATGTCAATTCTGTAATAACAATATAATTTGACTTTCGCTCAAATCAGTAAAATTCATGTTTTTCGGCTTAAGCAGTACAGTGCTGCCGCAATTGACATACAATTTACAAGAAAATCGACTTTGAGTCTAAAACTAAGAAAGTGCAATTTTTTCGGTTATATGAATATGTGAATTCTGCAATAACAATATAATTTGATTTTCGCTCAAATCAGTAAAATTCATGTTTTTCGGCTTAAGCGGTACAGTGCTTACGCAATTGACATACAATTTACAAGAAAATCGACTTTGAGTCTAAACCTAAGAAAGTGCAACTTTTTCGGTAATATTAATTTGTTAATCCTGCAATAACATTATAATTTTACTTTCGCTCAAATCAGTAAAATTCATGTTTTTCGGCTTAAGCAGTACAGTGCTCACGCAATTGACATACAATTTAAAAGAAAATCGACTTTAAGCCTAAAACTAAGAAAGTGCAATTTTTTCGGTTATATGAATATGTCAATTCTGTAATAACAATATAATTTGATTTTCGCTCAAATCAGTAAAATTCATGTTTTTCGGCTTAATCAGTACAGTGCTCACGCAATTGACATACAATTTTCAAGAAAATCGACTTTGAGTCTAAAACTAAGAAATTGCAATTTTTTCGGTTATATGAATATGTCAATTCTGCAATAACAATATAATTTGATTTTCGCTCAAATCAGTAAAATTCATGTTATTCGGCTTAAGCAGTACAGTGCTCACGCAATTGACATACAATTTACAAAAAAATCGACTTTGAGTCTAAAACTAAGAAAGTGCAATTTTTTCGGCTTAAGCAGTAGAGTGCTCACGCAATTGACATACAATTTACAAGAAAATCGACTTTGAGTCTAAAACTAAGAAATTGCAATTTTTTCGGTTATATGAATATGTCAATTCTGCAATAACAATATAATTTGATTTTCGCTCAAATCAGTAAAATTCATGTTTTTCGGCTTAAGCAGTGCAGTGCTGCCGCAATTGACATACAATTTACAAGAAAATCGACTTTGAGTCTAAAACTAAGAAAGTGCAATTTTTTCGGCTTAAGCAGTACAGTGCTCACGCAATTGACATACAATTTACAAGAAAATCGACTTTAAGTCTAAAGCTAAGAAAGTGCAATTATTTCGGTTATATGAATATGTCAATTCTGCAATAACAATATAATTTGATTTTCGCTCAAATCAGTAAAATTCATGTTTTTCGGCTTAAGCAGTACAGTGCTGCCGCAATTGACATACAATTTACAAGAAAATCGACTTTGAGTCTAAAACTAAGAAAGTGCAATTTTTTCGGCTTAAGCAGTACAGTGCTCACGCAATTGACATACAATTTAAAAAAAAATCGACTTTAAGCCTAAAACTAAGAAAGTGCAATTTTTTCGTTTATATGAATATGTCAATTCTGTAATAACAATATAATTTGATTTTCGCTCAAATCAGTAAAATTCATGTTTTTCGGCTTAATCAGTACAGTGCTCACGCAATTGACATACAATTTACAAGAAAATCGACTTTGAGTCTAAAACTAAGAAATTGCAATTTTTTTGGTTATATGAATATGTCAATTCTGTAATAACAATATAATTTGATTTTCGCTCAAATCAGTAAAATTCATGTTTTTCATCTTAAGCGGTACAGTGCTCACGCAATTGACATACAATTTAGAAGAAAATCGACTTTAAGTCTAAAACTAAGAAAGTGCAATTATTTCGGTTATATGAATATGTCAATTCTGCAATAACAATATAATTTGACATTCGCTCAAATCAGTAAAATTCATGTTTTTCGGCATAAGCAGTACAGTGCTGCCGCAATTGACATACAATTAACAAGAAAATCGACTTTAAGTCTAAAACTAAGAAAGTGCAATTATTTCGGTTATATGAATATGTCAATTCTGCAATAACAAAATAATTTGACATTCGCTCAAATCAGTAAAATTCATGTTTTTCGGCATAAGCGGTACAGTGCTCACGCAATTGACATACAATTTAGAAGAAAATCGACTTTAAGCCTAAAACTAAGAAAGTGCAATTTTTTCGGTTATATGAATATGTCAATTCTGTAATAACAATATAATTTGACTTTCGCTCAAATCAGTAAAATTCATGTTTTTCGGCTTAAGCGGTACAGTGCTGCCGCAATTGACATACAATTTACAAGAAAATCGACTTTGAGTCTAAAACTAAGAAAGTGCAATTTTTTCGGTTATATGAATATGTGAATTCTGCAATAACAATATAATTTGATTTTCGCTCAAATCAGTAAAATTCATGTTTTTCGGCTTAAGCGGTACAGTGCTTACGCAATTGACATACAATTTACAAGAAAATCGACTTTGAGTCTAAACCTAAGAAAGTGCAACTTTTTCGGTAATATTAATTTGTTAATCCTGCAATAACATTATAATTTTACTTTCGCTCAAATCAGTAAAATTCATGTTTTTCGGCTTAAGCAGTACAGTGCTCACGCAATTGACATACAATTTAAAAGAAAATCGACTTTAAGCCTAAAACTAAGAAAGTGCAATTTTTTCGGTTATATGAATATGTCAATTCTGTAATAACAATATAATTTGATTTTCGCTCAAATCAGTAAAATTCATGTTTTTCGGCTTAATCAGTACAGTGCTCACGCAATTGACATACAATTTACAAGAAAATCGACTTTGAGTCTAAAACTAAGAAATTGCAATTTTTTCGGTTATATGAATATGTCAATTCTGCAATAACAATATAGTTTGATTTTCGCTCAAATCAGTAAAATTCATGTTATTCGGCTTAAGCAGTACAGTGCTCACGCAATTGACATACAATTTACAAAAAAATCGACTTTGAGTCTAAAACTAAGAAAGTGCAATTTTTTCGGCTTAAGCAGTAGAGTGCTCACGCAATTGACATACAATTTACAAGAAAATCGACTTTGAGTCTAAAACTAAGAAATTGCAATTTTTTCGGTTATATGAATATGTCAATTCTGCAATAACAATATAATTTGATTTTCGCTCAAATCAGTAAAATTCATGTTTTTCGGCATAAGCGGTACAGTGCTCACGCAATTGACATACAATTTAGAAGAAAATCGACTTTAAGCCTAAAACTAAGAAAGTGCAATTTTTTCGGTTATATGAATATGTCAATTCTGTAATAACAATATAATTTGACTTTCGCTCAAATCAGTAAAATTCATGTTTTTCGGCTTAAGCAGTACAGTGCTGCCGCAATTGACATACAATTTACAAGAAAATCGACTTTGAGTCTAAAACTAAGAAAGTGCAATTTTTTCGGTTATATGAATATGTGAATTCTGCAATAACAATATAATTTGATTTTCGCTCAAATCAGTAAAATTCATGTTTTTCGGCTTAAGCGGTACAGTGCTTACGCAATTGACATACAATTTACAAGAAAATCGACTTTGAGTCTAAACCTAAGAAAGTGCAACTTTTTCGGTAATATTAATTTGTTAATCCTGCAATAACATTATAATTTGATTTTCGCTCAAATCAGTAAAATTCATGTTTTTCGGCTTAAGCGGTACAGTGCTGCCGCAATTGACATACAATTAACAAGAAAATCGACTTTGAGTCTAAACCTAAGAAAGTGCAACTTTTTCGGTAATATTAATTTGTTAATCCTGCAATAACAATATAATTTGATTTTCGCTCAAATCAGTAAAATTCATGTTTTTCGGCTTAAGCGGTACAGTGCTTACGCAATTGACATACAATTTACAAGAAAATCGACTTTGAGTGTAAAACTAAGAAAGTGCAATTTTTTCGGTTATATGAATATGTGAATTCTGCAATAACAATATAATTTGATTTTCGCTCAAATCAGTAAAATTCATGTTTTTCGGCTTAAGCGGTACAGTGCTGCCGCAATTGAGATACAATTAACAAGAAAATCGACTTTAAGTCTAAAACTAAGAAAGTGCTATTATTTCGGTTATATGAATATGTCAATTCTGCAATAACAAAATAATTTGACATTCGCTCAAATCAGTAAAATTCATGTTTTTCGGCATAAGCGGTACAGTGCTCACGCAATTGACATACAATTTAGAAGAAAATCGACTTTAAGCCTAAAACTAAGAAAGTGCAATTATTTCGGTTATATGAATATGTCAATTCTGCAATAACAATATAATTTGAAATTCGCTCAAATCAGTAAAATTCATGTTTTTCGGCTTAAGCAGTACAGTGCTGCCGCAATTGACATACAATTTACAAGAAAATCGACTTTGAGTCTAAAACTAAGAAAGTGCAATTTTTTCGGTTATATGAATATGTCAATTCTGTAATAACAATATAATTTGACTTTCGCTCAAATCAGTAAAATTCATGTTTTTCGGCTTAAGCGGTACAGTGCTTACGCAATTGACATACAATTTACAAGAAAATCGACTTTGAGTCTAAACCTAAGAAAGTGCAACTTTTTCGGTAATATTAATTTGTTAATCCTGCAATAACATTATAATTTTACTTTCGCTCAAATCAGTAAAATTCATGTTTTTCGGCTTAAGCAGTACAGTGCTCACGCAATTGACATACAATTTAAAAAAAAATCGACTTTAAGCCTAAAACTAAGAAAGTGCAATTTTTTCGGTTATATGAATATGTCAATTCTGTAATAACAATATAATTTGATTTTCGCTCAAATCAGTAAAATTCATGTTTTTCGGCTTAATCAGTACAGTGCTCACGCAATTGACATACAATTTACAAGAAAATCGACTTTGAGTCTAAAACTAAGAAATTGCAATTTTTTCGGTTATATGAATATGTCAATTCTGCAATAACAATATAATTTGATTTTCGCTCAAATCAGTAAAATTCATGTTATTCGGCTTAAGCAGTACAGTGCTCACGCAATTGACATACAATTTACAAAAAAATCGACTTTGAGTCTAAAACTAAGAAAGTGCAATTTTTTCGGCTTAAGCAGTAGAGTGCTCACGCAATTGACATACAATTTACAAGAAAATCGACTTTGAGTCTAAAACTAAGAAATTGCAATTTTTTCGGTTATATGAATATGTCAATTCTGCAATAACAATATAATTTGATTTTCGCTCAAATCAGTAAAATTCATGTTTTTCGGCTTAAGCAGTACAGTGCTCACGCAATTGACATACAATTTACAAAAAAATCGACTTTGAGTCTAAAACTAAGATAGTGCAATTTTTTCGGCTTAAGCAGTACAGTGCTCACGCAATTGACATACAATTTACAAGAAAATCGACTTTAAGTCTAAAGCTAAGAAAGTGCAATTATTTCGGTTATATGAATATGTCAATTCTGCAATAACAATATAATTTGATTTTCGCTCAAATCAGTAAAATTCATGTTTTTCGGCTTAAGCAGTGCAGTGCTGCCGCAATTGACATACAATTTACAAGAAAATCGACTTTGAGTCTAAAACTAAGAAAGTGCAATTTTTTCGGCTTAAGCAGTACAGTGCTCACGCAATTGACATACAATTTACAAGAAAATCGACTTTAAGTCTAAAGCTAAGAAAGTGCAATTATTTCGGTTATATGAATATGTCAATTCTGCAATAACAATATAATTTGATTTTCGCTCAAATCAGTAAAATTCATGTTTTTCGGCTTAAGCAGTACAGTGCTGCCGCAATTGACATACAATTTACAAGAAAATCGACTTTGAGTCTAAAACTAAGAAAGTGCAATTTTTTCGGTTATATGAATATGTCAATTCTGCAATAACAATATAATTTGATTTTCGCTCAAATCAGTAAAATTCATGTTATTCGACTTAAGCAGTACAGTGCTCACGCAATTGACATACAATTTACAAAAAAATCGACTTTGAGTCTAAAACTAAGAAAGTGCAATTTTTTCGGCTTAAGCAGTACAGTGCTCACGCAATTGACATACAATTTACAAGAAAATCGACTTTAAGTCTAAAACTAAGAAAGTGCAATTTTTTCGGTTACATGAATATGTCAATTCTGCAATAACAATATAATTTGACATTCGCTCAAATCAGTAAAATTCATGTTTTTCGGCATAAGCGGTACAGTGCTCACGCAATTGACATACAATTTAAAAGAAAATTGACTTTAAGCCTAAAACTAAGAAAGTGCAATTTTTTCGGTTATATGAATATGTGAATTCTGCAATAACAATATAATTTGATTTTCGCTCAAATCAGTAAAATTCATGTTTTTCGGCTTAAGCGGTACAGTGCTTACGCAATTGACATACAATTTACAAGAAAATCGACTTTGAGTCTAAACCTAAGAAAGTGCAACTTTTTCGGTAATATTAATTTGTTAATCCTGCAATGACATTATAATTTTACTTTCGCTCAAATCAGTAAAATTCATGTTTTTCGGCTTAAGCAGTACAGTGCTCACGCAATTGACATACAATTTAAAAGAAAATCGACTTTAAGCCTAAAACTAAGAAACTGCAATTTTTTCGGTTATATGAATATGTCAATTCTGCAATAACAATATAATTTGATTTTCGCTCAAACCAGTAAAATTCATGTTTTTCGGCTTAAGCAGTGCAGTGCTGCCGCAATTGACATACAATTTACAAGAAAATCGACTTTGAGTCTAAAACTAAGAAAGTGCAATTTTTTCGGCTTAAGCAGTACAGTGCTCACGCAATTGACATACAATTTACAAGAAAATCGACTTTAAGTCTAAAGCTAAGAAAGTGCAATTATTTCGGTTATATGAATATGTCAATTCTGCAATAACAATATAATTTGATTTTCGCTCAAATCAGTAAAATTCATGTTTTTCGGCTTAAGCAGTACAGTGCTGCCGCAATTGACATACAATTTACAAGAAAATCGACTTTGAGTCTAAAACTAAGAAAGTGCAATTTTTTCGGTTATATGAATATGTCAATTCTGCAATAACAATATAATCTGATTTTCGCTCAAATCAGTAAAATTCATGTTATTCGACTTAAGCAGTACAGTGCTCACGCAATTGACATACAATTTACAAAAAAATCGACTTTGAGTCTAAAACTAAGAAAGTGCAATTTTTTCGGCTTAAGCAGTACAGTGCTCACGCAATTGACATACAATTTACAAGAAAATCGACTTTAAGTCTAAAACTAAGAAAGTGCAATTTTTTCGGTTACATGAATATGTCAATTCTGCAATAACAATATAATTTGACATTCGCTCAAATCAGTAAAATTCATGTTTTTCGGCATAAGCGGTACAGTGCTCACGCAATTGACATACAATTTAGAAGAAAATCGACTTTAAGCCTAAAACTAAGAAAGTGCAATTTTTTCGGTTATATGAATATGTCAATTCTGTAATAACAATATAATTTGACTTTCGCTCAAATCAGTAAAATTCATGTTTTTCGGCTTAAGCAGTACAGTACTGCCGCAATTGACATACAATTTACAAGAAAATCGACTTTGAGTCTAAAACTAAGAAAGTGCAATTTTTTCGGTTATATGAATATGTGAATTCTGCAATAACAATATAATTTGATTTTCGCTCAAATCAGTAAAATTCATGTTTTTCGGCTTAAGCGGTACAGTGCTTACGCAATTGACATACAATTTACAAGAAAATCGACTTTGAGTCTAAACCTAAGAAAGTGCAACTTTTTCGGTAATATTAATTTGTTATTCCTGCAATAACATTATAATTTTACTTTCGCTCAAATCAGAAAAATTCATGTTTTTCGGATTAAGCAGTACAGTGCTCACGCAATTGACATACAATTTAAAAGAAAATCGACTTTAAGCCTAAAACTAAGAAACTGCAATTTTTTCGGTTATATGAATATGTCAATTCTGTAATAACAATATAATTTGATTTTCGCTCAAATCAGTAAAATTCATGTTTTTCGGCTTAATCAGTACAGTGCTCACGCAATTGACATACAATTTACAAGAAAATCGACTTTGAGTCTAAAACTAAGAAATTGCAATTTTTTCGGTTATATGAATATGTCAATTCTGCAATAACAATATAATTTGATTTTCGCTCAAATCAGTAAAATTCATGTTTTTCGGCTTAAGCAGTGCAGTGCTGCCGCAATTGACATACAATTTACAAGAAAATCGACTTTGAGTCTAAAACTAAGAAAGTGCAATTTTTTCGGCTTAAGCAGTACAGTGCTCACGCAATTGACATACAATTTACAAGAAAATCGACTTTAAGTCTAAAGCTAAGAAAGTGCAATTATTTCGGTTATATGAATATGTCAATTCTGCAATAACAATATAATTTGATTTTCGCTCAAATCAGTAAAATTCATGTTTTTCGGCTTAAGCAGTACAGTGCTGCCGCAATTGACATACAATTTACAAGAAAATCGACTTTGAGTCTAAAACTAAGAAAGTGCAATTTTTTCGGTTATATGAATATGTCAATTCTGCAATAACAATATAATTTGATTTTCGCTCAAATCAGTAAAATTCATGTTATTCGACTTAAGCAGTACAGTGCTCACGCAATTGACATACAATTTACAAAAAAATCGACTTTGAGTCTAAAACTAAGAAAGTGCAATTTTTTCGGCTTAAGCAGTACAGTGCTCACGCAATTGACATACAATTTACAAGAAAATCGACTTTAAGTCTAAAACTAAGAAAGTGCAATTTTTTCGGTTACATGAATATGTCAATTCTGCAATAACAATATAATTTGACATTCGCTCAAATCAGTAAAATTCATGTTTTTCGGCATAAGCGGTACAGTGCTCACGCAATTGACATACAATTTAAAAGAAAATTGACTTTAAGCCTAAAACTAAGAAAGTGCAATTTTTTCGGTTATATGAATATGTGAATTCTGCAATAACAATATAATTTGATTTTCGCTCAAATCAGTAAAATTCATGTTTTTCGGCTTAAGCGGTACAGTGCTTACGCAATTGACATACAATTTACAAGAAAATCGACTTTGAGTCTAAACCTAAGAAAGTGCAACTTTTTCGGTAATATTAATTTGTTAATCCTGCAATGACATTATAATTTTACTTTCGCTCAAATCAGTAAAATTCATGTTTTTCGGCTTAAGCAGTACAGTGCTCACGCAATTGACATACAATTTAAAAGAAAATCGACTTTAAGCCTAAAACTAAGAAACTGCAATTTTTTCGGTTATATGAATATGTCAATTCTGCAATAACAATATAATTTGATTTTCGCTCAAACCAGTAAAATTCATGTTTTTCGGCTTAAGCAGTGCAGTGCTGCCGCAATTGACATACAATTTACAAGAAAATCGACTTTGAGTCTAAAACTAAGAAAGTGCAATTTTTTCGGCTTAAGCAGTACAGTGCTCACGCAATTGACATACAATTTACAAGAAAATCGACTTTAAGTCTAAAGCTAAGAAAGTGCAATTATTTCGGTTATATGAATATGTCAATTCTGCAATAACAATATAATTTGATTTTCGCTCAAATCAGTAAAATTCATGTTTTTCGGCTTAAGCAGTACAGTGCTGCCGCAATTGACATACAATTTACAAGAAAATCGACTTTGAGTCTAAAACTAAGAAAGTGCAATTTTTTCGGTTATATGAATATGTCAATTCTGCAATAACAATATAATCTGATTTTCGCTCAAATCAGTAAAATTCATGTTATTCGACTTAAGCAGTACAGTGCTCACGCAATTGACATACAATTTACAAAAAAATCGACTTTGAGTCTAAAACTAAGAAAGTGCAATTTTTTCGGCTTAAGCAGTACAGTGCTCACGCAATTGACATACAATTTACAAGAAAATCGACTTTAAGTCTAAAACTAAGAAAGTGCAATTTTTTCGGTTACATGAATATGTCAATTCTGCAATAACAATATAATTTGACATTCGCTCAAATCAGTAAAATTCATGTTTTTCGGCATAAGCGGTACAGTGCTCACGCAATTGACATACAATTTAGAAGAAAATCGACTTTAAGCCTAAAACTAAGAAAGTGCAATTTTTTCGGTTATATGAATATGTCAATTCTGTAATAACAATATAATTTGACTTTCGCTCAAATCAGTAAAATTCATGTTTTTCGGCTTAAGCAGTACAGTACTGCCGCAATTGACATACAATTTACAAGAAAATCGACTTTGAGTCTAAAACTAAGAAAGTGCAATTTTTTCGGTTATATGAATATGTGAATTCTGCAATAACAATATAATTTGATTTTCGCTCAAATCAGTAAAATTCATGTTTTTCGGCTTAAGCGGTACAGTGCTTACGCAATTGACATACAATTTACAAGAAAATCGACTTTGAGTCTAAACCTAAGAAAGTGCAACTTTTTCGGTAATATTAATTTGTTATTCCTGCAATAACATTATAATTTTACTTTCGCTCAAATCAGAAAAATTCATGTTTTTCGGCTTAAGCAGTACAGTGCTCACGCAATTGACATACAATTTAAAAGAAAATCGACTTTAAGCCTAAAACTAAGAAACTGCAATTTTTTCGGTTATATGAATATGTCAATTCTGTAATAACAATATAATTTGATTTTCGCTCAAATCAGTAAAATTCATGTTTTTCGGCTTAATCAGTACAGTGCTCACGCAATTGACATACAATTTACAAGAAAATCGACTTTGAGTCTAAAACTAAGAAATTGCAATTTTTTCGGTTATATGAATATGTCAATTCTGCAATAACAATATAATTTGATTTTCGCTCAAATCAGTAAAATTCATGTTATTCGACTTAAGCAGTACAGTGCTCACGCAATTGACATACAATTTACAAAAAAATCGACTTTGAGTCTAAAACTAAGAAAGTGCAATTTTTTCGGCTTAAGCAGTAGAGTGCTCACGCTATTGACATACAATTTACAAGAAAATCGACTTTGAGTCTATAACTAAGAAATTGCAATTTTTTCGGTTATATGAATATGTCAATTCTGCAATAACAATATAATTTGATTTTCGCTCAAATCAGTAAAATTCATGTTTTTCGGCTTAAGCAGTACAGTGCTCACGCAATTGACATACAATTTACAAAAAAATCGACTTTGAGTCTAAAACTAAGATAGTGCAATTTTTTCGGCTTAAGCAGTACAGTGCTCACGCAATTGACATACAATTTACAAGAAAATCGACTTTAAGTCTAAAGCTAAGAAAGTGCAATTATTTCGGTTATATGAATATGTCAATTCTGCAATAACAATATAATTTGATTTTCGCTCAAATCAGTAAAATTCATGTTTTTCGGCTTAAGCAGTGCAGTGCTCACGCAATTGACATACAATTAACAAAAAAATCGACTTTGAGTCTAAAACTAAGAAAGTGCAATTTTTTCGGCTTAAGCAGTACAGTGCTCACGCAATTGACATACAATTTACAAGAAAATCGACTTTAAGTCTAAAGCTAAGAAAGTGCAATTATTTCGGTTATATGAATATGTCAATTCTGCAATAACAATATAATTTGATTTTCGCTCAAATCAGTAAAATTCATGTTTTTCGGCTTAAGCAGTGCAGTGCTGCCGCAATTGACATACAATTTACAAGAAAATCGACTTTGAGTCTAAAACTAAGAAAGTGCAATTTTTTCGGCTTAAGCAGTACAGTGCTCACGCAATTGACATACAATTTACAAGAAAATCGACTTTAAGTCTAAAGCTAAGAAAGTGCAACTTTTTCGGTTATATGAATATGTCAATTCTGCAATAACAATATAATTTGACATTCGCTCAAATCAGTAAAATTCATGTTTTTCGGCTTAAGCGGTACAGTGCTCACGCAATTGACATACAATTTAGAAGAAAATCGACTTTAAGTCTAAAGCTAAGAAAGTGCAATTATGTCGGTTATATGAATATGTCAATTCTGCAATAACAATATTATTTGAAATTCGCTCAAATCAGTAAAATTTATGTTTTTCATCTTAAGCGGTACAGTGCTCACGCAATTGACATACAATTTAGAAGAAAATCGACTTTAAGTCTAAAACTAAGAAAGTGCAATTATTTCGGTTATATGAATATGTCAATTCTGCAATAACAATATTATTTGAAATTCGCTCAAATCAGTAAAATTTATGTTTTTCATCTTAAGCGGTACAGTGCTCACGCAATTGACATACAATTTACAAGAAAATCGACTTTAAGTCTAAAACTAAGAAAGTGCAATTTTTTCGGTTATATGAATATGTCAATTCTGCAATAACAATATTATTTGAAATTCGCTCAAATCAGTAAAATTTATGTTTTTCATCTTAAGCGGTACAGTGCTCACGCAATTGACATACAATTTAGAAGAAAATCGACTTTAAGTCTAAAACTAAGAAAGTGCAATTATTTCGGTTATATGAATATGTCAATTCTGCAATAACAATATTATTTGAAATTCGCTCAAATCAGTAAAATTCATGTTTTTCGGCTTAATCAGTACAGTGCTCACGCAATTGACATACAATTTACAAGAAAATCGACTTTGAGTCTAAAACTAAGAAATTGCAATTTTTTCGGTTATATGAATATGTCAATTCTGCAATAACAATATAATTTGATTTTCGCTCAAATCAGTAAAATTCATGTTATTCGACTTAAGCAGTACAGTGCTCACGCAATTGACATACAATTTACAAAAAAATCGACTTTGAGTCTAAAACTAAGAAAGTGCAATTTTTTCGGCTTAAGCAGTAGAGTGCTCACGCTATTGACATACAATTTACAAGAAAATCGACTTTGAGTCTATAACTAAGAAATTGCAATTTTTTCGGTTATATGAATATGTCAATTCTGCAATAACAATATAATTTGATTTTCGCTCAAATCAGTAAAATTCATGTTTTTCGGCTTAAGCAGTACAGTGCTCACGCAATTGACATACAATTTACAAAAAAATCGACTTTGAGTCTAAAACTAAGATAGTGCAATTTTTTCGGCTTAAGCAGTACAGTGCTCACGCAATTGACATACAATTTACAAGAAAATCGACTTTAAGTCTAAAGCTAAGAAAGTGCAATTATTTCGGTTATATGAATATGTCAATTCTGCAATAACAATATAATTTGATTTTCGCTCAAATCAGTAAAATTCATGTTTTTCGGCTTAAGCAGTGCAGTGCTCACGCAATTGACATACAATTAACAAAAAAATCGACTTTGAGTCTAAAACTAAGAAAGTGCAATTTTTTCGGCTTAAGCAGTACAGTGCTCACGCAATTGACATACAATTTACAAGAAAATCGACTTTAAGTCTAAAGCTAAGAAAGTGCAATTATTTCGGTTATATGAATATGTCAATTCTGCAATAACAATATAATTTGATTTTCGCTCAAATCAGTAAAATTCATGTTTTTCGGCTTAAGCAGTGCAGTGCTGCCGCAATTGACATACAATTTACAAGAAAATCGACTTTGAGTCTAAAACTAAGAAAGTGCAATTTTTTCGGCTTAAGCAGTACAGTGCTCACGCAATTGACATACAATTTACAAGAAAATCGACTTTAAGTCTAAAGCTAAGAAAGTGCAACTTTTTCGGTTATATGAATATGTCAATTCTGCAATAACAATATAATTTGACATTCGCTCAAATCAGTAAAATTCATGTTTTTCGGCTTAAGCGGTACAGTGCTCACGCAATTGACATACAATTTAGAAGAAAATCGACTTTAAGTCTAAAGCTAAGAAAGTGCAATTATGTCGGTTATATGAATATGTCAATTCTGCAATAACAATATTATTTGAAATTCGCTCAAATCAGTAAAATTTATGTTTTTCATCTTAAGCGGTACAGTGCTCACGCAATTGACATACAATTTAGAAGAAAATCGACTTTAAGTCTAAAACTAAGAAAGTGCAATTATTTCGGTTATATGAATATGTCAATTCTGCAATAACAATATTATTTGAAATTCGCTCAAATCAGTAAAATTTATGTTTTTCATCTTAAGCGGTACAGTGCTCACGCAATTGACATACAATTTACAAGAAAATCGACTTTAAGTCTAAAACTAAGAAAGTGCAATTTTTTCGGTTATATGAATATGTCAATTCTGCAATAACAATATTATTTGAAATTCGCTCAAATCAGTAAAATTTATGTTTTTCATCTTAAGCGGTACAGTGCTCACGCAATTGACATACAATTTAGAAGAAAATCGACTTTAAGTCTAAAACTAAGAAAGTGCAATTATTTCGGTTATATGAATATGTCAATTCTGCAATAACAATATAATTTGACATTCGCTCAAATCAGTAAAATTCATGTTTTTCGGCTTAAGCGGTACAGTGCTCACGCAATTGACATACAATTTACAAGAAAATCGACTTTAAGTCTAAAACTAAGAAAGTGCAATTTTTTCGGTTATATGAATATGTCAATTCTGCAATAACAATATTATTTGAAATTCGCTCAAATCAGTTAAATTTATGTTTTTCATCTTAAGCGGTACAGTGCTCACGCAATTGACATACAATTTAGAAGAAAATCGACTTTAAGTCTAAAACTAAGAAAGTGCAATTATTTCGGTTATATGAATATGTCAATTCTGCAATAACAATATAATTTGAAATTCGCTCAAATCAGTAAAATTCATGTTTTTCGGCATAAGCAGTACAGTGCTGCCGCAATTGACATAGAATTAACAAGAAAATCGACTTTAAGTCTAAAACTAAGAAAGTGCAATTATTTCGGTTATATGAATATGTCAATTCTGCAATAACAAAATAATTTGACATTCGCTCAAATCAGTAAAATTCATGTTTTTCGGCATAAGCGGTACAGTGCTCACGCAATTGACATACAATTTAGAAGAAAATCGACTTTAAGCCTAAAACTAAGAAAGTGCAATTATTTCGGTTATATGAATATGTCAATTCTGCAATAACAGTATAATTTGACATTCGCTCAAATCAGTAAAATTCATGTTTTTCGGCTTAAGCAGTGCAGTGCTCACGCAATTGACATACAATTTACAAAAAAATCGACTTTGAGTCTAAAACTAAGAAAGTGCAATTTTTTCGGCTTAAGCAGTACAGTGCTCACGCAATTGACATACAATTTACAAGAAAATCGACTTTGAGTCTAAAACTAAGAAAGTGCAATTTTTTCGGCTTAAGCAGTACAGTGCTCACGCAATTGACATACAATTTACAAGAAAATCGACTTTAAGTCTAAAGCTAAGAAAGTGCAATTATTTCGGTTATATGAATATGTCAATTCTGCAATAACAATATAATTTGATTTTCGCTCAAATAAGTAAAATTCATGTTTTTCGGCTTAAGCAGTGCAGTGCTGCCGCAATTGACATACAATTTACAAGAAAATCGACTTTGAGTCTAAAACTAAGAAAGTGCAATTTTTTCGGCTTAAGCAGTACAGTGCTCACGCAATTGACATACAATTTACAAGAAAATCGACTTTAAGTCTAAAGCTAAGAAAGTGCAACTTTTTCGGTTATATGAATATGTCAATTCTGCAATAACAATGTAATTTGACATTCGCTCAAATCAGTAAAATTCATGTTTTTCGGCTTAAGCGGTACAGTGCTCACGCAATTGACATACAATTTAGAAGAAAATCGACTTTAAGTCTAAAGCTAAGAAAGTGCAATTATGTCGGTTATATGAATATGTCAATTCTGCAATAACAATATTATTTGAAATTCGCTCAAATCAGTAAAATTTATGTTTTTCATCTTAAGCGGTACAGTGCTCACGCAATTGACATACAATTTAGAAGAAAATCGACTTTAAGTCTAAAACTAAGAAAGTGCAATTATTTCGGTTATATGAATATGTCAATTCTGCAATAACAATATTATTTGAAATTCGCTCAAATCAGTAAAATTTATGTTTTTCATCTTAAGCGGTACAGTGCTCACGCAATTGACATACAATTTACAAGAAAATCGACTTTAAGTCTAAAACTAAGAAAGTGCAATTTTTTCGGTTATATGAATATGTCAATTCTGCAATAACAATATTATTTGAAATTCGCTCAAATCAGTAAAATTTATGTTTTTCATCTTAAGCGGTACAGTGCTCACGCAATTGACATACAATTTAGAAGAAAATCGACTTTAAGTCTAAAACTAAGAAAGTGCAATTATTTCGGTTATATGAATATGTCAATTCTGCAATAACAATATAATTTGACATTCGCTCAAATCAGTAAAATTCATGTTTTTCGGCTTAAGCGGTACAGTGCTCACGCAATTGACATACAATTTACAAGAAAATCGACTTTAAGTCTAAAACTAAGAAAGTGCAATTTTTTCGGTTATATGAATATGTCAATTCTGCAATAACAATATTATTTGAAATTCGCTCAAATCAGTAAAATTTATGTTTTTCATCTTAAGCGGTACAGTGCTCACGCAATTGACATACAATTTAGAAGAAAATCGACTTTAAGTCTAAAACTAAGAAAGTGCAATTATTTCGGTTATATGAATATGTCAATTCTGCAATAACAATATAATTTGAAATTCGCTCAAATCAGTAAAATTCATGTTTTTCGGCATAAGCAGTACAGTGCTGCCGCAATTGACATAGAATTAACAAGAAAATCGACTTTAAGTCTAAAACTAAGAAAGTGCAATTATTTCGGTTATATGAATATGTCAATTCTGCAATAACAAAATAATTTGACATTCGCTCAAATCAGTAAAATTCATGTTTTTCGGCATAAGCGGTACAGTGCTCACGCAATTGACATACAATTTAGAAGAAAATCGACTTTAAGCCTAAAACTAAGAAAGTGCAATTATTTCGGTTATATGAATATGTCAATTCTGCAATAACAGTATAATTTGACATTCGCTCAAATCAGTAAAATTCATGTTTTTCGGCTTAAGCAGTGCAGTGCTCACGCAATTGACATACAATTTACAAAAAAATCGACTTTGAGTCTAAAACTAAGAAAGTGCAATTATTTCGGTTATATGAATATGTCAATTCTGCAATAACAATATAATTTGATTTTCGCTCAAATCAGTAAAATTCATGTTTTTCGGCTTAAGCAGTGCAGTGCTGCCGCAATTGACATAGAATTAACAAGAAAATCGACTTTAAGTCTAAAACTAAGAAAGTGCAATTATTTCGGTTATATGAATATGTCAATTCTGCAATAACAAAATAATTTGACATTCGCTCAAATCAGTAAAATTCATGTTTTTCGGCTTAAGCAGTGCAGTGCTCACGCAATTGACATAGAATTAACAAGAAAATCGACTTTAAGTCTAAAGCTAAGAAAGTGCAATTATTTCGGTTATATGAATATGTCAATTCTGCAATAACAATATAATTTGATTTTCGCTCAAATCAGTAAAATTCATGTTTTTCGGCTTAAGCGGTACAGTGCTCACGCAATTGACATACAATTTAGAAGAAAATCGACTTTAAGTCTAAAGCTAAGAAAGTGCAATTATGTCGGTTATATGAATATGTCAATTCTGCAATAACAATATTATTTGAAATTCGCTCAAATCAGTACAGTGCTCACGCAATTGACATACAATTTACAAGAAAATCGACTTTAAGTCTAAAGCTAAGAAAGTGCAATTATTTCGGTTATATGAATATGTCAATTCTGCAATAACAATATAATTTGATTTTCGCTCAAATCAGTAAAATTCATGTTTTTCGGCTTAAGCAGTACAGTGCTGCCGCAATTGACATACAATTTACAAGAAAATCGACTTTGAGTCTAAAACTAAGAAAGTGCAATTTTTTCGGTTACATGAATATGTCAATTCTGCAATAACAATATAATTTGACATTCGCTCAAATCAGTAAAATTCATGTTTTTCGGCTTAAGCGGTACAGTGCTCACGCAATTGACATACAATTTACAAGAAAATCGACTTTAAGTCTAAAACTAAGAAAGTGCAATTATTTCGGTTATATGAATATGTCAATTCTGCAATAACAAAATAATTTGACATTCGCTCAAATCAGTAAAATTCATGTTTTTCGGCATAAGCGGTACAGTGCTCACGCAATTGACATACAATTTACAAGAAAATCGACTTTAAGTCTAAAGCTAAGAAAGTGCAATTATTTCGGTTATATGAATATGTCAATTCTGCAATAACAATATAATTTGATTTTCGCTCAAATCAGTAAAATTCATGTTTTTCGGCTTAAGCAGTGCAGTGCTGCCGCAATTGACATAGAATTAACAAGAAAATCGACTTTAAGTCTAAAACTAAGAAAGTGCAATTATTTCGGTTATATGAATATGTCAATTCTGCAATAACAAAATAATTTGACATTCGCTCAAATCAGTAAAATTCATGTATTTCGGCTTAAGCAGTGCAGTGCTCACGCAATTGACATACAATTTACAAAAAAATCGACTTTGAGTCTAAAACTAAGAAAGTGCAATTTTTTCGGCTTAAGCAGTACAGTGCTCACGCAATTGACATACAATTTACAAGAAAATCGACTTTGAGTCTAAAACTAAGAAAGTGCAATTTTTTCGGCTTAAGCAGTACAGTGCTCACGCAATTGACATACAATTTACAAGAAAATCGACTTTAAGTCTAAAGCTAAGAAAGTGCAATTATTTCGGTTATATGAATATGTCAATTCTGCAATAACAATATAATTTGATTTTCGCTCAAATCAGTAAAATTCATGTTTTTCGGCTTAAGCGGTACAGTGCTCACGCAATTGACATACAATTTAGAAGAAAATCGACTTTAAGTCTAAAGCTAAGAAAGTGCAATTATGTCGGTTATATGAATATGTCAATTCTGCAATAACAATATTATTTGAAATTCGCTCAAATCAGTACAGTGCTCACGCAATTGACATACAATTTACAAGAAAATCGACTTTAAGTCTAAAGCTAAGAAAGTGCAATTATTTCGGTTATATGAATATGTCAATTCTGCAATAACAATATAATTTGATTTTCGCTCAAATCAGTAAAATTCATGTTTTTCGGCTTAAGCAGTACAGTGCTGCCGCAATTGACATACAATTTACAAGAAAATCGACTTTGAGTCTAAAACTAAGAAAGTGCAATTTTTTCGGTTACATGAATATGTCAATTCTGCAATAACAATATAATTTGACATTCGCTCAAATCAGTAAAATTCATGTTTTTCGGCTTAAGCGGTACAGTGCTCACGCAATTGACATACAATTTACAAGAAAATCGACTTTAAGTCTAAAACTAAGAAAGTGCAATTTTTTCGGTTATATGAATATGTCAATTCTGCAATAACAATATTATTTGAAATTCGCTCAAATCAGTAAAATTTATGTTTTTCATCTTAAGCGGTACAGTGCTCACGCAATTGACATACAATTTAGAAGAAAATCGACTTTAAGTCTAAAACTAAGAAAGTGCAATTATTTCGGTTATATGAATATGTCAATTCTGCAATAACAATATAATTTGAAATTCGCTCAAATCAGTAAAATTTATGTTTTTCATCTTAAGCGGTACAGTGCTCACGCAATTGACATACAATTTAGAAGAAAATCGACTTTAAGTCTAAAACTAAGAAAGTGCAATTATTTCGGTTATATGAATATGTCAATTCTGCAATAACAATATAATTTGACATTCGCTCAAATCAGTAAAATTCATGTTTTTCGGCTTAAGCGGTACAGTGCTCACGCAATTGACATACAATTTACAAGAAAATCGACTTTAAGTCTAAAACTAAGAAAGTGCAATTTTTTCGGTTATATGAATATGTCAATTCTGCAATAACAATATTATTTGAAATTCGCTCAAATCAGTAAAATTTATGTTTTTCATCTTAAGCGGTACAGTGCTCACGCAATTGACATACAATTTAGAAGAAAATCGACTTTAAGTCTAAAACTAAGAAAGTGCAATTATTTCGGTTATATGAATATGTCAATTCTGCAATAACAATATAATTTGAAATTCGCTCAAATCAGTAAAATTCATGTTTTTCGGCATAAGCAGTACAGTGCTGCCGCAATTGACATAGAATTAACAAGAAAATCGACTTTAAGTCTAAAACTAAGAAAGTGCAATTATTTCGGTTATATGAATATGTCAATTCTGCAATAACAAAATAATTTGACATTCGCTCAAATCAGTAAAATTCATGTTTTTCGGCATAAGCGGTACAGTGCTCACGCAATTGACATACAATTTAGAAGAAAATCGACTTTAAGCCTAAAACTAAGAAAGTGCAATTATTTCGGTTATATGAATATGTCAATTCTGCAATAACAGTATAATTTGACATTCGCTCAAATCAGTAAAATTCATGTTTTTCGGCTTAAGCAGTGCAGTGCTCACGCAATTGACATACAATTTACAAAAAAATCGACTTTGAGTCTAAAACTAAGAAAGTGCAATTTTTTCGGCTTAAGCAGTACAGTGCTCACGCAATTGACATACAATTTACAAGAAAATCGACTTTGAGTCTAAAACTAAGAAAGTGCAATTTTTTCGGCTTAAGCAGTACAGTGCTCACGCAATTGACATACAATTTACAAGAAAATCGACTTTAAGTCTAAAGCTAAGAAAGTGCAATTATTTCGGTTATATGAATATGTCAATTCTGCAATAACAATATAATTTGATTTTCGCTCAAATCAGTAAAATTCATGTTTTTCGGCTTAAGCAGTGCAGTGCTGCCGCAATTGACATACAATTTACAAGAAAATCGACTTTGAGTCTAAAACTAAGAAAGTGCAATTTTTTCGGCTTAAGCAGTACAGTGCTCACGCAATTGACATACAATTTACAAGAAAATCGACTTTAAGTCTAAAGCTAAGAAAGTGCAATTATTTCGGTTATATGAATATGTCAATTCTGCAATAACAATATAATTTGATTTTCGCTCAAATCAGTAAAATTCATGTTTTTCGGCTTAAGCAGTACAGTGCTGCCGCAATTGACATACAATTTACAAGAAAGTCGACTTTGAGTCTAAAACTAAGAAAGTGCAATTTTTTCGGTTACATGAATATGTCAATTCTGCAATAACAATATAATTTGACATTCGCTCAAATCAGTAAAATTCATGTTTTTCGGCATAAGCGGTACAGTGCTCACGCAATTGACATACAATTTAGAAGAAAATCGACTTTAAGCCTAAAACTAAGAAAGTGCAATTTTTTCGGTTATATGAATATGTCAATTCTGTAATAACAATATAATTTGACTTTCGCTCAAATCAGTAAAATTCATGTTTTTCGGCTTAAGCAGTACAGTGCTGCCGCAATTGACATACAATTTACAAGAAAATCGACTTTGAGTCTAAAACTAAGGAAGTGCAATTTTTTCGGTTATATGAATATGTGAATTCTGCAATAACAATATAATTTGATTTTCGCTCAAATCAGTAAAATTCATGTTTTTCGGCTTAAGCGGTACAGTGCTTACGCAATTGACATACAATTTACAAGAAAATCGACTTTGAGTCTAAACCTAAGAAAGTGCAACTTTTACGGTAATATTAATTTGTTAATCCTGCAATAACATTATAATTTTACTTTCGCTCAAATCAGTAAAATTCATGTTTTTCGGCTTAAGCAGTACAGTGCTCACGCAATTGACATACAATTTAAAAGAAAATCGACTTTAAGCCTAAAACTAAGAAACTGCAATTTTTCCGGTTATATGAATATGTCAATTCTGCAATAACAATATAATTTGACATTCGCTCAAATCAGGAAAATTCATGTTTTTCGGCTTAAGCAGTACAGTGCTCACGCAATTGACATACAATTTGCAAGAAAATCGACTTTGAGTCTAAACCTAAGAAAGTGCAACTTTTTTGGTAATATTAATTTGTTAATCCTGCAATAAAAATATAATTTGACTTTCGCGCAAATCAGTAAAATTCATGTTTTTCGGCTTAAGCGGTACAGTGCTTACGCAATTGACATACAATTTTGAAGAAAATCGACTTTAGGTCTAAAACTAAGAAAGTGCAATTTTTTAGGTTATATGAATATGTCAATTCTGCAATAACAATATAATTTGACATTCGCTCAAATCAGTAAAATTCATGTTTTTCGGCTTAAGCAGTACAGTGCTCACGCAATTGACATACAATTTACAAGAAAATCGACTTTAAGTCTAAAGCTAAGAAAGTGCAACTTTTTCGGTTATATGAATATGTCAATTCTGCAATAACAATATAATTTGACATTCGCTCAAATCAGTAAAATTCATGTTTTTCGGCTTAAGCGGTACAGTGCTCACGCAATTGACATACAATTTAGAAGAAAATCGACTTTAAGTCTAAAGCTAAGAAAGTGCAATTATGTCGGTTATATGAATATGTCAATTCTGCAATTACAATATTATTTGAAATTCGCTCAAATCAGTAAAATTTATGTTTTTCATCTTAAGCGGTACAGTGCTCACGCAATTGACATACAATTTAGAAGAAAATCGACTTTAAGCCTAAAACTAAGAAAGTGCAATTTTTTCGGCTTAAGCAGTACAGTGCTCACGCAATTGACATACAATTTACAAGAAAATCGACTTTAAGTCTAAAGCTAAGAAAGTGCAATTATTTCGGTTATATGAATATGTCAATTCTGCAATAACAATATAATTTGATTTTCGCTCAAATCAGTAAAATTCATGTTTTTCGGCTTAAGCAGTACAGTGCTGCCGCAATTGACATACAATTTACAAGAAAATCGACTTTGAGTCTAAAACTAAGAAAGTGCAATTTTTTCGGTTACATGAATATGTCAATTCTGCAATAACAATATAATTTGACATTCGCTCAAATCAGTAAAATTCATGTTTTTCGGCATAAGCGGTACAGTGCTCACGCAATTGACATACAATTTAGAAGAAAATCGACTTTGAGTCTAAAACTAAGAAAGTGCAATTTTTTCGGCTTAAGCAGTACAGTGCTCACGCAATTGACATACAATTTACAAGAAAATCGACTTTAAGTCTAAAGCTAAGAAAGTGCAATTATTTCGGTTATATGAATATGTCAATTCTGCAATAACAATATAATTTGATTTTCGCTCAAATCAGTAAAATTCATGTTTTTCGGCTTAAGCGGTACAGTGCTTACGCAATTGACATACAATTTACAAGAAAATCGACTTTGAGTCTAAACCTAAGAAAGTGCAACTTTTACGGTAATATTAATTTGTTAATCCTGCAATAAAAATATAATTTGACTTTCGCGCAAATCAGTAAAATTCATGTTTTTCGGCTTAAGCGGTACAGTGCTTACGCAATTGACATACAATTTTGAAGAAAATCGACTTTAGGTCTAAAACTAAGAAAGTGCAATTTTTTAGGTTATATGAATATGTCAATTCTGCAATAACAATATAATTTGACATTCGCTCAAATCAGTAAAATTCATGTTTTTCGGCTTAAGCAGTACAGTGCTCACGCAATTGACATACAATTTACAAGAAAATCGACTTTAAGTCTAAAGCTAAGAAAGTGCAACTTTTTCGGTTATATGAATATGTCAATTCTGCAATAACAATATAATTTGACATTCGCTCAAATCAGTAAAATTCATGTTTTTCGGCTTAAGCGGTACAGTGCTCACGCAATTGACATACAATTTAGAAGAAAATCGACTTTAAGTCTAAAGCTAAGAAAGTGCAATTATGTCGGTTATATGAATATGTCAATTCTGCAATTACAATATTATTTGAAATTCGCTCAAATCAGTAAAATTTATGTTTTTCATCTTAAGCGGTACAGTGCTCACGCAATTGACATACAATTTAGAAGAAAATCGACTTTAAGCCTAAAACTAAGAAAGTGCAATTTTTTCGGCTTAAGCAGTACAGTGCTCACGCAATTGACATACAATTTACAAGAAAATCGACTTTAAGTCTAAAGCTAAGAAAGTGCAATTATTTCGGTTATATGAATATGTCAATTCTGCAATAACAATATAATTTGATTTTCGCTCAAATCAGTAAAATTCATGTTTTTCGGCTTAAGCAGTACAGTGCTGCCGCAATTGACATACAATTTACAAGAAAATCGACTTTGAGTCTAAAACTAAGAAAGTGCAATTTTTTCGGTTACATGAATATGTCAATTCTGCAATAACAATATAATTTGACATTCGCTCAAATCAGTAAAATTCATGTTTTTCGGCATAAGCGGTACAGTGCTCACGCAATTGACATACAATTTAGAAGAAAATCGACTTTGAGTCTAAAACTAAGAAAGTGCAATTTTTTCGGCTTAAGCAGTACAGTGCTCACGCAATTGACATACAATTTACAAGAAAATCGACTTTAAGTCTAAAGCTAAGAAAGTGCAATTATTTCGGTTATATGAATATGTCAATTCTGCAATAACAATATAATTTGATTTTCGCTCAAATCAGTAAAATTCATGTTTTTCGGCTTAAGCGGTACAGTGCTTACGCAATTGACATACAATTTACAAGAAAATCGACTTTGAGTCTAAACCTAAGAAAGTGCAACTTTTACGGTAATATTAATTTGTTAATCCTGCAATAACATTATAATTTTACTTTCGCTCAAATCAGTAAAATTCATGTTTTTCGGCTTAAGCAGTACAGTGCTCACGCAATTGACATACAATTTAAAAGAAAATCGACTTTAAGCCTAAAACTAAGAAAGTGCAACTTTTTCGGTTATATGAATATGTCAATTCTGCAATAACAATATAATTTGACATTCGCTCAAATCAGTAAAATTCATGTTTTTCGGCTTAAGCAGTGCAGTGCTGCCGCAATTGACATACAATTTACAAGAAAATCGACTTTGAGTCTAAAACTAAGAAAGTGCAATTTTTTCGGCTTAAGCAGTACAGTGCTCACGCAATTGACATACAATTTACAAGAAAATCGACTTTAAGTCTAAAGCTAAGAAAGTGCAATTATTTCGGTTATATGAATATGTCAATTCTGCAATAACAATATAATTTGATTTTCGCTCAAATCAGTAAAATTCATGTTTTTCGGCTTAAGCAGTACAGTGCTGCCGCAATTGACATACAATTTACAAGAAAATCGACTTTGAGTCTAAAACTAAGAAAGTGCAATTTTTTCGGTTACATGAATATGTCAATTCTGCAATAACAATATAATTTGACATTCGCTCAAATCAGTAAAATTCATGTTTTTCGGCATAAGCGGTACAGTGCTCACGCAATTGACATACAATTTAGAAGAAAATCGACTTTGAGTCTAAAACTAAGAAAGTGCAATTTTTTCGGCTTAAGCAGTACAGTGCTCACGCAATTGACATACAATTTACAAGAAAATCGACTTTAAGTCTAAAGCTAAGAAAGTGCAATTATTTCGGTTATATGAATATGTCAATCCTGCAATAACATTATAATTTTACTTTCGCTCAAATCAGTAAAATTCATGTTTTTCGGCTTAAGCAGTACAGTGCTCACGCAATTGACATACAATTTAAAAGAAAATCGACTTTAAGCCTAAAACTAAGAAAGTGCAACTTTTTCGGTTATATGAATATGTCAATTCTGCAATAACAATATAATTTGACATTCGCTCAAATCAGTAAAATTCATGTTTTTCGGCTTAAGCAGTGCAGTGCTGCCGCAATTGACATACAATTTACAAGAAAATCGACTTTGAGTCTAAAACTAAGAAAGTGCAATTTTTTCGGCTTAAGCAGTACAGTGCTCACGCAATTGACATACAATTTACAAGAAAATCGACTTTAAGTCTAAAGCTAAGAAAGTGCAATTATTTCGGTTATATGAATATGTCAATTCTGCAATAACAATATAATTTGATTTTCGCTCAAATCAGTAAAATTCATGTTTTTCGGCTTAAGCAGTACAGTGCTCACGCAATTGACATACAATTTACAAGAAAATCGACTTTAAGTCTAAAGCTAAGAAAGTGCAATTATTTCGGTTATATGAATATGTCAATTCTGCAATAACAATATAATTTGATTTTCGCTCAAATCAGTAAAATTCATGTTTTTCGGCATAAGCGGTACAGTGCTCACGCAATTGACATACAATTTAGAAGAAAATCGACTTTGAGTCTAAAACTAAGAAAGTGCAATTTTTTCGGCTTAAGCAGTACAGTGCTCACGCAATTGACATACAATTTACAAGAAAATCGACTTTAAGTCTAAAGCTAAGAAAGTGCAATTATTTCGGTTATATGAATATGTCAATTCTGCAATAACAATATAATTTGACATTCGCTCAAATCAGTAAAATTCATGTTTTTCGGCTTAAGCAGTGCAGTGCTGCCGCAATTGACATACAATTTACAAGAAAATCGACTTTGAGTCTAAAACTAAGAAAGTGCAATTTTTTCGGCTTAAGCAGTACAGTGCTGCCGCAATTGACATACAATTTACAAGAAAATCGACTTTGAGTCTAAAACTAAGAAAGTGCAATTTTTTCGGTTACATGAATATGCCAATTCTGCAATAACAATATAATTTGACATTCGCTCAAATCAGTAAAATTCATGTTTTTCGGCATAAGCGGTACAGTGCTCACGCAATTGACATACAATTTAGAAGAAAATCGACTTTAAGCCTAAAACTAAGAAAGTGCAATTTTTTCGGTTATATGAATATGTCAATTCTGTAATAACAATATAATTTGACTTTCGCTCAAATCAGTAAAATTCATGTTTTTCGGCTTAAGCAGTACAGTGCTGCCGCAATTGACATACAATTTACAAGAAAATCGACTTTGAGTCTAAAACTAAGGAAGTGCAATTTTTTCGGTTATATGAATATGTGAATTCTGCAATAACAATATAATTTGATTTTCGCTCAAATCAGTAAAATTCATGTTTTTTGGCTTAAGCGGTACAGTGCTTACGCAATTGACATACAATTTACAAGAAAATCGACTTTGAGTCTAAACCTAAGAAAGTGCAACTTTTACGGTAATATTAATTTGTTAATCCTGCAATAACATTATAATTTTACTTTCGCTCAAATCAGTAAAATTCATGTTTTTCGGCTTAAGCAGTACAGTGCTCACGCAATTGACATACAATTTAAAAGAAAATCGACTTTAAGCCTAAAACTAAGAAACTGCAATTTTTCCGGTTATATGAATATGTCAATTCTGCAATAACAATATAATTTGACATTCGCTCAAATCAGGAAAATTCATGTTTTTCGGCTTAAGCAGTACAGTGCTCACGCAATTGACATACAATTTGCAAGAAAATCGACTTTGAGTCTAAACCTAAGAAAGTGCAACTTTTTTGGTAATATTAATTTGTTAATCCTGCAATAAAAATATAATTTGACTTTCGCGCAAATCAGTAAAATTCATGTTTTTCGGCATAAGCGGTACAGTGCTCACGCAATTGACATACAATTTAGAAGAAAATCGACTTTAAGCCTAAAACTAAGAAAGTGCAATTATTTCGGTTATATGAATATGTCAATTCTGCAATAACAGTATAATTTGACATTCGCTCAAATCAGTAAAATTCATGTTTTTCGGCTTAAGCAGTGCAGTGCTCACGCAATTGACATACAATTTACAAAAAAATCGACTTTGAGTCTAAAACTAAGAAAGTGCAATTTTTTCGGCTTAAGCAGTACAGTGCTCACGCAATTGACATACAATTTACAAGAAAATCGACTTTGAGTCTAAAACTAAGAAAGTGCAATTTTTTCGGCTTAAGCAGTACAGTGCTCACGCAATTGACATACAATTTACAAGAAAATCGACTTTAAGTCTAAAGCTAAGAAAGTGCAATTATTTCGGTTATATGAATATGTCAATTCTGCAATAACAATATAATTTGATTTTCGCTCAAATCAGTAAAATTCATGTTTTTCGGCTTAAGCAGTACAGTGCTGCCGCAATTGACATACAATTTACAAGAAAATCGACTTTGAGTCTAAAACTAAGAAAGTGCAATTTTTTCGGTTACATGAATATGTCAATTCTGCAATAACAATATAATTTGACATTCGCTCAAATCAGTAAAATTCATGTTTTTCGGCATAAGCGGTACAGTGCTCACGCAATTGACATACAATTTAGAAGAAAATCGACTTTAAGCCTAAAACTAAGAAAGTGCAATTTTTTCGGTTATATGAATATGTCAATTCTGTAATAACAATATAATTTGACTTTCGCTCAAATCAGTAAAATTCATGTTTTTCGGCTTACGCAGTACAGTGCTGCCGCAATTGACATACAATTTACAAGAAAATCGACTTTGAGTCTAAAACTAAGGAAGTGCAATTTTTTCGGTTATATGAATATGTGAATTCTGCAATAACAATATAATTTGATTTTCGCTCAAATCAGTAAAATTCATGTTTTTCGGCTTAAGCGGTACAGTGCTTACGCAATTGACATACAATTTACAAGAAAATCGACTTTGAGTCTAAACCTAAGAAAGTGCAACTTTTACGGTAATATTAATTTGTTAATCCTGCAATAACATTATAATTTTACTTTCGCTCAAATCAGTAAAATTCATGTTTTTCGGCTTAAGCAGTACAGTGCTCACGCAATTGACATACAATTTAAAAGAAAATCGACTTTAAGCCTAAAACTAAGAAACTGCAATTTTTCCGGTTATATGAATATGTCAATTCTGCAATAACAATATAATTTGACATTCGCTCAAATCAGGAAAATTCATGTTTTTCGGCTTAAGCAGTACAGTGCTCACGCAATTGACATACAATTTGCAAGAAAATCGACTTTGAGTCTAAACCTAAGAAAGTGCAACTTTTTTGGTAATATTAATTTGTTAATCCTGCAATAAAAATATAATTTGACTTTCGCGCAAATCAGTAAAATTCATGTTTTTCGGCTTAAGCGGTACAGTGCTTACGCAATTGACATACAATTTTGAAGAAAATCGACTTTAGGTCTAAAACTAAGAAAGTGCAATTTTTTAGGTTATATGAATATGTCAATTCTGCAATAACAATATAATTTGACATTCGCTCAAATCAGTAAAATTCATGTTTTTCGGCTTAAGCAGTACAGTGCTCACGCAATTGACATACAATTTACAAGAAAATCGACTTTAAGTCTAAAGCTAAGAAAGTGCAACTTTTTCGGTTATATGAATATGTCAATTCTGCAATAACAATATAATTTGACATTCGCTCAAATCAGTAAAATTCATGTTTTTCGGCTTAAGCGGTACAGTGCTCACGCAATTGACATACAATTTAGAAGAAAATCGACTTTAAGTCTAAAGCTAAGAAAGTGCAATTATGTCGGTTATATGAATATGTCAATTCTGCAATAACAATATTATTTGAAATTCGCTCAAATCAGTAAAATTTATGTTTTTCATCTTAAGCGGTACAGTGCTCACGCAATTGACATACAATTTAGAAGAAAATCGACTTTAAGCCTAAAACTAAGAAAGTGCAATTTTTTCGGCTTAAGCAGTACAGTGCTCACGCAATTGACATACAATTTACAAGAAAATCGACTTTAAGTCTAAAGCTAAGAAAGTGCAATTATTTCGGTTATATGAATATGTCAATTCTGCAATAACAATATAATTTGATTTTCGCTCAAATCAGTAAAATTCATGTTTTTCGGCTTAAGCAGTACAGTGCTGCCGCAATTGACATACAATTTACAAGAAAATCGACTTTGAGTCTAAAACTAAGAAAGTGCAATTTTTTCGGTTACATGAATATGTCAATTCTGCAATAACAATATAATTTGACATTCGCTCAAATCAGTAAAATTCATGTTTTTCGGCATAAGCGGTACAGTGCTCACGCAATTGACATACAATTTAGAAGAAAATCGACTTTGAGTCTAAAACTAAGAAAGTGCAATTTTTTCGGCTTAAGCAGTACAGTGCTCACGCAATTGACATACAATTTACAAGAAAATCGACTTTAAGTCTAAAGCTAAGAAAGTGCAATTATTTCGGTTATATGAATATGTCAATTCTGCAATAACAATATAATTTGATTTTCGCTCAAATCAGTAAAATTCATGTTTTTCGGCTTAAGCGGTACAGTGCTTACGCAATTGACATACAATTTACAAGAAAATCGACTTTGAGTCTAAACCTAAGAAAGTGCAACTTTTACGGTAATATTAATTTGTTAATCCTGCAATAACATTATAATTTTACTTTCGCTCAAATCAGTAAAATTCATGTTTTTCGGCTTAAGCAGTACAGTGCTCACGCAATTGACATACAATTTAAAAGAAAATCGACTTTAAGCCTAAAACTAAGAAAGTGCAACTTTTTCGGTTATATGAATATGTCAATTCTGCAATAACAATATAATTTGACATTCGCTCAAATCAGTAAAATTCATGTTTTTCGGCTTAAGCAGTGCAGTGCTGCCGCAATTGACATACAATTTACTAGAAAATCGACTTTGAGTCTAAAACTAAGAAAGTGCAATTTTTTCGGCTTAAGCAGTACAGTGCTCACGCAATTGACATACAATTTACAAGAAAATCGACTTTAAGTCTAAAGCTAAGAAAGTGCAATTATTTCGGTTATATGAATATGTCAATTCTGCAATAACAATATAATTTGATTTTCGCTCAAATCAGTAAAATTCATGTTTTTCGGCTTAAGCAGTACAGTGCTGCCGCAATTGACATACAATTTACAAGAAAATCGACTTTGAGTCTAAAACTAAGAAAGTGCAATTTTTTCGGTTACATGAATATGTCAATTCTGCAATAACAATATAATTTGACATTCGCTCAAATCAGTAAAATTCATGTTTTTCGGCATAAGCGGTACAGTGCTCACGCAATTGACATACAATTTAGAAGAAAATCGACTTTGAGTCTAAAACTAAGAAAGTGCAATTTTTTCGGCTTAAGCAGTACAGTGCTCACGCAATTGACATACAATTTACAAGAAAATCTACTTTAAGTCTAAAGCTAAGAAAGTGCAATTATTTCGGTTATATGAATATGTCAATTCTGCAATAACAATATAATTTGACATTCGCTCAAATCAGTAAAATTCATGTTTTTCGGCTTAAGCAGTGCAGTGCTGCCGCAATTGACATACAATTTACAAGAAAATCGACTTTGAGTCTAAAACTAAGAAAGTGCAATTTTTTCGGCTTAAGCAGTACAGTGCTCACGCAATTGACATACAATTTACAAGAAAATCGACTTTAAGTCTAAAGCTAAGAAAGTGCAATTATTTCGGTTATATGAATATGTCAATTCTGCAATAACAATATAATTTGATTTTCGCTCAAATCAGTAAAATTCATGTTTTTCGGCTTAAGCAGTACAGTGCTGCCGCAATTGACATACAATTTACAAGAAAATCGACTTTGAGTCTAAAACTAAGAAAGTGCAATTTTTTCGGTTACATGAATATGCCAATTCTGCAATAACAATATAATTTGACATTCGCTCAAATCAGTAAAATTCATGTTTTTCGGCATAAGCGGTACAGTGCTCACGCAATTGACATACAATTTAGAAGAAAATCGACTTTAAGCCTAAAACTAAGAAAGTGCAATTTTTTCGGTTATATGAATATGTCAATTCTGTAATAACAATATAATTTGACTTTCGCTCAAATCAGTAAAATTCATGTTTTTCGGCTTAAGCAGTACAGTGCTGCCGCAATTGACATACAATTTACAAGAAAATCGACTTTGAGTCTAAAACTAAGGAAGTGCAATTTTTTCGGTTATATGAATATGTGAATTCTGCAATAACAATATAATTTGATTTTCGCTCAAATCAGTAAAATTCATGTTTTTTGGCTTAAGCGGTACAGTGCTTACGCAATTGACATACAATTTACAAGAAAATCGACTTTGAGTCTAAACCTAAGAAAGTGCAACTTTTACGGTAATATTAATTTGTTAATCCTGCAATAACATTATAATTTTACTTTCGCTCAAATCAGTAAAATTCATGTTTTTCGGCTTAAGCAGTACAGTGCTCACGCAATTGACATACAATTTAAAAGAAAATCGACTTTAAGCCTAAAACTAAGAAACTGCAATTTTTCCGGTTATATGAATATGTCAATTCTGCAATAACAATATAATTTGACATTCGCTCAAATCAGGAAAATTCATGTTTTTCGGCTTAAGCAGTACAGTGCTCACGCAATTGACATACAATTTGCAAGAAAATCGACTTTGAGTCTAAACCTAAGAAAGTGCAACTTTTTTGGTAATATTAATTTGTTAATCCTGCAATAAAAATATAATTTGACTTTCGCGCAAATCAGTAAAATTCATGTTTTTCGGCTTAAGCGGTACAGTGCTTACGCAATTGACATACAATTTTGAAGAAAATCGACTTTAGGTCTAAAACTAAGAAAGTGCAATTTTTTAGGTTATATGAATATGTCAATTCTGCAATAACAATATAATTTGACATTCGCTCAAATCAGTAAAATTCATGTTTTTCGGCTTAAGCAGTACAGTGCTCACGCAATTGACATACAATTTACAAGAAAATCGACTTTAAGTCTAAAGCTAAGAAAGTGCAACTTTTTCGGTTATATGAATATGTCAATTCTGCAATAACAATATAATTTGACATTCGCTCAAATCAGTAAAATTCATGTTTTTCGGCTTAAGCGGTATAGTGCTCACGCAATTGACATACAATTTAGAAGAAAATCGACTTTAAGTCTAAAGCTAAGAAAGTGCAATTATGTCGGTTATATGAATATGTCAATTCTGCAATAACAATATTATTTGAAATTCGCTCAAATCAGTAAAATTTATGTTTTTCATCTTAAGCGGTACAGTGCTCACGCAATTGACATACAATTTAGAAGAAAATCGACTTTAAGTCTAAAACTAAGAAAGTGCAATTATCTTTGAGTCTAAAACTAAGAAAGTGCAATTTTTTCGGCTTAAGCAGTACAGTGCTCACGCAATTGACATACAATTTACAAGAAAATCGACTTTAAGTCTAAAGCTAAGAAAGTGCAATTATTTCGGTTATATGAATATGTCAATTCTGCAATAACAATATAATTTGATTTTCGCTCAAATCAGTAAAATTCATGTTTTTCGGCTTAAGCGGTACAGTGCTTACGCAATTGACATACAATTTACAAGAAAATCGACTTTGAGTCTAAACCTAAGAAAGTGCAACTTTTACGGTAATATTAATTTGTTAATCCTGCAATAACATTATAATTTTACTTTCGCTCAAATCAGTAAAATTCATGTTTTTCGGCTTAAGCAGTACAGTGCTCACGCAATTGACATACAATTTAAAAGAAAATCGACTTTAAGCCTAAAACTAAGAAAGTGCAACTTTTTCGGTTATATGAATATGTCAATTCTGCAATAACAATATAATTTGACATTCGCTCAAATCAGTAAAATTCATGTTTTTCGGCTTAAGCAGTGCAGTGCTGCCGCAATTGACATACAATTTACTAGAAAATCGACTTTGAGTCTAAAACTAAGAAAGTGCAATTTTTTCGGCTTAAGCAGTACAGTGCTCACGCAATTGACATACAATTTACAAGAAAATCGACTTTAAGTCTAAAGCTAAGAAAGTGCAATTATTTCGGTTATATGAATATGTCAATTCTGCAATAACAATATAATTTGATTTTCGCTCAAATCAGTAAAATTCATGTTTTTCGGCTTAAGCAGTACAGTGCTGCCGCAATTGACATACAATTTACAAGAAAATCGACTTTGAGTCTGAAACTAAGAAAGTGCAATTTTTTCGGTTACATGAATATGTCAATTCTGCAATAACAATATAATTTGACATTCGCTCAAATCAGTAAAATTCATGTTTTTCGGCATAAGCGGTACAGTGCTCACGCAATTGACATACAATTTAGAAGAAAATCGACTTTGAGTCTAAAACTAAGAAAGTGCAATTTTTTCGGCTTAAGCAGTACAGTGCTCACGCAATTGACATACAATTTACAAGAAAATCTACTTTAAGTCTAAAGCTAAGAAAGTGCAATTATTTCGGTTATATGAATATGTCAATTCTGCAATAACAATATAATTTGACATTCGCTCAAATCAGTAAAATTCATGTTTTTCGGCTTAAGCAGTGCAGTGCTGCCGCAATTGACATACAATTTACAAGAAAATCGACTTTGAGTCTAAAACTAAGAAAGTGCAATTTTTTCGGCTTAAGCAGTACAGTGCTCACGCAATTGACATACAATTTACAAGAAAATCGACTTTAAGTCTAAAGCTAAGAAAGTGCAATTATTTCGGTTATATGAATATGTCAATTCTGCAATAACAATGTAATTTGATTTTCGCTCAAATCAGTAAAATTCATGTTTTTCGGCTTAAGCAGTACAGTGCTGCCGCAATTGACATACAATTTACAAGAAAATCGACTTTGAGTCTAAAACTAAGAAAGTGCAATTTTTTCGGTTACATGAATATGCCAATTCTGCAATAACAATATAATTTGACATTCGCTCAAATCAGTAAAATTCATGTTTTTCGGCATAAGCGGTACAGTGCTCACGCAATTGACATACAATTTAGAAGAAAATCGACTTTAAGCCTAAAACTAAGAAAGTGCAATTTTTTCGGTTATATGAATATGTCAATTCTGTAATAACAATATAATTTGACTTTCGCTCAAATCAGTAAAATTCATGTTTTTCGGCTTAAGCAGTACAGTGCTGCCGCAATTGACATACAATTTACAAGAAAATCGACTTTGAGTCTAAAACTAAGGAAGTGCAATTTTTTCGGTTATATGAATATGTGAATTCTGCAATAACAATATAATTTGATTTTCGCTCAAATCAGTAAAATTCATGTTTTTTGGCTTAAGCGGTACAGTGCTTACGCAATTGACATACAATTTACAAGAAAATCGACTTTGAGTCTAAACCTAAGAAAGTGCAACTTTTACGGTAATATTAATTTGTTAATCCTGCAATAACATTATAATTTTACTTTCGCTCAAATCAGTAAAATTCATGTTTTTCGGCTTAAGCAGTACAGTGCTCACGCAATTGACATACAATTTAAAAGAAAATCGACTTTAAGCCTAAAACTAAGAAACTGCAATTTTTCCGGTTATATGAATATGTCAATTCTGCAATAACAATATAATTTGACATTCGCTCAAATCAGGAAAATTCATGTTTTTCGGCTTAAGCAGTACAGTGCTCACGCAATTGACATACAATTTGCAAGAAAATCGACTTTGAGTCTAAACCTAAGAAAGTGCAACTTTTTTGGTAATATTAATTTGTTAATCCTGCAATAAAAATATAATTTGACTTTCGCGCAAATCAGTAAAATTCATGTTTTTCGGCTTAAGCGGTACAGTGCTTACGCAATTGACATACAATTTTGAAGAAAATCGACTTTAGGTCTAAAACTAAGAAAGTGCAATTTTTTAGGTTATATGAATATGTCAATTCTGCAATAACAATATAATTTGACATTCGCTCAAATCAGTAAAATTCATGTTTTTCGGCTTAAGCAGTACAGTGCTCACGCAATTGACATACAATTTACAAGAAAATCGACTTTAAGTCTAAAGCTAAGAAAGTGCAACTTTTTCGGTTATATGAATATGTCAATTCTGCAATAACAATATAATTTGACATTCGCTCAAATCAGTAAAATTCATGTTTTTCGGCTTAAGCGGTACAGTGCTCACGCAATTGACATACAATTTAGAAGAAAATCGACTTTAAGTCTAAAGCTAAGAAAGTGCAATTATGTCGGTTATATGAATATGTCAATTCTGCAATAACAATATTATTTGAAATTCGCTCAAATCAGTAAAATTTATGTTTTTCATCTTAAGCGGTACAGTGCTCACGCAATTGACATACAATTTAGAAGAAAATCGACTTTAAGTCTAAAACTAAGAAAGTGCAATTATCTTTGAGTCTAAAACTAAGAAAGTGCAATTTTTTCGGCTTAAGCAGTACAGTGCTCACGCAATTGACATACAATTTACAAGAAAATCGACTTTAAGTCTAAAGCTAAGAAAGTGCAATTATTTCGGTTATATGAATATGTCAATTCTGCAATAACAATATAATTTGATTTTCGCTCAAATCAGTAAAATTCATGTTTTTCGGCTTAAGCAGTGCAGTGCTGCCGCAATTGACATACAATTTACAAGAAAATCGACTTTGAGTCTAAAACTAAGAAAGTGCAATTTTTTCGGTTATATGAATATGTCAATTCTGCAATAACAATATAATTTGATTTTCGCTCAAATCAGTAAAATTCATGTTTTTCGGCTTAAGCAGTACAGTGCTCACGCAATTGACATACAATTTACAAAAAAATCGACTTTGAGTCTAAAACTAAGATAGTGCAATTTTTTCGGCTTAAGCAGTACAGTGCTCACGCAATTGACATACAATTTACAAGAAAATCGACTTTAAGTCTAAAGCTAAGAAAGTGCAATTATTTCGGTTATATGAATATGTCAATTCTGCAATAACAATATAATTTGATTTTCGCTCAAATCAGTAAAATTCATGTTTTTCGGCTTAAGCAGTGCAGTGCTCACGCAATTGACATACAATTAACAAAAAAATCGACTTTGAGTCTAAAACTAAGAAAGTGCAATTTTTTCGGCTTAAGCAGTACAGTGCTCACGCAATTGACATACAATTTACAAGAAAATCGACTTTAAGTCTAAAGCTAAGAAAGTGCAATTATTTCGGTTATATGAATATGTCAATTCTGCAATAACAATATAATTTGATTTTCGCTCAAATCAGTAAAATTCACGTTTTTCGGCTTAAGCAGTGCAGTGCTGCCGCAATTGACATACAATTTACAAGAAAATCGACTTTGAGTCTAAAACTAAGAAAGTGCAATTTTTTCGGCTTAAGCAATACAGTGCTCACGCAATTGACATACAATTTACAAGAAAATCGACTTTAAGTCTAAAGCTAAGAAAGTGCAATTATTTCGGTTATATGAATATGTCAATTCTGCAATAACAATATAATTTGATTTTCGCTCAAATCAGTAAAATTCATGTTTTTCGGCTTAAGCAGTACAGTGCTGCCGCAATTGACATACAATTTACAAGAAAATCGACTTTGAGTCTAAAACTAAGAAAGTGCAATTTTTTCGGTTACATGAATATGTCAATTCTGCAATAACAATATAATTTGACATTCGCTCAAGTCAGTAAAATTCATGTTTTTCGGCTTAAGCAGTACAGTGCTCACGCAATTGACATACAATTTACAAAAAAATCGACTTTGAGTCTAAAACTAAGGAAGTGCAATTTTTTCGGTTATATGAATATGTGAATTCTGCAATAACAATATAATTTGATTTTCGCTCAAATCAGTAAAATTCATGTTTTTTGGCTTAAGCGGTACAGTGCTTACGCAATTGACATACAATTTACAAGAAAATCGACTTTGAGTCTAAAACTAAGAAAGTGCAATTTTTTCGGTTATATGAATATGTCAATTCTGCAATAACAATATAATTTGACATTCGCTCAAATCAGGAAAATTCATGTTTTTCGGCTTAAGCAGTACAGTGCTCACGCAATTGACATACAATTTAAAAGAAAATCGACTTTAAGCCTAAAACTAAGAAACTGCAATTTTTCCGGTTATATGAATATGTCAATTCTGCAATAACAATATAATTTGACATTCGCTCAAATCAGGAAAATTCATGTTTTTCGGCTTAAGCAGTACAGTGCTCACGCAATTGACATACAATTTACAAGAAAATCGACTTTGAGTCTAAAACTAAGGAAGTGCAATTTTTTCGGTTATATGAATATGTGAATTCTGCAATAACAATATAATTTGATTTTCGCTCAAATCAGTAAAATTCATGTTTTTTGGCTTAAGCGGTACAGTGCTTACGCAATTGACATACAATTTACAAGAAAATCGACTTTGAGTCTAAACCTAAGAAAGTGCAACTTTTACGGTAATATTAATTTGTTAATCCTGCAATAACATTATAATTTTACTTTCGCTCAAATCAGTAAAATTCATGTTTTTCGGCTTAAGCAGTACAGTGCTCACGCAATTGACATACAATTTAAAAGAAAATCGACTTTAAGCCTAAAACTAAGAAACTGCAATTTTTCCGGTTATATGAATATGTCAATTCTGCAATAACAATATAATTTGACATTCGCTCAAATCAGGAAAATTCATGTTTTTCGGCTTAAGCAGTACAGTGCTCACGCAATTGACATACAATTTGCAAGAAAATCGACTTTGAGTCTAAACCTAAGAAAGTGCAACTTTTTTGGTAATATTAATTTGTTAATCCTGCAATAAAAATATAATTTGACTTTCGCGCAAATCAGTAAAATTCATGTTTTTCGGCTTAAGCGGTACAGTGCTTACGCAATTGACATACAATTTTGAAGAAAATCGACTTTAGGTCTAAAACTAAGAAAGTGCAATTTTTTAGGTTATATGAATATGTCAATTCTGCAATAACAATATAATTTGACATTCGCTCAAATCAGTAAAATTCATGTTTTTCGGCTTAAGCAGTACAGTGCTCACGCAATTGACATACAATTTACAAGAAAATCGACTTTAAGTCTAAAGCTAAGAAAGTGCAACTTTTTCGGTTATATGAATATGTCAATTCTGCAATAACAATATAATTTGACATTCGCTCAAATCAGTAAAATTCATGTTTTTCGGCTTAAGCGGTACAGTGCTCACGCAATTGACATACAATTTAGAAGAAAATCGACTTTAAGTCTAAAGCTAAGAAAGTGCAATTATGTCGGTTATATGAATATGTCAATTCTGCAATAACAATATTATTTGAAATTCGCTCAAATCAGTAAAATTTATGTTTTTCATCTTAAGCGGTACAGTGCTCACGCAATTGACATACAATTTAGAAGAAAATCGACTTTAAGTCTAAAACTAAGAAAGTGCAATTATCTTTGAGTCTAAAACTAAGAAAGTGCAATTTTTTCGGCTTAAGCAGTACAGTGCTCACGCAATTGACATACAATTTACAAGAAAATCGACTTTAAGTCTAAAGCTAAGAAAGTGCAATTATTTCGGTTATATGAATATGTCAATTCTGCAATAACAATATAATTTGATTTTCGCTCAAATCAGTAAAATTCATGTTTTTCGGCTTAAGCAGTGCAGTGCTGCCGCAATTGACATACAATTTACAAGAAAATCGACTTTGAGTCTAAAACTAAGAAAGTGCAATTTTTTCGGTTATATGAATATGTCAATTCTGCAATAACAATATAATTTGATTTTCGCTCAAATCAGTAAAATTCATGTTTTTCGGCTTAAGCAGTACAGTGCTCACGCAATTGACATACAATTTACAAAAAAATCGACTTTGAGTCTAAAACTAAGATAGTGCAATTTTTTCGGCTTAAGCAGTACAGTGCTCACGCAATTGACATACAATTTACAAGAAAATCGACTTTAAGTCTAAAGCTAAGAAAGTGCAATTATTTCGGTTATATGAATATGTCAATTCTGCAATAACAATATAATTTGATTTTCGCTCAAATCAGTAAAATTCATGTTTTTCGGCTTAAGCAGTGCAGTGCTCACGCAATTGACATACAATTAACAAAAAAATCGACTTTGAGTCTAAAACTAAGAAAGTGCAATTTTTTCGGCTTAAGCAGTACAGTGCTCACGCAATTGACATACAATTTACAAGAAAATCGACTTTAAGTCTAAAGCTAAGAAAGTGCAATTATTTCGGTTATATGAATATGTCAATTCTGCAATAACAATATAATTTGATTTTCGCTCAAATCAGTAAAATTCACGTTTTTCGGCTTAAGCAGTGCAGTGCTGCCGCAATTGACATACAATTTACAAGAAAATCGACTTTGAGTCTAAAACTAAGAAAGTGCAATTTTTTCGGCTTAAGCAATACAGTGCTCACGCAATTGACATACAATTTACAAGAAAATCGACTTTAAGTCTAAAGCTAAGAAAGTGCAATTATTTCGGTTATATGAATATGTCAATTCTGCAATAACAATATAATTTGATTTTCGCTCAAATCAGTAAAATTCATGTTTTTCGGCTTAAGCAGTACAGTGCTGCCGCAATTGACATACAATTTACAAGAAAATCGACTTTGAGTCTAAAACTAAGAAAGTGCAATTTTTTCGGTTACATGAATATGTCAATTCTGCAATAACAATATAATTTGACATTCGCTCAAGTCAGTAAAATTCATGTTTTTCGGCTTAAGCAGTACAGTGCTCACGCAATTGACATACAATTTACAAAAAAATCGACTTTGAGTCTAAAACTAAGAAAGTGCAATTTTTTCGGTTATATGAATATGTCAATTCTGCAATAACAATATAATTTGACATTCGCTCAAATCAGTAAAATTCATGTTTTTCGGCTTAAGCGGTACAGTGCTCACGCAATTGACATACAATTTAGAAGAAAATCGACTTTAAGTCTAAAGCTAAGAAAGTGCAATTATGTCGGTTATATGAATGTGTCAATTCTGCAATAACAAAATAATTTGACATTCACTCAAATCAGTAAAATTCATGTTTTTCGGCTTAAGCAGTACAGTGCTCACGCAATTGACATACAATTTACAAGAAAATCGACTTTAAGTCTAAAACTAAGAAAGTGCAATTTTTTCGGTTATATGAATATGTCAATTCTGCAATAACAATATTATTTGAAATTCGCTCAAATCAGTAAAATTTATGTTTTTCATCTTAAGCGGTACAGTGCTCACGCAATTGACATACAATTTAGAAGAAAATCGACTTTAAGTCTAAAACTAAGAAAGTGCAATTATTTCGGTTATATGAATATGTCAATTCTGCAATAACAATATAATTTGAAATTCGCTCAAATCAGTAAAATTCATGTTTTTCGGCATAAGCAGTACAGTGCTGCCGCAATTGACATAGAATTAACAAGAAAATCGACTTTAAGTCTAAAACTAAGAAAGTGCAATTATTTCGGTTATATGAATATGTCAATTCTGCAATAACAAAATAATTTGACATTCGCTCAAATCAGTAAAATTCATGTTTTTCGGCATAAGCGGTACAGTGCTCACGCAATTGACATACAATTTAGAAGAAAATCGACTTTAAGCCTAAACTAAGAAAGTGCAATTATTTCGGTTATATGAATATGTCAATTCTGCAATAACAGTATAATTTGACATTCGCTCAAATCAGTAAAATTCATGTTTTTCGGCTTAAGCAGTGCAGTGCTCACGCAATTGACATACAATTTACAAAAAAATCGACTTTGAGTCTAAAACTAAGAAAGTGCAATTTTTTCGGCTTAAGCAGTACAGTGCTCACGCAATTGACATACAATTTACAAGAAAATCGACTTTGAGTCTAAAACTAAGAAAGTGCAATTTTTTCGGCTTAAGCAGTACAGTGCTCACGCAATTGACATACAATTTACAAGAAAATCGACTTTAAGTCTAAAGCTAAGAAAGTGCAATTATTTCGGTTATATGAATATGTCAATTCTGCAATAACAATATAATTTGATTTTCGCTCAAATCAGTAAAATTCATGTTTTTCTGCTTAAGCAGTGCAATGCTGCCGCAATTGACATACAATTTACAAGAAAATCGACTTTGAGTCTAAAACTAAGAAAGTGCAATTTTTTCGGCTTAAGCAGTACAGTGCTCACGCAATTGACATACAATTTACTAGAAAATCGACTTTAAGTCTAAAGCTAAGAAAGTGAAATTATTTCGGTTATATGAATATGTCAATTCTGCAATAACAATATAATTTGATTTTCGCTCAAATCAGTAAAATTCATGTTTTTCGGCTTAAGCAGTGCAGTGCTCACGCAATTGACATACAATTTACAAAAAAATCGACTTTGAGTCTAAAATTTAGAAAGTGCAATTTTTTCGGCTTAAGCAGTACAGTGCTCACGCAATTGACATACAATTTACAAGAAAATCGACTTTAAGTCTAAAGCTAAGAAAGTGCAATTATTTCGGTTATATGAATATGTAAATTCTGCAATAACAATATAATTTGATTTTCGCTCAAATCAGTAAAATTCATGTTTTTCGGCTTAAGCAGTACAGTGCTGCCGCAATTGACATACAATTTACAAGAAAATCGACTTTGAGTCTAAAACTAAGAAAGTGCAATTTTTTCGGCTTAAGCAGTACAGTGCTCACGCAATTGACATACAATTTACAAGAAAATCGACTTTGAGTCTAAAACTAAGAAAGTGCAATTTTTTCGGCTTAAGCAGTACAGTGCTCACGCAATTGACATACAATTTACAAGAAAATCGACTTTAAGTCTAAAGCTAAGAAAGTGCAATTATTTCGGTTATATGAATATGTCAATTCTGCAATAACAATATAATTTGATTTTCGCTCAAATCAGTAAAATTCATGTTTTTCTGCTTAAGCAGTGCAATGCTGCCGCAATTGACATACAATTTACAAGAAAATCGACTTTGAGTCTAAAACTAAGAAAGTGCAATTTTTTCGGCTTAAGCAGTACAGTGCTCACGCAATTGACATACAATTTACAAGAAAATCGACTTTAAGTCTAAAGCTAAGAAAGTGAAATTATTTCGGTTATATGAATATGTCAATTCTGCAATAACAATATAATTTGATTTTCGCTCAAATCAGTAAAATTCATGTTTTTCTGCTTAAGCAGTGCAATGCTGCCGCAATTGACATACAATTTACAAGAAAATCGACTTTGAGTCTAAAACTAAGAAAGTGCAATTTTTTCGGCTTAAGCAGTACAGTGCTCACGCAATTGACATACAATTTACAAGAAAATCGACTTTAAGTCTAAAGCTAAGAAAGTGAAATTATTTCGGTTATATGAATATGTCAATTCTGCAATAACAATATAATTTGATTTTCGCTCAAATCAGTAAAATTCATGTTTTTCGGCATAAGCAGTACAGTGCTGCCGCAATTGACATACAATTTACAAGAAAATCGACTTTGAGTCTAAAACTAAGAAAGTGCAATTTTTTCGGCTTAAACAGTACAGTGCTCACGCAATTGACATACAATTTACAAAAAAATCGACTTTGAGTCTAAAACTAAGAAATTGCAATTTTTTCGGTTATATGAATATGTCAATTCTGCAATAACAATATAATTTGATTTTCGCTCAAATCAGTAAAATTCATGTTTTTCGGCTTAAGCAGTGCAGTGCTGCCGCAATTGACATACAATTTACAAGAAAATCGACTTTGAGTCTAAAACTAAGAAAGTGCAATTTTTTCGGCTTAAACAGTACAGAGCTCACGCAATTGACATACAATTTACAAAAAAATCGACTTTGAGTCTAAAACTAAGAAAGTGCAATTTTTTCGGTTATATGAATGTGTCAATTCTGCAATAACAATATAATTTGATTTTCGCTCAAATCAGTAAAATTCATGTTTTTCGGCATAAGCAGTACAGTGCTGCCGCAATTGACATACAATTTACAAGAAAATCGACTTTGAGTCTAAAACTAAGAAAGTGCAATTTTTTCGGCTTAAACAGTACAGTGCTCACGCAATTGACATACAATTTACAAAAAAATCGACTTTGAGTCTAAAACTAAGAAATTGCAATTTTTTCGGTTATATGAATATGTCAATTCTGCAATAACAATATAATTTGATTTTCGCTCAAATCAGTAAAATTCATGTTTTTCGGCTTAAGCAGTGCAGTGCTGCCGCAATTGACATACAATTTACAAGAAAATCGACTTTGAGTCTAAAACTAAGAAAGTGCAATTTTTTCGGCTTAAGCAGTACAGTGCTCACGCAATTGACATACAATTTACAAGAAAATCGACTTTGAGTCTAAAACTAAGAAAGTGCAATTTTTTCGGTTACATGAATATGTCAATTCTGCAATAACAATATAATTTGACATTCGCTCAAGTCAGTAAAATTCATGTTTTTCGGCTTAAGCAGTACAGTGCTCACGCAATTGACATACAATTTACAAAAAAATCGACTTTGAGTCTAAAACTAAGAAAGTGCAATTTTTTCGGTTATATGAATATGTCAATTCTGCAATAACAATATAATTTGACATTCGCTCAAATCAGTAAAATTCATGTTTTTCGGCTTAAGCGGTACAGTGCTCACGCAATTGACATACAATTTAGAAGAAAATCGACTTTAAGTCTAAAGCTAAGAAAGTGCAATTATGTCGGTTATATGAATGTGTCAATTCTGCAATAACAAAATAATTTGACATTCACTCAAATCAGTAAAATTCATGTTTTTCGGCTTAAGCAGTACAGTGCTCACGCAATTGACATACAATTTACAAGAAAATCGACTTTAAGTCTAAAACTAAGAAAGTGCAATTTTTTCGGTTATATGAATATGTCAATTCTGCAATAACAATATTATTTGAAATTCGCTCAAATCAGTAAAATTTATGTTTTTCATCTTAAGCGGTACAGTGCTCACGCAATTGACATACAATTTAGAAGAAAATCAACTTTAAGTCTAAAACTAAGAAAGTGCAATTATTTCGGTTATATGAATATGTCAATTCTGCAATAACAATATAATTTGAAATTCGCTCAAATCAGTAAAATTCATGTTTTTCGGCATAAGCAGTACAGTGCTGCCGCAATTGACATAGAATTAACAAGAAAATCGACTTTAAGTCTAAAACTAAGAAAGTGCAATTATTTCGGTTATATGAATATGTCAATTCTGCAATAACAAAATAATTTGACATTCGCTCAAATCAGTAAAATTCATGTTTTTCGGCATAAGCGGTACAGTGCTCACGCAATTGACATACAATTTAGAAGAAAATCGACTTTAAGCCTAAACTAAGAAAGTGCAATTATTTCGGTTATATGAATATGTCAATTCTGCAATAACAGTATAATTTGACATTCGCTCAAATCAGTAAAATTCATGTTTTTCGGCTTAAGCAGTGCAGTGCTCACGCAATTGACATACAATTTACAAAAAAATCGACTTTGAGTCTAAAACTAAGAAAGTGCAATTTTTTCGGCTTAAGCAGTACAGTGCTCACGCAATTGACATACAATTTACAAGAAAATCGACTTTGAGTCTAAAACTAAGAAAGTGCAATTTTTTCGGCTTAAGCAGTACAGTGCTCACGCAATTGACATACAATTTACAAGAAAATCGACTTTAAGTCTAAAGCTAAGAAAGTGCAATTATTTCGGTTATATGAATATGTCAATTCTGCAATAACAATATAATTTGATTTTCGCTCAAATCAGTAAAATTCATGTTTTTCTGCTTAAGCAGTGCAATGCTGCCGCAATTGACATACAATTTACAAGAAAATCGACTTTGAGTCTAAAACTAAGAAAGTGCAATTTTTTCGGCTTAAGCAGTACAGTGCTCACGCAATTGACATACAATTTACAAGAAAATCGACTTTAAGTCTAAAGCTAAGAAAGTGCAATTATTTCGGTTATATGAATATGTCAATTCTGCAATAACAATATAATTTGATTTTCGCTCAAATCAGTAAAATTCATGTTTTTCGGCTTAAGCAGTACAGTGCTGCCGCAATTGACATACAATTTACAAGAAAATCGACTTTGAGTCTAAAACTAAGAAAGTGCAATTTTTTCGGCTTAAACAGTACAGAGCTCACGCAATTGACATACAATTTACAAGAAAATCGACTTTAAGTCTAAAGCTAAGAAAGTGCAATTATTTCGGTTATATGAATATGTAAATTCTGCAATAACAATATAATTTGATTTTCGCTCAAATCAGTAAAATTCATGTTTTTCGGCTTAAGCAGTACAGTGCTGCCGCAATTGACATACAATTTACAAGAAAATCGACTTTGAGTCTAAAACTAAGAAAGTGCAATTTTTTCGGCTTAAACAGTACAGAGCTCACGCAATTGACATACAATTTACAAAAAAATCGACTTTGAGTCTAAAACTAAGAAAGTGCAATTTTTTCGGTTATATGAATGTGTCAATTCTGCAATAACAATATAATTTGATTTTCGCTCAAATCAGTAAAATTCATGTTTTTCGGCATAAGCAGTACAGTGCTGCCGCAATTGACATACAATTTACAAGAAAATCGACTTTGAGTCTAAAACTAAGAAAGTGCAATTTTTTCGGCATAAACAGTACAGTGCTCACGCAATTGACATACAATTTACAAAAAAATCGACTTTGAGTCTAAAACTAAGAAATTGCAATTTTTTCGGTTATATGAATATGTCAATTCTGCAATAACAATATAATTTGATTTTCGCTCAAATCAGTAAAATTCATGTTTTTCGGCTTAAGCAGTGCAGTGCTGCCGCAATTGACATACAATTTACAAGAAAATCGACTTTGAGTCTAAAACTAAGAAAGTGCAATTTTTTCGGCTTAAGCAGTACAGTGCTCACGCAATTGACATACAATTTACAAGAAAATCGACTTTAAGTCTAAAGCTAAGAAAGTGAAATTATTTCGGTTATATGAATATGTCAATTCTGCAATAACAATATAATTTGATTTTCGCTCAAATCAGTAAAATTCATGTTTTTCGGCTTAAGCAGTACAGTGCTGCCGCAATTGACATACAATTTACAAGAAAATCGACTTTGAGTCTAAAACTAAGAAAGTGCAATTTTTTCGGCTTAAACAGTACAGTGCTCACGCAATTGACATACAATTTACAAAAAAATCGACTTTAAGTCTAAAGCTAAGAAAGTGAAATTATTTCGGTTATATGAATATGTCAATTCTGCAATAACAATATAATTTGATTTTCGCTCAAATCAGTAAAATTCATGTTTTTCGGCTTAAGCAGTACAGTGCTGCCGCAATTGACATACAATTTACAAGAAAATCGACTTTAAGTCTAAAGCTAAGAAAGTGCAATTATTTCGGTTATATGAATATGTCAATTCTGCAATAACAATATAATTTGATTTTCGCTCAAATCAGTAAAATTCATGTTTTTCTGCTTAAGCAGTGCAATGCTGCCGCAATTGACATACAATTTACAAGAAAATCGACTTTGAGTCTAAAACTAAGAAAGTGCAATTTTTTCGGCTTAAGCAGTACAGTGCTCACGCAATTGACATACAATTTACAAGAAAATCGACTTTAAGTCTAAAGCTAAGAAAGTGAAATTATTTCGGTTATATGAATATGTCAATTCTGCTATAACAATATAATTTGATTTTCGCTCAAATCAGTAAAATTCATGTTTTTCGGCTTAAGCAGTACAGTGCTGCCGCAATTGACATACAATTTACAAGAAAATCGACTTTGAGTCTAAAACTAAGAAAGTGCAATTTTTTCGGCTTAAACAGTACAGTGCTCACGCAATTGATATACAATTTACAAAAAAATCGACTTTGAGTCTAAAACTAAGAAAGTGCAATTATTTCGGTTATATGAATATGTCAATTCTGCAATAACAATATAATTTGATTTTCGCTCAAATCAGTAAAATTCATGTTTTTCGGCTTAAGCAGTGCAGTGCTGCCGCAATTGACATACAATTTACAAGAAAATCGACTTTGAGTCTAAAACTAAGAAAGTGCAATTTTTTCGGTTACATGAATATGTCAATTCTGCAATAACAATATAATTTGACATTCGCTCAAATCAGTAAAATTCATGTTTTTCGGCTTAAGCAGTACAGTGCTCACGCAACTGACATACAATTTACAAAAAAATCGACTTTGAGTCTAAAACTAAGAAAGTGCAATTTTTTCGGTTATATGAATATGTCAATTCTGCAATAACAATATAATTTGACATTCGCTCAAATCAGTAAAATTCATGTTTTTCGGCATAAGCGGTACAGTGCTCACGCAATTGACATACAATTTAGAAGAAAATCGACTTTAAGCCTAAAACTAAGAAACTGCAATTATTTCGGTTATATGAATATGTCAATTCTGCAATAACAATATAATTTGACATTCGCTCAAATCAGTAAAATTCATGTTTTTCGGCTTAAGCAGTACAGTGCTCACGCAATTGACATACAATTTACAAGAAAATCGACTTTAAGTCTAAAGCTAAGAAAGTGAAATTATTTCGGTTATATGAATATGTCAATTCTGCTATAACAATATAATTTGATTTTCGCTCAAATCAGTAAAATTTATGTTTTTCATCTTAAGCGGTACAGTGCTCACGCAATTGACATACAATTTAGAAGAAAATCGACTTTAAGTCTAAAACTAAGAAAGTGCAATTATTTCGGTTATATGAATATGTCAATTCTGCAATAACAATATAATTTGAAATTCGCTCAAATCAGTAAAATTCATGTTTTTCGGCATAAGCAGTACAGTGCTGCCGCAATTGACATAGAATTAACAAGAAAATCGACTTTAAATCTAAAACTAAGAAAGTGCAATTATTTCGGTTATATGAATATGTCAATTCTGCAATAACAAAATAATTTGACATTCGCTCAAATCAGTAAAATTCATGTTTTTCGGCATAAGCGGTACAGTGCTCACGCAATTGACATACAATTTAGAAGAAAATCGACTTTAAGCCTAAAACTAAGAAACTGCAATTATTTCGGTTATATGAATATGTCAATTCTGCAATAACAATATAATTTGACATTCGCTCAAATCAGTAAAATTCATGTTTTTCGGCTTAAGCAGTGCAGTGCTCACGCAATTGACATACAATTTACAAAAAAATCGACTTTGAGTCTAAAATTTAGAAAGTGCAATTTTTTCGGCTTAAGCAGTACAGTGCTCACGCAATTGACATACAATTTACAAGAAAATCGACTTTAAGTCTAAAGCTAAGAAAGTGCAATTATTTCGGTTATATGAATATGTCAATTCTGCAATAACAATATAATTTGATTTTCGCTCAAATCAGTAAAATTATTGTTTTTCTGCTTAAGCAGTGCAGTGCTGCCGCAATTGACATACAATTTACAAGAAAATCGACTTTGAGTCTAAAACTAAGAAAGTGCAATTTTTTCGGCTTAAGCAGTACAGTGCTCACGCAATTGACATACAATTTACAAGAAAATCGACTTTAAGTCTAAAGCTAAGAAAGTGCAATTATTTCGGTTATATGAATATGTAAATTCTGCAATAACAATATAATTTGATTTTCGCTCAAATCAGTAAAATTCATGTTTTTCGGCTTAAGCAGTACAGTGCTGCCGCAATTGACATACAATTTACAAGAAAATCGACTTTGAGTCTAAAACTAAGAAAGTGCAATTTTTTCGGCTTAAACAGTACAGTGCTCACGCAATTGACATACAATTTACAAAAAAATCGACTTTGAGTCTAAAACTAAGAAAGTGCAATTTTTTCGGTTATATGAATGTGTCAATTCTGCAATAACAATATAATTTGATTTTCGCTCAAATCAGTAAAATTCATGTTTTTCGGCTTAAGCAGTACAGTGCTGCCGCAATTGACATACAATTTACAAGAAAATCGACTTTGAGTCTAAAACTAAGAAAGTGCAATTTTTTCGGCTTAAACAGTACAGTGCTCACGCAATTGACATACAATTTACAAAAAAATCGACTTTGAGTCTAAAACTAAGAAATTGCAATTTTTTCGGTTATATGAATATGTCAATTCTGCAATAACAATATAATTTGATTTTCGCTCAAATCAGTAAAATTCATGTTTTTCGGCTTAAGCAGTGCAGTGCTGCCGCAATTGACATACAATTTACAAGAAAATCGACTTTGAGTCTAAAACTAAGAAAGTGCAATTTTTTCGGTTATATGAATGTGTCAATTCTGCAATAACAATATAATTTGATTTTCGCTCAAATCAGTAAAATTCATGTTTTTCGGCTTAAGCAGTACAGTGCTGCCGCAATTGACATACAATTTACAAGAAAATCGACTTTGAGTCTAAAACTAAGAAAGTGCAATTTTTCCGGCTTAAACAGTACAGTGCTCACGCAATTGACATACAATTTACAAAAAAATCGACTTTGAGTCTAAAACTAAGAAATTGCAATTTTTTCGGTTATATGAATATGTCAATTCTGCAATAACAATATAATTTGATTTTCGCTCAAATCAGTAAAATTCATGGTTTTCGGCTTAAGCAGTACAGTGCTGCCGCAATTGACATACAATTTACAAGAAAATCGACTTTGAGTCTAAAACTAAGAAAGTGCAATTTTTTCGGCTTAAACAGTACAGTGCTCACGCAATTGACATACAATTTACAAAAAAATCGACTTTGAGTCTAAAACTAAGAAATTGCAATTTTTTCGGTTATAAAAATATGTCAATTCTGCAATAACAATATAATTTGATTTTCGCTCAAATCAGTAAAATTCATGTTTTTCGGCTTAAGCAGTGCAGTGCTGCCGCAATTGACATACAATTTACAAGAAAATCGACTTTGAGTCTAAAACTAAGAAAGTGCAATTTTTTCGGTTATATGAATGTGTCAATTCTGCAATAACAATATAATTTGATTTTCGCTCAAATCAGTAAAATTCATGTTTTTCGGCTTAAGCAGTACAGTGCTGCCGCAATTGACATACAATTTACAAGAAAATCGACTTTGAGTCTAAAACTAAGAAAGTGCAATTTTTTCGGCTTAAACAGTACAGTGCTCACGCAATTGACATACAATTTACAAAAAAATCGACTTTGAGTCTAAAACTAAGAAATTGCAATTTTTTCGGTTATATGAATATGTCAATTCTGCAATAACAATATAATTTGATTTTCGCTCAAATCAGTAAAATTCATGTTTTTCGGCTTAAGCAGTGCAGTGCTGCCGCAATTGACATACAATTTACAAGAAAATCGACTTTGAGTCTAAAACTAAGAAATTGCAATTTTTTCGGTTATATGAATATGTCAATTCTGCAATAACAATATAATTTGATTTTCGCTCAAATCAGTAAAATTCATGTTTTTCGGCTTAAGCAGTGCAGTGCTGCCGCAATTGACATACAATTTACAAGAAAATCGACTTTGAGTCTTAAACTAAGAAAGTGCAATTTTTTCGGTTATATGAATGTGTCAATTCTGCAATAACAATATAATTTGATTTTCGCTCAAATCAGTAAAATTCATGTTTTTCGGCTTAAGCAGTACAGTGCTGCCGCAATTGACATACAATTTACAAGAAAATCGACTTTGAGTCTAAAACTAAGAAAGTGCAATTTTTTCGGCTTAAGCAGTACAGTGCTCACGCAATTGACATACAATTTACAAGAAAATCGACTTTAAGTCTAAAGCTAAGAAAGTGCAATTATTTCGGTTATATGAATATGTAAATTCTGCAATAACAATATAATTTGATTTTCGCTCAAATCAGTAATTTGGCTTAAGCAGTACAGTGCTGCCGCAATTGACATACAATTTACAAGAAAATCGACTTTGAGTCTAAAACTAAGAAAGTGCAATTTTTTCGGCATAAACAGTACAGTGCTCACGCAATTGACATACAATTTACAAAAAAATCGACTTTGAGTCTAAAACTAAGAAATTGCAATTTTTTCGGTTATATGAATATGTCAATTCTGCAATAATAATATAATTTGATTTTCGCTCAAATCAGTAAAATTCATGTTTTTCGGCTTAAGCAGTGCAGTGCTGCCGCAATTGACATACAATTTACAAGAAAATCGACTTTGAGTCTAAAACTAAGAAAGTGCAATTTTTTCGGTTATATGAATGTGTCAATTCTGCAATAACAATATAATTTGATTTTCGCTCAAATCAGTAAAATTCATGTTTTTCGACTTAAGCAGTGCAGTGCTGCCGCAATTGACATACAATTTACAAGAAAATCGACTTTGAGTCTAAAACTAAGAAAGTGCAATTTTTTCGGTTACATGAATATGTCAATTCTGCAATAACAATATAATTTGACATTCGCTCAAATCAGTAAAATTGATGTTTTTCGGCTTAAGCAGTACAGTGCTGCCGCAATTGACATACAATTAACAAGAAAATCGACTTTAAGTCTAAAGCTAAGAAAGTGCAATTATTTCGGTTATATGAATGTGTCAATTCTGCAATAACAATATAATTTGATTTTCGCTCAAATCAGTAAAATTCATGTTTTTCGGCTTAAGCAGTGCAGTGCTGCCGCAATTGACATACAATTTACAAGAAAATCGACTTTGAGTCTAAAACTAAGAAAGTGCAATTTTTTCGGTTATATGAATGTGTCAATTCTGCAATAACAATATAATTTGATTTTCGCTCAAATCAGTAAAATTCATGTTTTTCGGCTTAAGCAGTGCAGTGCTGCCGCAATTGACATACAATTTACAAGAAAATCGACTTTGAGTCTAAAACTAAGAAAGTGCAATTATTTCGGTTATATGAATATGTCAATTCTGCAATAACAATATAATTTGAAATTCGCTCAAATCAGTAAAATTCATGTTTTTCGGCATAAGCAGTACAGTGCTGCCGCAATTGACATACAATTAACAAGAAAATCGACTTTAAGTCTAAAGCTAAGAAAGTGCAATTATTTCGGTTATATGAATGTGTCAATTCTGCAATAACAATATAATTTGATTTTCGCTCAAATCAGTAAAATTCATGTTTTTCGGCTTAAGCAGTGCAGTGCTGCCGCAATTGACATACAATTTACAAGAAAATCGACTTTGAGTCTAAAACTAAGAAAGTGCAATTTTTTCGGTTACATGAATATGTCAATTCTGCAATAACAATATAATTTGACATTCGCTCAAATCAGTAAAATTCATGTTTTTCGGCTTAAGCAGTACAGTGCTCACGCAATTGACATACAATTTACAAGAAAATCGACTTTGAGTCTAAAACTAAGAAAGTGCAATTTTTTCGGTTACATGAATATGTCAATTCTGCAATAACAATATAATTTGACATTCGCTCAAATCAGTAAAATTCATGTTTTTCGGCATAAGCAGTACAGTGCTGCCGCAATTGACATACAATTTACAAGAAAATCGACTTTGAGTCTAAAACTAAGAAAGTGCAATTATTTCGGTTATATGAATATGTCAATTCTGCAATAACAATATAATTTGAAATTCGCTCAAATCAGTAAAATTCATGTTTTTCGGCATAAGCAGTACAGTGCTGCCGCAATTGACATACAATTAACAAGAAAATCGACTTTAAGTCTAAAGCTAAGAAAGTGCAATTATTTCGGTTATATGAATGTGTCAATTCTGCAATAACAAAATAATTTGACATTCGCTCAAATCAGTAAAATTCATGTTTTTCGGCATAAGCGGTACAGTGCTCACGCAACAATTGACATACAATTTAGAAGAAAATCGACTTTAAGCCTAAAACTAAGAAAGTGCAATTTTTTCGGTTATATGAATATGTCAATTCTGTAATAACAATATAATTTGACTTTCGCTCAAATCAGTAAAATTCATGTTTTTCGGCATAAGCGGTACAGTGCTCACGCAATTGACATACAATTAACAAGAAAATCGACTTTAAGTCTAAAACTAAGAAAGTGCAATTATTTCGGTTATATGAATATGTCAATTCTGTAATAACAATATAATTTGACTTTCGCTCAAATCAGTAAAATTCATGTTTTTCGGCTTAAGCAGTACAGTGCTGCCGCAATGGACATACAATTTACAAGAAAATCGACTTTGAGTCTAAAACTAAGAAAGTGCAATTTTTTCGGCTTAAGCAGTACAGTGCTCACGCAATTGACATACAATTTACAAGAAAATCGACTTTGAGTCTAAAACTAAGAAATTGCAATTTTTTCGGTTATATGAATATGTCAATTCTGCAATAACAATATAATTTGACATTCACTCAAATCAGTAAAATTCATGTTTTTCGGCTTAAGCAGTACAGTGCTCACGCAATTGACATACAATTTACAAGAAAATCGACTTTAAGTCTAAAACTAAGAAAGTGCAATTTTTTCGGTTATATGAATATGTCAATTCTGCAATAACAATATAATTTGAAATTTGCTCAAATCAGTAAAATTTATGTTTTTCATCTTAAGCGGTACAGTGCTCACGCAATTGACATACAATTTAGAAGAAAATCGACTTTAAGTCTAAAACTAAGAAAGTGCAATTATTTCGGTTACATGAATATGTCAATTCTGCAATAACAATATAATTTGACATTCGCTCAAATCAGTAAAATTCATGTTTTTCGGCTTAAGCAGTATAGTGCTCACGCAATTGACATACAATTTACAAGAAAATCGACTTTGAGTCTAAAACTAAGTAAGTGCAATTTTTTCGGTTACATGAATATGTCAATTCTGCAATAACAATATAATTTGACATTCGCTCAAATCAGTAAAATTCATGTTTTTCGGCTTAAGCAGTACAGTGCTGCCGCAATTGACATACAATTAACAAGAAAATCGACTTTAAGTCTAAAGCTAAGAAAGTGCAATTATTTCGGTTACATGAATATGTCAATTCTGCAATAACAATATAATTTGACATTCGCTCAAATCAGTAAAATTCATGTTTTTCGGCTTAAGCAGTACAGTGCTCACGCAATTGACATACAATTTACAAGAAAATCGACTTTGAGTCTAAAACTAAGAAAGTGCAATTTTTTCGGTTACATGAATATGTCAATTCTGCAATAACAATATAATTTGAAATTTGCTCAAATCAGTAAAATTTATGTTTTTCATCTTAAGCGGTACAGTGCTCACGCAATTGACATACAATTTAGAAGAAAATCGACTTTAAGTCTAAAACTAAGAAAGTGCAATTATTTCGGTTACATGAATATGTCAATTCTGCAATAACAATATAATTTGACATTCGCTCAAATCAGTAAAATTCATGTTTTTCGGCATAAGCAGTACAGTGCTGCCACAATTGACATAGAATTAACAAGAAAATCGACATTAAGTCTAAAACTAAGAAAGTGCAATTATTTCGGTTATATGAATATGTCAATTCTGCAATAACAAAATAATTTGACATTCGCTCAAATCAGTAAAATTCATGTTTTTCGGCATAAGCGGTACAGTGCTCACGCAATTGACATACAATTTACAAGAAAATCGACTTTGAGTCTAAAACTAAGAAAGTGCAATTTTTTCGGTTACATGAATATGTCAATTCTGCAATAACAATATAATTTGACATTCGCTCAAATCAGTAAAATTCATGTTTTTCGGCTTAAGCAGTACAGTGCTCACGCAATTGACATACAATTTACAAGAAAATCGACTTTGAGTCTAAAACTAAGAAAGTACAATTTTTTCGGTTATATGAATATGTCAATTCTGCAATAACAATATAATTTGAAATTCGCTCAAATCAGTAAAATTCATGTTTTTCGGCATAAGCAGTACAGTGCTGCCGCAATTGACATACAATTAACAAGAAAATCGACTTTAAGTCTAAAGCTAAGAAAGTGCAATTATTTCGGTTATATGAATGTGTCAATTCTGCAATAACAATATAATTTGATTTTCGCTCAAATCAGTAAAATTCATGTTTTTCGGCTTAAGCAGTGCAGTGCTGCCGCAATTGACATACAATTTACAAGAAAATCGACTTTGAGTCTAAAACTAAGAAAGTGCAATTTTTTCGGTTACATGAATATGTCAATTCTGCAATAACAATATAATTTGACATTCGCTCAAATCAGTAAAATTCATGTTTTTCGGCTTAAGCAGTACAGTGCTCACGCAATTGACATACAATTTACAAGAAAATCGACTTTGAGTCTAAAACTAAGAAAGTGCAATTTTTTCGGTTACATGAATATGTCAATTCTGCAATAACAATATAATTTGACATTCGCTCAAATCAGTAAAATTCATGTTTTTCGGCTTAAGCAGTACAGTGCTCACGCAATTGACATACAATTTACAAGAAAATCGACTTTGAGTCTAAAACTAAGAAAGTGCAATTTTTTCGGTTACATGAATATGTCAATTCTGCAATAACAATATAATTTGACATTCGCTCAAATCAGTAAAATTCATGTTTTTCGGCTTAAGCAGTGCAGTGCTGCCGCAATTGACATACAATTTACAAGAAAATCGACTTTGAGTCTAAAACTAAGAAAGTGCTATTATTTCGGTTATATGAATATGTCAATTCTGCAATAACAATATAATTTGAAATTCGCTCAAATCAGTAAAATTCATGTTTTTCGACTTAAGCAGTGCAGTGCTGCCGCAATTGACATACAATTTACAAGAAAATCGACTTTAAGTCTAAAACTAAGAAAGTGCAATTATTTCGGTTATATGAATATGTCAATTCTGTAATAACAATATAATTTGACTTTCGCTCAAATCAGTAAAATTCATGTTTTTCGGCTTAAGCAGTACAGTGCTGCCGCAATTGACATACAATTTACAAGAAAATCGACTTTGAGTCTAAAACTAAGAAAGTGCAATTTTTTCGGCTTAAGCAGTACAGTGCTCACGCAATTGACATACAATTTACAAGAAAATCGACTTTGAGTCTAAAACTAAGAAATTGCAATTTTTTCGGTTATATGAATATGTCAATTCTGCAATAACAATATAATTTGAAATTCGCTCAAATCAGTAAAATTCATGTTTTTCGGCATAAGCAGTACAGTGCTCACGCAATTGACATACAATTTAGAAGAAAATCGACTTTAAGTCTAAAACTAAGAAAGTGCAATTTTTTCGGTTATATGAATATGTCAATTCTGCAATAACAATATAATTTGACATTCGCTCAAATCAGTAAAATTGATGTTTTTCGGCTTAAGCAGTACAGTGCTGCCGCAATTGACATACAATTAACAAGAAAATCGACTTTAAGTCTAAAGCTAAGAAAGTGCAATTATTTCGGTTATATGAATGTGTCAATTCTGCAATAACAATATAATTTGATTTTCGCTCAAATCAGTAAAATTCATGTTTTTCGGCTTAAGCAGTGCAGTGCTGCCGCAATTGACATACAATTTACAAGAAAATCGACTTTGAGTCTAAAACTAAGAAAGTGCAATTTTTTCGGTTATATGAATGTGTCAATTCTGCAATAACAATATAATTTGATTTTCGCTCAAATCAGTAAAATTCATGTTTTTCGGCTTAAGCAGTGCAGTGCTGCCGCAATTGACATACAATTTACAAGAAAATCGACTTTGAGTCTAAAACTAAGAAAGTGCAATTATTTCGGTTATATGAATATGTCAATTCTGCAATAACAATATAATTTGAAATTCAGTGCTGCCGCAATTGACATACAATTAACAAGAAAATCGACTTTAAGTCTAAAGCTAAGAAAGTGCAATTATTTCGGTTATATGAATGTGTCAATTCTGCAATAACAATATAATTTGAAATTTGCTCAAATCAGTAAAATTTATGTTTTTCATCTTAAGCGGTACAGTGCTCATGCAATTGACATACAATTAACAAGAAAATCGACTTTAAGTCTAAAACTAAGAAAGTGCAATTATTTCGGTTATATGAATATGTCAATTCTGTAATAACAATATAATTTGACTTTCGCTCAAATCAGTAAAATTCATGTTTTTCGGCTTAAGCAGTGCAGTGCTGCCGCAATTGACATACAATTAACAAGAAAATCGACTTTAAGTCTAAAACTAAGAAAGTGCAATTTTTTCGGTTATATGAATGTGTCAATTCTGCAATAACAATATAATTTGATTTTCGCTCAAATCAGTAAAATTCATGTTTTTCGGCTTAAGCAGTGCAGTGCTGCCGCAATTGACATACAATTTACAAGAAAATCGACTTTGAGTCTAAAACTAAGAAAGTGCAATTATTTCGGTTATATGAATATGTCAATTCTGCAATAACAATATAATTTGAAATTCAGTGCTGCCGCAATTGACATACAATTTACAAGAAAATCGACTTTGAGTCTAAAACTAAGAAAGTGCAATTATTTCGGTTATATGAATGTGTCAATTCTGCAATAACAATATAATTTGATTTTTGCTCAAATCAGTAAAATTCATGTTTTTCGGCTTAAGCAGTGCAGTGCTGCCGCAATTGACATACAATTTACAAGAAAATCGACTTTAAGTCTAAAGCTAAGAAAGTGCAATTATTTCGGTTATATGAATGTGTCAATTCTGCAATAACAATATAATTTGAAATTCAGTGCTGCCGCAATTGACATACAATTTACAAGAAAATCGACTTTGAGTCTAAAACTAAGAAAGTGCAATTTTTTCGGTTATATGAATGTGTCAATTCTGCAATAACAATATAATTTGATTTTCGCTCAAATCAGTAAAATTCATGTTTTTCGGCTTAAGCAGTGCAGTGCTGCCGCAATTGACATACAATTTACAAGAAAATCGACTTTGAGTCTAAAACTAAGAAAGTGCAATTATTTCGGTTATATGAATATGTCAATTCTGCAATAACAATATAATTTGAAATTCAGTGCTGCCGCAATTGACATACAATTTACAAGAAAATCGACTTTGAGTCTAAAACTAAGAAAGTGCAATTTTTTCGGTTATATGAATGTGTCAATTCTGCAATAACAATATAATTTGATTTTCGCTCAAATCAGTAAAATTCATGTTTTTCGGCTTAAGCAGTGCAGTGCTGCCGCAATTGATATACAATTTACAAGAAAATCGACTTTGAGTCTAAAACTAAGAAAGTGCAATTATTTCGGTTATATGAATATGTCAATTCTGCAATAACAATATAATTTGAAATTCAGTGCTGCCGCAATTGACATACAATTTACAAGAAAATCGACTTTGAGTCTAAAACTAAGAAAGTGCAATTTTTTCGGTTATATGAATGTGTCAATTCTGCAATAACAATATAATTTGATTTTCGCTCAAATCAGTAAAATTCATGTTTTTCGGCTTAAGCAGTGCAGTGCTGCCGCAATTGACATACAATTTACAAGAAAATCGACTTTGAGTCTAAAACTAAGAAAGTGCAATTATTTCGGTTATATGAATATGTCAATTCTGCAATAACAATATAATTTGAAATTCAGTGCTGCCGCAATTGACATACAATTAACAAGAAAATCGACTTTAAGTCTAAAGCTAAGAAAGTGCAATTATTTCGGTTATATGAATATGTCAATTCTGCAATAACAATATAATTTGACATTCGCTCAAATCAGTAAAATTGATGTTTTTCGGCTTAAGCAGTACAGTGCTGCCGCAATTGACATACAATTAACAAGAAAATCGACTTTAAGTCTAAAACTAAGAAAGTGCAATTTTTTCGGTTACATGAATATGTCAATTCTGCAATAACAATATAATTTGACATTCGCTCAAATCAGTAAAATTCATGTTTTTCGGCTTAAGCAGTGCAGTGCTGCCGCAATTGACATACAATTTACAAGAAAATCGACTTTAAGTCTAAAGCTAAGAAAGTGCAATTATTTCGGTTATATGAATGTGTCAATTCTGCAATAACAAGATAATTTGACATTCGCTCAAATCAGTAAAATTCATGTTTTTCGGCATAAGCAGTACAGTGCTGCCGCAATTGACATACAATTAACAAGAAAATCGACTTTAAGTCTAAAACTAAGAAAGTGCAATTATTTCGGTTATATGAATATGTCAATTCTGCAATAACAAAATAATTTGACATTCGCTCAAATCAGTAAAATTCATGTTTTTCGGCATAAGCGGTACAGTGCTCACGCAACAATTGACATACAATTTAGAAGAAAATCGACTTTAAGCCTAAAACTAAGAAAGTGCAATTTTTTCGGCTATATGAATATGTCAATTCTGTAATAACAATATAATTTGACTTTCGCTCAAATCAGTAAAATTCATGTTTTTCGGCATAAGCGGTACAGTGCTCACGCAATTGACATACAATTAACAAGAAAATCGACTTTAAGTCTAAAACTAAGAAAGTGCAATTATTCCGGTTATATGAATATGTCAATTCTGTAATAACAATATAATTTGACTTTCGCTCAAATCAGTAAAATTCATGTTTTTCGGCTTAAGCAGTACAGTGCTGCCGCAATTGACATACAATTTACAAGAAAATCGACTTTGAGTCTAAAACTAAGAAAGTGCAATTTTTTCGGCTTAAGCAGTACAGTGCTCACGCAATTGACATACAATTTACAAGAAAATCGACTTTGAGTCTAAAACTAAGAAATTGCAATTTTTTCGGTTATATGAATATGTCAATTCTGCAATAACAATATAATTTGACATTCACTCAAATCAGTAAAATTCATGTTTTTCGGCTTAAGCAGTACAGTGCCCACGCAATTGACATACAATTTACAAGAAAATCGACTTTAAGTCTAAAACTAAGAAAGTGCAATTTTTTCGGTTATATGAATATGTCAATTCTGCAATAACAATATAATTTGAAATTTGCTCAAATCAGTAAAATTTATGTTTTTCATCTTAAGCGGTACAGTGCTCATGCAATTGACATACAATTTAGAAGAAAATCGACTTTAAGTCTAAAACTAAGAAAGTGCAATTATTTCGGTTATATGAATATGTCAATTCTGCAATAACAATATAATTTGACATTCGCTCAAATCAGTAAAATTCATGTTTTTCGGCTTAAGCAGTACAGTGCTCACGCAATTGACATACAATTTACAAGAAAATCGACTTTAAGTCTAAAACTAAGAAAGTGCAATTTTTTCGGTTATATGAATATGTCAATTCTGCAATAACAATATAATTTGAAATTCACTCAAATCAGTAAAATTTATGTTTTTCATCTTAAGCGGTACAGTGCTCACGCAATTGACATACAATTTAGAAGAAAATCGACTTTAAGTCTAAAACTAAGAAAGTGCAATTATTTCGGTTATATGAATATGTCAATTCTGCAATAACAATATAATTTGACATTCGCTCAAATCAGTAAAATTCATGTTTTTCGGCTTAAGCAGTGCAGTGCTGCCGCAATTGACATACAATTTACAAGAAAATCGACTTTGAGTCTAAAACTAAGAAAGTGCAATTTTTTCGGCTTAAGCAGTACAGTGCTCACGCAATTGACATACAATTTAGAAGAAAATCGACTTTAAGCCTAAAATTAAGAAAGTGCAATTTTTTCGGTTATATGAATATGTCAATTCTGTAATAACAATATAATGTGACTTTCGCTCAAATCAGTAAAATTCATGTTTTTCGGCATAAGCAGTACAGTGCTGCCGCAACTGACATACAATTTACAAGAAAATCGACTTTGAGCCTAAAACTAAGAAAGTGCAATTTTTTCGGCATAAGCGGTACAGTGCTCACGCAATTGACATACAATTTAGAAGAAAATCGACTTTAAGCCTAAAACTAAGAAAGTGCAATTTTTTCGGTTATATGAATATGTCAATTCTGCAATAACAATATAATTTGAAATTCGCTCAAATCAGTAAAATTTATGTTTTTCATCTTAAGCGGTACAGTGCTCACGCAATTGACATACAATTTAGAAGAAAATCGACTTTAAGTCTAAAACTAAGAAAGTGCAGTTATTTCGGTTATATGAATATGTCAATTCTGCAATAACAATATAATTTGAAATTCGCTCAAATCAGTAAAATTCATGTTTTTCGGCATAAGCAGTACAGTGCTGCCGCAATTGACATACAATTAACAAGAAAATCGACTTTAAGTCTAAAGCTAAGAAAGTGCAATTATTTCGGTTATATGAATGTGTCAATTCTGCAATAACAAAATAATTTGACATTCGCTCAAATCAGTAAAATTCATGTTTTTCGGCATAAGCGGTACAGTGCTCACGCAACAATTGACATACAATTTAGAAGAAAATCGACTTTAAGCCTAAAACTAAGAAAGTGCAATTTTTTCGGTTATATGAATATGTCAATTCTGCAATAACAATATAATTTGAAATTCGCTCAAATCAGTAAAATTCATGTTTTTCGGCTTAAGCAGTACAGTGCTCACGCAATTGACATACAATTTACAAGAAAATCGACTTTAAGTCTAAAACTAAGAAAGTGCAATTATTTCGGTTATATGAATATGTCAATTCTGCAATAACAATATAATTTGATTTTCGCTCAAATCAGTAAAATTCATGTTTTTCGGCTTAAGCAGTGCAGTGCTGCCGCAATTGACATACAATTTACAAGAAAATCGACTTTGAGTCTAAAACTAAGAAAGTGCAATTTTTTCGGTTACATGAATATGTCAATTCTGCAATAACAATATAATTTGACATTCGCTCAAATCAGTAAAATTCATGTTTTTCGGCTTAAGCAGTACAGTGCTCACGCAATTGACATACAATTTACAAGAAAATCGACTTTGAGTCTAAAACTAAGAAAGTGCAATTTTTTCGGTTACATGAATATGTCAATTCTGCAATAACAATATAATTTGACATTCGCTCAAATCAGTAAAATTCATGTTTTTCGGTTTAAGCAGTGCAGTGCTGCCGCAATTGACATACAATTTACAAGAAAATCGACTTTGAGTCTAAAACTAAGAAAGTGCAATTATTTCGGTTATATGAATATGTCAATTCTGCAATAACAATATAATTTGAAATTCGCTCAAATCAGTAAAATTCATGTTTTTCGGCATAAGCAGTACAGTGCTGCCGCAATTGACATACAATTAACAAGAAAATCGACTTTAAGTCTAAAGCTAAGAAAGTGCAATTATTTCGGTTATATGAATGTGTCAATTCTGCAATAACAAAATAATTTGACATTCGCTCAAATCAGTAAAATTCATGTTTTTCGGCATAAGCGGTACAGTGCTCACGCAACAATTGACATACAATTTAGAAGAAAATCGACTTTAAGCCTAAAACTAAGAAAGTGCAATTTTTTCGGTTATATGAATATGTCAATTCTGTAATAACAATATAATTTGACTTTCGCTCAAATCAGTAAAATTCATGTTTTTCGGCATAAGCGGTACAGTGCTCACGCAATTGACATACAATTAACAAGAAAATCGACTTTAAGTCTAAAACTAAGAAAGTGCAATTATTTCGGTTATATGAATATGTCAATTCTGTAATAACAATATAATTTGACTTTCGCTCAAATCAGTAAAATTCATGTTTTTCGGCTTAAGCAGTACAGTGCTGCCGCAATGGACATACAATTTACAAGAAAATCGACTTTGAGTCTAAAACTAAGAAAGTGCAATTTTTTCGGCTTAAGCAGTACAGTGCTCACGCAATTGACATACAATTTACAAGAAAATCGACTTTGAGTCTAAAACTAAGAAATTGCAATTTTTTCGGTTATATGAATATGTCAATTCTGCAATAACAATATAATTTGACATTCACTCAAATCAGTAAAATTCATGTTTTTCGGCTTAAGCAGTACAGTGCTCACGCAATTGACATACAATTTACAAGAAAATCGACTTTAAGTCTAAAACTAAGAAAGTGCAATTTTTTCGGTTATATGAATATGTCAATTCTGCAATAACAATATAATTTGAAATTTGCTCAAATCAGTAAAATTTATGTTTTTCATCTTAAGCGGTACAGTGCTCACGCAATTGACATACAATTTAGAAGAAAATCGACTTTAAGTCTAAAACTAAGAAAGTGCAATTATTTCGGTTACATGAATATGTCAATTCTGCAATAACAATATAATTTGACATTCGCTCAAATCAGTAAAATTCATGTTTTTCGGCTTAAGCAGTATAGTGCTCACGCAATTGACATACAATTTACAAGAAAATCGACTTTGAGTCTAAAACTAAGTAAGTGCAATTTTTTCGGTTACATGAATATGTCAATTCTGCAATAACAATATAATTTGACATTCGCTCAAATCAGTAAAATTCATGTTTTTCGGCTTAAGCAGTACAGTGCTGCCGCAATTGACATACAATTAACAAGAAAATCGACTTTAAGTCTAAAGCTAAGAAAGTGCAATTATTTCGGTTACATGAATATGTCAATTCTGCAATAACAATATAATTTGACATTCGCTCAAATCAGTAAAATTCATGTTTTTCGGCTTAAGCAGTACAGTGCTCACGCAATTGACATACAATTTACAAGAAAATCGACTTTGAGTCTAAAACTAAGAAAGTGCAATTTTTTCGGTTACATGAATATGTCAATTCTGCAATAACAATATAATTTGAAATTTGCTCAAATCAGTAAAATTTATGTTTTTCATCTTAAGCGGTACAGTGCTCACGCAATTGACATACAATTTAGAAGAAAATCGACTTTAAGTCTAAAACTAAGAAAGTGCAATTATTTCGGTTACATGAATATGTCAATTCTGCAATAACAATATAATTTGACATTCGCTCAAATCAGTAAAATTCATGTTTTTCGGCATAAGCAGTACAGTGCTGCCACAATTGACATAGAATTAACAAGAAAATCGACATTAAGTCTAAAACTAAGAAAGTGCAATTATTTCGGTTATATGAATATGTCAATTCTGCAATAACAAAATAATTTGACATTCGCTCAAATCAGTAAAATTCATGTTTTTCGGCATAAGCGGTACAGTGCTCACGCAATTGACATACAATTTACAAGAAAATCGACTTTGAGTCTAAAACTAAGAAAGTGCAATTTTTTCGGTTACATGAATATGTCAATTCTGCAATAACAATATAATTTGACATTCGCTCAAATCAGTAAAATTCATGTTTTTCGGCTTAAGCAGTACAGTGCTCACGCAATTGACATACAATTTACAAGAAAATCGACTTTGAGTCTAAAACTAAGAAAGTACAATTTTTTCGGTTATATGAATATGTCAATTCTGCAATAACAATATAATTTGAAATTCGCTCAAATCAGTAAAATTCATGTTTTTCGGCATAAGCAGTACAGTGCTGCCGCAATTGACATACAATTAACAAGAAAATCGACTTTAAGTCTAAAGCTAAGAAAGTGCAATTATTTCGGTTATATGAATGTGTCAATTCTGCAATAACAATATAATTTGATTTTCGCTCAAATCAGTAAAATTCATGTTTTTCGGCTTAAGCAGTGCAGTGCTGCCGCAATTGACATACAATTTACAAGAAAATCGACTTTGAGTCTAAAACTAAGAAAGTGCAATTTTTTCGGTTACATGAATATGTCAATTCTGCAATAACAATATAATTTGACATTCGCTCAAATCAGTAAAATTCATGTTTTTCGGCTTAAGCAGTACAGTGCTCACGCAATTGACATACAATTTACAAGAAAATCGACTTTGAGTCTAAAACTAAGAAAGTGCAATTTTTTCGGTTACATGAATATGTCAATTCTGCAATAACAATATAATTTGACATTCGCTCAAATCAGTAAAATTCATGTTTTTCGGCTTAAGCAGTACAGTGCTCACGCAATTGACATACAATTTACAAGAAAATCGACTTTGAGTCTAAAACTAAGAAAGTGCAATTTTTTCGGTTACATGAATATGTCAATTCTGCAATAACAATATAATTTGACATTCGCTCAAATCAGTAAAATTCATGTTTTTCGGCTTAAGCAGTGCAGTGCTGCCGCAATTGACATACAATTTACAAGAAAATCGACTTTGAGTCTAAAACTAAGAAAGTGCAATTATTTCGGTTATATGAATATGTCAATTCTGCAATAACAATATAATTTGAAATTCGCTCAAATCAGTAAAATTCATGTTTTTCGACTTAAGCAGTGCAGTGCTGCCGCAATTGACATACAATTTACAAGAAAATCGACTTTAAGTCTAAAACTAAGAAAGTGCAATTATTTCGGTTATATGAATATGTCAATTCTGTAATAACAATATAATTTGACTTTCGCTCAAATCAGTAAAATTCATGTTTTTCGGCTTAAGCAGTACAGTGCTGCCGCAATTGACATACAATTTACAAGAAAATCGACTTTGAGTCTAAAACTAAGAAAGTGCAATTTTTTCGGCTTAAGCAGTACAGTGCTCACGCAATTGACATACAATTTACAAGAAAATCGACTTTGAGTCTAAAACTAAGAAATTGCAATTTTTTCGGTTATATGAATATGTCAATTCTGCAATAACAATATAATTTGAAATTCGCTCAAATCAGTAAAATTCATGTTTTTCGGCATAAGCAGTACAGTGCTCACGCAATTGACATACAATTTAGAAGAAAATCGACTTTAAGTCTAAAACTAAGAAAGTGCAATTTTTTCGGTTATATGAATATGTCAATTCTGCAATAACAATATAATTTGACATTCGCTCAAATCAGTAAAATTGATGTTTTTCGGCTTAAGCAGTACAGTGCTGCCGCAATTGACATACAATTAACAAGAAAATCGACTTTAAGTCTAAAGCTAAGAAAGTGCAATTATTTCGGTTATATGAATGTGTCAATTCTGCAATAACAATATAATTTGATTTTCGCTCAAATCAGTAAAATTCATGTTTTTCGGCTTAAGCAGTGCAGTGCTGCCGCAATTGACATACAATTTACAAGAAAATCGACTTTGAGTCTAAAACTAAGAAAGTGCAATTTTTTCGGTTATATGAATGTGTCAATTCTGCAATAACAATATAATTTGATTTTCGCTCAAATCAGTAAAATTCATGTTTTTCGGCTTAAGCAGTGCAGTGCTGCCGCAATTGACATACAATTTACAAGAAAATCGACTTTGAGTCTAAAACTAAGAAAGTGCAATTATTTCGGTTATATGAATATGTCAATTCTGCAATAACAATATAATTTGAAATTCAGTGCTGCCGCAATTGACATACAATTAACAAGAAAATCGACTTTAAGTCTAAAGCTAAGAAAGTGCAATTATTTCGGTTATATGAATGTGTCAATTCTGCAATAACAATATAATTTGAAATTTGCTCAAATCAGTAAAATTTATGTTTTTCATCTTAAGCGGTACAGTGCTCATGCAATTGACATACAATTAACAAGAAAATCGACTTTAAGTCTAAAACTAAGAAAGTGCAATTATTTCGGTTATATGAATATGTCAATTCTGTAATAACAATATAATTTGACTTTCGCTCAAATCAGTAAAATTCATGTTTTTCGGCTTAAGCAGTGCAGTGCTGCCGCAATTGACATACAATTAACAAGAAAATCGACTTTAAGTCTAAAACTAAGAAAGTGCAATTTTTTCGGTTATATGAATGTGTCAATTCTGCAATAACAATATAATTTGATTTTCGCTCAAATCAGTAAAATTCATGTTTTTCGGCTTAAGCAGTGCAGTGCTGCCGCAATTGACATACAATTTACAAGAAAATCGACTTTGAGTCTAAAACTAAGAAAGTGCAATTATTTCGGTTATATGAATATGTCAATTCTGCAATAACAATATAATTTGAAATTCAGTGCTGCCGCAATTGACATACAATTTACAAGAAAATCGACTTTGAGTCTAAAACTAAGAAAGTGCAATTATTTCGGTTATATGAATGTGTCAATTCTGCAATAACAATATAATTTGATTTTCGCTCAAATCAGTAAAATTCATGTTTTTCGGCTTAAGCAGTGCAGTGCTGCCGCAATTGACATACAATTTACAAGAAAATCGACTTTAAGTCTAAAGCTAAGAAAGTGCAATTATTTCGGTTATATGAATGTGTCAATTCTGCAATAACAATATAATTTGAAATTCAGTGCTGCCGCAATTGACATACAATTTACAAGAAAATCGACTTTGAGTCTAAAACTAAGAAAGTGCAATTTTTTCGGTTATATGAATGTGTCAATTCTGCAATAACAATATAATTTGATTTTCGCTCAAATCAGTAAAATTCATGTTTTTCGGCTTAAGCAGTGCAGTGCTGCCGCAATTGACATACAATTTACAAGAAAATCGACTTTGAGTCTAAAACTAAGAAAGTGCAATTATTTCGGTTATATGAATATGTCAATTCTGCAATAACAATATAATTTGAAATTCAGTGCTGCCGCAATTGACATACAATTTACAAGAAAATCGACTTTGAGTCTAAAACTAAGAAAGTGCAATTTTTTCGGTTATATGAATGTGTCAATTCTGCAATAACAATATAATTTGATTTTCGCTCAAATCAGTAAAATTCATGTTTTTCGGCTTAAGCAGTGCAGTGCTGCCGCAATTGACATACAATTTACAAGAAAATCGACTTTGAGTCTAAAACTAAGAAAGTGCAATTATTTCGGTTATATGAATATGTCAATTCTGCAATAACAATATAATTTGAAATTCAGTGCTGCCGCAATTGACATACAATTAACAAGAAAATCGACTTTAAGTCTAAAGCTAAGAAAGTGCAATTATTTCGGTTATATGAATATGTCAATTCTGCAATAACAATATAATTTGACATTCGCTCAAATCAGTAAAATTGATGTTTTTCGGCTTAAGCAGTGCAGTGCTGCCGCAATTGACATACAATTTACAAGAAAATCGACTTTGAGTCTAAAACTAAGAAAGTGCAATTTTTTCGGTTATATGAATGTGTCAATTCTGCAATAACAATATAATTTGAAATTCAGTGCTGCCGCAATTGACATACAATTAACAAGAAAATCGACTTTAAGTCTAAAGCTAAGAAAGTGCAATTTTTTCGGTTATATGAATGTGTCAATTCTGCAATAACAATATAATTTGAAATTCAGTGCTGCCGCAATTGACATACAATTAACAAGAAAATCGACTTTAAGTCTAAAGCTAAGAAAGTGCAATTATTTCGGTTATATGAATGTGTCAATTCTGCAATAACAATATAATTTGACATTCGCTCAAATCAGTAAAATTGATGTTTTTCGGCTTAAGCAGTGCAGTGCTGCCGCAATTGACATACAATTTACAAGAAAATCGACTTTGAGTCTAAAACTAAGAAAGTGCAATTATTTCGGTTATATGAATGTGTCAATTCTGCAATAACAATATAATTTGAAATTCAGTGCTGCCGCAATTGACATACAATTAACAAGAAAATCGACTTTAAGTCTAAAGCTAAGAAAGTGCAATTATTTCGGTTATATGAATATGTCAATTCTGCAATAACAATATAATTTGACATTCGCTCAAATCAGTAAAATTGATGTTTTTCGGCTTAAGCAGTGCAGTGCTGCCGCAATTGACATACAATTTACAAGAAAATCGACTTTGAGTCTAAAACTAAGAAAGTGCAATTATTTCGGTTATATGAATATGTCAATTCTGCAATAACAATATAATTTGAAATTCAGTGCTGCCGCAATTGACATACAATTAACAAGAAAATCGACTTTAAGTCTAAAGCTAAGAAAGTGCAATTATTTCGGTTATATGAATGTGTCAATTCTGCAATAACAATATAATTTGATTTTCGCTCAAATCAGTAAAATTCATGTTTTTCGGCTTAAGCAGTGCAGTGCTGCCGCAATTGACATACAATTTACAAGAAAATCGACTTTGAGTCTAAAACTAAGAAAGTGCAATTTTTTCGGTTATATGAATGTGTCAATTCTGCAATAACAATATAATTTGATTTTCGCTCAAATCAGTAAAATTCATGTTTTTCGGCTTAAGCAGTGCAGTGCTGCCGCAATTGACATACAATTTACAAGAAAATCGACTTTGAGTCTAAAACTAAGAAAGTGCAATTATTTCGGTTATATGAATATGTCAATTCTGCAATAACAATATAATTTGAAATTCAGTGCTGCCGCAATTGACATACAATTTACAAGAAAATCGACTTTGAGTCTAAAACTAAGAAAGTGCAATTTTTTCGGTTACATGAATATGTCAATTCTGCAATAACAATATAATTTGACATTCGCTCAAATCAGTAAAATTCATGTTTTTCGGCTTAAGCAGTGCAGTGCTGCCGCAATTGACATACAATTTACAAGAAAATCGACTTTAAGTCTAAAGCTAAGAAAGTGCAATTATTTCGGTTATATGAATGTGTCAATTCTGCAATAACAAGATAATTTGACATTCGCTCAAATCAGTAAAATTCATGTTTTTCGGCATAAGCAGTACAGTGCTGCCGCAATTGACATACAATTAACAAGAAAATCGACTTTAAGTCTAAAACTAAGAAAGTGCAATTATTTCGGTTATATGAATATGTCAATTCTGCAATAACAAAATAATTTGACATTCGCTCAAATCAGTAAAATTCATGTTTTTCGGCATAAGCGGTACAGTGCTCACGCAACAATTGACATACAATTTAGAAGAAAATCGACTTTAAGCCTAAAACTAAGAAAGTGCAATTTTTTCGGTTATATGAATATGTCAATTCTGTAATAACAATATAATTTGACTATCGCTCAAATCAGTAAAATTCATGTTTTTCGGCATAAGCGGTACAGTGCTCACGCAATTGACATACAATTAACAAGAAAATCGACTTTAAGTCTAAAACTAAGAAAGTGCAATTATTTCGGTTATATGAATATGTCAATTCTGTAATAACAATATAATTTGACTTTCGCTCAAATCAGTAAAATTCATGTTTTTCGGCTTAAGCAGTACAGTGCTGCCGCAATTGACATACAATTTACAAGAAAATCGACTTTGAGTCTAAAACTAAGAAAGTGCAATTTTTTCGGCTTAAGCAGTACAGTGCTCACGCAATTGACATACAATTTACAAGAAAATCGACTTTGAGTCTAAAACTAAGAAATTGCAATTTTTTCGGTTATATGAATATGTCAATTCTGCAATAACAATATAATTTGACATTCACTCAAATCAGTAAAATTCATGTTTTTCGGCTTAAGCAGTACAGTGCCCACGCAATTGACATACAATTTACAAGAAAATCGACTTTAAGTCTAAAACTAAGAAAGTGCAATTTTTTCGGTTATATGAATATGTCAATTCTGCAATAACAATATAATTTGAAATTTGCTCAAATCAGTAAAATTTATGTTTTTCATCTTAAGCGGTACAGTGCTCATGCAATTGACATACAATTTAGAAGAAAATCGACTTTAAGTCTAAAACTAAGAAAGTGCAATTATTTCGGTTATATGAATATGTCAATTCTGCAATAACAATATAATTTGACATTCGCTCAAATCAGTAAAATTCATGTTTTTCGGCTTAAGCAGTACAGTGCTCACGCAATTGACATACAATTTACAAGAAAATCGACTTTAAGTCTAAAACTAAGAAAGTGCAATTTTTTCGGTTATATGAATATGTCAATTCTGCAATAACAATATAATTTGAAATTCACTCAAATCAGTAAAATTTATGTTTTTCATCTTAAGCGGTACAGTGCTCACGCAATTGACATACAATTTAGAAGAAAATCGACTTTAAGTCTAAAACTAAGAAAGTGCAATTATTTCGGTTATATGAATATGTCAATTCTGCAATAACAATATAATTTGACATTCGCTCAAATCAGTAAAATTCATGTTTTTCGGCTTAAGCAGTGCAGTGCTGCCGCAATTGACATACAATTTACAAGAAAATCGACTTTGAGTCTAAAACTAAGAAAGTGCAATTTTTTCGGCTTAAGCAGTACAGTGCTCACGCAATTGACATACAATTTAGAAGAAAATCGACTTTAAGCCTAAAACTAAGAAAGTGCAATTTTTTCGGTTATATGAATATGTCAATTCTGTAATAACAATATAATGTGACTTTCGCTCAAATCAGTAAAATTCATGTTTTTCGGCATAAGCAGTACAGTGCTGCCGCAACTGACATACAATTTACAAGAAAATCGACTTTGAGCCTAAAACTAAGAAAGTGCAATTTTTTCGGCATAAGCGGTACAGTGCTCACGCAATTGACATACAATTTAGAAGAAAATCGACTTTAAGCCTAAAACTAAGAAAGTGCAATTTTTTCGGTTATATGAATATGTCAATTCTGCAATAACAATATAATTTGAAATTCGCTCAAATCAGTAAAATTTATGTTTTTCATCTTAAGCGGTACAGTGCTCACGCAATTGACATACAATTTAGAAGAAAATCGACTTTAAGTCTAAAACTAAGAAAGTGCAGTTATTTCGGTTATATGAATATGTCAATTCTGCAATAACAATATAATTTGAAATTCGCTCAAATCAGTAAAGTTCATGTTTTTCGGCATAAGCAGTACAGTGCTGCCGCAATTGACATACAATTAACAAGAAAATCGACTTTAAGTCTAAAACTAAGAAAGTGCAATTATTTCGGTTATATGAATATGTCAATTCTGCAATAACAAAATAATTTGACATTCGCTCAAATCAGTAAAATTCATGTTTTTCGGCATAAGCGGTACAGTGCTCACGCAATTGACATACAATTTACAAGAAAATCGACTTTAAGTCTAAAACTAAGAAAGTGCAATTTTTTCGGTTATATGAATATGTCAATTCTGCAATAACAATATAATTTGAAATTCGCTCAAATCAGTAAAATTTATGTTTTTCATCTTAAGCGGTACAGTGCTCACGCAATTGACATACAATTAAGAAGAAAATCGACTTTAAGTCTAAAACTAAGAAAGTGCAATTATTTCGGTTATATGAATATGTCAATTCTGCAATAAAAAAATAATTTGACATTCGCTCAAATCAGTAAAATTCATGTTTTTCGGCATAAGCGGTACAGTGCTCACGCAATTGACATACAATTTACAAGAAAATCGACTTTAAGTCTAAAACTAAGAAAGTGCAATTTTTTCGGTTATATGAATATGTCAATTCTGTAATAACAATATAATTTGACTTTCGCTCAAATCAGTAAAATTCATGTTTTTCGGCATAAGCGGTACAGTGCTCACGCAATTGACATACAATTTAGAAGAAAATCGACTTTAAGCCTAAAACTAAGAAAGTGCAATTTTTTCGGTTATATGAATATGTCAATTCTGCAATAACAATATAATTTGATTCTCGCTCAAATCAGTAAAATTCATGTTTTTCGGCTTAAGCGGTGCAGTGCTGCCGCAATTGACATACAATTTACAAGAAAATCGACTTTGAGTCTAAAACTAAGAAAGTGCAATTTTTTCGGCTTAAGCAGTACAGCTCACGCAATTGACTTACAATTTAGAAGAAAATCGACTTTAAGCCTAAAACTAAGAAAGTGCAATTTTTTCGGTTATATGAATATGTCAATTCTGCAATAACAATATAATTTGAAATTCGCTCAAATCAGTAAAATTTATGTTTTTCATCTTAAGCGGTACAGTGCTCACGCAATTGACATACAATTTAGAAGAAAATCGACTTTAAGTCTAAAACTAAGAAAGTGCAATTATTTCGGTTATATGAATATGTCAATTCTGCAATAACAATATAATTTGAAATTCGCTCAAATCAGTAAAATTCATGTTTTTCGGCATAAGCAGTACAGTGCTGCCGCAATTGACATACAATTAACAAGAAAATCGACTTTAAGTCTAAAACTAAGAAAGTGCAATTATTTCGGTTATATGAATATGTCAATTCTGCAATAACAAAATAATTTGACATTCGCTCAAATCAGTAAAATTCATGTTTTTCGGCATAAGCGGTACAGTGCTCACGCAATTGACATACAATTTACAAGAAAATCGACTTTAAGTCTAAAACTAAGAAAGTGCAATTTTTTCGGTTATATGAATATGTCAATTCTGCAATAACAATATAATTTGAAATTCGCTCAAATCAGTAAAATTTATGTTTTTCATCTTAAGCGGTACAGTGCTCACGCAATTGACATACAATTAAGAAGAAAATCGACTTTAAGTCTAAAACTAAGAAAGTGCAATTATTTCGGTTATATGAATATGTCAATTCTGCAATAAAAAAATAATTTGACATTCGCTCAAATCAGTAAAATTCATGTTTTTCGGCATAAGCGGTACAGTGCTCACGCAATTGACATACAATTTACAAGAAAATCGACTTTAAGTCTAAAACTAAGAAAGTGCAATTTTTTCGGTTATATGAATATGTCAATTCTGTAATAACAATATAATTTGACTTTCGCTCAAATCAGTAAAATTCATGTTTTTCGGCATAAGCGGTACAGTGCTCACGCAATTGACATACAATTTAGAAGAAAATCGACTTTAAGCCTAAAACTAAGAAAGTGCAATTTTTTCGGTTATATGAATATGTCAATTCTGCAATAACAATATAATTTGATTTTCGCTCAAATCAGTAAAATTCATGTTTTTCGGCTTAAGCGGTGCAGTGCTGCCGCAATTGACATACAATTTACAAGAAAATCGACTTTGAGTCTAAAACTAAGAAAGTGCAATTTTTTCGGCTTAAGCAGTACAGCTCACGCAATTGACTTACAATTTAGAAGAAAATCGACTTTAAGCCTAAAACTAAGAAAGTGCAATTTTTTCGGTTATATGAATATGTCAATTCTGCAATAACAATATAATTTGAAATTCGCTCAAATCAGTAAAATTTATGTTTTTCATCTTAAGCGGTACAGTGCTCACGCAATTGACATACAATTTAGAAGAAAATCGACTTTAAGTCTAAAACTAAGAAAGTGCAATTATTTCGGTTATATGAATATGTCAATTCTGCAATAACAATATAATTTGAAATTCGCTCAAATCAGTAAAATTCATGTTTTTCGGCATAAGCAGTACAGTGCTGCCGCAATTGACATACAATTAACAAGAAAATCGACTTTAAGTCTAAAACTAAGAAAGTGCAATTATTTCGGTTATATGAATATGTCAATTCTGCAATAACAAAATAATTTGACATTCGCTCAAATCAGTAAAATTCATGTTTTTCGGCATAAGCGGTACAGTGCTCACGCAATTGACATACAATTTACAAGAAAATCGACTTTAAGTCTAAAACTAAGAAAGTGCAATTTTTTCGGTTATATGAATATGTCAATTCTGCAATAACAATATAATTTGAAATTCGCTCAAATCAGTAAAATTTATGTTTTTCATCTTAAGCGGTACAGTGCTCACGCAATTGACATACAATTAAGAAGAAAATCGACTTTAAGTCTAAAACTAAGAAAGTGCAATTATTTCGGTTATATGAATATGTCAATTCTGCAATAAAAAAATAATTTGACATTCGCTCAAATCAGTAAAATTCATGTTTTTCGGCATAAGCGGTACAGTGCTCACGCAATTGACATACAATTTACAAGAAAATCGACTTTAAGTCTAAAACTAAGAAAGTGCAATTTTTTCGGTTATATGAATATGTCAATTCTGTAATAACAATATAATTTGACTTTCGCTCAAATCAGTAAAATTCATGTTTTTCGGCATAAGCGGTACAGTGCTCACGCAATTGACATACAATTTAGAAGAAAATCGACTTTAAGCCTAAAACTAAGAAAGTGCAATTTTTTCGGTTATATGAATATGTCAATTCTGCAATAACAATATAATTTGATTTTCGCTCAAATCAGTAAAATTCATGTTTTTCGGCTTAAGCGGTGCAGTGCTGCCGCAATTGACATACAATTTACAAGAAAATCGACTTTGAGTCTAAAACTAAGAAAGTGCAATTTTTTCGGCTTAAGCAGTACAGTGCTCACGCAATTGACATACAATTTACAAGAAAATCGACTTTAAGTCTAAAGCTAAGAAAGTGCAATTATTTCGGTTATATGAATATGTCAATTCTGCAATAACAATATAATTTGATTTTCGCTCAAATCAGTAAAATTCATGTTTTTCGGCTTAAGCGGTGCAGTGCTGCCGCAATTGACATACAATTTACAAGAAAATCGACTTTAAGCCTAAAACTAAGAAAGTGCAATTATTTCGGTTATATGAATATGTCAATTCCGCAATAACAAAATAATTTGATTTTCGCTCAAATCAGTAAAATTCATGTTTTTCGGCTTAAGCAGTGCAGTGCTCACGCAATTGACATACAATTTACAAAAAAATCGACTTTGAGTCCAAAACTAAGAAAGTGCAATGTTTTCGGCTTAAGCAGTACAGTGCTCACGCAATTGACATACAATTTACAAGAAAATCGACTTTAAGTCTAAAGCTAAGAAAGTGCAATTATTTCGGTTATATGAATATGTCAATTCTGCAATAACAATATAATTTGATTTTCGCTCAAATCAGTAAAATTCATGTTTTTCGGCTTAAGCGGTGCAGTGCTGCCGCAACTGACATACAATTTACAAGAAAATCGACTTTGAGTCTAAAACTTAGAAAGTGCAATTTTTTCGGCTTAAGCAGTACAGTGCTCACGCAATTGACATACAATTTACAAGAAAATCGACTTTAAGTCTAAAGCTAAGAAAGTGCAATTATTTCAGTTATATGAATATGTCAATTCTGCAATAACAATATAATTTGATTTTCGCTCAAATCAGTAAAATTCATGTTTTTCGGCTTAAGCAGTACAGTGCTGCCGCAATTGACATACAATTTACAAGAAAATCGACTTTGAGTCTAAAACTAAGAAAGTGCAATTTTTTCGGCTTAAGCAGTACAGTGCTCACGCAATTGACATACAATTTACAAAAAAATCGACTTTGAGTCTAAAACTAAGAAATTGCAATTTTTTCGGTTATATGAATATGTCAATTCTGCAATAACAATATAATTTGATTTTCGCTCAAATCAGTAAAATTCATGTTTTTCGGCTTAAGCAGTACAGTGCTCACGCAATTGACATACAATTTACAAAAAAATCGACTTTGAGTCTAAAACTAAGAAAGTGCAATTTTTTCGGCTTAAGCAGTACAGTGCTCACGCAATTGACATAGAATTTACAAGAAAATCGACTTTAAGTCTAAAGCTAAGAAAGTGCAATTATTTCGGTTATATGAATATGTCAATTCTGCAATAACAATATAATTTGAAATTCGCTCAAATCAGTAAAATTCATGTTTTTCGGCATAAGCAGTACAGTGCTGCCGCAATTGACATACAATTAACAAGAAAATCGACTTTAAGTCTAAAACTAAGAAAGTGCAATTATTTCGGTTATATGAATATGTCAATTCTGCAATAACAAAATAATTTGACATTCGCTCAAATCAGTAAAATTCATGTTTTTCGGCATAAGCGGTACAGTGCTCACGCAATTGACATACAATTTACAAGAAAATCGACTTTAAGTCTAAAACTAAGAAAGTGCAATTTTTTCGGTTATATGAATATGTCAATTCTGCAATAACAATATAATTTGAAATTCGCTCAAATCAGTAAAATTTATGTTTTTCATCTTAAGCGGTACAGTGCTCACGCAATTGACATACAATTTAGAAGAAAATCGACTTTAAGTCTAAAACTAAGAAAGTGCAATTATTTCGGTTATATGAATATGTCAATTCTGTAATAACAATATAATTTGACTTTCGCTCAAATCAGTAAAATTCATGTTTTTCGGTTTAAGCAGTACAGTGCTGCCGCAATTGACATACAATTTACAAGAAAATCGACTTTGAGTCTAAAACTAAGAAAGTGCAATTTTTTCGGCATAAGCGGTACAGTGCTCACGCAATTGACAAGTGCAATTTTTTCGGTTATATAAATATGTCAATTCTGCAATAACAATATAATTTGAAATTCGCGCAAATCAGTAAAATTTATGTTTTTCATCTTAAGCGGTACAGTGCTCACGCAATTGACATACAATTAACAAGAAAATCAACTTTAAGTCTAAAACTAAGAAAGTGCAATTATTTCGGTTATATGAATATGTCAATTCTGCAATAACAAAATAATTTGACATTCGCTCAAATCAGTAAAATTCATGTTTTTCGGCATAAGCGGTACAGTGCTCACGCAATTGACATACAATTTACAAGAAAATCGACTTTAAGTCTAAAACTAAGAAAGTGCAATTTTTTCGGTTATATGAATATGTCAATTCTGCAATAACAATACAATTTGAAATTCGCTCAAATCAGTAAAATTTATGTTTTTCATCTTAAGCGGTACAGTGCTCACGCAATTGACATACAATTTACAAGAAAATCCACTTTGAGTCTAAAACTAAGAAAGTGCAATTTTTTCGGCATAAGCGGTACAGTGCTCACGCAATTGACATACAATTTAGAAGAAAATCGACTTTAAGCCTAAAACTAAGAAAGTGCAATTTTTTCGGTTATATGAATATGTCAATTCTCCAATAACAATATAATTTGAAATTCGCTCAAATCAGTAAAATTTATGTTTTTCATCTTAAGCGGTACAGTGCTCACGCAATTGACATACAATTTAGAAGAAAATCGACTTTAAGTCTAAAACTAAGAAAGTGCAATTATTTCGGTTATATGAATATGTCAATTCTGCAATAACAATATAATTTGAAATTCGCTCAAATTAGTAAAATTCATGTTTTTCGGCATAAGCAGTACATTGCTGCCGCAATTGACATACAATTAACAAGAAAATCGACTTTAAGTCTAAAACTAAGAAAGTGCAATTATTTCGGTTATAAGAATATGTCAATTCTGCAATAACAAAATAATTTGACATTCGCTCAAATCAGTAAAATTCATGTTTTTCGGCATAAGCGGTACAGTGCTCACGCAATTGACATACAATTTACAAGAAAATCGACTTAAAGTCTAAAACTAAGAAAGTGCAATTTTTTCGGTTATATGAATATGTCAATTCTGCAATAACAATATAATTTGAAATTCGCTCAAATCAGTAAAATTTATGTTTTTCATCTTAAGCGGTACAGTGCTCACGCAATTGACATACAATTTAGAAGAAAATCGACTTTAAGCCTAAAACTAAGAAAGTGCAATTATTTCGGTTATATGAATATGTCAATTCTGCAATAACAAAATAATTTGACATTCGCTCAAATCAGTAAAATTCATATTTTTCGGCTTAAGCAGTACAGTGCTCACGCAATTGACATACAATTTACAAAAAAATCGACTTTGAGTCTAAAACTAAGAAAGTGCAATTTTTTCGGCTTAAGCAGTACAGTGCTCACGCAATTGACATACAATTTACAAGAAAATCGACTTTAAGTCTAAAGCTAAGAAAGTGCAATTATTTCGGTTATATGAATATGTCAATTCTGCAATAACAATATAATTTGATTTTCGCTCAAATCAGTAAAATTCATGTTTTTCGGCATAAGCGGTACAGTGCTCACGCAATTGACATACAATTAACAAGAAAATCGACTTTAAGTCTAAAACTAAGAAAGTGCAATTATTTCGGTTATATGAATATGTCAATTCTGCAGTAACAATATAATTTGACATTCACTCAAATCAGTAAAATTCATGTTTTTCGGCTTAAGCAGTACAGTGCTCACGCAATTGACATACAATTTACAAGAAAATCGACTTTAAGTCTAAAACTAAGAAAGTGCAATTTTTTCGGTTATATGAATATGTCAATTCTGCAATAACAATATAATTTGAAATTTGCTCAAATCAGTAAAATTTATGTTTTTCATCTTAAGCGGTACAGTGCTCACGCAATTGACATACAATTTAGAAGAAAATCGACTGTAAGTCTAAAACTAAGAAAGTGCAATTATTTCGGTTATAAGAATATGTCAATTCTGCAATAACAAAATAATTTGACATTCGCTCAAATCAGTAAAATTCATGTTTTTCGGCATAAGCAGTACAGTGCTCACGCAATTGACATACAATTTACAAGAAAATCGACTTTAAGTCTAAAACTAAGAAAGTGCAATTTTTTCGGTTATATGAATATGTCAATTCTGCAATAACAAAATAATTTGACATTCGCTCAAATCAGTAAAATTCATGTTTTTCGGCATAAGCGGTACAGTGCTCACGCAATTGACATACAATTAACAAGAAAATCGACTTTAAGTCTAAAACTAAGAAAGTGCAATTTTTTCGGTTATATGAATATGTCAATTCTGCAATAACAAAATAATTTGACATTCGCTCAAATCAGTAAAATTTATGTTTTTCGGCATAAGCAGTACAGTGCTCACGCAATTAACATACAATTTACAAGAAAATCGACTTTAAGTCTAAAACTAAGAAAGTGCAATTTTTTCGGTTATATGAATATGTCAATTCTGCAATAACAAAATAATTTGACATTCGCTCAAATCAGTAAAATTCATGTTTTTCGGCATAAGCGGTACAGTGCTCACGCAATTGACATACAATTAACAAGAAAATCGACTTTAAGTCTAAAACTAAGAAAGTGCAATTATTTCGGTTATATGAATATGTCAATTCTGCAATAACAATATAATTTGACATTCACTCAAATCAGTAAAATTCATGTTTTTCGGCTTAAGCAGTACAGTGCTCACGCAATTGACATACAATTTACAAGAAAATCGACTTTAAGTCTAAAACTAAGAAAGTGCAATTTTTTCGGTTATATGAATATGTCAATTCTGCAATAACAATATAATTTGAAATTTGCTCAAATCAGTAAAATTTATGTTTTTCATCTTAAGCGGTACAGTGCTCACGCAATTGACATACAATTTAGAAGAAAATCGACTTTGAGTCTAAAACTAAGAAAGTGCAATTATTTCGGTTATATGAATATGTCAATTCTGCAATAACAATATAATTTGACATTCGCTCAAATCAGTAAAATTCATGTTTTTCGGCTTAAGCAGTGCAGTGCTGCCGCAATTGACATACAATTTACAAGAAAATCGACTTTAAGTCTAAAACTAAGAAAGTGCAATTTTTTCGGTTATATGAATATGTCAATTCTGCAATAACAATATAATTTGAAATTCACTCAAATCAGTAAAATTTATGTTTTTCATCTTATGCGGTACAGTGCTCACGCAATTGACATACAATTTAGAAGAAAATCGACTTTAAGTCTAAAACTAAGAAAGTGCAATTATTTCGGTTATATGAATATGTCAATTCTGCAATAACAATATAATTTGACATTCGCTCAAATCAGTAAAATTCATGTTTTTCGGCTTAAGCAGTGCAGTGCTGCCGCAATTGACATACAATTTACAAGAAAATCGACTTTGAGTCTAAAACTAAGAAAGTGCAATTTTTTCGGCTTAAGCAGTACAGTGCTCACGCAATTGACATACAATTTAGAAGAAAATCGACTTTAAGCCTAAAACTAAGAAAGTGCAATTTTTTCGGTTATATGAATATGTCAATTCTGTAATAACAATATAATGTGACTTTCGCTCAAATCAGTAAAATTCATGGTTTTCGGCATAAGCAGTACAGTGCTGCCGCAATTGACATACAATTTACAAGAAAATCGACTTTGAGCCTAAAACTAAGAAAGTGCAATTTTTTCGGCATAAGCGGTACAGTGCTCACGCAATTGACATACAATTTAGAAGAAAATCGACTTTAAGCCTAAAACTAAGAAAGTGCAATTTTTTCGGTTATATGAATATGTCAATTCTGCAATAACAATATAATTTGAAATTCGCTCAAATCAGTAAAATTTATGTTTTTCATCTTAAGCGGTACAGTGCTCACGCAATTGACATACAATTTAGAAGAAAATCGACTTTAAGTCTAAAACTAAGAAAGTGCAATTATTTCGGTTATATGAATATGTCAATTCTGCAATAACAATATAATTTGAAATTCGCTCAAATCAGTAAAATTCATGTTTTTCGGCATAAGCAGTACAGTGCTGCCGCAATTGACATACAATTAACAAGAAAATCGACTTTAAGTCTAAAACTAAGAAAGTGCAATTATTTCGGTTATATGAATATGTCAATTCTGCAATAACAAAATAATTTGACATTCGCTCAAATCAGTAAAATTCATGTTTTTCGGCATAAGCGGTACAGTGCTCACGCAATTGACATACAATTTACAAGAAAATCGACTTTAAGTCTAAAACTAAGAAAGTGCAATTATTTCGGTTATATGAATATGTCAATTCTGCAATAACAAAATAATTTGACATTCGCTCAAATCAGTAAAATTCATGTTTTTCGGCATAAGCGGTACAGTGCTCACGCAATTGACATACAATTTACAAGAAAATCGACTTTGAGTCTAAAACTAAGAAAGTGCAATTTTTTCGGCTTAAGCAGTACAGTGCTCACGCAATTGACATACAATTTACAAGAAAATCGACTTTAAGTCTAAAACTAAGAAAGTGCAATTTTTTCGGTTATATGAATATGTCAATTCTGCAATAACAATATAATTTGAAATTCACTCAAATCAGTAAAATTTATGTTTTTCATCTTAAGCGGTACAGTGCTCACGCAATTGACATACAATTTTGAAGAAAATCGACTTTAAGTCTAAAACTAAGAAAGTGCAATTATTTCGGTTATATGAATATGTCAATTCTGCAATAACAAAATAATTTGACATTCGCTCAAATCAGTAAAATTCATGTTTTTCGGCATAAGCGGTACAGTGCTGCCGCAATTGACATACAATTAACAAGAAAATCGACTTTAAGTCTAAAACTAAGAAAGTGCAATTATTTCGGTTATATGAATATGTCAATTCTGCAATAACAAAATAATTTGACATTCGCTCAAATCAGTAAAATTCATGTTTTTCGGCATAAGCGGTACAGTGCTCACGCAATTGACATACAATTTACAAGAAAATCGACTTTGAGTCTAAAACTAAGAAAGTGCAATTTTTTCGGCTTAAGCAGTACAGTGCTCACGCAATTGACATACAATTTACAAGAAAATCGACTTTAAGTCTAAAACTAAGAAAGTGCAATTTTTTCGGTTATATGAATATGTCAATTCTGTAATAACAATATAATTTGACTTTTGCTCAAATCAGTAAAATTCATGTTTTTCGGCATAAGCGGTACAGTGCTCACGCAATTGACATACAATTTACAAGAAAATCGACTTTGAGTCTAAAACTAAGAAAGTGCAATTTTTTCGGCTTAAGGAGTATAGTGCTCACGCAATTGACATACAATTTACAAGAAAATCGACTTTAAGTCTAAAACTAAGAAAGTGCAATTTTTTCGGTTATATGAATATGTCAATTCTGCAATAACAATATAATTTGAAATTCACTCAAATCAGTAAAATTTATGTTTTTCATCTTAAGCGGTACAGTGCTCACGCAATTGACATACAATTTAGAAGAAAATCGACTTTAAGTCTAAAACTAAGAAAGTGCAATTATTTCGGTTATATGAATATGTCAATTCTGCAATAACAATATAATTTGACATTCGCTCAAATCAGTAAAATTCATGTTTTTCGGCTTAAGCAGTGCAGTGCTGCCGCAATTGACATACAATTTACAAGAAAATCGACTTCGAGTCTAAAACTAAGAAAGTGCAATTTTTTCGGCTTAAGCAGTACAGTGCTCACGCAATTGACATACAATTTAGAAGAAAATCGACTTTAAGCCTAAAACTAAGAAAGTGCAATTTTTTCGGTTATATGAATATGTCAATTCTGTAATAACAATATAATGTGACTTTCGCTCAAATCAGTAAAATTCATGTTTTTCGGCATAAGCAGTACAGTGCTGCCGCAATTGACATACAATTTACAAGAAAATCGACTTTGAGCCTAAAACTAAGAAAGTGCAATTATTTCGGTTATATGAATATGTCAATTCTGCAATAACAAAATAATTTGACATTCGCTCAAATCAGTAAAATTTATGTTTTTCATCTTAAGCGGTACAGTGCTCACGCAATTGACATACAATTTAGAAGAAAATCGACTTTAAGTCTAAAACTAAGAAAGTGCAATTATTTCGGTTATATGAATATGTCAATTCTGCAATAACAATATAATTTGAAATTCGCTCAAATCAGTAAAATTCATGTTTTTCGGCATAAGCAGTACAGTGCTGCCGCAATTGACATACAATTAACAAGAAAATCGACTTTAAGTCTAAAACTAAGAAAGTGCAATTATTTCGGTTATATGAATATGTCAATTCTGCAATAACAAAATAATTTGACATTCGCTCAAATCAGTAAAATTCATGTTTTTCGGCATAAGCGGTACAGTGCTCACGCAATTGACATACAATTTACAAGAAAATCGACTTTAAGTCTAAAACTAAGAAAGTGCAATTTTTTCGGTTATATGAATATGTCAATTCTGCAATAACAATATAATTTGAAATTCGCTCAAATCAGTAAAATTTATGTTTTTCATCTTAAGCGGTACAGTGCTCACGCAATTGACATACAATTAAGAAGAAAATCGACTTTAAGTCTAAAACTAAGAAAGTGCAATTATTTCGGTTATATGAATATGTCAATTCTGCAATAAAAAAATAATTTGACATTCGCTCAAATCAGTAAAATTCATGTTTTTCGGCATAAGCGGTACAGTGCTCACGCAATTGACATACAATTTACAAGAAAATCGACTTTAAGTCTAAAACTAAGAAAGTGCAATTTTTTCGGTTATATAAATATGTCAATTCTGTAATAACAATATAATTTGACTTTCGCTCAAATCAGTAAAATTCATGTTTTTCGGCATAAGCGGTACAGTGCTCACGCAATTGACATACAATTTAGAAGAAAATCGACTTTAAGCCTAAAACTAAGAAAGTGCAATTTTTTCGGTTATATGAATATGTCAATTCTGCAATAACAATATAATTTGATTTTCGCTCAAATCAGTAAAATTCATGTTTTTCGGCTTAAGCGGTGCAGTGCTGCCGCAATTGACATACAATTTACAAGAAAATCGACTTTGAGTCTAAAACTAAGAAAGTGCAATTTTTTCGGCTTAAGCAGTACAGTGCTCACGCAATTGACATACAATTTACAAGAAAATCGACTTTAAGTCTAAAGCTAAGAAAGTGCAATTATTTCGGTTATATGAATATGTCAATTCTGCAATAACAATATAATTTGATTTTCGCTCAAATCAGTAAAATTCATGTTTTTCGGCTTAAGCGGTGCAGTGCTGCCGCAATTGACATACAATTTACAAGAAAATCGACTTTAAGCCTAAAACTAAGAAAGTGCAATTATTTCGGTTATATGAATATGTCAATTCTGCAATAACAAAATAATTTGATTTTCGCTCAAATCAGTAAAATTCATGTTTTTCGGCTTAAGCAGTGCAGTGCTCACGCAATTGACATACAATTTACAAAAAAATCGACTTTGAGTCTAAAACTAAGAAAGTGCAATTTTTTCGGCTTAAGCAGTACAGTGCTCACGCAATTGACATACAATTTACAAGAAAATCGACTTTAAGTCTAAAGCTAAGAAAGTGCAATTATTTCGGTTATATGAATATGTCAATTCTGCAATAACAATATAATTTGATTTTCGCTCAAATCAGTAAAATTCATGTTTTTCGGCTTAAGCGGTGCAGTGCTGCCGCAATTGACATACAATTTACAAGAAAATCGACTTTGAGTCTAAAACTAAGAAAGTGCAATTTTTTCGGCTTAAGCAGTACAGTGCTCACGCAATTGACATACAATTTACAAGAAAATCGACTTTAAGTCTAAAGCTAAGAAAGTGCAATTATTTCAGTTATATGAATATGTCAATTCTGCAATAACAATATAATTTGATTTTCGCTCAAATCAGTAAAATTCATGTTTTTCGGCTTAAGCAGTACAGTGCTGCCGCAATTGACATACAATTTACAAGAAAATCGACTTTGAGTCTAAAACTAAGAAAGTGCAATTTTTTCGGCTTAAGCAGTACAGTGCTCACGCAATTGACATACAATTTACAAAAAAATCGACTTTGAGTCTAAAACTAAGAAATTGCAATTTTTTCGGTTATATGAATATGTCAATTCTGCAATAACAATATAATTTGATTTTCGCTCAAATCAGTAAAATTCATGTTTTTCGGCTTAAGCAGTACAGTGCTGCCGCAATTGACATACAATTTACAAGAAAATCGACTTTGAGTCTAAAACTAAGAAAGTGCAATTTTTTCGGCTTAAGCAGTACAGTGCTCACGCAATTGACATACAATTTACAAGAAAATCGACTTTAAGTCTAAAGCTAAGAAAGTGCAATTATTTCAGTTATATGAATATGTCAATTCTGCAATAACAATATAATTTGATTTTCGCTCAAATCAGTAAAATTCATGTTTTTCGGCTTAAGCAGTACAGTGCTGCCGCAATTGACATACAATTTACAAGAAAATCGACTTTGAGTCTAAAACTAAGAAAGTGCAATTTTTTCGGCTTAAGCAGTACAGTGCTCACGCAATTGACATACAATTTACAAAAAAATCGACTTTGAGTCTAAAACTAAGAAAGTGCAATTTTTTCGGCTTAAGCAGTACAGTGCTCACGCAATTGACATAGAATTTACAAGAAAATCGACTTTAAGTCTAAAGCTAAGAAAGTGCAATTATTTCGGTTATATGAATATGTCAATTCTGCAATAACAATATAATTTGAAATTCGCTCAAATCAGTAAAATTCATGTTTTTCGGCATAAGCAGTACAGTGCTGCCGCAATTGACATACAATTAACAAGAAAATCGACTTTAAGTCTAAAACTAAGAAAGTGCAATTATTTCGGTTATATGAATATGTCAATTCTGCAATAACAAAATAATTTGACATTCGCTCAAATCAGTAAAATTCATGTTTTTCGGCATAAGCGGTACAGTGCTCACGCAATTGACATACAATTTACAAGAAAATCGACTTTAAGTCTAAAACTAAGAAAGTGCAATTTTTTCGGTTATATGAATATGTCAATTCTGCAATAACAATATAATTTGAAATTCGCTCAAATCAGTAAAATTTATGTTTTTCATCTTAAGCGGTACAGTGCTCACGCAATTGACATACAATTTAGAAGAAAATCGACTTTAAGTCTAAAACTAAGAAAGTGCAATTATTTCGGTTATATGAATATGTCAATTCTGTAATAACAATATAATTTGACTTTCGCTCAAATCAGTAAAATTCATGTTTTTCGGCTTAAGCAGTACAGTGCTGCCGCAATTGACATACAATTTACAAGAAAATCGACTTTGAGTCTAAAACTAAGAAAGTGCAATTTTTTCGGCATAAGCGGTACAGTGCTCACGCAATTGACATACAATTTAGAAGAAAAGCGACTTTAAGCCTAAAACTAAGAAAGTGCAATTTTTTCGGTTATATGAATATGTCAATTCTGCAATAACAATATAATTTGAAATTCGCTCAAATCAGTAAAATTCATGTTTTTCGGCATAAGCGGTACAGTGCTCACGCAATTGACATACAATTTAGAAGAAAATCGACTTTAAGCCTAAAACTAAGAAAGTGCAATTTTTTCGGTTATATGAATATGTCAATTCTGCAATAACAATATAATTTGATTTTCGCTCAAATCAGTAAAATTCATGTTTTTCGGCTTAAGCGGTGCAGTGCTGCCGCAATTGACATACAATTTACAAGAAAATCGACTTTGAGTCTAAAACTAAGAAAGTGCAATTTTTTCGGCTTAAGCAGTACAGTGCTCACGCAATTGACATACAATTTACAAGAAAATCGACTTTAAGTCTAAAGCTAAGAAAGTGCAATTATTTCGGTTATATGAATATGTCAATTCTGCAATAACAATATAATTTGATTTTCGCTCAAATCAGTAAAATTCATGTTTTTCGGCTTAAGCGGTGCAGTGCTGCCGCAATTGACATACAATTTACAAGAAAATCGACTTTAAGTCTAAAGCTAAGAAAGTGCAATTATTTCAGTTATATGAATATGTCAATTCTGCAATAACAATATAATTTGATTTTCGCTCAAATCAGTAAAATTCATGTTTTTCGGCTTAAGCAGTACAGTGCTGCCGCAATTGACATACAATTTACAAGAAAATCGACTTTGAGTCTAAAACTAAGAAAGTGCAATTTTTTCGGCTTAAGCAGTACAGTGCTCACGCAATTGACATACAATTTACAAAAAAATCGACTTTGAGTCTAAAACTAAGAAATTGCAATTTTTTCGGTTATATGAATATGTCAATTCTGCAATAACAATATAATTTGAAATTCGCTCAAATCAGTAAAATTCATGTTTTTCGGCATAAGCGGTACAGTGCTCACGCAATTGACATACAATTTAGAAGAAAATCGACTTTAAGCCTAAAACTAAGAAAGTGCAATTATTTCGGTTATATGAATATGTCAATTCTGTAATAACAATATAATTTGACTTTCGCTCAAATCAGTAAAATTCATGTTTTTCGGCTTAAGCAGTACAGTGCTGCCGCAATTGACATACAATTTACAAGAAAATCGACTTTGAGTCTAAAACTAAGAAAGTGCAATTTTTTCGGCATAAGCGGTACAGTGCTCACGCAATTGACATACAATTTACAAGAAAATCGACTTTAAGTCTAAAACTAAGAAAGTGCAATTTTTTCGGTTATATAAATATGTCAATTCTGTAATAACAATATAATTTGACTTTCGCTCAAATCAGTAAAATTCATGTTTTTCGGCATAAGCGGTACAGTGCTCACGCAATTGACATACAATTTAGAAGAAAATCGACTTTAAGCCTAAAACTAAGAAAGTGCAATTTTTTCGGTTATATGAATATGTCAATTCTGCAATAACAATATAATTTGATTTTCGCTCAAATCAGTAAAATTCATGTTTTTCGGCTTAAGCGGTGCAGTGCTGCCGCAATTGACATACAATTTACAAGAAAATCGACTTTGAGTCTAAAACTAAGAAAGTGCAATTTTTTCGGCTTAAGCAGTACAGTGCTCACGCAATTGACATACAATTTACAAGAAAATCGACTTTAAGTCTAAAGCTAAGAAAGTGCAATTATTTCGGTTATATGAATATGTCAATTCTGCAATAACAATATAATTTGATTTTCGCTCAAATCAGTAAAATTCATGTTTTTCGGCTTAAGCGGTGCAGTGCTGCCGCAATTGACATACAATTTACAAGAAAATCGACTTTAAGCCTAAAACTAAGAAAGTGCAATTATTTCGGTTATATGAATATGTCAATTCTGCAATAACAAAATAATTTGATTTTCGCTCAAATCAGTAAAATTCATGTTTTTCGGCTTAAGCAGTGCAGTGCTCACGCAATTGACATACAATTTACAAAAAAATCGACTTTGAGTCTAAAACTAAGAAAGTGCAATTTTTTCGGCTTAAGCAGTACAGTGCTCACGCAATTGACATACAATTTACAAGAAAATCGACTTTAAGTCTAAAGCTAAGAAAGTGCAATTATTTCGGTTATATGAATATGTCAATTCTGCAATAACAATATAATTTGATTTTCGCTCAAATCAGTAAAATTCATGTTTTTCGGCTTAAGCGGTGCAGTGCTGCCGCAATTGACATACAATTTACAAGAAAATCGACTTTGAGTCTAAAACTAAGAAAGTGCAATTTTTTCGGCTTAAGCAGTACAGTGCTCACGCAATTGACATACAATTTACAAGAAAATCGACTTTAAGTCTAAAGCTAAGAAAGTGCAATTATTTCAGTTATATGAATATGTCAATTCTGCAATAACAATATAATTTGATTTTCGCTCAAATCAGTAAAATTCATGTTTTTCGGCTTAAGCAGTACAGTGCTGCCGCAATTGACATACAATTTACAAGAAAATCGACTTTGAGTCTAAAACTAAGAAAGTGCACTTTTTTCGGCTTAAGCAGTACAGTGCTCACGCAATTGACATACAATTTACAAAAAAATCGACTTTGAGTCTAAAACTAAGAAATTGCAATTTTTTCGGTTATATGAATATGTCAATTCTGCAATAACAATATAATTTGATTTTCGCTCAAATCAGTAAAATTCATGTTTTTCGGCTTAAGCAGTACAGTGCTGCCGCAATTGACATACAATTTACAAGAAAATCGACTTTGAGTCTAAAACTAAGAAAGTGCAATTTTTTCGGCTTAAGCAGTACAGTGCTCACGCAATTGACATACAATTTACAAGAAAATCGACTTTAAGTCTAAAGCTAAGAAAGTGCAATTATTTCAGTTATATGAATATGTCAATTCTGCAATAACAATATAATTTGATTTTCGCTCAAATCAGTAAAATTCATGTTTTTCGGCTTAAGCAGTACAGTGCTGCCGCAATTGACATACAATTTACAAGAAAATCGACTTTGAGTCTAAAACTAAGAAAGTGCAATTTTTTCGGCTTAAGCAGTACAGTGCTCACGCAATTGACATACAATTTACAAAAAAATCGACTTTGAGTCTAAAACTAAGAAAGTGCAATTTTTTCGGCTTAAGCAGTACAGTGCTCACGCAATTGACATAGAATTTACAAGAAAATCGACTTTAAGTCTAAAGCTAAGAAAGTGCAATTATTTCGGTTATATGAATATGTCAATTCTGCAATAACAATATAATTTGAAATTCGCTCAAATCAGTAAAATTCATGTTTTTCGGCATAAGCAGTACAGTGCTGCCGCAATTGACATACAATTAACAAGAAAATCGACTTTAAGTCTAAAACTAAGAAAGTGCAATTATTTCGGTTATATGAATATGTCAATTCTGCAATAACAAAATAATTTGACATTCGCTCAAATCAGTAAAATTCATGTTTTTCGGCATAAGCGGTACAGTGCTCACGCAATTGACATACAATTTACAAGAAAATCGACTTTAAGTCTAAAACTAAGAAAGTGCAATTTTTTCGGTTATATGAATATGTCAATTCTGCAATAACAATATAATTTGAAATTCGCTCAAATCAGTAAAATTTATGTTTTTCATCTTAAGCGGTACAGTGCTCACGCAATTGACATACAATTTAGAAGAAAATCGACTTTAAGTCTAAAACTAAGAAAGTGCAATTATTTCGGTTATATGAATATGTCAATTCTGTAATAACAATATAATTTGACTTTCGCTCAAATCAGTAAAATTCATGTTTTTCGGCTTAAGCAGTACAGTGCTGCCGCAATTGACATACAATTTACAAGAAAATCGACTTTGAGTCTAAAACTAAGAAAGTGCAATTTTTTCGGCATAAGCGGTACAGTGCTCACGCAATTGACATACAATTTAGAAGAAAAGCGACTTTAAGCCTAAACCTAAGAAAGTGCAATTTTTTCGGTTATATGAATATGTCAATTCTGCAATAACAATATAATTTGAAATTCGCTCAAATCAGTAAAATTCATGTTTTTCGGCTTAAGCAGTACAGTGCTGCCGCAATTGACATACAATTTACAAGAAAATCGACTTTGAGTCTAAAACTAAGAAAGTTCAATTTTTTCGGCATAAGCGGTACAGTGCTCACGCAATTGACATACAATTTAGAAGAAAAGCGACTTTAAGCCTAAAACTAAGAAAGTGCAATTTTTTCGGTTATATGAATATGTCAATTCTGCAATAACAATATAATTTGAAATTCGCTCAAATCAGTAAAATTTATGTTTTTCATCTTAAGCGGTACAGTGCTCACGCAATTGACATACAATTAACAAGAAAATCGACTTTAAGTCTAAAACTAAGAAAGTGCAATTATTTCGGTTATATGAATATGTCAATTCTGCAATAACAAAATAATTTGACATTCGCTCAAATCAGTAAAATTCATGTTTTTCGGCATAAGCGGTACAGTGCTCACGCAATTGACGTACAATTTACAAGAAAATCGACTTTAAGTCTAAAACTAAGAAAGTGCAATCTTTTCGGTTATATGAATATGTCAATTCTGCAATAACAATATAATTTGAAATTCGCTCAAATCAGTAAAATTTATGTTTTTCATCTTAAGCGGTACAGTGCTCACGCAATTGACATACAATTAACAAGAAAATCGACTTTAAGTCTAAAACTAAGAAAGTGCAATTATTTCGGTTATATGAATATGTCAATTCTGCAATAACAAAATAATTTGACATTCGCTCAAATCAGTAAAATTCAAGTTTTTCGGCATAAGCGGTACAGTGCTCACGCAATTGACATACAATTTACAAGAAAATCGACTTTAAGTCTAAAACTAAGAAAGTGCAATTTTTTCGGTTATATGAATATGTCAATTCTGCAATAACAATATAATTTGAAATTCGCTCAAATCAGTAAAATTTATGTTTTTCATCTTAAGCGGTACAGTGCTCACGCAATTGACATACAATTAACAAGAAAATCGACTTTAAGTCTAAAACTAAGAAAGTGCAATTATTTCGGTTATATGAATATGTCAATTCTGCAATAACAAAATAATTTGACATTCGCTCAAATCAGTAAAATTCATGTTTTTCGGCATAAGCGGTACAGTGCTCACGCAATTGACATACAATTTACAAGAAAATCGACTTTAAGTCTAAAACTAAGAAAGTGCAATTTTTTCGGTTATATGAATATGTCAATTCTGCAATAACAATATAATTTGAAATTCGCTCAAATCAGTAAAATTTATGTTTTTCATCTTAAGCGGTACAGTGCTCACGCAATTGACATACAATTAACAAGAAAATCGACTTTAAGTCTAAAACTAAGAAAGTGCAATTATTTCGGTTATATGAATATGTCAATTCTGCAATAACAAAATAATTTGACATTCGCTCAAATCAGTAAAATTCATGTTTTTCGGCATAAGCGGTACAGTGCTCACGCAATTGACATACAATTTAGAAGAAAAGCGACTTTAAGCCTAAAACTAAGAAAGTGCAATTTTTTCGGTTATATGAATATGTCAATTCTGCAATAACAATATAATTTGAAATTCGCTCAAATCAGTAAAATTTATGTTTTTCATCTTAAGCGGTACAGTGCTCACGCAATTGACATACAATTAACAAGAAAATCGACTTTAAGTCTAAAACTAAGAAAGTGCAATTATTTCGGTTATATGAATATGTCAATTCTGCAATAACAAAATAATTTGACATTCGCTCAAATCAGTAAAATTCATGTTTTTCGGCATAAGCGGTACAGTGCTCACGCAATTGACATACAATTTACAAGAAAATCGACTTTAAATCTAAAACTAAGAAAGTGCAATTTTTTCGGTTATATGAATATGTCAATTCTGCAATAACAATATAATTTGAAATTCGCTCAAATCAGTAAAATTTATGTTTTTCATCTTAAGCGGTACAGTGCTCACGCAATTGACATACAATTAACAAGAAAATCGACTTTAAGTCTAAAACTAAGAAAGTGCAATTATTTCGGTTATATGAATATGTCAATTCTGCAATAACAAAATAATTTGACATTCGCTCAAATCAGCAAAATTCATGTTTTTCGGCATAAGCGGTACAGTGCTCACGCAATTGACATACAATTTACAAGAAAATCGACTTTAAGTCTAAAACTAAGAAAGTGCAATTTTTTCGGTTATATGAATATGTCAATTCTGCAATAACAATATAATTTGAAATTCGCTCAAATCAGTAAAATTCATGTTTTTCGGCATAAGCGGTACAGTGCTCACGCAATTGACATACAATTTACAAGAAAATCGACTTTAAGTCTAAAACTAAGAAAGTGCAATTTTTTCGGTTATATGAATATGTCAATTCTGCAATAACAATATAATTTGAAATTCGCTCAAATCAGTAAAATTTATGTTTTTCATCTTAAGCGGTACAGTGCTCACGCAACTGACATACAATTTAGAAGAAAATCGACTTTAAGTCTAAAACTAAGAAAGTGCAATTATTTCGGTTATATGAATATGTCAATTCTGTAATAACAATATAATTTGACTTTCGCTCAAATCAGTAAAATTCATGTTTTTCGGCTTAAGCAGTACAGTGCTGCCGCAATTGACATACAATTTACAAGAAAATCGACTTTGAGTCTAAAACTAAGAAAGTGCAATTTTTTCGGCATAAGCGGTACAGTGCTCACGCAATTGACATACAATTTAGAAGAAAAGCGACTTTAAGCCTAAAACTAAGAAAGTGCAATTTTTTCGGTTATATGAATATGTCAATTCTGCAATAACAATATAATTTGAAATTCGCTCAAATCAGTAAAATTCATGTTTTTCGGCTTAAGCAGTACAGTGCTGCCGCAATTGACATACAATTTACAAGAAAATCGACTTTGAGTCTAAAACTAAGAAAGTGCAATTTTTTCGGCATAAGCGGTACAGTGCTCACGCAATTGACATACAATTTAGAAGAAAAGCGACTTTAAGCCTAAAACTAAGAAAGTGCAATTTTTTCGGTTATATGAATATGTCAATTCTGCAATAACAATATAATTTGAAATTCGCTCAAATCAGTAAAATTTATGTTTTTCATCTTAAGCGGTACAGTGCTCACGCAATTGACATACAATTAACAAGAAAATCGACTTTAAGTCTAAAACTAAGAAAGTGCAATTATTTCGGTTATATGAATATGTCAATACTGCAATAACAAAATAATTTGACATTCGCTCAAATCAGTAAAATTCATGTTTTTCGGCATAAGCGGTACAGTGCTCACGCAATTGACATACAATTTACAAGAAAATCGACTTTAAGTCTAAAACTAAGAAAGTGCAATTTTTTCGGTTATATGAATATGTCAATTCTGCAATAACAATATAATTTGAAATTCGCTCAAATCAGTAAAATTTATGTTTTTCATCTTAAGCGGTACAGTGCTCACGCAATTGACATACAATTAACAAGAAAATCGACTTTAAGTCTAAAACTAAGAAAGTGCAATTATTTCGGTTATATGAATATGTCAATTCTGCAATAACAAAATAATTTGACATTCGCTCAAATCAGTAAAATTCATGTTTTTCGGCATAAGCGGTACAGTGCTCACGCAATTGACATACAATTTACAAGAAAATCGACTTTAAGTCTAAAACTAAGAAAGTGCAATTTTTTCGGTTATATGAATATGTCAATTCTGCAATAACAATATAATTTGAAATTCGCTCAAATCAGTAAAATTTATGTTTTTCATCTTAAGCGGTACAGTGCTCACGCAATTGACATACAATTAACAAGAAAATCGACTTTAAGTCTAAAACTAAGAAAGTGCAATTATTTCGGTTATATGAATATGTCAATTCTGCAATAACAAAATAATTTGACATTCGCTCAAATCAGTAAAATTCATGTTTTTCGGCATAAGCGGTACAGTGCTCACGCAATTGACATACAATTGACAAGAAAATCGACTTTAAGTCTAAAACTAAGAAAGTGCAATTTTTTCGGTTATATGAATATGTCAATTCTGCAATAACAATATAATTTGAAATTCGCTCAAATCAGTAAAATTTATGTTTTTCATCTTAAGCGGTACAGTGCTCACGCAATTGACATACAATTAACAAGAAAATCGACTTTAAGTCTAAAACTAAGAAAGTGCAATTATTTCGGTTATATGAATATGTCAATTCTGCAATAACAAAATAATTTGACATTCGCTCAAATCAGTAAAATTCATGTTTTTCGGCATAAGCGGTACAGTGCTCACGCAATTGACATACAATTTAGAAGAAAAGCGACGTTAAGCCTAAAACTAAGAAAGTGCAATTTTTTCGGTTATATGAATATGTCAATTCTGCAATAACAATATAATTTGAAATTCGCTCAAATCAGTAAAATTTATGTTTTTCATCTTAAGCGGTACAGTGCTCACGCAATTGACATACAATTAACAAGAAAATTGACTTTAAGTCTAAAACTAAGAAAGTGCAATTATTTCGGTTATATGAATATGTCAATTCTGCAATAACAAAATAATTTGACATTCGCTCAAATCAGTAAAATTCATGTTTTTCGGCATAAGCGGTACAGTGCTCACGCAATTGACATACAATTTACAAGAAAATCGACTTTAAATCTAAAACTAAGAAAGTGCAATTTTTTCGGTTATATGAATATGTCAATTCTGCAATAACAATATAATTTGAAATTCGCTCAAATCAGTAAAATTTATGTTTTTCATCTTAAGCGGTACAGTGCTCACGCAATTGACATACAATTTACAAGAAAATCCACTTTGAGTCTAAAACTAAGAAAGTGCAATTTTTTCGGCATAAGCGGTACAGTGCTCACGCAATTGACATACAATTTAGAAGAAAATCGACTTTAAGCCTAAAACTAAGAAAGTGCAATTTTTTCGGTTATATGAATATGTCAATTCTCCAATAACAATATAATTTGAAATTCGCTCAAATCAGTAAAATTTATGTTTTTCATCTTAAGCGGTACAGTGCTCACGCAATTGACATACAATTTAGAAGAAAATCGACTTTAAGTCTAAAACTAAGAAAGTGCAATTATTTCGGTTATATGAATATGTCAATTCTGCAATAACAATATAATTTGAAATTCGCTCAAATCAGTAAAATTCATGTTTTTCGGCATAAGCAGTACAGTGCTCACGCAATTGACATACAATTAACAAGAAAATCGACTTTAAGTCTAAAACTAAGAAAGTGCAATTATTTCGGTTATAAGAATATGTCAATTCTGCAATAACAAAATAATTTGACATTCGCTCAAATCAGTAAAATTCATGTTTTTCGGCATAAGCGGTACAGTGTTCACGCAATTGACATACAATTTACAAGAAAATCGACTTAAAGTCTAAAACTAAGAAAGTGCAATTTTTTCGGTTATATGAATATGTCAATTCTGCAATAACAATATAATTTGAAATTCGCTCAAATCAGTAAAATTTATGTTTTTCATCTTAAGCGGTACAGTGCTCACGCAATTGACATACAATTTAGAAGAAAATCGACTTTAAGCCTAAAACTAAGAAAGTGCAATTATTTCGGTTATATGAATATGTCAATTCTGCAATAACAAAATAATTTGACATTCGCTCAAATCAGTAAAATGCATGTTTTTCGGCTTAAGCAGTACAGTGCTCACGCAATTGACATACAATTTACAAAAAAATCGACTTTGAGTCTAAAACTAAGAAAGTGCAATTTTTTCGGCTTAAGCAGTACAGTGCTCACGCAATTGACATACAATTTACAAGAAAATCGACTTTAAGTCTAAAGCTAAGAAAGTGCAATTATTTCGGTTATATGAATATGTCAATTCTGCAATAACAATATAATTTGATTTTCGCTCAAATCAGTAAAATTCATGTTTTTCGGCTTAAGCAGTGCAGTGCTGCCGCAATTGACATACAATTTACAAGAAAATCGACTTTGAGTCTAAAACTAAGAAAGTGCAATTTTTTCGGTTACATGAGTATGTCAATTCTGCAATAACAATATAATTTGACATTCGCTCAAATCAGTAAAATTCATGTTTTTCGGCTTAAGCAGTACAGTGCTGCCGCAATTGACATACAATTTACAAGAAAATCGACTTTGAGTCTAAAACTAAGAAAGTGCAATTTTTTCGGCATAAGCGGTACAGTGCTCACGCAATTGACATACAATTTAGAAGAAAAGCGACTTTAAGCCTAAAACTAAGAAAGTGCAATTTTTTCGGTTATATGAATATGTCAATTCTGCAATAACAATATAATTTGAAATTCGCTCAAATCAGTAAAATTTATGTTTTTCATCTTAAGCGGTACAGTGCTCACGCAATTGACATACAATTAACAAGAAAATCGACTTTAAGTCTAAAACTAAGAAAGTGCAATTATTTCGGTTATATGAATATGTCAATTCTGCAATAACAAAATAATTTGACATTCGCTCAAATCAGTAAAATTCATGTTTTTCGGCATAAGCGGTACAGTGCTCACGCAATTGACATACAATTAACAAGAAAATCGACTTTAAGTCTAAAACTAAGAAAGTGCAATTTTTTCGGTTATATGAATATGTCAATTCTGCAATAACAATATAATTTGAAATTCGCTCAAATCAGTAAAATTTATGTTTTTCATCTTAAGCGGTACAGTGCTCACGCAATTGACATACAATTAACAAGAAAATCGACTTTAGGTCTAAAACTAAGAAAGTGCAATTATTTCGGTTATATGAATATGTCAATTCTGCAATAACAAAATAATTTGACATTCGCTCAAATCAGTAAAATTCATGTTTTTCGGCATAAGCGGTACAGTGCTCACGCAATTGACATACAATTTACAAGAAAATCGACTTTAAGTCTAAAACTAAGAAAGTGCAATTTTTTCGGTTATATGAATATGTCAATTCTGCAATAACAATATAATTTGAAATTCGCTCAAATCAGTAAAATTTATGTTTTTCATCTTAAGCGGTACAGTGCTCACGCAATTGACATACAATTAACAAGAAAATCGACTTTAAGTCTAAAACTAAGAAAGTGCAATTATTTCGGTTATATGAATATGTCAATTCTGCAATAACAAAATAATTTGACATTCGCTCAAATCAGTAAAATTCATGTTTTTCGGCATAAGCGGTACAGTGCTCACGCAATTGACATACAATTTACAAGAAAATCGACTTTAAGTCTAAAACTAAGAAAGTGCAATTTTTTCGGTTATATGAATATGTCAATTCTGCAATAACAATATAATTTGAAATTCGCTCAAATCAGTAAAATTTATGTTTTTCATCTTAAGCGGTACAGTGCTCACGCAATTGACATACAATTAACAAGAAAATCGACTTTAAGTCTAAAACTAAGAAAGTGCAATTATTTCGGTTATATGAATATGTCAATTCTGCAATAACAAAATAATTTGACATTCGCTCAAATCAGTAAAATTCATGTTTTTCATCTTAAGCGGTACAGTGCTCACGCAATTGACATACAATTTACAAGAAAATCCACTTTGAGTCTAAAACTAAGAAAGTGCAATTTTTTCGGCATAAGCGGTACAGTGCTCACGCAATTGACATACAATTTAGAAGAAAATCGACTTTAAGCCTAAAACTAAGAAAGTGCAATTTTTTCGGTTATATGAATATGTCAATTCTGCAATAACAATATAATTTGAAATTCGCTCAAATCAGTAAAATTCATGTTTTTCGGCATAAGCAGTACAGTGCTCACGCAATTGACATACAATTAACAAGAAAATCGACTTTAAGTCTAAAACTAAGAAAGTGCAATTATTTCGGTTATAAGAATATGTCAATTCTGCAATAACAAAATAATTTGACATTCGCTCAAATCAGTAAAATTCATGTTTTTCGGCATAAGCGGTACAGTGTTCACGCAATTGACATACAATTTACAAGAAAATCGACTTAAAGTCTAAAACTAAGAAAGTGCAATTTTTTCGGTTATATGAATATGTCAATTCTGCAATAACAATATAATTTGAAATTCGCTCAAATCAGTAAAATTTATGTTTTTCATCTTAAGCGGTACAGTGCTCACGCAATTGACATACAATTTAGAAGAAAATCGACTTTAAGCCTAAAACTAAGAAAGTGCAATTATTTCGGTTATATGAATATGTCAATTCTGCAATAACAAAATAATTTGACATTCGCTCAAATCAGTAAAATTCATGTTTTTCGGCTTAAGCAGTACAGTGCTCACGCAATTGACATACAATTTACAAAAAAATCGACTTTGAGTCTAAAACTAAGAAAGTGCAATTTTTTCGGCTTAAGCAGTACAGTGCTCACGCAATTGACATACAATTTACAAGAAAATCGACTTTAAGTCTAAAGCTAAGAAAGTGCAATTATTTCGGTTATATGAATATGTCAATTCTGCAATAACAATATAATTTGATTTTCGCTCAAATCAGTAAAATTCATGTTTTCCGGCTTAAGCGGTACAGTGCTCACGCAATTGACATACAATTTAGAAGAAAATCGAATTTAAGTCTAAAGCTAAGAAAGTGCAATTATTTCGGTTATATGAATATGTCAATTCTGCAATAACAATATAATTTGACATTCACTCAAATCAGTAAAATTCATGTTTTTCGGCATAAGCGGTACAGTGCTCACGCAATTGACATACAATTTACAAGAAAATCGACTTTAAGTCTAAAGCTAAGAAAGTGCAATTATTTGGGTTATATGAATATGTCATTTCTGCAATAACAATATAATTTGATTTTCGCTCAAATCAGTAAAATTCATGTTTTTCGGCTTAAGCAGTACAGTGCTGCCGCAATTGACATACAATTTACAAGAAAATCGACTTTGAGTCTAAAACTAAGAAAGTGCAATTTTTTCGGCTTAAGCAGTACAGTGCTCACGCAATTGACATACAATTTACAAAAAAATCGACTTTGAGTCTAAAACTAAGAAATTGCAATTTTTTCGGTTATATGAATATGTCAATTCTGCAATAACAATATAATTTGAAATTCGCTCAAATCAGTAAAATTTATGTTTTTCATCTTAAGCGGTACAGTGCTCACGCAATTGACATACAATTTACAAGAAAATCGACTTTAAGTCTAAAACTAAGAAAGTGCAATTATTTCGGTTATATGAATATGTCAATTCTGCAATAACAAAATAATTTGACATTCGCTCAAATCAGTAAAATTCATGTTTTTCGGCATAAGCAGTACAGTGCTGCCGCAATTGACATACAATTAACAAGAAAATCGACTTTAAGTCTAAAACTAAGAAAGTGCAATTATTTCGGTTATATGAATATGTCAATTCTGCAATAACAATATAATTTGAAATTCGCTTAAATCAGTAAAATTCATGTTTTTCGGCATAAGCAGTACAGTGCTGCTGCAATTGACATACAATTAACAAGAAAATCGACTTTAAGTCTAAAACTAAGAAAGTGCAATTATTTCGGTTATATGAATATGTCAATTCTGCAATAACAATATAATTTGACATTCGCTCAAATCAGTAAAATTCATGTTTTTCGGCATAAGCAGTACAGTGCTGCCGCAATTGACATACAATTAACAAGAAAATCGACTTTAAGTCTAAAACTAAGAAAGTGCAATTATTTCGGTTATATGAATATGTCAATTCTGCAATAACAATATAATTTGAAATTCGCTCAAATCAGTAAAATTCATGTTTTTCGGCATAAGCAGTACAGTGCTGCCGCAATTGACATACAATTAACAAGAAAATCGACTTTGAGTCTAAAACTAAGAAAGTGCAATTATTTCGGTTATATGAATATGTCAATTCTGCAATAACAATATAATTTGACATTCGCTCAAATCAGTAAAATTCATGTTTTTCGGCTTAAGCAGTACAGTGCTCACGCAATTGACATACAATTTAGAAGAAAATCGACTTTAAGCCTAAAACTAAGAAAGTGCAATTCTTTCGGTTATATGAATATGTCAATTCTGCAATAACAAAATAATTTGACATTCGCTCAAATCAGTAAAATTTATGTTTTTCATCTTAAGCGGTACAGTGCTCACGCAATTGACATACAATTTAGAAGAAAATCGACTTTAAGTCTAAAACTAAGAAAGTGCAATTATTTCGGTTATATGAATATGTCAATTCTGCAATAACAATATGATTTGAAATTCGCTCAAATCAGTAAAATTCATGTTTTTCGGCTTAAGCAGTACAGTGCTCACGCAATTGACATACAATTTACAAAAAAATCGACTTTGAGTCTAAAACTAAGAAAGTGCAATTTTTTCGGTTATATGAATATGTCAATTCTGCAATAACAATATAATTTGAAATTCGCTCAAATCAGTAAAATTTATGTTTTTCATCTTAAGCGGTACAGTGCTGCCGCAATTGACATACAATTAACAAGAAAATCGACTTTAAGTCTAAAACTAAGAAAGTGCAATTATTACGGTTATATGAATATGTCAATTCTGCAATAACAATATAATTTGACATTCGCTCAAATCAGTAAAATTCATGTTTTTCGGCTTAAGCAGTACAGTGCTCACGCAATTGACATACAATTTACAAAAAAATCGACTTTGAGTCTAAAACTAAGAAAGTGCAATTTTTTCGGCTTAAGCAGTACAGTGCTCACGCAATTGACATACAATTTACAAGCAAATCGACTTTAAGTCTAAAGCTAAGAAAGTGCAATTATTTCGGTTATATGAATATGTCAATTCTGCAATAACAATATAATTTGATTTTCGCTCAAATCAGTAAAATTCATGTTTTTCGGCTTAAGCAGTACAGTGCTGCCGCAATTGACATACAATTTACAAGAAAATCGACTTTGAGTCTAAAACTAAGAAAGTGCAATTTTTTTGGCTTAAGCAGTACAGTGCTCACGCAATTGACATACAATTTACAAAAAAATCGACTTTGAGTCTAAAACTAAGAAATTGCAATTTTTTCGGTTATATGAATATGTCAATTCTGCAATAACAATATAATTTGATTTTCGCTCAAATCAGTAAAATTCATGTTTTTCGGCTTAAACAGTGCAGTGCTGCCGCAATTGACATACAATTTACAAGAAAATCGACTTTGAGTCTAAAACTAAGAAAGTGCAATTTTTTCGGCTTAAGCAGTACAGTGCTCACGCAATTGACATACAATTTAGAAGAAAATCGAATTTAAGTCTAAAGCTAAGAAAGTGCAATTATTTCGGTTATATGAATATGTCAATTCTGCAATAACAATATAATTTGACATTCACTCAAATCAGTAAAATTCATGTTTTTCGGCTTAAGCAGTACAGTGCTCACGCAATTGACATACAATTTACAAGAAAATCGACTTTAAGTCTAAAGCTAAGAAAGTGCAATTATTTGGGTTATATGAATATGTCATTTCTGCAATAACAATATAATTTGATTTTCGCTCAAATCAGTAAAATTCATGTTTTTCGGCTTAAGCAGTACAGTGCTGCCGCAATTGACATACAATTTACAAGAAAATCGACTTTGAGTCTAAAACTAAGAAAGTGCAATTTTTTCGGCTTAAGCAGTACAGTGCTCACGCAATTGACATACAATTTACAAAAAAATCGACTTTGAGTCTAAAACTAAGAAATTGCAATTTTTTCGGTTATATGAATATGTCAATTCTGCAATAACAATATAATTTGAAATTCGCTCACATCAGTAAAATTTATGTTTTTCATCTTAAGCGGTACAGTGCTCACGCAATTGACATACAATTTAGAAGAAAATCGACTTTAAGCCTAAAACTAAGAAAGTGCAATTATTTCGGTTATATGAATATGTCAATTCTGCAATAACAAAATAATTTGACATTCGCTCAAATCAGTAAAATTCATGTTTTTCGGCTTAAGCAGTACAGTGCTCACGCAATTGACATACAATTTACAAAAAAATCGACTTTGAGTCTAAAACTAAGAAAGTGCAATTTTTTCGGCTTAAGCAGTACAGTGCTCACGCAATTGACATACAATTTACAAGAAAATCGACTTTAAGTCTAAAGCTAAGAAAGTGCAATTATTTCGGTTATATGAATATGTCAATTCTGCAATAACAATATAATTTGATTTTCGCTCAAATCAGTAAAATTCATGTTTTTCGGCTTAAGCAGTGCAGTGCTGCCGCAATTGACATACAATTTACAAGAAAATCGACTTTGAGTCTAAAACTAAGAAAGTGCAATTTTTTCGGTTACATGAATATGTCAATTCTGCAATAACAATATAATTTGACATTCGCTCAAATCAGTAAAATTCATGTTATTCGGCTTAAGCAGTACAGTGCTCACGCAATTGACATACAATTTACAAAAAAATCGACTTTGAGTCTAAAACCAAGAAAGTGCAATTTTTCGGTTATATGAATATGTCAATTCTGCAATAACAATATAATTTGACATTCGCTCAAATCAATAAAATTCATGTTTTTCGGCTTAAGCGGTACAGTGCTCACGCAATTGACATACAATTAACAAGAAAATCGACTTTAAGTCTAAAGCTAAGAAGTGCAATTATTTCGGTTATATGAATATGTCAATTCTGCAATAACAATATAATTTGACATTCACTCAAATCAGTAAAATTCATGTTTTTCGGCTTAAGCAGTACAGTGCTCACGCAATTGACATACAATTTACAAGAAAATCGACTTTAAGTCTAAAGCTAAGAAAGTGCAATTATTTCGGTTATATGAATATGTCAATTCTGCAATAACAATATAATTTGGTTTTCGCTCAAATCAGTAAAATTCATGTTTTTCGGCTTAAGCAGTACAGTGCTGCCGCAATTGACATACAATTTACAAGAAAATCGACTTTGAGTCTAAAACTAAGAAAGTGCAATTTTTTCGGTTACATGAATATGTCAATTCTGCAATAACAATATAATTTGACATTCGCTCAAATCAGTAAAATTCATGTTTTTCGGCTTAAGCAGTACAGTGCTCACGCAATTGACATACAATTTACAAAAAAATCGACTTTGAGTCTAAAACTAAGAAAGTGCAATTTTTTCGGTTATATGAATATGTCAATTCTGCAATAACAATATAATTTGAAATTCGCTCAAATCAGTAAAATTTATGTTTTTCATCTTAAGCGGTACAGTGCCCACGCAATTGACATACAATTTACAAAAAAATCGACTTTGAGTCTAAAACTAAGAAATTGCAATTTTTTCGGTTATATGAATATGTCAATTCTGCAATAACAATATAATTTGATTTTCGCTCAAATCAGTAAAATTCATGTTTTTCGGCTTAAACAGTGCAGTGCTGCCGCAATTGACATACAATTTACAAGAAAATCGACTTTGAGTCTAAAACTAAGAAAGTGCAATTTTTTCGGTTACATGAATATGTCAATTCTGCAATAACAATATAATTTGACATTCGCTCAAATCAGTAAAATTCATGTTTTTCGGCTTAAGCAGTACAGTGCTCACGCAATTGACATACAATTTACAAAAAAATCGACTTTGAGTCTAAAACTAAGAAAGTGCAATTTTTTCGGTTATATGAATATGTCAATTCTGCAATAACAATATAATTTGAAATTCGCTCAAATCAGTAAAATTTATGTTTTTCATCTTAAGCGGTACAGTGCTCACGCAATTGACATACAATTTAGAAGAAAATCGACTTTAAGTCTAAAACTAAGAAAGTGCAATTATTTCGGTTATATGAATATGTCAATTCTGCAATAACAATATGATTTGAAATTCGCTCAAATCAGTAAAATTCATGTTTTTCGGCTTAAGCAGTACAGTGCTCACGCAATTGACATACAATTTACAAAAAAATCGACTTTGAGTCTAAAACTAAGAAAGTGCAATTTTTTCGGTTATATGAATATGTCAATTCTGCAATAACAATATATTTTGAAATTCGCTCAAATCAGTAAAATTTATGTTTTTCATCTTAAGCGGTACAGTGCTCACGCAATTGACATACAATTTAGAAGAAAATCGACTTTAAGTCTAAAACTAAGAAAGTGCAATTATTTCGGTTATATGAATATGTCAATTCTGCAATAACAATATAATTTGACATTCGCTCAAATCAGTAAAATTCATGTTTTTCGGCATTAGCAGTACAGTGCTGCCGCAATTGACATACAATTAACAAGAAAATCGACTTTAAGTCTAAAACTAAGAAAGTGCAATTATTACGGTTATATGAATATGTCAATTCTGCAATAACAATATAATTTGACATTCGCTCAAATCAGTAAAATTCATGTTTTTCGGCATAAGCAGTACAGTGCTGCCGCAATTGACATACAATTAACAAGAAAATCGACTTTAAGTCTAAAACTAAGAAAGTGCAATTATTTCGGTTATATGAATATGTCAATACTGCAATAACAAAATAATTTCACATTCGCTCAAATCAGTAAAATTCATGTTTTTCGACATAAGCGGTACAGTGCTCACGCAATTGACATACAATTTACAAGAAAATCGACTTTAAGTCTAAAACTAAGAAAGTGCAATTATTTCGGTTATATGAATATGTCAATTCTGCAATAACAAAATAATTTGACATTCGCTCAAATCAGTAAAATTCATGTTTTTCGGCATAAGCAGTACAGTGCTGCCGCAATTGACATACAATTAACAAGAAAATCGACTTTAAGTCTAAAACTAAGAAAGTGCAATTATTTCGGTTATATGAATATGTCAATTCTGCAATAACAATATAATTTGAAATTCGCTTAAATCAGTAAAATTCATGTTTTTCGGCATAAGCAGTACAGTGCTGCTGCAATTGACATACAATTAACAAGAAAATCGACTTTAAGTCTAAAACTAAGAAAGTGCAATTATTTCGGTTATATGAATATGTCAATTCTGCAATAACAATATAATTTGACATTCGCTCAAATCAGTAAAATTCATGTTTTTCGGCATAAGCAGTACAGTGCTGCCGCAATTGACATACAATTAACAAGAAAATCGACTTTAAGTCTAAAACTAAGAAAGTGCAATTATTTCGGTTATATGAATATGTCAATTCTGCAATAACAATATAATTTGAAATTCGCTCAAATCAGTAAAATTCATGTTTTTCGGCATAAGCAGTACAGTGCTGCCGCAATTGACATACAATTAACAAGAAAATCGACTTTAAGTCTAAAACTAAGAAAGTGCAATTATTGAATGAATATGTCAATTCTGCAATAACAATATAATTTGAAATTCGCTCAAATCAGTAAAATTTATGTTTTTCATCTTAAGCGGTACAGTGCTCACGCAATTGACATACAATTTAGAAGAAAATCGACTTTAAGCCTAAAACTAAGAAAGTACAATTCTTTCGGTTATATGAATATGTCAATTCTGCAATAACAAAATAATTTGACATTCGCTCAAATCAGTAAAATTTATGTTTTTCATCTTAAGCGGTACAGTGCTCACGCAATTGACATACAATTTAGAAGAAAATCGACTTTAAGTCTAAAACTAAGAAAGTGCAATTTTTTCGGTTATATGAATATGTCAATTCTGCAATAACAATATAATTTGAAATTCGCTCAAATCAGTAAAATTTATGTTTTTCATCTTAAGCGGTACAGTGCTCACGCAATTGACATACAATTTACAAGAAAATCGACTTTAAGTCTAAAACTAAGAAAGTGCAATTATTTCGGTTATATGAATATGTCAATTCTGCAATAACAATATAATTTGAAATTCGCTCAAATCAGTAAAATTTATGTTTTTCATCTTAAGCGGTACAGTGCTCACGCAATTGACATACAATTTACAAGAAAATCGACTTTAAGTCTAAAACTAAGAAAGTGCAATTTTTTCGGTTATATGAATATGTCAATTCTGCAATAACAATATAATTTGAAATTCGCTCAAATCAGTAAAATTTATGTTTTTCATCTTAAGCGGTACAGTGCTCACGCAATTGACATACAATTTAGAAGAAAATCGACTTTAAGCCTAAAACTAAGAAAGTGCAATTATTTCGGTTATATGAATATGTCAATTCTGCAATAACAAAATAATTTGACATTCGCTCAAATCAGTAAAATTCATGTTTTTCGGCTTAAGCAGTGCAGTGCTCACGCAATTGACATACAATTTACAAGAAAATCGACTTTTAATCTAAAACTAAGAAAGTGCAATTATTTCGGTTATATGCATATGTCAATTCTGTAATAACAATATAATTTGACTTTCGCGCAAATCAGTAATATAGATATTTTTCGGCTTAAGCAGTACAGTGCTGCCGAAATTGACATACAATTTACAAGAAAATCGACTTTGAGTCTAAAACTAAGAAAGTGAAATTTTTTCGGTTACATGAATATGTCAATTCTGCAATAACAATATAATTTGACATTCGCTCAAATCAGTAAAATTCATGTTTTTTGGCTTAAGCAGTACAGTGCTCACGCAATTGACATACAATTTACAAAAAAACGACTTTGAGTCTAAAACTAAGAAATTGCAGTTTTTTCGGTTATATGAATATGTCAATTCTGCAATAACAATATAATTTGATTTTCGCTCAAATCAGTAAAATTCATGTTTTTCGGCTTAAGCAGTACAGTGCTGCCGCAATTGACATACAATTTACAAGAAAATCGACTTTTAATCTAAAACTAAGAAAGTGCAATTTTTTTGGCTTAAGCAGTACAGTGCTCACGCAATTGACATACAATTTACAAGAAAATCGACTTTGAGTCTAAAACTAAGAAATTGCAATTTTTTTGGTTATATGAATATGTCAATTCTGCAATAACAATATAATTTGATTTTCGCTCAAATCAGTAAAATTCATGTTTTTCGGCTTAAGCAGTACAGTGCTCACGCAATTGACATACAATTTACAAAAAAATCGACTTTGAGTCTAAAACTAAGAAAGTGCAATTTTTTCGGTTACATGAATATGTCAATTCTGCAATAACAATATAATTTGACATTCGCTCAAATCAGTAAAATTCATGTTTTTCGGCTTAAGCAGTACAGTGCTCACGCAATTGACATACAATTTACAAAAAAATCGACTTTGAGTCTAAAACTAAGAAAGTGCAATTTTTTCGGTTATATGAATATGTCAATTCTGCAATAACAATATAATTTGAAATTCGCTCAAATCAGTAAAATTTATGTTTTTCATCTTAAGCGGTACAGTGCTCACGCAATTGACATACAATTTAGAAGAAAATCGACTTTAAGTCTAAAACTAAGAAAGTGCAATTATTTCGGTTATATGAATATGTCAATTCTGCAATAACAATATGATTTGAAATTCGCTCAAATCAGTAAAATTCATGTTTTTCGGCATTAGCAGTACAGTGCTGCCGCAATTGACATACAATTAACAAGAAAATCGACTTTAAGTCTAAAACTAAGAAAGTGCAATTATTACGGTTATATGAATATGTCAATTCTGCAATAACAATATAATTTGACATTCGCTCAAATCAGTAAAATTCATGTTTTTCGGCATAAGCAGTACAGTGCTGCCGCAATTGACATACAATTAACAAGAAAATCGACTTTAAGTCTAAAACTAAGAAAGTGCAATTATTTCGGTTATATGAATATGTCAATACTGCAATAACAAAATAATTTCACATTCGCTCAAATCAGTAAAATTCATGTTTTTCGGCATAAGCGGTACAGTGCTCACGCAATTGACATACAATTTAGAAGAAAATCGACTTTAAGTCTAAAACTAAGAAAGTGCAATTATTTCGGTTATATGAATATGTCAATTCTGCAATAACAATATAATTTGACATTCGCTCAAATCAGTAAAATTCATGTTTTTCGGCATAAGCAGTACAGTGCTGCCGCAATTGACATACAATTAACAAGAAAATCGACTTTAAGTCTAAAACTAAGAAAGTGCAATTATTTCGGTTATATGAATATGTCAATACTGCAATAACAAAATAATTTCACATTCGCTCAAATCAGTAAAATTCATGTTTTTCGGCATAAGCGGTACAGTGCTCACGCAATTGACATACAATTTAGAAGAAAATCGACTTTAAGTCTAAAACTAAGAAAGTGCAATTATTTCGGTTATATGAATATGTCAATACTGCAATAACAAAATAATTTCACATTCGCTCAAATCAGTAAAATTCATGTTTTTCGGCATAAGCGGTACAGTGCTCGCGCAATTGACATACAATTTACAAGAAAATCGACTTTAAGTCTAAAACTAAGAAAGTGCAATTATTTCGGTTATATGAATATGTCAATTCTGCAATAACAAAATAATTTGACATTCGCTCAAATCAGTAAAATTCATGTTTTTCGGCATAAGCAGTACAGTGCTGCCGCAATTGACATACAATTAACAAGAAAATCGACTTTAAGTCTAAAACTAAGAAAGTGCAATTATTTCGGTTATATGAATATGTCAATTCTGCAATAACAATATAATTTGAAATTCGCTTAAATCAGTAAAATTCATGTTTTTCGGCATAAGCAGTACAGTGCTGCTGCAATTGACATACAATTAACAAGAAAATCGACTTTAAGTCTAAAACTAAGAAAGTGCAATTATTTCGGTTATATGAATATGTCAATTCTGCAATAACAATATAATTTGACATTCGCTCAAATCAGTAAAATTCATGTTTTTCGGCATAAGCAGTACAGTGCTGCCGCAATTGACATACAATTAACAAGAAAATCGACTTTAAGTCTAAAACTAAGAAAGTGCAATTATTTCGGTTATATGAATATGTCAATTCTGCAATAACAATATAATTTGAAATTCGCTCAAATCAGTAAAATTCATGTTTTTCGGCATAAGCAGTACAGTGCTGCCGCAATTGACATACAATTAACAAGAAAATCGACTTTAAGTCTAAAACTAAGAAAGTGCAATTATTGAATGAATATGTCAATTCTGCAATAACAATATAATTTGAAATTCGCTCAAATCAGTAAAATTTATGTTTTTCATCTTAAGCGGTACAGTGCTCACGCAATTGACATACAATTTAGAAGAAAATCGACTTTAAGCCTAAAACTAAGAAAGTACAATTCTTTCGGTTATATGAATATGTCAATTCTGCAATAACAAAATAATTTGACATTCGCTCAAATCAGTAAAATTTATGTTTTTCATCTTAAGCGGTACAGTGCTCACGCAATTGACATACAATTTAGAAGAAAATCGACTTTAAGTCTAAAACTAAGAAAGTGCAATTTTTTCGGTTATATGAATATGTCAATTCTGCAATAACAATATAATTTGAAATTCGCTCAAATCAGTAAAATTTATGTTTTTCATCTTAAGCGGTACAGTGCTCACGCAATTGACATACAATTTACAAGAAAATCGACTTTAAGTCTAAAACTAAGAAAGTGCAATTATTTCGGTTATATGAATATGTCAATTCTGCAATAACAATATAATTTGAAATTCGCTCAAATCAGTAAAATTTATGTTTTTCATCTTAAGCGGTACAGTGCTCACGCAATTGACATACAATTTACAAGAAAATCGACTTTAAGTCTAAAACTAAGAAAGTGCAATTTTTTCGGTTATATGAATATGTCAATTCTGCAATAACAATATAATTTGAAATTCGCTCAAATCAGTAAAATTTATGTTTTTCATCTTAAGCGGTACAGTGCTCACGCAATTGACATACAATTTAGAAGAAAATCGACTTTAAGCCTAAAACTAAGAAAGTGCAATTATTTCGGTTATATGAATATGTCAATTCTGCAATAACAAAATAATTTGACATTCGCTCAAATCAGTAAAATTCATGTTTTTCGGCTTAAGCAGTGCAGTGCTCACGCAATTGACATACAATTTACAAGAAAATCGACTTTTAATCTAAAACTAAGAAAGTGCAATTATTTCGGTTATATGCATATGTCAATTCTGTAATAACAATATAATTTGACTTTCGCGCAAATCAGTAATATAGATATTTTTCGGCTTAAGCAGTACAGTGCTGCCGAAATTGACATACAATTTACAAGAAAATCGACTTTGAGTCTAAAACTAAGAAAGTGAAATTTTTTCGGTTACATGAATATGTCAATTCTGCAATAACAATATAATTTGACATTCGCTCAAATCAGTAAAATTCATGTTTTTTGGCTTAAGCAGTACAGTGCTCACGCAATTGACATACAATTTACAAAAAAACGACTTTGAGTCTAAAACTAAGAAATTGCAGTTTTTTCGGTTATATGAATATGTCAATTCTGCAATAACAATATAATTTGATTTTCGCTCAAATCAGTAAAATTCATGTTTTTCGGCTTAAGCAGTACAGTGCTGCCGCAATTGACATACAATTTACAAGAAAATCGACTTTTAATCTAAAACTAAGAAAGTGCAATTTTTTTGGCTTAAGCAGTACAGTGCTCACGCAATTGACATACAATTTACAAGAAAATCGACTTTGAGTCTAAAACTAAGAAATTGCAATTTTTTTGGTTATATGAATATGTCAATTCTGCAATAACAATATAATTTGATTTTCGCTCAAATCAGTAAAATTCATGTTTTTCGGCTTAAGCAGTACAGTGCTCACGCAATTGACATACAATTTACAAAAAAATCGACTTTGAGTCTAAAACTAAGAAAGTGCAATTTTTTCGGCTTAAGCAGTACAGTGCTCACGCAATTGACATACAATTTACAAGAAAATCGACTTTGAGTCTAAAACTAAGAAAGTGCAATTTTTTCGGCTTAAGCAGTACAGTGCTCACGCAATTGACATATAATTTACAAGAAAATCGACTTTAAGTCTAAAGCTAAGCAAGTGCAATTATTTCGGTTATATGAATATGTCAATTCTGCAATAAGAATATAATTTGATTTTCGCTCAAATCAGTAAAATTCATGTTTTTCGGCTTAAGCGGTGCAGTGCTGCCGCAATTGACATACAATTTACAAGAAAATCGACTTTGAGTCTAAAACTAAGAAAGTGCAATTTTTTCGGCTTAAGCAGTACAGTGCTCACGCAATTGACATACAATTTACAAGAAAATCGACTTTAAGTCTAAAGCTAAGAAAGTGCAATTATTTCGGTTATATGAATATGTCAATTCTGCAATAACAATATAATTTGATTTTCGCTCAAATCAGTAAAATTCATGTTTTTCGGCTTAAGCAGTACAGTGCTGCCGCAATTGACATACAATTTACAAGAAAATCGACTTTGAGTCTAAAACTAAGAAAGTGCAATTTTTTCGGTTATATGAATATGTCAATTCTGCAATAACAATATAATTTGATTTTCGCTCAAATCAGTAAAATTCATGTTTTTCGGCTTAAGCAGTACAGTGCTTACGCAATTGACATACAATTTACAAAAAAATCGACTTTGAGTCTAAAACTAAGAAATTGCAATTTTTTCGGTTATATGAATATGTCAATTCTGCAATAACAATATAATTTGATTTTCGCTCAAATCAGTAAAATTCATGTTTTTCGGCTTAAGCAGTACAGTGCTCACGCAATTGACATACAATTTACAAAAAAATCGACTTTGAGTCTAAAACTAAGAAAGTGCAATTTTTTCGGTTATATGAATATGTCAATTCTGCAATAACAATATAATTTACAAGAAAATCGACTTTAAGTCTAAAGCTAAGAAAGTGCAATTATTTCGGTTATATGAATATGTCAATTCTGCAATAACAATATAATTTGATTTTCGCTCAAATCAGTAAAATTCATGTTTTTCGGCTTAAGCAGTGCAGTGCTGCCGCAATTGACATACAATTTACAAGAAAATCGACTTTGAGTCTAAAACTAAGAAAGTGCAATTTTTTCGGTTACATGAATATGTCAATTCTGCAATAACAATATAATTTACAAGAAAATCGACTTTAAGTCTAAAGCTAAGAAAGTGCAATTATTTCGGTTATATGAATATGTCAATTCTGCAATAACAATATAATTTGAAATTCGCTCAAATCAGTAAAATTTATGTTTTTCATCTTAAGCGGTACAGTGCTCACGCAATTGACATACAATTTAGAAAAAAATCGACTTTAAGTCTAAAACTAAGAAAGTGCAATTATTTCGGTTATATGAATATGTCAATTCTGCAATAACAATATAATTTGAAATTCGCTCAAATCAGTAAAATTTATGTTTTTCATCTTAAGCGGTACAGTGCTCACGCAATTGACATACAATTTAGAAGAAAATCGACTTTAAGTCTAAAACTAAGAAAGTGCAATTTTTTCGGTTATATGAATATGTCAATTCTGCAATAACAATATAATTTGATTTTCGCTCAAATCAGTAAAATTCATGTTTTTCGGCTTAAGCAGTGCAGTGCTGCCGCAATTGACATACAATTTACAAAAAAATCGACTTTGAGTCTAAAACTATGAAATTGCAATTTTTTCGGTTATATGAATATGTCAATTCTGCAATAACAATATAATTTACAAGAAAATCGACTTTAAGTCTAAAGCTAAGAAAGTGCAATTATTTCGGTTATATGAATATATCAATTCTGCAATAACAATATAATTTGAAATTCGCTCAAATCAGTAAAATTTATGTTTTTCATCTTAAGCGGTACAGTGCTCACGCAATTGACATACAATTTAGAAGAAAATCGACTTTAAGTCTAAAACTAAGAAAGTGCAATTATTTCGGTTATATGAATATGTCAATTCTGCAATAACAATATAATTTGACATTCGCTCAAATCAGTAAAGTTCATGTTTTTCGGCATAAGCGGTACAGTGCTCACGCAATTGACATACAATTTACAAGAAAATCGACTTTGAGTCTAAAACTAAGAAAGTGCAATTTTTTCGGTTACATGAATATGTCAATTCTGCAATAACAATATAATTTGACATTCGCTCAAATCAGTAAAATTCATGTTTTTCGGCTTAAGCAGTACAGTGCTCACGCAATTGACATACAATTTACAAAAAAATCGACTTTGAGTCTAAAACTAAGAAAGTGCAATTTTTTCGGTTATATGAATATGTCAATTCTGCAATAACAATATAATTTGAAATTCGCTCAAATCAGTAAAATTCATGTTTTTCGGCATAAGCGGTATAGTGCTGCCGCAATTGACATACAATTTACAAGAAAATCGACTTTGACTCTAAAACTAAGAAAGTGCAATTTTTTCGGCTTAAGCAGTACAGTGCTCGCGCAATTGACATACAATTTACAAGAAAATCGACTTTGAGTCTAAAACTAAGAAATTGCAATTTTTTCGGTTATATGAATATGTCAATTCTGCAATAACAATATAATTTGACATTCACTCAAATTAGTAAAATTCATGTTTTTCGGCTTAAGCAGTACAGTGCTCACGCAATTGACATACAATTTACAAGAAAATCGACTTTAAGTCTAAAACTAAGAAAGTGCAATTTTTTCGGTTATATGAATATGTCAATTCTGCAATAACAATATAATTTGAAATTCGCTCAAATCAGTAAAATTTATGTTTTTCATCTTAAGCGGTACAGTGCTCACGCAATTGACATACAATTTAGAAGAAAATCGACTTTAAGTCTAAAACTAAGAAAGTGCAATTATTTCGGTTATATGAATATGTCAATTCTGCAATAACAATATAATTTGACATTCGCTCAAATCAGTAAAATTCATGTTTTTCGGCTTAAGCAGTACAGTGCTCACGCAATTGACATACAATTTACAAGAAAATCGATTTTAAGTCTAAAACTAAGAAAGTGCAATTTTTTCGGTTATATGAATATGTCAATTCTGCAATAACAATATAATTTGAAATTCGCTCAAATCAGTAAAATTCATGTTTTTCGGCTTAAGCGGTACAGTGCTCACGCAATTGACATACAATTTAGAAGCAAATCGACTTTAAGTCTAAAGCTAAGAAAGTGCAATTATTTCGGTTATATGAATATGTCAATTCTGCAATAACAATATAATTTGACATTCGCTCAAATCAGTAAAATTCATGTTTTTCGGCTTAAGCAGTACAGTGCTCACGCAATTGACATACAATTTACAAGAAAATCGACTTTAAGTCTAAAACTAAGAAAGTGCAATTATTTCGGTTATATGAATATGTCAATTCTGCAATAACAATATAATTTGACATTCGCTCAAATCAGTAAAATTCATGTTTTTCGGCTTAAGCAGTACAGTGCTCACGCAATTGACATACAATTTACAAGAAAATCGACTTTAAGTCTAAAACTAAGAAAGTGCAATTTTTTCGGTTATATGAATATGTCAATTCTGCAATAACAATATAATTTGTTATTCGCTCAAATCAGTAAAATTCATGTTTTTCATCTTAAGCAGTACAGTGCTCACGCAATTGACATACAATTTACAAGAAAATCGACTTTAAGTCTAAAACTAAGAAAGTGCAATTATTTCGGTTATATGAATATGTCAATTCTGCAATAACAATATAATTTGACATTCGCTCACATCAGTAAAATTCATGTTTTTCGGCATAAGCAGTACAGTGCTGCCGCAATTGACATACAATTAACAAGAAAATCGACTTTAAGTCTAAAACTAAGAAAGTGCAATTATTTCGGTTATATGAATATGTCAATTCTGCAATAACAAAATAATTTGACATTCGCTCCAATCAGTAAAATTCATGTTTTTCGGCATAAGCGGTACAGTGCTCACGCAATTGACATACAATTTAGAAGAAAATCGACTTTAAGTCTAAAGCTAAGAAAGTGCAATTATTTCGGTTATATGAATATGTCAATTCTGCAATAACAATATAATTTGATTTTCGCTCAAATCAGAAAAATTCATGTTTTTCGGCTTAAGCAGTGCAGTGCTCACGCAATTGACATACAATTTACAAAAAAATCGACTTTGAGTCTAAAACTAAGAAAGTGCAATTTTTTCGGCTTAAGCAGTACAGTGCTCACGCAATTGACATACAATTTACAAGAAAATCGACTTTAAGTCTAAAGCTAAGAAAGTGCAATTATTTCGGTTATATAAATATGTCAATTCTGCAATAACAATATAATTTGATTTTCGCTCAAATCAGTAAAATTCATGTTTTTCGGCTTAAGCAGTGCAGTGCTGCCGCAATTGACATACAATTTACAAGAAAATCGACTTTGAGTCTAAAACTAAGAAAGTGCAATTTTTTCGGCTTAAGCAGTACAGTGCTCACGCAATTGACATACAATTTACAAGAAAATCGACTTTAAGTCTAAAGCTAAGAAAGTGCAATTATTTCGGTTATATGAATATGTCAATTCTGCAATAACAATATAATTTGATTTTCGCTCAAATCAGTAAAATTCATGTTTTTCGGCTTAAGCAGTACAGTGCTCACGCAATTGACATACAATTTACAAAAAAATCGACTTTGAGTCTAAAACTAAGAACGTGCAATTTTTTCGGTTACATGAATATGTCAATTCTGCAATAACAATATAATTTGACATTCGCTCAAATCAGTAAAATTCATGTTTTTCGGCTTAAGCAGTACAGTGCTCACGCAATTGACATACAATTTACAAAAAAATCGACTTTGAGTCTAAAACTAAGAAAGTGCAATTTTTTCGGTTATATGAATATGTCAATTCTGCAATAACAATATAATTTGACATTCGCTCAAATCAGTAAAATTCATGTTTTTCGGCTTAAGCGGTACAGTGCTCACGAAATTGACATACAATTTAGAAGCAAATCGACTTTAAGTCTAAAGCTAAGAAAGTGCAATTATTTCGGTTATATGAATATGTCAATTCTGCAATAACAATATAATTTGACATTCGCTCAAATCAGTAAAATTCATGTTTTTCGGCTTAAGCAGTACAGTGCTCACGCAATTGACATACAATTTACAAGAAAATCGACTTTAAGTCTAAAACTAAGAAAGTGCAATTATTTCGGTTATATGAATATGTCAATTCTGCAATAACAATATAATTTGACATTCGCTCAAATCAGTAAAATTCATGTTTTTCGGCTTAAGCAGTACAGTGCTCACGCAATTGACATACAATTTACAAGAAAATCGACTTTAAGTCTAAAACTAAGAAAGTGCAATTTTTTCGGTTATATGAATATGTCAATTCTGCAATAACAATATAATTTGTTATTCGCTCAAATCAGTAAAATTCATGTTTTTCGGCTTAAGCAGTACAGTGCTCACGCAATTGACATACAATTTACAAGAAAATCGACTTTAAGTCTAAAGCTAAGAAAGTGCAATTATTTCGGTTATATGAATATGTCAATTCTGCAATAACAATATAATTTGACATTCACTCAAATCAGTAAAATTCATGTTTTTCGGCTTAAGCAGTACAGTGCTCACGCAATTGACATACAATTTACAAGAAAATCGACTTTAAGTCTAAAACTAAGAAATTGCAATTTTTTCGGTTATATGAATGTGTCAATTCTGCAATAACAATATAATTTGATTTTCGCTCAAATCAGTAAAATTCATGTTTTTCGGCTTAAGCAGTACAGTGCTCACGCAATAGACATACAATTTACAAAAAAATCGACTTTGAGTCTAAAACTAAGAAAGTGCAATTTTTTCGGCTTAAGCAGTACAGTGCTCACGCAATTGACATACAATTTACAAGAAAATCGACTTTGAGTCTAAAACTAAGAAATTGCAATTTTTTCGGTTATATGAATATGTCAATTCTGCAATAACAATATAATTTGATTTTCGCTCAAATCAGTAAAATTCATGTTTTTCGGCTTAAGCAGTACAGTGCTCACGCAATTGACATACAATTTACAAAAAAATCGACTTTGAGTCTAAAACTAAGAAAGTGCAATTTTTTCGGCTTAAGCAGTACAGTGCTCACGCAATTGACATACAATTTACAAGAAAATCGACTTTGAGTCTAAAACTAAGAAATTGCAATTTTTTCGGTTATATGAATATGTCAATTCTGCAATAACAATATAATTTGATTTTCGCTCAAATCAGTAAAATTCATGTTTTTCGGCTTAAGCAGTACAGTGCTCACGCAATTGACATACAATTTACAAAAAAATCGACTTTGAGTCTAACACTAAGAAAGTGCAATTTTTTCGGCTTAAGCAGTACAGTGCTCACGCAATTGACATACAATTTACAAAAAAAATCGACTTTAAGTCTAAAGCTAAGAAAGTGAAATTATTTCGGTTATATGAATATGTCAATTCTGCAATAACAATATAATTTGATTTTCGCTCAAATCAGTAAAATTCATGTTTTTCGGCTTAAGCAGTGCAGTGCTCACGCAATTGACATACAATTTACAAAAAAATCGACTTTGAGTCTAAAACTAAGAAAGTGCAATTTTTTCGGCTTAAGCAGTACAGTGCTCACGCAATTGACATACAATTTACAAGAAAATCGACTTTGAGTCTAAAACTAAGAAAGTGCAATTTTTTCGGTTACATGAATATGTCAATTCTGCAATAACAATATAATTTGACTTTCGCTCAAATCAGTAAAATTCATGTTTTTCGGCTTAAGCAGTGCAGTGCTCACGCAATTGACATACAATTTACAAAAAAATCGACTTTGAGTCTAAAACTAAGAAAGTGCAATTTTTTCGGCTTAAGCAGTACAGTGCTCACGCAATTGACATAAAATTTACAAGAAAATCGACTTTAAGTCTAAAGCTAAGAAAGTGCAATTATTTCGGTTATATGAATATGTCAATTCTGCAATAACAATATAATTTGACATTCACTCAAATCAGTAAAATTCATGTTTTTCGGCTTAAGAAGTACAGTGCTCACGCAATTGACATACAATTTACAAAAAAATCGACTTTGAGTTTAAAACTAAGAAAGTGCAATTTTTTCGGTTACATGAATATGTCAATTCTGCAATAACAATATAATTTGACATTCGCTCAAATCAGTAAAATTCATGTTTTTCGGCTTAAGCAGTACAGTGCTCACGCAATTGACATACAATTTACAAAAAAATCGACTTTGAGTCTAAAACTAAAAAAGTGCAATTTTTTCGGTTATATGAATATGTCAATTCTGCAATAACAATATAATTTGACATTCGCTCAAATCAGTAAAATTCATGTTTTTCGGCTTAAGCAGTACAGTGCTCACGCAATTGACATACAATTTACAAGAAAATCGACTTTAGGTCTAAAGCTAAGAAAGTGCAATTATTTCGGTTATATGAATATGTCAATTCTGCAATAACAATATAATTTGACATTCACTCAAATCAGTAAAATTCATGTTTTTCGGCTTAAGAAGTACAGTGCTCACGCAATTGACATACAATTTACAAGAAAATCGACTTTAAGTCTAAAACTAAGAAAGTGCAATTTTTTCGGTTATATGAATATGTCAATTCTGCAATAACAATATAATTTGACATTCACTCAAATCAGTAAAATTCATGTTTTTCGGCTTAAGAAGTACAGTGCTCACGCAATTGACATACAATTTACAAGAAAATCGACTTTAAGTCTAAAACTAAGAAAGTGCAATTTTTTCGGTTATATGAATATGTCAATTCTGCAATAACAATATAATTTGACATTCGCTCAAATCAGTAAAATTCATGTTTTTCGGCTTAAGCAGTACAGTGCTCACGCAATTGACATACAATTTACAAGAAAATCGACTTTAGGTCTAAAGCTAAGAAAGTGCAATTATTTCGGTTATATGAATATGTCAATTCTGCAATAACAATATAATTTGACATTCACTCAAATCAGTAAAATTCATGTTTTTCGGCTTAAGAAGTACAGTGCTCACGCAATTGACATACAATTTACAAGAAAATCGACTTTAAGTCTAAAACTAAGAAAGTGCAATTTTTTCGGTTATATGAATATGTCAATTCTGCAATAACAATATAATTTGACATTCGCTCAAATCAGTAAAATTCATGTTTTTCGGCTTAAGCAGTACAGTGCTCACGCAATTGACATACAATTTACAAGAAAATCGACTTTAGGTCTAAAGCTAAGAAAGTGCAATTATTTCGGTTATATGAATATGTCAATTCTGCAATAACAATATAATTTGACATTCACTCAAATCAGTAAAATTCATGTTTTTCGGCTTAAGAAGTACAGTGCTCACGCAATTGACATACAATTTACAAGAAAATCGACTTTAAGTCTAAAACTAAGAAAGTGCAATTTTTTCGGTTATATGAATATGTCAATTCTGCAATAACAATATAATTTGACATTCGCTCAAATCAGTAAAATTCATGTTTTTCGGCTTAAGCAGTACAGTGCTCACGCAATTGACATACAATTTACAAGAAAATCGACTTTGAGTCTAAAACTAAGAAATTGCAATTTTTTCGGTTATATGAATATGTCAATTCTGCAATAACAATATAATTTGACATTCACTCAAATCAGTAAAATTCATGTTTTTCGGCTTAAGCAGTACAGTGCTCACGCAATTGACATACAATTTACAAGAAAATCGACTTTAAGTCTAAAACTAAGAAAGTGCAATTTTTTCGGTTATATGAATATGTCAATTCTGCAATAACAATATAATTTGAAATTCGCTCAAATCAGTAAAATTTATGTTTTTTATCTTAAGCGGTACAGTGCTCACGCAATTGACATACAAGTTAGAAGAAAATCGACTTTAAGTCTAAAACTAAGAAAGTGCAATTATTTCGGTTATATGAATATGTCAATTCTGCAATAACAATATAATTTGACATTCGCTCAAATCAGTAAAGTTCATGTTTTTCGGCATAAGCGGTACAGTGCTCACGCAATTGACATACAATTTACAAGAAAATCGACTTTGAGTCTAAAACTAAGAAAGTGCAATTTTTTCGGTTACATGAATATGTCAATTCTGCAATAACAATATAATTTGACATTCGCTCAAATCAGTAAAATTCATGTTTTTCGGCTTAAGCAGTACAGTGCTCACGCAATTGACATACAATTTACAAAAAAATCGACTTTGAGTCTAAAACTAAGAAAGTGCAATTTTTTCGGTTATATGAATATGTCAATTCTGCAATAACAATATAATTTGAAATTCGCTCAAATCAGTAAAATTTATGTTTTTCATCTTAAGCGGTACAGTGCTCACGCAATTGACATACAATTTAGAAGAAAATCGACTTTAAGCCTAAAACTAAGAAAGTGCAATTTTTTCGGTTATATGAATATGTCAATTCTGTAATAACAATATAATTTGACTTTCGCTCAAATCAGTAAAATTCATGTTTTTCGGCTTAAGCGGTACAGTGCTCACGCAATTGACATACAATTTAGAAGAAAATCGACTTTAAGCCTAAAACTAAGAAAGTGCAATTTTTTCGGTTATATGAATATGTCAATTCTGCAATAACAAAATAATTTGACATTCGCTCAAATCAGTAAAATTCATGTTTTTCGGCATAAGCGGTATAGTGCTGCCGCAATTGACATACAATTTACAAGAAAATCGACTTTGACTCTAAAACTAAGAAAGTGCAATTTTTTCGGCTTAAGCAGTACAGTGCTCGCGCAATTGACATACAATTTACAAGAAAATCGACTTTGAGTCTAAAACTAAGAAATTGCAATTTTTTCGGTTATATGAATATGTCAATTCTGCAATAACAATATAATTTGACATTCACTCAAATTAGTAAAATTCATGTTTTTCGGCTTAAGCAGTACAGTGCTCACGCAATTGACATACAATTTACAAGAAAATCGACTTTAAGTCTAAAACTAAGAAAGTGCAATTTTTTCGGTTATATGAATATGTCAATTCTGCAATAACAATATAATTTGAAATTCGCTCAAATCAGTAAAATTTATGTTTTTCATCTTAAGCGGTACAGTGCTCACGCAATTGACATACAATTTAGAAGAAAATCGACTTTAAGTCTAAAACTAAGAAAGTGCAATTATTTCGGTTATATGAATATGTCAATTCTGCAATAACAATATAATTTGACATTCGCTCAAATCAGTAAAATTCATGTTTTTCGGCTTAAGCAGTACAGTGCTCACGCAATTGACATACAATTTACAAGAAAATCGATTTTAAGTCTAAAACTAAGAAAGTGCAATTTTTTCGGTTATATGAATATGTCAATTCTGCAATAACAATATAATTTGAAATTCGCTCAAATCAGTAAAATTCATGTTTTTCGGCTTAAGCGGTACAGTGCTCACGCAATTGACATACAATTTAGAAGCAAATCGACTTTAAGTCTAAAGCTAAGAAAGTGCAATTATTTCGGTTATATGAATATGTCAATTCTGCAATAACAATATAATTTGACATTCGCTCAAATCAGTAAAATTCATGTTTTTCGGCTTAAGCAGTACAGTGCTCACGCAATTGACATACAATTTACAAGAAAATCGACTTTAAGTCTAAAACTAAGAAAGTGCAATTATTTCGGTTATATGAATATGTCAATTCTGCAATAACAATATAATTTGACATTCGCTCAAATCAGTAAAATTCATGTTTTTCGGCTTAAGCAGTACAGTGCTCACGCAATTGACATACAATTTACAAGAAAATCGACTTTAAGTCTAAAACTAAGAAAGTGCAATTTTTTCGGTTATATGAATATGTCAATTCTGCAATAACAATATAATTTGTTATTCGCTCAAATCAGTAAAATTCATGTTTTTCATCTTAAGCAGTACAGTGCTCACGCAATTGACATACAATTTACAAGAAAATCGACTTTAAGTCTAAAACTAAGAAAGTGCAATTATTTCGGTTATATGAATATGTCAATTCTGCAATAACAATATAATTTGACATTCGCTCACATCAGTAAAATTCATGTTTTTCGGCATAAGCAGTACAGTGCTGCCGCAATTGACATACAATTAACAAGAAAATCGACTTTAAGTCTAAAACTAAGAAAGTGCAATTATTTCGGTTATATGAATATGTCAATTCTGCAATAACAAAATAATTTGACATTCGCTCCAATCAGTAAAATTCATGTTTTTCGGCATAAGCGGTACAGTGCTCACGCAATTGACATACAATTTAGAAGAAAATCGACTTTAAGTCTAAAGCTAAGAAAGTGCAATTATTTCGGTTATATGAATATGTCAATTCTGCAATAACAATATAATTTGATTTTCGCTCAAATCAGAAAAATTCATGTTTTTCGGCTTAAGCAGTGCAGTGCTCACGCAATTGACATACAATTTACAAAAAAATCGACTTTGAGTCTAAAACTAAGAAAGTGCAATTTTTTCGGCTTAAGCAGTACAGTGCTCACGCAATTGACATACAATTTACAAGAAAATCGACTTTAAGTCTAAAGCTAAGAAAGTGCAATTATTTCGGTTATATAAATATGTCAATTCTGCAATAACAATATAATTTGATTTTCGCTCAAATCAGTAAAATTCATGTTTTTCGGCTTAAGCAGTGCAGTGCTGCCGCAATTGACATACAATTTACAAGAAAATCGACTTTGAGTCTAAAACTAAGAAAGTGCAATTTTTTCGGCTTAAGCAGTACAGTGCTCACGCAATTGACATACAATTTACAAGAAAATCGACTTTAAGTCTAAAGCTAAGAAAGTGCAATTATTTCGGTTATATGAATATGTCAATTCTGCAATAACAATATAATTTGATTTTCGCTCAAATCAGTAAAATTCATGTTTTTCGGCTTAAGCAGTACAGTGCTCACGCAATTGACATACAATTTACAAAAAAATCGACTTTGAGTCTAAAACTAAGAACGTGCAATTTTTTCGGTTACATGAATATGTCAATTCTGCAATAACAATATAATTTGACATTCGCTCAAATCAGTAAAATTCATGTTTTTCGGCTTAAGCAGTACAGTGCTCACGCAATTGACATACAATTTACAAAAAAATCGACTTTGAGTCTAAAACTAAGAAAGTGCAATTTTTTCGGTTATATGAATATGTCAATTCTGCAATAACAATATAATTTGACATTCGCTCAAATCAGTAAAATTCATGTTTTTCGGCTTAAGCGGTACAGTGCTCACGAAATTGACATACAATTTAGAAGCAAATCGACTTTAAGTCTAAAGCTAAGAAAGTGCAATTATTTCGGTTATATGAATATGTCAATTCTGCAATAACAATATAATTTGACATTCGCTCAAATCAGTAAAATTCATGTTTTTCGGCTTAAGCAGTACAGTGCTCACGCAATTGACATACAATTTACAAGAAAATCGACTTTAAGTCTAAAACTAAGAAAGTGCAATTATTTCGGTTATATGAATATGTCAATTCTGCAATAACAATATAATTTGACATTCGCTCAAATCAGTAAAATTCATGTTTTTCGGCTTAAGCAGTACAGTGCTCACGCAATTGACATACAATTTACAAGAAAATCGACTTTAAGTCTAAAACTAAGAAAGTGCAATTTTTTCGGTTATATGAATATGTCAATTCTGCAATAACAATATAATTTGTTATTCGCTCAAATCAGTAAAATTCATGTTTTTCGGCTTAAGCAGTACAGTGCTCACGCAATTGACATACAATTTACAAGAAAATCGACTTTAAGTCTAAAGCTAAGAAAGTGCAATTATTTCGGTTATATGAATATGTCAATTCTGCAATAACAATATAATTTGACATTCACTCAAATCAGTAAAATTCATGTTTTTCGGCTTAAGCAGTACAGTGCTCACGCAATTGACATACAATTTACAAGAAAATCGACTTTAAGTCTAAAACTAAGAAATTGCAATTTTTTCGGTTATATGAATGTGTCAATTCTGCAATAACAATATAATTTGATTTTCGCTCAAATCAGTAAAATTCATGTTTTTCGGCTTAAGCAGTACAGTGCTCACGCAATAGACATACAATTTACAAAAAAATCGACTTTGAGTCTAAAACTAAGAAAGTGCAATTTTTTCGGCTTAAGCAGTACAGTGCTCACGCAATTGACATACAATTTACAAGAAAATCGACTTTGAGTCTAAAACTAAGAAATTGCAATTTTTTCGGTTATATGAATATGTCAATTCTGCAATAACAATATAATTTGATTTTCGCTCAAATCAGTAAAATTCATGTTTTTCGGCTTAAGCAGTACAGTGCTCACGCAATTGACATACAATTTACAAAAAAATCGACTTTGAGTCTAAAACTAAGAAAGTGCAATTTTTTCGGCTTAAGCAGTACAGTGCTCACGCAATTGACATACAATTTACAAGAAAATCGACTTTGAGTCTAAAACTAAGAAATTGCAATTTTTTCGGTTATATGAATATGTCAATTCTGCAATAACAATATAATTTGATTTTCGCTCAAATCAGTAAAATTCATGTTTTTCGGCTTAAGCAGTACAGTGCTCACGCAATTGACATACAATTTACAAAAAAATCGACTTTGAGTCTAACACTAAGAAAGTGCAATTTTTTCGGCTTAAGCAGTACAGTGCTCACGCAATTGACATACAATTTACAAAAAAAATCGACTTTAAGTCTAAAGCTAAGAAAGTGAAATTATTTCGGTTATATGAATATGTCAATTCTGCAATAACAATATAATTTGATTTTCGCTCAAATCAGTAAAATTCATGTTTTTCGGCTTAAGCAGTGCAGTGCTCACGCAATTGACATACAATTTACAAAAAAATCGACTTTGAGTCTAAAACTAAGAAAGTGCAATTTTTTCGGCTTAAGCAGTACAGTGCTCACGCAATTGACATACAATTTACAAGAAAATCGACTTTGAGTCTAAAACTAAGAAAGTGCAATTTTTTCGGTTACATGAATATGTCAATTCTGCAATAACAATATAATTTGACTTTCGCTCAAATCAGTAAAATTCATGTTTTTCGGCTTAAGCAGTGCAGTGCTCACGCAATTGACATACAATTTACAAAAAAATCGACTTTGAGTCTAAAACTAAGAAAGTGCAATTTTTTCGGCTTAAGCAGTACAGTGCTCACGCAATTGACATAAAATTTACAAGAAAATCGACTTTAAGTCTAAAGCTAAGAAAGTGCAATTATTTCGGTTATATGAATATGTCAATTCTGCAATAACAATATAATTTGACATTCGCTCAAATCAGTAAAATTCATGTTTTTCGGCTTAAGCAGTACAGTGCTCACGCAATTGACATACAATTTACAAAAAAATCGACTTTGAGTCTAACACTAAGAAAGTGCAATTTTTTCGGCTTAAGCAGTACAGTGCTCACGCAATTGACATACAATTTACAAGAAAATCGACTTTAAGTCTAAAGCTAAGAAAGTGCAATTATTTCGGTTATATGAATATGTCAATTCTGCAATAACAATATAATTTGACTTTCGCTCAAATCAGTAAAATTCATGTTTTTCGGCTTAAGCAGTGCAGTGCTCACGCAATTGACATACAATTTACAAAAAAATCGACTTTGAGTCTAAAACTAAGAAAGTGCAATTTTTTCGGCTTAAGCAGTACAGTGCTCACGCAATTGACATAAAATTTACAAGAAAATCGACTTTAAGTCTAAAGCTAAGAAAGTGCAATTATTTCGGTTATATGAATATGTCAATTCTGCAATAACAATATAATTTGACATTCGCTCAAATCAGTAAAATTCATGTTTTTCGGCTTAAGCGGTACAGTGCTCACGAAATTGACATACAATTTAGAAGCAAATCGACTTTAAGTCTAAAGCTAAGAAAGTGCAATTATTTCGGTTATATGAATATGTCAATTCTGCAATAACAATATAATTTGACATTCGCTCAAATCAGTAAAATTCATGTTTTTCGGCTTAAGCAGTACAGTGCTCACGCAATTGACATACAATTTACAAGAAAATCGACTTTAAGTCTAAAACTAAGAAAGTGCAATTATTTCGGTTATATGAATATGTCAATTCTGCAATAACAATATAATTTGACATTCGCTCAAATCAGTAAAATTCATGTTTTTCGGCTTAAGCAGTACAGTGCTCACGCAATTGACATACAATTTACAAGAAAATCGACTTTAAGTCTAAAACTAAGAAAGTGCAATTTTTTCGGTTATATGAATATGTCAATTCTGCAATAACAATATAATTTGTTATTCGCTCAAATCAGTAAAATTCATGTTTTTCGGCTTAAGCAGTACAGTGCTCACGCAATTGACATACAATTTACAAGAAAATCGACTTTAAGTCTAAAGCTAAGAAAGTGCAATTATTTCGGTTATATGAATATGTCAATTCTGCAATAACAATATAATTTGACATTCACTCAAATCAGTAAAATTCATGTTTTTCGGCTTAAGCAGTACAGTGCTCACGCAATTGACATACAATTTACAAGAAAATCGACTTTAAGTCTAAAACTAAGAAATTGCAATTTTTTCGGTTATATGAATGTGTCAATTCTGCAATAACAATATAATTTGATTTTCGCTCAAATCAGTAAAATTCATGTTTTTCGGCTTAAGCAGTACAGTGCTCACGCAATAGACATACAATTTACAAAAAAATCGACTTTGAGTCTAAAACTAAGAAAGTGCAATTTTTTCGGCTTAAGCAGTACAGTGCTCACGCAATTGACATACAATTTACAAGAAAATCGACTTTGAGTCTAAAACTAAGAAAGTGCAATTTTTTCGGTTACATGAATATGTCAATTCTGCAATAACAATATAATTTGACTTTCGCTCAAATCAGTAAAATTCATGTTTTTCGGCTTAAGCAGTGCAGTGCTCACGCAATTGACATACAATTTACAAAAAAATCGACTTTGAGTCTAAAACTAAGAAAGTGCAATTTTTTCGGCTTAAGCAGTACAGTGCTCACGCAATTGACATAAAATTTACAAGAAAATCGACTTTAAGTCTAAAGCTAAGAAAGTGCAATTATTTCGGTTATATGAATATGTCAATTCTGCAATAACAATATAATTTGACATTCGCTCAAATCAGTAAAATTCATGTTTTTCGGCTTAAGCAGTACAGTGCTCACGCAATTGACATACAATTTACAAGAAAATCGACTTTAAGTCTAAAACTAAGAAAGTGCAATTATTTCGGTTATATGAATATGTCAATTCTGCAATAACAATATAATTTGACATTCGCTCAAATCAGTAAAATTCATGTTTTTCGGCTTAAGCAGTACAGTGCTCACGCAATTGACATACAATTTACAAGAAAATCGACTTTAAGTCTAAAACTAAGAAAGTGCAATTTTTTCGGTTATATGAATATGTCAATTCTGCAATAACAATATAATTTGTTATTCGCTCAAATCAGTAAAATTCATGTTTTTCGGCTTAAGCAGTACAGTGCTCACGCAATTGACATACAATTTACAAGAAAATCGACTTTAAGTCTAAAGCTAAGAAAGTGCAATTATTTCGGTTATATGAATATGTCAATTCTGCAATAACAATATAATTTGACATTCACTCAAATCAGTAAAATTCATGTTTTTCGGCTTAAGCAGTACAGTGCTCACGCAATTGACATACAATTTACAAGAAAATCGACTTTAAGTCTAAAACTAAGAAATTGCAATTTTTTCGGTTATATGAATGTGTCAATTCTGCAATAACAATATAATTTGATTTTCGCTCAAATCAGTAAAATTCATGTTTTTCGGCTTAAGCAGTACAGTGCTCACGCAATAGACATACAATTTACAAAAAAATCGACTTTGAGTCTAAAACTAAGAAAGTGCAATTTTTTCGGCTTAAGCAGTACAGTGCTCACGCAATTGACATACAATTTACAAGAAAATCGACTTTGAGTCTAAAACTAAGAAATTGCAATTTTTTCGGTTATATGAATATGTCAATTCTGCAATAACAATATAATTTGATTTTCGCTCAAATCAGTAAAATTCATGTTTTTCGGCTTAAGCAGTACAGTGCTCACGCAATTGACATACAATTTACAAAAAAATCGACTTTGAGTCTAAAACTAAGAAAGTGCAATTTTTTCGGCTTAAGCAGTACAGTGCTCACGCAATTGACATACAATTTACAAGAAAATCGACTTTGAGTCTAAAACTAAGAAATTGCAATTTTTTCGGTTATATGAATATGTCAATTCTGCAATAACAATATAATTTGATTTTCGCTCAAATCAGTAAAATTCATGTTTTTCGGCTTAAGCAGTACAGTGCTCACGCAATTGACATACAATTTACAAAAAAATCGACTTTGAGTCTAACACTAAGAAAGTGCAATTTTTTCGGCTTAAGCAGTACAGTGCTCACGCAATTGACATACAATTTACAAAAAAAATCGACTTTAAGTCTAAAGCTAAGAAAGTGAAATTATTTCGGTTATATGAATATGTCAATTCTGCAATAACAATATAATTTGATTTTCGCTCAAATCAGTAAAATTCATGTTTTTCGGCTTAAGCAGTGCAGTGCTCACGCAATTGACATACAATTTACAAAAAAATCGACTTTGAGTCTAAAACTAAGAAAGTGCAATTTTTTCGGCTTAAGCAGTACAGTGCTCACGCAATTGACATACAATTTACAAGAAAATCGACTTTGAGTCTAAAACTAAGAAAGTGCAATTTTTTCGGTTACATGAATATGTCAATTCTGCAATAACAATATAATTTGACTTTCGCTCAAATCAGTAAAATTCATGTTTTTCGGCTTAAGCAGTGCAGTGCTCACGCAATTGACATACAATTTACAAAAAAATCGACTTTGAGTCTAAAACTAAGAAAGTGCAATTTTTTCGGCTTAAGCAGTACAGTGCTCACGCAATTGACATAAAATTTACAAGAAAATCGACTTTAAGTCTAAAGCTAAGAAAGTGCAATTATTTCGGTTATATGAATATGTCAATTCTGCAATAACAATATAATTTGACATTCGCTCAAATCAGTAAAATTCATGTTTTTCGGCTTAAGCAGTACAGTGCTCACGCAATTGACATACAATTTACAAAAAAATCGACTTTGAGTCTAACACTAAGAAAGTGCAATTTTTTCGGCTTAAGCAGTACAGTGCTCACGCAATTGACATACAATTTACAAGAAAATCGACTTTAAGTCTAAAGCTAAGAAAGTGCAATTATTTCGGTTATATGAATATGTCAATTCTGCAATAACAATATAATTTGACTTTCGCTCAAATCAGTAAAATTCATGTTTTTCGGCTTAAGCAGTGCAGTGCTCACGCAATTGACATACAATTTACAAAAAAATCGACTTTGAGTCTAAAACTAAGAAAGTGCAATTTTTTCGGCTTAAGCAGTACAGTGCTCACGCAATTGACATAAAATTTACAAGAAAATCGACTTTAAGTCTAAAGCTAAGAAAGTGCAATTATTTCGGTTATATGAATATGTCAATTCTGCAATAACAATATAATTTGACATTCGCTCAAATCAGTAAAATTCATGTTTTTCGGCTTAAGCGGTACAGTGCTCACGAAATTGACATACAATTTAGAAGCAAATCGACTTTAAGTCTAAAGCTAAGAAAGTGCAATTATTTCGGTTATATGAATATGTCAATTCTGCAATAACAATATAATTTGACATTCGCTCAAATCAGTAAAATTCATGTTTTTCGGCTTAAGCAGTACAGTGCTCACGCAATTGACATACAATTTACAAGAAAATCGACTTTAAGTCTAAAACTAAGAAAGTGCAATTATTTCGGTTATATGAATATGTCAATTCTGCAATAACAATATAATTTGACATTCGCTCAAATCAGTAAAATTCATGTTTTTCGGCTTAAGCAGTACAGTGCTCACGCAATTGACATACAATTTACAAGAAAATCGACTTTAAGTCTAAAACTAAGAAAGTGCAATTTTTTCGGTTATATGAATATGTCAATTCTGCAATAACAATATAATTTGTTATTCGCTCAAATCAGTAAAATTCATGTTTTTCGGCTTAAGCAGTACAGTGCTCACGCAATTGACATACAATTTACAAGAAAATCGACTTTAAGTCTAAAGCTAAGAAAGTGCAATTATTTCGGTTATATGAATATGTCAATTCTGCAATAACAATATAATTTGACATTCACTCAAATCAGTAAAATTCATGTTTTTCGGCTTAAGCAGTACAGTGCTCACGCAATTGACATACAATTTACAAGAAAATCGACTTTAAGTCTAAAACTAAGAAATTGCAATTTTTTCGGTTATATGAATGTGTCAATTCTGCAATAACAATATAATTTGATTTTCGCTCAAATCAGTAAAATTCATGTTTTTCGGCTTAAGCAGTACAGTGCTCACGCAATAGACATACAATTTACAAAAAAATCGACTTTGAGTCTAAAACTAAGAAAGTGCAATTTTTTCGGCTTAAGCAGTACAGTGCTCACGCAATTGACATACAATTTACAAGAAAATCGACTTTGAGTCTAAAACTAAGAAATTGCAATTTTTTCGGTTATATGAATATGTCAATTCTGCAATAACAATATAATTTGATTTTCGCTCAAATCAGTAAAATTCATGTTTTTCGGCTTAAGCAGTACAGTGCTCACGCAATTGACATACAATTTACAAAAAAATCGACTTTGAGTCTAAAACTAAGAAAGTGCAATTTTTTCGGCTTAAGCAGTACAGTGCTCACGCAATTGACATACAATTTACAAGAAAATCGACTTTGAGTCTAAAACTAAGAAATTGCAATTTTTTCGGTTATATGAATATGTCAATTCTGCAATAACAATATAATTTGATTTTCGCTCAAATCAGTAAAATTCATGTTTTTCGGCTTAAGCAGTACAGTGCTCACGCAATTGACATACAATTTACAAAAAAATCGACTTTGAGTCTAACACTAAGAAAGTGCAATTTTTTCGGCTTAAGCAGTACAGTGCTCACGCAATTGACATACAATTTACAAAAAAAATCGACTTTAAGTCTAAAGCTAAGAAAGTGAAATTATTTCGGTTATATGAATATGTCAATTCTGCAATAACAATATAATTTGATTTTCGCTCAAATCAGTAAAATTCATGTTTTTCGGCTTAAGCAGTGCAGTGCTCACGCAATTGACATACAATTTACAAAAAAATCGACTTTGAGTCTAAAACTAAGAAAGTGCAATTTTTTCGGCTTAAGCAGTACAGTGCTCACGCAATTGACATACAATTTACAAGAAAATCGACTTTGAGTCTAAAACTAAGAAAGTGCAATTTTTTCGGTTACATGAATATGTCAATTCTGCAATAACAATATAATTTGACTTTCGCTCAAATCAGTAAAATTCATGTTTTTCGGCTTAAGCAGTGCAGTGCTCACGCAATTGACATACAATTTACAAAAAAATCGACTTTGAGTCTAAAACTAAGAAAGTGCAATTTTTTCGGCTTAAGCAGTACAGTGCTCACGCAATTGACATAAAATTTACAAGAAAATCGACTTTAAGTCTAAAGCTAAGAAAGTGCAATTATTTCGGTTATATGAATATGTCAATTCTGCAATAACAATATAATTTGACATTCACTCAAATCAGTAAAATTCATGTTTTTCGGCTTAAGAAGTACAGTGCTCACGCAATTGACATACAATTTACAAAAAAATCGACTTTCAGTTTAAAACTAAGAAAGTGCAATTTTTTCGGTTACATGAATATGTCAATTCTGCAATAACAATATAATTTGACATTCGCTCAAATCAGTAAAATTCATGTTTTTCGGCTTAAGCAGTACAGTGCTCACGCAATTGACATACAATTTACAAAAAAATCGACTTTGAGTCTAAAACTAAAAAAGTGCAATTTTTTCGGTTATATGAATATGTCAATTCTGCAATAACAATATAATTTGACATTCGCTCAAATCAGTAAAATTCATGTTTTTCGGCTTAAGCGGTACAGTGCTCACGCAATTGACATACAATTTAGAAGCAAATCGACTTTATGTCTAAAGCTAAGAAAGTGCAATTATTTCGGTTATATGAATATGTCATTTCTGCAATAACAATATAATTTGACATTCACTCAAATCAGTAAAATTCATGTTTTTCGGCTTAAGCAGTACAGTGCTCACGCAATTGACATACAATTTACAAGAAAATCGACTTTAAGTCTAAAACTAAGAAAGTGCAATTTTTTCGGTTATATGAATATGTCAATTCTGCAATAACAATATAATTTGACATTCACTCAAATCAGTAAAATTCATGTTTTTCGGCTTAAGAAGTACAGTGCTCACGCAATTGACATACAATTTACAAGAAAATCGACTTTAAGTCTAAAACTAAGAAAGTGCAATTTTTTCGGTTATATGAATATGTCAATTCTGCAATAACAATATAATTTGACATTCGCTCAAATCAGTAAAATTCATGTTTTTCGGCTTAAGCAGTACAGTGCTCACGCAATTGACATACAATTTACAAGAAAATCGACTTTAGGTCTAAAGCTAAGAAAGTGCAATTATTTCGGTTATATGAATATGTCAATTCTGCAATAACAATATAATTTGACATTCACTCAAATCAGTAAAATTCATGTTTTTCGGCTTAAGAAGTACAGTGCTCACGCAATTGACATACAATTTACAAGAAAATCGACTTTAAGTCTAAAACTAAGAAAGTGCAATTTTTTCGGTTATATGAATATGTCAATTCTGCAATAACAATATAATTTGACATTCGCTCAAATCAGTAAAATTCATGTTTTTCGGCTTAAGCAGTACAGTGCTCACGCAATTGACATACAATTTACAAGAAAATCGACTTTGAGTCTAAAACTAAGAAATTGCAATTTTTTCGGTTATATGAATATGTCAATTCTGCAATAACAATATAATTTGACATTCACTCAAATCAGTAAAATTCATGTTTTTCGGCTTAAGCAGTACAGTGCTCACGCAATTGACATACAATTTACAAGAAAATCGACTTTAAGTCTAAAACTAAGAAAGTGCAATTTTTTCGGTTATATGAATATGTCAATTCTGCAATAACAATATAATTTGAAATTCGCTCAAATCAGTAAAATTTATGTTTTTTATCTTAAGCGGTACAGTGCTCACGCAATTGACATACAAGTTAGAAGAAAATCGACTTTAAGTCTAAAACTAAGAAAGTGCAATTATTTCGGTTATATGAATATGTCAATTCTGCAATAACAATATAATTTGACATTCGCTCAAATCAGTAAAATTCATGTTTTTCGGCTTAAGCAGTACAGTGCTCACGCAATTGACGTACAATTTACAAGAAAATCGACTTTAAGTCTAAAACTAAGAAAGTGCAATTTTTTCGGTTATATGAATATGTCAATTCTGCAATAACAATATAATTTGACTTTCGCTCAAATCAGTAAAATTCATGTTTTTCGGCTTAAGCAGTACAGTGCTGCCGCAATTGACATACAATTTACAAGAAATTCGACTTTGAGTCTAAAACTAAGAAAGTGCAATTTTTTCGGCTTAAGCATTACAGTGCTCACGCAATTGACATACAATTTACAAGAAAATCGACTTTGAGTCTAAAACTAAGAAATTGCAATTTTTTCGGTTATATGAATATGTCAATTCTGCAATAACAATATAATTTGATTTTCGCTCAAATCAGTAAATTCATGTTTTTCGGCTTAAGCAGTACAGTGCTCACGCAATTGACATACAATTTACAAGAAAATCGACTTTGAGTCTAAAACTAAGAAAGTGCAATTTTTTCGGCTTAAGCAGTACAGTGCTCACGCAATTGACATACAATTTACAAGAAAATCGACTTTAAGTCTAAAGCTAAAAAAGTGCAATTATTTCGGTTATATGAATATGTCAATTCTGCAATAACAATATAATTTCATTTTCGCTCAAATCAGTAAAATTGATGTTTTTCGGCTTAAGCAGTGCAGTGCTCACGCAATTGACATACAATTTACAAAAAAATCGACTTTGAGTCTAAAACTAAGAAAGTGCAATTTTTTCGGTTACATGAATATGTCAATTCTGCAATAACAATATAATTTGACATTCGCTCAAATCAGTAAAATTCATGTTTTTCGGCTTAAGCAGTACAGTGCTCACGCAATTGACATACAATTTACAAAAAAATCGACTTTGAGTCTAAAACTAAGAAAGTGCAATTTTTTCAGCTTAAGCAGTACAGTGCTCACGCAATTGACATACAATTTACAAGAAAATCGACTTTAAGTCTAAAGCTAAGAAAGTGCAATTATTTCGGTTATATGAATATGTCAATTCTGCAATAACAATATAATTTCATTTTCGCTCAAATCAGTAAAATTGATGTTTTTCGGCTTAAGCAGTGCAGTGCTCACGCAATTGACATACAATTTACAAAAAAATCGACTTTGAGTCTAAAACTAAGAAAGTGCAATTTTTTCGGCTTAAGCAGTACAGTGCTCACGCAATTGACATACAATTTACAAGAAAATCGACTTTAAGTCTAAAGCTAAGAAAGTGCAATTATTTCGGTTATATGAATATGTCAATTCTGCAATAACAATATAATTTGATTTTCGCTCAAATCAGTAAAATTCATGTTTTTCGGCTTAAGCAGTGCAGTGCTGCCGCAATTGACATACAATTTACAAGAAAATCGACTTTGAGTCTAAAACTAAGAAAGTGCAATTTTTTCGGCTTAAGCAGTACAGTGCTCACGCAATTGACATACAATTTACAAGAAAATCGACTTTAAGTCTAAAGCTAAAAAAGTGCAATTATTTCGGTTATATGAATATGTCAATTCTGCAATAACAATATAATTTGATTTTCGCTCAAATCAGTAAAATTCATGTTTTTCGGCTTAAGCAGTGCAGTGCTGCCGCAATTGACATACAATTTACAAGAAAATCGACTTTGAGTCTAAAACTAAGAAAGTGCAATTTTTTCGGTTACATGAATATGTCAATTCTGCAATAACAATATAATTTGACATTCGCTCAAATCAGTAAAATTCATGTTTTTCGGCTTAAGCAGTACAGTGCTCACGCAATTGACATACAATTTATAAAAAAATCGACTTTGAGTCTAAAACTAAGAAAGTGCAATTTTTTCGGTTATATGAATATGTCAATTCTGCAATAACAATATAATTTGACATTCGCTCAAATCAGTAAAATTCATGTTTTTCGGCTTAAGCGGTACAGTGCTCACGCAATTGACATACAATTTAGAAGAAAAGCGACTTTAAGACTAAAGCTAAGAAAGTGCAATTATTTCGGTTATATGAATATGTCAATTCTGCAATAACAATATAATTTGATTTTCGCTCAAATCAGTAAAATTCATGTTTTTCGGCTTAAGCAGTACAGTGCTCACGCAATTGACATACAATTTACAAAAACATCGACTTTGAGTCTAAAACTAAGAAAGTGCAATTTTTTCGGTTACATGAATATGTCAATTCTGCAATAACAATATAATTTGACATTCGCTCAAATCAGTAAAATTCATGTTTTTCGGCTTAAGCAGTACAGTGCTCACGCAATTGACATACAATTTATAAAAAAATCGACTTTGAGTCTAAAACTAAGAAAGTGCAATTTTTTCGGTTATATGAATATGTCAATTCTGCAATAACAATATAATTTGACATTCGCTCAAATCAGTAAAATTCATGTTTTTCGGCTTAAGCGGTACAGTGCTCACGCAATTGACATACAATTTAGAAGAAAAGCGACTTTAAGACTAAAGCTAAGAAAGTGCAATTATTTCGGTTATATGAATATGTCAATTCTGCAATAACAATATAATTTGACATTCACTCAAATCAGTAAAATTCATGTTTTTCGGCTTAAGCAGTACAGTGCTCACGCAATTGACATACAATTTACAAGAAAATCGACTTTAAGTCTAAAACTAAGAAAGTGCAATTTTTTCGGTTATATGAATATGTCAATTCTGCAATTACAATATAATTTGAAATTCGCTCAAATCAGTAAAATTTATGTTTTTCATCTTAAGCGGTACAGTGCTCACGCAATTGACATACAATTTAGAAGAAAATCGACTTTAAGTCTAAAACTAAGAAAGTGCAATTATTTCGGTTATATGAATATGTCAATTCTGCAATAACAATATAATTTGACATTCGCTCAAATCAGTAAAATTCATGTTTTTCGGCATAAGCAGTACAGTGCTGCCGCAATTGACATACAATTAACAAGAAAATCGACTTTAAGTCTAAAACTAAGAAAGTGCAATTATTTCGGTTATATGAATATGTCAATTCTGCAATAACAAAATAATTTGACATTCGCTCAAATCAGTAAAATTCATGTTTTTCGGCATAAGCGGTACAATGCTCACGCAATTGACATACAATTTAGAAGAAAATCGACTTAAAGCCTAAAACTAAGAAAGTGCAATTTTTTCGGTTATATGAATATGTCAATTCTGTAATAACAATATAATTTGACTTTCGCTCAAATCAGTAAAATTCATGTTTTTCGGCTTAAGCAGTACAGTGCTGCCGCAATTGACATACAATTTACAAGAAAATCGACTTTGAGTCTAAAACTAAGAAAGTGCAATTTTTTCGGTTATATGAATATGTCAATTCTGCAATAACAATATAATTTGAAATTCGCTCAAATCAGTAAAATTCATGTTTTTCGGCATAAGCGGTACAGTGCTCACGCAATTGACATACAATTTAGAAGAAAATCGACTTTAAGCCTAAAACTAAGAAAGTGCAATTTTTTCGGTTATATGAATATGTCAATTCTGTAATAACAATATAATTTGACTTTCGCTCAAATCAGTAAAATTTATGTTTTTCATCTTAAGCGGTACAGTGCTCACGCAATTGACATACAATTTAGAAGAAAATCGACTTTAAGTCTAAAACTAAGAAAGTGCAATTATTTCGGTTATATGAATATGTCAATTCTGCAATAACAATATAATTTGACATTCGCTCAAATCAGTAAAATTAATGTTTTTCGGCATAAGCAGTACAGTGCTCACGCAATTGACATACAATTTACAAGAAAATCGACTTTAAGTCTAAAGCTAAGAAAGTGCAATTATTTCGGTTATATGAATATGTCAATTCTGCAATAACAATATAATTTGATTTTCGCTCAAATCAGTAAAATTCATGTTTTTCGGCTTAAGCAGTGCAGTGCTGCCGCAATTGACATACAATTTACAAGAAAATCGACTTTAAGTCTAAAACTAAGAAAGTGCAATTTTTTCGGTTATATGAATATGTCAATTCTGCAATAACAATATAATTTGAAATTCGCTCAAATCAGTAAAATTTATGTTTTTCATCTTAAGCGGTACAGTGCTCACGCAATTGACATACAATTTAGAAGAAAATCGACTTTAAGTCTAAAACTAAGAAAGTGCAATTATTTCGGTTATATGAATATGTCAATTCTGCAATAACAATATAATTTGACATTCGCTCAAATCAGTAAAATTCATGTTTTTCGGCATAAGCAGTACAGTGCTGCCGCAATTGACATACAATTAACAAGAAAATCGACTTTAAGTCTAAAACTAAGAAAGTGCAATTATTTCGGTTATATGAATATGTCAATTCTGCAATAACAAAATAATTTGACATTCGCTCAAATCAGTAAAATTCATGTTTTTCGGCATAAGCGGTACAGTGCTGCCGCAATTGACATACAATTTACAAGAAAATCGACTTTGAGTCTAAAACTAAGAAAGTGCAGTTTTTTCGGTTACATGAATATGTCAATTCTGCAATAACAATATAATTTGATTTTCGCTCAAATCAGTAAAATTCATGTTTTTCGGCTTAAGCGGTACAGTGCTTACGCAATTGACATACAATTTACAAGAAAATCGACTTTGAGTCTAAACCTAAGAAAGTGCAACTTTTTCGGTAATATTAATTTGTTAATCCTGCAATAACATTATAATTTTACTTTCGCTCAAATCAGTAAAATTCATGTTTTTCGGCTTAAGCAGTACAGTGCTCACGCAATTGACATACAATTTAAAAGAAAATCGACTTAAAGCCTAAAACTAAGAAAGTGCAATTTTTTCGGCTTAAGCAGTACAGTGCTCACGCAATTGACATACAATTTACAAGAAAATCGACTCTAAGTCTAAAGCTAAGAAAGTGCAATTATTTCGGTTATATGAATATGTCAATTCTGCAATAACAATATTATTTGATTTTCGCTCAAATCAGTAAAATTCATGTTTTTCGGCTTAAGCAGTGCAGTGCTGCCGCAATTGACATACAATTTACAAGAAAATTGACTTTGAGTCTAAAACTAAGAAAGTGCAATTTTTTCGGTTACATGAATATGTCAATTCTGCAATAACAATATAATTTGACATTCGCTCAAATCAGTAAAATTCATGTTTTTCGGCTTAAGCAGTACAGTGCTCACGCAATTGACATACAATTTATAAAAAAATCGACTTTGAGTCTAAAACTAAGAAAGTGCAATTTTTTCGGTTATATGAATATGTCAATTCTGCAATAACAATATAATTTGACATTCGCTCAAATCAGTAAAATTCATGTTTTTCGGCTTAAGCGGTACAGTGCTCACGCAATTGACATACAATTTAGAAGAAAAGCGACTTTAAGACTAAAGCTAAGAAAGTGCAATTATTTCGGTTATATGAATATGTCAATTCTGCAATAACAATATAATTTGACATTCACTCAAATCAGTAAAATTCATGTTTTTCGGCTTAAGCAGTACAGTGCTCACGCAATTGACATACAATTTACAAGAAAATCGACTTTAAGTCTAAAACTAAGAAAGTGCAATTTTTTCGGTTATATGAATATGTCAATTCTGCAATTACAATATAATTTGAAATTCGCTCAAATCAGTAAAATTTATGTTTTTCATCTTAAGCGGTACAGTGCTCACGCAATTGACATACAATTTAGAAGAAAATCGACTTTAAGTCTAAAACTAAGAAAGTGCAATTATTTCGGTTATATGAATATGTCAATTCTGCAATAACAATATAATTTGACATTCGCTCAAATCAGTAAAATTCATGTTTTTCGGCATAAGCAGTACAGTGCTGCCGCAATTGACATACAATTAACAAGAAAATCGACTTTAAGTCTAAAACTAAGAAAGTGCAATTATTTCGGTTATATGAATATGTCAATTCTGCAATAACAAAATAATTTGACATTCGCTCAAATCAGTAAAATTCATGTTTTTCGGCATAAGCGGTACAATGCTCACGCAATTGACATACAATTTAGAAGAAAATCGACTTAAAGCCTAAAACTAAGAAAGTGCAAGTTTTTCGGTTATATGAATAAGTCAATTCTGTAATAACAATATAATTTGACTTTCGCTCAAATCAGTAAAATTCATGTTTTTCGGCTTAAGCAGTACAGTGCTGCCGCAATTGACATACAATTTACAAGAAAATCGACTTTGAGTCTAAAACTAAGAAAGTGCAATTTTTTCGGTTATATGAATATGTCAATTCTGCAATAACAATATAATTTGAAATTCGCTCAAATCAGTAAAATTCATGTTTTTCGGCATAAGCGGTACAGTGCTCACGCAATTGACATACAATTTAGAAGAAAATCGACTTTAAGCCTAAAACTAAGAAAGTGCAATTTTTTCGGTTATATGAATATGTCAATTCTGTAATAACAATATAATTTGACTTTCGCTCAAATCAGTAAAATTTATGTTTTTCATCTTAAGCGGTACAGTGCTCACGCAATTGACATACAATTTAGAAGAAAATCGACTTTAAGTCTAAAACTAAGAAAGTGCAATTATTTCGGTTATATGAATATGTCAATTCTGCAATAACAATATAATTTGACATTCGCTCAAATCAGTAAAATTAATGTTTTTCGGCATAAGCAGTACAGTGCTCACGCAATTGACATACAATTTACAAGAAAATCGACTTTAAGTCTAAAGCTAAGAAAGTGCAATTATTTCGGTTATATGAATATGTCAATTCTGCAATAACAATATAATTTGATTTTCGCTCAAATCAGTAAAATTCATGTTTTTCGGCTTAAGCAGTGCAGTGCTGCCGCAATTGACATACAATTTACAAGAAAATCGACTTTAAGTCTAAAACTAAGAAAGTGCAATTTTTTCGGTTATATGAATATGTCAATTCTGCAATAACAATATAATTTGAAATTCGCTCAAATCAGTAAAATTTATGTTTTTCATCTTAAGCGGTACAGTGTTCACGCAATTGACATACAATTTAGAAGAAAATCGACTTTAAGTCTAAAACTAAGAAAGTGCAATTATTTCGGTTATATGAATATGTCAATTCTGCAATAACAATATAATTTGACATTCGCTCAAATCAGTAAAATTCATGTTTTTCGGCATAAGCAGTACAGTGCTGCCGCAATTGACATACAATTAACAAGAAAATCGACTTTAAGTCTAAAACTAAGAAAGTGCAATTATTTCGGTTATATGAATATGTCAATTCTGCAATAACAAAATAATTTGACATTCGCTCAAATCAGTAAAATTCATGTTTTTCGGCATAAGCGGTACAGTGCTGCCGCAATTGACATACAATTTACAAGAAAATCGACTTTGAGTCTAAAACTAAGAAAGTGCAGTTTTTTCGGTTACATGAATATGTCAATTCTGCAATAACAATATAATTTGATTTTCGCTCAAATCAGTAAAATTCATGTTTTTCGGCTTAAGCGGTACAGTGCTTACGCAATTGACATACAATTTACAAGAAAATCGACTTTGAGTCTAAACCTAAGAAAGTGCAACTTTTTCGGTAATATTAATTTGTTAATCCTGCAATAACATTATAATTTTACTTTCGCTCAAATCAGTAAAATTCATGTTTTTCGGCTTAAGCAGTACAGTGCTCACGCAATTGACATACAATTTAAAAGAAAATCGACTTAAAGCCTAAAACTAAGAAAGTGCAATTTTTTCGGCTTAAGCAGTACAGTGCTCACGCAATTGACATACAATTTACAAGAAAATCGACTCTAAGTCTAAAGCTAAGAAAGTGCAATTATTTCGGTTATATGAATATGTCAATTCTGCAATAACAATATTATTTGATTTTCGCTCAAATCAGTAAAATTCATGTTTTTCGGCTTAAGCAGTGCAGTGCTGCCGCAATTGACATACAATTTACAAGAAAATTGACTTTGAGTCAAAAACTAAGAAAGTGCAATTTTTTCGGTTACATGAATATGTCAATTCTGCAATAACAATATAATTTGATTTTCGCTCAAATCAGTAAAATTCATGTTTTTCGGCTTAAGCAGTACAGTGCTCACGCAATTGACATACAATTTACAAAAAAATAGACTTTGAGTCGAAAACTCAGAAAGTGCAATTTTTTCGGTTATATGAATATGTCAATTCTGCAATAACAATATAATTTGATTTTCGCTCAAATCAGTAAAATTCATGTTTTTCGGCTTAAGCAGTACAGTGCTCACGCAATTGACATACAATTTACAAGAAAATCGACTTTGAGTCTAAAGCTAAGAAAGTGCAATTTTTTCGGTTATATGAATATGTCAATTCTGCAATAATGCAAAAATAAGTAAAATTCATGTTTTTCGGCTTAAGCAGTACAGTGGTTGCGCAATTGACATACAATTTACAAGAAAATTGACTTTAAGTCTAAAACTAAGAAAGTACAATTTTTTCGGTTATATGAATATGTAAATTCTGCAATAGCATTATAATTTTACTTTCGCGCAAATCACTAATATTGATGTTTTTCGGCTTAAGCAGTACAGTGCTGCCGCAATTGACATACAATTTACAAGAAAATCGACTTTGAGTCTAAAACTAAGAAAGTGCAATTTTTTCGGTTACATGAATATGTCAATTCTGCAATAACAATATAATTTGACTTTCGCTCAAATCAGTAAAATTCATGTTTTTCGGCTTAAGCAGTACAGTGCTCACGCAATTGACATACAATTTACAAAAAAATCGACTTTGAGTCTAAAACTAAGAAAGTGCAATTTTTTCGGCTTAAGCAGTACAGTGCTCACGCAATTGACATACAATTTACAAGAAAATCGACTTTAAGTCTAAAGCTAAGAAAGTGCAATTATTTCGGTTATATGAATATGTCAATTCTGCAATAACAATATAATTTGACATTCGCTCAAATCAGTAAAATTCATGTTTTTCGGCATAAGCAGTACAGTGCTGCCGCAATTGACATACAATTAACAAGAAAATCGACTTTAAGTCTAAAACTAAGAAAGTGCAATTATTTCGGTTATATGAATATGTCAATTCTGCAATAACAAAATAATTTGACATTCGCTCAAATCAGTAAAATTCATGTTTTTCGGCTTAAGCAGTACAGTGCTGCCGCAATTGACATACAATTTACAAGAAAATCGACTTTGAGTCTAAAACTAAGAAAGTGCAATTTTTTCGGTTATATGAATATGTGAATTCTGCAATAACAATATAATTTGATTTTCGATCAAATCAGTAAAATTCACGTTTTTCGGCTTAAGCGGTACAGTGCTTACGCAATTGACATACAATTTACAAGAAAATCGACTTTGAGTCTAAACCTAAGAAAGTGCAACTTTTTCGGTAATATTAATTTGTTAATCCTGCAATAGCATTATAATTTTACTTTCGCTCAAATCAGTAAAATTCATGTTTTTCGGCTTAAGCAGTACAGTGCTCACGCAATTGACATACAATTTACAAGAAAATCGACTTTAAGTCTAAAGCTAAGAAAGTGCAATTTTTTCGGTTATATGAATATGTCAATTCTGCAATAAAAATATAATTTGATTTTCGCTCAAATCAGTAAAATTCATGTTTTTCGGCTTAAGCAGTGCAGTGCTGCCGCAATTGACATACAATTTACAAGAAAATCGACTTTGAGTCTAAAACTAAGAAAGTGCAATTTTTTCGGTTACATGAATATGTCAATTCTGCAGTAACAATATAATTTGATTTTCGCTCAAATCAGTAAAATTCATGTTTTTCGGCTTAAGCAGTACAGTGCTGCCGCAATTGACATACAATTTACAAGAAAATCGACTTTGAGTCTAAAACTAAGAAAGTGCAATTTTTTCGGTTACATGAATATGTCAATTCTGCAATAACAATATAATTTGACATTCGCTCAAATCAGTAAAATTCATGTTTTTCGGCTTAAGCAGTACAGTGCTCACGCAATTGACATACAATTTACAAAAAAATCGACTTTGAGTCTAAAACTAAGAAAGTGCAATTTTTTCGGCTTAAGCAATACAGTGCTCACGCAATTGACATACAATTTACAAGAAAATCGACTTTAAGTCTAAAGCTAAGAAAGTGCAATTATTTCTGCAATAACAATATAATTTGATTTTCGCTCAAATCAGTAAAATTCATGTTTTTCGGCTTAAGCAGTACAGTGCTCACGCAATTGACATACAATTTACAAAAAAATCGACTTTGAGTCTAAAGCCAAGAAAGTGCAATTTTTTCGGTTATATGAATATGTCAATTCTGCAATAACAATATAATTTGACATTCGCTGAAATCAGTAAAATTCATGTTTTTCGGCTTAAGCGGTACAGTGCTCACGCAATTGACATACAATTTAGAAGAAAATCGACTTTAAGTCTAAAACTAAGAAAGTGCAATTATTTCGGTTATATGAATATGTCAATTCTGCAATAACAATATAATTTGAAATTCGCTTAAATCAGTAAAATTCATGTTTTTCATCTTAAGCGGTACAGTGCTCACGCAATTGACATACAATTTAGAAGAAAATCGACTTTAAGTCTAAAACTAAGAAAGTGCAATTATTTCGGTTATATGAATATGTCAATTCTGCAATAACAATATAATTTGACATTCACTCAAATCAGTAAAATTCATGTTTTTCGGCTTAAGCAGTACAGTGCTCACGCAATTGACATACAATTTACAAGAAAATCGACTTTAAGTCTAAAACTAAGAAAGTGCAATTTTTTCGGTTATATGAATATGTCAATTCTGCAATAACAATATAATTTGAAATTCGCTTAAATCAGTAAAATTCATGTTTTTCATCTTAAGCGGTACAGTGCTCACGCAATTGACATACAATTTAGAAGAAAATCGACTTTAAGTCTAAAACTAAGAAAGTGCAATTATTTCGGTTATATGAATATGTCAATTCTGCAATAACAATATAATTTGACATTCGCTCAAATCAGTAAAATTCATGTTTTTCGGCATAAGCAGTACAGTGCTGCCGCACTAGACATACAATTAACAAGAAAATCGACTTTAAGTCTAAAACTAAGAAAGTGCAATTATTTCGGTTATATGAATATGTCAATTCTGCAATAACAAAATAATTTGACATTCGCTCAAATCAGTAAAATTCATGTTTTTCGGCAAAAGCGGAAAATCGACTTTAAGTCTAAAACTAAGAAAGTGCAATTTTTTCGGTTATATGAGTATGTCAATTCTGCAATAACAAAATAATTTGACATTCGCTCAAATCAGTAAAATTCATGTTTTTCGGCATAAGCGGTACAGTGCTCACGCAATTGACATACAATTCAGAAGAAAATCGACTTTAAGCCAAAAACTAAGAAAGTGCAATTTTTTCGGTTATATGAATATGTCAATTCTGTAATAACAATATAATTTGACTTTCGCTCAAATCAGTAAAATTCATGTTTTTCGGCTTAAGCAGTACAGTGCTGCCGCAATTGACATACAATTTACAAGAAAATCGACTTTGAGTCTAAAACTAAGAAAGTGCAATTTTTTCGGTTACATGAATATGTCAATTCTGCAATAACAATATAATTTGACTTTCGCTCAAATCAGTAAAATTCATGTTTTTCGGCTTAAGCAGTACAGTGCTCACGCAATTGACATACAATTTACAAAAAAATCGACTTTGTGTCTAAAACTAAGAAAGTGCAATTTTTTCGGCTTAAGCAGTACAGTGCTCACGCAATTGACATACAATTTACAAGAAAACCGACTTTAAGTCTAAAGCTAAGAAAGTGCAATTATTTCGGTTATATGAATATGTCAATTCTGCAATAACAATATAATTTGATTTTCGCTCAAATCAGTAAAATTCATGTTTTTCGGCTTAAGCAGTACAGTGCTCACGCAATTGACATACAATTTACAAAAAAATCGACTTTGAGTCTAAAACCTATTTCGGTTATATGAATATGTCAATTCTGCAATAAAAATATAATTTGATTTTCGCTCAAATCAGTAAAATTCATGTTTTTCGGCTTAAGCAGTGCAGTGCTGCCGCAATTGACATACAATTTACAAGAAAATTGACTTTGAGTCTAAAACTAAGAAAGTGCAATTTTTTCGGTTACATGAATATGTCAATTCTGCAATAACAATATAATTTGAAATTCGCTTAAATCAGTAAAATTCATGTTTTTCATCTTAAGCGGTACAGTGCTCACGCAATTGACATACAATTTAGAAGAAAATCGACTTTAAGTCTAAAACTAAGAAAGTGCAATTATTTCGGTTATATGAATATGTCAATTCTGCAATAACAATATAATTTGACATTCGCTCAAATCAGTAAAATTCATGTTTTTCGGCATAAGCAGTACAGTGCTGCCGCACTAGACATACAATTAACAAGAAAATCGACTTTAAGTCTAAAACTAAGAAAGTGCAATTATTTCGGTTATATGAATATGTCAATTCTGCAATAACAAAATAATTTGACATTCGCTCAAATCAGTAAAATTCATGTTTTTCGGCAAAAGCGGAAAATCGACTTTAAGTCTAAAACTAAGAAAGTGCAATTTTTTCGGTTATATGAGTATGTCAATTCTGCAATAACAATATAATTTGATTTTCGCTCAAATCAGTAAAATTCATGTTTTTCGGCTTAAGCAGTACAGTGCTCACGCAATTGACATACAATTTACAAAAAAATCGACTTTGAGTCTAAAACCTATTTCGGTTATATGAATATGTCAATTCTGCAATAAAAATATAATTTGATTTTCGCTCAAATCAGTAAAATTCATGTTTTTCGGCTTAAGCAGTACAGTGCTCACGCAATTGACATACAATTTACAAAAAAATCGACTTTGAGTCTAAAACTAAGAAAGTGCAATTTTTTCGGCTTAAGCAATACAGTGCTCACGCAATTGACATACAATTTACAAGAAAATCGACTTTAAGTCTAAAGCTAAGAAAGTGCAATTATTTCTGCAATAACAATATAATTTGATTTTCGCTCAAATCAGTAAAATTCATGTTTTTCGGCTTAAGCAGTACAGTGCTCACGAAATTGACATACAATTTACAAAAAAATCGACTTTGAGTCTAAAACCTATTTCGGTTATATGAATATGTCAATTCTGCAATAAAAATATAATTTGATTTTCGCTCAAATCAGTAAAATTCATGTTTTTCGGCTTAAGCAGTACAGTGCTCACGCAATTGACATACAATTTACAAAAAAATCGACTTTGAGTCTAAAACTAAGAAAGTGCAATTTTTTCGGCTTAAGCAATACAGTGCTCACGCAATTGACATACAATTTACAAGAAAATCGACTTTAAGTCTAAAGCTAAGAAAGTGCAATTATTTCTGCAATAACAATATAATTTGATTTTCGCTCAAATCAGTAAAATTCATGTTTTTCGGCTTAAGCAGTACAGTGCTCACGCAATTGACATACAATTTACAAAAAAATCGACTTTGAGTCTAAAGCCAAGAAAGTGCAATTTTTTCGGTTATATGAATATGTCAATTCTGCAATAACAATATAATTTGACATTCGCTGAAATCAGTAAAATTCATGTTTTTCGGCTTAAGCGGTACAGTGCTCACGCAATTGACATACAATTTAGAAGAAAATCGACTTTAAGTCTAAAACTAAGAAAGTGCAATTATTTCGGTTATATGAATATGTCAATTCTGCAATAATAATATAATTTGAAATTCGCTTAAATCAGTAAAATTCATGTTTTTCATCTTAAGCGGTACAGTGCTCACGCAATTGACATACAATTTAGAAGAAAATCGACTTTAAGTCTAAAACTAAGAAAGTGCAATTATTTCGGTTATATGAATATGTCAATTCTGCAATAACAATATAATTTGACATTCACTCAAATCAGTAAAATTCATGTTTTTCGGCTTAAGCAGTACAGTGCTCACGCAATTGACATACAATTTACAAGAAAATCGACTTTAAGTCTAAAACTAAGAAAGTGCAATTTTTTCGGTTATATGAATATGTCAATTCTGCAATAACAATATAATTTGAAATTCGCTTAAATCAGTAAAATTCATGTTTTTCATCTTAAGCGGTACAGTGCTCACGCAATTGACATACAATTTAGAAGAAAATCGACTTTAAGTCTAAAACTAAGAAAGTGCAATTATTTCGGTTATATGAATATGTCAATTCTGCAATAACAATATAATTTGACATTCGCTCAAATCAGTAAAATTCATGTTTTTCGGCATAAGCAGTACAGTGCTGCCGCACTAGACATACAATTAACAAGAAAATCGACTTTAAGTCTAAAACTAAGAAAGTGCAATTATTTCGGTTATATGAATATGTCAATTCTGCAATAACAAAATAATTTGACATTCGCTCAAATCAGTAAAATTCATGTTTTTCGGCAAAAGCGGAAAATCGACTTTAAGTCTAAAACTAAGAAAGTGCAATTTTTTCGGTTATATGAGTATGTCAATTCTGCAATAACAAAATAATTTGACATTCGCTCAAATCAGTAAAATTCATGTTTTTCGGCATAAGCGGTACAGTGCTCACGCAATTGACATACAATTCAGAAGAAAATCGACTTTAAGCCAAAAACTAAGAAAGTGCAATTTTTTCGGTTATATGAATATGTCAATTCTGTAATAACAATATAATTTGACTTTCGCTCAAATCAGTAAAATTCATGTTTTTCGGCTTAAGCAGTACAGTGCTGCCGCAATTGACATACAATTTACAAGAAAATCGACTTTGAGTCTAAAACTAAGAAAGTGCAATTTTTTCGGTTACATGAATATGTCAATTCTGCAATAACAATATAATTTGACTTTCGCTCAAATCAGTAAAATTCATGTTTTTCGGCTTAAGCAGTACAGTGCTCACGCAATTGACATACAATTTACAAAAAAATCGACTTTGTGTCTAAAACTAAGAAAGTGCAATTTTTTCGGCTTAAGCAGTACAGTGCTCACGCAATTGACATACAATTTACAAGAAAACCGACTTTAAGTCTAAAGCTAAGAAAGTGCAATTATTTCGGTTATATGAATATGTCAATTCTGCAATAACAATATAATTTGATTTTCGCTCAAATCAGTAAAATTCATGTTTTTCGGCTTAAGCAGTACAGTGCTCACGCAATTGACATACAATTTACAAAAAAATCGACTTTGAGTCTAAAACCTATTTCGGTTATATGAATATGTCAATTCTGCAATAAAAATATAATTTGATTTTCGCTCAAATCAGTAAAATTCATGTTTTTCGGCTTAAGCAGTGCAGTGCTGCCGCAATTGACATACAATTTACAAGAAAATTGACTTTGAGTCTAAAACTAAGAAAGTGCAATTTTTTCGGTTACATGAATATGTCAATTCTGCAATAACAATATAATTTGATTTTCGCTCAAATCAGTAAAATTCATGTTTTTCGGCTTAAGCAGTACAGTGCTGCCGCAATTGACATACAATTTACAAGAAAATCGACTTTGAGTCTAAAACTAAGAAAGTGCAATATTTTCGGTTACATGAATATGTCAATTCTGCAATAACAATATAATTTGACATTCGCTCAAATCAGTAAAATTCATGTTTTTCGGCTTAAGCAGTGCTCACGCAATTGACATACAATTTACAAAAAAATCGACTTTGAGTCTAAAACTAAGAAAGTGCAATTTTTTCGGCTTAAGCAATACAGTGCTCACGCAATTGACATACAATTTACAAGAAAATCGACTTTAAGTCTAAAGCTAAGAAAGTGCAATTATTTCGGTTATATGAATATGTCAATTCTGCAATAACAATATAATTTGATTTTCGCTCAAATCAGTAAAATTGATGTTTCTCGGCTTAAGCAGTACAGTGCTCACGCAATTGACATACAATTTACAAAAAAATCGACTTTGAGTCTAAAACCAAGAAAGTGCAATTTTTTCGGCTTAAGCAATACAGTGCTCACGCAATTGACATACAATTTACAAGAAAATCGACTTTAAGTCTAAAGCTAAGAAAGTGCAATTATTTCGGTTATATGAATATGTCAATTCTGCAATAACAATATAATTTGATTTTCGCTCAAATCAGTAAAATTCATGTTTTTCGGCTTAAGCAGTACAGTGCTCACGCAATTGACATACAATTTACAAAAAAATCGACTTTGAGTCTAAAACCAAGAAAGTGCAATTTTTTCGGCTTAAGCAATACAGTGCTCACGCAATTGACATACAATTTACAAGAAAATCGACTTTAAGTCTAAAGCTAAGAAAGTGCAATTATTTCGGTTACATGAATATGTCAATTCTGCAATAACAATATAATTTGACATTCGCTCAAATCAGTAAAATTCATGTTTTTCGGCTTAAGCAGTACAGTGCTCACGCAATTGACATACAATTTACAAAAAAATCGACTTTGAGTCTAAAACTAAGAAAGTGCAATTTTTTCGGCTTAAGCAATACAGTGCTCACGCAATTGACATACAATTTACAAGAAAATCGACTTTAAGTCTAAAGCTAAGAAAGTGCAATTATTTCGGTTATATGAATATGTCAATTCTGCAATAACAATATAATTTGATTTTCGCTCAAATCAGTAAAATTCATGTTTTTCGGCTTAAGCAGTACAGTGCTCATGCAATTGACATACAATTTACAAAAAAATCGACTTTGAGTCTAAAACCAAGAAAGTGCAATTTTTTCGGTTATATGAATATGTCAATTCTGCAATAACAATATAATTTGACATTCGCTCAAATCAGTAAAATTCATGTTTTTCGGCTTAAGCGGTACAGTGCTCACGCAATTGACATAAAATTTAGAAGAAAATCGACTTTAAGTCTAAAGCTAAGAAAGTGCAATTATTTCGGTTATATGAATATGTCAATTCTGCAATAACAATATAATTTGACATTCACTCAAATCAGTAAAATTCATGTTTTTCGGCTTAAGCAGTACAGTGCTCACGCAATTGACATACAATTTACAAGAAAATCGACTTTAAGTCTAAAACTAAGAAAGTGCAATTTTTTCGGTTATATGAATATGTCAATTCTGCAATAACAATATAATTTGAAATTCGCTCAAATCAGTAAAATTCATGTTTTTCATCTTAAGCGGTACAGTGCTCACGCAATTGACATACAATTTAGAAGAAAATCGACTTTAAGTCTAAAACTAAGAAAGTGCAATTTTTTCGGCTTAAGCAATACAGTGCTCACGCAATTGACATACAATTTACAAGAAAATCGACTTTAAGTCTAAAGCTAAGAAAGTGCAATTATTTCGGTTATATGAATATGTCAATTCTGCAATAACAATATAATTTGACATTCGCTCAAATCCGTAAAATTCATGTTTTTCGGCATAAGCAGTACACTGCTGCCGCAATAGACATACAATTAACAAGAAAATCGACTTTAAGTCTAAAACTAAGAAAGTGCAATTTTTTCGGTTATATGAATATGTCAATTCTGTAATAACAATATAATTTGACTTTCGCTCAAATCAGTAAAATTCATGTTTTTCGGCTTAAGCAGTACAGTGCTGCCGCAATTGACATACAATTTACAAGAAAATCGACTTTAAGTCTAAAACTAAGAAAGTGCAATTTTTTCGGTTATATGAATATGTCAATTCTGCAATAACAATATAATTTGAAATTCGCTCAAATCAGTAAAATTCATGTTTTTCATCTTAAGCGGTACAGTGCTCACGCAATTGACATACAATTTAGAAGAAAATCGACTTTAAGTCTAAAACTAAGAAAGTGCAATTTTTTCGGCTTAAGCAATACAGTGCTCACGCAATTGACATACAATTTACAAGAAAATCGACTTTAAGTCTAAAGCTAAGAAAGTGCAATTATTTCGGTTATATGAATATGTCAATTCTGCAATAACAATATAATTTGACATTCGCTCAAATCCGTAAAATTCATGTTTTTCGGCATAAGCAGTACACTGCTGCCGCAATAGACATACAATTAACAAGAAAATCGACTTTAAGTCTAAAGCTAAGAAAGTGCAATTATTTCGGTTATATGAATATGTCAATTCTGCAATAACAATATAATTTGACATTCACTCAAATCAGTAAAATTCATGTTTTTCGGCTTAAGCAGTACAGTGCTCACGCAATTGACATACAATTTACAAGAAAATCGACTTTAAGTCTAAAACTAAGAAAGTGCAATTTTTTCGGTTATATGAAAATGTCAATTCTGCAATAACAATATAATTTGAAATTCGCTCAAATCAGTAAAATTCATGTTTTTCATCTTAAGCGGTACAGTGCTCACGCAATTGACATACAATTTAGAAGAAAATCGACTTTAAGTCTAAAACTAAGAAAGTGCAATTTTTTCGGCTTAAGCAATACAGTGCTCACGCAATTGACATACAATTTACAAGAAAATCGACTTTAAGTCTAAAGCTAAGAAAGTGCAATTATTTCGGTTATATGAATATGTCAATTCTGCAATAACAATATAATTTGACGTTCGCTCAAATCCGTAAAATTCATGGTTTTCGGCATAAGCAGTACACTGCTGCCGCAATAGACATACAATTAACAAGAAAATCGACTTTAAGTCTAAAACTAAGAAAGTGCAATTATTTCGGTTATATGAATATGTCAATTCTGCAATAACAAAATAATTTGACATTCGCTCAAATCAGTAAAATTCATGTTTTTCGGCATAAGCAGTACACTGCTCACGCAATTGACATACAATTAACAAGAAAATCGACTTTAAGTCTAAAACTAAGAAAGTGCAATTATTTCGGTTATATGAATATGTCAATTCTGCAATAACAAAATAATTTGACATTCGCTCAAATCAGTAAAATTCATGTTTTTCGGCATAAGCGGTACAGTGCTGCCGCAATTGACATACAATTTACAAGAAAATCGACTTTAAGTCTAAAACTAAGAAAGTGCAATTTTTTCGGTTATATGAAAATGTCAATTCTGCAATAACAATATAATTTGAAATTCGCTCAAATCAGTAAAATTCATGTTTTTCATCTTAAGCGGTACAGTGCTCACGCAATTGACATACAATTTAGAAGAAAATCGACTTTAAGTCTAAAACTAAGAAAGTGCAATTTTTTCGGCTTAAGCAATACAGTGCTCACGCAATTGACATACAATTTACAAGAAAATCGACTTTAAGTCTAAAGCTAAGAAAGTGCAATTATTTCGGTTATATGAATATGTCAATTCTGCAATAACAATATAATTTGACATTCGCTCAAATCCGTAAAATTCATGTTTTTCGGCATAAGCAGTACACTGCTGCCGCAATAGACATACAATTAACAAGAAAATCGACTTTAAGTCTAAAGCTAAGAAAGTGCAATTATTTCGGTTATATGAATATGTCAATTCTGCAATAACAATATAATTTGACATTCACTCAAATCAGTAAAATTCATGTTTTTCGGCTTAAGCAGTACAGTGCTCACGCAATTGACATACAATTTACAAGAAAATCGACTTTAAGTCTAAAACTAAGAAAGTGCAATTTTTTCGGTTATATGAAAATGTCAATTCTGCAATAACAATATAATTTGAAATTCGCTCAAATCAGTAAAATTCATGTTTTTCATCTTAAGCGGTACAGTGCTCACGCAATTGACATACAATTTAGAAGAAAATCGACTTTAAGTCTAAAACTAAGAAAGTGCAATTTTTTCGGCTTAAGCAATACAGTGCTCACGCAATTGACATACAATTTACAAGAAAATCGACTTTAAGTCTAAAGCTAAGAAAGTGCAATTATTTCGGTTATATGAATATGTCAATTCTGCAATAACAATATAATTTGACGTTCGCTCAAATCCGTAAAATTCATGTTTTTCGGCATAAGCAGTACACTGCTGCCGCAATAGACATACAATTAACAAGAAAATCGACTTTAAGTCTAAAACTAAGAAAGTGCAATTATTTCGGTTATATGAATATGTCAATTCTGCAATAACAAAATAATTTGACATTCGCTCAAATCAGTAAAATTCATGTTTTTCGGCATAAGCGGTACAGTGCTCACGCAATTGACATACAATTAACAAGAAAATCGACTTTAAGTCTAAAACTAAGAAAGTGCAATTATTTCGGTTATATGAATATGTCAATTCTGCAATAACAAAATAATTTGACATTCGCTCAAATCAGTAAAATTCATGTTTTTCGGCATAAGCGGTACAGTGCTGCCGCAATTGACATACAATTTACAAGAAAATCGACTTTGAGTCTAAAACTAAGAAAGTGCAATTTTTTCGGTTACATGAATATGTCAATTCTGCAATAACAATATAATTTGACTTTCGCTCAAATCAGTAAAATTCATGTTTTTCGGCTTAAGCAGTACAGTGCTCACGCAATTGACATACAATTTACAAGAAAATCGACTTTAAGTCTAAAACTAAGAAAGTGCAATTTTTTCGGTTATATGAATATGTCAATTCTGCAATAACAATATAATTTGAAATTCGCTCAAATCAGTAAAATTCATGTTTTTCATCTTAAGCGGTACAGTGCTCACGCAATTGACATACAATTTAGAAGAAAATCGACTTTAAATCTAAAACTAAGAAAGTGCAATTATTTCGGTTATATGAATATGTCAATTCTGCAATAACAATATAATTTGACATTCGCTCAAATCAGTAAAATTCATGTTTTTCGGCATAAGCAGTACAGTGCTGCCGCAATAGACATACAATTAACTAGAAAATCGACTTTAAGTCTAAAACTAAGAAAGTGCAATTATTTCGGTTATATGAATATGTCAATTCTGCAATAACAAAATAATTTGACATTCGCTCAAATCAGTAAAATTCATGTTTTTCGGCATAAGCGGTACAGTGCTCACGCAATTGACATACAATTAACAAGAAAATCGACTTTAAGTCTAAAACTAAGAAAGTGCAATTATTTCGGTTATATGAATATGTCAATTCTGCAATAACAAAATAATTTGACATTCGCTCAAATCAGTAAAATTCATGTTTTTCGGCATAAGCGGTACAGTGCTCACGCAATTGACATACAATTTACAAGAAAATCGACTTTAAGTCTAAAGCTAAGAAAGTGCAATTTTTTCGGTTATATGAATATGTCAATTCTGTAATAACAATATAATTTGACTTTCGCTCAAATCAGTAAAATTCATGTTTTTCGGCTTAAGCAGTACAGTGCTGCCGCAATTGACATACAATTTACAAGAAAATCGACTTTGAGTCTAAAACTAAGAAAGTGCAATTTTTTCGGTTACATGAATATGTCAATTCTGCAATAACAATATAATTTGACTTTCGCTCAAATCAGTAAAATTCATAATTTTCGGCTTAAGCAGTACAGTGCTCACGCAATTGACATACAATTTACAAAAAAATCGACTTTGAGTCTAAAACTAAGAAAGTGCAATTTTTTCGGCTTAAGCAGTACAGTGCTCACGCAATTGACATACAATTTACAAGAAAATCGACTTTAAGTCTAAAGCTAAGAAAGTGCAATTATTTCGGTTATATGAATATGTCAATTCTGCAATAACAATATAATTTGATTTTCGCTCAAATCAGTAAAATTCATGTTTTTCGGCTTAAGCAGTACAGTGCTGCCGCAATTGACATACAATTTACAAGAAAATCGACTTTGAGTCTAAAACTAAGAAAGTGCAATTTTTTCGGTTATATGAATATGTCAATTCTGCAATAACAATATAATTTGATTTTCGCTCAAATCAGTAAAATTCATGTTTTTCGGCTTAAGCAGTACAGTGCTGCCGCAATTGACATACAATTTAGAAGAAAATCGACTTTAAGTCTAAAACTAAGAAGGTGCAATTATTTCGGTTATATGAATATGTCAATTCTGCAATAACAAAATAATTTGACATTCGCTCAAATCAGTAAAATTCATGTTTTTCGGCTTAAGCAGTGCAGTGCAGCCGCAATTGACATACAATTTACAAGAAAATCGACGTTGAGTCTAAAACTAAGAAAGTGCAATTTTTTCGGTTACATGAATATGTCAATTCTGCAATAACAATATAATTTGACATTCGCTCAAATCAGTAAAATTCATGTTTTTCGGCTTAAGCAGTACAGTGCTCACGCAATTGACATACAATTTACAAGAAAATCGACTTTAAGTCTAAAGCTAAGAAAGTGCAATTATTTCGGTTATATGAATATGTCAATTCTGCAATAACAATATAATTTGATTTTCGCTCAAATCAGTAAAATTCATGTTTTTCGGCTTAAGCAGTACAGTGCTGCCGCAATTGACATACAATTTACAAGAAAATCGACTTTGAGTCTAAAACTAAGAAAGTGCAATTTTTTCGGTTACATGAATATGTCAATTCTGCAATAACAATATAATTTGACATTCGCTCAAATCAGTAAAATTCATGTTTTTCTGTTTAAGCAGTACAGTGCTCACGCAATTTACATACAATTTAGAAGAAAATCGACTTTAAGTCTAAAACTAAGAAAGTGCAATTATTTCGGTTATATGAATATGTCAATTCTTCAATAACAAAATAATTTGACATTCGCTCAAATCAGTAAAATTCATGTTTTTCGGCATAAGCGCTACAGTGCTCACGCAATTGACATACATTTAACAAGAAAATCGACTTTAAGTCTAAAACTAAGAAAGTGCAATTATTTCGGTTATATGAATATGTCAATTCTGCAATAACAAAATAATTTGACATTCGCTCAAATCAGTAAAATTCATGTTTTTCGGCATAAGCGGTACAGTGCTCACGCAATTGACATACAATTTACAAGAAAATCGACTTTAAGTCTAAAGCTAAGAAAGTGCAATTTTTTCGGTTATATGAATATGTCAATTCTGTAATAACAATATAATTTGACTTTCGCTCAAATCAGTAAAATTCATGTTTTTCGGCTTAAGCAGTACAGTGCTGCCGCAATTGACATACAATTTACAAGAAAATCGACTTTGAGTCTAAAACTAAGAAAGTGCAATTTTTTCGGTTACATGAATATGTCAATTCTGCAATAACAATATAATTTGACTTTCGCTCAAATCAGTAAAATTCATGTTTTTCGGCTTAAGCAGTACAGTGCTCACGCAATTGACATACAATTTACAAAAAAATCGACTTTGAGTCTAAAACTAAGAAAGTGCAATTTTTTCGGCTTAAGCAGTACAGTGCTAACGCAATTGACATACAATTTACAAGAAAATCGACTTTAAGTCTAAAGCTAAGAAAGTGCAATTATTTCGGTTATATGAATATGTCAATTCTGCAATAACAATATAATTTGATTTTCGCTCAAATCAGTAAAATTCATGTTTTTCGGCTTAAGCAGTACAGTGCTGCCGCAATTGACATACAATTTACAAGAAAATCGACTTTGAGTCTAAAACTAAGAAAGTGCAATTTTTTCGGTTATATGAATATGTCAATTCTGCAATAACAATATAATTTGATAATCGCTCAAATCAGTAAAATTCATGTTTTTCATCTTAAGCGGTACAGTGCTCACGCAATTGACATACAATTTAGAAGAAAATCGACTTTAAGTCTAAAACTAAGAAGGTGCAATTATTTCGGTTATATGAATATGTCAATTCTGCAATAACAAAATAATTTGACATTCGCTCAAATCAGTAAAATTCATGTTTTTCGGCTTAAGCAGTGCAGTGCAGCCGCAATTGACATACAATTTACAAGAAAATCGACGTTGAGTCTAAAACTAAGAAAGTGCAATTTTTTCGGTTACCTGAATATGTCAATTCTGCAATAACAATATAATTTGACATTCGCTCAAATCAGTAAAATTCATGTTTTTCGGCTTAAGCAGTACAGTGCTCACGCAATTGACATACAATTTACAAGAAAATCGACTTTAAGTCTAAAGCTAAGAAAGTGCAATTATTTCGGTTATATGAATATGTCAATTCTGCAATAACAATATAATTTGATTTTCGCTCAAATCAGTAAAATTCATGTTTTTCGGCTTAAGCAGTACAGTGCTGCCGCAATTGACATACAATTTACAAGAAAATCGACTTTGAGTCTAAAACTAAGAAAGTGCAATTTTTTCGGTTACATGAATATGTCAATTCTGCAATAACAATATAATTTGACATTCGCTCAAATCAGTAAAATTCATGTTTTTCTGTTTAAGCAGTACAGTGCTCACGCAATTTACGTACAATTTAGAAGAAAATCGACTTTAAGTCTAAAACTAAGAAAGTGCAATTATTTCGGTTATATGAATATGTCAATTCTGCAATAACAAAATAATTTGACATTCGCTCAAATCAGTAAAATTCATGTTTTTCGGCTTAAGCAGTGCAGTGCTGCCGCAATTGACATACAATTTACAAGAAAATCGACTTTGAGTCTAAAACTAAGAAAGTGCAATTTTTTCGGTTACATGAATATGTCAATTCCGCAATAACAATATAATTTGACATTCGCTCAAATCAGTAAAATTCATGTTTTTCGGCTTAAGCAGTACAGTGCTCACGCAATTGACATACAATTTACAAAAAAATCGACTTTGAGTCTAAAACTAAGAAAGTGCAATTTTTTCGGTTATATGAATATGTCAATTCTGCAATAACAATATAATTTGACATTCGCTCAAATCAGTAAAATTCATGTTTTTCGGCTTAAGCGGCACAGTGCTCACGCAATTGACATACAATTTAGAAGAAAATCGACTTTAAGTCTAAAGCTAAGAAAGTGCAATTATTTCGGTTATATGAATATGTCAATTCTGCAATAACAATATAATTTGACATTCACTCAAATCAGTAAAATTCATGTTTTTCATCTTAAGCGGTACAGTGCTCACGCAATTGACATACAATTTAGAAGAAAATCGACTTTAAGTCTAAAACTAAGAAAGTGCAATTATTTCGGTTATATGAATATGTCAATTCTGCAATAACAATATAATTTGAAATTCGCTCAAATCAGTAAAATTCATGTTTTTCATCTTAAGCGGTACAGTTCTCACGCAATTGACATACAATTTAGAAGAAAATCGACTTTAAGTCTAAAACTAAGAAAGTGCAGTTATTTCGGTTATATGAATATGTCAATTCTGCAATAACAATATAATTTGACATTCGCTCAAATCAGTAAAATTCATGTTTTTCGGCATAAGCAGTACAGTGCTGCCGCAATTGACATACAATTAACAAGAAAATCGACTTTAAGTCTAAAACTAAGAAAGTGCAATTTTTTCGGTTATATGAATATGTGAATTCTGCAATAACAATATAATTTGATTTTCGCTCAAATCAGTAAAATTCATGTTTTTCGGCTTAAGCGGTACAGTGCTGCCGCAATTGACATACAATTTACAAGAAAATCGACTTTGAGTCTAAAACTAAGAAAGTGCAATTTTTTCGGTTATATGAATATGTGAATTCTGCAATAACAATATAATTTAATTTTCGCTCAAATCAGTAAAATTCATGTTTTTCGGCTTAAGCGGTACAGTGCTTACGCAATTGACATACAATTTACAAGAAAATCGACTTTAAGCCTAAAACTAAGAAAGTGCAATTTTTTCGGCTTAAGCAGTACAGTGCTCACGCAATTGACATACAATTTACAAGAAAATCGACTTTAAGTCTAAAGCTAAGAAAGTGCAATTATTTCGGTTATATGAATATGTCAATTCTGCAATAAAAATATAATTTGATTTTCGCTCAAATCAGTAAAATTCATGTTTTTCGGCATAAGCAGTGCAGTGCTCACGCAATTGACATACAATTTAAAAGAAAATCGACTTTAAGCCTAAAACTCAGAAAGTGCAACTTTTTCGGTAATATTAATTTGTTAATCCTGCAATAACATTATAATTTTACTTTCGCTCAAATCAGTAAAATTCATGTTTTTCGGCTTAAGCAGTACAGTGCTCACGCAATTGACATACAATTTAAAAGAAAATCGACTTTGAGTCTAAACCTAAGAAAGTGCAACTTTTTCGGTAATATTAATTTGTTAATCCTGCAATAACATTATAATTTTACTTTCGCTCAAATCAGTAAAATTCATGTTTTTCGGCTTAAGCAGTACAGTGCTCACGCAATTGACATACAATTTAAAAGAAAATCGACTTTAAGCCTAAAACTAAGAAAGTGCAATTTTTTCGGCTTAAGCAGTACAGTGCTCACGCAATTGACATGCAATTTACAAGAAAATCGACTTTAAGTCTAAAGCTAAGAAAGTGCAATTATTTCGGTTATATGAATATGTCAATTCTGCAATAAAAATATAATTTGACATTCGCTCAAATCAGTAAAATTCATGTTTTTCGGCTTAAGCAGTACAGTAATCATGCAATTGACATACAATTTACAAGAAAATCGACTTTAAGCCTAAAACTAAGAAAGTGCAATTTTTTCGGCTTAAGCAGTACAGTGCTCACGCAATTGACATGCAATTTACAAGAAAATCGACTTTGAGTCTAAAACTAAGAAAGTGCAATTTTTTCGGTTACATGAATATGTCAATTCTGCAATAACAATATAATTTGACATTCGCTCAAATCAGTAAAACTCATGTTTTTCGGCATAAGCAGTGCAGTGCTGCCGCAATTGACATACAATTTACAAGAAAATCGACTTTGAGTCTAAAACTAAGAAAGTGCAATTTTTTCGGTTACATGAATATGTCAATTCTGCAATAAAAATATAATTTGACATTCGCTCAAATCAGTAAAATTCATGTTTTTCGGCTTAAGCAGTACAGTGCTGCCGCAATTGACATACAATTTACAAGAAAATCGACTTTGAGCCTAAAACTAAGAAAGTGCAATTTTTTCGGTTACATGAATATGTCAATTCTGCAATAAAAATATAATTTGACATTCGCTCAAATCAGTAAAATTCATGTTTTTCGGCTTAAGCAGTACAGTGCTGCCGCAATTGACATACAATTTAAAAGAAAATCGACTTTGAGTCTAAAACTAAGAAAGTGCAATTTTTTCGGTTACATGAATATGTCAATTCTGCAATAAAAATATAATTTGACATTCGCTCAAATCAGTAAAATTCATGTTTTTCGGCATAAGCAGTGCAGTGCTGCCGCAATTGACATACAATTTACAAGAAAATCGACTTTGAGTCTAAAACTAAGAAAGTGCAATTTTTTCGGTTACATGAATATGTCAATTCTGCAATAACAATATAATTTGATTTTCGCTCAAATCAGTAAAATTCATGTTTTTCGGCTTAAGCAGTACAGTGCTGCCGCAATTGACATACAATTTACAAGAAAATCGACTTTGAGTCTAAAACTAAGAAAGTGCAATTTTTTCGGTTACATGAATATGTCAATTCTGCAATAAAAATATAATTTGACATTCGCTCAAATCAGTAAAATTCATGTTTTTCATCTTAAGCGGTACAGTGCTCACGCAATTGACATACAATTTACAAAAAAATCGACTTTGAGTCTAAAACCAAGAAAGTGCAATTTTTTCGGTTATATGAATATGTCAATTCTGCAATAACAATATAATTTGACATTCGCTCAAATCAGTAAAATTCATGTTTTTCGGCTTAAGCGGTACAGTGCTCACGCAATTGACATACAATTTAGAAGAAAATCGACTTTAAGTCTAAAGCTAAGAAAGTGCAATTATTTCGGTTATATGAATATGTCAATTCTGCAATAACAATATAATTTGACATTCACTCAAATCAGTAAAATTCATGTTTTTCGGCTTAAGCAGTACACTGCTCACGCAATTGACATACAATTTACAAAAAAATCGACTTTGAGTCTAAAACTAAGATAGTGCAATTTTTTCGGCTTAAGCAATACAGTGCTCACGCAATTGACATACAATTTACAAGAAAATCGACTTTAAGTCTAAAGCTAAGAAAGTACAATTTTTTCGGTTACATGAATATGTCAATTCTGCAATAACAATATAATTTGATTTTCGCTCAAATCAGTAAAATTCATGTTTTTCGGCTTAAGCAGTACAGTGCTCACGCAATTGACATACAATTTACAAAAAAATCGACTTTGAGTCTAAAACCAAGAAAGTGCAATTTTTTCGGTTATATGAATATGTCAATTCTGCAATAACAATATAATTTGACATTCGCTCAAATCAGTAAAATTCATGTTTTTCGGCTTAAGCGGTACAGTGCTCACGCAATTGACATACAATTTAGAAGAAAATCGACTTTAAGTCTAAAGCTAAGAAAGTGCAATTATTTCGGTTATATGAATATGTCAATTCTGCAATAACAATATAATTTGACATTCGCTCAAATCAGTAAAATTCATGTTTTTCGGCTTAAGCAGTACAGTGCTCACGCAATTGACATACAATTTACAAAAAAATCGACTTTGAGTCTAAAACTAAGAAAGTGCAATTTTTTCGGCTTAAGCAATACAGTGCTCACGCAATTGACATACAATTTACAAGAAAATCGACTTTAAGTCTAAAGCTAAGAAAGTGCAATTTTTTCGGTTACATGAATATGTCAATTCTGCAATAACAATATAATTTGATTTTCGCTCAAATCAGTAAAATTCATGTTTTTCGGCTTAAGCAGTACAGTGCTCACGCAATTGACATACAATTTACAAAAAAATCGACTTTGAGTCTAAAGCTAAGAAAGTGCAATTATTTCGGTTATATGAATATGTCAATTCTGCAATAACAATATAATTTGATTTTCGCTCAAATAAGTAAAATTCATGTTTTTCGGCTTAAGCAGTACAGTGCTCACGCAATTGACATACAATTTACAAAAAAATCGACTTTGAGTCTAAAACCAAGAAAGTGCAATTTTTTCGGTTATATGAATATGTCAATTCTGCAATAAAAATATAATTTGACATTCGCTCAAATCAGTAAAATTCATGTTTTTCGGCTTAAGCGGTACAGTGCTCACGCAATTGACATACAATTTAGAAGAAAATCGACTTTAAGTCTAAAGCTAAGAAAGTGCAATTATTTCGGTTATATGAATATGTCAATTCTGCAATAACAATATAATTTGACATTCACTCAAATCAGTAAAATTCATGTTTTTCGGCTTAAGCAGTACAGTGCTCACGCAATTGACATACAATTTACAAGAAAATCGACTTTAAGTCTAAAACTAAGAAAGTGCAATTTTTTCGGTTATATGAATATGTCAATTCTGCAATAACAATATAATTTGAAATTCGCTCAAATCAGTAAAATTCATGTTTTTCATCTTAAGCGGTACAGTGCTCACGCAATTGACATACAATTTAGAAGAAAATCGACTTTAAGTCTAAAACTAAGAAGTGCAATTATTTCGGTTATACGAATATGTCAATTCTGCAATAACAATATAATTTGACATTCGCTCAAATCAGTAAAATTCATGTTTTTCGGCATAAGCAGTACAGTGCTGCCGCAATAGACATACAATTAACAAGAAAATCGACTTTAAGTCTAAAACTAAGAAAGTGCAATTATTTCGGTTATATGAATATGTCAATTCTGCAATAACAAAATAATTTGACATTCGCTCAAATCAGTAAAATTCATGTTTTTCGGCATAAGCGGTACAGTGCTCACGCAATTGACATACAATTTAGAAGAAAATCGACTTTAAGCCTAAAACTAAGAAAGTGCAATTTTTTCGGTTATATGAATATGTCAATTCTGTAATAACAAAATAATTTAACTTTCGCTCAAATCAGTAAAATTCATGCTTTTCGGCTTAAGCAGTACAGTGCTGCCGCAATTGACATACAATTTACAAGAAAATCGACTTTGAGTCTAAAACTAAGAAAGTGCAATTTTTTCGGTTATATGAATATGTGAATTCTGCAATAACAATATAATTTGATTTTCGCTCAAATCAGTAAAATTCATGTTTTTCGGCTTAAGCGGTACAGTGCTTACGCAATTGACATACAATTTACAAGAAAATCGACTTTGAGTCTAAACCTAAGAAAGTGCAACTTTTTCGGTAATATTAATTTGTTAATCCTGCAATAACATTATAATTTTACTTTCGCTCAAATCAGTAAAATTCATGTTTTTCGGCTTAAGCAGTACAGTGCTCACGCAATTGACATACAATTTACAAGAAAATCGACTTTAAGTCTAAAGCTAAGAAAGTGCAATTATTTCGGTTATATGAATATGTCAATTCTGCAATAACAATATAATTTGACATTCACTCAAATCAGTAAAATTCATGTTTTTCGGCTTAAGCAGTACAGTGCTCACGCAATTGACATACAATTTACAAGAAAATCGACTTTAAGTCTAAAACTAAGAAAGTGCAATTTTTTCGGTTATATGAATATGTCAATTCTGCAATAACAATATAATTTGAAATTCGCTCAAATCAGTAAAATTCATGTTTTTCATCTTAAGCGGTACAGTGCTCACGCAATTGACATACAATTTAGAAGAAAATCGACTTTAAGTCTAAATCTAAGAAAGTGCAATTATTTCGGTTATATGAATATGTCAATTCTGCAATAACAATATAATTTGACATTCGCTCAAATCAGTAAAATTCATGTTTTTCGGCATAAGCAGTACAGTGCTGCCGCAATTGACATACAATTAACAAGAAAATCGACTTTAAGTCTAAAACTAAGAAAGTGCAATTATTTCGGTTATATGAATATGTCAATTCTGCAATAACAAAATAATTTGACATTCGCTCAAATCAGTAAAATTCATGTTTTTCGGCATAAGCGGTACAGTGCTCACGCAATTGACATACAATTTAGAAGAAAATCGACTTTAAGCCTAAAACTAAGAAAGTGCAATTTTTTCGGTTATATGAATATGTCAATTCTGTAATAACAATATAATTTGACTTTCGCTCAAATCAGTAAAATTCATGTTTTTCGGCTTAAGCAGTACAGTGCTGCCGCAATTGACATACAATTTACAAGAAAATCGACTTTGAGTCTAAAACTAAGAAAGTGCAATTTTTTCGGTTATATGAATATGTGAATTCTGCAATAACAATATAATTTGATTTTCGCTCAAATCAGTAAAATTCATGTTTTTCGGCTTAAGCGGTACAGTGCTTACGCAATTGACATACAATTTACAAGAAAATCGACTTTGAGTCTAAACCTAAGAAAGTTCAACTTTTTCGGTAATATTAATTTGTTAATCCTGCAATAACATTATAATTTTACTTTCGCTCAAATCAGTAAAATTCATGTTTTTCGGCTTAAGCAGTACAGTGCTCACGCAATTGACATACAATTTAAAAGAAAATCGACTTTAAGCCTAAAACTAAGAAAGTGCAATTTTTTCGGTTAAGTGAATATGTCAATTCTGTAATAACAATATAATTTGACTTTCGCTAAAATTAGTAAAATTCATGTTTTTCGGCTTAAGCAGTGCATTGCTGCCGCAATCGACATACAATTTAGAAGAAAATCGACTTTGAGTCTAAAACTAAGAAAGTGCAATTTTTTCGGTTGTATGAATATGTCAATTCTGTAATAACAATATAATTTGATTTTCGCTCAAATCAGTAAAATTCATGTTTTTCGGCTTAAGCGGTACAGTGCTCACGCAATTGACATACAATTTAGAAGAAAAACGACTTTGAGTCTAAGCCGAAGAAAGTGCAACTTTTTCGGTAATATTAATTTGTTAATCCTGCAATAACAATATAATTAGACTTTCGCTCAAATCAGTAAAATTCATGTTTTCCGGGTTAAGCAGTACAGTGTTCCCGCAATTGACTTACAATTTACAAGAAAATCGACTTTGAGTCTAAATCTAAGAAAGGGCAACTTTTTCGGTAATATTAATTTGTTAATCCTGCAATAACATTATAATTTTACTTTCGCGCAAATCAGTAAAATTGATGTTTTTCGGCTTTAGCAGTACAGTGCTCACGCAATTGACATACAATTTAGAAGAAAATCGACTTTGAGTCTAAAATTTGATCTACAAGAAAATCGACTTTAAGTCTAAAACTAAGAAATTGCGATTTTTTCGGTAATTTTAATTTGTCAATCCTGCAATAACAATATAATTTGACTTTCGCTCAAATCAGTAAAATTCATGTTTTTCTGCTTAAACAGTACAATGCTCATGCAATTGACATACAATTTACAAGAAAATCGACTTTAAGTCTAAAGCTAAGAAAGTGCAATTTTTTCGGTTATATGAATATGTCAATTCTGCAATAAGTTTATAATTTGACATTCGCTCAAATCAGTAAAATTCATGTTTTTCGGCTTAAGCAGTACAGTGCTCATGCAATTGACATACAATTTTCAAGAAAATCGACTTCAAGTCTAAAGCTAAGAAAGTGCAATTATTTCGGTTATATGAATATGTCAATTCTGTAATAACAATATAATTTGACTTTCGCGCAAATCAGTAATATAGATATTTTTCGGCTTAAGCGGTACAGTGCTCACGCAATTGACATACAATTTAGAAGAAAAACGACTTTGAGTCTAAGCCTAAGAAAGTGCAACTTTTTCGGTAATATTAATTTGTTAATCCTGCAATAACATTATAATTTTACTTTCGCTCAAATCAGTAAAATTCATGTGTTTCGGCTTAAGCAGTACAGTGCTCACGCAATTGACACACAATTTACAAGAAAATCGACTTTGAGTCTAAAACTAAGAAAGTGCAATTTTTTCGGTTATATGAATATGTAAATTCTGCAATAACATTATAATGTTACTTTCGCGCAAATCAGTAAAATTGATAGTTTTCGGCTTATGCGGTACAGTGCTCAAGTGATTAATATACAATTTACAAGAAAATCAACTTTGAGTCTAAAACTAAGAAAGTGCCATTTTTTCGCTTATATGAATATGTCAATTCTGCAATAACATTATAGTTTTACTTTCGCGCAAATCAGTAAAATTGATAGTTTTTGGCTTATGCGGTACAGTGCTCAAGTGATTAATATACAATTTACAAGAAAATCGACTTTGAGTCTAAAACTAAGAAAGTGCTATTTTTTCGGTTATATGAATATGTCAATTCTGTAATAACAATATAATTTGACTTTCGCGCAAATCAGTAATATAGATATTTTTCGGCTTAAGCGGTACAGTGCTCACGAAATTGACATACAATTTAGAAGAAAATCGACTTGGAGTCTAAACCTAAGAAAGTGCAACTTTTTCGGTAATATTAATTTGTTAATCCTGCAATAACATTATAATTTTACTTTCGCTCAAATCAGTAAAATTCATGTTTTTCGGCTTAAGCAGTACAGTGCTCACGCAATTGACATACAATTTACAAAAAAATCGACTTTAAGCCTAAAACTAAGAAAGTGCAATTTTTTCGGCTTAAGCAGTACAGTGCTCACGCAATTGACATACAATTTACAAGAAAATCGACTTTAAGTCTAAAGCTAAGAAAGTGCAATTATTTCGGTTATATGAATATGTCAATTCTGCAATAAAAATATAATTTGATTTTCGCTCAAATCAGTAAAATTCATGTTTTTCGGCATAAGCAGTGCAGTGCTGCCGCAATTGACATACAATTTACAAGAAAATCGACTTTGAGTCTAAAACTAAGAAAGTGCAATTTTTTCGGTTACATGAATATGTCAATTCTGCAATAACAATATAATTTGATTTTCGCCCAAATCAGTAAAATTCATGTTTTTCGGCTTAAGCAGTACAGTGCTGCCGGAATTGACTTACAATTTACAAGAAAATCGACTTTGAGTCTAAAACTAAGAAAGTGCAATTTTTTCGGTTACATGAATATGTCAATTCTGCAATAACAATATAATTTGACATTCGCTCAAATCAGTAAAATTCATGTTTTTCGGCTTAAGCAGTACAGTGCTCACGCAATTGACATATAATTTACAAAAAAATCGACTTTGAGTCTAAAACTAAGAAAGTGCAATTTTTTCGGCTTAAGCAATACAGTGCTCACGCAATTGACATACAATTTACAAGAAAATCGACTCTAAGTCTAAAGCTAAGAAAGTGCAATTATTTCGGTTATATGAATATGTCAATTCTGCAATAACAATATAATTTGATTTTCGCTCAAATCAGTAAAATTCATGTTTTTCGGCTTAAGCAGTACAGTGCTCACGCAATTGACATACAATTTACAAAAAAATCGACTTTGAGTCTAAAACCAAGAAAGTGCAATTTTTTCGGTTATATGAATATGTCAATTCTGCAATAACAATATAATCTGACATTCGCTCAAATCAGTAAAATTCATGTTTTTCGGCTTAAGCAGTACAGTGCTCACGCAATTGACATACAATTTACAAGAAAATCAACTTTAAGTCTAAAACTAAGGAAGTGCAATTTTTTCGGTTATATGAATATGTCAATTCTGCAATAACAATATAATTTGAAATTCGCTCAAATCAGTAAAATTCATGTTTTTCATCTTAAGCGGTACAGTGCTCACGCAATTGACATACAATTTAGAAGAAAATCGACTTTAAGTCTAAAACTAAGAAAGTGCAATTATTTCGGTTATATGAATATGTCAATTCTGCAATAACAATATAATTTGACATTCGCTCAAATCAGTAAAATTCATGTTTTTCGGCATAAGCAGTACAGTGCTGCCGCAATAGTTATACAATTAACAAGAAAATCGACTTTAAGTCTAAAACTAAGAAAGTGCAATTATTTCGGTTATATGAATATGTCAATTCTGCAATAACAAAATAATTTGACATTCGCTCAAATCAGTAAAATTCATGTTTTTCGGCTTAAGCAGTACAGTGCTCACGCAATTGACATACAATTTAAAAGAAAATCGACTTTAAGTCTAAAGCTAAGAAAGTGCAATTATTTCGGTTATATGAATATGTCAATTCTGCAGTAACAATATAATTTGACATTCACTCAAATCAGTAAAATTCATGTTTTTCGGCTTAAGCAGTACAGTGCTCACGCAATTGACATACAATTTACAAGAAAATCGACTTTAAGTCTAAAACTAAGAAAGTGCAATTTTTTCGGTTATATGAATATGTCAATTCTGCAATAACAATATAATTTGAAATTCGCTCAAATCAGTAAAATTCATGTTTTTCATCTTAAGCGGTACAGTGCTCACGCAATTGACATACAATTTACAAGAAAATCGACTTTGAGTCTAAACCTAAGAAAGTGCAACTTTTTCGGTAATATTAATTTGTTAATCCTGCAATAACATTATAATTTTACTTCGCTCAAATCAGTAAAATTCATGTTTTTCGGCTTAAGCAGTACAGTGCTCACGCAATTGACATACAATTTAAAAGAAAATCGACTTTGAGTCTAAAACTAAGAAAGTGCAATTTTTTCGGTTGTATGAATATGTCAATTCTGTAATAACAATATAATTTGATTTTCGCTCAAATCAGTAAAATTCATGTTTTTCGGCTTAAGCGGTACAGTGCTCACGCAATTGACATACAATTTAGAAGAAAAACGACTTTGAGTCTAAGCCGAAGAAAGTGCAACTTTTTCGGTAATATTAATTTGTTAATCCTGCAATAACATTATAATTTTACTTTCGCTCAAATCAGTAAAATTCATGTGTTTCGGCTTAAGCAGTACAGTGCTCACGCAATTGACACACAATTTACAAGAAAATCGACTTTGAGTCTAAAACTAAGAAAGTGCAATTATTTCGGTTATATGAATATGTCAATTCTGTAATAACAATATAATTTGACTTTCGCGCAAATCAGTAATATAGATATTTTTCGGCTTAAGCGGTACAGTGCTCACGCAATTGACATACAATTTATAAGAAAAACGACTTTGAGTCTAAAACTAAGAAAGTGCAATTTTTTCGGTTATATGAATATGTAAATTCTGCAATAACATTATAATTTTACTTTCGCGAAAATCAGTGATATTGATGTGTTTCGGCTTAAGCGGTACAGTGCTCAAGTGATTAACATACAATTTACAAGAAAATCGACTTTGAGTCTAAAACTAAGAAAGTGCAATTTTTTCGCTTATATGAATATGTCAATTCTGCAATAACATTATAGTTTTACTTTCGCGCAAATCAGTAAAATTGATAGTTTTCGGCTTATGCGGTACAGTGCTCAAGTGATTAATATACAATTTACAAGAAAATCGACTTTGAGTCTAAAACTAAGAAAGTGCAATTTTTTCGGTTATATGAATATGTAAATTCTGCAATAACATCATAATTTTACTTTCGCGAAAATCAGTGATATTGATGTGTTTCGGCTTAAGCGGTACAGTGCTCAAGTGATTAACATACAATTTACAAGAAAATCGACTTTGAGTCTAAAACTAAGAAAGTGCAATTTTTTTGCTTATATGAATATGTCAATTCTGCAATAACATTATAGTACTACTTTCGCGCAAATCAGTAAAATTGATAGTTTTCGGCTTATGCGGTACAGTGCTCAAGTGATTAACATACAATTTACAAGAAAATCGACTTTGAGTCTAAACCTAAGAAAGTGCAACTTTTTCGGTTATATGAATATGTAAATTCTGCAATAACAATATAATTTGGCTTTCGCTCAAATCAGTAAAATTCATGTTTTTCGGCTTAAGCAGTACAGTGCTCCCGCAATTGACATACAATTTACAAGAAATTCGACTTTAAGTCTAAAACTAAGAAAGTGCAATTTTTTCGGTTATATGAATATGTCAATTCTGCAATAACAATATAATTTGACTTTCGCTCAAATCAGTAAAATTCATGTTTTTCGGCTTAAGCGGTACAGTGCTCACGCAATTGACATACAATTTAGAAGAAAAACGACTTTGAGTCTAAGCCTAAGAAAGTGCAACTTTTTCGGTAATATTAATTTGTTAATCCTGCAATAACAATATAATTAGACTTTCGCTCAAATCAGTAAAATTCATGTTTTCCGGGTTAAGCAGTACAGTGCTCCCGCAATTGACATACAATTTACAAGAAAATCGACTTTAAGTCTAAAACTAAGAAAGTGCAATTATTTCGGTTATATGAATATGTCAATTCTGCAATAACAAAATAATTTGACATTCGCTCAAATCCGTAAAATTCATGTTTTTCGGCATAAGCGGTACAGTGCTCACGCAATTAGCATACAATTTAGAAGAAAATCGACTTTGAGTCTAAAATTTTATTTACAAGAAAATCGACTTTAAGTCTAAAACTAAGAAATTGGAATTTTTTCGGTTATATGAATATGTCAATTCTGCAATAACAATATAATTTGAAATTCGCTCAAATCAGTAAAATTCATGTTTTTCATCTTAAGCGGTACAGTGCTCACGCAATTGACATACAATTTAGAAGAAAATCGACTTTAAGTCTAAAACTAAGAAAGTGCAATTATTTCGGTTATATGAATATGTCAATTCTGCAATAACAATATAATTTGACATTCGCTCAAATCAGTAAAATTCATGTTTTTCGGCATAAGCAGTACAGTGCTGCCGCAATTGACATACAATTAACAAGAAAATCGACTTTAAGTCTAAAACTAAGAAAGTGCAATTATTTCGGTTATATGAATATGTCAATTTTGCAATAACAATATAATTTGAAATTCGCTCAAATCAGTAAAATTCATGTTTTTCATCTTAAGCGGTACAGTGCTCACGCAATTGACATACAATTTAGAAGAAAATCGACTTTAAGTCTAAAACTAAGAAAGTGCAATTATTTCGGTTATATGAATATGTCAATTCTGCAATAACAATATAATTTGACATTCGCTCAAATCAGTAAAATTCATGTTTTTCGGCATAAGCAGTACAGTGCTGCCGCAATTGACATACAATTAACAAGAAAATCGACTTTAAGTCTAAAACTAAGAAAGTGCAATTATTTCGGTTATATGAATATGTCAATTCTGCAATAACAATATAATTTGACATTCGCTCAAATCAGTAAAATTCATGTTTTTCGGCATAAGCAGTACAGTGCTGCCGCAATTGACATACAATTAACAAGAAAATCGACTTTAAGTCTAAAACTAAGAAAGTGCAATTATTTCGGTTATATGAATATGTCAACTCTGCAATAACAAAATAATTTGACATTCGCTCAAATCAGTAAAATTCATGTTTTTCGGCATAAGCGGTACAGTGCTCACGTAATTGACATACAATTTAGAAGAAAATCGACTTTAAGCCTAAAACTAAGAAAGTGCAATTTTTTCGGTTATATGAATATGTCAATTCTGTAATAACAATATAATTTGACTTTCGCTCAAATCAGTAAAATTCATGTTTTTCGGCTTAAGCAGTACAGTGCTGCCGCAATTGACATACAATTTACAAGAAAATCGACTTTGAGTCTAAAACTAAGAAAGTGCAATTTTTTCGGTTATATGAATATGTGAATTCTGCAATAACAATATAATTTGATTTTCGCTCAAATCAGTAAAATTCATGTTTTTCGGCTTAAGCGGTACAGTGCTTACGCAATTGACATACAATTTACAAGAAAATCGACTTTGAGTCTAAACCTAAGAAAGTGCAACTTTTTCGGTAATATTAATTTGTTAATCCTGCAATAACATTATAATTTTACTTTCGCTCAAATCAGTAAAATTCATGTTTTTCGGCTTAAGCAGTACAGTGCTCACGCAATTGACATACAATTTAAAAGAAAATCGACTTTAAGCCTAAAACTAAGAAAGTGCAATTTTTTCGGTTAAATGAATATGTCAATTCTGTAATAACAATATAATTTGACTTTCGCTAAAATTAGTAAAATTCATGTTTTTCGGCTTAAGCAGTGCATTGCTGCCGCAATCGACATACAATTTAGAAGAAAATCGACTTTGAGTCTAAAACTAAGAAAGTGCAATTTTTTCGGTTGTATGAATATGTCAATTCTGTAATAACAATATAATTTGATTTTCGCTCAAATCAGTAAAATTCATGTTTTTCGGCTTAAGCGGTACAGTGCTCACGCAGTTGACATACAATTTAGAAGAAAAACGACTTTGAGTCTAAGCCGAAGAAAGTGCAACTTTTTCGGTAATATTAATTTGTTAATCCTGCAATAACAATATAATTAGACTTTCGCTCAAATCAGTAAAATTCATGTTTTCCGGGTTAAGCAGTACAGTGTTCCCGCAATTGACCTACAATTTACAAGAAAATCGACTTTGAGTCTAAACCTAAGAAAGGGCAACTTTTTCGGTAATATTAATTTGTTAATCCTGCAATAACATTATAATTTTACTTTCGCGCAAATCAGTAAAATTGATGTTTTTCGGCTTTAGCAGTACAGTGCTCACGCAATTGACATACAATTTAGAAGAAAATCGTCTTTGAGTCTAAAATTTGATTTACAAGAAAATCGACTTTAAGTCTAAAACTAAGAAATTGCAATTTTTTCGGTAATTTTAATTTGTCAATCCTGCAATAACAATATAATTTGACTTTCGCTCAAATCAGTAAAATTCATGTTTTTCTGCTTAAACAGTACAATGCTCATGCAATTGACATACAATTTACAAGAAAATCGACTTTAAGTCTAAAGCTAAGAAAGTGCAATTTTTTCGGTTATATGAATATGTCAATTCTGCAATAAGTTTATAATTTGACATTCGCTCAAATCAGTAAAATTCATGTTTTTCGGCTTAAGCAGTACAGTGCTCAGGCAATTGACATACAATTTTCCAGAAAATCGACTTTAAGTCTAAAGCTAAGAAAGTGCAATTATTTCGGTTATATGAATATGTAAATTCTGCAATAACATTATAATTTTACTTTCGCTCAAATCAGTAAAATTCATGTGTTTCGGCTTAAGCAGTACAGTGCTCACGCAATTGACACACAATTTACAAGAAAATCGACTTTGAGTCTAAAACTAAGAAAGTGCAATTTTTTCGGTTATATGAATATGTAAATTCTGCAATAACATTATAATTTTACTTTCGCTCAAATCAGTAAAATTCATGTGTTTCGGCTTAAGCAGTACAGTGCTCACGCAATTGACACACAATTTACAAGAAAATCGACTTTGAGTCTAAAACTAAGAAAGTGCAATTATTTCGGTTATATGAATATGTCAATTCTGTAATAACAATATAATTTGACTTTCGCGCAAATCAGTAATATAGATATTTTTCGGCTTAAGCGGTACAGTGCTCACGCAATTGACATACAATTTAGAAGAAAAACGACTTTGAGTCTAAAACTAAGAAAGTGCAATTTTTTCGGTTATATGAATATGTAAATTCTGCAATAACATTATAATTTTACTTTCGCGAAAATCAGTGATATTGATGTGTTTCGGCTTAAGCGGTACAGTGCTCAAGTGATTAACATACAATTTACAAGAAAATCGACTTTGAGTCTAAAACTAAGAAAGTGCAATTTTTTCGCTTATATGAATATGTCAATTCTGCAATAACATTATAGTTTTACTTTCGCGCAAATCAGTAAAATTGATAGTTTTCGGCTTATGCGGTACAGTGCTCAAGTGATTAATATACAATTTACAAGAACATCGACTTTGAGTCTAAAACTAAGAAAGTGCAATTTTTTCGGTTATATGAATATGCAAATTCTGCAATAACAATATATTTTGATTTTCGCGAAAATCAGTGATATTGATGTGTTTCGGCTTAAGCGGTACAGTGCTCAAGTGATTAACATACAATTTACAAGAAAATCGACTTTGAGTCTAAAACTAAGAAAGTGCAATTTTTTCGCTTATATGAATATGTAAATTCTGCAATAACATTATAGTACTAATTTCGCGCAAATCAGTAAAATTGATAGTTTTCGGCTTATGCGGTACAGTGCTCAAGTGATTAACATACAATTTACAAGAAAATCGACTTTGAGTCTAAACCTAAGAAAGTGCAACTTTTTCGGTTATATGAATATGTAAATTCTGCAATTACAATATAATTTGGCTTTCGCTCAAATCAGTAAAATTCATGTTTTTCGGCTTAAGCAGTACAGTGCTCCTGCAATTGACATACAATTTACAAGAAAATCGACTTTAAGTCTAAAACTAAGAAAGTGCAATTTTTTCGGTTATATGAATATGTCAATTCTGCAATAACAATATAATTTGACTTTCGCTCAAATCAGTAAAATTCATGTTTTTCGGCTTAAGCGGTACAGCGCTCACGCAATTGACATACAATTTAGAAGAAAAACGACTTTGAGTCTAAGCCTAAGAAAGTGCAACTTTTTCGGTAATTTTAATTTGTTAATCCTGCAATAACAATATAATTAGACTTTCGCTCAAATCAGTAAAATTCATGTTTTCCGGGTTAAGCAGTACAGTGCTCCCGCAATTGACATACAATTTACAAGAAAATCGACTTTAAGTCTAAAACTAAGAAAGTGCAATTATTTCAGTTATATGAATATGTCAATTCTGCAATAACAATATAATTTGGCTTTCGCTCAAATCAGTACAATTCATGTTTTTCGGCTTCAGCGGTACAGTGCTCACGCAACTGAAATACAATTTACAAGAAAATCGACTTTAAGTCTAAAACTAAGAAAGTGCAATTATTTCAGTTATATGAATATGTCAATTCTGCAATAACAATTGACATACAATTTAGAAGAAAATCGACTTTGAGTCTAAAATTTGATTTACAAGAAAATCGACTTTAAGTCTAAAACTAAGAAATTGCAATTTTTTCGGTTATATGAATATGTTAATTCTGCAATAACAATATAATTTGAAATTCGCTCAAATCAGTACAATTCATGTTTTTCGGCTTCAGCGGTACAGTGCTCACGCAACTGAAATACAATTTACAAGAAAATCGACTTTAAGTCTAAAACTAAGAAAGTGCAATTATTTCAGTTATATGAATATGTCAATTCTGCAATAACAATTGACATACAATTTAGAAGAAAATCGACTTTGAGTCTAAAATTTGATTTACAAGAAAATCGACTTTAAGTCTAAAACTAAGAAAGTGCAATTATTTCGGTTATATGAATATGTCAATTCTGCAATAACAATATAATTTGACATTCGCTCAAATCAGTAAAATTCATGTTTTTCGGCATAAGCAGTACAGTGCTGCCGCAATTGACATACAATTAACAGGAAAATCGACTTTAAGTCTAAAACTAAGAAAGTGCAATTATTTCGGTTATATGAATATGTCAATTCTGTAATAACAATATAATTTGACTTTCGCTCAAATCAGTAAAATTCATGTTTTTCGGCTTAAGCAGTACAGTGCTGCCGCAATTGACATACAATTTACAAGAAAATCGACTTTGAGTCTAAACCTAAGAAAGTGCAACTTTTTCGGTTATATGAATATGTAAATTCTGCAATAACAATATAATTTGGCTTTCGCTCAAATCAGTAAAATTCATGTTTTTCGGCTTAAGCAGTACAGTGCTCCCGCAATTGACATACAATTTACAAGAAAATCGACTTTAAGTCTAAAACTAAGAAAGTGCAATTTTTTCGTTTAGATGAATATTTCAATTCTGCAATAACAATATAATTTGACTTTCGCTCAAATCAGTAAAATTCATGTTTTTCGGCTTAAGCGGTACAGTGCTCACGCAATTGACATACAATTTAGAAGAAAACGACTTTGAGTCTAAGCCTAAGAAAGTGCAACTTTTTCGGTAATATTAATTTGTTAATCCTGCAATAACAATATAATTAGACTTTCGCTCAAATCAGTAAAATTCATGTTTTCCGGGTTAAGCAGTACAGTGCTCCCGCAATTGACATACAATTTACAAGAGAATCGACTTTAAGTCTAAAACTAAGCAAGTGCAATTATTTCGGTTATATGAATATGTCAATTCTGCAATAACAAAATAATTTGACATTCGTTCAAATCAGTAAAATTCATGTTTTTCGGCATAAGCGGTACAGTGCTCACGCAATTGACATCCAATTTAGAAGAAAATCGACTTTAAGCCTAAAACTAAGAAAGTGCAATTTTTTCGGTTATATGAATATGTCAATTCTGTAATAACAATATAATTTGACTTTCGCTCAAATCAGTAAAATTCATGTTTTTCGGCTTAAGCAGTACAGTGCTGCCGCAATTGACATACAATTTACAAGAAAATCGACTTTGAGTCTAAAACTAAGAAAGTGCAATTTTTTCGGTTATATGAATATGTGAATTCTGCAATAACAATATATTTTGATTTTCGCTCAAATCAGTAAAATTCATGTTTTTCGGCTTAAGCGGTACAGTGCTCACGCAATTGACATACAATTTAGAAGAAAATCGACTTTAAGCCTAAAACTAAGAAAGTGCAATTTTTTCGGTTATATGAATATGTCAATTCTGTAATAACAATATAATTTGACTTTCGCTCAAATCAGTAAAATTCATGTTTTTCGGCTTAAGCAGTACAGTGCTGCCGCAATTGACATACAATTTACAAGAAAATCGACTTTGAGTCTAAAACTAAGAAAGTGCAACTTTTTCGGTTATATGAATATGTAAATTCTGCAATAACATTATAATTTTACTTTCGTGAAAATCAGTAAAATTGATAGATTTCGGCTTATGCGGTACAGTGCTCAAGCGATTAATATACAATTTACAAGAAAATCGACTTTGAGTCTAAAACTAAGAAAGTGCAATTTTTTCGCTTATATGAATATGTCAATTCTGCAATAACATTATAGTTTTACTTTCGCGCAAATCTGTAAAATTGATAGTTTTCGACTTATGCGGTACAGTGCTCAAGTGATTAATATACAATTTACAAGAAAATCGACTTTGAGTCTAAAACTAAGAAAGTGCAATTTTTTCGGTTATATGAATATGTCAGTTCTGTAATAACAATATAATTTGACTTTCGCGCAAATCAGTAATATAGATATTTTTCGGCTTAAGTGGTACAGTGCTCACGCAATTGACATACAATTTAGAAGAAAAACGACTTTGAGTCTAAGCCTAAGAAAGTGCAACTTTTTCGGTAATATTAATTTGTTAATCCTGCAATAACATTATAATTTTACTTTCGCTCAAATCAGTAAAATTCATGTGTTTCGGCTTAAGCAGTACAGTGCTCACGCAATTGACACACAATTTACAAGAAAATCGACTTTGAGTCTAAAACTAAGAAAGTGCAATTTTTTCGGTTATATGAATATGTCAGTTCTGTAATAACAATATAATTTGACTTTCGCGCAAATCAGTAATATAGATATTTTTCGGCTTAAGTGGTACAGTGCTCACGCAATTGACATACAATTTAGAAGAAAAACGACTTTGAGTCTAAGCCTAAGAAAGTGCAACTTTTTCGGTAATATTAATTTGTTAATCCTGCAATAACATTATAATTTTACTTTCGCTCAAATCAGTAAAATTCATGTGTTTCGGCTTAAGCAGTACAGTGCTCACGCAATTGACACACAATTTACAAGAAAATCGACTTTGAGTCTAAAACTAAGAAAGTGCAATTTTTTCGGTTATATGAATATGTGAATTCTGCAATAACAATATAATTTGACTTTCGCGCAAATCAGTAATATAGATATTTTTCGGCTTAAGCGGTACAGTGCTCACGCAATTGACATACAATTTAGAAGAAAAACGACTTTGAGTCTAAAACTAAGAAAGTGCAATTTTTTCGCTTATATGAATATGTCAATTCTGCAATAACATTATAGTTTTACTTTCGCGCAAATCAGTAAAATTGATAGTTTTCGGCTTATGCGGTACAGTGCTCAAGTGATTAATATACAATTTACAAGAAAATCGACTTTGAGTCTAAAACTAAGAAAGTGCAATTTTTTCGGTTATATGAATATGTAAATTCTGCAATAACATTATAATTTTACTTTCGCGAAAATCAGTGATATTGATGTGTTTCGGCTTAAGCGGTACAGTGCTCAAGTGATTAACATACAATTTACAAGAAAATCGACTTTGAGTCTAAAACTAAGAAAGTGCAATTTTTTCGCTTATATGAATATGTCAATTCTGCAATAACATTATAGTTTTACTTTCGCGCAAATCAGTAAAATTCATGTTTTCCGGGTAAAGCAGTACAGTGCTCCCGCAATTGACATACAATTTACAAGAAAATCGACTTTAAGTCTAAAACTAAGAAAGTGCAATTTTTTCGGTAATATTAATTTGTTAATCCTGCAATAACATTATAATTTTACTTTCGCTCAAATCAGTAAAATTCATGTTTTCCGGGTTAAGCAGTACAGTGCTCCCGCAATTGACATACAATTTACAAGAAAATCGACTTTAAGTCTAAAACTAAGAAAGTGCAATTTTTTCGGTAATATTAATTTGTTAATCCTGCAATAACATTATAATTTTACTTTCGCTCAAATCAGTAAAATTCATGTTTTCCGGGTTAAGCAGTACAGTGCTCCCGCAATTGACATACAATTTACAAGAAAATCGACTTTGAGTCTAAAACTAAGAAAGTGCAATTTTTTCGGTTATATGAATATGTAAATTCTGCAATAACATTATAATTTTACTGTCGCGAAAATTAGTGATATTGATGTGTTTCGGCTTAAGCGGTACAGTGCTCAAGTGATTAACATACAATTTACAAGAAAATCGACTTTGAGTCTAAAACTAAGAAAGTGCAATTTTTTCGCTTATATGAATATATCAATTCTGCAATAACATTATAGTACTACTTTCGCGCAAATCAGTAAAATTGATAGTTTTCGGCTTATGCGGTACAGTGCTCAAGTGATTAACATACAATTTACAAGAAAATCGACTTTGAGTCTAAACCTGAGAAAGTGCAACTTTTTCGGTTATATGAATATGTCAATTCTGCAATAACAAAATAATTTGACATTCGTTCAAATCAGTAAAATTCATGTTTTTCGGCTTAAGCAGTACAGTGCTGCCGCAATTGACATACAATTTACAAGAAAATCGACTTTGAGTCTAAAACTAAGAAAGTGCAATTTTTTCGGTTATATGAATATGTGAATTCTGCAATAACAATATAATTTGATTTTCGCTCAAATCAGTAAAATTCATGTTTTTCGTCTTAAGCGGTACAGTGCTTACGCAATTGACATACAATTTACAAGAAAATCGACTTTAAGCCTAAAACTAAGAAAGTGCAATTTTTTCGCTTATATGAATATATCAATTCTGCAATAACATTATAGTACTACTTTCGCGCAAATCAGTAAAATTGATAGTTTTCGGCTTATGCGGTACAGTGCTCAAGTGATTAACATACAATTTACAAGAAAATCGACTTTGAGTCTAAACCTAAGAAAGTGCAACTTTTTCGGTTATATGAATATGTAAATTCTGCAATAACAATATAATTTGGCTTTCGCTCAAATCAGTAAAATTCATGTTTTTCGGCTTAAGCAGTACAGTGCTCCCGCAATTGACATACAATTTACAAGAAAATCGACTTTAAGTCTAAAACTAAGAAAGTTCAACTTTTTCGGTAATATTAATTTGTTAATCCTGCAATAACAATATAATTTGACTTTCGCTCAAATCAGTAAAATTCATGTTTTTCGGCTTAAGCAGTACAGTGCTGCCGCAATTGACATACAATTTACAAGAAAATCGACTTTGAGTCTAAAACTAAGAAAGTGCAATTTTTTCGGTTATATGAATATGTGAATTCTGCAATAACAATATAATTTGATTTTCGCTCAAATCAGTAAAATTCATGTTTTTCGGCTTAAGCGGTACAGTGCTTACGCAATTGACATACAATTTACAAGAAAATCGACTTTGAGTCTAAACCTAAGAAAGTGCAACTTTTTCGGTAATATGAATATGTCAATTCTGTAATAACAATATAATTTGACTTTCGCTCAAATCAGTAAAATTCATGTTTTTCGGCTTAAGCAGTACAGTGCTGCCGCAATTGACATACAATTTACAAGAAAATCGACTTTGAGTCTAAAACTAAGAAAGTGCAACTTTTTCGGTTATATGAATATGTAAATTCTGCAATAACATTATAATTTTACTTTCGTGAAAATCAGTAAAATTGATAGATTTCGGCTTATGCGGTACAGTGCTCAAGCGATTAATATACAATTTACAAGAAAATCGACTTTGAGTCTAAAACTAAGAAAGTGCAACTTTTTCGGTTATATGAATATGTAAATTCTGCAATAACAATATAATTTGGCTTTCGCTCAAATCAGTAAAATTCATGTTTTTCGGCTTAAGCAGTACAGTGCTCCCGCAATTGACATACAATTTAGAAGAAAAACGACTTTGAGTCTAAAACTAAGAAAGTGCAATTTTTTCGCTTATATGAATATGTCAATTCTGTAATAACAATATAATTTGACTTTCGCTCAAATCAGTAAAATTCATGTTTTTCGGCTTAAGCAGTACAGTGCTGCCGCAATTGACATACAATTTACAAGAAAATCGACTTTGAGTCTAAAACTAAGAAAGTGCAACTTTTTCGGTTATATGAATATGTAAATTCTGCAATAACATTATAGTACTACTTTCGCGCAAATCAGTAAAATTGATAGTTTTCGGCTTATGCGGTACAGTGCTCAAGCGATTAATATACAATTTACAAGAAAATCGACTTTGAGTCTAAAACTAAGAAAGTGCAACTTTTTCGGTTATATGAATATGTAAATTCTGCAATAACAATATAATTTGGCTTTCGCTCAAATCAGTAAAATTCATGTTTTTCGGCTTAAGCAGTACAGTGCTCCCGCAATTGACATACAATTTAGAAGAAAAACGACTTTGAGTCTAAAACTAAGAAAGTGCAATTTTTTCGCTTATATGAATATGTCAATTCTGTAATAACAATATAATTTGACTTTCGCTCAAATCAGTAAAATTCATGTTTTTCGGCTTAAGCAGTACAGTGCTGCCGCAATTGACATACAATTTACAAGAAAATCGACTTTGAGTCTAAAACTAAGAAAGTGCAACTTTTTCGGTTATATGAATATGTAAATTCTGCAATAACATTATAGTACTACTTTCGCGCAAATCAGTAAAATTGATAGTTTTCGGCTTATGCGGTACAGTGCTCAAGTGATTAACATACAATTTACAAGAAAATCGACTTTGAGTCTAAACCTAAGAAAGTGCAACTTTTTCGGTTATATGAATATGTAAATTCTGCAATAACAATATAATTTGGCTTTCGCTCAAATCAGTAAAATTCATGTTTTTCGGCTTAAGCAGTACAGTGCTCCCGCAATTGACATACAATTTAGAAGAAAAACGACTTTCAGTCTAAAACTAAGAAAGTGCAATTTTTTCGCTTATATGAATATGTCAATTCTGCAATAACATTATAGTTTTACTTTCGCGCAAATCAGTAATATAGATATTTTTCGGCTTAAGCGGTACAGTGCTCACGCAATTGACATACAATTTAGAAGAAAAACGACTTTGAGTCTAAAACTAAGAAAGTGCAATTTTTTCGCTTATATGAATATGTCAATTCTGCAATAACATTATAGTTTTACTTTCGCGCAAATCAGTAAAATTGATAGTTTTCGGCTTATGCGGTACAGTGCTCAAGTGATTAATATACAATTTACAAGAAAATCGACTTTAAGTCTAAAACTAAGAAAGTGCAATTTTTTCGGTAATATTAATTTGTTAATCCTGCAATAACATTATAATTTTACTTTCGCTCAAATCAGTAAAATTCATGTTTTCCGGGTTAAGCAGTACAGTGCTCCCGCAATTGACATACAATTTAGAAGAAAATCGACTTTAAGCCTAAAACTAAGAAAGTGCAATTTTTTCGGTTATATGAATATGTCAATTCTGTAATAACAATATAATTTGACTTTCGCTCAAATCAGTAAAATTCATGTTTTTCGGCTTAAGCAGTACAGTGCTGCCGCAATTGACATACAATTTACAAGAAAATCGACTTTGAGTCTAAAACTAAGAAAGTGCAACTTTTTCGGTTATATGAATATGTAAATTCTGCAATAACATTATAATTTTACTTTCGTGAAAATCAGTAAAATTGATAGATTTCGGCTTATGCGGTACAGCGCTCAAGCGATTAATATACAATTTACAAGAAAATCGACTTTGAGTCTAAAACTAAGAAAGTGCAATTTTTTCGCTTATATGAATATGTCAATTCTGCAATAACATTATAGTTTTACTTTCGCGCAAATCTGTAAAATTGATAGTTTTCGACTTATGCGGTACAGTGCTCAAGTGATTAATATACAATTTACAAGAAAATCGACTTTGAGTCTAAAACTAAGAAAGTGCAATTTTTTCGGATATATGAATATGTCAGTTCTGTAATAACAATATAATTTGACTTTCGCGCAAATCAGTAATATAGATATTTTTCGGCTTAAGTGGTACAGTGCTCACGCAATTGACATACAATTTAGAAGAAAAACGACTTTGAGTCTAAGCCTAAGAAAGTGCAACTTTTTCGGTAATATTAATTTGTTAATCCTGCAATAACATTATAATTTTACTTTCGCTCAAATCAGTAAAATTCATGTGTTTCGGCTTAAGCAGTACAGTGCTCACGCAATTGACACACAATTTACAAGAAAATCGACTTTGAGTCTAAAACTAAGAAAGTGCAATTTTTTCGGTTATATGAATATGTCAGTTCTGTAATAACAATATAATTTGACTTTCGCGCAAATCAGTAATATAGATATTTTTCGGCTTAAGTGGTACAGTGCTCACGCAATTGACATACAATTTAGAAGAAAAACGACTTTGAGTCTAAGCCTAAGAAAGTGCAACTTTTTCGGTAATATTAATTTGTTAATCCTGCAATAACATTATAATTTTACTTTCGCTCAAATCAGTAAAATTCATGTGTTTCGGCTTAAGCAGTACAGTGCTCACGCAATTGACACACAATTTACAAGAAAATCGACTTTGAGTCTAAAACTAAGAAAGTGCAATTTTTTCGGTTATATGAATATGTGAATTCTGCAATAACAATATAATTTGACTTTCGCGCAAATCAGTAATATAGATATTTTTCGGCTTAAGCGGTACAGTGCTCACGCAATTGACATACAATTTAGAAGAAAAACGACTTTGAGTCTAAAACTAAGAAAGTGCAATTTTTTCGCTTATATGAATATGTCAATTCTGCAATAACATTATAGTTTTACTTTCGCGCAAATCAGTAAAATTGATAGTTTTCGGCTTATGCGGTACAGTGCTCAAGTGATTAATATACAATTTACAAGAAAATCGACTTTGAGTCTAAAACTAAGAAAGTGCAATTTTTTCGGTTATATGAATATGTAAATTCTGCAATAACATTATAATTTTACTTTCGCGAAAATCAGTGATATTGATGTGTTTCGGCTTAAGCGGTACAGTGCTCAAGTGATTAACATACAATTTACAAGAAAATCGACTTTGAGTCTAAAACTAAGAAAGTGCAATTTTTTCGCTTATATGAATATGTCAATTCTGCAATAACATTATAGTTTTACTTTCGCGCAAATCAGTAAAATTGATAGTTTTCGGCTTATGCGGTACAGTGCTCAAGTGATTAATATACAATTTACAAGAAAATCGACTTTGAGTCTAAAACTAAGAAAGTGCAATTTTTTCGGTTATATGAATATGTAAATTCTGCAATAACATTATAATTTTACTTTCGCGAAAATTAGTGATATTGATGTGTTTCGGCTTAAGCGGTACAGTGCTCAAGTGATTAACATACAATTTACAAGAAAATCGACTTTGAGTCTAAAACTAAGAAAGTGCAATTTTTTCGGTTATATGAATATGTAAATTCTGCAATAACAATATAATTTGGCTTTCGCTCAAATCAGTAAAATTCATGTTTTCCGGGTAAAGCAGTACAGTGCTCCCGCAATTGACATACAATTTACAAGAAAATCGACTTTAAGTCTAAAACTAAGAAAGTGCAATTTTTTCGGTAATATTAATTTGTTAATCCTGCAATAACATTATAATTTTACTTTCGCTCAAATCAGTAAAATTCATGTTTTCCGGGTTAAGCAGTACAGTGCTCCCGCAATTGACATACAATTTACAAGAAAATCGACTTTAAGTCTAAAACTAAGAAAGTGCAATTTTTTCGGTAATATTAATTTGTTAATCCTGCAATAACATTATAATTTTACTTTCGCTCAAATCAGTAAAATTCATGTTTTCCGGGTTAAGCAGTACAGTGCTCCCGCAATTGACATACAATTTACAAGAAAATCGACTTTGAGTCTAAAACTAAGAAAGTGCAATTTTTTCGGTTATATGAATATGTAAATTCTGCAATAACATTATAATTTTACTGTCGCGAAAATTAGTGATATTGATGTGTTTCGGCTTAAGCGGTACAGTGCTCAAGTGATTAACATACAATTTACAAGAAAATCGCCTTTGAGTCTAAAACTAAGAAAGTGCAATTTTTTCGCTTATATGAATATATCAATTCTGCAATAACATTATAGTACTACTTTCGCGCAAATCAGTAAAATTGATAGTTTTCGGCTTATGCGGTACAGTGCTCAAGTGATTAACATACAATTTACAAGAAAATCGACTTTGAGTCTAAACCTAAGAAAGTGCAACTTTTTCGGTTATATGAATATGTCAATTCTGCAATAACAAAATAATTTGACATTCGTTCAAATCAGTAAAATTCATGTTTTTCGGCTTAAGCAGTACAGTGCTGCCGCAATTGACATACAATTTACAAGAAAATCGACTTTGAGTCTAAAACTAAGAAAGTGCAATTTTTTCGGTTATATGAATATGTGAATTCTGCAATAACAATATAATTTGATTTTCGCTCAAATCAGTAAAATTCATGTTTTTCGGCTTAAGCGGTACAGTGCTTACGCAATTGACATACAATTTACAAGAAAATCGACTTTAAGCCTAAAACTAAGAAAGTGCAATTTTTTCGCTTATATGAATATATCAATTCTGCAATAACATTATAGTACTACTTTCGCGCAAATCAGTAAAATTGATAGTTTTCGGCTTATGCGGTACAGTGCTCAAGTGATTAACATACAATTTACAAGAAAATCGACTTTGAGTCTAAACCTAAGAAAGTGCAACTTTTTCGGTTATATGAATATGTAAATTCTGCAATAACAATATAATTTGGCTTTCGCTCAAATCAGTAAAATTCATGTTTTTCGGCTTAAGCAGTACAGTGCTCCCGCAATTGACATACAATTTACAAGAAAATCGACTTTAAGTCTAAAACTAAGAAAGTTCAACTTTTTCGGTAATATTAATTTGTTAATCCTGCAATAACAATATAATTTGACTTTCGCTCAAATCAGTAAAATTCATGTTTTTCGGCTTAAGCAGTACAGTGCTGCCGCAATTGACATACAATTTACAAGAAAATCGACTTTGAGTCTAAAACTAAGAAAGTGCAATTTTTTCGGTTATATGAATATGTGAATTCTGCAATAACAATATAATTTGATTTTCGCTCAAATCAGTAAAATTCATGTTTTTCGGCTTAAGCGGTACAGTGCTTACGCAATTGACATACAATTTACAAGAAAATCGACTTTGAGTCTAAACCTAAGAAAGTGCAACTTTTTCGGTAATATTAATTAGTTAATCCTGCAATAACATTATAATTTTACTTTCGCTCAAATCAGTAAAATTCATGTTTTTCGGCTTAAGCAGTACAGTGCTCACGCAATTGACATACAATTTAAAAGAAAATCGACTTTAAGCCTAAAACTAAGAAAGTGCAATTTTTTCGGTTATATGAATATGTCAATTCTGTAATAACAATATAATTTGACTTTCGCTAAAATTAGTAAAATTCATGTTTTTCCGCTTAAGCAGTGCATTGCTGCCGCAATCGACATACAATTTAAAAGAAAATCGACTTTGAGTCTAAAACTAAGAAAGTGCAATTTTTTCGGTTGTATGAATATGTCAATTCTGTAATAACAATATAATTTGATTTTCGCTCAAATCAGTAAAATTCATGTTTTTCGGCTTAAGCGGTACAGTGCTCACGCAATTGACATACAATTTAGAAGAAAAACGACTTTGAGTCTAAGCCGAAGAAAGTGCAACTTTTTCGGTAATATTAATTTGTTAATCCTGCAATAACAATATAATTAGACTTTCGCTCAAATCAGTAAAATTCATGTTTTCCGGGTTAAGCAGTACAGTGTTCCCGCAATTGACCTACAATTTACAAGAAAATCGACTTTGAGTCTAAACCTAAGAAAGGGCAACTTTTTCGGTAATATTAATTTGTTAATCCTGCAATAACATTATAATTTTACTTTCGCTCAAATCAGTAAAATTCATGTGTTTCGGCTTAAGCAGTACAGTGCTCACGCAATTGACACACAATTTACAAGAAAATCGACTTTGAGTCTAAAACTAAGAAAGTGCAATTATTTCGGTTATATGAATATGTGAATTCTGCAATAACAATATATTTTGATTTTCGCTCAAATCAGTAAAATTCATGTTTTTCGGCTTAAGCGGTACAGTGCTCACGCAATTGACATACAATTTACAAGAAAATCGACTTTAAGCCTAAAACTAAGAAAGTGCAATTTTTTCGCTTATATGAATATATCAATTCTGCAATAACAATATAATTTGGCTTTCGCTCAAATCAGTAAAATTCATGTTTTTCGGCTTAAGCAGTACAGTGCTCCCGCAATTGACATACAATTTACAAGAAAATCGACTTTAAGTCTAAAACTAAGAAAGTTCAACTTTTTCGGTAATATTAATTTGTTAATCCTGCAATAACAATATAATTTGACTTTCGCTCAAATCAGTAAAATTCATGTTTTTCGGCTTAAGCGGTACAGTGCTTACGCAATTGACATACAATTTACAAGAAAATCGACTTTAAGTCTAAAACTAAGAAAGTGCAATTATTTCGGTTATATGAATATGTGAATTCTGCAATAACAATATATTCTGATTTTCGCTCAAATCAGTAAAATTCATGTTTTTCGGCTTAAGCGGTACAGTGATGCCGCAATTGACATACAATTTACAAGAAAATCGACTTTGAGTCTAAAACTAAGAAAGTGCAATTATTTTGGTTATATGAATATGTGAATTCTGCAATAACAATATATTTTGATTTTCGCTCAAATCAGTAAAATTCATGTTTTTCGGCTTAAGCGGTACAGTGCTTACGCAATTGACATACAATTTACAAGAAAATCGACTTTAAGCCTAAAACTAAGAAAGTGCAATTTTTTCGCTTATATGAATATATCAATTCTGCAATAACATTATAGTACTACTTTCGCGCAAATCAGTAAAATTGATAGTTTTCGGCTTATGCGGTACAGTGCTCAAGTGATTAACATACAATTTACAAGAAAATCGACTTTGAGTCTAAAACTAAGAAAGTGCAATTTTTTCGGTTATATGAATATGTCAGTTCTGTAATAACAATATAATTTGATTTTCGCGCAAATCAGTAAAATTGATAGATTTCGGCTTATGCGGTACAGTGCTCAAGTGATTAATATACAATTTACAAGAAAATCGACTTTGAGTCTAAAACTAAGAAAGTGCAACTTTTTCGGTAATGTTAATATGTTAATCCTGCAATAACATTATAATTTTACTTTCGCTCAAATCAGTAAAATTCATGTGTTTCGGCTTAAGCAGTACAGTGCTCACGCAATTGACACACAATTTACAAGAAAATCGACTTTGAGTCTAAAACTAAGAAAGTGCAATTTTTTCGGTTATATGAATATGTCAATTCTGTAATAACAATATAATTTGACTTTCGCTAAAATTAGTAAAATTCATGTTTTTCCGCTTAAGCAGTGCATTGCTGCCGCAATCGACATACAATTTAAAAGAAAATCGACTTTGAGTCTAAACCTAAGAAAGTGCAACTTTTTCGGTTATATGAATATGTAAATTCTGCAATAACAATATAATTTGGCTTTCGCTCAAATCAGTAAAATTCATGTTTTTCGGCTTAAGCAGTACAGTGCTCCCGCAATTGACATACAATTTACAAGAAAATCGACTTTGAGTCTAAAACTAAGAAAGTGCAATTTTTTCGGTTATATGAATATGTGAATTCTGCAATAACAATATATTTTGATTTTCGCTCAAATCAGTAAAATTCATGTTTTTCGGCTTAAGCAGTACAGTGCTGCCGCAATTGACATACAATTTACAAGAAAATCGACTTTGAGTCTAAAACTAAGAAAGTGCAATTTTTTCGGTTATATGAATATGTAAATTCTGCAATAACATTATAATTTTACTTTCGCGAAAATCAGTAAAATTGATAGATTTCGGCTTATGCGGTACAGTGCTCAAGTGATTAATATACAATTTACAAGAAAATCGACTTTGAGTCTAAAACTAAGAAAGTGCAACTTTTTCGGTAATGTTAATATGTTAATCCTGCAATAACATTATAATTTTACTTTCGCTCAAATCAGTAAAATTCATGTTTTTCGGCTTAAGCAGTACAGTGCTCACGCAATTGACATACAATTTAAAAGAAAATCGACTTTAAGCCTAAAACTAAGAAAGTGCAATTTTTTCGGTTATATGAATATGTCAATTCTGTAATAACAATATAATTTGACTTTCGCTAAAATTAGTAAAATTCATGTTTTTCCGCTTAAGCAGTGCATTGCTGCCGCAATCGACATACAATTTAAAAGAAAATCGACTTTGAGTCTAAACCTAAGAAAGTGCAACTTTTTCGGTTATATGAATATGTAAATTCTGCAATAACAATATAATTTGGCTTTCGCTCAAATCAGTAAAATTCATGTTTTTCGGCTTAAGCAGTACAGTGCTCCCGCAATTGACATACAATTTACAAGAAAATCGACTTTGAGTCTAAAACTAAGAAAGTGCAATTTTTTCGGTTATATGAATATGTGAATTCTGCAATAACAATATAATTTGATTTTCGCTCAAATCAGTAAAATTCATGTTTTTCGGCTTAAGCGGTACAGTGCTTACGCAATTGACATACAATTTACAAGAAAATCGACTTTGAGTCTAAACCTAAGAAAGTGCAACTTTTCGGTAATATTAATTAGTTAATCCTGCAATAACATTATAATTTTACTTTCGCTCAAATCAGTAAAATTCATGTTTTTCGGCTTAAGCAGTACAGTGCTCACGCAATTGACATACAATTTAAAAGAAAATCGACTTTAAGCCTAAAACTAAGAAAGTGCAATTTTTTCGGTTATATGAATATGTCAATTCTGTAATAACAATATAATTTGACTTTCGCTAAAATTAGTAAAATTCATGTTTTTCCGCTTAAGCAGTGCATTGCTCCCGCAATTGACATACAATTTAAAAGAAAATCGACTTTAAGTCTAAAACTAAGAAAGTTCAACTTTTTCGGTAATATTAATTTGTTAATCCTGCAATAACAATATAATTTGACTTTCGCTCAAATCAGTAAAATTCATGTTTTTCGGCTTAAGCAGTACAGTGCTGCCGCAATTGACATACAATTTACAAGAAAATCGACTTTGAGTCTAAAACTAAGAAAGTGCAATTTTTTCGGTTATATGAATATGTGAATTCTGCAATAACAATATAATTTGATTTTCGCTCAAATCAGTAAAATTCATGTTTTTCGGCTTAAGCGGTACAGTGCTTACGCAATTGACATACAATTTACAAGAAAATCGACTTTGAGTCTAAACCTAAGAAAGTGCAACTTTTCGGTAATATTAATTAATTAATCCTGCAATAACATTATAATTTTACTTTCGCTCAAATCAGTAAAATTCATGTTTTTCGGCTTAAGCAGTACAGTGCTCACGCAATTGACATACAATTTAAAAGAAAATCGACTTTAAGCCTAAAACTAAGAAAGTGCAATTTTTTCGGTTATATGAATATGTCAATTCTGTAATAACAATATAATTTGACTTTCGCTAAAATTAGTAAAATTCATGTTTTTCCGCTTAAGCAGTGCATTGCTGCCGCAATCGACATACAATTTAAAAGAAAATCGACTTTGAGTCTAAAACTAAGAAAGTGCAATTTTTTCGGTTGTATGAATATGTCAATTCTGTAATAACAATATAATTTGATTTTCGCTCAAATCAGTAAAATTCATGTTTTTCGGCTTAAGCGGTACAGTGCTCACGCAATTGACATACAATTTAGAAGAAAAACGACTTTGAGTCTAAGCCGAAGAAAGTGCAACTTTTTCGGTAATATTAATTTGTTAATCCTGCAATAACAATATAATTAGACTTTCGCTCAAATCAGTAAAATTCATGTTTTCCGGGTTAAGCAGTACAGTGTTCCCGCAATTGACCTACAATTTACAAGAAAATCGACTTTGAGTCTAAACCTAAGAAAGGGCAACTTTTTCGGTAATATTAATTTGTTAATCCTGCAATAACATTATAATTTTACTTTCGCTCAAATCAGTAAAATTCATGTGTTTCGGCTTAAGCAGTACAGTGCTCACGCAATTGACACACAATTTACAAGAAAATCGACTTTGAGTCTAAAACTAAGAAAGTGCAATTATTTCGGTTATATGAATATGTGAATTCTGCAATAACAATATATTTTGATTTTCGCTCAAATCAGTAAAATTCATGTTTTTCGGCTTAAGCGGTACAGTGCTCACGCAATTGACATACAATTTACAAGAAAATCGACTTTAAGCCTAAAACTAAGAAAGTGCAATTTTTTCGCTTATATGAATATATCAATTCTGCAATAACAATATAATTTGGCTTTCGCTCAAATCAGTAAAATTCATGTTTTTCGGCTTAAGCAGTACAGTGCTCCCGCAATTGACATACAATTTACAAGAAAATCGACTTGAAGTCTAAAACTAAGAAAGTTCAACTTTTTCGGTAATATTAATTTGTTAATCCTGCAATAACAATATAATTTGACTTTCGCTCAAATCAGTAAAATTCATGTTTTTCGGCTTAAGCGGTACAGTGCTTACGCAATTGACATACAATTTACAAGAAAATCGACTTTAAGTCTAAAACTAAGAAAGTGCAATTATTTCGGTTATATGAATATGTGAATTCTGCAATAACAATATATTTTGATTTTCGCTCAAATCAGTAAAATTCATGTTTTTCGGCTTAAGCGGTACAGTGATGCCGCAATTGACATACAATTTACAAGAAAATCGACTTTGAGTCTAAAACTAAGAAAGTGCAATTATTTCGGTTATATGAATATGTGAATTCTGCAATAACAATATATTTTGATTTTCGCTCAAATCAGTAAAATTCATGTTTTTCGGCTTAAGCGGTACAGTGCTTACGCAATTGACATACAATTTACAAGAAAATCGACTTTAAGCCTAAAACTAAGAAAGTGCAATTTTTTCGCTTATATGAATATATCAATTCTGCAATAACATTATAGTACTACTTTCGCGCAAATCAGTAAAATTGATAGTTTTCGGCTTATGCGGTACAGTGCTCAAGTGATTAACATACAATTTACAAGAAAATCGACTTTGAGTCTAAAACTAAGAAAGTGCAATTTTTTCGGTGATATGAATATGTCAGTTCTGTAATAACATTATAATTTTACTTTCGCGAAAATCAGTAAAATTGATAGATTTCGGCTTATGCGGTACAGTGCTCAAGTGATTAATGTACAATTTACAAGAAAATCGACTTTGAGTCTAAAACTAAGAAAGTGCAACTTTTTCGGTAATATTAATTTGTTAATCCTGCAATAACATTATAATTTTACTTTCGCTCAAATCAGTAAAATTCATGTGTTTCGGCTTAAGCAGTACAGTGCTCACACAATTGACACACAATTTACAAGAAAATCGACTTTAAGTCTAAAACTAAGAAAGTGCAATTATTTCGGTTATATGAATATGTGAATTCTGCAATAACAATATATTTTGACTTTCGCGCAAATCAGTAATATAGATATTTTTCGGCTTAAGTGGTACAGTGCTCACGCAATTGACATACAATTTAGAAGAAAAACGACTTTGAGTCTAAGCCTAAGAAAGTGCAACTTTTTCGGTAATATTAATTTGTTAATCCTGCAATAACATTATAATTTTACTTTCGCTCAAATCAGTAAAATTCATGTGTTTCGGCTTAAGCAGTACAGTGCTCACGCAATTGACACACAATTTACAAGAAAATCGACTTTGAGTCTAAAACTAAGAAAGTGCAATTATTTCGGTTATATGAATATGTGAATTCTGCAATAACAATATATTTTGATTTTCGCTCAAATCAGTAAAATTCATGTTTTTCGGCTTAAGCAGTACAGTGCTGCCGCAATTGCCATACAATTTACAAGAAAATCGACTTTGAGTCTAAAACTAAGAAAGTGCAATTTTTTCGGTTATATGAATATGTAAATTCTGCAATAACATTATAATTTTACTTTCGCGAAAATCAGTAAAATTGATAGATTTCGGCTTATGCGGTACAGTGCTCAAGTGATTAATATACAATTTACAAGAAAATCGACTTTGAGTCTAAAACTAAGAAAGTGCAACTTTTTCGGTAATGTTAATATGTTAATCCTGCAATAACAATATAATTTTACTTTCGCTCAAATCAGTAAAATTCATGTTTTCCGGGTTAAGCAGTACAGTGTTCCCGCAATTGACCTACAATTTACAAGAAAATCGACTTTGAGTCTAAACCTAAGAAAGGGCAACTTTTTCGGTAATATTAATTTGTTAATCCTGCAATAACATTATAATTTTACTTTCGCTCAAATCAGTAAAATTCATGTGTTTCGGCTTAAGCAGTACAGTGCTCACGCAATTGACACACAATTTACAAGAAAATCGACTTTGAGTCTAAAACTAAGAAAGTGCAATTATTTCGGTTATATGAATATGTGAATTCTGCAATAACAATATATTTTGATTTTCGCTCAAATCAGTAAAATTCATGTTTTTCGGCTTAAGCGGTACAGTGCTCACGCAATTGACATACAATTTACAAGAAAATCGACTTTAAGCCTAAAACTAAGAAAGTGCAATTTTTTCGCTTATATGAATATATCAATTCTGCAATAACAATATAATTTGGCTTTCGCTCAAATCAGTAAAATTCATGTTTTTCGGCTTAAGCAGTACAGTGCTCCCGCAATTGACATACAATTTACAAGAAAATCGACTTTAAGTCTAAAACTAAGAAAGTTCAACTTTTTCGGTAATATTAATTTGTTAATCCTGCAATAACAATATAATTTGACTTTCGCTCAAATCAGTAAAATTCATGTTTTTCGGCTTAAGCAGTACAGTGCTGCCGCAATTGACATACAATTTACAAGAAAATCGACTTTGAGTCTAAAACTAAGAAAGTGCAATTATTTCGGTTATATGAATATGTGAATTCTGCAATAACAATATATTTTGATTTTCGCTCAAATCAGTAAAATTCATGTTTTTCGGCTTAAGCGGTACAGTGCTTACGCAATTGACATACAATTTACAAGAAAATCGACTTTAAGCCTAAAACTAAGAAAGTGCAATTTTTTCGCTTATATGAATATATCAATTCTGCAATAACATTATAGTACTACTTTCGCGCAAATCAGTAAAATTGATAGTTTTCGGCTTATGCGGTACAGTGCTCAAGTGATTAACATACAATTTACAAGAAAATCGACTTTGAGTCTAAAACTAAGAAAGTGCAATTTTTTCGGTTATATGAATATGTCAGTTCTGTAATAACAATATAATTTGACTTTCGCGCAAATCAGTAATATAGATATTTTTCGGCTTAAGTGGTACAGTGCTCACGCAATTGACATACAATTTAGAAGAAAAACGACTTTGAGTCTAAGCCTAAGAAAGTGCAACTTTTTCGGTAATATTAATTTGTTAATCCTGCAATAACATTATAATTTTACTTTCGCTCAAATCAGTAAAATTCATGTGTTTCGGCTTAAGCAGTACAGTGCTCACGCAATTGACACACAATTTACAAGAAAATCGACTTTGAGTCTAAAACTAAGAAAGTGCAATTATTTCGGTTATATGAATATGTCAATTCTGTAATAACAATATAATTTGACTTTCGCGCAAATCAGTAATATAGATATTTTTCGGCTTAAGCGGTACAGTGCTCACGCAATTGACATACAATTTAGAAGAAAATCGACTTTAAGCCTAAAACTAAGAAAGTGCAATTTTTTCGGTTATATGAATATGTCAATTCTGTAATAACAATATAATTTGACTTTCGCTCAAATCAGTAAAATTCATGTTTTTCGGCTTAAGCAGTACAGTGCTGCCGCAATTGACATACAATTTACAAGAAAATCGACTTTGAGTCTAAAACTAAGAAAGTGCAATTTTTTCGGTTATATGAATATGTAAATTCTGCAATAACATTATAATTTTACTTTCGCGAAAATCTGTAAAATTGATAGATTTCGGCTTATGCGGTACAGTGCTCAATTGATTAATATACAATTTACAAGAAAATCGACTTTGAGTCTAAAACTAAGAAAGTGCAATTTTTTCGCTTATATGAATATGTCAATTCTGCAATAACATTATAGTTTTACTTTCGCGCAAATCTGTAAAATTGATAGTTTTCGACTTATGCGGTACAGTGCTCAAGTGATTAATATACAATTTACAAGAAAATTGACTTTGAGTCTAAAACTAAGAAAGTGCAATTTTTTCGGTTATATGAATATGTCAGTTCTGTAATAACAATATAATTTGACTTTCGCGCAAATCAGTAATATAGATATTTTTCGGCTTAAGTGGTACAGTGCTCACGCAATTGACATACAATTTAGAAGAAAAACGACTTTGAGTCTAAGCCTAAGAAAGTGCAACTTTTTCGGTAATATTAATTTGTTAATCCTGCAATAACATTATAATTTTACTTTCGCTCAAATCAGTAAAATTCATGTGTTTCGGCTTAAGCAGTACAGTGCTCACGCAATTGACACACAATTTACAAGAAAATCGACTTTGAGTCTAAAACTAAGAAAGTGCAATTATTTCGGTTATATGAATATGTCAATTCTGTAATAACAATATAATTTGACTTTCGCGCAAATCAGTAATATAGATATTTTTCGGCTTAAGCGGTACAGTGCTCACGCAATTGACATACAATTTAGAAGAAAAACGACTTTGAGTCTAAAACTAAGAAAGTGCAATTTTTTCGCTTATATGAATATGTCAATTCTGCAATAACATTATAGTTTTACTTTCGCGCAAATCAGTAAAATTGATAGTTTTCGGCTTATGCGGTACAGTGCTCAAGTGATTAATATACAATTTACAAGAAAATCGACTTTGAGTCTAAAACTAAGAAAGTGCAATTTTTTCGGTTATATGAATATGTAAATTCTGCAATAACATTATAATTTTACTTTCGCGAAAATCAGTGATATTGATGTGTTTCGGCTTAAGCGGTACAGTGCTCAAGTGATTAACATACAATTTACAAGAAAATCGACTTTGAGTCTAAAACTAAGAAAGTGCAATTTTTTCGCTTATATGAATATGTCAATTCTGCAATAACATTATAGTTTTACTTTCGCGCAAATCAGTAAAATTGATAGTTTTCGGCTTATGCGGTACAGTGCTCAAGTGATTAATATACAATTTACAAGAAAATCGACTTTGAGTCTAAAACTAAGAAAGTGCAATTTTTTCGGTTATATGAATATGTAAATTCTGCAATAACATTATAATTTTACTTTCGCGAAAATTAGTGATATTGATGTGTTTCGGCTTAAGCGGTACAGTGCTCAAGTGATTAACATACAATTTACAAGAAAATCGACTTTGAGTCTAAAACTAAGAAAGTGCAATTTTTTCGCTTATATGAATATATCAATTCTGCAATAACATTATAGTACTACTTTCGCGCAAATCAGTAAAATTGATAGTTTTCGGCTTATGCGGTACAGTGCTCAAGTGATTAACATACAATTTACAAGAAAATCGACTTTGAGTCTAAACCTAAGAAAGTGCAACTTTTTCGGTTATATGAATATGTAAATTCTGCAATAACAATATAATTTGGCTTTCGCTCAAATCAGTAAAATTCATGTTTTCCGGGTAAAGCAGTACAGTGCTCCCGCAATTGACATACAATTTACAAGAAAATCGACTTTAAGTCTAAAACTAAGAAAGTGCAATTTTTTCGGTAATATTAATTTGTTAATCCTGCAATAACATTATAATTTTACTTTCGCTCAAATCAGTAAAATTCATGTTTTCCGGGTTAAGCAGTACAGTGCTCCCGCAATTGACATACAATTTACAAGAAAATCGACTTTAAGTCTAAAACTAAGAAAGTGCAATTTTTTCGGTAATATTAATTTGTTAATCCTGCAATAACATTATAATTTTACTTTCGCTCAAATCAGTAAAATTCATGTTTTCCGGGTTAAGCAGTACAGTGCTCCCGCAGTTGACATACAATTTACAAGAAAATCGACTTTGAGTCTAAAACTAAGAAAGTGCAATTTTTTCGGTTATATGAATATGTAAATTCTGCAATAACATTATAATTTTACTGTCGCGAAAATTAGTGATATTGATGTGTTTCGGCTTAAGCGGTACAGTGCTCAAGTGATTAACATACAATTTACAAGAAAATCGACTTTGAGTCTAAAACTAAGAAAGTGCAATTTTTTCGCTTATATGAATATATCAATTCTGCAATAACATTATAGTACCTCTTTCGCGCAAATCAGTAAAATTGATAGTTTTCGGCTTATGCGGTACAGTGCTCAAGTGATTAACATACAATTTACAAGAAAATCGACTTTGAGTCTAAACCTAAGAAAGTGCAACTTTTTCGGTTATATGAATATGTCAATTCTGCAATAACAAAATAATTTGACATTCGTTCAAATCAGTAAAATTCATGTTTTTCGGCTTAAGCAGTACAGTGCTGCCGCAATTGACATACAATTTACAAGAAAATCGACTTTGAGTCTAAAACTAAGAAAGTGCAAATTTTTCGGTTATATGAATATGTGAATTCTGCAATAACAATATAATTTGATTTTCGCTCAAATCAGTAAAATTCATGTTTTTCGGCTTAAGCAGTACAGTGCTGCCGCAATTGACATACAATTTACAAGAAAATCGACTTTGAGTCTAAAACTAAGAAAGTGCAATTTTTTCGGTTATATGAATATGTGAATTCTGCAATAACAATATAATTTGATTTTCGCTCAAATCAGTAAAATTCATGTTTTTCGGCTTAAGCGGTACAGTGCTTACGCAATTGACATACAATTTACAAGAAAATCGACTTTGAGTCTAAACCTAAGAAAGTGCAACTTTTTCGGTAATATTAATTAGTTAATCCTGCAATAACATTATAATTTTACTTTCGCTCAAATCAGTAAAATTCATGTTTTTCGGCTTAAGCAGTACAGTGCTCACGCAATTGACATACAATTTAAAAGAAATCGACTTTAAGCCTAAAACTAAGAAAGTGCAATTTTTTCGGTTATATGAATATGTCAATTCTGTAATAACAATATAATTTGACTTTCGCTAAAATTAGTAAAATTCATGTTTTTCCGCTTAAGCAGTGCATTGCTGCCGCAATCGACATACAATTTAAAAGAAAATCGACTTTGAGTCTAAAACTAAGAAAGTGCAATTTTTTCGGTTGTATGAATATGTCAATTCTGTAATAACAATATAATTTGATTTTCGCTCAAATCAGTAAAATTCATGTTTTTCGGCTTAAGCGGTACAGTGCTCACGCAATTGACATACAATTTAGAAGAAAAACGACTTTGAGTCTAAGCCGAAGAAAGTGCAACTTTTTCGGTAATATTAATTTGTTAATCCTGCATTAACAATATAATTAGACTTTCGCTCAAATCAGTAAAATTCATGTTTTCCGGGTTAAGCAGTACAGTGTTCCCGCAATTGACCTACAATTTACAAGAAAATCGACTTTGAGTCTAAACCTAAGAAAGGGCAACTTTTTCGGTAATATTAATTTGTTAATCCTGCAATAACATTATAATTTTACTTTCGCGCAAATCAGTAAAATTGATGTTTTTCGGCTTTAGCAGTACAGTGCTCACGCAATTGACATACAATTTACAAGAAAATCGACTTTAAGTCTAAAGCTAAGAAAGTGCAATTTTTTCGGTTATATGAATATGTCAATTCTGCAATAACAATATAATTTGACATTCGCTCAAATCAGTAAAATTCATGTTTTTCGGCTTAAGCAGTACAGTGCTCATGCAATTGACATACAATTTACAAGAAAATCGACTTTGAGTCTAAAACTAAGAAAGTGCAATTTTTTCGGTTATATGAATATGTAAATTCTGCAATAACATTATAATTTTACTTTCGCGCAAATCAGTAAAATTGATAGTTTTCGGCTTATGCGGTACAGTGCTCAAGTGATTAATATACAATTTACAAGAAAATCGACTTTGAGTCTAAAACTAAGAAAGTGCAATTTTTTCGCTTATATGAATATGTCAATTCTGCAATAACATTATAGTTTTACTTTCGCGCAAATCAGTAAAATTGATAGTTTTCGGCTTATGCGGTACAGTGCTCAAGTGATTAATATACAATTTACAAGAAAATCGACTTTGAGTCTAAAACTAAGAAAGTGCAATTTTTTCGGTTATATGAATTTGTCAATTCTGTAATAACAATATAATTTGACTTTCGCGCAAATCAGTAATATAGATATTTTTCGGCTTAAGCGGTACAGTGCTCACGCAATTGACATACAATTTAGAAGAAAAACGACTTTGAGTCTAAGCCTAAGAAAGTGCAACTTTTTCGGTAATATTAATTTGTTAATCCTGCAATAACATTATAATTTTACTTTCGCTCAAATCAGTAAAATTCATGTGTTCGGCTTAAGCAGTACAGTGCTCACGCAATTGACATACAATTTAGAAGAAAAACGACTTTGAGTCTAAGCCTAAGAAAGTGCAACTTTTTCGGTAATATTAATTTGTTAATCCTGCAATAACAATATAATTTGACTTTCGCGCAAATCAGTAATATAGATATTTTTCGGCTTAAGCGGTACAGTGCTCACGCAATTGACATACAATTTAGAAGAAAAACGACTTTGAGTCTAAGCCTAAGAAAGTGCAACTTTTTCGGTAATATTAATTTGTTAATCCTGCAATAACAATATAATTTGACTTTCGCTCAAATCAGTAAAATTCATGTTTTTCGGCTTAAGCGGTACAGTGCTCACGCAATTGACATACAATTTAGAAGAAAAACGACTTTGAGTCTAAGCCTAAGAAAGTGCAACTTTTTCGGTAATATTAATTTGTTAATCCTGCAATAACAATATAATTAGACTTTCGCTCAAATCAGTAAAATTCATGTTTTCCGGGTTAAGCAGTACAGTGCTCCCGCAATTGACATACAATTTACAAGAAAATCGACTTTAAGTCTAAAACTAAGAAAGTGCAATTATTTCGGTTATATGAATATGTCAATTCTATATGAATATGCAATAACAAAATAATTTGACATTCGTTCAAATCAGTAAAATTCATGTTTTTCGGCATAAGCGGTACAGTGCTCACGCAATTGACATACAATTTAGAAGAAAATCGACTTAAAGCCTAAAACTAAGAAAGTGCAATTTTTTCGGTTATATGAATATGTCAAATCTGTAATAACAATATAATTTGACTTTCGCTCAAATCAGTAAAATTCATGTTTTTCGGCTTAAGCAGTACAGTGCTGCCGCAATTGACATACAATTTACAAGAAAATCGACTTTGAGTCTAAAACTAAGAAAGTGCATTTTTTTCGGTTATATGAATATGTGAATTCTGCAATAACAATATAATATGATTTTCGCTCAAATCAGTAAAATTCATGTTTTTCGGCTTAAGCGGTACAGTGCTTACGCAATTGACATACAATTTACAAGAAAATCGACTTTGAGTCTAAACCTAAGAAAGTGCAACTTTTTCGGTAATATTAATTTGTTAATCCTGCAATAACATTATAATTTTACTTTCGCTCAAATCAGTAAAATTCATGTTTTTCGGCTTAAGCAGTACAGTGCTCACGCAATTGACATACAATTTAAAAGAAAATCGACTTTAAGCCTAAAACTAAGAAAGTGCAATTTTTTCGGTTATATGAATATGTCAATTCTGTAATAACAATATAATTTGACTTTCGCTAAAATTAGTAAAATTCATGTTTTTCCGCTTAAGCAGTGCATTGCTGCCGCAATCGACATACAATTTAAAAGAAAATCGACTTTGAGTCTAAAACTAAGAAAGTGCAATTTTTTCGGTTGTATGAATATGTCAATTCTGTAATAACAATATAATTTGATTTTCGCTCAAATCAGTAAAATTCATGTTTTTCGGCTTAAGCGGTACAGTGCTCACGCAATTGACATAAAATTTAGAAGAAAAACGACTTTGAGTCTAAGCCGAAGAAAGTGCAACTTTTTCGGTAATATTAATTTGTTAATCCTGCAATAACAATATAATTAGACTTTCGCTCAAATCAGTAAAATTCATGTTTTCCGGGTTAAGCAGTACAGTGTTCCCGCAATTGACCTACAATTTACAAGAAAATCGACTTTGAGTCTAAACCTAAGAAAGGGCAACTTTTTCGGTAATATTAATTTGTTAATCCTGCAATAACATTATAATTTTACTTTCGCGCAAATCAGTAAAATTGATGTTTTTCGGCTTTAGCAGTACAGTGCTCACGCAATTGACATACAATTTAGAAGAAAATCGACTTTGAGTCTAAAATTTGATTTACAAGAAAATCGACTTTAAGTCTAAAACTAAGAAATTGCAATTTTTTCGGTAATTTTAATTTGTCAATCCTGCAATAACAATATAATTTGACTTTCGCTCAAATCAGTAAAATTCATGTTTTTCTGCTTAAACAGTACAATGCTCATGCAATTGACATACAATTTACTAGAAAATCGACTTTAAGTCTAAAGCTAAGAATGTGCAATTTTTTCGGTTATATGAATATGTCAATTCTGCAATAACAATATAATTTGACATTCGCTCAAATCAGTAAAATTCATGTTTTTCGGCCTAAGCAGTACAGTGCTCATGCAATTGACATATAATTTTCAAGAAAATCGACTTTAAGTCTAAAGCTAAGAAAGTGCAATTATTTCGGTTATATGAATATGTCAATTCTGTAATAACAATATAATTTGACTTTCGCGCAAATCAGTAATATAGATATTTTTCGGCTTAAGCGGTACAGTGCTCACGCAATTGACATACAATTTAGAAGAAAAACGACTTTGAGTCTAAGCCTAAGAAAGTGCAACTTTTTCGGTAATATTAATTTGTTAATCCTGCAATAACATTATAATTTTACTTTCGCTCAAATCAGTAAAATTCATGTGTTTTGGCTTAAGCAGTACAGTGCTCACGCAATTGATACACAATTTACAAGAAAATCGACTTTGAGTCTAAAACTAAGAAAGTGCAATTTTTTCGCTTATATGAATATGTCAATTCTGCAATAACATTATAGTTTTACTTTCGCGCAAATCAGTAAAATTGATAGTTTTCGGCTTATGCGGTACAGTGCTCAAGTGATTAATATACAATTTACAAGAAAACCGACTTTGAGTCTAAAACTAAGAAAGTGCAATTTTTTCGGTTATATGAATATGTCAATTCTGTAATAACAATATAATTTGACTTTCGCGCAAATCAGTAATATAGATATTTTTCGGCTTAAGCGGTACAGTGCACACGCAATTGACATACAATTTAGAAGAAAAACGACTTTGAGTCTAAGCCTAAGAAAGTGCAACTTTTTCGGTAATATTAATTTGTTAATCCTGCAATAACATTATAATTTTACTTTCGCTCAAATCAGTAAAATTCATGTGTTTCGGCTTAAGCAGTACAGTGCTCACGCAATTGACACACAATTTACAAGAAAATCGACTTTGAGTCTAAAACTAAGAAAGTGCAATTATTTCGGTTATATGAATATGTCAATTCTGTAATAACAATATAATTTGACTTTCGCGCAAATCAGTAATATAGATATTTTTCGGCTTAAGCGGTACAGTGCTCACGCATTTGACATACAATTTAGAAGAAAAACGACTTTAAGTCTAAAACTAAGAAAGTGCAATTTTTTCGGTTATATGAATATGTAAATTCTGCAATAACATTATAATTTTACTTTCGCGAAAATCAGTGATATTGATGTGTTTCGGCTTAAGCGGTACAGTGCTCAAGTGATTAACATACAATTTACAAGAAAATCGACTTTGAGTCTAAAACTAAGAAAGTGTAATTTTTTCGCTTATATGAATATGTCAATTCTGCAATAACATTATAGTTTTACTTTCGCGCAAATCAGTAAAATTGATAGTTTTCGGCGTATGCGGTACAGTGCTCAAGTGATTAATATACAATTTACAAGAAAATCGACTTTGAGTCTAAAACTAAGAAAGTGCAATTTTTTCGGTTATATGAATATGTAAATTCTGCAATAAAATTATAATTTTACTTTCGCGAAAATCAGTGATATTGATGTGTTTCGGCTTAAGCGGTACAGTGCTCAAGTGATTAACATACAATTTACAAGAAAATCGACTTTGAGTCTAAAACTAAGAAAGTGCAATTTTTTCGCTTATATGAATATATCAATTCTGCAATAACATTATAGTACTACTTTCGCGCAAATCAGTAAAATTGATAGTTTTCGGCTTATGCGGTACAGTGCTCAAGTGATTAACATACAATTTACAAGAAAATCGACTTTGAGTCTAAACCTAAGAAAGTGCAACTTTTTCGGTTATATGAATATGTAAATTCTGCAATAACAATATAATTTGGCTTTCGCTCAAATCAGTAAAATTCATGTTTTTCGGCTTAAGCAGTACAGTGCTCCCGCAATTGACATACAATTTACAAGAAAATCGACTTTAAGTCTAAAACTAAGAAAGTGCAATTTTTTCGGTTATATGAATATGTCAATTCTGCAATAACAATATAATTTGACTTTCGCTCAAATCAGTAAAATTCATGTTTTTCGGCTTAAGCGGTACAGTGCTCACGCAATTGACATACAATTTAGAAGAAAAACGACTTTGAGTCTTAGCCTAAGAAAGTGCAACTTTTTCGGTAATATTAATTTGTTAATCCTGCAATAACAATATAATTAGACTTTCGCTCAAATCAGTAAAATTCATGTTTTCCGGGTTAAGCAGTACAGTGCTCCCGCAATTGACATACAATTTACAAGAAAATCGACTTTAAGTCTAAAACTAAGAAAGTGCAATTATTTCGGTTATATGAATATGTCAATTCTGCAATAATAAAATAATTTGACATTCGTTCAAATCAGTAAAATTCATGTTTTTCGGCTTAAGCGGTACAGTGCTCAAGTGATTAACATACAATTAAGAAGAAAAACGACTTTGAGTCTAAGCCTAAGAAAGTGCAACTTTTTCGGTAATATTAATTTGTTAATCCTGCAATAACATTATAATTTTACTTTCGCTCAAATCAGTAAAATTCATGTGTTTTGGCTTAAGAAGTACAGTGCTCACGCAATTGACACACAATTTACAAGAAAATCGACTTTGAGTCTAAAACTAAGAAAGTGCAATTTTTTCGGTTATATGAATATGTAAATTCTGCAATAACATTATAATTTTACTTTCGCGCAAATCAGTAAAATTGATAGTTTTCGGCTTATGCGGTACAGTGCTCAAGTGATTAATATACAATTTACAAGAAAATCGACTTTGAGTCTAAAACTAAGAAAGTGCAATTTTTTCGCTTATATGAATATGTCAATTCTGCAATAACATTATAGTTTTACTTTCGCGCAAATCAGTAAAATTGATAGTTTTCGGCTTATACGGTACAGTGCTCAAGTGATTAATATACAATTTACAAGAAAATCGACTTTGAGTCTAAAACTAAGAAAGTGCAATTTTTTCGGTTATATGAATATGTCAATTCTGCAATAACAATATAATTTGACTTTCGCGCAAATCAGTAATATAGATATTTTTGGGCTTAAGCGGTACAGTGCTCACGCAATTGACATACAATTTAGAAGAAAAACGACCTTGAGTCTAAGCCTAAGAAAGTGCAACTTTTTCGGTAATATTAATTTGTTAATCCTGCAATAACATTATAATTTTACTTTCGCTCAAATCAGTAAAATTCATGTGTCTCGGCTTAAGCAGTACAGTGCTCACGCAATTGACTACTAAGAAAGTGCAATTATTTCGGTTATATGAATATGTCAATTCTGTAATAACAATATAATTTGACTTTCGCGCAAATCAGTAATATAGATATTTTTCGGCTTAAGCGGTACAGTGCTCACGCAATTGACATACAATTTAGAAGAAAAACGACTTTGAGTCTAAAACTAAGAAAGTGCAATTTTTTCGGTTATATGAATATGTAAATTCTGCAATAACATTATAATTTTACTTTCGCGAAAATCAGTGATATTGATGTGTTTCGGCTTAAGCGGTACAGTGCTCAAGTGATTAACATACAATTTACAAGAAAATCGACTTTGAGTCTAAAACTAAGAAAGTGCAATTTTTTCGGTTATATGAATATGTCAATTCTGCAATAACATTATAGTTTTACTTTCGCGCAAATCAGTAAAATTGATAGTTTTCGGCTTATGCGGTACAGTGCTCACGCAATTGACACACAATTTACAAGAAAATCGACTTTGAGTCTAAAACTAAGAAAGTGCAATTATTTCGGTTATATGAATATGTCAATTCTGTAATAACAATATAATTTGACTTTCGCGCAAATCAGTAATATAGATATTTTTCGGCTTAAGCGGTACAGTGCTCACGCAATTGACATACAATTTAGAAGAAAAACGACTTTGAGTCTAAAACTAAGAAAGTGCAATTTTTTCGGTTGTATGAATATGTAAATTCTGCAATAACATTATAATTTTACTTTCGCGAAAATCAGTGATATTGATGTGTTTCGGCTTAAGCGGTACAGTGCTCAAGTGATTAACATACAATTTACAAGAAAATCGACTTTGAGTCTAAAACTAAGAAAGTGCAATTTTTTCGCTTATATGAATATGTCAATTCTGCAATAACATTATAGTTTTGCTTTCGCGCAAATCAGTAAAATTGATAGTTTTCGGCTTATGCGGTACAGTGCTCAAGTGATTAATATACAATTTACAAGAAAATCGACTTTGAGTCTAAAACTAAGAAAGTGCAATTTTTTCGGTTATATGAATATGTCAATTCTGTAATAACAATATAATTTGACTTTCGCGCAAATCAGTAATATAGATATTTTTCGGCTTAAGCGGTACAGTGCTCACGCAATTGACATAAAATTTAGAAGAAAAACGACTTTGAGTCTAAGCCTAAGAAAGTGCAACTTTTTCGGTAATATTAATTTGTTAATCCTGCAATAACATTATAATTTTACTTTCGCTCAAATCAGTAAAATTCATGTGTTTCGGCTTAAGCAGTACAGTGCTCACGCAATTGACATACAATTTAGAAGAAAAACGGCTTTGAGTCTAAGCCTAAGAAAGTGCAACTTTTTCGGTAATATTAATTTGTTAATCCTGCAATAACAATATAATTTGACTTTCGCGCAAATCAGTAATATAGATATTTTTCGGCTTAAGCGGTACAGTGCTCACGCAATTGACATACAATTTAGAAGAAAAACGACTTTGAGTCTAAGCCTAAGAAAGTGCAACTTTTTCGGTAATATTAATTTGTTAATCCTGCAATAACAATATAATTTGACTTTCGCTCAAATCAGTAAAATTCATGTTTTTCGGCTTAAGCGGTACAGTGCTCACGCAATTGACATACAATTTAGAAGAAAAACGACTTTGAGTCTAAGCCTAAGAAAGTGCAACTTTTTCGGTAATATTAATTTGTTAATCCTGCAATAACAATATAATTAGACTTTCGCTCAAATCAGTAAAATTCATGTTTTCCGGGTTAAGCAGTACAGTGTTCCCGCAATTGACCTACAATTTACAAGAAAATCGACTTTGAGTCTAAACCTAAGAAAGGGCAACTTTTTCGGTAATATTAATTTGTTAATCCTGCAATAACATTATAATTTTACTTTCGCGCAAATCAGTAAAATTGATGTTTTTCGGCTTTAGCAGTACAGTGCTCACGCAATTGACATACAATTTAGAAGAAAATCGACTTTGAGTCTAAAATTTGATTTACAAGAAAATCGACTTTAAGTCTAAAACTAAGAAATTGCAATTTTTTCGGTAATTTTAATTTGTCAATCCTGCAATAACAATATAATTTGACTTTCGCTCAAATCAGTAAAATTCATGTTTTTCTGCTTAAACAGTACAATGCTCATGCAATTGACATACAATTTACAAGAAAATCGACTTTAAGTCTAAAGCTAAGAAAGTGCAATTTTTTCGGTTATATGACTATGTCAATTCTGCAATAACAATATAATTTGACATTCGCTCAAATCAGTAAAATTCATGTTTTTCGGCTTAAGCAGTACAGTGCTCATGCAATTGACATACAATTTTCAAGAAAATCGACTTTGAGTCTAAAACTAAGAAAGTGCAATTTTTTCGGTTATATGAATTTGTCAATTCTGTAATAACAATATAATTTGACTTTCGCGCAAATCAGTAATATAGATATTTTTCGGCTTAAGCGGTACAGTGCTCACGCAATTGACATACAATTTAGAAGAAAAACGACTTTGAGTCTAAGCCTAAGAAAGTGCAACTTTTTCGGTAATATTAATTTGTTAATCCTGCAATAACATTATAATTTTACTTTCGCTCAAATCAGTAAAATTCATGTGTTTCGGCTTAAGCAGTACAGTGCTCACGCAATTGACATACAATTTAGAAGAAAAACGACTTTGAGTCTAAGCCTAAGAAAGTGCAACTTTTTCGGTAATATTAATTTGTTAATCCTGCAATAACAATATAATTTGACTTTCGCGCAAATCAGTAATATAGATATTTTTCGGCTTAAGCGGTACAGTGCTCACGCAATTGACATACAATTTAGAAGAAAAACGACTTTGAGTCTAAGCCTAAGAAAGTGCAACTTTTTCGGTAATATTAATTTGTTAATCCTGCAATAACAATATAATTTGACTTTCGCTCAAATCAGTAAAATTCATGTTTTTCGGCTTAAGCGGTACAGTGCTCACGCAATTGACATACAATTTAGAAGAAAAACGACTTTGAGTCTAAGCCTAAGAAAGTGCAACTTTTTCGGTAATATTAATTTGTTAATCCTGCAATAACAATATAATTAGACTTTCGCTCAAATCAGTAAAATTCATGTTTTCCGGGTTAAGCAGTACAGTGCTCCCGCAATTGACATACAATTTACAAGAAAATCGACTTTAAGTCTAAAACTAAGAAAGTGCAATTATTTCGGTTATATGAATATGTCAATTCTATATGAATATGCAATAACAAAATAATTTGACATTCGTTCAAATCAGTAAAATTCATGTTTTTCGGCATAAGCGGTACAGTGCTCACGCAATTGACATACAATTTAGAAGAAAATCGACTTTAAGCCTAAAACTAAGAAAGTGCAATTTTTTCGGTTATATGAATATGTCAATTCTGTAATAACAATATAATTTGACTTTCGCTCAAATCAGTAAAATTCATGTTTTTCGGCTTAAGCAGTACAGTGCTGCCGCAATTGACATACAATTTACAAGAAAATCGACTTTGAGTCTAAAACTAAGAAAGTGCAATTTTTTCGGATATATGAATATGTGAATTCTGCAATAACAATATAATATGATTTTCGCTCAAATCAGTAAAATTCATGTTTTTCGGCTTAAGCGGTACAGTGCTTACGCAATTGACATACAATTTACAAGAAAATCGACTTTGAGTCTAAACCTAAGAAAGTGCAACTTTTTCGGTAATATTAATTTGTTAATCCTGCAATAACATTATAATTTTACTTTCGCTCAAATCAGTAAAATTCATGTTTTTCGGCTTAAGCAGTACAGTGCTCACGCAATTGACATACAATTTAAAAGAAAATCGACTTTAAGCCTAAAACTAAGAAAGTGCAATTTTTTCGGTTATATGAATATGTCAATTCTGTAATAACAATATAATTTGACTTTCGCTAAAATTAGTAAAATTCATGTTTTTCCGCTTAAGCAGTGCATTGCTGCCGCAATCGACATACAATTTAAAAGAAAATCGACTTTGAGTCTAAAACTAAGAAAGTGCAATTTTTTCGGTTGTATGAATATGTCAATTCTGTAATAACAATATAATTTGATTTTCGCTCAAATCAGCAAAATTCATGTTTTTCGGCTTAAGCGGTACAGTGCTCACGCAATTGACATAAAATTTAGAAGAAAAACGACTTTGAGTCTAAGCCGAAGAAAGTGCAACTTTTTCGGTAATATTAATTTGTTAATCCTGCAATAACAATATAATTAGACTTTCGCTCAAATCAGTAAAATTCATGTTTTCCGGGTTAAGCAGTACAGTGTTCCCGCAATTGACCTACAATTTACAAGAAAATCGACTTTGAGTCTAAACCTAAGAAAGGGCAACTTTTTCGGTAATATTAATTTGTTAATCCTGCAATAACATTATAATTTTACTTTCGCGCAAATCAGTAAAATTGATGTTTTTCGGCTTTAGCAGTACAGTGCTCACGCAATTGACATACAATTTAGAAGAAAATCGACTTTGAGTCTAAAATTTGATTTACAAGAAAATCGACTTTAAGTCTAAAACTAAGAAATTGCAATTTTTTCGGTAATTTTAATTTGTCAATCCTGCAATAACAATATAATTTGACTTTCGCTCAAATCAGTAAAATTCATGTTTTTCTGCTTAAACAGTACAATGCTCATGCAATTGACATACAATTTACAAGAAAATCGACTTTGAGTCTAAAGCTAAGAAAGTGCAATTTTTTCGCTTATATGAATATGTCAATTCTGCAATAACATTATAGTTTTACTTTCGCGCAAATCAGTAAAATTGATAGTTTTCGGCTTATGCGGTACAGTGCTCAAGTGATTAATATACAATTTACAAGAAAATCGACTTTGAGTCTAAAACTAAGAAAGTGCAATTTTTTCGGTTATATGAATATGTAAATTCTGCAATAACATTATAATTTTACTTTCGCGAAAATCAGTGATATTGATGTGTTTCGGCTTAAGCGGTACAGTGCTCAAGTGATTAACATACAATTTACAAGAAAATCGACTTTGAGTCTAAAACTAAGAAAGTGCAATTTTTTCGCTTATATGAATATGTCAATTCTGCAATAACATTATAGTTTTACTTTCGCGCAAATCAGTAAAATTGATAGTTTTCGGCTTATGCGGTACAGTGCTCAAGTGATTAATATACAATTTACAAGAAAATCGACTTTGAGTCTAAAACTAAGAAAGTGCAATTTTTTCGGTTATATGAATATGTAAATTCTGCAATAACATTATAATTTTACTTTCGCGAAAATTAGTGATATTGATGTGTTTCGGCTTAAGCGGTACAGTGCTCAAGTGATTAACATACAATTTACAAGAAAATCGACTTTGAGTCTAAAACTAAGAAAGTGCAATTTTTTCGCTTATATGAATATATCAATTCTGCAATAACATTATAGTACTACTTTCGCGCAAATCAGTAAAATTGATAGTTTTCGGCTTATGCGGTACAGTGCTCAAGTGATTAACATACAATTTACAAGAAAATCGACTTTGAGTCTAAACCTAAGAAAGTGCAACTTTTTCGGTTATATGAATATGTAAATTCTGCAATAACAATATAATTTGGCTTTCGCTCAAATCAGTAAAATTCATGTTTTCCGGGTAAAGCAGTACAGTGCTCCCGCAATTGACATACAATTTACAAGAAAATCGACTTTAAGTCTAAAACTAAGAAAGTGCAATTTTTTCGGTAATATTAATTTGTTAATCCTGCAATAACATTATAATTTTACTTTCGCTCAAATCAGTAAAATTCATGTTTTCCGGGTTAAGCAGTACAGTGCTCCCGCAATTGACATACAATTTACAAGAAAATCGACTTTAAGTCTAAAACTAAGAAAGTGCAATTTTTTCGGTAATATTAATTTGTTAATCCTGCAATAACATTATAATTTTACTTTCGCTCAAATCAGTAAAATTCATGTTTTCCGGGTTAAGCAGTACAGTGCTCCCGCAGTTGACATACAATTTACAAGAAAATCGACTTTGAGTCTAAAACTAAGAAAGTGCAATTTTTTCGGTTATATGAATATGTAAATTCTGCAATAACATTATAATTTTACTGTCGCGAAAATTAGTGATATTGATGTGTTTCGGCTTAAGCGGTACAGTGCTCAAGTGATTAACATACAATTTACAAGAAAATCGACTTTGAGTCTAAAACTAAGAAAGTGCAATTTTTTCGCTTATATGAATATATCAATTCTGCAATAACATTATAGTACCTCTTTCGCGCAAATCAGTAAAATTGATAGTTTTCGGCTTATGCGGTACAGTACTCAAGTGATTAACATACAATTTACAAGAAAATCGACTTTGAGTCTAAACCTAAGAAAGTGCAACTTTTTCGGTTATATGAATATGTCAATTCTGCAATAACAAAATAATTTGACATTCGTTCAAATCAGTAAAATTCATGTTTTTCGGCTTAAGCAGTACAGTGCTGCCGCAATTGACATACAATTTACAAGAAAATCGACTTTGAGTCTAAAACTAAGAAAGTGCAATTTTTTCGGTTATATGAATATGTGAATTCTGCAATAACAATATAATTTGATTTTCGCTCAAATCAGTAAAATTCATGTTTTTCGGCTTAAGCGGTACAGTGCTTACGCAATTGACATACAATTTACAAGAAAATCGACTTTAAGCCTAAAACTAAGAAAGTGCAATTTTTTCGCTTATATGAATATATCAATTCTGCAATAACATTATAGTACTACTTTCGCGCAAATCAGTAAAATTGATAGTTTTCGGCTTATGCGGTACAGTGCTCAAGTGATTAACATACAATTTACAAGAAAATCGACTTTGAGTCTAAACCTAAGAAAGTGCAACTTTTTCGGTTATATGAATATGTAAATTCTGCAATAACAATATAATTTGGCTTTCGCTCAAATCAGTAAAATTCATGTTTTTCGGCTTAAGCAGTACAGTGCTCCCGCAATTGACATACAATTTACAAGAAAATCGACTTTAAGTCTAAAACTAAGAAAGTTCAACTTTTTCGGTAATATTAATTTGTTAATCCTGCAATAACAATATAATTTGACTTTCGCTCAAATCAGTAAAATTCATGTTTTTCGGCTTAAGCAGTACAGTGCTGCCGCAATTGACATACAATTTACAAGAAAATCGACTTTGAGTCTAAAACTAAGAAAGTGCAATTTTTTCGGTTATATGAATATGTGAATTCTGCAATAACAATATAATTTGATTTTCGCTCAAATCAGTAAAATTCATGTTTTTCGGCTTAAGCGGTACAGTGCTTACGCAATTGACATACAATTTACAAGAAAATCGACTTTGAGTCTAAACCTAAGAAAGTGCAACTTTTTCGGTAATATTAATTAGTTAATCCTGCAATAACATTATAATTTTACTTTCGCTCAAATCAGTAAAATTCATGTTTTTCGGCTTAAGCAGTACAGTGCTCACGCAATTGACATACAATTTAAAAGAAATCGACTTTAAGCCTAAAACTAAGAAAGTGCAATTTTTTCGGTTATATGAATATGTCAATTCTGTAATAACAATATAATTTGACTTTCGCTAAAATTAGTAAAATTCATGTTTTTCCGCTTAAGCAGTGCATTGCTGCCGCAATCGACATACAATTTAAAAGAAAATCGACTTTGAGTCTAAAACTAAGAAAGTGCAATTTTTTCGGTTGTATGAATATGTCAATTCTGTAATAACAATATAATTTGATTTTCGCTCAAATCAGTAAAATTCATGTTTTTCGGCTTAAGCGGTACAGTGCTCACGCAATTGACATACAATTTAGAAGAAAAACGACTTTGAGTCTAAGCCGAAGAAAGTGCAACTTTTTCGGTAATATTAATTTGTTAATCCTGCAATAACAATATAATTAGACTTTCGCTCAAATCAGTAAAATTCATGTTTTCCGGGTTAAGCAGTACAGTGTTCCCGCAATTGACCTACAATTTACAAGAAAATCGACTTTGAGTCTAAACCTAAGAAAGGGCAACTTTTTCGGTAATATTAATTTGTTAATCCTGCAATAACATTATAATTTTACTTTCGCGCAAATCAGTAAAATTGATGTTTTTCGGCTTTAGCAGTACAGTGCTCACGCAATTGACATACAATTTACAAGAAAATCGACTTTAAGTCTAAAGCTAAGAAAGTGCAATTTTTTCGGTTATATGAATATGTCAATTCTGCAATAACAATATAATTTGACATTCGCTCAAATCAGTAAAATTCATGTTTTTCGGCTTAAGCAGTACAGTGCTCATGCAATTGACATACAATTTACAAGAAAATCGACTTTGAGTCTAAAACTAAGAAAGTGCAATTTTTTCGGTTATATGAATATGTAAATTCTGCAATAACATTATAATTTTACTTTCGCGCAAATCAGTAAAATTGATAGTTTTCGGCTTATGCGGTACAGTGCTCAAGTGATTAATATACAATTTACAAGAAAATCGACTTTGAGTCTAAAACTAAGAAAGTGCAATTTTTTCGCTTATATGAATATGTCAATTCTGCAATAACATTATAGTTTTACTTTCGCGCAAATCAGTAAAATTGATAGTTTTCGGCTTATGCGGTACAGTGCTCAAGTGATTAATATACAATTTACAAGAAAATCGACTTTGGGTCTAAAACTAAGAAAGTGCAATTTTTTCGGTTATATGAATTTGTCAATTCTGTAATAACAATATAATTTGACTTTCGCGCAAATCAGTAATATAGATATTTTTCGGCTTAAGCGGTACAGTGCTCACGCAATTGACATACAATTTAGAAGAAAAACGACTTTGAGTCTAAGCCTAAGAAAGTGCAACTTTTTCGGTAATATTAATTTGTTAATCCTGCAATAACATTATAATTTTACTTTCGCTCAAATCAGTAAAATTCATGTGTTTCGGCTTAAGCAGTACAGTGCTCACGCAATTGACATACAATTTAGAAGAAAAACGACTTTGAGTCTAAGCCTAAGAAAGTGCAACTTTTTCGGTAATATTAATTTGTTAATCCTGCAATAACAATATAATTTGACTTTCGCGCAAATCAGTAATATAGATATTTTTCGGCTTAAGCGGTACAGTGCTCACGCAATTGACATACAATTTAGAAGAAAAACGACTTTGAGTCTAAGCCTAAGAAAGTGCAACTTTTTCGGTAATATTAATTTGTTAATCCTGCAATAACAATATAATTTGACTTTCGCTCAAATCAGTAAAATTCATGTTTTTCGGCTTAAGCGGTACAGTGCTCACGCAATTGACATACAATTTAGAAGAAAAACGACTTTGAGTCTAAGCCTAAGAAAGTGCAACTTTTTCGGTAATATTAATTTGTTAATCCTGCAATAACAATATAATTAGACTTTCGCTCAAATCAGTAAAATTCATGTTTTCCGGGTTAAGCAGTACAGTGCTCCCGCAATTGACATACAATTTACAAGAAAATCGACTTTAAGTCTAAAACTAAGAAAGTGCAATTATTTCGGTTATATGAATATGTCAATTCTAAATGAATATGCAATAACAAAATAATTTGACATTCGTTCAAATCAGTAAAATTCATGTTTTTCGGCATAAGCGGTACAGTGCTCACGCAATTGACATACAATTTAGAAGAAAATCGACTTAAAGCCTAAAACTAAGAAAGTGCAATTTTTTCGGTTATATGAATATGTCAAATCTGTAATAACAATATAATTTGACTTTCGCTCAAATCAGTAAAATTCATGTTTTTCGGCTTAAGCAGTACAGTGCTGCCGCAATTGACATACAATTTACAAGAAAATCGACTTTGAGTCTAAAACTAAGAAAGTGCATTTTTTTCGGTTATATGAATATGTGAATTCTGCAATAACAATATAATATGATTTTCGCTCAAATCAGTAAAATTCATGTTTTTCGGCTTAAGCGGTACAGTGCTTACGCAATTGACATACAATTTACAAGAAAATCGACTTTGAGTCTAAACCTAAGAAAGTGCAACTTTTTCGGTAATATTAATTTGTTAATCCTGCAATAACATTATAATTTTACTTTCGCTCAAATCAGTAAAATTCATGTTTTTCGGCTTAAGCAGTACAGTGCTCACGCAATTGACATACAATTTAAAAGAAAATCGACTTTAAGCCTAAAACTAAGAAAGTGCAATTTTTTCGGTTATATGAATATGTCAATTCTGTAATAACAATATAATTTGACTTTCGCTAAAATTAGTAAAATTCATGTTTTTCCGCTTAAGCAGTGCATTGCTGCCGCAATCGACATACAATTTAAAAGAAAATCGACTTTGAGTCTAAAACTAAGAAAGTGCAATTTTTTCGGTTGTATGAATATGTCAATTCTGTAATAACAATATAATTTGATTTTCGCTCAAATCAGTAAAATTCATGTTTTTCGGCTTAAGCGGTGCAGTGCTCACGCAATTGACATAAAATTTAGAAGAAAAACGACTTTGAGTCTAAGCCGAAGAAAGTGCAACTTTTTCGGTAATATTAATTTGTTAATCCTGCAATAACAATATAATTAGACTTTCGCTCAAATCAGTAAAATTCATGTTTTCCGGGTTAAGCAGTACAGTGTTCCCGCAATTGACCTACAATTTACAAGAAAATCGACTTTGAGTCTAAACCTAAGAAAGGGCAACTTTTTCGGTAATATTAATTTGTTAATCCTGCAATAACATTATAATTTGACTTTCGCGCAAATCAGTAAAATTGATGTTTTTCGGCTTTAGCAGTACAGTGCTCACGCAATTGACATACAATTTAGAAGAAAATCGACTTTGAGTCTAAAATTTGATTTACAAGAAAATCGACTTTAAGTCTAAAACTAAGAAATTGCAATTTTTTCGGTAATTTTAATTTGTCAATCCTGCAATAACAATATAATTTGACTTTCGCTCAAATCAGTAAAATTCATGTTTTTCTGCTTAAACAGTACAATGCTCATGCAATTGACATACAATTTACAAGAAAATCGACTTTAAGTCTAAAGCTAAGAATGTGCAATTTTTTCGGTTATATGAATATGTCAATTCTGCAATAACAATATAATTTGACATTCGCTCAAATCAGTAAAATTCATGTTTTTCGGCCTAAGCAGTACAGTGCTCATGCAATTGACATATAATTTTCAAGAAAATCGACTTTAAGTCTAAAGCTAAGAAAGTGCAATTATTTCGGTTATATGAATATGTCAATTCTGTAATAACAATATAATTTGACTTTCGCGCAAATCAGTAATATAGATATTTTTCGGCTTAAGCGGTACAGTGCTCACGCAATTGACATACAATTTAGAAGAAAAACGACTTTGAGTCTAAGCCTAAGAAAGTGCAACTTTTTCGGTAATATTAATTTGTTAATCCTGCAATAACATTATAATTTTACTTTCGCTCAAATCAGTAAAATTCATGTGTTTTGGCTTAAGCAGTACAGTGCTCACGCAATTGACACACAATTTACAAGAAAATCGACTTTGAGTCTAAAACTAAGAAAGTGCAATTTTTTCGCTTATATGAATATGTCAATTCTGCAATAACATTATAGTTTTACTTTCGCGCAAATCAGTAAAATTGATAGTTTTCGGCTTATGCGGTACAGTGCTCAAGTGATTAATATACAATTTACAAGAAAACCGACTTTGAGTCTAAAACTAAGAAAGTGCAATTTTTTCGGTTATATGAATATGTCAATTCTGTAATAACAATATAATTTGACTTTCGCGCAAATCAGTAATATAGATATTTTTCGGCTTAAGCGGTACAGTGCACACGCAATTGACATACAATTTAGAAGAAAAACGACTTTGAGTCTAAGCCTAAGAAAGTGCAACTTTTTCGGTAATATTAATTTGTTAATCCTGCAATAACATTATAATTTTACTTACGCTCAAATCAGTAAAATTCATGTGTTTCGGCTTAAGCAGTACAGTGCTCACGCAATTGACACACAATTTACAAGAAAATCGACTTTGAGTCTAAAACTAAGAAAGTGCAATTATTTCGGTTATATGAATATGTCAATTCTGTAATAACAATATAATTTGACTTTCGCGCAAATCAGTAATATAGATATTTTTCGGCTTAAGCGGTACAGTGCTCACGCAATTGACATACAATTTAGAAGAAAAACGACTTTAAGTCTAAAACTAAGAAAGTGCAATTTTTTCGGTTATATGAATATGTAAATTCTGCAATAACATTATAATTTTACTTTCGCGAAAATCAGTGATATTGATGTGTTTCGGCTTAAGCGGTACAGTGCTCAAGTGATTAACATACAATTTACAAGAAAATCGACTTTGAGTCTAAAACTAAGAAAGTGTAATTTTTTCGCTTATATGAATATGTCAATTCTGCAATAACATTATAGTTTTACTTTCGCGCAAATCAGTAAAATTGATAGTTTTCGGCGTATGCGGTACAGTGCTCAAGTGATTAATATACAATTTACAAGAAAATCGACTTTGAGTCTAAAACTAAGAAAGTGCAATTTTTTCGGTTATATGAATATGTAAATTCTGCAATAAAATTGTAATTTTACTTTCGCGAAAATCAGTGATATTGATGTGTTTCGGCTTAAGCGGTACAGTGCTCAAGTGATTAACATACAATTTACAAGAAAATCGACTTTGAGTCTAAAACTAAGAAAGTGCAATTTTTTCGCTTATATGAATATATCAATTCTGCAATAACATTATAGTACTACTTTCGCGCAAATCAGTAAAATTGATAGTTTTCGGCTTATGCGGTACAGTGCTCAAGTGATTAACATACAATTTACAAGAAAATCGACTTTGAGTCTAAACCTAAGAAAGTGCAACTTTTTCGGTTATATGAATATGTAAATTCTGCAATAACAATATAATTTGGCTTTCGCTCAAATCAGTAAAATTCATGTTTTTCGGCTTAAGCAGTACAGTGCTCCCGCAATTGACATACAATTTACAAGAAAATCGACTTTAAGTCTAAAACTAAGAAAGTGCAATTTTTTCGGTTATATGAATATGTCAATTCTGCAATAACAATATAATTTGACTTTCGCTCAAATCAGTAAAATTCATGTTTTTCGGCTTAAGCGGTACAGTGCTCACGCAATTGACATCCAATTTAGAAGAAAAACGACTTTGAGTCTAAGCCTAAGAAAGTGCAACTTTTTCGGTAATATTAATTTGTTAATCCTGCAATAACAATATAATTAGACTTTCGCTCAAATCAGTAAAATTCATGTTTTCCGGGTTAAGCAGTACAGTGCTCCCGCAATTGACATACAATTTACAAGAAAATCGACTTTAAGTCTAAAACTAAGAAAGTGCAATTATTTCGGTTATATGAATATGTCAATTCTGCAATAATAAAATAATTTGACATTCGTTCAAATCAGTAAAATTCATGTTTTTCGGCTTAAGCGGTACAGTGCTCAAGTGATTAACATACAATTAAGAAGAAAAACGACTTTGAGTCTAAGCCTAAGAAAGTGCAACTTTTTCGGTAATATTAATTTGTTAATCCTGCAATAACATTATAATTTTACTTTCGCTCAAATCAGTAAAATTCATGTGTTTTGGCTTAAGAAGTACAGTGCTCACGCAATTGACACACAATTTACAAGAAAATCGACTTTGAGTCTAAAACTAAGAAAGTGCAATTTTTTCGGTTATATGAATATGTAAATTCTGCAATAACATTATAATTTTACTTTCGCGCAAATCAGTAAAATTGATAGTTTTCGGCTTATGCGGTACAGTGCTCAAGTGATTAATATACAATTTACAAGAAAATCGACTTTGAGTCTAAAACTAAGAAAGTGCAATTTTTTCGCTTATATGAATATGTCAATTCTGCAATAACATTATAGTTTTACTTTCGCGCAAATCAGTAAAATTGATAGTTTTCGGCTTATACGGTACAGTGCTCAAGTGATTAATATACAATTTACAAGAAAATCGACTTTGAGTCTAAAACTAAGAAAGTGCAATTTTTTCGGTTATATGAATATGTCAATTCTGTAATAACAATATAATTTGACTTTCGCGCAAATCAGTAATATAGATATTTTTCGGCTTAAGCGGTACAGTGCTCACGCAATTGACATACAATTTAGAAGAAAAACGACCTTGAGTCTAAGCCTAAGAAAGTGCAACTTTTTCGGTAATATTAATTTGTTAATCCTGCAATAACATTATAATTTTACTTTCGCTCAAATCAGTAAAATTCATGTGTTTCGGCTTAAGCAGTACAGTGCTCACGCAATTGACTACTAAGAAAGTGCAATTATTTCGGTTATATGAATATGTCAATTCTGTAATAACAATATAATTTGACTTTCGCGCAAATCAGTAATATAGATATTTTTCGGCTTAAGCGGTACAGTGCTCACGCAATTGACATACAATTTAGAAGAAAAACGACTTTGAGTCTAAAACTAAGAAAGTGCAATTTTTTCGGTTATATGAATATGTAAATTCTGCAATAACATTATAATTTTACTTTCGCGAAAATCAGTGATATTGATGTGTTTCGGCTTAAGCGGTACAGTGCTCAAGTGATTAACATACAATTTACAAGAAAATCGACTTTGAGTCTAAAACTAAGAAAGTGCAATTTTTTCGGTTATATGAATATGTCAATTCTGCAATAACATTATAGTTTTACTTTCGCGCAAATCAGTAAAATTGATAGTTTTCGGCTTATGCGGTACAGTGCTCACGCAATTGACACACAATTTACAAGAAAATCGACTTTGAGTCTAAAACTAAGAAAGTGCAATTATTTCGGTTATATGAATATGTCAATTCTGTAATAACAATATAATTTGACTTTCGCGCAAATCAGTAATATAGATATTTTTCGGCTTAAGCGGTACAGTGCTCACGCAATTGACATACAATTTAGAAGAAAAACGACTTTGAGTCTAAAACTAAGAAAGTGCAATTTTTTCGGTTGTATGAATATGTAAATTCTGCAATAACATTATAATTTTACTTTCGCGAAAATCAGTGATATTGATGTGTTTCGGCTTAAGCGGTACAGTGCTCAAGTGATTAACATACAATTTACAAGAAAATCGACTTTGAGTCTAAAACTAAGAAAGTGCAATTTTTTCGCTTATATGAATATGTCAATTCTGCAATAACATTATAGTTTTGCTTTCGCGCAAATCAGTAAAATTGATAGTTTTCGGCTTATGCGGTACAGTGCTCAAGTGATTAATATACAATTTACAAGAAAATCGACTTTGAGTCTAAAACTAAGAAAGTGCAATTTTTTCGGTTATATGAATATGTCAATTCTGTAATAACAATATAATTTGACTTTCGCGCAAATCAGTAATATAGATATTTTTCGGCTTAAGCGGTACAGTGCTCACGCAATTGACATAAAATTTAGAAGAAAAACGACTTTGAGTCTAAGCCTAAGAAAGTGCAACTTTTTCGGTAATATTAATTTGTTAATCCTGCAATAACATTATAATTTTACTTTCGCTCAAATCAGTAAAATTCATGTGTTTCGGCTTAAGCAGTACAGTGCTCACGCAATTGACATACAATTTAGAAGAAAAACGGCTTTGAGTCTAAGCCTAAGAAAGTGCAACTTTTTCGGTAATATTAATTTGTTAATCCTGCAATAACAATATAATTTGACTTTCGCGCAAATCAGTAATATAGATATTTTTCGGCTTAAGCGGTACAGTGCTCACGCAATTGACATACAATTTAGAAGAAAAACGACTTTGAGTCTAAGCCTAAGAAAGTGCAACTTTTTCGGTAATATTAATTTGTTAATCCTGCAATAACAATATAATTTGACTTTCGCTCAAATCAGTAAAATTCATGTTTTTCGGCTTAAGCGGTACAGTGCTCACGCAATTGACATACAATTTAGAAGAAAAACGACTTTGAGTCTAAGCCTAAGAAAGTGCAACTTTTTCGGTAATATTAATTTGTTAATCCTGCAATAACAATATAATTAGACTTTCGCTCAAATCAGTAAAATTCATGTTTTCCGGGTTAAGCAGTACAGTGTTCCCGCAATTGACCTACAATTTACAAGAAAATCGACTTTGAGTCTAAACCTAAGAAAGGGCAACTTTTTCGGTAATATTAATTTGTTAATCCTGCAATAACATTATAATTTTACTTTCGCGCAAATCAGTAAAATTGATGTTTTTCGGCTTTAGCAGTACAGTGCTCACGCAATTGACATACAATTTAGAAGAAAATCGACTTTGAGTCTAAAATTTGATTTACAAGAAAATCGACTTTAAGTCTAAAACTAAGAAAGTGCAATTTTTTCGCTTATATGAATATGTCAATTCTGCAATAACATTATAATTTTACTTTCGCGCAAATCAGTAAAATTTATAGTTTTCGGCTTAAGCGGTACAGTGCTCAAGTGATTAACATACAATTTACAAGAAAATCGACTTTGAGTCTAAAACTAAGAAAGTGCAATTTTTTCGCTTATATGAATATGTCAATTCTGCAATAACATTATAGTTTTGCTTTCGCGCAAATCAGTAAAATTGATAGTTTTCGGCTTATGCGGTACAGTGCTCAAGTGATTAATATACAATTTACAAGAAAATCGACTTTGAGTCTAAAACTAAGAAAGTGCAATTTTTTCGGTTATATGAATATGTCAATTCTGTAATAACAATATAATTTGACTTTCGCGCAAATCAGTAATATAGATATTTTTCGGCTTAAGCGGTACAGTGCTCACGCAATTGACATAAAATTTAGAAGAAAAACGACTTTGAGTCTAAGCCTAAGAAAGTGCAACTTTTTCGGTAATATTAATTTGTTAATCCTGCAATAACATTATAATTTTACTTTCGCTCAAATCAGTAAAATTCATGTGTTTCGGCTTAAGCAGTACAGTGCTCACGCAATTGACATACAATTTAGAAGAAAAACGGCTTTGAGTCTAAGCCTAAGAAAGTGCAACTTTTTCGGTAATATTAATTTGTTAATCCTGCAATAACAATATAATTTGACTTTCGCGCAAATCAGTAATATAGATATTTTTCGGCTTAAGCGGTACAGTGCTCACGCAATTGACATACAATTTAGAAGAAAAACGACTTTGAGTCTAAGCCTAAGAAAGTGCAACTTTTTCGGTAATATTAATTTGTTAATCCTGCAATAACAATATAATTTGACTTTCGCTCAAATCAGTAAAATTCATGTTTTTCGGCTTAAGCGGTACAGTGCTCACGCAATTGACATACAATTTAGAAGAAAAACGACTTTGAGTCTAAGCCTAAGAAAGTGCAACTTTTTCGGTAATATTAATTTGTTAATCCTGCAATAACAATATAATTAGACTTTCGCTCAAATCAGTAAAATTCATGTTTTCCGGGTTAAGCAGTACAGTGTTCCCGCAATTGACCTACAATTTACAAGAAAATCGACTTTGAGTCTAAACCTAAGAAAGGGCAACTTTTTCGGTAATATTAATTTGTTAATCCTGCAATAACATTATAATTTTACTTTCGCGCAAATCAGTAAAATTGATGTTTTTCGGCTTTAGCAGTACAGTGCTCACGCAATTGACATACAATTTAGAAGAAAATCGACTTTGAGTCTAAAATTTGATTTACAAGAAAATCGACTTTAAGTCTAAAACTAAGAAATTGCAATTTTTTCGGTAATTTTAATTTGTCAATCCTGCAATAACAATATAATTTGACTTTCGCTCAAATCAGTAAAATTCATGTTTTTCTGCTTAAACAGTACAATGCTCATGCAATTGACATACAATTTACAAGAAAATCGACTTTAAGTCTAAAGCTAAGAAAGTGCAATTTTTTCGGTTATATGAATATGTCAATTCTGCAATAACAATATAATTTGACATTCGCTCAAATCAGTAAAATTCATGTTTTTCGGCTTAAGCAGTACAGTGCTCATGCAATTGACATACAATTTTCAAGAAAATCGACTTTAAGTCTAAAGCTAAGAAAGTGCAATTATTTCGGTTATATGAATATGTCAATTCTGTAATAACAATATAATTTGACTTTCGCGCAAATTAGTAATATAGATATTTTTCGGCTTAAGCGGTACAGTGCTCACGCAATTGACATACAATTTAGAAGAAAAACGACTTTGAGTCTAAGCCTAAGAAAGTGCAACTTTTTCGGTAATATTAATTTGTTAATCCTGCAATAACATTATAATTTTACTTTCGCTCAAATCAGTAAAATTCATGTGTTTTGGCTTAAGCAGTACAGTGCTCACGCAATTGACACACAATTTACAAGAAAATCGACTTTGAGTCTAAAACTAAGAAAGTGCAATTTTTTCGGTTATATGAATATGTAAATTCTGCAATAACATTATAATTTTACTTTCGCGCAAATCAGTAAAATTGATAGTTTTCGGCTTATGCGGTACAGTGCTCAAGTGATTGATATACAATTTACAAGAAAATCGACTTTGGCAATAACATTATAGTTTTACTTTCGCGCAAATCAGTAAAATTTATAGTTTTCGGCTTATGCAGTACAGTGCTCAAGTGATTAATATACAATTTACAAGAAAATCGACTTTGAGTCTAAAACTAAGAAAGTGCAATTTTTTCGGTTATATGAATATGTCAATTCTGTAATAACAATATAATTTGACTTTCGCGCAAATCAGTAAAATTTATAGTTTTCGGCTTACGCAGTACAGTGCTCACGCAATTGGCACACAATTTACAAGAAAATCGACTTTGAGTCTAAACCTAAGAAAGTGCAATTTTTTCGGTTATATGAATATGTAAATTCTGCAATAACATTATAATTTTACTTTCGCGCAAATCAGTAAAATTTATAGTTTTCGGCTTAAGCAGTACAGTGCTCAAGTGATTAATATACAATTTACAAGAAAATCGACTTTGAGTCTAAAACTAAGAAAGTGCAATTTTTTCGCTTATATGAATATGTCAATTCTGCAATAACATTATAGTTTTACTTTCTCGCAAATCAGTAAAATTGATAGTTTTCGGCTTATGCGGTACAGTGCTCAAGTGATTAATATACAATTTACAAGAAAATCGACTTTGAGTCTAAAACTAAGAAAGTGCAATTTTTTCGGTTATATGAATTTGTCAATTCTGTAATAACAATATAATTTGACTTTCGCGCAAATCAGTAATATAGATATTTTTCGGCTTAAGCGGTACAGTGCTCACGCAATTGACATACAATTTAGAAGAAAAACGACTTTGAGTCTAAGCCTAAGAAAGTGCAAGTTTTTCGGTAATATTAATTTGTTAATCCTGCAATAACATTATAATTTTACTTTCGCTCAAATCAGTAAAATTCATGTGTTTTGGCTTAAGCAGTACAGTGCTCACGCAATTGACACACAATTTACAAGAAAATCGACTTTGAGTCTAAAACTAAGAAAGTGCAATTTTTTCGGTTATATGAATATGTAAATTCTGCAATAACATTATAATTTTACTTTCGCGCAAATCAGTAAAATTGATAGTTTTCGGCTTATGCGGTACAGTGCTCAAGTGATTGATATACAATTTACAAGAAAATCGACTTTGGCAATAACATTATAGTTTTACTTTCGCGCAAATCAGTAAAATTTATAGTTTTCGGCTTATGCAGTACAGTGCTCAAGTGATTAATATACAATTTACAAGAAAATCGACTTTGAGTCTAAAACTAAGAAAGTGCAATTTTTTCGGTTATATGAATATGTCAATTCTGTAATAACAATATAATTTGACTTTCGCGCAAATCAGTAAAATTTATAGTTTTCGGCTTACGCAGTACAGTGCTCACGCAATTGGCACACAATTTACAAGAAAATCGACTTTGAGTCTAAACCTAAGAAAGTGCAATTTTTTCGGTTATATGAATATGTAAATTCTGCAATAACATTATAATTTTACTTTCGCGCAAATCAGTAAAATTTATAGTTTTCGGCTTAAGCAGTACAGTGCTCAAGTGATTAATATACAATTTACAAGAAAATCGACTTTGAGTCTAAAACTAAGAAAGTGCAATTTTTTCGCTTATATGAATATGTCAATTCTGCAATAACATTATAGTTTTACTTTCTCGCAAATCAGTAAAATTGATAGTTTTCGGCTTATGCGGTACAGTGCTCAAGTGATTAATATACAATTTACAAGAAAATCGACTTTGAGTCTAAAACTAAGAAAGTGCAATTTTTTCGGTTATATGAATTTGTCAATTCTGTATTAACAATATAATTTGACTTTCGCGCAAATCAGTAATATAGATATTTTTCGGCTTAAGCGGTACAGTGCTCACGCAATTGACATACAATTTAGAAGAAAAACGACTTTGAGTCTAAGCCTAAGAAAGTGCAAGTTTTTCGGTAATATTAATTTGTTAATCCTGCAATAACATTATAATTTTACTTTCGCTCAAATCAGTAAAATTCATGTGTTTTGGCTTAAGCAGTACAGTGCTCACGCAATTGACACACAATTTACAAGAAAATCGACTTTGAGTCTAAAACTAAGAAAGTGCAATTTTTTCGGTTATATGAATATGTAAATTCTGCAATAACATTATAATTTTACTTTCGCGCAAATCAGTAAAATTGATAGTTTTCGGCTTATGCGGTACAGTGCTCAAGTGATTGATATACAATTTACAAGAAAATCGACTTTGGCAATAACATTATAGTTTTACTTTCGCGCAAATCAGTAAAATTTATAGTTTTCGGCTTATGCAGTACAGTGCTCAAGTGATTAATATACAATTTACAAGAAAATCGACTTTGAGTCTAAAACTAAGAAAGTGCAATTTTTTCGGTTATATGAATATGTCAATTCTGTAATAACAATATAATTTGACTTTCGCGCAAATCAGTAAAATTTATAGTTTTCGGCTTACGCAGTACAGTGCTCACGCAATTGGCACACAATTTACAAGAAAATCGACTTTGAGTCTAAACCTAAGAAAGTGCAATTTTTTCGGTTATATGAATATGTAAATTCTGCAATAACATTATAATTTTACTTTCGCGCAAATCAGTAAAATTTATAGTTTTCGGCTTATGCAGTACAGTGCTCAAGTGATTAATATACAATTTACAAGAAAATCGACTTTGAGTCTAAAACTAAGAAAGTGCAATTTTTTCGCTTATATGAATATGTCAATTCTGCAATAACATTATAGTTTTACTTTCTCGCAAATCAGTAAAATTGATAGTTTTCGGCTTATGCGGTACAGTGCTCAAGTGATTAATATACAATTTACAAGAAAATCGACTTTGAGTCTAAAACTAAGAAAGTGCAATTTTTTCGGTTATATGAATTTGTCAATTCTGTAATAACAATATAATTTGACTTTCGCGCAAATCAGTAATATAGATATTTTTCGGCTTAAGCGGTACAGTGCTCACGCAATTGACATACAATTTAGAAGAAAAACGACTTTGAGTCTAAGCCTAAGAAAGTGCAACTTTTTCGGTAATATTAATTTGTTAATCCTGCAATAACATTATAATTTTACTTTCGCTCAAATCAGTAAAATTCATGTGTTTCGGCTTAAGCAGTACAGTGCTCACGCAATTGACATACAATTTAGAAGAAAAACGACTTTGAGTCTAAGCCTAAGAAAGTGCAACTTTTTCGGTAATATTAATTTGTTAATCCTGCAATAACAATATAATTTGACTTTCGCGCAAATCAGTAATATAGATATTTTTCGGCTTAAGCGGTACAGTGCTCACGCAATTGACATACAATTTAGAAGAAAAACGACTTTGAGTCTAAGCCTAAGAAAGTGCAACTTTTTCGGTAATATTAATTTGTTAATCCTGCAATAACAATATAATTTGACTTTCGCTCAAATCAGTAAAATTCATGTTTTTCGGCTTAAGCGGTACAGTGCTCACGCAATTGACATACAATTTAGAAGAAAAACGACTTTGAGTCTAAGCCTAAGAAAGTGCAACTTTTTCGGTAATATTAATTTGTTAATCCTGCAATAACAATATGATTAGACTTTCGCTCAAATCAGTAAAATTCATGTTTTCCGGGTTAAGCAGTACAGTGCTCCCGCAATTGACATACAATTTACAAGAAAATCGACTTTAAGTCTAAAACTAAGAAAGTGCAATTATTTCGGTTATATGAATATGTCAATTCTATATGAATATGCAATAACAAAATAATTTGACATTCGTTCAAATCAGTAAAATTCATGTTTTTCGGCATAAGCGGTACAGTGCTCACGCAATTGACATACAATTTAGAAGAAAATCGACTTTAAGCCTAAAACTAAGAAAGTGCAATTTTTTCGGTTATATGAATATGTCAATTCTGTAATAACAATATAATTTGACTTTCGCTCAAATCAGTAAAATTCATGTTTTTCGGCTTAAGCAGTACAGTGCTGCCGCAATTGACATACAATTTACAAGAAAATCAACTTTGAGTCTAAAACTAAGAAAGTGCAATTTTTTCGGATATATGAATATGTGAATTCTGCAATAACAATATAATATGATTTTCGCTCAAATCAGTAAAATTCATGTTTTTCGGCTTAAGCGGTACAGTGCTTACGCAATTGACATACAATTTACAAGAAAATCGACTTTGAGTCTAAACCTAAGAAAGTGCAACTTTTTCGGTAATATTAATTTGTTAATCCTGCAATAATATTATAATTTTACTTTCGCTCAAATCAGTAAAATTCATGTTTTTCGGCTTAAGCAGTACAGTGCTCACGCAATTGACATACAATTTAAAAGAAAATCGACTTTAAGCCTAAAACTAAGAAAGTGCAATTTTTTCGGTTATATGAATATGTCAATTCTGTAATAACAATATAATTTGACTTTCGCTAAAATTAGTAAAATTCATGTTTTTCCGCTTAAGCAGTGCATTGCTGCCGCAATCGACATACAATTTAAAAGAAAATCGACTTTGAGTCTAAAACTAAGAAAGTGCAATTTTTTCGGTTGTATGAATATGTCAATTCTGTAATAACAATATAATTTGATTTTCGCTCAAATCAGTAAAATTCATGTTTTTCGGCTTAAGCGGTACAGTGCTCACGCAATTGACATAAAATTTAGAAGAAAAACGACTTTGAGTCTAAGCCGAAGAAAGTGCAACTTTTTCGGTAATATTAATTTGTTAATCCTGCAATAACAATATAATTAGACTTTCGCTCAAATCAGTAAAATTCATGTTTTCCGGGTTAAGCAGTACAGTGTTCCCGCAATTGACCTACAATTTACAAGAAAATCGACTTTGAGTCTAAACCTAAGAAAGGGCAACTTTTTCGGTAATATTAATTTGTTAATCCTGCAATAACATTATAATTTTACTTTCGCGCAAATCAGTAAAATTGATAGTTTTCGGCTTATGCGGTACAGTGCTCAAGTGATTGATATACAATTTACAAGAAAATCGACTTTGGCAATAACATTATAGTTTTACTTTCGCGCAAATCAGTAAAATTTATAGTTTTCGGCTTATGCAGTACAGTGCTCAAGTGATTAATATACAATTTACAAGAAAATCGACTTTGAGTCTAAAACTAAGAAAGTGCAATTTTTTCGGTTATATGAATATGTCAATTCTGTAATAACAATATAATTTGACTTTCGCGCAAATCAGTAAAATTTATAGTTTTCGGCTTACGCAGTACAGTGCTCACGCAATTGGCACACAATTTACAAGAAAATCGACTTTGAGTCTAAACCTAAGAAAGTGCAATTTTTTCGGTTATATGAATATGTAAATTCTGCAATAACATTATAATTTTACTTTCGCGCAAATCAGTAAAATTTATAGTTTTCGGCTTATGCAGTACAGTGCTCAAGTGATTAATATACAATTTACAAGAAAATCGACTTTGAGTCTAAAACTAAGAAAGTGCAATTTTTTCGCTTATATGAATATGTCAATTCTGCAATAACATTATAGTTTTACTTTCTCGCAAATCAGTAAAATTGATAGTTTTCGGCTTATGCGGTACAGTGCTCAAGTGATTAATATACAATTTACAAGAAAATCGACTTTGAGTCTAAAACTAAGAAAGTGCAATTTTTTCGGTTATATGAATTTGTCAATTCTGTAATAACAATATAATTTGACTTTCGCGCAAATCAGTAATATAGATATTTTTCGGCTTAAGCGGTACAGTGCTCACGCAATTGACATACAATTTAGAAGAAAAACGACTTTGAGTCTAAGCCTAAGAAAGTGCAACTTTTTCGGTAATATTAATTTGTTAATCCTGCAATAACATTATAATTTTACTTTCGCTCAAATCAGTAAAATTCATGTGTTTCGGCTTAAGCAGTACAGTGCTCACGCAATTGACATACAATTTAGAAGAAAAACGACTTTGAGTCTAAGCCTAAGAAAGTGCAACTTTTTCGGTAATATTAATTTGTTAATCCTGCAATAACAATATAATTTGACTTTCGCGCAAATCAGTAATATAGATATTTTTCGGCTTAAGCGGTACAGTGCTCACGCAATTGACATACAATTTAGAAGAAAAACGACTTTGAGTCTAAGCCTAAGAAAGTGCAACTTTTTCGGTAATATTAATTTGTTAATCCTGCAATAACAATATAATTTGACTTTCGCTCAAATCAGTAAAATTCATGTTTTTCGGCTTAAGCGGTACAGTGCTCACGCAATTGACATACAATTTAGAAGAAAAACGACTTTGAGTCTAAGCCTAAGAAAGTGCAACTTTTTCGGTAATATTAATTTGTTAATCCTGCAATAACAATATGATTAGACTTTCGCTCAAATCAGTAAAATTCATGTTTTCCGGGTTAAGCAGTACAGTGCTCCCGCAATTGACATACAATTTACAAGAAAATCGACTTTAAGTCTAAAACTAAGAAAGTGCAATTATTTCGGTTATATGAATATGTCAATTCTATATGAATATGCAATAACAAAATAATTTGACATTCGTTCAAATCAGTAAAATTCATGTTTTTCGGCATAAGCGGTACAGTGCTCACGCAATTGACATACAATTTAGAAGAAAATCGACTTTAAGCCTAAAACTAAGAAAGTGCAATTTTTTCGGTTATATGAATATGTCAATTCTGTAATAACAATATAATTTGACTTTCGCTCAAATCAGTAAAATTCATGTTTTTCGGCTTAAGCAGTACAGTGCTGCCGCAATTGACATACAATTTACAAGAAAATCAACTTTGAGTCTAAAACTAAGAAAGTGCAATTTTTTCGGATATATGAATATGTGAATTCTGCAATAACAATATAATATGATTTTCGCTCAAATCAGTAAAATTCATGTTTTTCGGCTTAAGCGGTACAGTGCTTACGCAATTGACATACAATTTACAAGAAAATCGACTTTGAGTCTAAACCTAAGAAAGTGCAACTTTTTCGGTAATATTAATTTGTTAATCCTGCAATAATATTATAATTTTACTTTCGCTCAAATCAGTAAAATTCATGTTTTTCGGCTTAAGCAGTACAGTGCTCACGCAATTGACATACAATTTAAAAGAAAATCGACTTTAAGCCTAAAACTAAGAAAGTGCAATTTTTTCGGTTATATGAATATGTCAATTCTGTAATAACAATATAATTTGACTTTCGCTAAAATTAGTAAAATTCATGTTTTTCCGCTTAAGCAGTGCATTGCTGCCGCAATCGACATACAATTTAAAAGAAAATCGACTTTGAGTCTAAAACTAAGAAAGTGCAATTTTTTCGGTTGTATGAATATGTCAATTCTGTAATAACAATATAATTTGATTTTCGCTCAAATCAGTAAAATTCATGTTTTTCGGCTTAAGCGGTACAGTGCTCACGCAATTGACATAAAATTTAGAAGAAAAACGACTTTGAGTCTAAGCCGAAGAAAGTGCAACTTTTTCGGTAATATTAATTTGTTAATCCTGCAATAACAATATAATTAGACTTTCGCTCAAATCAGTAAAATTCATGTTTTCCGGGTTAAGCAGTACAGTGTTCCCGCAATTGACCTACAATTTACAAGAAAATCGACTTTGAGTCTAAACCTAAGAAAGGGCAACTTTTTCGGTAATATTAATTTGTTAATCCTGCAATAACATTATAATTTTACTTTCGCGCAAATCAGTAAAATTGATGTTTTTCGGCTTTAGCAGTACAGTGCTCACGCAATTGACATACAATTTAGAAGAAAATCGACTTTGAGTCTAAAATTTGATTTACAAGAAAATCGACTTTAAGTCTAAAACTAAGAAATTGCAATTTTTTCGGTAATTTTAATTTGTCAATCCTGCAATAACAATATAATTTGACTTTCGCTCAAATCAGTAAAATTCATGTTTTTCTGCTTAAACAGTACAATGCTCATGCAATTGACATACAATTTACAAGAAAATCGACTTTAAGTCTAAAGCTAAGAAAGTGCAATTTTTTCGGTTATATGAATATGTCAATTCTGCAATAACAATATAATTTGACATTCGCTCAAATCAGTAAAATTCATGTTTTTCGGCTTAAGCAGTACAGTGCTCATGCAATTGACATACAATTTACAAGAAAATCGACTTTAAGTCTAAAGCTAAGAAAGTGCAATTTTTTCGGTTATATGAATATGTCAATTCTGCAATAACAATATAATTTGACATTCGCGCAAATCAGTAAAATTGATAGTTTTCGGCTTATGCGGTACAGTGCTCAAGTGATTAATATACAATTTACAAGAAAATCGACTTTGAGTCTAAAACTAAGAAAGTGCAATTTTTTCGGTTATATGAATATGTCAATCCTGCAATAACAATATAATTTGACTTTCGCTCAAATCAGTAAAATTCATGTTTTTCTGCTTAAACAGTACAATGCTCATGCAATTGACATACAATTTACAAGAAAATCGACTTTAAGTCTAAAGCTAAGAAAGTGCAATTTTTTCGGTTATATGAATATGTCAATTCTGCAATAACAATATAATTTGACATTCGCGCAAATCAGTAAAATTGATAGTTTTCGGCTTATGCGGTACAGTGCTCAAGTGATTAATATACAATTTACAAGAAAATCGACTTTGAGTCTAAAACTAAGAAAGTGCAATTTTTTCGGTTATATGAATATGTCAATTCTGTAATAACAATATAATTTGAATTTCGCGCAAATCAGTAATATAGATATTTTTCGGCTTAAGCGGTACAGTGCACACGCAATTGACATACAATTTAGAAGAAAAACGACTTTGAGTCTAAGCCTAAGAAAGTGCAACTTTTTCGGTAATATTAATTTGTTAATCCTGCAATAACATTATAATTTTACTTTCGCTCAAATCAGTAAAATTCATGTGTTTCGGCTTAAGCAGTACAGTGCTCACGCAATTGACACACAATTTACAAGAAAATCGACTTTGAGTCTAAAACTAAGAAAGTGCAATTATTTCGGTTATATGAATATGTCAATTCTGTAATAACAATATAATTTGACTTTCGCGCAAATCAGTAATATAGATATTTTTCGGCTTAAGCAGTACAGTGCTCATGCAATTGACATACAATTTACAAGAAAATCGACTTTAAGTCTAAAGCTAAGAAATTGCAATTTTTTCGGTAATTTTAATTTGTCAATCCTGCAATAACAATATAATTTGACTTTCGCTCAAATCAGTAAAATTCATGTTTTTCTGCTTAAACAGTACAATGCTCATGCAATTGACATACAATTTACAAGAAAATCGACTTTAAGTCTAAAGCTAAGAAAGTGCAATTTTTTCGGTTATATGAATATGTCAATTCTGCAATAACAATATAATTTGACATTCGCTCAAACCAGTAAAATTCATGTTTTTCTGCTTAAACAGTACAATGCTCATGCAATTGACATACAATTTACAAGAAAATCGACTTTAAGTCTAAAGCTAAGAAAGTGCAATTTTTTCGGTTATATGAATATGTCAATCCTGCAATAACAATATAATTTGACTTTCGCTCAAATCAGTAAAATTCATGTTTTTCTGCTTAAACAGTACAATGCTCATGCAATTGACATACAATTTACAAGAAAATCGACTTTAAGTCTAAAGCTAAGAAAGTGCAATTTTTTCGGTTATATGAATATGTCAATTCTGCAATAACAATATAATTTGACATTCGCGCAAATCAGTAAAATTGATAGTTTTCGGCTTATGCGGTACAGTGCTCAAGTGATTAATATACAATTTACAAGAAAATCGACTTTGAGTCTAAAACTAAGAAAGTGCAATTTTTTCGGTTATATGAATATGTCAATTCTGTAATAACAATATAATTTGACTTTCGCGCAAATCAGTAATATAGATATTTTTCGGCTTAAGCGGTACAGTGCACACGCAATTGACATACAATTTAGAAGAAAAACGACTTTGAGTCTAAGCCTAAGAAAGTGCAACTTTTTCGGTAATATTAATTTGTTAATCCTGCAATAACATTATAATTTTACTTTCGCTCAAATCAGTAAAATTCATGTGTTTCGGCTTAAGCAGTACAGTGCTCACGCAATTGACACACAATTTACAAGAAAATCGACTTTGAGTCTAAAACTAAGAAAGTGCAATTATTTCGGTTATATGAATATGTCAATTCTGTAATAACAATATAATTTGACTTTCGCGCAAATCAGTAATATAGATATTTTTCGGCTTAAGCGGTACAGTGCTCACGCAATTGACATACAATTTAGAAGAAAAACGACTTTAAGTCTAAAACTAAGAAAGTGCAATTTTTTCGGTTATATGAATATGTAAATTCTGCAATAACATTATAATTTTACTTTCGCGAAAATCAGTGATATTGATGTGTTTCGGCTTAAGCGGTACAGTGCTCAAGTGATTAACATACAATTTACAAGAAAATCGACTTTGAGTCTAAAACTAAGAAAGTGCAATTTTTTCGCTTATATGAATATGTCAATTCTGCAATAACATTATAGTTTTACTTTCGCGCAAATCAGTAAAATTGATAGTTTTCGGCGTATGCGGTACAGTGCTCAAGTGATTAATATACAATTTACAAGAAAATCGACTTTGAGTCTAAAACTAAGAAAGTGCAATTTTTTCGGTTATATGAATATGTAAATTCTGCAATAAAATTATAATTTTACTTTCGCGAAAATCAGTGATATTGATGTGTTTCGGCTTAAGCGGTACAGTGCTCAAGTGATTAACATACAATTTACAAGAAAATCGACTTTGAGTCTAAAACTAAGAAAGTGCAATTTTTTCGCTTATATGAATATATCAATTCTGCAATAACATTATAGTACTACTTTCGCGCAAATCAGTAAAATTGATAGTTTTCGGCTTATGCGGTACAGTGCTCAAGTGATTAACATACAATTTACAAGAAAATCGACTTTGAGTCTAAAACTAAGAAAGTGCAACTTTTTCGGTTATATGAATATGTAAATTCTGCAATAACAATATAATTTGGCTTTCGCTCAAATCAGTAAAATTCATGTTTTTCGGCTTAAGCAGTACAGTGCTCCCGCAATTGACATACAATTTACAAGAAAATCGACTTTAAGTCTAAAACTAAGAAAGTGCAATTTTTTCGGTTATATGAATATGTCAATTCTGCAATAACAATATAATTTGACTTTCGCTCAAATCAGTAAAATTCATGTTTTTCGGCTTAAGCGGTACAGTGCTCACGCAATTGACATACAATTTAGAAGAAAAACGACTTTGAGTCTAAGCCTAAGAAAGTGCAACTTTTTCGGTAATATTAATTTGTTAATCCTGCAATAACAATATAATTAGACTTTCGCTCAAATCAGTAAAATTCATGTTTTCCGGGTTAAGCAGTACAGTGCTCCCGCAATTGACATACAATTTACAAGAAAATCGACTTTAAGTCTAAAACTAAGAAAGTGCAATTATTTCGGTTATATGAATATGTCAATTCTGCAATAATAAAATAATTTGACATTCGTTCAAATCAGTAAAATTCATGTTTTTCGGCTTAAGCGGTACAGTGCTCAAGTGATTAACATACAATTAAGAAGAAAAACGACTTTGAGTCTAAGCCTAAGAAAGTGCAACTTTTTCGGTAATATTAATTTGTTAATCCTGCAATAACATTATAATTTTACTTTCGCTCAAATCAGTAAAATTCATGTGTTTTGGCTTAAGCAGTACAGTGCTCACGCAATTGACACACAATTTACAAGAAAATCGACTTTGAGTCTAAAACTAAGAAAGTGCAATTTTTTCGGTTATATGAATATGTAAATTCTGCAATAACATTATAATTTTACTTTCGCGCAAATCAGTAAAATTGATAGTTTTCGGCTTATGCGGTACAGTGCTCAAGTGATTAATATACAATTTACAAGAAAATCGACTTTGAGTCTAAAACTAAGAAAGTGCAATTTTTTCGCTTATATAAATATGTCAATTCTGCAATAACATTATAGTTTTACTTTCGCGCAAATCAGTAAAATTGATAGTTTTCGGCTTATGCGGTACAGTGCTCAAGTGATTAATATACAATTTACAAGAAAATCGACTTTGAGTCTAAAACTAAGAAAGTGCAATTTTTTCGGTTATATGAATATGTCAATTCTGTAATAACAATATAATTTGACTTTCGCGCAAATCAGTAATATAGATATTTTTCGGCTTAAGCGGTACAGTGCTCACGCAATTGACATACAATTTAGAAGAAAAACGACCTTGAGTCTAAGCCTAAGAAAGTGCAACTTTTTCGGTAATATTAATTTGTTAATCCTGCAATAACATTATAATTTTACTTTCGCTCAAATCAGTAAAATTCATGTGTTTCGGCTTAAGCAGTACAGTGCTCACGCAATTGACTACTAAGAAAGTGCAATTATTTCGGTTATATGAATATGTCAATTCTGTAATAACAATATAATATGACTTTCGCGCAAATCAGTAATATAGATATTTTTCGGCTTAAGCGGTACAGTGCTCACGCAATTGACATACAATTTAGAAGAAAAACGACTTTGAGTCTAAAACTAAGAAAGTGCAATTTTTTCGGTTATATGAATATGTAAATTCTGCAATAACATTATAATTTTACTTTCGCGAAAATCAGTGATATTGATGTGTTTCGGCTTAAGCGGTACCGTGCTCAAGTGATTAACATACAATTTACAAGAAAATCGACTTTGAGTCTAAAACTAAGAAAGTGCAATTTTTTCGGTTATATGAATATGTCAATTCTGCAATAACATTAAAGTTTTACTTTCGCGCAAATCAGTAAAATTGATAGTTTTCGGCTTATGCGGTACAGTGCTCACGCAATTGACACACAATTTACAAGAAAATCGACTTTGAGTCTAAAACTAAGAAAGTGCAATTTTTTCGGTTATATGAATATGTAAATTCTGCAATAACATTATAATTTTACTTTCGCGAAAATCAGTGATATTGATGTGTTTCGGCTTAAGCGGTACAGTGCTCAAGTGATTAACATACAATTTACAAGAAAATCGACTTTGAGTCTAAAACTAAGAAAGTGCAATTTTTTCGCTTATATGAATATGTCAATTCTGCAATAACATTATAGTTTTGCTTTCGCGCAAATCAGTAAAATTTATAGTTTTCGGCTTATGCGGTACAGTGCTCAAGTGATTAATATACAATTTACAAGAAAATCGACTTTGAGTCTAAAACTAAGAAAGTGCAATTTTTTCGGTTATATGAATATGTCAATTCTGTAATAACAATATAATTTGACTTTCGCGCAAATCAGTAATATAGATATTTTTCGGCTTAAGCGGTACAGTGCTCACGCAATTGACATAAAATTTAGAAGAAAAACGACTTTGAGTCTAAGCCTAAGAAAGTGCAACTTTTTCGGTAATATTAATTTGTTAATCCTGCAATAACATTATAATTTTACTTTCGCTCAAATCAGTAAAATTCATGTGTTTCGGCTTAAGCAGTACAGTGCTCACGCAATTGACTACTAAGAAAGTGCAATTATTTCGGTTATATGAATATGTCAATTCTGTAATAACAATATAATATGACTTTCGCGCAAATCAGTAATATAGATATTTTTCGGCTTAAGCGGTACAGTGCTCACGCAATTGACATACAATTTAGAAGAAAAACGACTTTGAGTCTAAAACTAAGAAAGTGCAATTTTTTCGGTTATATGAATATGTAAATTCTGCAATAACATTATAATTTTACTTTCGCGAAAATCAGTGATATTGATGTGTTTCGGCTTAAGCGGTACAGTGCTCAAGTGATTAACATACAATTTACAAGAAAATCGACTTTGAGTCTAAAACTAAGAAAGTGCAATTTTTTCGCTTATATGAATATGTCAATTCTGCAATAACATTATAGTTTTGCTTTCGCGCAAATCAGTAAAATTTATAGTTTTCGGCTTATGCGGTACAGTGCTCAAGTGATTAATATACAATTTACAAGAAAATCGACTTTGAGTCTAAAACTAAGAAAGTGCAATTTTTTCGGTTATATGAATATGTCAATTCTGTAATAACAATATAATTTGACTTTCGCGCAAATCAGTAATATAGATATTTTTCGGCTTAAGCGGTACAGTGCTCACGCAATTGACATAAAATTTAGAAGAAAAACGACTTTGAGTCTAAGCCTAAGAAAGTGCAACTTTTTCGGTAATATTAATTTGTTAATCCTGCAATAACATTATAATTTTACTTTCGCTCAAATCAGTAAAATTCATGTGTTTCGGCTTAAGCAGTACAGTGCTCACGCAATTGACATACAATTTAGAAGAAAAACGGCTTTGAGTCTAAGCCTAAGAAAGTGCAACTGTTTCGGTAATATTAATTTGTTAATCCTGCAACAACAATATAATTTGACTTTCGCGCAAATCAGTAATATAGATATTTTTCGGCTTAAGCGGTACAGTGCTCACGCAATTGACATACAATTTAGAAGAAAAACGACTTTGAGTCTAAGCCTAAGAAAGTGCAACTTTTTCGGTAATATTAATTTGTTAATCCTGCAATAACAATATAATTTGACTTTCGCTCAAATCAGTAAAATTCATGTTTTTCGGCTTAAGCGGTACAGTGCTCACGCAATTGACATACAATTTAGAAGAAAAACGACTTTGAGTCTAAACCTAAGAAAGTGCAACTTTTTCGGTAATATTAATTTGTTAATCCTGCAATAACAATATAATTAGACTTTCGCTCAAATCAGTAAAATTCATGTTTTATGGGTTAAGCAGTACAGTGTTCCCGCAATTGACCTACAATTTACAAGAAAATCGACTTTGAGTCTAAACCTAAGAAAGGGCAACTTTTTCGGTAATATTAATTTGTTAATCCTGGAATAACATTATAATTTTACTTTCGCGCAAATCAGTAAAATTGATGTTTTTCGGCTTTAGCAGTACAGTGCTCACGCAATTGACATACAATTTAAAAGAAAATCGACTTTGAGTCTAAAATTTGATTTACAAGAAAATCGACTTTAAGTCTAAAACTAAGAAATTGCAATTTTTTCGGTAATTTTAATTTGTCAATCCTGCAATAACAATATAATTTGACTTTCGCTCAAATCAGTAAAATTCATGTTTTTCTGCTTAAACAGTACAATGCTCATGCAATTGACATACAATTTACAAGAAAATCGACTTTAAGTCTAAAGCTAAGAAAGTGCAATTTTTTCGGTTATATGAATATGTCAATTCTGCAATAACAATATAATTTGACATTCGCTCAAATCAGTAAAATTCATGTTTTTCGGCTTAAGCAGTACAGTGCTCATGCAATTGACATACAATTTTCAAGAAAATCGACTTTAAGTCTAAAGCTAAGAAAGTGCAATTATTTCGGTTATATGAATATGTCAATTCTGTAATAACAATATAATTTGACTTTCGCGCAAATCAGTAATATAGATATTTTTCGGCTTAAGCGGTACAGTGCTCACGCAATTGACATACAATTTAGAAGAAAAACGACTTTGAGTCTAAGCCTAAGAAAGTGCAACTTTTTCGGTAATATTAATTTGTTAATCCTGCAATAACATTATAATTTTACTTTCGCTCAAATCAGTAAAATTCATGTGTTTTGGCTTAAGCAGTACAGTGCTCACGCAATTGACACACAATTTACAAGAAAATCGACTTTGAGTCTAAAACTAAGAAAGTGCAATTTTTTCGGTTATATGAATATGTAAATTCTGCAATAACATTATAATTTTACTTTCGCGCAAATCAGTAAAATTGATAGTTTTCGGCTTATGCGGTACAGTGCTCAAGTGATTGATATACAATTTACAAGAAAATCGACTTTGAGTCTAAGCCTAAGAAAGTGCAATTTTTTCGGTTATATGAATATGTAAATTCTGCAATAACATTATAATTTTACTTTCGCGAAAATCAGTGATATTGATGTGTTTCGGCTTAAGCGGTACAGTGCTCAAGTGATTTACATACAATTTACAAGAAAATCGACTTTGAGTCTAAAACTAAGAAAGTGCAATTTTTTCGCTTATATGAATATATCAATTCTGCAATAACATTATACTACTACTTTCGCGCAAATCAGTAAAATTGATAGTTTTCGGCTTATGCGGTACAGTGCTCAAGTGATTAACATACAATTTACAAGAAAATCGACTTTGAGTCTAAACCTAAGAAAGTGCAACTTTTTCGGTTATATGAATATGTAAATTCTGCAATAACAATATAATTTGGCTTTCGCTCAAATCAGTAAAATTCATGTTTTTCGGCTTAAGCAGTACAGTGCTCCCGCAATTGACATACAATTTACAAGAAAATCGACTTTAAGTCTAAAACTAAGAAAGTGCAATTTTTTCGGTAATATTAATTTGTTAATCCTGCAATAACATTATAATTTTACTTTCGCTCAAATCAGTAAAATTCATGTGTTTTGGCTTAAGCAGTACAGTGCTCACGCAATTGACACACAATTTACAAGAAAATCGACTTTGAGTCTAAAACTAAGAAAGTGCAATTTTTTCGGTTATATGAATATGTAAATTCTGCAATAACATTATAATTTTACTTTCGCGCAAATCAGTAAAATTGATAGTTTTCGGCTTATGCGGTACAGTGCTCAAGTGATTGATATACAATTTACAAGAAAATCGACTTTGAGTCTAAAACTAAGAAAGTGCAATTTTTTCGCTTATATGAATATGTCAATTCGGCAATAACATTATAGTTTTACTTTCGCGCAAATCAGTAAAATTTATAGTTTTCGGCTTATGCAGTACAGTGCTCAAGTGATTAATATACAATTTACAAGAAAATCGACTTTGAGTCTAAAACTAAGAAAGTGCAATTTTTTCGGTTATATGAATATGTCAATTCTGTAATAACATTATAATTTGACTTTCGCGCAAATCAGTAAAATTTATAGTTTTCGGCTTACGCAGTACAGTGCTCACGCAATTGGCACACAATTTACAAGAAAATCGACTTTGAGTCTAAACCTAAGAAAGTGCAATTTTTTCGGTTATATGAATATGTAAATTCTGCAATAACATTATAATTTTACTTTCGCGCAAATCAGTAAAATTTATAGTTTTCGGCTTATGCAGTACAGTGCTCAAGTGATTAATATACAATATACAAGAAAATCGACTTTGAGTCTAAAACTAAGAAAGTGCAATTTTTTCGGTTATATGAATATGTAAATTCTGCAATAACATTATAATTTTACTTTCGCGAAAATCAGTGATATTGATGTGTTTCGGCTTAAGCGGTACAGTGCTCAAGTGATTAACATACAATTTACAAGAAAATCGACTTTGAGTCTAAAACTAAGAAAGTGCAATTTTTTCGCTTATATGAATATATCAATTCTGCAGTAACATTATAGTACTACTTTCGCGCAAATCAGTAAAATTGATAGTTTTCGGCTTATGCGGTACAGTGCTCAAGTGATTAACATACAATTTACAAGAAAATCGACTTTGAGTCTAAACCTAAGAAAGTGCAACTTTTTCGGTTATATGAATATGTAAATTCTGCAATAACAATATAATTTGGCTTTCGCTCAAATCAGTAAAATTCATGTTTTTCGGCTTAAGCAGTACAGTGCTCACGCAATTGACACACAATTTACAAGAAAATCGACTTTGAGTCTAAAACTAAGAAAGTGCAATTATTTCGGTTATATGAATATGTCAATTCTGTAATAACAATATAATTTGACTTTCGCGCAAATCAGTAATATAGATATTTTTCGGCTTAAGCGGTACAGTGCTCACGCAATTGACATACAATTTAGAAGAAAAACGACTTTGAGTCTAAGCCTAAGAAAGTGCAACTTTTTCGGTAATATTAATTTGTTAATCCTGCAATAACATTATAATTTTACTTTCGCTCAAATCAGTAAAATTCATGTGTTTTGGCTTAAGCAGTACAGTGCTCACGCAATTGACACACAATTTACAAGAAAATCGACTTTGAGTCTAAAACTAAGAAAGTGCAATTTTTTCGGTTATATGAATATGTAAATTCTGCAATAACATTATAATTTTACTTTCGCGCAAATCAGTAAAATTGATAGTTTTCGGCTTATGCGGTACAGTGCTCAAGTGATTGATATACAATTTACAAGAAAATCGACTTTGAGTCTAAGCCTAAGAAAGTGCAATTTTTTCGGTTATATGAATATGTAAATTCTGCAATAACATTATAATTTTACTTTCGCGAAAATCAGTGATATTGATGTGTTTCGGCTTAAGCGGTACAGTGCTCAAGTGATTTACATACAATTTACAAGAAAATCGACTTTGAGCCTAAAACTAAGAAAGTGCAATTTTTTCGCTTATATGAATATATCAATTCTGCAATAACATTATACTACTACTTTCGCGCAAATCAGTAAAATTGATAGTTTTCGGCTTATGCGGTACAGTGCTCAAGTGATTAACATACAATTTACAAGAAAATCGACTTTGAGTCTAAACCTAAGAAAGTGCAACTTTTTCGGTTATATGAATATGTAAATTCTGCAATAACAATATAATTTGGCTTTCGCTCAAATCAGTAAAATTCATGTTTTTCGGCTTAAGCAGTACAGTGCTCCCGCAATTGACATACAATTTACAAGAAAATCGACTTTAAGTCTAAAACTAAGAAAGTGCAATTTTTTCGGTAATATTAATTTGTTAATCCTGCAATAACATTATAATTTTACTTTCGCTCAAATCAGTAAAATTCATGTGTTTTGGCTTAAGCAGTACAGTGCTCACGCAATTGACACACAATTTACAAGAAAATCGACTTTGAGTCTAAAATTAAGAAAGTGCAATTTTTTCGGTTATATGAATATGTAAATTCTGCAATAACATTATAATTTTACTTTCGCGCAAATCAGTAAAATTGATAGTTTTCGGCTTATGCGGTACAGTGCTCAAGTGATTGATATACAATTTACAAGAAAATCGACTTTGAGTCTAAAACTAAGAAAGTGCAATTTTTTCGCTTATATGAATATGTCATTTCGGCAATAACATTATAGTTTTACTTTCGCGCAAATCAGTAAAATTTATAGTTTTCGGCTTATGCAGTACAGTGCTCAAGTGATTAATATACAATTTACAAGAAAATCGACTTTGAGTCTAAAACTAAGAAAGTGCAATTTTTTCGGTTATATGAATATGTCAATTCTGTAATAACATTATAATTTGACTTTCGCGCAAATCAGTAAAATTTATAGTTTTCGGCTTACGCAGTACAGTGCTCACGCAATTGGCACACAATTTACAAGAAAATCGACTTTGAGTCTAAACCTAAGAAAGTGCAATTTTTTCGGTTATATGAATATGTAAATTCTGCAATAACATTATAATTTTACTTTCGCGCAAATCAGTAAAATTTATAGTTTTCGGCTTATGCAGTACAGTGCTCAAGTGATTAATATACAATATACAAGAAAATCGACTTTGAGTCTAAAACTAAGAAAGTGCAATTTTTTCGGTTATATGAATATGTAAATTCTGCAATAACATTATAATTTTACTTTCGCGAAAATCAGTGATATTGATGTGTTTCGGCTTAAGCGGTACAGTGCTCAAGTGATTAACATACAATTTACAAGAAAATCGACTTTGAGTCTAAAACTAAGAAAGTGCAATTTTTTCGCTTATATGAATATATCAATTCTGCAGTAACATTATAGTACTACTTTCGCGCAAATCAGTAAAATTGATAGTTTTCGGCTTATGCGGTACAGTGCTCAAGTGATTAACATACAATTTACAAGAAAATCGACTTTGAGTCTAAACCTAAGAAAGTGCAACTTTTTCGGTTATATGAATATGTAAATTCTGCAATAACAATATAATTTGGCTTTCGCTCAAATCAGTAAAATTCATGTTTTTCGGCTTAAGCAGTACAGTGCTCACGCAATTGACACACAATTTACAAGAAAATCGACTTTGAGTCTAAAACTAAGAAAGTGCAATTATTTCGGTTATATGAATATGTCAATTCTGTAATAACAATATAATTTGACTTTCGCGCAAATCAGTAATATAGATATTTTTCGGCTTAAGCGGTACAGTGCTCACGCAATTGACATACAATTTAGAAGAAAAACGACTTTGAGTCTAAGCCTAAGAAAGTGCAACTTTTTCGGTAATATTAATTTGTTAATCCTGCAATAACATTATAATTTTACTTTCGCTCAAATCAGTAAAATTCATGTGTTTCGGCTTAAGCAGTACAGTGCTCACGCAATTGACACACAATTTACAAGAAAATCGACTTTGAGTCTAAAACTAAGAAAGTGCAATTATTTCGGTTATATGAATATGTCAATTCTGTAATAACAATATAATTTGACTTTCGCGCAAATCAGTAATATAGATATTTTTCGGCTTAAGCGGTACAGTGCTCACGCAATTGACATACAATTTAGAAGAAAAACGACTTTGAGTCTAAAACTAAGAAAGTGCAATTTTTTCGGTTATATGAATATGTAAATTCTGCAATAACATTATAATTTTACTTTCGCGAAAATCAGTGATATTGATGTGTTTCGGCTTAAGCGGTACAGTGCTCAAGTGATTAACATACAATTTACAAGAAAATCGACTTTGAGTCTAAAACTAAGAAAGTGCAATTTTTTCGCTTATATGAATATGTCAATTCTGCAATAACATTATAGTTTTGCTTTCGCGCAAATCAGTAAAATTTATAGTTTTCGGCTTATGCGGTACAGTGCTCAAGTGATTAATATACAATTTACAAGAAAATCGACTTTGAGTCTAAAACTAAGAAAGTGCAATTTTTTCGGTTATATGAATATGTCAATTCTGTAATAACAATATAATTTGACTTTCGCGCAAATCAGTAATATAGATATTTTTCGGCTTAAGCGGTACAGTGCTCACGCAATTGACATAAAATTTAGAAGAAAAACGACTTTGAGTCTAAGCCTAAGAAAGTGCAACTTTTTCGGTAATATTAATTTGTTAATCCTGCAATAACATTATAATTTTACTTTCGCTCAAATCAGTAAAATTCATGTGTTTCGGCTTAAGCAGTACAGTGCTCACGCAATTGACATACAATTTAGAAGAAAAACGGCTTTGAGTCTAAGCCTAAGAAAGTGCAACTGTTTCGGTAAAATTAATTTGTTAATCCTGCAACAACAATATAATTTGACTTTCGCGCAAATCAGTAATATAGATATTTTTCGGCTTAAGCGGTACAGTGCTCACGCAATTGACATACAATTTAGAAGAAAAACGACTTTGAGTCTAAGCCTAAGAAAGTGCAACTTTTTCGGTAATATTAATTTGTTAATCCTGCAATAACAATATAATTTGACTTTCGCTCAAATCAGTAAAATTCATGTTTTTCGGCTTAAGCGGTACAGTGCTCACGCAATTGACATACAATTTAGAAGAAAAACGACTTTGAGTCTAAACCTAAGAAAGTGCAACTTTTTCGGTAATATTAATTTGTTAATCCTGCAATAACAATATAATTAGACTTTCGCTCAAATCAGTAAAATTCATGTTTTATGGGTTAAGCAGTACAGTGTTCCCGCAATTGACCTACAATTTACAAGAAAATCGACTTTGAGTCTAAACCTAAGAAAGGGCAACTTTTTCGGTAATATTAATTTGTTAATCCTGGAATAACATTATAATTTTACTTTCGCGCAAATCAGTAAAATTGATGTTTTTCGGCTTTAGCAGTACAGTGCTCACGCAATTGACATACAATTTAAAAGAAAATCGACTTTGAGTCTAAAATTTGATTTACAAGAAAATCGACTTTAAGTCTAAAACTAAGAAATTGCAATTTTTTCGGTAATTTTAATTTGTCAATCCTGCAATAACAATATAATTTGACTTTCGCTCAAATCAGTAAAATTCATGTTTTTCTGCTTAAACAGTACAATGCTCATGCAATTGACATACAATTTACAAGAAAATCGACTTTAAGTCTAAAGCTAAGAAAGTGCAATTTTTTCGGTTATATGAATATGTCAATTCTGCAATAACAATATAATTTGACATTCGCTCAAATCAGTAAAATTCATGTTTTTCGGCTTAAGCAGTACAGTGCTCATGCAATTGACATACAATTTTCAAGAAAATCGACTTTAAGTCTAAAGCTAAGAAAGTGCAATTATTTCGGTTATATGAATATGTCAATTCTGTAATAACAATATAATTTGACTTTCGCGCAAATCAGTAATATAGATATTTTTCGGCTTAAGCGGTACAGTGCTCACGCAATTGACATACAATTTAGAAGAAAAACGACTTTGAGTCTAAGCCTAAGAAAGTGCAACTTTTTCGGTAATATTAATTTGTTAATCCTGCAATAACATTATAATTTTACTTTCGCTCAAATCAGTAAAATTCATGTGTTTTGGCTTAAGCAGTACAGTGCTCACGCAATTGACACACAATTTACAAGAAAATCGACTTTGAGTCTAAAACTAAGAAAGTGCAATTTTTTCGGTTATATGAATATGTAAATTCTGCAATAACATTATAATTTTACTTTCGCGCAAATCAGTAAAATTGATAGTTTTCGGCTTATGCGGTACAGTGCTCAAGTGATTGATATACAATTTACAAGAAAATCGACTTTGAGTCTAAGCCTAAGAAAGTGCAATTTTTTCGGTTATATGAATATGTAAATTCTGCAATAACATTATAATTTTACTTTCGCGAAAATCAGTGATATTGATGTGTTTCGGCTTAAGCGGTACAGTGCTCAAGTGATTTACATACAATTTACAAGAAAATCGACTTTGAGTCTAAAACTAAGAAAGTGCAATTTTTTCGCTTATATGAATATATCAATTCTGCAATAACATTATACTACTACTTTCGCGCAAATCAGTAAAATTGATAGTTTTCGGCTTATGCGGTACAGTGCTCAAGTGATTAACATACAATTTACAAGAAAATCGACTTTGAGTCTAAACCTAAGAAAGTGCAACTTTTTCGGTTATATGAATATGTAAATTCTGCAATAACAATATAATTTGGCTTTCGCTCAAATCAGTAAAATTCATGTTTTTCGGCTTAAGCAGTACAGTGCTCCCGCAATTGACATACAATTTACAAGAAAATCGACTTTAAGTCTAAAACTAAGAAAGTGCAATTTTTTCGGTAATATTAATTTGTTAATCCTGCAATAACATTATAATTTTACTTTCGCTCAAATCAGTAAAATTCATGTGTTTTGGCTTAAGCAGTACAGTGCTCACGCAATTGACACACAATTTACAAGAAAATCGACTTTGAGTCTAAAACTAAGAAAGTGCAATTTTTTCGGTTATATGAATATGTAAATTCTGCAATAACATTATAATTTTACTTTCGCGCAAATCAGTAAAATTGATAGTTTTCGGCTTATGCGGTACAGTGCTCAAGTGATTGATATACAATTTACAAGAAAATCGACTTTGAGTCTAAAACTAAGAAAGTGCAATTTTTTCGCTTATATGAATATGTCAATTCGGCAATAACATTATAGTTTTACTTTCGCGCAAATCAGTAAAATTTATAGTTTTCGGCTTATGCAGTACAGTGCTCAAGTGATTAATATACAATTTACAAGAAAATCGACTTTGAGTCTAAAACTAAGAAAGTGCAATTTTTTCGGTTATATGAATATGTCAATTCTGTAATAACATTATAATTTGACTTTCGCGCAAATCAGTAAAATTTATAGTTTTCGGCTTACGCAGTACAGTGCTCACGCAATTGGCACACAATTTACAAGAAAATCGACTTTGAGTCTAAACCTAAGAAAGTGCAATTTTTTCGGTTATATGAATATGTAAATTCTGCAATAACATTATAATTTTACTTTCGCGCAAATCAGTAAAATTTATAGTTTTCGGCTTATGCAGTACAGTGCTCAAGTGATTAATATACAATATACAAGAAAATCGACTTTGAGTCTAAAACTAAGAAAGTGCAATTTTTTCGGTTATATGAATATGTAAATTCTGCAATAACATTATAATTTTACTTTCGCGAAAATCAGGGATATTGATGTGTTTCGGCTTAAGCGGTACAGTGCTCAAGTGATTAACATACAATTTACAAGAAAATCGACTTTGAGTCTAAAACTAAGAAAGTGCAATTTTTTCGCTTATATGAATATATCAATTCTGCAGTAACATTATAGTACTACTTTCGCGCAAATCAGTAAAATTGATAGTTTTCGGCTTATGCGGTACAGTGCTCAAGTGATTAACATACAATTTACAAGAAAATCGACTTTGAGTCTAAACCTAAGAAAGTGCAACTTTTTCGGTTATATGAATATGTAAATTCTGCAATAACAATATAATTTGGCTTTCGCTCAAATCAGTAAAATTCATGTTTTTCGGCTTAAGCAGTACAGTGCTCACGCAATTGACACACAATTTACAAGAAAATCGACTTTGAGTCTAAAACTAAGAAAGTGCAATTATTTCGGTTATATGAATATGTCAATTCTGTAATAACAATATAATTTGACTTTCGCGCAAATCAGTAATATAGATATTTTTCGGCTTAAGCGGTACAGTGCTCACGCAATTGACATACAATTTAGAAGAAAAACGACTTTGAGTCTAAGCCTAAGAAAGTGCAACTTTTTCGGTAATATTAATTTGTTAATCCTGCAATAACATTATAATTTTACTTTCGCTCAAATCAGTAAAATTCATGTGTTTCGGCTTAAGCAGTACAGTGCTCACGCAATTGACACACAATTTACAAGAAAATCGACTTTGAGTCTAAAACTAAGAAAGTGCAATTATTTCGGTTATATGAATATGTCAATTCTGTAATAACAATATAATTTGACTTTCGCGCAAATCAGTAATATAGATATTTTTCGGCTTAAGCGGTACAGTGCTCACGCAATTGACATACAATTTAGAAGAAAAACGACTTTAAGTCTAAAACTAAGAAAGTGCAATTTTTTCGGTTATATGAATATGTAAATTCTGCAATAACATTATAATTTTACTTTCGCGAAAATCAGTGATATTGATGTGTTTCGGCTTAAGCGGTACAGTGCTCAAGTGATTTACATACAATTTACAAGAAAATCGACTTTGAGTCTAAAACTAAGAAAGTGCAATTTTTTCGCTTATATGAATATGTCAATTCTGCAATAACATTATAGTTTTACTTTCGCGCAAATCAGTAAAATTGATAGTTTTCGGCTTATGCGGTACAGTGCTCAAGTGATTAGTATACAATTTACAAGAAAATCGACTTTGAGTCTAAAACTAAGAAAGTGCAATTTTTTCGGTTATATGAATATGTAAATTCTGCAATAACATTATAATTTTACTTTCGCGAAAATCAGTGATATTGATGTGTTTCGGCTTAAGCGGTACAGTGCTCAAGTGATTAACATACAATTTACAAGAAAATCGACTTTGAGTCTAAAACTAAGAAAGTGCAATTTTTTCGCTTATATGAATATATCAATTCTGCAATAACATTATAGTACTACTTTCGCGCAAATCAGTAAAATTGATAGTTTTCGGCTTATGCGGTACAGTGCTCAAGTGATTAACATACAATTTACAAGAAAATCGACTTTGAGTCTAAACCTAAGAAAGTGCAACTTTTTCGGTTATATGAATATGTAAATTCTGCAATAACAATATAATTTGGCTTTCGCTCAAATCAGTAAAATTCATGTTTTTCGGCTTAAGCAGTACAGTGCTCCCGCAATTGACATACAATTTACAAGAAAATCGACTTTAAGTCTAAAACTAAGAAAGTGCAATTTTTTCGGTTATATGAATATGTCAATTCTGCAATAACAATATAATTTGACTTTTGCTCAAATCAGTAAAATTCATGTTTTTCGGCTTAAGCGGTACAGTGCTCACGCAATTGACATACAATTTAGAAGAAAAACGACTTTGAGTCTAAGCCTAAGAAAGTGCAACTTTTTCGGTAATATTAATTTGTTAATCCTGCAATAACAATATAATTAGACTTTCGCTCAAATCAGTAAAATTCATGTTTTCCGGGTTAAGCAGTACAGTGCTCCCGCAATTGACATACAATATACAAGAAAATCGACTTTAAGTCTAAAACTAAGAAAGTGCAATTATTTCGGTTATATGAATATGTCAATTCTGCAATAATAAAATAATTTGACATTCGTTCAAATCAGTAAAATTCATGTTTTTCGGCTTAAGCGGTACAGTGCTCAAGTGGTTAACATACAATTTAGAAGAAAAACGACTTTGAGTCTAAGCCTAAGAAAGTGCAACTTTTTCGGTAATATTAATTTGTTAATCCTGCCATAACATTATAATTTTACTTTCGCTCAAATCAGTAAAATTCATGTGTTTTGGCTTAAGCAGTACAGTGCTCACGCAATTGACACACAATTTACAAGAAAATCGACTTTGGGTCTAAACCTAAGAAAGTGCAATTTTTTCGGTTATATGAATATGTAAATTCTGCAATAACATTATAATTTTACTTTCGCGCAAATCAGTAAAATTGATAGTTTTCGGCTTATGCGGTACAGTGCTCAAGTGATTAATATACAATTTACAAGAAAATCGACTTTGAGTCTAAAACTAAGAAAGTGCAATTTTTTCGCTTATATGAATATGTCAACTCTGCAATAACATTATAGTTTTACTTTCGCGCAAATCAGTAAAATTGATAGTTTTCGGCTTATGCGGTACAGTGCTCAAGTGATTAATATACAATTTACAAGAAAATCGACTTTGAGTCTAAAACTAAGAAAGTGCAATTTTTTCGGTTATATGAATATGTCAATTCTGTAATAACAATATAATTTGACTTTCGCGCAAATCAGTAATATAGATATTTTTCGGCTTAAGCGGTACAGTGCTCACGCAATTGACATACAATTTAGAAGAAAAACGACTTTGAGTCTAAGCCTAAGAAAGTGCAACTTTTTCGGTAATATTAATTTGTTAATCCTGCAATAACATTATAATTTTACTTTCGCTCAAATCAGTAAAATTCATGTGTTTCGGCTTAAGCAGTACAGTGCTCACGCAATTGACACACAATTTACAAGAAAATCGACTTTGAGTCTAAAACTAAGAAAGTGCAATTATTTCGGTTATATGAATATGTCAATTCTGTAATAACAATATAATTTGACTTTCGCGCAAATCAGTAATATAGATATTTTTCGGCTTAAGCGGTACAGTGCTCACGCAATTGACATACAATTTAGAAGAAAAACGACTTTGAGTCTAAAACTAAGAAAGTGCAATTTTTTCGGTTATATGAATATGTGAATTCTGCAATAACAATATAATTTGATTTTCGCTCAAATCAGTAAAATTCATGTTTTTCGGCTTAAGCGGTACAGCGCTTACGCAATTGACATACAATTTACAAGAAAATCGACTTTGAGTCTAAACCTAAAAAAGTGCAACTTTTTCGGTAATATTAATTTGTTAATCCTGCAATAACATTATAATTTTACTTTCGCTCAAATCAGTAAAATTCATGTTTTTCGGCTTAAGCAGTACAGTGCTCACGCAATTGACATACAATTTAAAAGAAAATCGACTTTAAGCCTAAAACTAAGAAAGTGCAATTTTTTCGGTTATATGAATATGTCAATTCTGTAATAACAATATAAGTTGACTTTCGCGCAAATCAGTAAAATTTATAGTTTTCGGCTTACGCAGTACAGTGCTCACGCAATTGGCACACAATTTACAAGAAAATCGACTTTGAGTCTAAACCTAAGAAAGTGCAATTTTTTCGGTTATATGAATATGTAAATTCTGTAATAACAATATAATTTGACTTTCGCGCAAATCAGTAAAATTTATAGTTTTCGGCTTACGCAGTACAGTGCTCACGCAATTGGCACACAATTTACAAGAAAATCGACTTTGAGTCTAAACCTAAGAAAGTGCAACTTTTTCGGTTATATGAATATGTAAATTCTGCAATAACAATATAATTTGGCTTTCGCTCAAATCAGTAAAATTCATGTTTTTCGGCTTAAGCAGTACAGTGCTCCCGCAATTGACATACAATTTACAAGAAAATCGACTTTGAGTCTAAACCTAAGAAAGTGCAACTTTTTCGGTTATATGAATATGTAAATTCTGCAATAACAATATAATTTGGCTTTCGCTCAAATCAGTAAAATTCATGTTTTTCGGCTTAAGCAGTACAGTGCTCCCGCAATTGACATACAATTTACAAGAAAATCGACTTTAAGTCTAAAACTAAGAAAGTGCAATTTTTTCGGTTATATGAATATGTCAATTCTGCAATAACAATATAATTTGACTTTCGCTCAAATCAGTAAAATTCATGTTTTTCGGCTTAAGCGGTACAGTGCTCACGCAATTGACATACAATTTAGAAGAAAAACGACTTTGAGTCTAAGCCTAAGAAAGTGCAACTTTTTCGGTAATATTAATTTGTTAATCCTGCAATAACAATATAATTAGACTTTCGCTCAAATCAGTAAAATTCATGTTTTCCGGGTTAAGCAGTACAGTGCTCCCGCAATTGACATACAATATACAAGAAAATCGACTTTAAGTCTAAAACTAAGAAAGTGCAATTATTTCGGTTATATGAATATGTCAATTCTGCAATAATAAAATAATTTGACATTCGTTCAAATCAGTAAAATTCATGTTTTTCGGCTTAAGCGGTACAGTGCTCAAGTGGTTAACATACAATTTAGAAGAAAAACGACTTTGAGTCTAAGCCTAAGAAAGTGCAACTTTTTCGGTAATATTAATTTGTTAATCCTGCCATAACATTATAATTTTACTTTCGCTCAAATCAGTAAAATTCATGTGTTTTGGCTTAAGCAGTACAGTGCTCACGCAATTGACACACAATTTACAAGAAAATCGACTTTGGGTCTAAACCTAAGAAAGTGCAATTTTTTCGGTTATATGAATATGTAAATTCTGCAATAACATTATAATTTTACTTTCGCGCAAATCAGTAAAATTGATAGTTTTCGGCTTATGCGGTACAGTGCTCAAGCGATTAATATACAATTTACAAGAAAATCGACTTTGAGTCTAAAACTAAGAAAGTGCAATTTTTTCGCTTATATGAATATGTCAACTCTGCAATAACATTATAGTTTTACTTTCGCGCAAATCAGTAAAATTGATAGTTTTCGGCTTATGCGGTACAGTGCTCAAGTGATTAATATACAATTTACAAGAAAATCGACTTTGAGTCTAAAACTAAGAAAGTGCAATTTTTTCGGTTATATGAATATGTCAATTCTGTAATAACAATATAATTTGACTTTCGCGCAAATCAGTAATATAGATATTTTTCGGCTTAAGCGGTACAGTGCTCACGCAATTGACATACAATTTAGAAGAAAAACGACTTTGAGTCTAAGCCTAAGAAAGGGCAACTTTTTCGGTAATATTAATTTGTTAATCCTGCAATAACATTATAATTTTACTTTCGCTCAAATCAGTAAAATTCATGTGTTTCGGCTTAAGCAGTACAGTGCTCACGCAATTGACACACAATTTACAAGAAAATCGACTTTGAGTCTAAAACTAAGGAAGTGCAATTATTTCGGTTATATGAATATGTCAATTCTGTAATAACAATATAATTTGACTTTCGCGCAAATCAGTAATATAGATATTTTTCGGCTTAAGCGGTACAGTGCTCACGCAATTGACATACAATTTAGAAGAAAAACGACTTTGAGTCTAAAACTAAGAAAGTGCAATTTTTTCGGTTATATGAATATGTGAATTCTGCAATAACAATATAATTTGATTTTCGCTCAAATCAGTAAAATTCATGTTTTTCGGCTTAAGCGGTACAGCGCTTACGCAATTGACATACAATTTACAAGAAAATCGACTTTTAGTCTAAACCTAAAAAAGTGCAACTTTTTCGGTAATATTAATTTGTTAATCCTGCAATAACATTATAATTTTACTTTCGCTCAAATCAGTAAAATTCATGTTTTTCGGCTTAAGCAGTACAGTGCTCACGCAATTGACATACAATTTAAAAGAAAATCGACTTTAAGCCTAAAACTAAGAAAGTGCAATTTTTTCGGTTATATGAATATGTCAATTCTGTAATAACAATATAATTTGACTTTCGCGCAAATCAGTAAAATTTATAGTTTTCGGCTTACGCAGTACAGTGCTCACGCAATTGGCACACAATTTACAAGAAAATCGACTTTGAGTCTAAACCTAAGAAAGTGCAATTTTTTCGGTTATATGAATATGTAAATTCTGCAATAACATTATAATTTTACTTTCGCGCAAATCAGTAAAATTTATAGTTTTCGGCTTATGCAGTACAGTGCTCAAGTGATTAATATACAATTTACAAGAAAATCGACTTTGAGTCTAAAACTAAGAAAGTGCAATTTTTTCGGTTATATGAATATGTAAATTCTGCAATAACATTATAATTTTACTTTCGCGAAAATCAGTGATATTGATGTGTTTCGGCTTAAGCGGTACAGTGCTCAAGTGATTAACATACAATTTACAAGAAAATCGACTTTGAGTCTAAAACTAAGAAAGTGCAATTTTTTCGCTTATATGAATATGTCAATTCGGCAATAACATTATAGTTTTACTTTCGCGCAAATCAGTAAAATTTATAGTTTTCGGCTTAAGCGGTACAGTGCTCACGCAATTGACATAAAATTTAGAAGAAAAACGACTTTGAGTCTAAGCCTAAGAAAGTGCAACTTTTTCGGTAATATTAATTTGTTAATCCTGCAATAACATTATAATTTTACTTTCGCTCAAATCAGTAAAATTCATGTGTTTCGGCTTAAGCAGTACAGTGCTCACGCAATTGACACACAATTTACAAGAAAATCGACTTTGAGTCTAAAACTAAGAAAGTGCAATTTTTTCGCTTATATGAATATGTCAATTCGGCAATAACATTATAGTTTTACTTTCGCGCAAATCAGTAAAATTGATAGTTTTCGGCTTATGCGGTACAGTGCTCAAGTGATTAACATACAATTTACAAGAAAATCGACTTTGAGTCTAAACCTAAGAAAGTGCAACTTTTTCGGTTATATGAATATGTAAATTCTGCAATAACAATATAATTTGGCTTTCGCTCAAATCAGTAAAATTCATGTTTTTCGGCTTAAGCAGTACAGTGCTCCCGCAATTGACATACAATTTACAAGAAAATCGACTTTAAGTCTAAAACTAAGAAAGTGCAATTTTTTCGGTTATATGAATATGTCAATTCTGCAATAACAATATAATTTGACTTTCGCTCAAATCAGTAAAATTCATGTTTTTCGGCTTAAGCGGTACAGTGCTCACGCAATTGACATACAATTTAGAAGAAAAACGACTTTGAGTCTAAGCCTAAGAAAGTGCAACTTTTTCGGTAATATTAATTTGTTAATCCTGCAATAACAATATAATTAGACTTTCGCTCAAATCAGTAAAATTCATGTTTTCCGGGTTAAGCAGTACAGTGCTCCCGCAATTGACATACAATATACAAGAAAATCGACTTTAAGTCTAAAACTAAGAAAGTGCAATTATTTCGGTTATATGAATATGTCAATTCTGCAATAATAAAATAATTTGACATTCGTTCAAATCAGTAAAATTCATGTTTTTCGGCTTAAGCGGTACAGTGCTCAAGTGGTTAACATACAATTTAGAAGAAAAACGACTTTGAGTCTAAGCCTAAGAAAGTGCAACTTTTTCGGTAATATTAATTTGTTAATCCTGCCATAACATTATAATTTTACTTTCGCTCAAATCAGTAAAATTCATGTGTTTTGGCTTAAGCAGTACAGTGCTCACGCAATTGACACACAATTTACAAGAAAATCGACTTTGGGTCTAAACCTAAGAAAGTGCAATTTTTTCGGTTATATGAATATGTAAATTCTGCAATAACATTATAATTTGACTTTCGCGCAAATCAGTAAAATTGATAGTTTTCGGCTTATGCGGTACAGTGCTCAAGTGATTAATATACAATTTACAAGAAAATCGACTTTGAGTCTAAAACTAAGAAAGTGCAATTTTTTCGCTTATATGAATATGTCAACTCTGCAATAACATTATAGTTTTACTTTCGCGCAAATCAGTAAAATTGATAGTTTTCGGCTTATGCGGTACAGTGCTCAAGTGATTAATATACAATTTACAAGAAAATCGACTTTGAGTCTAAAACTAAGAAAGTGCAATTTTTTCGGTTATATGAATATGTCAATTCTGTAATAACAATATAATTTGACTTTCGCGCAAATCAGTAATATAGATATTTTTCGGCTTAAGCGGTACAGTGCTCACGCAATTGACATACAATTTAGAAGAAAAACGACTTTGAGTCTAAGCCTAAGAAAGTGCAACTTTTTCGGTAATATTAATTTGTTAATCCTGCAATAACATTATAATTTTACTTTCGCTCAAATCAGTAAAATTCATGTGTTTCGGCTTAAGCAGTACAGTGCTCACGCAATTGACACACAATTTACAAGAAAATCGACTTTGAGTCTAAAACTAAGAAAGTGCAATTATTTCGGTTATATGAATATGTCAATTCTGTAATAATAACAATATAATTTGACTTTCGCGCAAATCAGTAATATAGATATTTTTCGGCTTAAGCGGTACAGTGCTCACGCAATTGACATACAATTTAGAAGAAAAACGACTTTGAGTCTAAAACTAAGAAAGTGCAATTTTTTCGGTTATATGAATATGTGAATTCTGCAATAACAATATAATTTGATTTTCGCTCAAATCAGTAAAATTCATGTTTTTCGGCTTAAGCGGTACAGCGCTTACGCAATTGACATACAATTTACAAGAAAATCGACTTTGAGTCTAAACCTAAAAAAGTGCAACTTTTTCGGTAATATTAATTTGTTAATCCTGCAATAACATTATAATTTTACTTTCGCTCAAATCAGTAAAATTCATGTTTTTCGGCTTAAGCAGTACAGTGCTCACGCAATTGACATACAATTTAAAAGAAAATCGACTTTAAGCCTAAAACTAAGAAAGTGCAATATTTTCGGTTATATGAATATGTCAATTCTGTAATAACAATATAATTTGACTTTCGCGCAAATCAGTAAAATTTATAGTTTTCGGCTTACGCAGTACAGTGCTCACGCAATTGGCACACAATTTACAAGAAAATCGACTTTGAGTCTAAACCTAAGAAAGTGCAATTTTTTCGGTTATATGAATATGTAAATTCTGTAATAACAATATAATTTGACTTTCGCGCAAATCAGTAAAATTTATAGTTTTCGGCTTACGCAGTACAGTGCTCACGCAATTGGCACACAATTTACAAGAAAATCGACTTTGAGTCTAAACCTAAGAAAGTGCAATTTTTTCGGTTATATGAATATGTAAATTCTGCAGTAACATTATAATTTTACTTTCGCGCAAATCAGTAAAATTTATAGTTTTCGGCTTATGCAGTACAGTGCTCAAGTGATTAATATACAATTTACAAGAAAATCGACTTTGAGTCTAAAACTAAGAAAGTGCAATTTTTTCGCTTATATGAATATGTCAATTCGGCAATAACATTATAGTTTTACTTTCGCGCAAATCAGTAAAATTTATAGTTTTCGGCTTAAGCGGTACAGTGCTCACGCAATTGACATAAAATTTAGAAGAAAAACGACTTTGAGTCTAAGCCTAAGAAAGTGCAACTTTTTCGGTAATATTAATTTGTTAATCCTGCAATAACATTATAATTTTACTTTCGCTCAAATCAGTAAAATTCATGTGTTTCGGCTTAAGCAGTACAGTGCTCACGCAATTGACACACAATTTACAAGAAAATCGACTTTGAGTCTAAAACTAAGAAAGTGCAATTTTTTCGCTTATATGAATATGTCAATTCGGCAATAACATTATAGTTTTACTTTCGCGCAAATCAGTAAAATTTATAGTTTTCGGCTTATGCAGTACAGTGCTCAAGTGATTAATATACAATTTACAAGAAAATCGACTTTGAGTCTAAAACTAAGAAAGTGCAATTTTTTCGGTTATATGAATATGTCAATTCTGTAATAACAATATAATTTGACTTTCGCGCAAATCAGTAAAATTTATAGTTTTCGGCTTACGCAGTACAGTGCTCACGCAATTGGCACACAATTTACAAGAAAATCGACTTTGAGTCTAAACCTAAGAAAGTGCAATTTTTTCGGTTATATGAATATGTAAATTCTGCAATAACATTATAATTTTACTTTCGCGCAAATCAGTAAAATTTATAGTTTTCGGCTTATGCAGTACAGTGCTCAAGTGATTAATATACAATTTACAAGAAAATCGACTTTGAGTCTAAAACTAAGAAAGTGCAATTTTTTCGGTTATATGAATATGTAAATTCTGCAATAACATTATAATTTTACTTTCGCGAAAATCAGTGATATTGATGTGTTTCGGCTTAAGCGGTACAGTGCTCAAGTGATTAACATACAATTTACAAGAAAATCGACTTTGAGTCTAAAACTAAGAAAGTGCAATTTTTTCGCTTATATGAATATATCAATTCTGCAGTAACATTATAGTACTACTTTCGCGCAAATCAGTAAAATTGATAGTTTTCGGCTTATGCGGTACAGTGCTCAAGTGATTAACATACAATTTACAAGAAAATCGACTTTGAGTCTAAACCTAAGAAAGTGCAACTTTTTCGGTTATATGAATATGTAAATTCTGCAATAACAATATAATTTGGCTTTCGCTCAAATCAGTAAAATTCATGTTTTTCGGCTTAAGCAGTACAGTGCTCCCGCAATTGACATACAATTTACAAGAAAATCGACTTTAAGTCTAAAACTAAGAAAGTGCAATTTTTTCGGTTATATGAATATGTCAATTCTGTAATAACAATATAATTTGACTTTCGCGCAAATCAGTAATATAGATATTTTTCGGCTTAAGCGGTACAGTGCTCACGCAATTGACATACAATTTAGAAGAAAAACGACTTTGAGTCTAAGCCTAAGAAAGTGCAACTTTTTCGGTAATATTAATTTGTTAATCCTGCAATAACATTATAATTTTACTTTCGCTCAAATCAGTAAAATTCATGTGTTTCGGCTTAAGCAGTACAGTGCTCACGCAATTGACACACAATTTACAAGAAAATCGACTTTGAGTCTAAAACTAAGAAAGTGCAATTATTTCGGTTATATGAATATGTCAATTCTGTAATAACAATATAATTTGACTTTCGCGCAAATCAGTAATATAAATATTTTTCGGCTTAAGCGGTACAGTGCTCACGCAATTGACATACAATTTAGAAGAAAAACGACTTTAAGTCTAAAACTAAGAAAGTGCAATTTTTTCGGTTATATGAATATGTAAATTCTGCAATAACATTATAATTTTACTTTCGCGAAAATCAGTGATATTGATGTGTTTCGGCTTAAGCGGTACAGTGCTCAAGTGATTTACATACAATTTACAAGAAAATCGACTTTGAGTCTAAAACTAAGAAAGTGCAATTTTTTCGCTTATATGAATATGTCAATTCTGCAATAACATTATAAGCAGTACAGTGCTCACGCAATTGACATACAATTTAAAAGAAAATCGACTTTAAGCCTAAAACTAAGAAAGTGCAATATTTTCGGTTATATGAATATGTCAATTCTGTAATAACAATATAATTTGACTTTCGCGCAAATCAGTAAAATTTATAGTTTTCGGCTTACGCAGTACAGTGCTCACGCAATTGGCACACAATTTACAAGAAAATCGACTTTGAGTCTAAACCTAAGAAAGTGCAATTTTTTCGGTTATATGAATATGTAAATTCTGTAATAACAATATAATTTGACTTTCGCGCAAATCAGTAAAATTTATAGTTTTCGGCTTACGCAGTACAGTGCTCACGCAATTGGCACACAATTTACAAGAAAATCGACTTTGAGTCTAAACCTAAGAAAGTGCAATTTTTTCGGTTATATGAATATGTAAATTCTGCAGTAACATTATAATTTTACTTTCGCGCAAATCAGTAAAATTTATAGTTTTCGGCTTATGCAGTACAGTGCTCAAGTGATTAATATACAATTTACAAGAAAATCGACTTTGAGTCTAAAACTAAGAAAGTGCAATTTTTTCGCTTATATGAATATGTCAATTCGGCAATAACATTATAGTTTTACTTTCGCGCAAATCAGTAAAATTTATAGTTTTCGGCTTAAGCGGTACAGTGCTCACGCAATTGACATAAAATTTAGAAGAAAAACGACTTTGAGTCTAAGCCTAAGAAAGTGCAACTTTTTCGGTAATATTAATTTGTTAATCCTGCAATAACATTATAATTTTACTTTCGCTCAAATCAGTAAAATTCATGTGTTTCGGCTTAAGCAGTACAGTGCTCACGCAATTGACACACAATTTACAAGAAAATCGACTTTGAGTCTAAAACTAAGAAAGTGCAATTTTTTCGCTTATATGAATATGTCAATTCGGCAATAACATTATAGTTTTACTTTCGCGCAAATCAGTAAAATTTATAGTTTTCGGCTTATGCAGTACAGTGCTCAAGTGATTAATATACAATTTACAAGAAAATCGACTTTGAGTCTAAAACTAAGAAAGTGCAATTTTTTCGGTTATATGAATATGTCAATTCTGTAATAACAATATAATTTGACTTTCGCGCAAATCAGTAAAATTTATAGTTTTCGGCTTACGCAGTACAGTGCTCACGCAATTGGCACACAATTTACAAGAAAATCGACTTTGAGTCTAAACCTAAGAAAGTGCAATTTTTTCGGTTATATGAATATGTAAATTCTGCAATAACATTATAATTTTACTTTCGCGCAAATCAGTAAAATTTATAGTTTTCGGCTTATGCAGTACAGTGCTCGAGTGATTAATATACAATTTACAAGAAAATCGACTTTGAGTCTAAAACTAAGAAAGTGCAATTTTTTCGGTTATATGAATATGTAAATTCTGCAATAACATTATAATTTTACTTTCGCGAAAATCAGTGATATTGATGTGTTTCGGCTTAAGCGGTACAGTGCTCAAGTGATTAACATACAATTTACAAGAAAATCGACTTTGAGTCTAAAACTAAGAAAGTGCAATTTTTTCGCTTATATGAATATATCAATTCTGCAGTAACATTATAGTACTACTTTCGCGCAAATCAGTAAAATTGATAGTTTTCGGCTTATGCGGTACAGTGCTCAAGTGATTAACATACAATTTACAAGAAAATCGACTTTGAGTCTAAACCTAAGAAAGTGCAACTTTTTCGGTTATATGAATATGTAAATTCTGCAATAACAATATAATTTGGCTTTCGCTCAAATCAGTAAAATTCATGTTTTTCGGCTTAAGCAGTACAGTGCTCCCGCAATTGACATACAATTTACAAGAAAATCGACTTTAAGTCTAAAACTAAGAAAGTGCAATTTTTTCGGTTATATGAATATGTCAATTCTGTAATAACAATATAATTTGACTTTCGCGCAAATCAGTAATATAGATATTTTTCGGCTTAAGCGGTACAGTGCTCACGCAATTGACATACAATTTAGAAGAAAAACGACTTTGAGTCTAAGCCTAAGAAAGTGCAACTTTTTCGGTAATATTAATTTGTTAATCCTGCAATAACATTATAATTTTACTTTCGCTCAAATCAGTAAAATTCATGTGTTTCGGCTTAAGCAGTACAGTGCTCACGCAATTGACACACAATTTACAAGAAAATCGACTTTGAGTCTAAAACTAAGAAAGTGCAATTATTTCGGTTATATGAATATGTCAATTCTGTAATAACAATATAATTTGACTTTCGCGCAAATCAGTAATATAAATATTTTTCGGCTTAAGCGGTACAGTGCTCACGCAATTGACATACAATTTAGAAGAAAAACGACTTTAAGTCTAAAACTAAGAAAGTGCAATTTTTTCGGTTATATGAATATGTAAATTCTGCAATAACATTATAATTTTACTTTCGCGAAAATCAGTGATATTGATGTGTTTCGGCTTAAGCGGTACAGTGCTCAAGTGATTTACATACAATTTACAAGAAAATCGACTTTGAGTCTAAAACTAAGAAAGTGCAATTTTTTCGCTTATATGAATATGTCAATTCTGCAATAACATTATAGTTTTACTTTCGCGCAAATCAGTAAAATTGATAGTTTTCGGCTTATGCGGTACAGTGCTCAAGTGATTAGTATACAATTTACAAGAAAATCGACTTTGAGTCTAAAACTAAGAAAGTGCAATTTTTTCGGTTATATGAATATGTAAATTCTGCAATAACATTATAATTTTACTTTCGCGAAAATCAGTGATATTGATGTGTTTCGGCTTAAGCGGTACAGTGCTCAAGTGATTAACATACAATTTACAAGAAAATCGACTTTGAGTCTAAAACTAAGAAAGTGCAATTTTTTCGCTTATATGAATATATCAATTCTGCAATAACATTATAGTACTACTTTCGCGCAAATCAGTAAAATTGATAGTTTTCGGCTTATGCGGTACAGTGCTCAAGTGATTAACATACAATTTACAAGAAAATCGACTTTGAGTCTAAACCTAAGAAAGTGCAACTTTTTCGGTTATATGAATATGTAAATTCTGCAATAACAATATAATTTGGCTTTCGCTCAAATCAGTAAAATTCATGTTTTTCGGCTTAAGCAGTACAGTGCTCCCGCAATTGACATACAATTTACAAGAAAATCGACTTTAAGTCTAAAACTAAGAAAGTGCAATTTTTTCGGTTATATGAATATGTCAATTCTGCAATAACAATATAATTTGACTTTCGCTCAAATCAGTAAAATTCATGTTTTTCGGCTTAAGCGGTACAGTGCTCACGCAATTGACATACAATTTAGAAGAAAAACGACTTTGAGTCTAAGCCTAAGAAAGTGCAACTTTTTCGGTAATATTAATTTGTTAATCCTGCAATAACAATATAATTAGACTTTCGCTCAAATCAGTAAAATTCATGTTTTCCGGGTTAAGCAGTACAGTGCTCCCGCAATTGACATACAATATACAAGAAAATCGACTTTAAGTCTAAAACTAAGAAAGTGCAATTATTTCGGTTATATGAATATGTCAATTCTGCAATAATAAAATAATTTGACATTCGTTCAAATCAGTAAAATTCATGTTTTTCGGCTTAAGCGGTACAGTGCTCAAGTGGTTAACATACAATTTAGAAGAAAAACGACTTTGAGTCTAAGCCTAAGAAAGTGCAACTTTTTCGGTAATATTAATTTGTTAATCCTGCCATAACATTATAATTTTACTTTCGCTCAAATCAGTAAAATTCATGTGTTTTGGCTTAAGCAGTACAGTGCTCACGCAATTGACACACAATTTACAAGAAAATCGACTTTGGGTCTAAACCTAAGAAAGTGCAATTTTTTCGGTTATATGAATATGTAAATTCTGCAATAACATCATAATTTTACTTTCGCGCAAATCAGTAAAATTGATAGTTTTCGGCTTATGCGGTACAGTGCTCAAGTGATTAATATACAATTTACAAGAAAATCGACTTTGAGTCTAAAACTAAGAAAGTGCAATTTTTTCGCTTATATGAATATGTCAACTCTGCAATAACATTATAGTTTTACTTTCGCGCAAATCAGTAAAATTGATAGTTTCCGGCTTATGCGGTACAGTGCTCAAGTGATTAATATACAATTTACAAGAAAATCGACTTTGAGTCTAAAACTAAGAAAGTGCAATTATTTCGGTTATATGAATATGTCAATTCTGTAATAACAATATAATTTGACTTTCGCGCAAATCAGTAATATAGATATTTTTCGGCTTAAGCGGTACAGTGCTCACGCAATTGACATACAATTTAGAAGAAAAACGACTTTGAGTCTAAGCCTAAGAAAGTGCAACTTTTTCGGTAATATTAATTTGTTAATCCTGCAATAACATTATAATTTTACTTTCGCTCAAATCAGTAAAATTCATGTGTTTCGGCTTAAGCAGTACAGTGCTCACGCAATTGACACACAATTTACAAGAAAATCGACTTTGAGTCTAAAACTAAGAAAGTGCAATTATTTCGGTTATATGAATATGTCAATTCTGTAATAACAATATAATTTGACTTTCGCGCAAATCAGTAATATAGATATTTTTCGGCTTAAGCGGTACAGTGCTCACGCAATTGACATACAATTTAGAAGAAAAACGACTTTGAGTCTAAAACTAAGAAAGTGCAATTTTTTCGGTTATATGAATATGTAAATTCTGCAATAACATTATAATTTTACTTTCGCGAAAATCAGTGATATTGATGTGTTTCGGCTTAAGCGGTACAGTGCTCACGCAATTGACATACAATTTAGAAGAAAAACGACTTTGAGTCTAAAACTAAGAAAGTGCAATTTTTTCGCTTATATGAATATGTCAATTCTGTAATAACATTATAGTTTTACTTTCGCGCAAATCAGTAAAATTGATAGTTTTCGGCTTATGCGGTACAGTGCTCAAGTGATTAATATACAATTTACAAGAAAATCGACTTTGAGTCTAAAACTAAGAAAGTGCAATTTTTTCGGTTATATGAATATGTAAATTCTGCAATAACATTATAATTTTACTTTCGCGAAAATCAGTGATATTGATGTGTTTCGGCTTAAGCGGTACAGTGCTCAAGTGATTAACATACAATTTACAAGAAAATCGACTTTGAGTCTAAAACTAAGAAAGTGCAATTTTTTCGCTTATATGAATATATCAATTCTGCAATAACATTATAGTACTACTTTCGCGCAACTCAGTAAAATTGATAGTTGTTGGCTTATGCGGTACAGTGCTCCCGAAATTGACATACAATTTACAAGAAAATCGACTTTAAGTCTAAAACTAAGAAAGTGCAATTATTTCGGTTATATGAATATGTCAATTCTGCAATAATAAAATAATTTGACATTCGTTCAAATCAGTAAAATTCATGTTTTTCGGCATAAGCGGTACAGTGCTCACGCAATTGACATACAATTTAGAAGAAAATCGACTTTAAGCCTAAAACTAAGAAAGTGCAATTTTTTCGGTTATATGAATATGTCAATTCTGTAATAACAATATAATTTGACTTTCGCTCAAATCAGTAAAATTCATGTTTTTCGGCTTAAGCAGTACAGTGCTGCCGCAATTGACATACAATTTACAAGAAAATCGACTTTGAGTCTAAAACTAAGAAAGTGCAATTTTTTCGGTTATATGAATATGTCAATTCTGCAATAATAAAATAATTTGACATTCGTTCAAATCAGTAAAATTCATGTTTTTCGGCATAAGCGGTACAGTGCTCACGCAATTGACATACAATTTAGAAGAAAATCGACTTTAAGCCTAAAACTAAGAAAGTGCAATTTTTTCGGTTATATGAATATGTCAATTCTGTAATAACAATATAATTTGAATTTCGCTCAAATCAGAAAAATTCATGTTTTTCGGCTTAAACAGTACAGTGCTGCCGCAATTGACATACAATTTACAAGAAAATCGACTTTAAGTCTAAAACTAAGAAAGTGCAATTATTTCGGTTATATGAATATGTCAATTCTGCAATAATAAAATAATTTGACATTCGTTCAAATCAGTAAAATTCATGTTTTTCGGCATAAGCGGTACAGTGCTCACGCAATTGACATACAATTTAGAAGAAAATCGACTTTAAGCCTAAAACTAAGAAAGTGCAATTTTTTCGGTTATATGAATATGTCAATTCTGTAATAACAATATAATTTGACTTTCGCTCAAATCAGTAAAATTCATGTTTTTCGGCTTAAGCAGTACAGGGCTGCCGCAATTGACATACAATTTACAAGAAAATCGACTTTGAGTCTAAAACTAAGAAAGTGCAATTTTTTCGGTTATATGAATATGTGAATTCTGCAATAACAATATAATTTGATTTTCGCTCAAATCAGTAAAATTCATGTTTTTCGGCTTAAGCGGTACAGCGCTTACGCAATTGACATACAATTTACAAGAAAATCGACTTTGAGTCTAAACCTAAAAAAGTGCAACTTTTTCGGTAATATTAATTTGTTAATCCTGCAATAACATTATAATTTTACTTTCGCTCAAATCAGTAAAATTCATGTTTTTCGGCTTAAGCAGTACAGTGCTCACGCAATTGACATACAATTTAAAAGAAAATCGACTTTAAGCCTAAAACTAAGAAAGTGCAATTTTTTCGGTTATATGAATATGTCAATTCTGTAATAACAATATAATTTGACTTTCGCTAAAATTAGTAAAATTCATGTTTTTCCGCTTAAGCAGTGCATTGCTGCCGCAATCGACATACTATTTAAAAGAAAATCGACTTTGAGTCTAAAACTAAGAAAGTGCAATTTTTTCGGTTGTATGAATATGTCAATTCTGTAATAACAATATAATTTGATTTTCGCTCAAATCAGTAAAATTCATGTTTTTCGGCTTAAGCAGTACAGTGCTGCCGCAATTGACATACAATTTACAAGAAAATCGACTTTGAGTCTAAAACTAAGAAAGTGCAATTTTTTCGGTTATATGAATATGTCAATTCTGCAATAATAAAATAATTTGACATTCGTTCAAATCAGTAAAATTCATGTTTTTCGGCATAAGCGGTACAGTGCTCACGCAATTGACATACAATTTAGAAGAAAATCGACTTTAAGCCTAAAACTAAGAAAGTGCAATTTTTTCGGTTATATGAATATGTCAATTCTGTAATAACAATATAATTTGACTTTCGCTCAAATCAGTAAAATTCATGTTTTTCGGCTTAAGCAGTACAGTGCTGCCGCAATTGACATACAATTTACAAGAAAATCGACTTTGAGTCTAAAACTAAGAAAGTGCAATTTTTTCGGTTATATGAATATGTCAATTCTGCAATAATAAAATAATTTGACATTCGTTCAAATCAGTAAAATTCATGTTTTTCGGCATAAGCGGTACAGTGCTCACGCAATTGACATACAATTTAGAAGAAAATCGACTTTAAGCCTAAAACTAAGAAAGTGCAATTTTTTCGGTTATATGAATATGTCAATTCTGTAATAACAATATAATTTGAATTTCGCTCAAATCAGAAAAATTCATGTTTTTCGGCTTAAACAGTACAGTGCTGCCGCAATTGACATACAATTTACAAGAAAATCGACTTTAAGTCTAAAACTAAGAAAGTGCAATTATTTCGGTTATATGAATATGTCAATTCTGCAATAATAAAATAATTTGACATTCGTTCAAATCAGTAAAATTCATGTTTTTCGGCATAAGCGGTACAGTGCTCACGCAATTGACATACAATTTAGAAGAAAATCGACTTTAAGCCTAAAACTAAGAAAGTGCAATTTTTTCGGTTATATGAATATGTCAATTCTGTAATAACAATATAATTTGACTTTCGCTCAAATCAGTAAAATTCATGTTTTTCGGCTTAAGCAGTACAGGGCTGCCGCAATTGACATACAATTTACAAGAAAATCGACTTTGAGTCTAAAACTAAGAAAGTGCAATTTTTTCGGTTATATGAATATGTGAATTCTGCAATAACAATATAATTTGATTTTCGCTCAAATCAGTAAAATTCATGTTTTTCGGCTTAAGCGGTACAGCGCTTACGCAATTGACATACAATTTACAAGAAAATCGACTTTGAGTCTAAACCTAAAAAAGTGCAACTTTTTCGGTAATATTAATTTGTTAATCCTGCAATAACATTATAATTTTACTTTCGCTCAAATCAGTAAAATTCATGTTTTTCGGCTTAAGCAGTACAGTGCTCACGCAATTGACATACAATTTAAAAGAAAATCGACTTTAAGCCTAAAACTAAGAAAGTGCAATTTTTTCGGTTATATGAATATGTCAATTCTGTAATAACAATATAATTTGACTTTCGCTAAAATTAGTAAAATTCATGTTTTTCCGCTTAAGCAGTGCATTGCTGCCGCAATCGACATACTATTTAAAAGAAAATCGACTTTGAGTCTAAAACTAAGAAAGTGCAATTTTTTCGGTTGTATGAATATGTCAATTCTGTAATAACAATATAATTTGATTTTCGCTCAAATCAGTAAAATTCATGTTTTTCGGCTTAAGCAGTACAGTGCTCACGCAATTGACATACAATTTACAAGAAAATCGACTTTGAGTCTAAAACTAAGAAAGTGCAATTTTTCCGGTTGTATGAATATGTCAATTCTGTAATAACAATATAATTTGATTTTCGCTCAAATCAGTAAAATTCATGTTTTTCGGCTTAAGCAGTACAGTGCTCACGCAATTGACATACAATTTAAAAGAAAATCGACTTTAAGCCTAAAACTAAGAAAGTGCAATTTTTTCGGTTATATGAATATGTCAATTCTGTAATAACAATATAATTTGACTTTCGCTAAAATTAGTAAAATTCATGTTTTTCCGCTTAAGCAGTGCATTGCTGCCGCAATCGACATACTATTTAAAAGAAAATCGACTTTGAGTCTAAAACTAAGAAAGTGCAATTTTTTCGGTTGTATGAATATGTCAATTCTGTAATAACAATATAATTTGATTTTCGCTCAAATCAGTAAAATTCATGTTTTTCGGCTTAAGCGGTACAGTGCTCAAGTGATTAATATACAATTTACAAGAAAATCGACTTTGAGTCTAAAACTAAGAAAGTGCAATTTTTTCGGTTATATGAATATGTAAATTCTGCAATAACATTATAATTTTACTTTCGCGAAAATCAGTGATATTGATGTGTTTCGGCTTAAGCGGTACAGTGCTCAAGTGATTAACATACAATTTACAAGAAAATCGACTTTGATTCTAAAACTAAGAAAGTGCAATTTTTTCGCTTATATGAATATATCAATTCTGCAATAACATTATAGTACTACTTTCGCGCAAATCAGTAAAATTGATAGTTTTCGGTTTATGAACCGAAAATCGACTTTGAGTCTAAAACTAAGAAAGTGCAATTTTTTCGCTTATATGAATATGTCAACTCTGCAATAACATTATAGTTTTACTTTCGCGCAAATCAGTAAAATTGATAGTTTCCGGCTTATGCGGTACAGTGCTCAAGTGATTAATATACAATTTACAAGAAAATCGACTTTGAGTCTAAAACTAAGAAAGTGCAATTTTTTCGGTTATATGAATATGTCAATTCTGTAATAACAATATAATTTGACTTTCGCGCAAATCAGTAATATAGATATTTTTCGGCTTAAGCGGTACAGTGCTCACGCAATTGACATACAATTTAGAAGAAAAACGACTTTGAGTCTAAGCCTAAGAAAGTGCAACTTTTTCGGTAATATTAATTTGTTAATCCTGCAATAACATTATAATTTTACTTTCGCTCAAATCAGTAAAATTCATGTGTTTCGGCTTAAGCAGTACAGTGCTCACGCAATTGACACACAATTTACAAGAAAATCGACTTTGAGTCTAAAACTAAGAAAGTGCAATTATTTCGGTTATATGAATATGTCAATTCTGTAATAACAATATAATTTGACTTTCGCGCAAATCAGTAATATAGATATTTTTCGGCTTAAGCGGTACAGTGCTCACGCAATTGACATACAATTTAGAAGAAAAACGACTTTGAGTCTAAAACTAAGAAAGTGCAATTTTTTCGGTTATATGAATATGTAAATTCTGCAATAACATTATAATTTTACTTTCGCGAAAATCAGTGATATTGATGTGTTTCGGCTTAAGCGGTACAGTGCTCACGCAATTGACATACAATTTAGAAGAAAAACGACTTTGAGTCTAAAACTAAGAAAGTGCAATTTTTTCGCTTATATGAATATGTCAATTCTGTAATAACATTATAGTTTTACTTTCGCGCAAATCAGTAAAATTGATAGTTTTCGGCTTATGCGGTACAGTGCTCAAGTGATTAATATACAATTTACAAGAAAATCGACTTTGAGTCTAAAACTAAGAAAGTGCAATTTTTTCGGTTATATGAATATGTAAATTCTGCAATAACATTATAATTTTACTTTCGCGAAAATCAGTGATATTGATGTGTTTCGGCTTAAGCGGTACAGTGCTCAAGTGATTAACATACAATTTACAAGAAAATCGACTTTGAGTCTAAAACTAAGAAAGTGCAATTTTTTCGCTTATATGAATATATCAATTCTGCAATAACATTATAGTACTACTTTCGCGCAAATCAGTAAAATTGATAGTTGTTGGCTTATGCGGTACAGTGCTCCCGAAATTGACATACAATTTACAAGAAAATCGACTTTAAGTCTAAAACTAAGAAAGTGCAATTATTTCGGTTATATGAATATGTCAATTCTGCAATAATAAAATAATTTGACATTCGTTCAAATCAGTAAAATTCATGTTTTTCGGCATAAGCGGTACAGTGCTCACGCAATTGACATACAATTTAGAAGAAAATCGACTTTAAGCCTAAAACTAAGAAAGTGCAATTTTTTCGGTTATATGAATATGTCAATTCTGTAATAACAATATAATTTGACTTTCGCTCAAATCAGTAAAATTCATGTTTTTCGGCTTAAGCAGTACAGTGCTGCCGCAATTGACATACAATTTACAAGAAAATCGACTTTGAGTCTAAAACTAAGAAAGTGCAATTTTTTCGGTTATATGAATATGTCAATTCTGCAATAATAAAATAATTTGACATTCGTTCAAATCAGTAAAATTCATGTTTTTCGGCATAAGCGGTACAGTGCTCACGCAATTGACATACAATTTAGAAGAAAATCGACTTTAAGCCTAAAACTAAGAAAGTGCAATTTTTTCGGTTATATGAATATGTCAATTCTGTAATAACAATATAATTTGACTTTCGCTCAAATCAGAAAAATTCATGTTTTTCGGCTTAAACAGTACAGTGCTGCCGCAATTGACATACAATTTACAAGAAAATCGACTTTAAGTCTAAAACTAAGAAAGTGCAATTATTTCGGTTATATGAATATGTCAATTCTGCAATAATAAAATAATTTGACATTCGTTCAAATCAGTAAAATTCATGTTTTTCGGCATAAGCGGTACAGTGCTCACGCAATTGACATACAATTTAGAAGAAAATCGACTTTAAGCCTAAAACTAAGAAAGTGCAATTTTTTCGGTTATATGAATATGTCAATTCTGTAATAACAATATAATTTGACTTTCGCTCAAATCAGTAAAATTCATGTTTTTCGGCTTAAGCAGTACAGGGCTGCCGCAATTGACATACAATTTACAAGAAAATCGACTTTGAGTCTAAAACTAAGAAAGTGCAATTTTTTCGGTTATATGAATATGTGAATTCTGCAATAACAATATAATTTGATTTTCGCTCAAATCAGTAAAATTCATGTTTTTCGGCTTAAGCGGTACAGCGCTTACGCAATTGACATACAATTTACAAGAAAATCGACTTTGAGTCTAAACCTAAAAAAGTGCAACTTTTTCGGTAATATTAATTTGTTAATCCTGCAATAACATTATAATTTTACTTTCGCTCAAATCAGTAAAATTCATGTTTTTCGGCTTAAGCAGTACAGTGCTCACGCAATTGACATACAATTTAAAAGAAAATCGACTTTAAGCCTAAAACTAAGAAAGTGCAATTTTTTCGGTTATATGAATATGTCAATTCTGTAATAACAATATAATTTGACTTTCGCTAAAATTAGTAAAATTCATGTTTTTCCGCTTAAGCAGTGCATTGCTGCCGCAATCGACATACTATTTAAAAGAAAATCGACTTTGAGTCTAAAACTAAGAAAGTGCAATTTTTTCGGTTGTATGAATATGTCAATTCTGTAATAACAATATAATTTGATTTTCGCTCAAATCAGTAAAATTCATGTTTTTCGGCTTAAGCAGTACAGTGCTCACGCAATTGACATACAATTTACAAGAAAATCGACTTTGAGTCTAAAACTAAGAAAGTGCAATTTTTTCGGTTGTATGAATATGTCAATTCTGTAATAACAATATAATTTGATTTTCGCTCAAATCAGTAAAATTCATGTTTTTCGGCTTAAGCAGTACAGTGCTCACGCAATTGACATACAATTTAAAAGAAAATCGACTTTAAGCCTAAAACTAAGAAAGTGCAATTTTTTCGGTTATATGAATATGTCAATTCTGTAATAACAATATAATTTGACTTTCGCTAAAATTAGTAAAATTCATGTTTTTCCGCTTAAGCAGTGCATTGCTGCCGCAATCGACATACTATTTAAAAGAAAATCGACTTTGAGTCTAAAACTAAGAAAGTGCAATTTTTTCGGTTGTATGAATATGTCAATTCTGTAATAACAATATAATTTGATTTTCGCTCAAATCAGTAAAATTCATGTTTTTCGGCTTAAGCGGTACAGTGCTCAAGTGATTAATATACAATTTACAAGAAAATCGACTTTGAGTCTAAAACTAAGAAAGTGCAATTTTTTCGGTTATATGAATATGTAAATTCTGCAATAACATTATAATTTTACTTTCGCGAAAATCAGTGATATTGATGTGTTTCGGCTTAAGCGGTACAGTGCTCAAGTGATTAACATACAATTTACAAGAAAATCGACTTTGATTCTAAAACTAAGAAAGTGCAATTTTTTCGCTTATATGAATATATCAATTCTGCAATAACATTATAGTACTACTTTCGCGCAAATCAGTAAAATTGATAGTTTTCGGTTTATGCGGTACAGTGCTCCCGCAATTGACATACAATTTACAAGAAAATCGACTTTAAGTCTAAAACTAAGAAAGTGCAATTATTTCGGTTATATGAATATGTCAATTCTGCAATAATAAAATAATTTGACATTCGTTCAAATCAGTAAAATTCATGTTTTTCGGCATAAGCGGTACAGTGCTCACGCAATTGACATACAATTTAGAAGAAAATCGACTTTAAGCCTAAAACTAAGAAAGTGCAATTTTTTCGGTTATATGAATATGTCAATTCTGTAATAACAATATAATTTGACTTTCGCTCAAATCAGTAAAATTCATGTTTTTCGGCTTAAGCAGTACAGTGCTGCCGCAATTGACATACAATTTACAAGAAAATCGACTTTGAGTCTAAAACTAAGAAAGTGCAATTTTTTCGGTTATATGAATATGTCAATTCTGCAATAATAAAATAATTTGACATTCGTTCAAATCAGTAAAATTCATGTTTTTCGGCATAAGCGGTACAGTGCTCACGCAATTGACATACAATTTAGAAGAAAATCGACTTTAAGCCTAAAACTAAGAAAGTGCAATTTTTTCGGTTATATGAATATGTCAATTCTGTAATAACAATATAATTTGACTTTCGCTCAAATCAGAAAAATTCATGTTTTTCGGCTTAAACAGTACAGTGCTGCCGCAATTGACATACAATTTACAAGAAAATCGACTTTAAGTCTAAAACTAAGAAAGTGCAATTATTTCGGTTATATGAATATGTCAATTCTGCAATAATAAAATAATTTGACATTCGTTCAAATCAGTAAAATTCATGTTTTTCGGCATAAGCGGTACAGTGCTCACGCAATTGACATACAATTTAGAAGAAAATCGACTTTAAGCCTAAAACTAAGAAAGTGCAATTTTTTCGGTTATATGAATATGTCAATTCTGTAATAACAATATAATTTGACTTTCGCTCAAATCAGTAAAATTCATGTTTTTCGGCTTAAGCAGTACAGGGCTGCCGCAATTGACATACAATTTACAAGAAAATCGACTTTGAGTCTAAAACTAAGAAAGTGCAATTTTTTCGGTTATATGAATATGTGAATTCTGCAATAACAATATAATTTGACATTCACTCAAATCAGTAAAATTCATGTTTTTCGGCTTAAGCGGTACAGCGCTTACGCAATTGACATACAATTTAGAAGAAAATCGACTTTAAGCCTAAAACTAAGAAAGTGCAATTTTTTCGGTTATATGAATATGTCAATTCTGTAATAACAATATAATTTGACTTTCGCTCAAATCAGAAAAATTCATGTTTTTCGGCTTAAACAGTACAGTGCTGCCGCAATTGACATACAATTTACAAGAAAATCGACTTTAAGTCTAAAACTAAGAAAGTGCAATTATTTCGGTTATATGAATATGTCAATTCTGCAATAATAAAATAATTTGACATTCGTTCAAATCAGTAAAATTCATGTTTTTCGGCATAAGCGGTACAGTGCTCACGCAATTGACATACAATTTAGAAGAAAATCGACTTTAAGCCTAAAACTAAGAAAGTGCAATTTTTTCGGTTATATGAATATGTCAATTCTGTAATAACAATATAATTTGACTTTCGCTCAAATCAGTAAAATTCATGTTTTTCGGCTTAAGCAGTACAGGGCTGCCGCAATTGACATACAATTTACAAGAAAATCGACTTTGAGTCTAAAACTAAGAAAGTGCAATTTTTTCGGTTATATGAATATGTGAATTCTGCAATAACAATATAATTTGATTTTCGCTCAAATCAGTAAAATTCATGTTTTTCGGCTTAAGCGGTACAGCGCTTACGCAATTGACATACAATTTACAAGAAAATCGACTTTGAGTCTAAACCTAAAAAAGTGCAACTTTTTCGGTAATATTAATTTGTTAATCCTGCAATAACATTATAATTTTACTTTCGCTCAAATCAGTAAAATTCATGTTTTTCGGCTTAAGCAGTACAGTGCTCACGCAATTGACATACAATTTAAAAGAAAATCGACTTTAAGCCTAAAACTAAGAAAGTGCAATTTTTTCGGTTATATGAATATGTCAATTCTGTAATAACAATATAATTTGACTTTCGCTAAAATTAGTAAAATTCATGTTTTTCCGCTTAAGCAGTGCATTGCTGCCGCAATCGACATACTATTTAAAAGAAAATCGACTTTGAGTCTAAAACTAAGAAAGTGCAATTTTTTCGGTTGTATGAATATGTCAATTCTGTAATAACAATATAATTTGATTTTCGCTCAAATCAGTAAAATTCATGTTTTTCGGCTTAAGCAGTACAGTGCTCACGCAATTGACATACAATTTACAAGAAAATCGACTTTGAGTCTAAAACTAAGAAAGTGCAATTTTTTCGGTTATATGAATATGTAAATTCTGCAATAACATTATAATTTTACTTTCGCGAAAATCAGTGATATTGGTGTGTTTCGGCTTAAGCGGTACAGTGCTCAAGTGATTAACATACAATTTACAAGAAAATCGACTTTGAGTCTAAAACTAAGAAAGTGCAATTTTTTCGCTTATATGAATATATCAATTCTGCAATAACATTATAGTACTACTTTCGAGCAAATCAGTAAAATTGATAGTTTTCGGCTTATGCGGTACAGTGCTCCCGCAATTGACATACAATTTACAAGAAAATCGACTTTGAGTCTAAACCTAAAAAAGTGCAACTTTTTCGGTAATATTAATTTGTTAATCCTGCAATAACATTATAATTTTACTTTCGCTCAAATCAGTAAAATTCATGTTTTTCGGCTTAAGCAGTACAGTGCTCACGCAATTGACATACAATTTAAAAGAAAATCGACTTTAAGCCTAAAACTAAGAAAGTGCAATTTTTTCGGTTATATGAATATGTCAATTCTGTAATAACAATATAATTTGACTTTCGCTCAAATCAGTAAAATTCATGTTTTTCGGCTTAAGCAGTACAGGGCTGCCGCAATTGACATACAATTTACAAGAAAATCGACTTTGAGTCTAAAACTAAGAAAGTGCAATTTTTTCGGTTGTATGAATATGTCAATTCTGTAATAACAATATAATTTGATTTTCGCTCAAATCAGTAAAATTCATGTTTTTCGGCTTAAGCAGTACAGTGCTCACGCAATTGACATACAATTTACAAGAAAATCGACTTTAAGTCTAAAACTAAGAAAGTGCAATTATTTCGGTTATATGAATATGTCAATTCTGCAATAATAAAATAATTTGACATTCGTTCAAATCAGTAAAATTCATGTTTTTCGGCATAAGCGGTACAGTGCTCACGCAATTGACATACAATTTAGAAGAAAATCGACTTTAAGCCTAAAACTAAGAAAGTGCAATTTTTTCGGTTATATGAATATGTCAATTCTGTAATAACAATATAATTTGACTTTCGCTCAAATCAGTAAAATTCATGTTTTTCGGTTTAAGCAGTACAGTGCTGCCGCAATTGACATACAATTTACAAGAAAATCGACTTTGAGTCTAAAACTAAGAAAGTGCAATTTTTTCGGTTATATGAATATGTAAATTCTGCAATAATAAAATAATTTGACATTCGTTCAAATCAGTAAAATTCATGTTTTTCGGCATAAGCGGTACAGTGCTCACGCAATTGACATACAATTTAGAAGAAAATCGACTTTAAGCCTAAAACTAAGAAAGTGCAATTTTTTCGGTTATATGAATATGTCAATTCTGTAATAACAATATAATTTGACTTTCGCTCAAATCAGAAAAATTCATGTTTTTCGGCTTAAACAGTACAGTGCTGCCGCAATTGACATACAATTTACAAGAAAATCGACTTTAAGTCTAAAACTAAGAAAGTGCAATTATTTCGGTTATATGAATATGTCAATTCTGCAATAATAAAATAATTTGACATTCGTTCAAATCAGTAAAATTCATGTTTTTCGGCATAAGCGGTACAGTGCTCACGCAATTGACATACAATTTAGAAGAAAATCGACTTTAAGCCTAAAACTAAGAAAGTGCAATATTTTCGGTTATATGAATATGTCAATTCTGTAATAACAATATAATTTGACTTTCGCTCAAATCAGTAATATTCATGTTTTTCGGCTTAAGCAGTACAGGGCTGCCGCAATTGACATACAATTTACAAGAAAATCGACTTTGAGTCTAAAACTAAGAAAGTGCAATTTTTTCGGTTATATGAATATGTGAATTCTGCAATAACAATATAATTTGATTTTCGCTCAAATCAGTAAAATTCATGTTTTTCGGCTTAAGCGGTACAGCGCTTACGCAATTGACATACAATTTACAAGAAAATCGACTTTGAGTCTAAACCTAAAAAAGTGCAACTTTTTCGGTAATATTAATTTGTTAATCCTGCAATAACATTATAATTTTACTTTCGCTCAAATCAGTAAAATTCATGTTTTTCGGCTTAAGCAGTACAGTGCTCACGCAATTGACATACAATTTAAAAGAAAATCGACTTTAAGCCTAAAACTAAGAAAGTGCAATTTTTTCGGTTATATGAATATGTCAATTGTGTAATAACAATATAATTTGACTTTCGCTAAAATTAGTAAAATTCATGTTTTTCCGCTTAAGCAGTGCATTGCTGCCGCAATCGACATACTATTTAAAAGAAAATCAACTTTGAGTCTAAAACTAAGAAAGTGCAATTTTTTCGGTTGTATGAATATGTCAATTCTGTAATAACAATATAATTTGATTTTCGCTCAAATCAGTAAAATTCATGTTTTTCGGCTTAAGCGGTACAGTGCTCACGCAATTGACATACAACTTAGAAGAAAAACGACTTTGAGTCTAAGCCGAAGAAAGTGCAACTTTTTCGGTAATATTAATTTGTTAATCCTGCAATAACAATATAATTAGACTTTCGCTCAAATCAGTAAAATTCATGTTTTCCGGGTTAAGCAGTACAGTGTTCCCGCAATTGACCTACAATTTACAAGAAAATCGACTTTGAGTCTAAGCCTAAGAAAGGGCAACTTTTTCGGTAATATTAATTTGTTAATCCTGCAATAACATTATAATTTTACTTTCGCGCAAATCAGTAAAATTGATGTTTTTCGGCTTTAGCAGTACAGTGCTCACGCAATTGACATACAATTTAGAAGAAAATCGACTTTGAGTCTAAAATTTGATTTACAAGAAAATCGACTTTAAGTCTAAAACTAAGAAATTGCAATTTTTTCGGTAATTTTAATTTGTCAATCCTGCAATAACAATATAATTTGACTTTCGCTCAAATCAGTAAAATTCATGTTTTTCTGCTTAAACAGTACAATGCTCGTGCAATTGACATACAATTTACAAGAAAATCGACTTTAAGTCTAAAGCTAAGAAAGTGCAATTTTTTCGGTTATATGAATATGTCAATTCTGCAATAACAATATAATTTGACATTCGCTCAAATCAGTAAAATTCATGTTTTTCGGCTTAAGCAGTACAGTGCTCATGCAATTGACATACAATTTTCAAGAAAATCGACTTTAAGTCTAAAGCTAAGAGAGCGCAATTATTTCGGTTATATGAATATGTCAATTCTGTAATAACAATATAATTTGACTTTCGCGCAAATCAGTAATACAGATATTTTTCGGCTTAAGCGGTACAGTGCTCACGCAATTGACATACAATTTAGAAGAAAAACGACTTTGAGTCTAAGCCTAAGAAAGTGCAACTTTTTCGGTAATATTAATTTGTTAATCCTGCAATAACATTATAATTTTACTTTCGCTCAAATCAGTAAAATTCATGTGTTTCGGCTTAAGCAGTACAGTGCTCACGCAATTGACACACAATTTACAAGAAAATCGACTTTGAGTCTAAAACTAAGAAAGTGCAATTTTTTCGGTTATATGAATATGTCAATTCTGTAATAACAATATAATTTGACTTTCGCGCAAATCAGTAATATAGATATTTTTCGGCTTAAGCGGTACAGTGCTCACGCAATTGACATACAATTTAGAAGAAAAACGACTTTGAGTCTAAGCCTAAGAAAGTGCAACTTTTTCGGTAATATTAATTTGTTAATCCTGCAATAACATTATAATTTTACTTTCGCTCAAATCAGTAAAATTCATGTGTTTCGGCTTAAGCAGTACAGTGCTCACGCAATTGACACACAATTTACAAGAAAATCGACTTTGAGTCTAAAACTAAGAAAGTGCAATTATTTCGGTTATATGAATATGTCAATTCTGTAATAACAATATAATTTGACTTTCGCTCAAATCAGTAAAATTCATGTTTTTCGGCTTAAGCAGTACAGGGCTGCCGCAATTGACATACAATTTACAAGAAAATCGACTTTGAGTCTAAAACTAAGAAAGTGCAATTTTTTCGGTTATATGAATATGTGAATTCTGCAATAACAATATAATTTGACATTCACTCAAATCAGTAAAATTCATGTTTTTCGCCTTAAGCGGTACAGCGCTTACGCAATTGACATACAATTTAGAAGAAAATCGACTTTAAGCCTAAAACTAAGAAAGTGCAATTTTTTCGGTTATATGAATATGTCAATTCTGTAATAACAATATAATTTGACTTTCGCTCAAATCAGAAAAATTCATGTTTTTCGGCTTAAACAGTACAGTGCTGCCGCAATTGACATACAATTTACAAGAAAATCGACTTTAAGTCTAAAACTAAGAAAGTGCAATTATTTCGGTTATATGAATATGTCAATTCTGCAATAATAAAATAATTTGACATTCGTTCAAATCAGTAAAATTCATGTTTTTCGGCATAAGCGGTACAGTGCTCACGCAATTGACATACAATTTAGAAGAAAATCGACTTTAAGCCTAAAACTAAGAAAGTGCAATTTTTTCGGTTATATGAATATGTCAATTCTGTAATAACAATATAATTTGACTTTCGCTCAAATCAGTAAAATTCATGTTTTTCGGCTTAAGCAGTACAGGGCTGCCGCAATTGACATACAATTTACAAGAAAATCGACTTTGAGTCTAAAACTAAGAAAGTGCAATTTTTTCGGTTATATGAATATGTGAATTCTGCAATAACAATATAATTTGATTTTCGCTCAAATCAGTAAAATTCATGTTTTTCGGCTTAAGCGGTACAGCGCTTACGCAATTGACATACAATTTACAAGAAAATCGACTTTGAGTCTAAACCTAAAAAAGTGCAACTTTTTCGGTAATATTAATTTGTTAATCCTGCAATAACATTATAATTTTACTTTCGCTCAAATCAGTAAAATTCATGTTTTTCGGCTTAAGCAGTACAGTGCTCACGCAATTGACATACAATTTAAAAGAAAATCGACTTTAAGCCTAAAACTAAGAAAGTGCAATTTTTTCGGTTATATGAATATGTCAATTCTGTAATAACAATATAATTTGACTTTCGCTAAAATTAGTAAAATTCATGTTTTTCCGCTTAAGCAGTGCATTGCTGCCGCAATCGACATACTATTTAAAAGAAAATCGACTTTGAGTCTAAAACTAAGAAAGTGCAATTTTTTCGGTTGTATGAATATGTCAATTCTGTAATAACAATATAATTTGATTTTCGCTCAAATCAGTAAAATTCATGTTTTTCGGCTTAAGCAGTACAGTGCTCACGCAATTGACATACAATTTACAAGAAAATCGACTTTGAGTCTAAAACTAAGAAAGTGCAATTTTTTCGGTTATATGAATATGTAAATTCTGCAATAACATTATAATTTTACTTTCGCGAAAATCAGTGATATTGATGTGTTTCGGCTTAAGCGGTACAGTGCTCAAGTGATTAACATACAATTTACAAGAAAATCGACTTTGAGTCTAAAACTAAGAAAGTGCAATTTTTTCGCTTATATGAATATATCAATTCTGCAATAACATTATAGTACTACTTTCGAGCAAATCAGTAAAATTGATAGTTTTCGGCTTATGCGGTACAGTGCTCCCGCAATTGACATACAATTTACAAGAAAATCGACTTTAAGTCTAAAACTAAGAAAGTGCAATTATTTCGGTTATATGAATATGTCAATTCTGCAATAATAAAATAATTTGACATTCGTTCAAATCAGTAAAATTCATGTTTTTCGGCATAAGCGGTACAGTGCTCACGCAATTGACATACAATTTAGAAGAAAATCGACTTTAAGCCTAAAACTAAGAAAGTGCAATTTTTTCGGTTATATGAATATGTCAATTCTGTAATAACAATATAATTTGACTTTCGCTCAAATCAGTAAAATTCATGTTTTTCGGCTTAAGCAGTACAGTGCTGCCGCAATTGACATACAATTTACAAGAAAATCGACTTTGAGTCTAAAACTAAGAAAGTGCAATTTTTTCGGTTATATGAATATGTCAATTCTGCAATAATAAAATAATTTGACATTCGTTCAAATCAGTAAAATTCATGTTTTTCGGCATAAGCGGTACAGTGCTCACGCAATTGACATACAATTTAGAAGAAAATCGACTTTAAGCCTAAAACTAAGAAAGTGCAATTTTTTCGGTTATATGAATATGTCAATTCTGTAATAACAATATAATTTGACTTTCGCTCAAATGAGAAAAATTCATGTTTTTCGGCTTAAACAGTACAGTGCTGCCGCAATTGACATACAATTTACAAGAAAATCGACTTTAAGTCTAAAACTAAGAAAGTGCAATTATTTCGGTTATATGAATATGTCAATTCTGCAATAATAAAATAATTTGACATTCGTTCAAATCAGTAAAATTCATGTTTTTCGGCATAAGCGGTACAGTGCTCACGCAATTGACATACAATTTAGAAGAAAATCGACTTTAAGCCTAAAACTAAGAAAGTGCAATATTTTCGGTTATATGAATATGTCAATTCTGTAATAACAATATAATTTGACTTTCGCTCAAATCAGTAATATTCATGTTTTTCGGCTTAAGCAGTACAGGGCTGCCGCAATTGACATACAATTTACAAGAAAATCGACTTTGAGTCTAAAACTAAGAAAGTGCAATTTTTTCGGTTATATAAAAATGTGAATTCTGCAATAACAATATAATTTGATTTTCGCTCAAATCAGTAAAATTCATGTTTTTCGGCTTAAGCGGTACAGCGCTTACGCAATTGACATACAATTTACAAGAAAATCGACTTTGAGTCTAAACCTAAAAAAGTGCAACTTTTTCGGTAATATTAATTTGTTAATCCTGCAATAACATTATAATTTTACTTTCGCTCAAATCAGTAAAATTCATGTTTTTCGGCTTAAGCAGTACAGTGCTCACGCAATTGACATACAATTTAAAAGAAAATCGACTTTAAGCCTAAAACTAAGAAAGTGCAATTTTTTCGGTTATATGAATATGTCAATTCTGTAATAACAATATAATTTGACTTTCGCTAAAATTAGTAAAATTCATGTTTTTCCGCTTAAGCAGTGCATTGCTGCCGCAATCGACATACTATTTAAAAGAAAATCAACTTTGAGTCTAAAACTAAGAAAGTGCAATTTTTTCGGTTGTATAAATATGTCAATTCTGTAATAACAATATAATTTGATTTTCGCTCAAATCAGTAAAATTCATGTTTTTCGGCTTAAGCGGTACAGTGCTCACGCAATTGACATACAATTTAGAAGAAAAACGACTTTGAGTCTAAGCCGAAGAAAGTGCAACTTTTTCGGTAATATTAATTTGTTAATCCTGCAATAACAATATAATTAGACTTTCGCTCAAATCAGTAAAATTCATGTTTTCCGGGTTAAGCAGTACAGTGTTCCCGCAATTGACCTACAATTTACAAGAAAATCGACTTTGAGTCTAAGCCTAAGAAAGGGCAACTTTTTCGGTAATAATAATTTGTTAATCCTGCAATAACATTATAATTTTACTTTCGCGCAAATCAGTAAAATTGATGTTTTTCGGCTTTAGCAGTACAGTGCTCACGCAATTGACATACAATTTAGAAGAAAATCGACTTTGAGTCTAAAATTTGATTTACAAGAAAATCGACTTTAAGTCTAAAACTAAGAAATTGCAATTTTTTCGGTAATTTTTATTTGTCAATCCTGCAATAACAATATAATTTGACTTTCGCTCAAATCAGTAAAATTCATGTTTTTCTGCTTAAACAGTACAATGCTCGTGCAATTGACATACAATTTACAAGAAAATCGACTTTAAGTCTAAAGCTAAGAAAGTGCAATTTTTTCGGTTATATGAATATGTCAATTCTGCAATAACAATATAATTTGACATTCGCTCAAATCAGTAAAATTCATGTTTTTCGGCTTAAGCAGTACAGTGCTCATGCAATTGACATACAATTTTCAAGAAAATCGACTTTGAGTCTAAAACTAAGAAAGTGCAATTTTTTCGGTAATATTAATTTGTTAATCCTGCAATAACATTATAATTTTACTTTCGCTCAAATCAGTAAAATTCATGTGTTTCGGCTTAAGCAGTACAGTGCTCACGCAATTGACACACAATTTACAAGAAAATCGACTTTGAGTCTAAAACTAAGAAAGTGCAATTTTTTCGGTTATATGAATATGTCAATTCTGCAATAACAATATAATTTGACATTCGCTCAAATCAGTAAAATTCATGTTTTTCGGCTTAAGCAGTACAGTGCTCATGCAATTGACATACAATTTACAAGAAAATCGACTTTAAGTCTAAAGCTAAGAAAGTGCAACTTTTTCGGTAATATTAATTTGTTAATCCTGCAATAACATTATAATTTTACTTTCGCTCAAATCAGTAAAATTCATGTGTTTCGGCTTAAGCAGTACAGTGCTCACGCAATTGACACACAATTTACAAGAAAATCGACTTTGAGTCTAAAACTAAGAAAGTGCAATTTTTTCGGTTATATGAATATGTCAATTCTGTAATAACAATATAATTTGACTTTCGCGCAAATCAGTAATATAGATATTTTTCGGCTTAAGCGGTACAGTGCTCACGCAATTGACATACAATTTAGAAGAAAAACGACTTTGAGTCTAAGCCTAAGAAAGTGCAACTTTTTCGGTAATATTAATTTGTTAATCCTGCAATAACATTATAATTTTACTTTCGCTCAAATCAGTAAAATTCATGTGTTTCGGCTTAAGCAGTACAGTGCTCACGCAATTGACACACAATTTACAAGAAAATCGACTTTGAGTCTAAAACTAAGAAAGTGCAATTATTTCGGTTATATGAATATGTCAATTCTGTAATAACAATATAATTTGACTTTCGCGCAAATCAGTAATACAGATATTTTTCGGCTTAAGCGGTACAGTGCTCACGCAATTGACATACAATTTAGAAGAAAAACGACTTTGAGTCTAAGCCTAAGAAAGTGCAACTTTTTCGGTAATATTAATTTGTTAATCCTGCAATAACATTATAATTTTACTTTCGCTCAAATCAGTAAAATTCATGTGTTTCGGCTTAAGCAGTACAGTGCTCACGCAATTGACACACAATTTACAAGAAAATCGACTTTGAGTCTAAAACTAAGAAAGTGCAATTTTTTCGGTTATATGAATATGTCAATTCTGTAATAACAATATAATTTGACTTTCGCGCAAATCAGTAATATAGATATTTTTCGGCTTAAGCGGTACAGTGCTCACGCAATTGACATACAATTTAGAAGAAAAACGACTTTGAGTCTAAGCCTAAGAAAGTGCAACTTTTTCGGTAATATTAATTTGTTAATCCTGCAATAACATTATAATTTTACTTTCGCTCAAATCAGTAAAATTCATGTGTTTCGGCTTAAGCAGTACAGTGCTCACGCAATTGACACACAATTTACAAGAAAATCGACTTTGAGTCTAAAACTAAGAAAGTGCAATTATTTAGGTTATATGAATATGTCAATTCTGTAATAACAATATAATTTGACTTTCGCGCAAATCAGTAATATAGATATTTTTCGGCTTAAGCGGTACAGTGCTCACGCAATTGACATACAATTTAGAAGAAAAACGACTTTGAGTCTAAAACTAAGAAAGTGCAATTTTTTCGGTTATATGAATATGTAAATTCTGCAATAACATTATAATTTTACTTTCGCGAAAATCAGTGATATTGATGTGTTTCGGCTTAAGCGGTACAGTGCTCAAGTGAATAACATACAATTTACAAGAAAATCGACTTTGAGTCTAAAACTAAGAAAGTGCAATTTTTTCGCTTATATGAATATGTCAATTCTGCAATAACATTATAGTACTACTTTCGCGCAAATCAGTAAAATTGATAGTTTTCGGCTTATGCGGTACAGTGCTCAAGTGATTAACATACAATTTACAAGAAAATCGACTTTGAGTCTAAACCTAAGAAAGTGCAACGTTTTCGGTTATATGAATATGTAAATTCTGCAATAACAATATAATTTGGCTTTCGCTCAAATCAGTAAAATTCATGTTTTTCGGCTTAAGCGGTACAGTGCTCACGCAATTGACATACAATTTAGAAGAAAAACGACTTTGAGTCTAAGCCGAAGAAAGTGCAACTTTTTCGGTAATATTAATTTGTTAATCCTGCAATAACAATATAATTAGACTTTCGCTCAAATCAGTAAAATTCATGTTTTCCGGGTTAAGCAGTGCAGTGTTCCCGCAATTGACCTACAATTTACAAGAAAATCGACTTTGAGTCTAAACCTAAGAAAGGGCAACTTTTTCGGTAATATTAATTTGTTAATCCTGCAATAACATTATAATTTTACTTTCGCGCAAATCAGTAAAATTGATGTTTTTCGGCTTAAGCGGTACAGTGCTCACGCAATTGACATACAATTTAGAAGAAAAACGACTTTGAGTCTAAGCCTAAGAAAGTGCAACTTTTTCGGTAATATTAATTTGTTAATCCTGCAATAACATTATAATTTTACTTTCGCTCAAATCAGTAAAATTCATGTGTTTCGGCTTAAGCAGTACAGTGCTCACGCAATTGACACACAATTTACAAGAAAATCGACTTTGAGTCTAAAACTAAGAAAGTGCAATTATTTAGGTTATATGAATATGTCAATTCTGTAATAACAATATAATTTGACTTTCGCGCAAATCAGTAATATAGATATTTTTCGGCTTAAGCGGTACAGTGCTCACGCAATTGACATACAATTTAGAAGAAAAACGACTTTGAGTCTAAAGCTAAGAAAGTGCAACTTTTTCGGTAATATTAATTTGTTAATCCTGCAATAACATTATAATTTTACTTTCGCTCAAATCAGTAAAATTCATGTGTTTCGGCTTAAGCAGTACAGTGCTCACGCAATTGACATACAATTTAGAAGAAAAACGACTTTGAGTCTAAGCCAAAGAAAGTGCAACTTTTTCGGTAATATTAATTTGTTAATCCTGCAATAACATTATAATTTTACTTTCGCTCAAATCAGTAAAATTCATGTGTTTTGGCTTAAGCAGTACAGTGCTCACGCAATTGACACACAATTTACAAGAAAATCGACTTTGAGTCTAAAACTAAGAAAGTGCAATTTTTTCGCTTATATGAATATGTCAATTCTGCAATAACATTATAGTACTACTTTCGCGCAAATCAGTAAAATTGATAGTTTTCGGCTTATGCGGTACAGTGCTCAAGTGATTAACATACAATTTACAAGAAAATCGACTTTGAGTCTAAACCTAAGAAAGTGCAACGTTTTCGGTTATATGAATATGTAAATTCTGCAATAACAATATAATTTGGCTTTCGCTCAAATCAGTAAAATTCATGTTTTTCGGCTTAAGCGGTACAGTGCTCACGCAATTGACATACAATTTAGAAGAAAAACGACTTTGAGTCTAAGCCGAAGAAAGTGCAACTTTTTCGGTAATATTAATTTGTTAATCCTGCAATAACAATATAATTAGACTTTCGCTCAAATCAGTAAAATTCATGTTTTCCGGGTTAAGCAGTGCAGTGTTCCCGCAATTGACCTACAATTTACAAGAAAATCGACTTTGAGTCTAAACCTAAGAAAGGGCAACTTTTTCGGTAATATTAATTTGTTAATCCTGCAATAACATTATAATTTTACTTTCGCGCAAATCAGTAAAATTGATGTTTTTCGGCTTAAGCGGTACAGTGCTCACGCAATTGACATACAATTTAGAAGAAAAACGACTTTGAGTCTAAGCCTAAGAAAGTGCAACTTTTTCGGTAATATTAATTTGTTAATCCTGCAATAACATTATAATTTTACTTTCGCTCAAATCAGTAAAATTCATGTGTTTCGGCTTAAGCAGTACAGTGCTCACGCAATTGACACACAATTTACAAGAAAATCGACTTTGAGTCTAAAACTAAGAAAGTGCAATTATTTAGGTTATATGAATATGTCAATTCTGTAATAACAATATAATTTGACTTTCGCGCAAATCAGTAATATAGATATTTTTCGGCTTAAGCGGTACAGTGCTCACGCAATTGACATACAATTTAGAAGAAAAACGACTTTGAGTCTAAAACTAAGAAAGTGCAATTTTTTCGGTTATATGAATATGTAAATTCTGCAATAACATTATAATTTTACTTTCGCGAAAATCAGTGATATTGATGTGTTTCGGCTTAAGCGGTACAGTGCTCAAGTGAATAACATACAATTTACAAGAAAATCGACTTTGAGTCTAAAACTAAGAAAGTGCAATTTTTTCGCTTATATGAATATGTCAATTCTGCAATAACATTATAGTACTACTTTCGCGCAAATCAGTAAAATTGATAGTTTTCGGCTTATGCGGTACAGTGCTCAAGTGATTAACATACAATTTACAAGAAAATCGACTTTGAGCCTAAACCTAAGAAAGTGCAACTTTTTCGGTTATATGAATATGTAAATTCTGCAATAACAATATAATTTGGCTTTCGCTCAAATCAGTAAAATTCATGTTTTTCGGCTTAAGCAGTACAGTGCTCCCGCAATTGACATACAATTTACAAGAAAATCGACTTTAAGTCTAAAACTAAGAAAGTGCAATTTTTTCGGTTGTATGAATATGTCAATTCTGTAATAACAATATAATTTGACTTTCGCGCAAATCAGTAATATAGATATTTTTCGGCTTAAGCGGTACAGTGCTCACGCAATTGACATACAATTTAGAAGAAAAACGACTTTGAGTCTAAGCCAAAGAAAGTGCAACTTTTTCGGTAATATTAATTTGTTAATCCTGCAATAACATTATAATTTTACTTTCGCTCAAATCAGTAAAATTCATGTGTTTTGGCTTAAGCAGTACAGTGCTCACGCAATTGACACACAATTTACAAGAAAATCGACTTTGAGTCTAAAACTAAGAAAGTGCAATTTTTTCGCTTATATGAATATGTCAATTCTGCAATAACATTATAGTACTACTTTCGCGCAAATCAGTAAAATTGATAGTTTTCGGCTTATGCGGTACAGTGCTCAAGTGATTAACATACAATTTACAAGAAAATCGACTTTGAGTCTAAACCTAAGAAAGTGCAACGTTTTCGGTTATATGAATATGTAAATTCTGCAATAACAATATAATTTGGCTTTCGCTCAAATCAGTAAAATTCATGTTTTTCGGCTTAAGCGGTACAGTGCTCACGCAATTGACATACAATTTAGAAGAAAAACGACTTTGAGTCTAAGCCGAAGAAAGTGCAACTTTTTCGGTAATATTAATTTGTTAATCCTGCAATAACAATATAATTAGACTTTCGCTCAAATCAGTAAAATTCATGTTTTCCGGGTTAAGCAGTGCAGTGTTCCCGCAATTGACCTACAATTTACAAGAAAATCGACTTTGAGTCTAAACCTAAGAAAGGGCAACTTTTTCGGTAATATTAATTTGTTAATCCTGCAATAACATTATAATTTTACTTTCGCGCAAATCAGTAAAATTGATGTTTTTCGGCTTTAGCAGTACAGTGCTCACGCAATTGACATACAATTTAGAAGAAAATCGACTTTGAGTCTAATATTTGATTTACAAGAAAATCGACTTTAAGTCTAAAACTAAGAAATTGCAATTTTTTCGGTAATTTTAATTTGTCAATCCTGCAATAACAATATAACTTGACTTTCGCTCAAATCAGTAAAATTCATGTTTTTCGGCTTAAGCGGTACAGTGCTCACGCAATTGACATACAATTTAGAAGAAAAACGACTTTGAGTCTAAGCCTAAGAAAGTGCAACTTTTTCGGTAATATTAATTTGTTAATCCTGCAATAACAATATAATTAGACTTTCGCTCAAATCAGTAAAATTCATGTTTTCCGGGTTAAGCGGTACAGTGCTCACGCAATTTACATACAATTTAGAAGAAAAACGACTTTGAGTCTAAGCCTAAGAAAGTGCAACTTTTTCGGTAATATTAATTTGTTAATCCTGCAATAATTTTATAATTTTACTTTCGCTCAAATCAGTAAAATTGATGTTTTTCGGCTTTAGCAGTACAGTGCTCACGCAATTGACATACAATTTAGAAGAAAATCGACTTTGAGTCTAAAATTTGATTTACAAGAAAATCGACTTTAAGCCTAAAACTAAGAAAGTGCAATTTTTTCGGTTATATGAATATGTCAATTCTGTAATAACAATATAATTTGACTTTCGCTAAAATTAGTAAAATTCATGTTTTTCCGCTTAAGCAGTGCATTGCTGCCGCAATCGACATACAATTTAAAAGAAAATCGACTTTGAGTCTAAAACTAAGAAAGTGCAATTTTTTTGGTTGTATGAATATGTCAATTCTGTAATAACAATATAATTTGATTTTCGCTCAAATCAGTAAAATTCATGTTTTTCGGCTTAAGCGGTACAGTGCTCAAGCAATTGACATACAATTTAGAAGAAAAACGACTTTGAGTCTAGGCCGAAGAAAGTGCAACTTTTTCGGTAATATTAATTTGTTAATCCTGCAATAACAATATAATTAGACTTTCGCTCAAATCAGTAAAATTCATGTTTTCCGGGTTAAGCAGTACAGTGTTCCCGCAATTGACCTACAATTTACAAGAAAATCGACTTTGAGTCTAAACCTAAGAAAGGGCAACTTTTTCGGTAATATTAATTTGTTAATCCTGCAATAACATTATAATTTTACTTTCGCGCAAATCAGTAAAATTGATGTTTTTCGGCTTTAGCAGTACAGTGCTCACGCAATTGACATACAATTTAGAAGAAAATCGACTTTGAGTCTAAAATTTGATTTACAAGAAAATCGACTTTAAGTCTAAAACTAAGAAATTGCAATTTTTTCGGTAATTTTAATTTGTCAATCCTGCAATAACAATATAATTTGACTTTCGCTCAAATCAGTAAAATTCATGTTTTTCTGCTTAAACAGTACAATGCTCATGCAATTGACATACAATTTACAAGAAAATCGACTTTAAGTCTAAAGCTAAGAAAGTGCAATTTTTTCGGTTATATGAATATGTCAATTCTGCAATAACAATATAATTTGACATTCGCTCAAATCAGTAAAATTCATGTTTTTCGGCTTAAGCAGTACAGTGCTCATGCAATTGACATACAATTTTCAAGAAAATCGACTTTAAGTCTAAAGCTAAGAAAATGCAATTATTTCGGTTATATGAATATGTCAATTCTGTAATAACAATATAATTTGACTTTCGCGCAAATCAGTAATATAGATATTTTTCGGCTTAAGCGGTACAGTGCTCACGCAATTGACATACAATTTAGAAGAAAAGCGACTTTGAGTCTAAGCCTAAGAAAGTGCAACTTTTTTGGTAATATTAATTTGTTAATCCTGCAATAACATTATAATTTTACTTTCGCTCAAATCAGTAAAATTCATGTGTTTTGGCTTAAGCAGTACAGTGCTCACGCAATTGACACACAATTTACAAGAAAATCGACTTTGAGTCTAAAACTAAGAAAGTGCAATTTTTTCGGTTATATGAATATGTAAATTCTGCAATAACATTATAATTTTACTTTCGCGCAAATCAGTAAAATTGATAGTTTTCGGCTTATGCGGTACAGTGCTCAAGTGATTAATATACAATTTACAAGAAAATCGACTTTGAGTCTAAAACTAAGAAAGTGCAATTTTTTCGCTTATATGAATATGTCAATTCTGCAATAATATTATAGTTTTACTTTCGTGCAAATCAGTAAAATTGATAGTTTTCGGCTTATGCGGTACAGTGCTCAAGTGATTAATATACAATTTACAAGAAAATCGACTTTGAGTCTAAAACTAAGAAAGTGCAATTATTTCGGTTATATGAATATGTCAATTCTGTAATAACAATATAATTTGACTTTCGCGCAAATCAGTAATATAGATATTTTTCGGCTTAAGCGGTACAGTGCTCACGCAATTGACATACAATTTAGAAGAAAAGCGACTTTAAGTCTAAAACTAAGAAAGTGCAATTTTTTCGGTTATATGAATATCTAAATTCTGCAATAACATTATAATTTTACTTTCGCGAAAATCAGTGATATTGATGTGTTTCGGCTTAAGCGGTACAGTGCTCAAGTGATTAACATACAATTTACAAGAAAATCGACTTTGAGTCTAAACCTAAGAAAGTGCAACTTTTTCGGTTATATGAATATGTAAATTCTGCAATAAAAATATAATTTGGCTTTCGCTCAAATCAGTAAAATTCATGTTTTTCGGCTTAAGCAGTACAGTGCTCCCGCAATTGACATACAATTTACAAGAAAATCGACTTTAAGTCTAAAACTAAGAAAGTGCAATTTTTTCGGTTATATGAATATGTCAATTCTGCAATAACAATATAATTTGACTTTCGCTCAAATCAGTAAAATTCATGTTTTTCGGCTTAAGCGGTACAGTGCTCACGCAATTGACATACAATTTAGAAGAAAAATGACTTTGAGTCTAAGCCTAAGAAAGTGCAACTTTTTCGGTAATATTAATTTGTTAATCCTGCAATAACAATATAATTAGACTTTCGCTCAAATCAGTAAAATTCATGTTTTCCGGGTTAAGCAGTACAGTGCTCCCGCAATTGACATACAATTTACAAGAAAATCGACTTTAAGTCTAAAACTAAGAAAGTGCAATTATTTCGGTTATATGAATATGTCAATTCTGCAATAATAAAATAATTTGACATTCGTTCAAATCAGTAAAGTTCATGTTTTTCGGCTTAAGCGGTACAGTGCTCAAGTGATTAACATACAATTTAGAAGAAAAACGACTTTGAGTCTAAGCCTAAGAAAGTGCAACTTTTTCGGTAATATTAATTTGTTAATCCTGCAATAACATTATAATTTTACTTTCGCTCAAATCAGTAAAATTCATGTGTTTTGGTTTAAGCAGTACAGTGCTCACGCCATTGACACACAATTAACAAGAAAATCGACTTTGAGTCTAAAACTAAGAAAGTGCAATTTTTTCGGTTATATGAATATGTAAATTCTGCAATAACATTATAATTTTACTTTCGCGCAAATCAGTAAAATTTATAGTTTTCGGCTTATGCGGTACAGTGCTCAAGTGATTAATATACAATTTACAAGGAAATCGACTTTGAGTCTAAAACTAAGAAAGTGCAATTTTTTCGCTTATATGAATATGTCAATTCTGCAATAACATTATAGTTTTACTTTCGCGCAAATCAGTAAAATTGATAGTTTTCGGCTTATGCGGTACAGTGCTCAAGTGATTAATATACAATTTACAAGAAAATCGACTTTGAGTCTAAAACTAAGAAAGTGCAATTTTTTCGGTTATATGAATATGTCAATTCTGTAATAACAATATAATTTGACTTTCGCGCAAATCAGTAATATAGATATTTTTCGGCTTAAGCGGTACAGTGCTCACGCAATTGACATACAATTTAGAAGAAAAACGACTTTGAGTCTAAGCCTAAGAAAGTGCAACTTTTTCGGTAATATTAATTTGTTAATCCTGCAATAACATTATAATTTTACTTTCGCTCAAATCAGTAAAATTCATGTGTTTCGGCTTAAGCAGTACAGTGCTCACGCAATTGACACACATTTTACAAGAAAATCGACTTTGAGTTTAAAACTAAGAAAGTGCTATTATTTCGGTTATATGAATATGTCAATTCTGTAATAACAATATAATTTGACTTTCGCGCAAATCAGTAATATAGATATTTTTCGGCTTAAGCGGTACAGTGCTCACGCAATTGACATACAATTTAGAAGAAAAACGACTTTGAGTCTAAAACTAAGAAAGTGCAATTTTTTCGGTTATATGAATATGTAAATTCTGCAATAACATTATAATTTTACTTTCGCGAAAATCAGTGATATTGATGTGTTTCGGCTTAAGCGGTACAGTGCTCACGCAATTGACATACAATTTAGAAGAAAAACGACTTTGAGTCTAAGCCGAAGAAAGTGCAACTTTTTCGGTAATATTAATTTGTTAATCCTGCAATAACAATATAATTAGACTTTCGCTCAAATCAGTAAAATTCATGTTTTCCGGGTTAAGCAGTGCAGTGTTCCCGCAATTGACCTACAATTTACAAGAAAATCGACTTTGAGTCTAAACCTAAGAAAGGGCAACTTTTTCGGTAATATTAATTTGTTAATCCTGCAATAACATTATAATTTTACTTTCGCGCAAATCAGTAAAATTGATGTTTTTCGGCTTTAGCAGTACAGTGCTCACGCAATTGACATACAATTTAGAAGAAAATCGACTTTGAGTCTAAAATTGGATTTACAAGAAAATCGACTTTAAGTCTAAAACTAAGAAATTGCAATTTTTTCGGTAATTTTAATTTGTCAATCCTGCAATAACAATATAATTTGACTTTCGCTCAAATCAGTAAAATTCATGTTTTTCTGCTTAAACAGTACAGTGCTCATGCAATTGACATACAATTTTCAAGAAAATCGACTTTAAGTCTAAAGCTAAGAAAGTGCAATTATTTCGGTTATATGAATATGTCAATTCTGTAATAACAATATAATTTGACTTTCGCGCAAATCAAAAATATAGATATTTTTCGGCTTAAGCGGTACAGTGCTCACGCAATTTACATACAATTTAGAAGAAAAACGACTTTGAGTCTAAGCCTAAGAAAGTGCAACTTTTTCGGTAATATTAATTTGTTAATCCTGCTATAATTTTATAATTTTACTTTCGCTCAAATCAGTAAAATTCATGTATTTCGGCTTAAGCAGTACAGTGCTCACGCAATTGACACACAATTTACAAGAAAATCGACTTTAAGCCTAAAACTAAGAAAGTGCAATTTTTTCGGTTATATGAATATGTCAATTCTGTAATAACAATATAATTTGACTTTCGCTAAAATTTGTAAAATTCATGTTTTTCCGCTTAAGCAGTGCATTGCTGCCGCAATCGACATACAATTTAAAAGAAAATCGACTTTGAGTCTAAAACTAAGAAAGTGCAATTTTTTCGGTTGTATGAATATGTCAATTCTGATATCACAATATTTTGATTTTCGCTCAAATCAGTAAAATTCATGTTTTTCGGCTTAAGCGGTACAGTGCTCAAGCAATTGACATACAATTTAGAAGAAAAACGACTTTGAGTCTAGGCCGAAGAAAGTGCAACTTTTTCGGTAATATTAATTTGTTAATCCTGCAATAACAATATAATTAGACTTTCGCTCAAATCAGTAAAATTCATGTTTTCCGGGTTAAGCAGTACAGTGTTCCCGCAATTGACCTACAATTTACAAGAAAATCGACTTTGAGTCTAAACCTAAGAAAGGGCAACTTTTTCGGTAATATTAATTTGTTAATCCTGCAATAACATTATAATTTTACTTTCGCGCAAATCAGTAAAATTGATGTTTTTCGGCTTTAGCAGTACAGTGCTCACGCAATTGACATACAATTTAGAAGAAAATCGACTTTGAGTCTAAAATTTGATTTACAAGAAAATCGACTTTAAGTCTAAAACTAAGAAATTGCAATTTTTTCGGTAATTTTAATTTGTCAATCCTGCAATAACAATATAATTTGACTTTCGCTCAAATCAAAAAAATTCATGTTTTTCTGCTTAAACAGTACAATGCTCATGCAGTTGACATACAATTTACAAGAAAATCGACTTTAAGTCTAAAGCTAAGAAAGTGCAATTTTTTCGGTTATATGAATATGTCAATTCTGCAATAACAATATAATTTGACATTCGCGAAAATCAGTGATATTGATGTGTTTCGGCTTAAGCGGTACAGTGCTCAAGTGATTAACATACAATTTAGAAGAAAAACGACTTTGAGTCTAAGCCTAAGAAAGTGCAACTTTTTCGGTAATATTAATTTGTTAATCCTGCAATAACATTATAATTTTACTTTCGCTCAAATCAGTAAAATTCATGTGTTTCGGCTTAAGCAGTACAGTGCTCACGCAATTGACACACAATTTACAAGAAAATCGACTTTGAGTCTAAAACTAAGAAAGTGCAATTATTTCGGTTATATGAATATGTCAATTCTGTAATAACAATATAATTTGACTTTCGCGCAAATCAGTAATATAGATATTTTTCGGCTTAAGCGGTACAGTGCTCACGCAATTGACATACAATTTAGAAGAAAAACGACTTTGAGTCTAAAACTAAGAAAGTGCAATTTTTTCGGTTATATGAATATGTAAATTCTGCAATAACATTATAATTTTACTTTCGCGAAAATCAGTGATATTGATGTGTTTCGGCTTAAGCGGTACAGTGCTCACGCAATTGACATACAATTTAGAAGAAAAACGACTTTGAGTCTAAGCCGAAGAAAGTGCAACTTTTTCGGTAATATTAATTTGTTAATCCTGCAATAACAATATAATTAGACTTTCACTCAAATCAGTAAAATTCATGTTTTCCGGGTTAAGCAGTGCAGTGTTCCCGCAATTGACCTACAATTTACAAGAAAATCGACTTTGAGTCTAAACCTAAGAAAGTGCAACTTTTTCGGTTATATGAATATGTAAATTCTGCAATAACAATATAATTTGGCTTTCGCTCAAATCAGTAAAATTCATGTTTTTCGGCTTAAGCAGTACCGTGCTCCCGCAATTGACATACAATTTACAAGAAAATCGACTTTAAGTCTAAAACTAAGAAAGTGCAATTTTTTCGGTTATATGAATATGTCAATTCTGCAATAACAATATAATTTTACTTTCGCGCAAATCAGTAAAATTGATGTTTTTCGGCTTTAGCAGTACAGTGCTCACGCAATTAACATACAATTTAAAAGAAAATCGACTTTGAGTCTAAAATTGGACTTACAAGAAAATCGACTTTAAGTCTAAAACTAAGAAATTGCAATTTTTTCGGTAATTTTAATTTGTCAATCCTGCAATAACAATATAATTTGACTTTCGCTCAAATCAGTAAAATTCATGTTTTTCTGCTTAAACAGTACAGTGCTCATGCAATTGACATACAATTTTCAAGAAAATCGACTTTAAGTCTAAAGCTAAGAAAGTGCAATTTTTTCGGTTGTATGAATATGTCAATTCTGTAATAACAATATAATTTGATTTTCGCTCAAATCAGTAGAATTCATGTTTTTCGGCTTAAGCGGTACAGTGCTCAAGCAATTGACATACAATTTAGAAGAAAAACGACTTTGAGTCTAGGCCGAAGAAAGTGCAACTTTTTCGGTAATATTAATTTGTTAATCCTGCAATAACAATATAATTAGACTTTCGCTCAAATCAGTAAAATTCATGTTTTCCGGGTTAAGCAGTACAGTGTTCCCGCAATTGACCTACAATTTACAAGAAAATCGACTTTGAGTCTAAACCTAAGAAAGGGCAACTTTTTCGGTAATATTAATTTGTTAATCCTGCAATAACATTATAATTTTACTTTCGCGCAAATCAGTAAAATTGATGTTTTTCGGCTTTAGCAGTACAGTGCTCACGCAATTGACATACAATTTAGAAGAAAATCGACTTTGAGTCTAAAATTTGATTTACAAGAAAATCGACTTTAAGTCTAAAACTAAGAAATTGCAATTTTTTCGATAATTTTAATTTGTCAATCCTGCAATAACAATATAATTTGACTTTCGCTCAAATAAAAAAAATTCATGTTTTTCTGCTTAAACAGTACAATGCTCATGCAATTGACATACAATTTACAAGAAAATCGACTTTAAGTCTAAAGCTAAGAAAGTGCAATTTTTTCGGTTATATGAATATGTCAATTCTGCAATAACAATATAATTTGACATTCGCTCAAATCAGTAAAATTCATGTTTTTCGGCTTAAGCAGTACAGTGCTCATGCAATTGACATACAATTTTCAAGAAAATCGACTTTAAGTCTAAAGCTAAGAAAGTGCAATTATTTCGGTTATATGAATATGTCAATTCTGTAATAACAATATAATTTGACTTTCGCGCAAATCAGTAATATAGATATTTTTCGGCTTAAGCGGTACAGTGCTCACGCATTTGACATACAATTTAGAAGAAAAACGACTTTGAGTCTAAGCCTAAGAAAGTGCAACTTTTTCGGTAATATTAATTTGTTAATCCTGCAATAACATTATAATTTTACTTTCGCTCAAATCAGTAAAATTCATGTTTTTCTGCTTAAACAGTACAATGCTCATGCAATTGACATACAATTTACAAGAAAATCGACTTTAAGTCTAAAGCTAAGAAAGTGCAATTTTTTCGGTTATATGAATATGTCAATTCTGCAATAACAATATAATTTGACATTCGCTCAAATCAGTAAAATTCATGTTTTTCGGCTTAAGCAGTACAGTGCTCATGCAATTGACATACAATTTACAAGAAAATCGACTTTAAGTCTAAAGCTAAGAAAGTGCAATTTTTTCGGTTATATGAATATGTCAATCCTGCAATAACAATATAATTTGACTTTCGCTCAAATCAGTAAAATTCATGTTTTCCGGGTTAAGCAGTACAGTGCTCCCGCAATTGACATACAATTTACAAGAAAATCGACTTTAAGTCTAAAACTAAGAAAGTGCAATTATTTCGGTTATATGAATATGTCAATTCTGCAATAATAAAATAATTTGACATTCGTTCAAATCAGTAAAGTTCATGTTTTTCGGCTTAAGCGGTACAGTGCTCAAGTGATTAACATACAATTTAGAAGAAAAACGACTTTGAGTCTAAGCCTAAGAAAGTGCAACTTTTTCGGTAATATTAATTTGTTAATCCTGCAATAACATTATAATTTTACTTTCGCTCAAATCAGTAAAATTCATGTTTTTCTGCTTAAACAGTACAATGCTCATGCAATTGACATACAATTTACAAGAAAATCGACTTTGAGTCTAAAGCTAAGAAAGTGCAATTTTTTCGGTTATATGAATATGTCAATTCTGCAATAACAATATAATTTGACATTCGCTCAAATCAGTAAAATTCATGTTTTTCTGCTTAAACAGTACAATGCTCATGCAATTGACATACAATTTACAAGAAAATCGACTTTAAGTCTAAAGCTAAGAAAGTGCAATTTTTTCGGTTATATGAATATGTCAATTCTGCAATAACAATATAATTTGACATTCGCTCAAATCAGTAAAATTCATGTTTTTCGGCTTAAGCAGTACAGTGCTCATGCAATTGACATACAATTTTCAAGAAAATCGACTTTAAGTCTAAAGCTAAGAAAGTGCAATTATTTCGGTTATATGAATATGTCAATTCTGTAATAACAATATAATTTGACTTTCGCGCAAATCAGTAATATAGATATTTTTCGGCTTAAGCGGTACAGTGCTCACGCAATTGACATACAATTTAGAAGAAAAACGACTTTGAGTCTAAGCCTAAGAAAGTGCAACTTTTTCGGTAATATTAATTTGTTAATCCTGCAATAACATTATAATTTTACTTTCGCTCAAATCAGTAAAATTCATGTGTTTTGGCTTAAGCAGTACAGTGCTCACGCAATTGACACACAATTTACAAGAAAATCGATTTTGAGTCTAAAACTAAGAAAGTGCAATTTTTTCGGTTATATGAATATGTAAATTCTGCAATAACATTATAATTTTACTTTCGCGCAAATCAGTAAAATTGATAGTTTTCGGCTTATGCGGTACAGTGCTCAAGTGATTAATATACAATTTACAAGAAAATCGACTTTGAGTCTAAAACTAAGAAAGTGCAATTTTTTCGCTTATATGAATATGTCAATTCTGCAATAACATTATAGTTTTACTTTCGTGCAAATCAGTAAAATTGATAGTTTTCGGCTTATGCGGTACAGTGCTCAAGTGATTAATATACAATTTACAAGAAAATCGACTTTGAGTCTAAAACTAAGAAAGTGCAATTATTTCGGTTATATGAATATGTCAATTCTGTAATAACAATATAATTTGACTTTCGCGCAAATCAGTAATATAGATATTTTTCGGCTTAAGCGGTACAGTGCTCACGCAATTGACATACAATTTAGAAGAAAAGCGACTTTAAGTCTAAAACTAAGAAAGTGCAATTTTTTCGGTTATATGAATATGTAAATTCTGCAATAACATTATAATTTTACTTTCGCGAAAATCAGTGATATTGATGTGTTTCGGCTTAAGCGGTACAGTGCTCAAGTGATTAACATACAATTTACAAGAAAATCGACTTTGAGTCTAAAACTAAGAAAGTGCAATTTTTTCGCTTATATGAATATGTCAATTCTGCAATAACATTATAGTTTTACTTTCGCGCAAATCAGTAAAATTGATAGTTTTCGGCTTATGCGGTACAGTGCTCAAGTGATTAATATACAATTTACAAGAAAATCGACTTTGAGTCTAAAACTAAGAAAGTGCAATTTTTTCGGTTATATGAATATGTAAATTCTGCAATAACATTATAATTTTACTTTCGCGAAAATCAGTGATATTGATGTGTTTCGGCTTAAGCGGTACAGTGCTCAAGTGATTAACATACAATTTACAAGAAAATCGACTTTGAGTCTAAAACTAGAAAATGCAATTTTTTCGCTTATATGAATATATCAATTCGGCAATAACATTATAGTACTACTTTCGCACAAATCAGTAAAATTGATAGTTTTCGGCTTATGCGGTACAGTGCTCAAGTGATTAACATACAATTTACAAGAAAATCGACTTTGAGTCTAAACCTAAGAAAGTGCAACTTTTTCGGTTATATGAATATGTAAATTCTGCAATAACAATATAATTTGGCTTTCGCTCAAATCAGTAAAATTCATGTTTTTCGGCTTAAGCAGTACAGTGCTCCCGCAATTGACATACAATTTACAAGAAAATCGACTTTAAGTCTAAAACTAAGAAAGTGCAATTTTTTCGGTTATATGAATATGTCAATTCTGCAATAACAATATAATTTGACTTTCGCTCAAATCAGTAAAATTCATGTTTTTCGGCTTAAGCGGTACAGTGCTCACGCAATTGACATACAATTTAGAAGAAAAACGACTTTGAGTCTAAGCCTAAGAAAGTGCAACTTTTTCGGTAATATTAATTTGTTAATCCTGCAATAACAATATAATTAGACTTTCGCTCAAATCAGTAAAATTCATGTTTTCCGGGTTAAGCAGTACAGTGCTCCCGCAATTGACATACAATTTACAAGAAAATCGACTTTAAGTCTAAAACTAAGAAAGTGCAATTATTTCGGTTATATGAATATGTCAATTCTGCAATAATAAAATAATTTGGCATTCGTTCAAATCAGTAAAGTTCATGTTTTTCGGCTTAAGCGGTACAGTGCTCAAGTGATTTACATACAATTTAGAAGAAAAACGACTTTGAGTCTAAGCCTAAGAAAGTGCAACTTTTTCGGTAATATTAATTTGTTAATCCTGCAATAACATTATAATTTTACTTTCGCTCAAATCAGTAAAATTCATGTGTTTTGGTTTAAGCAGTACAGTGCTCACGCCATTGACACACAATTAACAAGAAAATCGACTTTGAGTCTAAAACTAAGAAAGTGCAATTTTTTCGGTTATATGAATATGTAAATTCTGCAATAACATTATAATTTTACTTTCGCGCAAATCAGTAAAATTTATAGTTTTCGGCTTATGCGGTACAGTGCTCAAGTGATTAATATACAATTTACAAGGAAATCGACTTTGAGTCTAAAACTAAGAAAGTGCAATTTTTTCGCTTATATGAATATGTCAATTCTGCAATAACATTATAGTTTTACTTTCGCGCAAATCAGTAAAATTGATAGTTTTCGGCTTATGCGGTACAGTGCTCAAGTGATTAATATACAATTTACAAGAAAATCGACTTTGAGTCTAAAACTAAGAAAGTGCAATTTTTTCGGTTATATAATTTGACTTTCGCGCAAATCAGTAATATAGATATTTTTCGGCTTAAGCGGTACAGTGCTCACGCAATTGACATACAATTTAGAAGAAAAACGACTTTGAGTCTAAGCCTAAGAAAGTGCAACTTTTTCGGTAATATTAATTTGTTAATCCTGCAATAACATTATAATTTTACTTTCGCTCAAATCAGTAAAATTCATGTGTTTCGGCTTAAGCAGTACAGTGCTCACGCAATTGACACACAATTTACAAGAAAATCGACTTTGAGTCTAAAACTAAGAAAGTGCAATTATTTCGGTTATATGAATATGTCAATTCTGTAATAACAATATAATTTGACTTTCGCGCAAATCAGTAATATAGATATTTTTCGGCTTAAGCGGTACAGTGCTCACACAATTGACATACAATTTAGAAGAAAAACGACTTTGAGTCTAAGCCGAAGAAAGTGCAACTTTTTCGGTAATATTAATTTGTTAATCCTGCAATAACAATATAATTAGACTTTCGCTCAAATCAGTAAAATTCATGTGTTTCGGCTTAAGCAGTACAGTGCTCACGCAATTGACACACAATTTACAAGAAAATCGACTTTGGGTCTAAAACTAAGAAAGTGCAATTATTTCGGTTATATGAATATGTCAATTCTGCAATAACAATATAATTTGACTTTCGCTCAAATCAGTAAAATTCATGTTTTTCGGCTTAAGCGGTACAGTGCTCACGCAATTGACATACAATTTAGAAGAAAAACGACTTTGAGTCTAAGCCGAAGAAAGTGCAACTTTTTCGGTAATATGAATTTGTTAATCCTGCAATAACAATATAATTAGACTTTCGCTCAAATCAGTAAAATTCATGTTTTCCGGGTTAAGCAGTGCAGTGTTCCCGCAATTGACCTACAATTTACAAGAAAATCGACTTTGAGTCTAAACCTAAGAAAGGGCAACTTTTTCGGTAATATTAATTTGTTAATCCTGCAATAACATTATAATTTTACTTTCGCGCAAATCAGTAAAATTGATGTTTTTCGGGTTAGCAGTACAGTGCTCACGCAATTGACATACAATTTAGAAGAAAATCGACTTTGAGTCTAAAATTGGATTTACAAGAAAATCGACTTTAAGTCTAAAACTAAGAAATTGCAATTTTTTCGGTAATTTTAATTTGTCAATCCTGCAATAACAATATAATTTGACTTTCGCTCAAATCAGTAAAATTCATGTTTTTCTGCTTAAACAGTACAGTGCTCATGCAATTGACATACAATTTTCAAGAAAATCGACTTTAAGTCTAAAGCTAAGAAAGTGCAATTATTTCGGTTATATGAATATGTCAATTCTGTAATAACAATATAATTTGACTTTCGCGCAAATCAAAAATATAGATATTTTTCGGCTTAAGCGGTACAGTGCTCACGCAATTTACATACAATTTAGAAGAAAAACGACTTTGAGTCTAAGCCTAAGAAAGTGCAACTTTTTCGGTAATATTAATTTGTTAATCCTGCAATAATTTTATAATTTTACTTTCGCTCAAATCAGTAAAATTCATGTATTTCGGCTTAAGCAGTACAGTGCTCACGCAATTGACACACAATTTACAAGAAAATCGACTTTAAGCCTAAAACTAAGAAAGTGCAATTTTTTCGGTTATATGAATATGTCAATTCTGTAATAACAATATAATTTGACTTTCGCTAAAATTAGTAAAATTCATGTTTTTCCGCTTAAGCAGTGCATTGCTGCCGCAATCGACATACAATTTAAAAGAAAATCGACTTTGAGTCTAAAACTAAGAAAGTGCAATTTTTTCGGTTGTATGAATATGTCAATTCTGTAATAACAATATAATTTGATTTTCGCTCAAATCAGTAAAATTCATGTTTTTCGGCTTAAGCGGTACAGTGCTCAAGCAATTGACATACAATTTAGAAGAAAAACGACTTTGAGTCTAGGCCGAAGAAAGTGCAACTTTTTCGGTAATATTAATTTGTTAATCCTGCAATAACAATATAATTAGACTTTCGCTCAAATCAGTAAAATTCATGTTTTCCGGGTTAAGCAGTACAGTGTTCCCGCAATTGACCTACAATTTACAAGAAAATCGACTTTGAGTCTAAGCCTAAGAAAGGGCAACTTTTTCGGTAATATTAATTTGTTAATCCTGCAATAACATTATAATTTTACTTTCGCGCAAATCAGTAAAATTGATGTTTTTCGGCTTTAGCAGTACAGTGCTCACGCAATTGACATACAATTTAGAAGAAAATCGACTTTGAGTCTAAAATTTGATTTACAAGAAAATCGACTTTAAGTCTAAAACTAAGAAATTGCAATTTTTTCGGTAATTTTAATTTGTCAATCCTGCAATAACAATATAATTTGACTTTCGCTCAAATCAAAAAAATTCATGTTTTTCTGCTTAAACAGTACAATGCTCATGCAATTGACATACAATTTACAAGAAAATCGTCTTTAAGTCTAAAGCTAAGAAAGTGCAATTTTTTCGGTTATATGAATATGTCAATTCTGCAATAACAATATAATTTGACATTCGCTCAAATCAGTAAAATTCATGTTTTTCGGCTTAAGCAGTACAGTGCTCATGCAATTGACATACAATTTTCAAGAAAATCGACTTTAAGTCTAAAGCTAAGAAAGTGCAATTATTTCGGTTATATGAATATGTCAATTCTGTAATAACAATATAATTTGACTTTCGCGCAAATCAGAAATATAGATATTTTTCGGCTTAAGCGGTACAGTGCTCACGCAATTGACATACAATTTAGAAGAAAAACGACTTTGAGTCTAAGCCTAAGAAAGTGCAACTTTTTCGGTAATATTAATTTGTTAATCCTGCAATAACATTATAATTTTACTTTCGCTCAAATCAGTAAAATTCATGTTTTTCTGCTTAAACATTACAATGCTCATGCAATTGAGATACAATTTACAAGAAAATCGACTTTAAGTCTAAAGCTAAGAAAGTGCAATTTTTTCGGTTATATGAATATGTCAATTCTGCAATAACAATATAATTTGACATTCGCTCAAATCAGTAAAATTCATGTTTTTCGGCTTAAGCAGTACAGTGCTCATGCAATTGACATACAATTTACAAGAAAATCGACTTTAAGTCTAAAGCTAAGAAAGTGCAATTTTTTCGGTTATATGAATATGTCAATCCTGCAATAACAATATAATTTGACTTTCGCTCAAATCAGTAAAATTCATGTTTTCCGGGTTAAGCAGTACAGTGCTCCCGCAATTGACATACAATTTACAAGAAAATCGACTTTAAGTCTAAAACTAAGAAAGTGCAATTATTTCGGTTATATGAATATGTCAATTCTGCAATAATAAAATAATTTGACATTCGTTCAAATCAGTAAAGTTCATGTTTTTCGGCTTAAGCGGTACTGTGCTCAAGTGATTAACATACAATTTAGAAGAAAAACGACTTTGAGTCTAAGCCTAAGAAAGTGCAACTTTTTCGGTAATATTAATTTGTTGACCCTGCAATAACATTATAATTTTACTTTCGCTCAAATCAGTGATATTGATGTGTTTCGGCTTAAGCGGTACAGTGCTCAAGTGATTAACATACAATTTACAAGAAAATCGACTTTGAGTCTAAAACTAAGAAAGTGCAATTTTTTCGCTTATATGAATATGTCAATTCTGCAATAACATTATAGTTTTACTTTCGCGCAAATCAGTAAAATTGATAGTTTTCGGTTTATGCGGTACAGTGCTCAAGTGATTAATATACAATTTACAAGAAAATCGACTTTGAGTCTAAAACTAAGAAAGTGCAATTATTTCGGTTATATGAATATGTCAATTCTGTAATAACAATATAATTTGACTTTCGCGCAAATCAGCAATATAGATATTTTTCGGCTTAAGCGGTACAGTGCTCACGCAATTGACATACAATTTAGAAGAAAAACGACTTTAAGTCTAAAACTAAGAATGTGCAATTTTTTCGGTTATATGAATATGTAAATTCTGCAATAACATTATAATTTTACTTTCGCGAAAATCAGTGATATTGATGTGTTTCGGCTTAAGCGGTAGAGTGCTCAAGTGATTAACATACAATTTACAAGAAAATCGACTTTGAGTCTAAAACTAAGAAAGTGCAATTTTTTCGCTTATATGAATATGTCAATTCTGCAATAACATTATAGTTTTACTTTCGCGCAAATCAGTAAAATTGATAGTTTTCGGCTTATGCGGTACAGTGCTCAAGTGATTAATATACATTTTACAAGAAAATCTACTTTGAGTCTAAAACTAAGAATGTGCAATTTTTTCGGTTATATGAATATGTAAATTCTGCAATAACATTATAATTTTACTTTCGCGAAAATCAGTGATATTGATGTGTTTCGGCTTAAGCGGTACAGTGCTCAAGTGATTAACATACAATTTACAAGAAAATCGACTTTGAGTCTAAAACTAAGAAAGTGCAATTTTTTCGCTTATATGAATATATCAATTCTGCAATAACATTATAGTACTACTTTCGCGCAAATCAGTAAAATTGATAGTTTTCGGCTTATGCGGTACAGTGCTCAAGTGATTAACATACAATTTACAAGAAAATCGACTTTGAGTCTAAACCTAAGAAAGTGCAACTTTTTCGGTTATATGAATATGTAAATTCTGCAATAACAATATAATTTGGCTTTCGCTCAAATCAGTAAAATTCATGTTTTTCAGCTTAAGCAGTACAGTGCTCCCGCAATTGACATACAATTTGACAAGAAAATCGACTTTAAGTCTAAAACTAAGAAAGTGCAATTTTTTCGGTTATATGAATATGTCAATTCTGCAATAACAATATAATTTGACTTTCGCTCAAATCAGTAAAATTCATGTTTTTCGGCTTAAGCGGTACAGTGCTCACGCAATTGACATACAATTTAGAAGAAAAACGACTTTGAGTCTAAGCCTAAGAAAGTGCAACTTTTTCGGTAATATTAATTTGTTAATCCTGCAATAACAATATAATTAGACTTTCGCTCAAATCAGTAAAATTCATGTTTTCCGGGTTAAGCAGTACAGTGCTCCCGCAATTGACATACAATTTACAAGAAAATCGACTTTAAGTCTAAAACTAAGAAAGTGCAATTATTTCGGTTATATGAATATGTCAATTCTGCAATAATAAAATAATTTGACATTCGTTCAAATCAGTAAAGTTCATGTTTTTCGGCTTAAGCGGTACAGTGCTCAAGTGATTAACATACAATTTAGAAGAAAAACGACTTTGAGTCTAAGCCTAAGAAAGTGCAACTTTTTCGGTTATATGAATATGTAAATTCTGCAATAATATTATAATTTTACTTTCGCGCAAATCAGCAAAATTGATAGTTTTCGGCTTATGTGGTACAGTGCTCAAGTGATTAATATACAATTTACAAGAAAATCGACTTTGAGTCTAAAACTAAGAAAGTGCAATTTTTTCGCTTATATGAATATGTCAATTCTGCAATAACATTATAGTTTTACTTTCGCGCAAATCAGTAAAATTGATAGTTTTCGGCTTATGCGGTACAGTGCTCAAGTGATTAATATACAATTTACAAGAAAATCGACTTTGAGTCTAAAACTAAGAAAGTGCAATTTTTTCGGTTATATGAATATGTCAATTCTGTAATAACAATATAATTTGACTTTCGCGCAAATCAGTAATATAGATATTTTTCCGCTTAAGCGGTACAGTGCTCACGCAATTGACATACAATTTAGAAGAAAAAGGACTTTGAGTCTAAGCCTAAGAAAGTGCAACTTTTTCGGTAATATTAATTTGTTAATCCTGCAATAACATTATAATTTTACTTTCGCTCAAATCAGTAAAATTCATGTGTTTCGGCTTAAGCAGTACAGTGCTCACGCAATTGACACACAATTTACAAGAAAATCGACTTTGAGTCTAAAACTAAGAAAGTGCAATTATTTCGGTTATATAAATATGTCAATTCTGTAATAACAATATCATTTGACTTTCGCGCAAATCAGTAATATAGATATTTTTCAACTTAAGCGGTACAGTGCTCACGCAATTGACATACAATTTAGAAGAAAAACGACTTTGAGTCTAAAACTAAGAAAGTGCAATTTTTTCGCTTATATGAATACATCAATTCTGCAATAACATTATAGTACTACTTTCGCGCAAATCAGTAAAATTGATAGTTTTCGGCTTATGCGGTACAGTGCTCAAGTGATTAACATACAATTTACAAGAAAATCGACTTTGAGTCTAAAACTAAGAAAGTGCAATTTTTTCGCTTATATGAATATGTCAATTCTGCAATAACATTATAATTTTACTTTCGCGCAAATCAGTAAAATTGATAGTTTTCGGCTTATGCGGTACAGTGCTCAAGTGATTAATATACAATTTACAAGAAAATCGACTTTGAGTCTAAAACTAAGAAAGTGCAATTTTTTCGGTTATATGAATATATAAATTCTGCAATAACATTATAATTTTACTTTCGCGAAAATCAGTGATATTGATGTGTTTCGGCTTAAGCGGTACAGTGCTCAAGTGATTAACATACAATTTACAAGAAAATCGACTTTGAGTCTAAAACTAAGAAAGTGCAATTTTTTCGCTTATATGAATACATCAATTCTGCAATAACATTATAGTACTACTTTCGCGCAAATCAGTAAAATTGATAGTTTTCGGCTTATGCGGTACAGTGCTCAAGTGATTAACATACAATTTACAAGAAAATCGACTTTGAGTCTAAACCTAAGAAAGTGCAACTTTTTCGGTTATATGAATATGTAAATTCTGCAATAACAATATAATTTGGCTTTCGCTCAAATCAGTAAAATTCATGTTTTTCGGCTTAAGCAGTACCGTGCTCCCGCAATTGACATACAATTTACAAGAAAATCGACTTTAAGTCTAAAACTAAGAAAGTGCAATTTTTTCGGTTATATGAATATGTCAATTCTGCAATAACAATATAATTTGACTTTCGCTCAAATCAGTAAAATTCATGTTTTTCGGCTTAAGCGGTACAGTGCTCACGCAACTGACATACAATTTAGAAGAAAAACGACTTTGAGTCTAAGCCTAAGAAAGTGCAACTTTTTCGGTAATATTAATTTGTTAATCCTGCAATAACATTATAATTTTACTTTCGCTCAAATCAGTAAAATTCATGTGTTTCGGCTTAAGCAGTACAGTGCTCACGCAATTGACACACAATTTACAAGAAAATCGACTTTGAGTCTAAAACTAAGAAAGTGCAATTATTTCGGTTATATAAATATGTCAATTCTGTAATAACAATATCATTTGACTTTCGCGCAAATCAGTAAAATTGATAGTTTTCGGCTTATGCGGTACAGTGCTCAAGTGATTAACATACAATTTACAAGAAAATCGACTTTGAGTCTAAAACTAAGAAAGTGCAATTTTTTCGCTTATATGAATATGTCAATTCTGCAATAACATTATAGTTTTACTTTCGCGCAAATCAGTAAAATTGATAGTTTTCGGCTTATGCGGTACAGTGCTCAAGTGATTAATATACAATTTACAAGAAAATCGACTTTGAGTCTAAAACTAAGAAAGTGCAATTTTTTCGGTTATATGAATATGTCAATTCTGTAATAACAATATAATTTGACTTTCGCGCAAATCAGTAATATAGATATTTTTCCGCTTAAGCGGTACAGTGCTCACGCAATTGACATACAATTTAGAAGAAAAAGGACTTTGAGTCTAAGCCTAAGAAAGTGCAACTTTTTCGGTAATATTAATTTGTTAATCCTGCAATAACATTATAATTTTACTTTCGCTCAAATCAGTAAAATTCATGTGTTTCGGCTTAAGCAGTACAGTGCTCACGCAATTGACACACAATTTACAAGAAAATCGACTTTGAGTCTAAAACTAAGAAAGTGCAATTATTTCGGTTATATAAATATGTCAATTCTGTAATAACAATATCATTTGACTTTCGCGCAAATCAGTAATATAGATATTTTTCAACTTAAGCGGTACAGTGCTCACGCAATTGACATACAATTTAGAAGAAAAACGACTTTGAGTCTAAAACTAAGAAAGTGCAATTTTTTCGCTTATATGAATACATCAATTCTGCAATAACATTATAGTACTAGTTTCGCGCAAATCAGTAAAATTGATAGTTTTCGGCTTATGCGGTACAGTGCTCAAGTGATTAACATACAATTTACAAGAAAATCGACTTTGAGTCTAAAACTAAGAAAGTGCAATTTTTTCGCTTATATGAATATGTCAATTCTGCAATAACATTATAATTTTACTTTCGCGCAAATCAGTAAAATTGATAGTTTTCGGCTTATGCGGTACAGTGCTCAAGTGATTAATATACAATTTACAAGAAAATCGACTTTGAGTCTAAAACTAAGAAAGTGCAATTTTTTCGGTTATATGAATATATAAATTCTGCAATAACATTATAATTTTACTTTCGCGAAAATCAGTGATATTGATGTGTTTCGGCTTAAGCGGTACAGTGCTCAAGTGATTAACATACAATTTACAAGAAAATCGACTTTGAGTCTAAAACTAAGAAAGTGCAATTTTTTCGCTTATATGAATACATCAATTCTGCAATAACATTATAGTACTACTTTCGCGCAAATCAGTAAAATTGATAGTTTTCGGCTTATGCGGTACAGTGCTCAAGTGATTAACATACAATTTACAAGAAAATCGACTTTGAGTCTAAACCTAAGAAAGTGCAACTTTTTCGGTTATATGAATATGTAAATTCTGCAATAACAATATAATTTGGCTTTCGCTCAAATCAGTAAAATTCATGTTTTTCGGCTTAAGCAGTACCGTGCTCCCGCAATTGACATACAATTTACAAGAAAATCGACTTTAAGTCTAAAACTAAGAAAGTGCAATTTTTTCGGTTATATGAATATGTCAATTCTGCAATAACAATATAATTTGACTTTCGCTCAAATCAGTAAAATTCATGTTTTTCGGCTTAAGCGGTACAGTGCTCACGCAACTGACATACAATTTAGAAGAAAAACGACTTTGAGTCTAAGCCTAAGAAAGTGCAACTTTTTCGGTAATATTAATTGGTTAATCCTGCAATAACAATATAATTAGACTTTCGCTCAAATCAGTAAAATTCATGTTTTCCGGGTTAAGCAGTACAGTGCTCCCGCAATTGACATACAATTTACAAGAAAATCGACTTTAAGTCTAAAACTAAGAAAGTGCAATTATTTCGGTTATATGAATATGTCAATTCTGCAATAATAAAATAATTTGACATTCGTTCAAATCAGTAAAATTCATGTTTTTCGGCATAAGCGGTACACTGCTCACGCAATTGACATATAATTTAGAAGAAAATCGACTTTAAGCCTAAAACTAAGAAAGTGCAATTTTTTCGGTTATATGAATATGTCAATTCTGTAACAACAATATAATTTGACTTTCGCTCAAATCAGTAAAATTCATGTTTTTCGGCTTAAGCAGTACAGTGCTGCCGCAATTGACATACAATTTACAAGAAAATCGACTTTGAGTCTAAAACTAAGAAAGTGCAATTTTTTCGGTTATATGAATATGTGAATTCTGCAATAACAATATAATTTGATTTTCGCTCAAATCAGTAAAATTCATGTTTTTCGGCTTAAGCGGTACAGTGCTTACGCAATTGACATACAATTTACAAGAAAATCGACTTTGAGTCTAAACCTAAGAAAGTGCAACTTTTTCGGTAATATTAATTTGTTAATCCTGCAATAACATTATAATTTTACTTTCGCTCAAATCAGTAAAATTCATGTTTTTCGGCTTAAGCAGTACAGTGCTCACGCAATTGACATACAATTTAAAAGAAAATCGACTTTAAGCCTAAAACTAAGAAAGTGCAATTTTTTCGGTTGTATGAATATGTCAATTCTGTAATAACAATATAATTTGACTTTCGCTAAAATTAGTAAAATTCATGTTTTTCCGCTTAAGCAGTGCATTGCTGCCGCAATCGACATACAATTTAAAAGAAAATCGACTTTGAGTCTAAAACTAAGAAAGTGCAATTTTTTCGGTTGTATGAATATGTCAATTCTGTAATAACAATATAATTTGATTTTCGCTCAAATCAGTAAAATTCATGTTTTTCGGCTTAAGCGGTACAGTGCTCAAGCAATTGACATACAATTTAGAAGAAAAACGACTTTGAGTCTATGCCGAAGAAAGTGCAACTTTTTCGGTAATATTAATTTGTTAATCCTGCAATAACAATATAATTAGACTTTCGCTCAAATCAGTAAAATTCATGTTTTCCGGGTTAAGCAGTACAGTGTTCCCGTAATTGACCTACAATTTACAAGAAAATTGACTTTGAGTCTAAACCTAAGAAAGGGCATCTTTTTCGGTAATATTAATTTGTTAATCCTGCAATAACATTATAATTTTACTTTCGCGCAAATCAGTAAAATTGATGTTTTTCGGCTTTAGCAGTACAGTGCTCACGCAATTGACATACAATTTAGAAGAAAATCGACTTTAAGTCTAAAACTAAGAAATTGCAATTTTTTCGGTAATTTTAATTTGTCAATCCTGCAATAACAATTTAATTTGACTTTCGCTCAAATCAGTAAAATTCATGTTTTTCTGCTTAAACAGTACAATGCTCATGCAATTGACATACAATTTACAAGAAAATCGACTTTAAGTCTAAAGCTAAGAAAGTGCAATTTTTTCGGTTATATGAATATGTAAATTCTGCAATAACATTATAATTTTACTTTCGCGAAAATCAGTGATATTGATGTGTTTCGGCTTAAGCGGTACAGTGCTCAAGTGATTAACATACAATTTACAAGAAAATCGACTTTGAGTCTAAAACTAAGAAAGTGCAATTTTTTCGCTTATATGAATATATCAATTCTGCAATAACATTATAGTACTACTTTCGCGCAAATCAGTAAAATTGATAGTTTTCGGCTTATGCGGTACAGTGCTCAAGTGATTAACATACAATTTACAAGAAAATCGACTTTGAGTCTAAACCTAAGAAAGTGCACCTTTTTCGGTTATATGAATATGTAAATTCTGCAATAACAATATAATTTGGCTTTCGCTCAAATCAGTAAAATTCATGTTTTTCGGCTTAAGCAGTACCGTGCTCCCGCAATTGACATATAATTTACAAGAAAATCGACTTTAAGTCTAAAACTAAGAAAGGGCAATTTTTTTTGGTTATATGAATATGTCAATTCTGCAATAACAATATAATTTGACTTTCGCTCAAATCAAAAAAATTCATGTTTTTCGGCTTAAGCGGTACAGTGCTCACGCAATTGACATACAATTTAGAAGAAAAACGACTTTGAGTCTAAGCCTAAGAAAGTGCAACTTTTTCGGTAATATTAATTTGTTAATCCTGCAATAACAATATAATTAGACTTTCGCTCAAATCAGTAAAATTCATGTTTTCCAGGTACAGTGCTCCCGCAATTGACATACAATTTACAAGAAAATCGACTTTAAGTCTAAAACTAAGAAAGTGCAATTATTTCGGTTATATGAATATGTCAATTCTGCAATAACAAAATAATTTGACATTCGTTCAAATCAGTAAAATTCATGTTTTTCGGCATAAGCGGTACAGTGCTCACGCAATTGACATACAATTTAGAAGAAAATCGACTTTAAGCCTAAAACTAAGAAAGTGCAATTTTTTCGGTTATATGAATATGTCAATTCTGTAACAACAATATAATTTGACTTTCGCTCAAATCAGTAAAATTCATGTTTTTCGGCTTAAGCAGTACAGTGCTGCCGCAATTGACATACAATTTACAAGAAAATCGACTTTGAGTCTAAAACTAAGAAAGTGCAATTTTTTCGGTTATATGAATATGTGAATTCTGCAATAACAATATAATTTGATTTTCGCTCAAATCAGTAAAATTCATGTTTTTCGGCTTAAGCGGTACAGTGCTTACGCAATTGACATACAATTTACAAAAAAATCGACTTTGAGTCTAAACCTAAGAAAGTGCAACTTTTTCGAAAATATTAATTTGTTAATCCTGCAATAACATTATAATTTTACTTTCGCTCAAATCAGTAAAATTCATGTTTTTCGGCTTAAGCAGTACAGTGCTCACGCAATTGACATACAATTTACAAGAAAATCGACTTTAAGCCTAAAACTAAGAAAGTGCAATTTTTTCGGCTTAAGCAGTACAGTGCTCACGCAATTGACATACAATTTACAAGAAAATCGACTTTAAGTCTAAAACTAAGAAAGTGCAATTATTTCGGTTATATGAATATGTCAATTCTGTAATAACAATATAATTTGACTTTCGCGCAAATCAGTAATATAGATATTTTTCGGCTTAAGCGGTACAGTGCTCACGCAATTGACACACAATTTACAAGAAAATCGACTTTGAGTCTAAAACTAAGAAAGTGCAATTTTTTCGGTTATATGAATATGTAAATTCTGCAATAACATTATAATTTTACTTTCGCGCAAATCAGTAAAATTGATAGTTTTCGGCTTATGCGGTACAGTGCTCAAGTGATTAATATACAATTTACAAGAAAATCGACTTTGAGTCTAAAACTAAGAAAGTGCAATTTTTTCGGTTATATGAATATGTCAATTCTGTAATAACAATATAATTTGACTTTCGCTAAAATTAGTAAAATTCATGTTTTTCCGCTTAAGCAGTGCATTGCTGCCGCAATCGACATACAATTTAAAAGAAAATGGACTTTGAGTCTAAAACTAAGAAAGTGCAATTTTTTCGGTTGTATGAATATGTCAATTCTGTAATAACAATATAATTTGATTTTCGCTCAAATCAGTAAAATTCATGTTTTTCGGCTTAAGCGGTACAGTGCTCACGCAATTGACATACAATTTAGAAGAAAAACGACTTTGAGTCTAAGCCGAAGAAAGTGCAACTTTTTCGGTAATATTAATTTGTTAATCCTGCAATAACAATATAATTAGACTTTCGCTCAAATCAGTAAAATTCATGTTTTCCGGGTTAAGCGGTACAGTGTTCCCGCAATTGACCTACAATTTACAAGAAAATCGACTTTGAGTCTAAGCCTAAGAAAGGGCAACTTTTTCGGTAATATTAATTTGTTAATCCTGCAATAACATTATAATTTTACTTTCGCGCAAATCAGTAAAATTGATGTTTTTCGGCTTTAGCAGTACAGTGCTCACGCAATTGACATACAATTTAGAAGAAAATCGACTTTAAGTCTAAAACTAAGAAATTGCAATTTTTTCGGTAATTTTAATTTGTCAATCCTGCAATAACAATATAATTTGACTTTCGCTCAAATCAGTAAAATTCATGTGTTTCGGCTTAAGCGGTACAGTGCTCACGCAATTGACATACAATTTACAAGAAAATCGACTTTGAGTCTAAACCTAAGAAAGTGCAACTTTTTCGGTAATATTAATTTGTTAATCCTGCAATAACATTATAATTTTACTTTCGCTCAAATCAGTAAAATTCATGTTTTCCGGGTTAAGCAGTACAGTGTTCCCGTAATTGACCTACAATTTACAAGAAAATTGACTTTGAGTCTAAACCTAAGAAAGGGCAACTTTTTCGGTAATATTAATTTGTTAATCCTGCAATAACATTTTAATTTTACTTTCGCGCAAATCAGTAAAATTGATGTTTTTCGGCTTTAGCAGTACAGTGCTCACGCAATTGACATACTATTTAGAAGAAAATCGACTTTAAGTCTAAAACTAAGAAATTGCAATTTTTTCGGTAATTTTAATTTGTCAATCCTGCAATAACAATATAATTTGACTTTCGCTCAAATCAGTAAAATTCATGTTTTTCTGCTTAAACAGTACAATGCTCATGCAATTGACATACAATTTACAAGAAAATCGACTTTAAGTCTAAAGCTAAGAAAGTGCAATTTTTTTCGGTTATATGAATATGTAAATTCTGCAATAACATTATAATTTTACTTTCGCGAAAATCAGTGATATTGATGTGTTTCGGCTTAAGCGGTACAGTGCTCAAGTGATTAACATGCAATTTACAAGAAAATCGACTTTGAGTCTAAAACTAAGAAAGTGCAATTTTTTCGCTTATATGAATATATCAATTCTGCAATAACATTATAGTACTACTTTCGCGCAAATCAGTAAAATTGATAGTTTTCGGCTTATGCGGTACAGTGCTCAAGTGATTAACATACAATTTACAAGAAAATCGACTTTGAGTCTAAACCTAAGAAAGTGCACCTTTTTCGGTTATATGAATATGTAAATTCTGCAATAACAATATAATTTGGCTTTCGCTCAAATCAGTAAAATTCATGTTTTTCGGCTTAAGCAGTACCGTGGTCCCGCAATTGACATACAATTTACAAGAAAATCGACTTTAAGCCTAAAACTAAGAAAGTGCAATTTTTTCGGCTTAAGCAGTACAGTGCTCACGCAATTGACATACAATTTACAAGAAAATCGACTTTAAGTCTAAAACTAAGAAAGTGCAATTATTTCGGTTATATGAATATGTCAATTCTGTAATAACAATATAATTTGACTTTCGCGCAAATCAGTAAAATTGATAGTTTTCGGCTTATGCGGTACAGTGCTCAAGTGATTAATATACAATTTACAAGAAAATCGACTTTGAGTCTAAAACTAAGAAAGTGCAATTTTTTCGGTTATATGAATATATAAATTCTGCAATAACATTATAATTTTACTTTCGCGAAAATCAGTGATATTGATGTGTTTCGGCTTAAGCGGTACAGTGCTCAAGTGATTAACATACAATTTACAAGAAAATCGACTTTGAGTCTAAAACTAAGAAAGTGCAATTTTTTCGCTTATATGAATACATCAATTCTGCAATAACATTATAGTACTACTTTCGCGCAAATCAGTAAAATTGATAGTTTTCGGCTTATGCGGTACAGTGCTCAAGTGACTAACATACAATTTACAAGAAAATCGACTTTGAGTCTAAACCTAAGAAAGTGCAACTTTTTCGGTTATATGAATATGTAAATTCTGCAATAACAATATAATTTGGCTTTCGCTCAAATCAGTAAAATTCATGTTTTTCGGCTTAAGCAGTACCGTGCTCCCGCAATTGACATACAATTTACAAGAAAATCGACTTTAAGTCTAAAACTAAGAAAGTGCAATTTTTTCGGTTATATGAATATGTCAATTCTGCAATAACAATATAATTTGACTTTCGCTCAAATCAGTAAAATTCATGTTTTTCGGCTTAAGCGGTACAGTGCTCACGCAACTGACATACAATTTAGAAGAAAAACGACTTTGAGTCTAAGCCTAAGAAAGTGCAACTTTTTCGGTAATATTAATTGGTTAATCCTGCAATAACAATATAATTAGACTTTCGCTCAAATCAGTAAAATTCATGTTTTCCGGGTTAAGCAGTACAGTGCTCCCGCAATTGACATACAATTTACAAGAAAATCGACTTTAAGTCTAAAACTAAGAAAGTGCAATTATTTCGGTTATATGAATATGTCAATTCTGCAATAATAAAATAATTTGACATTCGTTCAAATCAGTAAAATTCATGTTTTTCGGCATAAGCGGTACAGTGCTCACGCAATTGACATATAATTTAGAAGAAAATCGACTTTAAGCCTAAAACTAAGAAAGTGCAATTTTTTCGGTTATATGAATATGTCAATTCTGTAACAACAATATAATTTGACTTTCGCTCAAATCAGTAAAATTCATGTTTTTCGGCTTAAGCAGTACAGTGCTGCCGCAATTGACATACAATTTACAAGAAAATCGACTTTGAGTCTAAAACTAAGAAAGTGCAATTTTTTCGGTTATATGAATATGTGAATTCTGCAATAACAATATAATTTGATTTACGCTCAAATCAGTAAAATTCATGTTTTTCGGCTTAAGCGGTACAGTGCTTACGCAATTGACATACAATTTACAAGAAAATCGACTTTGAGTCTAAACCTAAGAAAGTGCAACTTTTTCGGTAATATTAATTTGTTAATCCTGCAATAACATTATAATTTTACTTTCGCTCAAATCAGTAAAATTCATGTTTTTCGGCTTAAGCAGTACAGTGCTCACGCAATTGACATACAATTTAAAAGAAAATCGACTTTAAGCCTAAAACTAAGAAAGTGCAATTTTTTCGGTTGTATGAATATGTCAATTCTGTAATAACAATATAATTTGACTTTCGCTAAAATTAGTAAAATTCATGTTTTTCCGCTTAAGCAGTGCATTGCTGCCGCAATCGACATACAATTTAAAAGAAAATCGACTTTGAGTCTAAAACTAAGAAAGTGCAATTTTTTCGGTTGTATGAATATGTCAATTCTGTAATAACAATATAATTTGATTTTCGCTCAAATCAGTAAAATTCATGTTTTTCGGCTTAAGCGGTACAGTGCTCAAGCAATTGACATACAATTTAGAAGAAAAACGACTTTGAGTCTATGCCGAAGAAAGTGCAACTTTTTCGGTAATATTAATTTGTTAATCCTGCAATAACAATATAATTAGACTTGCCCTCAAATCAGTAAAATTCATGTTTTCCGGGTTAAGCAGTACAGTGTTCCCGTAATTGACCTACAATTTACAAGAAAATTGACTTTGAGTCTAAACCTAAAAAAGGGCAACTTTTTCGGTAATATTAATTTGTTAATCCTGCAATAACATTATAATTTTACTTTCGCTCAAATCAGTAAAATTCATGTTTTTCGGCTTAAGCAGTACAGTGCTCACGCAATTGACATACAATTTACAAGAAAATCGACTTTAGGTCTAAAACTAAGAAAGTGCAATTTTTTCGGTTATATGAATATGTGAATTCTGCAATAACAATATAATTTGATTTTCGCTCAAATCAGTAAAATTCATGTTTTTCGGCTTAAGCGGTACAGTGCTCACGCAACTGACATACAATTTAGAAGAAAAACGACTTTGAGTCTAAGCCTAAGAAAGTGCAACTTTTTCGGTAATATTAATTGGTTAATCCTGCAATAACAATATAATTAGACTTTCGCTCAAATCAGTAAAATTCATGTTTTCCGGGTTAAGCAGTACAGTGTTCCCGTAATTGACCTACAATTTAAAAGAAAATCGACTTTAAGCCTAAAACTAAGAAAGTGCAATTTTTTCGGTTATATGAATATGTCAATTCTGTAACAACAATATAATTTGACTTTCGCTCAAATCAGTAAAATTCATGTTTTTCGGCTTAAGCAGTACAGTGCTGCCGCAATTGACATACAATTTACAAGAAAATCGACTTTGAGTCTAAAACTAAGAAAGTGCAATTTTTTCGGTTATATGAATATGTGAATTCTGCAATAACAATATAATTTGATTTTCGCTCAAATCAGTAAAATTCATGTTTTTCGGCTTAAGCGGTACAGTGCTCACGCAACTGACATACAATTTAGAAGAAAAACGACTTTGAGTCTAAGCCTAAGAAAGTGCAACTTTTTCGGTAATATTAATTGGTTAATCCTGCAATAACAATATAATTAGACTTTCGCTCAAATCAGTAAAATTCATGTTTTCCGGGTTAAGCAGTACAGTGTTCCCGTAATTGACCTACAATTTAAAAGAAAATCGACTTTAAGCCTAAAACTAAGAAAGTGCAATTTTTTCGGTTGTATGAATATGTCAATTCTGTAATAACAATATAATTTGACTTTCGCTAAAATTAGTAAAATTCATGTTTTTCCGCTTAAGCAGTGCATTGCTGCCGCAATCGACATACAATTTAAAAGAAAATCGACTTTGAGTCTAAAACTAAGAAAGTGCAATTTTTTCGGTTGTATGAATATATCAATTCTGCAATAACATTATAGTACTACTTTCGCGCAAATCAGTAAAATTGATAGTTTTCGGCTTATGCGGTACAGTGCTCAAGTGATTAACATACAATTTACAAGAAAATCGACTTTGAGTCTAAACCTAAGAAAGTGCACCTTTTTCGGTTATATGAATATGTAAATTCTGCAATAACAATATAATTTGGCTTTCGCTCAAATCAGTAAAATTCATGTTTTTCGGCTTAAGCAGTACCGTGCTCCCGCAATTGACATATAATTTACAAGAAAATCGACTTTAAGTCTAAAACTAAGAAAGTGCAATTTTTTCGGTTATATGAATATGTCAATTCTGCAATAACAATATAATTTGACTTTCGCTCAAATCAGTAAAATTCATGTTTTTCGGCTTAAGCGGTACAGTGCTCACGCAATTGACATACAATTTAGAAGAAAAACGACTTTGAGTCTAAGCCTAAGAAAGTGCAACTTTTTCGGTAATATTAATTTGTTAATCCTGCAATAACAATATAATTAGACTTTCGCTCAAATCAGTAAAATTCATGTTTTCCAGGTTAAGCAGTACAGTGCTCCCGCAATTGACATACAATTTACAAGAAAATCGACTTTAAGTCTAAAACTAAGAAAGTGCAATTATTTCGGTTATATGAATATGTCAATTCTGCAATAATAAAATAATTTGACATTCGTTCAAATCAGTAAAATTCATGTTTTTCGGCATAAGCGGTACAGTGCTCACGCAATTGACATACAATTTAGAAGAAAATCGACTTTAAGCCTAAAACTAAGAAAGTGCAATTTTTTCGGTTATATGAATATGTCAATTCTGTAACAACAATATAATTTGACTTTCGCTCAAATCAGTAAAATTCATGTTTTTCGGCTTAAGCAGTACAGTGCTGCCGCAATTGACATACAATTTACAAGAAAATCGACTTTGAGTCTAAAACTAAGAAAGTGCAATTTTTTCGGTTATATGAATATGTGAATTCTGCAATAACAATATAATTTGATTTTCGCTCAAATCAGTAAAATTCATGTTTTTCGGCTTAAGCGGTACAGTGCTTACGCAATTGACATACAATTTACAAAAAAATCGACTTTGAGTCTAAAGCTAAGAAAGTGCAACTTTTTCGAAAATATTAATTTGTTAATCCTGCAATAACATTATAATTTTACTTTCGCTCAAATCAGTAAAATTCATGTTTTTCGGCTTAAGCAGTACAGTGCTCACGCAATTGACATACCATTTACAAGAAAATCAACTTTAAGCCTAAAACTAAGAAAGTGCAATTTTTTCGGCTTAAGCAGTACAGTGCTCACGCAATTGACATACAATTTACAAGAAAATCGACTTTAAGTCTAAAACTAAGAAAGTGCAATTATTTCGGTTATATGAATATGTCAATTCTGTAATAACAATATAATTTGACTTTCGCGCAAATCAGTAATATAGATATTTTTCGGCTTAAGCGGTACAGTGCTCACGCAATTGACACACAATTTACAAGAAAATCGACTTTGAGTCTAAAACTAAGAAAGTGCAATTTTTTCGGTTATATGAATATGTAAATTCTGCAATAACATTATAATTTTACTTTCGCGCAAGTCAGTAAAATTGATAGTTTTCGGCTTATGCGGTACAGTGCTCAAGTGATTAATATACAATTTACAAGAAAATCGACTTTGAGTCTAAAACTAAGAAAGTGCAATTTTTTCGGTTATATGAATATGTCAATTCTGTAATAACAATATAATTTGACTTTCGCTAAAATTAGTAAAATTCATGTTTTTCCGCTTAAGCAGTGCATTGCTGCCGCAATCGACATACAATTTAAAAGAAAATGGACTTTGAGTCTAAAACTAAAAAAGTGCAATTTTTTCGGTTGTATGAATATGTCAATTCTGTAATAATAATATAATTTGATTTTCGCTCAAATCAGTAAAATTCATGTTTTTCGGCTTAAGCGGTACAGTGCTCACGCAATTGACATACAATTTAGAAGAAAAACGACTTTGAGTCTAAGCCTAAGAAAGTGCAACTTTTTCGGTAATATTAATTTGTTAATCCTGCAATAACAATATAATTAGACTTTCGCTCAAATCAGTAAAATTCATGTTTTCCAGGTTAAGCAGTACAGTGCTCCCGCAATTGACATACAATTTACAAGAAAATCGACTTTAAGTCTAAAACTAAGAAAGTGCAATTATTTCGGTTATATGAATATGTCAATTCTGCAATAATAAAATAATTTGACATTCGTTCAAATCAGTAAAATTCATGTTTTTCGGCATAAGCGGTACAGTGCTCACGCAATTGACATACAATTTAGAAGAAAATCGACTTTAAGCCTAAAACTAAGAAAGTGCAATTTTTTCGGTTATATGAATATGTCAATTCTGTAACAACAATATAATTTGACTTTCGCTCAAATCAGTAAAATTCATGTTTTTCGGCTTAAGCAGTACCGTGCTCCCGCAATTGACATATAATTTACAAGAAAATCGACTTTAAGTCTAAAACTAAGAAAGTGCAATTTTTTCGGTTATATGAATATGTCAATTCTGCAATAACAATATAATTTGACTTTCGCTCAAATCAGTAAAATTCATGTTTTTCGGCTTAAGCGGTACAGTGCTCACGCAATTGACATACAATTTAGAAGAAAAACGACTTTGAGTCTAAGCCTAAGAAAGTGCACCTTTTTCGGTTATATGAATATGTAAATTCTGCAATAACAATATAATTTGGCTTTCGCTCAAATCAGTAAAATTCATGTTTTTCGGCTTAAGCAGTACCGTGCTCCCGCAATTGACATATAATTTACAAGAAAATCGACTTTAAGTCTAAAACTAAGAAAGTGCAATTTTTTCGGTTATATGAATATGTCAATTCTGCAATAACAATATAATTTGACTTTCGCTCAAATCAGTAAAATTCATGTTTTTCGGCTTAAGCGGTACAGTGCTCACGCAATTGACATACAATTTAGAAGAAAAACGACTTTGAGTCTAAGCCTAAGAAAGTGCAACTTTTTCGGTAATATTAATTTGTTAATCCTGCAATAACAATATAATTAGACTTTCGCTCAAATCAGTAAAATTCATGTTTTCCAGGTTAAGCAGTACAGTGCTCCCGCAATTGACATACAATTTAGAAGAAAATCGACTTTAAGCCTAAAACTAAGAAAGTGCAATTTTTTCGGTTATATGAATATGTCAATTCTGTAACAACAATATAATTTGACTTTCGCTCAAATCAGTAAAATTCATGTTTTTCGGCTTAAGCAGTACCGTGCTCCCGCAATTGACATATAATTTACAAGAAAATCGACTTTAAGTCTAAAACTAAGAAAGTGCAATTATTTCGGTTATATGAATATGTCAATTCTGCAATAACAATATAATTAGACTTTCGCTCAAATCAGTAAAATTCATGTTTTCCAGGTTAAGCAGTACAGTGCTCCCGCAATTGACATACAATTTACAAGAAAATCGACTTTAAGTCTAAAACTAAGAAAGTGCACCTTTTTCGGTTATATGAATATGTAAATTCTGCAATAACAATATAATTTGGCTTTCGCTCAAATCAGTAAAATTCATGTTTTTCGGCTTAAGCAGTACCGTGCTCCCGCAATTGACATATAATTTACAAGAAAATCGACTTTAAGTCTAAAACTAAGAAAGTGCAATTTTTTCGGTTATATGAATATGTCAATTCTGCAATAACAATATAATTTGACTTTCGCTCAAATCAGTAAAATTCATGTTTTTCGGCTTAAGCGGTACAGTGCTCACGCAATTGACATACAATTTAGAAGAAAAACGACTTTGAGTCTAAGCCTAAGAAAGTGCAACTTTTTCGGTAATATTAATTTGTTAATCCTGCAATAACAATATAATTAGACTTTCGCTCAAATCAGTAAAATTCATGTTTTCCAGGTTAAGCAGTACAGTGCTCCCGCAATTGACATACAATTTACAAGAAAATCGACTTTAAGTCTAAAACTAAGAAAGTGCAATTATTTCGGTTATATGAATATGTCAATTCTGCAATAATAAAATAATTTGACATTCGTTCAAATCAGTAAAATTCATGTTTTTCGGCATAAGCGGTACAGTGCTCACGCAATTGACATACAATTTAGAAGAAAATCGACTTTAAGCCTAAAACTAAGAAAGTGCAATTTTTTCGGTTATATGAATATGTCAATTCTGTAACAACAATATAATTTGACTTTCGCTCAAATCAGTAAAATTCATGTTTTTCGGCTTAAGCAGTACAGTGCTGCCGCAATTGACATACAATTTACAAGAAAATCGACTTTGAGTCTAAAACTAAGAAAGTGCAATTTTTTCGGTTATATGAATATGTGAATTCTGCAATAACAATATAATTTGATTTTCGCTCAAATCAGTAAAATTCATGTTTTTCGGCTTAAGCGGTACAGTGCTTACGCAATTGACATACAATTTACAAAAAAATCGACTTTGAGTCTAAAGCTAAGAAAGTGCAACTTTTTCGAAAATATTAATTTGTTAATCCTGCAATAACATTATAATTTTACTTTCGCTCAAATCAGTAAAATTCATGTTTTTCGGCTTAAGCAGTACAGTGCTCACGCAATTGACATACCATTTACAAGAAAATCAACTTTAAGCCTAAAACTAAGAAAGTGCAATTTTTTCGGCTTAAGCAGTACAGTGCTCACGCAATTGACATACAATTTACAAGAAAATCGACTTTAAGTCTAAAACTAAGAAAGTGCAATTATTTCGGTTATATGAATATGTCAATTCTGTAATAACAATATAATTTGACTTTCGCGCAAATCAGTAATATAGATATTTTTCGGCTTAAGCGGTACAGTGCTCACGCAATTGACACACAATTTACAAGAAAATCGACTTTGAGTCTAAAACTAAGAAAGTGCAATTTTTTCGGTTATATGAATATGTAAATTCTGCAATAACATTATAATTTTACTTTCGCGCAAGTCAGTAAAATTGATAGTTTTCGGCTTATGCGGTACAGTGCTCAAGTGATTAATATACAATTTACAAGAAAATCGACTTTACTCACGCAATTGACATACAATTTACAAGAAAATCGACTTTAAGTCTAAAACTAAGAAAGTGCAATTATTTCGGTTATATGAATATGTCAATTCTGTAATAACAATATAATTTGACTTTCGCGCAAATCAGTAATATAGATATTTTTCGGCTTAAGCGGTACAGTGCTCACGCAATTGACACACAATTTACAAGAAAATCGACTTTGAGTCTAAAACTAAGAAAGTGCAATTTTTTCGGTTATATGAATATGTAAATTCTGCAATAACATTATAATTTTACTTTCGCGCAAGTCAGTAAAATTGATAGTTTTCGGCTTATGCGGTACAGTGCTCAAGTGATTAATATACAATTTACAAGAAAATCGACTTTGAGTCTAAGCCTAAGAAAGTGCACCTTTTTCGGTTATATGAATATGTAAATTCTGCAATAACAATATAATTTGGCTTTCGCTCAAATCAGTAAAATTCATGTTTTTCGGCTTAAGCAGTACCGTGCTCCCGCAATTGACATATAATTTACAAGAAAATCGACTTTAAGTCTAAAACTAAGAAAGTGCAATTTTTTCGGTTATATGAATATGTCAATTCTGCAATAACAATATAATTTGACTTTCGCTCAAATCAGTAAAATTCATGTTTTTCGGCTTAAGCGGTACAGTGCTCACGCAATTGACATACAATTTAGAAGAAAAACGACTTTGAGTCTAAGCCTAAGAAAGTGCAACTTTTTCGGTAATATTAATTTGTTAATCCTGCAATAACAATATAATTAGACTTTCGCTCAAATCAGTAAAATTCATGTTTTCCAGGTTAAGCAGTACAGTGCTCCCGCAATTGACATACAATTTAGAAGAAAATCGACTTTAAGCCTAAAACTAAGAAAGTGCAATTTTTTCGGTTATATGAATATGTCAATTCTGTAACAACAATATAATTTGACTTTCGCTCAAATCAGTAAAATTCATGTTTTTCGGCTTAAGCAGTACCGTGCTCCCGCAATTGACATATAATTTACAAGAAAATCGACTTTAAGTCTAAAACTAAGAAAGTGCAATTATTTCGGTTATATGAATATGTCAATTCTGCAATAACAATATAATTAGACTTTCGCTCAAATCAGTAAAATTCATGTTTTCCAGGTTAAGCAGTACAGTGCTCCCGCAATTGACATACAATTTACAAGAAAATCGACTTTAAGTCTAAAACTAAGAAAGTGCACCTTTTTCGGTTATATGAATATGTAAATTCTGCAATAACAATATAATTTGGCTTTCGCTCAAATCAGTAAAATTCATGTTTTTCGGCTTAAGCAGTACCGTGCTCCCGCAATTGACATATAATTTACAAGAAAATCGACTTTAAGTCTAAAACTAAGAAAGTGCAATTTTTTCGGTTATATGAATATGTCAATTCTGCAATAACAATATAATTTGACTTTCGCTCAAATCAGTAAAATTCATGTTTTTCGGCTTAAGCGGTACAGTGCTCACGCAATTGACATACAATTTAGAAGAAAAACGACTTTGAGTCTAAGCCTAAGAAAGTGCAACTTTTTCGGTAATATTAATTTGTTAATCCTGCAATAACAATATAATTAGACTTTCGCTCAAATCAGTAAAATTCATGTTTTCCAGGTTAAGCAGTACAGTGCTCCCGCAATTGACATACAATTTACAAGAAAATCGACTTTAAGTCTAAAACTAAGAAAGTGCAATTATTTCGGTTATATGAATATGTCAATTCTGCAATAATAAAATAATTTGACATTCGTTCAAATCAGTAAAATTCATGTTTTTCGGCATAAGCGGTACAGTGCTCACGCAATTGACATACAATTTAGAAGAAAATCGACTTTAAGCCTAAAACTAAGAAAGTGCAATTTTTTCGGTTATATGAATATGTCAATTCTGTAACAACAATATAATTTGACTTTCGCTCAAATCAGTAAAATTCATGTTTTTCGGCTTAAGCAGTACAGTGCTGCCGCAATTGACATACAATTTACAAGAAAATCGACTTTGAGTCTAAAACTAAGAAAGTGCAATTTTTTCGGTTATATGAATATGTGAATTCTGCAATAACAATATAATTTGATTTTCGCTCAAATCAGTAAAATTCATGTTTTTCGGCTTAAGCGGTACAGTGCTTACGCAATTGACATACAATTTACAAAAAAATCGACTTTGAGTCTAAAGCTAAGAAAGTGCAACTTTTTCGAAAATATTAATTTGTTAATCCTGCAATAACATTATAATTTTACTTTCGCTCAAATCAGTAAAATTCATGTTTTTCGGCTTAAGCAGTACAGTGCTCACGCAATTGACATACCATTTACAAGAAAATCAACTTTAAGCCTAAAACTAAGAAAGTGCAATTTTTTCGGCTTAAGCAGTACAGTGCTCACGCAATTGACATACAATTTACAAGAAAATCGACTTTAAGTCTAAAACTAAGAAAGTGCAATTATTTCGGTTATATGAATATGTCAATTCTGTAATAACAATATAATTTGACTTTCGCGCAAATCAGTAATATAGATATTTTTCGGCTTAAGCGGTACAGTGCTCACGCAATTGACACACAATTTACAAGAAAATCGACTTTGAGTCTAAAACTAAGAAAGTGCAATTTTTTCGGTTATATGAATATGTAAATTCTGCAATAACATTATAATTTTACTTTCGCGCAAGTCAGTAAAATTGATAGTTTTCGGCTTATGCGGTACAGTGCTCAAGTGATTAATATACAATTTACAAGAAAATCGACTTTGAGTCTAAAACTAAGAAAGTGCAATTTTTTCGGTTATATGAATATGTCAATTCTGTAATAACAATATAATTTGACTTTCGCTAAAATTAGTAAAATTCATGTTTTTCCGCTTAAGCAGTGCATTGCTGCCGCAATCGACATACAATTTAAAAGAAAATGGACTTTGAGTCTAAAACTAAAAAAGTGCAATTTTTTCGGTTGTATGAATATGTCAATTCTGTAATAATAATATAATTTGATTTTCGCTCAAATCAGTAAAATTCATGTTTTTCGGCTTAAGCGGTACAGTGCTCACGCAATTGACATACAATTTAGAAGAAAAACGACTTTGAGTCTAAGCCGAAGAAAGTGCAACTTTGTCGGTAATATTAATTTGTTAATCCTGCAATAACAATATAATTAGACTTTCGCTCAAATCAGTAAAATTCATGTTTTCCGGGTTAAGCGGTACAGTGTTCCCGCAATTGACCTACAATTTACAAGAAAATCGACTTTGAGTCTAAGCCTAAGAAAGGGCAACTTTTTCGGTAATATTAATTTGTTAATCCTGCAATAACATTATAATTTTACTTTCGCGCAAATCAGTAAAATTGATGTTTTTCGGCTTTAGCAGTACAGTGCTCACGCAATTGACATACAATTTAGAAGAAAATCGACTTTAAGTCTAAAACTAAGAAATTGCAATTTTTTCGGTAAATTTAATTTGTCAATCCTGCAATAACAATATAATTTGACTTTCGCTCAAATCAGTAAAATTCATGTGTTTCGGCTTAAGCGGTACAGTGCTCACGCAATTGACATACAATTTACAAGAAAATCGACTTTGAGTCTAAACCTAAGAAAGTGCAACTTTTTCGGTAATATTAATTTGTTAATCCTGCAATAACATTATAATTTTACTTTCGCTCAAATCAGTAAAATTCATGTTTTCCGGGTTAAGCAGTACAGTGTTCCCGTAATTGACCTACAATTTACAAGAAAATTGACTTTGAGTCTAAACCTAAGAAAAGGCAACTTTTTCGGTAATATTAATTTGTTAATCCTGCAATAACATTATAATTTTACTTTCGCGCAAATCAGTAAAATTGATGTTTTTCGGCTTTAGCAGTACAGTGCTCACGCAATTGACATACTATTTAGAAGAAAATCGACTTTAAGTCTAAAACTAAGAAATTGCAATTTTTTCGGTAATTTTAATTTGTCAATCCTGCAATAACAATATAATTTGACTTTCGCTCAAATCAGTAAAATTCATGTTTTTCTGCTTAAACAGTACAATGCTCATGCAATTGACATACAATTTACAAGAAAATCGACTTTAAGTCTAAAGCTAAGAAAGTGCAATTTTTTCGGTTATATGAATATGTAAATTCTGCAATAACATTATAATTTTACTTTCGCGAAAATCAGTGATATTGATGTGTTTCGGCTTAAGCGGTACAGTGCTCAAGTGATTAACATGCAATTTACAAGAAAATCGACTTTGAGTCTAAAACTAAGAAAGTGCAATTTTTTCGCTTATATGAATATATCAATTCTGCAATAACATTATAGTACTACTTTCGCGCAAATCAGTAAAATTGATAGTTTTCGGCTTATGCGGTACAGTGCTCAAGTGATTAACATACAATTTACAAGAAAATCGACTTTGAGTCTAAACCTAAGAAAGTGCACCTTTTTCGGTTATATGAATATGTAAATTCTGCAATAACAATATAATTTGGCTTTCGCTCAAATCAGTAAAATTCATGTTTTTCGGCTTAAGCAGTACCGTGCTCCCGCAATTGACATACAATTTACAAGAAAATCGACTTTAAGCCTAAAACTAAGAAAGTGCAATTTTTTCGGCTTAAGCAGTACAGTGCTCACGCAATTGACATACAATTTACAAGAAAATCGACTTTAAGTCTAAAACTAAGAAAGTGCAATTATTTCGGTTATATGAATATGTCAATTCTGTAATAACAATATAATTTGACTTTCGCGCAAATCAGTAATATAGATATTTTTCGGCTTAAGCGGTACAGTGCTCACGCAATTGACACACAATTTACAAGAAAATCGACTTTGAGTCTAAAACTAAGAAATTGCAATTTTTTCGGTTATATGAATATGTAAATTCTGCAATAACATTATAATTTTACTTTCGCGCAAATCAGTAAAATTGATAGTTTTCGGCTTATGCGGTACAGTGCTCAAGTGATTAATATACAATTTACAAGAAAATCGACTTTGAGTCTAAAACTAAGAAAGTGCAATTATTTCGGTTATATAAATATGCCAATTCTGTAATAACAATATCATTTGACTTTCGCGCAAATCAGTAATATAGATATTTTTCAACTTAAGCGGTACAGTGCTCACGCAATTGACATACAATTTAGAAGAAAAACGACTTTGAGTCTAAAACTAAGAAAGTGCAATTTTTTCGCTTATATGAATATGTCAATTCTGCAATAAAATTATAGTTTTACTTTCGCGCAAATCAGTAAAATTGATAGTTTTCGGCTTACGCGGTACAGTGCTCAAGTGATTAATATACATTTTACAAGAAAATCGACTTTGAGTCTAAAACTAAGAATGTGCAATTTTTTCGGTTATATGAATATGTAAATTCTGCAATAACATTATAATTTTACTTTCGCGAAAATCAGTGATATTGATGTGTTTCGGCTTAAGCGGTACAGTGCTCAAGTGATTAACATACAATTTACAAGAAAATCGACTTTGAGTCTAAAACTAAGAAAGTGCAATTTTTTCGCTTATATGAATATATCAATTCTGCAATAACATTATAGTACTACTTTCGCGCAAATCAGTAAAATTGATAGTTTTCGGCTTATGCGGTACAGTGCTCAAGTGATTAACATACAATTTACAAGAAAATCGACTTTGAGTCTAAACCTAAGAAAGTGCAACTTTTTCGGTTATATGAATATGTAAATTCTGCAATAACAATATAATTTGGCTTTCGCTCAAATCAGTAAAATTCATGTTTTTCAGCTTAAGCAGTACAGTGCTCCCGCAATTGACATACAATTTGACAAGAAAATCGACTTTAAGTCTAAAACTAAGAAAGTGCAACTTTTTCGGTTATATGAATATGTCAATTCTGCAATAACAATATAATTTGACTTTCGCTCAAATCAGTAAAATTCATGTTTTTCGGCTTAAGCGGTACAGTGCTCACGCAATTGACATACAATTTAGAAGAAAAACGACTTTGAGTCTAAGCCTAAGAAAGTGCAACTTTTTCGGTAATATTAATTTGTTAATCCTGCAATAACAATATAATTAGACTTTCGCTCAAATCAGTAAAATTCATGTTTTCCGGGTTAAGCAGTACAGTGCTCCCGCAATTGACATACAATTTACAAGAAAATCGACTTTAAGTCTAAAACTAAGAAAGTGCAATTATTTCGGTTATATGAATATGTCAATTCTGCAATAATAAAATAATTTGACATTCGTTCAAATCAGTAAAGTTCATGTTTTTCGGCTTAAGCGGTACAGTGCTCAAGTGATTAACATACAATTTAGAAGAAAAACGACTTTGAGTCTAAGCCTAAGAAAGTGCAACTTTTTCGGTAATATTAATTTGTTAATCCTGCAATAACAATATAATTAGACTTTCGCTCAAATCAGTAAAATTCATGTTTTCCGGGTTAAGCAGTACAGTGCTCCCGCAATTGACATACAATTTACAAGAAAATCGACTTTAAGTCTAAAACTAAGAAAGTGCAATTATTTCGGTTATATGAATATGTCAATTCTGCAATAATAAAATAATTTGACATTCGTTCAAATCAGTAAAGTTCATGTTTTTCGGCTTAAGCGGTACAGTGCTCAAGTGATTAACATACAATTTACAAGAAAATCGACTTTGAGTCTAAACCTAAGAAAGTGCAACTTTTTCGGTTATATGAATATGTAAATTCTGCAATAACAATATAATTTGGCTTTCGCTCAAATCAGTAAAATTCATGTTTTTCAGCTTAAGCAGTACAGTGCTCCCGCAATTGACATACAATTTGACAAGAAAATCGACTTTAAGTCTAAAACTAAGAAAGTGCAACTTTTTCGGTTATATGAATATGTCAATTCTGCAATAACAATATAATTTGACTTTCGCTCAAATCAGTAAAATTCATGTTTTTCGGCTTAAGCGGTACAGTGCTCACGCAATTGACATACAATTTAGAAGAAAAACGACTTTGAGTCTAAGCCTAAGAAAGTGCAACTTTTTCGGTAATATTAATTTGTTAATCCTGCAATAACAATATAATTAGACTTTCGCTCAAATCAGTAAAATTCATGTTTTTCAGCTTAAGCAGTACAGTGCTCCCGCAATTGACATACAATTTGACAAGAAAATCGACTTTAAGTCTAAAACTAAGAAAGTGCAATTATTTCGGTTATATGAATATGTCAATTCTGCAATAATAAAATAATTTGACATTCGTTCAAATCAGTAAAGTTCATGTTTTTCGGCTTAAGCGGTACAGTGCTCAAGTGATTAATATACAATTTACAAGAAAATCGACTTTGAGTCTAAAACTAAGAAAGTGCAATTATTTCGGTTATATAAATATGCCAATTCTGTAATAACAATATCATTTGACTTTCGCGCAAATCAGTAATATAGATATTTTTCAACTTAAGCGGTACAGTGCTCACGCAATTGACATACAATTTACAAGAAAATCGACTTTGAGTCTAAACCTAAGAAAGTGCAACTTTTTCGGTTATATGAATATGTAAATTCTGCAATAACAATATAATTTGGCTTTCGCTCAAATCAGTAAAATTCATGTTTTTCAGCTTAAGCAGTACAGTGCTCCCGCAATTGACATACAATTTGACAAGAAAATCGACTTTAAGTCTAAAACTAAGAAAGTGCAACTTTTTCGGTTATATGAATATGTCAATTCTGCAATAACAATATAATTTGACTTTCGCTCAAATCAGTAAAATTCATGTTTTTCGGCTTAAGCGGTACAGTGCTCACGCAATTGACATACAATTTAGAAGAAAAACGACTTTGAGTCTAAGCCTAAGAAAGTGCAACTTTTTCGGTAATATTAATTTGTTAATCCTGCAATAACAATATAATTTGGCTTTCGCTCAAATCAGTAAAATTCATGTTTTTCAGCTTAAGCAGTACAGTGCTCCCGCAATTGACATACAATTTGACAAGAAAATCGACTTTAAGTCTAAAACTAAGAAAGTGCAACTTTTTCGGTTATATGAATATGTCAATTCTGCAATAACAATATAATTTGACTTTCGCTCAAATCAGTAAAATTCATGTTTTTCGGCTTAAGCGGTACAGTGCTCACGCAATTGACATACAATTTAGAAGAAAAACGACTTTGAGTCTAAGCCTAAGAAAGTGCAACTTTTTCGGTAATATTAATTTGTTAATCCTGCAATAACAATATAATTAGACTTTCGCTCAAATCAGTAAAATTCATGTTTTCCGGGTTAAGCAGTACAGTGCTCCCGCAATTGACATACAATTTACAAGAAAATCGACTTTAAGTCTAAAACTAAGAAAGTGCAATTATTTCGGTTATATGAATATGTCAATTCTGCAATAATAAAATAATTTGACATTCGTTCAAATCAGTAAAGTTCATGTTTTTCGGCTTAAGCGGTACAGTGCTCAAGTGATTAACATACAATTTAGAAGAAAAACGACTTTGAGTCTAAGCCTAAGAAAGTGCAACTTTTTCGGTTATATGAATATGTAAATTCTGCAATAATATTATAATTTTACTTTCGCGCAAATCAGTAAAATTCATGTTTTTCGGCTTAAGCGGTACAGTGCTCACGCAATTGACATACAATTTAGAAGAAAAACGACTTTGAGTCTAAGCCTAAGAAAGTGCAACTTTTTCGGTAATATTAATTTGTTAATCCTGCAATAACAATATAATTAGACTTTCGCTCAAATCAGTAAAATTCATGTTTTCCGGGTTAAGCAGTACAGTGCTCCCGCAATTGACATACAATTTACAAGAAAATCGACTTTAAGTCTAAAACTAAGAAAGTGCAATTATTTCGGTTATATGAATATGTCAATTCTGCAATAATAAAATAATTTGACATTCGTTCAAATCAGTAAAGTTCATGTTTTTCGGCTTAAGCGGTACAGTGCTCAAGTGATTAATATACAATTTACAAGAAAATCGACTTTGAGTCTAAAACTAAGAAAGTGCAATTTTTTCGCTTATATGAATATGTCAATTCTGCAATAACATTATAGTTTTACTTTCGCGCAAATCAGTAAAATTGATAGTTTTCGGCTTATGCGGTACAGTGCTCAAGTGATTAATATACAATTTACAAGAAAATCGACTTTGAGTCTAAAACTAAGAAAGTGCAATTTTTTCGGTTATATGAATATGTCAATTCTGTAATAACAATATAATTTGACTTTCGCGCAAATCAGTAATATAGATATTTTTCCGCTTAAGCGGTACAGTGCTCACGCAATTGACATACAATTTAGAAGAAAAAGGACTTTGAGTCTAAGCCTAAGAAAGTGCAACTTTTTCGGTAATATTAATTTGTTAATCCTGCAATAACATTATAATTTTACTTTCGCTCAAATCAGTAAAATTGATAGTTTTCGGCTTATGCGGTACAGTGCTCAAGTGATTAATATACATTTTACAAGAAAATCGACTTTGAGTCTAAAACTAAGAATGTGCAATTTTTTCGGTTATATGAATATGTAAATTCTGCAATAACAATATAATTTGGCTTTCGCTCAAATCAGTAAAATTCATGTTTTTCAGCTTAAGCAGTACAGTGCTCCCGCAATTGACATACAATTTGACAAGAAAATCGACTTTAAGTCTAAAACTAAGAAAGTGCAACTTTTTCGGTTATATGAATATGTCAATTCTGCAATAACAATATAATTTGACTTTCGCTCAAATCAGTAAAATTCATGTTTTTCGGCTTAAGCGGTACAGTGCTCACGCAATTGACATACAATTTAGAAGAAAAACGACTTTGAGTCTAAGCCTAAGAAAGTGCAACTTTTTCGGTAATATTAATTTGTTAATCCTGCAATAACAATATAATTAGACTTTCGCTCAAATCAGTAAAATTCATGTTTTCCGGGTTAAGCAGTACAGTGCTCCCGCAATTGACATACAATTTACAAGAAAATCGACTTTAAGTCTAAAACTAAGAAAGTGCAATTTTTTCGGTTATATGAATATGTCAATTCTGTAACAACAATATAATTTGACTTTCGCTCAAATCAGTAAAATTCATGTTTTTCGGCTTAAGCAGTACAGTGCTGCCGCAATTGACATACAATTTACAAGAAAATCGACTTTGAGTCTAAAACTAAGAAAGTGCAATTTTTTCGGTTATATGAATATGTGAATTCTGCAATAACAATATAATTTGATTTTCGCTCAAATCAGTAAAATTCATGTTTTTCGGCTTAAGCGGTACAGTGCTTACGCAATTGACATACAATTTACAAAAAAATCGACTTTGAGTCTAAAGCTAAGAAAGTGCAACTTTTTCGAAAATATTAATTTGTTAATCCTGCAATAACATTATAATTTTACTTTCGCTCAAATCAGTAAAATTCATGTTTTTCGGCTTAAGCAGTACAGTGCTCACGCAATTGACATACAATTTACAAGAAAATCGACTTTAAGCCTAAAACTAAGAAAGTGCAATTTTTTCGGCTTAAGCAGTACAGTGCTCACGCAATTGACATACAATTTACAAGAAAATCGACTTTAAGTCTAAAACTAAGAAAGTGCAATTATTTCGGTTATATGAATATGTCAATTCTGTAATAACAATATAATTTGACTTTCGCGCAAATCAGTAATATAGATATTTTTCGGCTTAAGCGGTACAGTGCTCACGCAATTGACACACAATTTACAAGAAAATCGACTTTGAGTCTAAAACTAAGAAAGTGCAATTTTTTCGGTTATATGAATATGTAAATTCTGCAATAACATTATAATTTTACTTTCGCGCAAGTCAGTAAAATTGATAGTTTTCGGCTTATGCGGTACAGTGCTCAAGTGATTAATATACAATTTACAAGAAAATCGACTTTGAGTCTAAAACTAAGAAAGTGCAATTTTTTCGGTTATATGAATATGTCAATTCTGTAATAACAATATAATTTGACTTTCGCTAAAATTAGTAAAATTCATGTTTTTCCGCTTAAGCAGTGCATTGCTGCCGCAATCGACATACAATTTAAAAGAAAATGGACTTTGAGTCTAAAACTAAAAAAGTGCAATTTTTTCGGTTGTATGAATATGTCAATTCTGTAATAATAATATAATTTGATTTTCGCTCAAATCAGTAAAATTCATGTTTTTCGGCTTAAGCGGTACAGTGCTCACGCAATTGACATACAATTTAGAAGAAAAACGACTTTGAGTCTAAGCCGAAGAAAGTGCAACTTTTTCGGTAATATTAATTTGTTAATCCTGCAATAACAATATAATTAGACTTTCGCTCAAATCAGTAAAATTCATGTTTTCCGGGTTAAGCGGTACAGTGTTCCCGCAATTGACCTACAATTTACAAGAAAATCGACTTTGAGTCTAAGCCTAAGAAAGGGCAACTTTTTCGGTAATATTAATTTGTTAATCCTGCAATAACATTATAATTTTACTTTCGCGCAAATCAGTAAAATTGATGTTTTTCGGCTTTAGCAGTACAGTGCTCACGCAATTGACATACAATTTAGAAGAAAATCGACTTTAAGTCTAAAACTAAGAAATTGCAATTTTTTCGGTAATTTTAATTTGTCAATCCTGCAATAACAATATAATTTGACTTTCGCTCAAATCAGTAAAATTCATGTGTTTCGGCTTAAGCGGTACAGTGCTCACGCAATTGACATACAATTTACAAGAAAATCGACTTTGAGTCTAAACCTAAGAAAGTGCAACTTTTTCGGTAATATTAATTTGTTAATCCTGCAATAACATTATAATTTTACTTTCGCTCAAATCAGTAAAATTCATGTTTTCCGGGTTAAGCAGTACAGTGTTCCCGTAATTGACCTACAATTTACAAGAAAATTGACTTTGAGTCTAAACCTAAGAAAGGGCAACTTTTTCGGTAATATTAATTTGTTAATCCTGCAATAACATTATAATTTTACTTTCGCGCAAATCAGTAAAATTGATGTTTTTCGGCTTTAGCAGTACAGTGCTCACGCAATTGACATACTATTTAGAAGAAAATCGACTTTAAGTCTAAAACTAAGAAATTGCAATTTTTTCGGTAATTTTAATTTGTCAATCCTGCAATAACAATATAATTTGACTTTCGCTCAAATCAGTAAAATTCATGTTTTTCTGCTTAAACAGTTCAATGCTCATGCAATTGACATACAATTTACAAGAAAATCGACTTTAAGTCTAAAGCTAAGAAAGTGCAATTTTTTCGGTTATATGAATATGTAAATTCTGCAATAACATTATAATTTTACTTTCGCGAAAATCAGTGATATTAATGTGTTTCGGCTTAAGCGGTACAGTGCTCAAGTGATTAACATGCAATTTACAAGAAAATCGACTTTGAGTCTAAAACTAAGAAAGTGCAATTTTTTCGCTTATATGAATATATCAATTCTGCAATAACATTATAGTACTACTTTCGCGCAAATCAGTAAAATTGATAGTTTTCGGCTTATGCGGTACAGTGCTCAAGTGATTAACATACAATTTACAAGAAAATCGACTTTGAGTCTAAACCTAAGAAAGTGCACCTTTTTCGGTTATATGAATATGTAAATTCTGCAATAACAATATAATTTGGCTTTCGCTCAAATCAGTAAAATTCATGTTTTTCGGCTTAAGCAGTACCGTGCTCCCGCAATTGACATACAATTTACAAGAAAATCGACTTTAAGCCTAAAACTAAGAAAGTGCAATTTTTTCGGCTTAAGCAGTACAGTGCTCACGCAATTGACATACAATTTACAAGAAAATCGACTTTAAGTCTAAAACTAAGAAAGTGCAATTATTTCGGTTATATGAATATGTCAATTCTGTAATAACAATATAATTTGACTTTCGCGCAAATCAGTAATATAGATATTTTTCGGCTTAAGCGGTACAGTGCTCACGCAATTGACACACAATTTACAAGAAAATCGACTTTGAGTCTAAAACTAAGAAAATGCAATTTTTTCGGTTATATGAATATGTAAATTCTGCAATAACATTATAATTTTACTTTCGCGCAAATCAGTAAAATTGATAGTTTTCGGCTTATGCGGTACAGTGCTCAAGTGATTAATATACAATTTACAAGAAAATCGACTTTGAGTCTAAAACTAAGAAAGTGCAATTATTTCGGTTATATAAATATGCCAGTTCTGTAATAACAATATCATTTGACTTTCGCGCAAATCAGTAATATAGATATTTTTCAACTTAAGCGGTACAGTGCTCACGCAATTGACATACAATTTAGAAGAAAAACGACTTTGAGTCTAAAACTAAGAAAGTGCAATTTTTTCGCTTATATGAATATGTCAATTCTGCAATAAAATTATAGTTTTACTTTCGCGCAAATCAGTAAAATTGATAGTTTTCGGCTTATGCGGTACAGTGCTGAAGTGATTAATATACATTTTACAAGAAAATCGACTTTGAGTCTAAAACTAAGAATGTGCAATTTTTTCGGTTATATGAATATGTAAATTCTGCAATAACATTATAATTTTACTTTCGCGAAAATCAGTGATATTGATGTGTTTCGGCTTAAGCGGTACAGTGCTCAAGTGATTAACATACAATTTACAAGAAAATCGACTTTGAGTCTAAAACTAAGAAAGTGCAATTTTTTCGCTTATATGAATATGTCAATTCTGCAATAACATTATAGTTTTACTTTCGCGCAAATCAGTAAAATTGATAGTTTTCGGCTTATGCGTTACAGTGCTCAAGTGATTAATATACATTTTACAAGAAAATCGACTTTGAGTCTAAAACTAAGAATGTGCAATTTTTCGGTTATATGAATATGTAAATTCTGCAATAACATTATAATTTTACTTTCGCGAAAATCAGTGATATTGATGTGTTTCGGCTTAAGCGGTACAGTGCTCAAGTGATTAACATACAATTTACAAGAAAATCGACTTTGAGTCTAAAACTAAGAAAGTGCAATTTTTTCGCTTATATGAATATATCAATTCTGCAATAACATTATAGTACTACTTTCGCGCAAATCAGTAAAATTGATAGTTTTCGGCTTATGCGGTACAGTGCTCAAGTGATTAACATACAATTTACAAGAAAATCGACTTTGAGTCTAAACCTAAGAAAGTGCAACTTTTTCGGTTATATGAATATGTAAATTCTGCAATAACAATATAATTTGGCTTTCGCTCAAATCAGTAAAATTCATGTTTTTCAGCTTAAGCAGTACAGTGCTCCCGCAATTGACATACAATTTGACAAGAAAATCGACTTTAAGTCTAAAACTAAGAAAGTGCAACTTTTTCGGTTATATGAATATGTCAATTCTGCAATAACAATATAATTTGACTTTCGCTCAAATCAGTAAAATTCATGTTTTTCGGCTTAAGCGGTACAGTGCTCACGCAATTGACATACAATTTAGAAGAAAAACGACTTTGAGTCTAAGCCTAAGAAAGTGCAACTTTTTCGGTAATATTAATTTGTTAATCCTGCAATAACAATATAATTAGACTTTCGCTCAAATCAGTAAAATTCATGTTTTCCGGGTTAAGCAGTACAGTGCTCCCGCAATTGACATACAATTTACAAGAAAATCGACTTTAAGTCTAAAACTAAGAAAGTGCAATTATTTCGGTTATATGAATATGTCAATTCTGCAATAATAAAATAATTTGACATTCGTTCAAATCAGTAAAGTTCATGTTTTTCGGCTTAAGCGGTACAGTGCTCAAGTGATTAACATACAATTTAGAAGAAAAACGACTTTGAGTCTAAGCCTAAGAAAGTGCAACTTTTTCGGTTATATGAATATGTAAATTCTGCAATAATATTATAATTTTACTTTCGCGCAAATCAGTAAAATTGATAGTTTTCGGCTTATGTGGTACAGTGCTCAAGTGATTAATATACAATTTACAAGAAAATCGACTTTGAGTCTAAAACTAAGAAAGTGCAATTATTTCGGTTATATAAATATGCCAGTTCTGTAATAACAATATCATTTGACTTTCGCGCAAATCAGTAATATAGATATTTTTCAACTTAAGCGGTACAGTGCTCACGCAATTGACATACAATTTAGAAGAAAAACGACTTTGAGTCTAAAACTAAGAAAGTGCAATTTTTTCGCTTATATGAATATGTCAATTCTGCAATAAAATTATAGTTTTACTTTCGCGCAAATCAGTAAAATTGATAGTTTTCGGCTTATGCGGTACAGTGCTGAAGTGATTAATATACATTTTACAAGAAAATCGACTTTGAGTCTAAAACTAAGAATGTGCAATTTTTTCGGTTATATGAATATGTCAATTCTGCAATAAAATTATAGTTTTACTTTCGCGCAAATCAGTAAAATTGATGTTTTTCGGCTTTAGCAGTACAGTGCTCACGCAATTGACATACAATTTAGAAGAAAATCGACTTTAAGTCTAAAACTAAGAAATTGCAATTTTTTCGGTAATTTTAATTTGTCAATCCTGCAATAACAATATAATTTGACTTTCGCTCAAATCAGTAAAATTCATGTGTTTCGGCTTAAGCGGTACAGTGCTCACGCAATTGACATACAATTTACAAGAAAATCGACTTTGAGTCTAAACCTAAGAAAGTGCAACTTTTTCGGTAATATTAATTTGTTAATCCTGCAATAACATTATAATTTTACTTTCGCTCAAATCAGTAAAATTCATGTTTTCCGGGTTAAGCAGTACAGTGTTCCCGTAATTGACCTACAATTTACAAGAAAATTGACTTTGAGTCTAAACCTAAGAAAGGGCAACTTTTTCGGTAATATTAATTTGTTAATCCTGCAATAACATTATAATTTTACTTTCGCGCAAATCAGTAAAATTGATGTTTTTCGGCTTTAGCAGTACAGTGCTCACGCAATTGACATACTATTTAGAAGAAAATCGACTTTAAGTCTAAAACTAAGAAATTGCAATTTTTTCGGTAATTTTAATTTGTCAATCCTGCAATAACAATATAATTTGACTTTCGCTCAAATCAGTAAAATTCATGTTTTTCTGCTTAAACAGTTCAATGCTCATGCAATTGACATACAATTTACAAGAAAATCGACTTTAAGTCTAAAGCTAAGAAAGTGCAATTTTTTCGGTTATATGAATATGTAAATTCTGCAATAACATTATAATTTTACTTTCGCGAAAATCAGTGATATTAATGTGTTTCGGCTTAAGCGGTACAGTGCTCAAGTGATTAACATGCAATTTACAAGAAAATCGACTTTGAGTCTAAAACTAAGAAAGTGCAATTTTTTCGCTTATATGAATATATCAATTCTGCAATAACATTATAGTACTACTTTCGCGCAAATCAGTAAAATTGATAGTTTTCGGCTTATGCGGTACAGTGCTCAAGTGATTAACATACAATTTACAAGAAAATCGACTTTGAGTCTAAACCTAAGAAAGTGCACCTTTTTCGGTTATATGAATATGTAAATTCTGCAATAACAATATAATTTGGCTTTCGCTCAAATCAGTAAAATTCATGTTTTTCGGCTTAAGCAGTACCGTGCTCCCGCAATTGACATACAATTTACAAGAAAATCGACTTTAAGCCTAAAACTAAGAAAGTGCAATTTTTTCGGCTTAAGCAGTACAGTGCTCACGCAATTGACATACAATTTACAAGAAAATCGACTTTAAGTCTAAAACTAAGAAAGTGCAATTATTTCGGTTATATGAATATGTCAATTCTGTAATAACAATATAATTTGACTTTCGCGCAAATCAGTAATATAGATATTTTTCGGCTTAAGCGGTACAGTGCTCACGCAATTGACACACAATTTACAAGAAAATCGACTTTGAGTCTAAAACTAAGAAAATGCAATTTTTTCGGTTATATGAATATGTAAATTCTGCAATAACATTATAATTTTACTTTCGCGCAAATCAGTAAAATTGATAGTTTTCGGCTTATGCGGTACAGTGCTCAAGTGATTAATATACAATTTACAAGAAAATCGACTTTGAGTCTAAAACTAAGAAAGTGCAATTATTTCGGTTATATAAATATGCCAGTTCTGTAATAACAATATCATTTGACTTTCGCGCAAATCAGTAATATAGATATTTTTCAACTTAAGCGGTACAGTGCTCACGCAATTGACATACAATTTAGAAGAAAAACGACTTTGAGTCTAAAACTAAGAAAGTGCAATTTTTTCGCTTATATGAATATGTCAATTCTGCAATAAAATTATAGTTTTACTTTCGCGCAAATCAGTAAAATTGATAGTTTTCGGCTTATGCGGTACAGTGCTGAAGTGATTAATATACATTTTACAAGAAAATCGACTTTGAGTCTAAAACTAAGAATGTGCAATTTTTTCGGTTATATGAATATGTAAATTCTGCAATAACATTATAATTTTACTTTCGCGAAAATCAGTGATATTGATGTGTTTCGGCTTAAGCGGTACAGTGCTCAAGTGATTAACATACAATTTACAAGAAAATCGACTTTGAGTCTAAAACTAAGAAAGTGCAATTTTTTCGCTTATATGAATATGTCAATTCTGCAATAACATTATAGTTTTACTTTCGCGCAAATCAGTAAAATTGATAGTTTTCGGCTTATGCGTTACAGTGCTCAAGTGATTAATATACATTTTACAAGAAAATCGACTTTGAGTCTAAAACTAAGAATGTGCAATTTTTCGGTTATATGAATATGTAAATTCTGCAATAACATTATAATTTTACTTTCGCGAAAATCAGTGATATTGATGTGTTTCGGCTTAAGCGGTACAGTGCTCAAGTGATTAACATACAATTTACAAGAAAATCGACTTTGAGTCTAAAACTAAGAAAGTGCAATTTTTTCGCTTATATGAATATATCAATTCTGCAATAACATTATAGTACTACTTTCGCGCAAATCAGTAAAATTGATAGTTTTCGGCTTATGCGGTACAGTGCTCAAGTGATTAACATACAATTTACAAGAAAATCGACTTTGAGTCTAAACCTAAGAAAGTGCAACTTTTTCGGTTATATGAATATGTAAATTCTGCAATAACAATATAATTTGGCTTTCGCTCAAATCAGTAAAATTCATGTTTTTCAGCTTAAGCAGTACAGTGCTCCCGCAATTGACATACAATTTGACAAGAAAATCGACTTTAAGTCTAAAACTAAGAAAGTGCAACTTTTTCGGTTATATGAATATGTCAATTCTGCAATAACAATATAATTTGACTTTCGCTCAAATCAGTAAAATTCATGTTTTTCGGCTTAAGCGGTACAGTGCTCACGCAATTGACATACAATTTAGAAGAAAAACGACTTTGAGTCTAAGCCTAAGAAAGTGCAACTTTTTCGGTAATATTAATTTGTTAATCCTGCAATAACAATATAATTAGACTTTCGCTCAAATCAGTAAAATTCATGTTTTCCGGGTTAAGCAGTACAGTGCTCCCGCAATTGACATACAATTTACAAGAAAATCGACTTTAAGTCTAAAACTAAGAAAGTGCAATTATTTCGGTTATATGAATATGTCAATTCTGCAATAATAAAATAATTTGACATTCGTTCAAATCAGTAAAGTTCATGTTTTTCGGCTTAAGCGGTACAGTGCTCAAGTGATTAACATACAATTTAGAAGAAAAACGACTTTGAGTCTAAGCCTAAGAAAGTGCAACTTTTTCGGTTATATGAATATGTAAATTCTGCAATAATATTATAATTTTACTTTCGCGCAAATCAGTAAAATTGATAGTTTTCGGCTTATGTGGTACAGTGCTCAAGTGATTAATATACAATTTACAAGAAAATCGACTTTGAGTCTAAAACTAAGAAAGTGCAATTTTTTCGCTTATATGAATATGTCAATTCTGCAATAACATTATAGTTTTACTTTCGCGCAAATCAGTAAAATTGATAGTTTTCGGCTTATGCGGTACAGTGCTCAAGTGATTAATATACAATTTACAAGAAAATCGACTTTGAGTCTAAAACTAAGAAAGTGCAATTTTTTCGGTTATATGAATATGTCAATTCTGTAATAACAATATAATTTGACTTTCGCGCAAATCAGTAATATAGATATTTTTCCGCTTAAGCGGTACAGTGCTCACGCAATTGACATACAATTTAGAAGAAAAAGGACTTTGAGTCTAAGCCTAAGAAAGTGCAACTTTTTCGGTAATATTAATTTGTTAATCCTGCAATAACATTATAATTTTACTTTCGCTCAAATCAGTAAAATTGATAGTTTTCGGCTTATGCGGTACAGTGCTCAAGTGATTAATATACATTTTACAAGAAAATCGACTTTGAGTCTAAAACTAAGAATGTGCAATTTTTTCGGTTATATGAATATGTAAATTCTGCAATAACATTATAATTTTACTTTCGCGAAAATCAGTGATATTGATGTGTTTCGGCTTAAGCGGTACAGTGCTCAAGTGATTAACATACAATTTACAAGAAAATCGACTTTGAGTCTAAAACTAAGAAAGTGCAATTTTTTCGCTTATATGAATATGTCAATTCTGCAATAACATTATAGTTTTACTTTCGCGCAAATCAGTAAAATTGATAGTTTTCGGCTTATGCGGTACAGTGCTCAAGTGATTAATATACATTTTACAAGAAAATCGACTTTGAGTCTAAAACTAAGAATGTGCAATTTTTTCGGTTATATGAATATGTAAATTCTGCAATAACATTATAATTTTACTTTCGCGAAAATCAGTGATATTGATGTGTTTCGGCTTAAGCGGTACAGTGCTCAAGTGATTAACATACAATTTACAAGAAAATCGACTTTGAGTCTAAAACTAAGAAAGTGCAATTTTTTCGCTTATATGAATATATCAATTCTGCAATAACATTATAGTACTACTTTCGCGCAAATCAGTAAAATTGATAGTTTTCGGCTTATGCGGTACAGTGCTCAAGTGATTAACATACAATTTACAAGAAAATCGACTTTGAGTCTAAACCTAAGAAAGTGCAACTTTTTCGGTTATATGAATATGTAAATTCTGCAATAACAATATAATTTGGCTTTCGCTCAAATCAGTAAAATTCATGTTTTTCAGCTTAAGCAGTACAGTGCTCCCGCAATTGACATACAATTTAGAAGAAAAACGACTTTGAGTCTAAGCCTAAGAAAGTGCAACTTTTTCGGTAATATTAATTTGTTAATCCTGCAATAACAATATAATTAGACTTTCGCTCAAATCAGTAAAATTCATGTTTTCCGGGTTAAGCAGTACAGTGCTCCCGCAATTGACATACAATTTACAAGAAAATCGACTTTAAGTCTAAAACTAAGAAAGTGCAATTATTTCGGTTATATGAATATGTCAATTCTGCAATAATAAAATAATTTGACATTCGTTCAAATCAGTAAAGTTCATGTTTTTCGGCTTAAGCAGTACAGTGCTCAAGTGATTAACATACAATTTAGAAGAAAAACGACTTTGAGTCTAAGCCTAAGAAAGTGCAACTTTTTCGGTTATATGAATATGTAAATTCTGCAATAATATTATAATTTTACTTTCGCGCAAATCAGTAAAATTGATAGTTTTCGGCTTATGTGGTACAGTGCTCAAGTGATTAATATACAATTTACAAGAAAATCGACTTTGAGTCTAAAACTAAGAAAGTGCAATTTTTTCGCTTATATGAATATGTCAATTCTGCAATAACATTATAGTTTTACTTTCGCGCAAATCAGTAAAATTGATAGTTTTCGGCTTATGCGGTACAGTGCTCAAGTGATTAATATACAATTTACAAGAAAATCGACTTTGAGTCTAAAACTAAGAAAGTGCAATTTTTTCGGTTATATGAATATGTCAATTCTGTAATAACAATATAATTTGACTTTCGCGCAAATCAGTAATATAGATATTTTTCCGCTTAAGCGGTACAGTGCTCACGCAATTGACATACAATTTAGAAGAAAAAGGACTTTGAGTCTAAGCCTAAGAAAGTGCAACTTTTTCGGTAATATTAATTTGTTAATCCTGCAATAACATTATAATTTTACTTTCGCTCAAATCAGTAAAATTCATGTGTTTCGGCTTAAGCAGTACAGTGCTCACGCAATTGACACACAATTTACAAGAAAATCGACTTTGAGTCTAAAACTAAGAAAGTGCAATTATTTCGGTTATATAAATATGTCAATTCTGTAATAACAATATCATTTGACTTTCGCGCAAATCAGTAATATAGATATTTTTCAACTTAAGCGGTACAGTGCTCACGCAATTGACATACAATTTAGAAGAAAAACGACTTTGAGTCTAAAACTAAGAAAGTGCAATTTTTTCGCTTATATGAATACATCAATTCTGCAATAACATTATAGTACTACTTTCGCGCAAATCAGTAAAATTGATAGTTTTCGGCTTATGCGGTACAGTGATCAAGTGATTAACATACAATTTACAAGAAAATCGACTTTGAGTCTAAAACTAAGAAAGTGCAATTTTTTCGCTTATATGAATATGTCAATTCTGCAATAACATTATAATTTTACTTTCGCGCAAATCAGTAAAATTGATAGTTTTCGGCTTATGCGGTACAGTGCTCAAGTGATTAATATACAATTTACAAGAAAATCGACTTTGAGTCTAAACCTAAGAAAGTGCACCTTTTTCGGTTATATGAATATGTAAATTCTGCAATAACAATATAATTTGGCTTTCGCTCAAATCAGTAAAATTCATGTTTTTCGGCTTAAGCAGTACCGTGCTCCCGCAATTGACATATAATTTACAAGAAAATCGACTTTAAGTCTAAAACTAAGAAAGTGCAATTTTTTCGGTTATATGAATATGTCAATTCTGCAATAACAATATAATTTGACTTTCGCTCAAATCAGTAAAATTCATGTTTTTCGGCTTAAGCGGTACAGTGCTCACGCAATTGACATACAATTTAGAAGAAAAACGACTTTGAGTCTAAGCCTAAGTGCAACTTTTTCGGTAATATTAATTTGTTAATCCTGCAATAACAATATAATTAGACTTTCGCTCAAATCAGTAAAATTCATGTTTTCCAGGTTAAGCAGTACAGTGCTCCCGCAATTGACATACAATTTACAAGAAAATCGACTTTAAGTCTAAAACTAAGAAAGTGCAATTATTTCGGTTATATGAATATGTCAATTTTGCAATAATAAAATAATTTGACATTCGTTCAAATCAGTAAAATTCATGTTTTTCGGCATAAGCGGTACAGTGCTCACGCAATTGACATACAATTTAGAAGAAAATCGACTTTAAGCCTAAAACTAAGAAAGTGCAATTTTTTCGGTTATATGAATATGTCAATTCTGTAACAACAATATAATTTGACTTTCGCTCAAATCAGTAAAATTCATGTTTTTCGGCTTAAGCAGTACAGTGCTGCCGCAATTGACATACAATTTACAAGAAAATCGACTTTGAGTCTAAAACTAAGAAAGTGCAATTTTTTCGGTTATATGAATATGTGAATTCTGCAATAACAATATAATTTGATTTTCGCTCAAATCAGTAAAATTCATGTTTTTCGGCTTAAGCGGTACAGTGCTTACGCAATTGACATACAATTTACAAAAAAATCGACTTTGAGTCTAAACCTAAGAAAGTGCAACTTTTTCGAAAATATTAATTTGTTAATCCTGCAATAACATTATAATTTTACTTTCGCTCAAATCAGTAAAATTCATGTTTTTCGGCTTAAGCAGTACAGTGCTCACGCAATTGACATACAATTTACAAGAAAATCGACTTTAAGCCTAAAACTAAGAAAGTGCAATTTTTTCGGCTTAAGCAGTACAGTGCTCACGCAATTGACATACAATTTACAAGAAAATCGACTTTAAGTCTAAAACTAAGAAAGTGCAATTATTTCGGTTATATGAATATGTCAATTCTGTAATAACAATATAATTTGACTTTCGCGCAAATCAGTAATATAGATATTTTTCGGCTTAAGCGGTACAGTGCTCACGCAATTGACACACAATTTACAAGAAAATCGACTTTGAGTCTAAAACTAAGAAAGTGCAATTTTTTCGGTTATATGAATATGTAAATTCTGCAATAACATTATAATTTTACTTTCGCGCAAATCAGTAAAATTGATAGTTTTCGGCTTATGCGGTACAGTGCTCAAGTGATTAATATACAATTTACAAGAAAATCGACTTTGAGTCTAAAACTAAGAAAGTGCAATTTTTTCGGTTATATGAATATGTCAATTCTGTAATAACAATATAATTTGACTTTCGCTAAAATTAGTAAAATTCATGTTTTTCCGCTTAAGCAGTGCATTGCTGCCGCAATCGACATACAATTTAAAAGAAAATGGACTTTGAGTCTAAAACTAAGAAAGTGCAATTTTTTCGGTTGTATGAATATGTCAATTCTGTAATAACAATATAATTTGATTTTCGCTCAAATCAGTAAAATTCATGTTTTTCGGCTTAAGCGGTACAGTGCTCACGCAATTGACATACAATTTAGAAGAAAAACGACTTTGAGTCTAAGCCGAAGAAAGTGCAACTTTTTCGGTAATATTAATTTGTTAATCCTGCAATAACAATATAATTAGACTTTCGCTCAAATCAGTAAAATTCATGTTTTCCGGGTTAAGCGGTACAGTGTTCCCGCAATTGACCTACAATTTACAAGAAAATCGACTTTGAGTCTAAGCCTAAGAAAGGGCAACTTTTTCGGTAATATTAATTTGTTAATCCTGCAATAACATTATAATTTTACTTTCGCGCAAATCAGTAAAATTGATGTTTTTCGGCTTTAGCAGTACAGTGCTCACGCAATTGACATACAATTTAGAAGAAAATCGACTTTAAGTCTAAAACTAAGAAATTGCAATTTTTTCGGTAATTTTAATTTGTCAATCCTGCAATAACAATATAATTTGACTTTCGCTCAAATCAGTAAAATTCATGTGTTTCGGCTTAAGCGGTACAGTGCTCACGCAATTGACATACAATTTACAAGAAAATCGACTTTGAGTCTAAACCTAAGAAAGTGCAACTTTTTCGGTAATATTAATTTGTTAATCCTGCAATAACATTATAATTTTACTTTCGCTCAAATCAGTAAAATTCATGTTTTCCGGGTTAAGCAGTACAGTGTTCCCGTAATTGACCTACAATTTACAAGAAAATTGACTTTGAGTCTAAACCTAAGAAAGGGCAACTTTTTCGGTAATATTAATTTGTTAATCCTGCAATAACATTATAATTTTACTTTCGCGCAAATCAGTAAAATTGATGTTTTTCGGCTTTAGCAGTACAGTGCTCACGCAATTGACATACTATTTAGAAGAAAATCGACTTTAAGTCTAAAACTAAGAAATTGAAATTTTTTCGGTAATTTTAATTTGTCAATCCTGCAATAACAATATAATTTGACTTTCGCTCAAATCAGTAAAATTCATGTTTTTCTGCTTAAACAGTACAATGCTCATGCAATTGACATACAATTTACAAGAAAATCGACTTTAAGTCTAAAGCTAAGAAAGTGCAATTTTTTCGGTTATATGAATATGTAAATTCTGCAATAACATTATAATTTTACTTTCGCGAAAATCAGTGATATTGATGTGTTTCGGCTTAAGCGGTACAGTGCTCAAGTGATTAACATACAATTTACAAGAAAATCGACTTTGAGTCTAAAACTAAGAAAGTGCAATTTTTTCGCTTATATGAATACATCAATTCTGCAATAACATTATAGTACTACTTTCGCGCAAATCAGTAAAATTGATAGTTTTCGGCTTATGCGGTACAGTGCTCAAGTGATTAACATACAATTTACAAGAAAATCGACTTTAAGTCTAAAACTAAGAAAGTGCAATTATTTCGGTTATATAAATATGTCAATTCTGTAATAACAATATCATTTGACTTTCGCGCAAATCAGTAATATAGATATTTTTCAACTTAAGCGGTACAGTGCTCACGCAATTGACATACAATTTAGAAGAAAAACGACTTTGAGTATAAAACTAAGAAAGTGCAATTTTTTCGCTTATATGAATACATCAATTCTGCAATAACATTATAGTACTACTTTCGCGCAAATCAGTAAAATTGATAGTTTTCGGCTTATGCGGTACAGTGCTCAAGTGATTAACATACAATTTACAAGAAAATCGACTTTGAGTCTAAAACTAAGAAAGTGCAATTTTTTCGCTTATATGAATATGTCAATTCTGCAATAACATTATAATTTTACTTTCGCGCAAATCAGTAAAATTGATAGTTTTCGGCTTATGCGGTACAGTGCTCAAGTGATTAATATACAATTTACAAGAAAATCGACTTTGAGTCTAAAACTAAGAAAGTGCAATTTTTTCGGTTATATGAATATATAAATTCTGCAATAACATTATAATTTTACTTTCGCGAAAATCAGTGATATTGATGTGTTTCGGCTTAAGCGGTACAGTGCTCAAGTGATTAACATACAATTTACAAGAAAATCGACTCTGAGTCTAAAACTAAGAAAGTGCAATTTTTTCGCTTATATGAATACATCAATTCTGCAATAACATTATAGTACTACTTTCGCGCAAATCAGTAAAATTGATAGTTTTCGGCTTATGCGGTACAGTGCTCAAGTGATTAACATACAATTTACAAGAAAATCGACTTTGAGTCTAAACCTAAGAAAGTGCAACTTTTTCGGTTATATGAATATGTAAATTCTGCAATAACAATATAATTTGGCTTTCGCTCAAATCAGTAAAATTCATGTTTTTCGGCTTAAGCAGTACCGTGCTCCCGCAATTGACATACAATTTACAAGAAAATCGACTTTAAGTCTAAAACTAAGAAAGTGCAATTTTTTCGGTTATATGAATATGTCAATTCTGCAATAACAATATAATTTGACTTTCGCTCAAATCAGTAAAATTCATGTTTTTCGGCTTAAGCGGTACAGTGCTCACGCAACTGACATACAATTTAGAAGAAAAACGACTTTGAGTCTAAGCCTAAGAAAGTGCAACTTTTTCGGTAATATTAATTGGTTAATCCTGCAATAACAATATAATTAGACTTTCGCTCAAATCAGTAAAATTCATGTTTTCCGGGTTAAGCAGTACAGTGCTCCCGCAATTGACATACAATTTACAAGAAAATCGACTTTAAGTCTAAAACTAAGAAAGTGCAATTATTTCGGTTATATGAATATGTCAATTCTGCAATAATAAAATAATTTGACATTAGTTCAAATCAGTAAAATTCATGTTTTTCGGCATAAGCGGTACAGTGCTCACGCAATTGACATATAATTTAGAAGAAAATCGACTTTGAGTCTAAACCTAAGAAAGTGCAACTTTTTCGGTTATATGAATATGTAAATTCTGTAACAACAATATAATTTGACTTTCGCTCAAATCAGTAAAATTCATGTTTTTCGGCTTAAGCAGTACAGTGCTGCCGCAATTGACATACAATTTACAAGAAAATCGACTTTGAGTCTAAAACTAAGAAAGTGCAATTTTTCGGTTATATGAATATGTGAATTCTGCAATAACAATATAATTTGATTTTCGCTCAAATCAGTAAAATTCATGTTTTTCGGCTTAAGCGGTACAGTGCTTACGCAATTGACATACAATTTACAAGAAAATCGACTTTGAGTCTAAACCTAAGAAAGTGCAACTTTTTCGGTAATATTAATTTGTTAATCCTGCAATAACATTATAATTTTACTTTCGCTCAAATCAGTAAAATTCATGTTTTTCGGCTTAAGCAGTACAGTGCTCACGCAATTGACATACAATTTAAAAGAAAATCGACTTTAAGCCTAAAACTAAGAAAGTGCAATTTTTTCGGTTATATGAATATGTCAATTCTGTAATAACAATATAATTTGACTTTCGCTAAAATTAGTAAAATTCATGTTTTTCCGCTTAAGCAGTGCATTGCTGCCGCAATCGACATACAATTTAAAAGAAAATCGACTTTGAGTCTAAAACTAAGAAAGTGCAATTTTTTCGGTTGTATGAATATGTCAATTCTGTAATAACAATATAATTTGATTTTCGCTCAAATCAGTAAAATTCATGTTTTTCGGCTTAAGCGGTACAGTGCTCAAGCAATTGACATACAATTTAGAAGAAAAACGACTTTGAGTCTAAGCCGAAGAAAGTGCAACTTTTTCGGTAATATTAATTTGTTAATCCTGCAATAACAATATAATTAGACTTTCGCTCAAATCAGTAAAATTCATATTTTCCGGGTTAAGCAGTACAGTGTTCCCGTAATTGACCTACAATTTACAAGAAAATTGACTTTGAGTCTAAACCTAAGAAAGGGCAACTTTTTCGGTAATATTAATTTGTTAATCCTGCAATAACATTATAATTTTACTTTCGCTCAAATCAGTAAAATTGATGTTTTTCGGCTTTAGCAGTACAGTGCTCACGCAATTGACATACAATTTAGAAGAAAATCGACTTTAAGTCTAAAACTAAGAAATTGCAATTTTTTCGGTAATTTTAATTTGTCAATCCTGCAATAACAATATAATTTGACTTTCGCTCAAATCAGTAAAATTCATGTTTTTCTGCTTAAACAGTACAATGCTCATGCAATTGACATACAATTTACAAGAAAATCGACTTTAAGTCTAAAGCTAAGAAAGTGCAATTTTTTCGGTTATATGAATATGTAAATTCTGCAATAACATTATAATTTTACTTTCGCGAAAATCAGTGATATTGATGTGTTTCGGCTTAAGCGGTACAGTGCTCAAGTGATTAACATACAATTTACAAGAAAATCGACTTTGAGTCTAAAACTAAGAAAGTGCAATTTTTTCGCTTATATGAATATATCAATTCTGCAATAACATTATAGTACTACTTTCGCGCAAATCAGTAAAATTGATAGTTTTCGGCTTATGCGGTACAGTGCTCAAGTGATTAACATACAATTTACAAGAAAATCGACTTTGAGTCTAAACCTAAGAAAGTGCACCTTTTTCGGTTATATGAATATGTAAATTCTGCAATAACAATATAATTTGGCTTTCGCTCAAATCAGTAAAACTCATGTTTTTCGGCTTAAGCAGTACCGTGCTCCCGCAATTGACATATAATTTACAAGAAAATCGACTTTAAGTCTAAAACTAAGAAAGTGCAATTTTTTCGGTTATATGAATATGTCAATTCTGCAATAACAATATAATTTGACTTTCGCTCAAATCAGTAAAATTCATGTTTTTCGGCTTAAGCGGTACAGTGCTCACGCAATTGACATACAATTTAGAAGAAAAACGACTTTGAGTCTAAGCCTAAGAAAGTGCAACTTTTTCGGTAATATTAATTTGTTAATCCTGCAATAACAATATAATTAGACTTTCGCTCAAATCAGTAAAATTCATGTTTTCCAGGTTAAGCAGTACAGTGCTCCCGCAATTGACATACAATTTACAAGAAAATCGACTTTAAGTCTAAAACTAAGAAAGTGCAATTATTTCGGTTATATGAATATGTCAATTCTGCAATAATAAAATAATTTGACATTCGTTCAAATCAGTAAAATTCATGTTTTTCGGCATAAGCGGTACAGTGCTCACGCAATTGACATACAATTTAGAAGAAAATCGACTTTAAGCCTAAAACTAAGAAAGTGCAATTTTTTCGGTTATATGAATATGTCAATTCTGTAACAACAATATAATTTGACTTTCGCTCAAATCAGTAAAATTCATGTTTTTCGGCTTCAGCAGTACAGTGCTGCCGCAATTGACATACAATTTACAAGAAAATCGACTTTGAGTCTAAAACTAAGAAAGTGCAATTTTTTCGGTTATATGAATATGTGAATTCTGCAATAACAATATAATTTGATTTTCGCTCAAATCAGTAAAATTCATGTTTTTCGGCTTAAGCGGTACAGTGCTTACGCAATTGACATACAATTTACAAAAAAATCGACTTTGAGTCTAAACCTAAGAAAGTGCAACTTTTTCGAAAATATTAATTTGTTAATCCTGCAATAACATTATAATTTTACTTTCGCTCAAATCAGTAAAATTCATGTTTTTCGGCTTAAGCAGTACAGTGCTCACGCAATTGACATACAATTTACAAGAAAATCGACTTTAAGCCTAAAACTAAGAAAGTGCAATTTTTTCGGCTTAAGCAGTACAGTGCTCACGCAATTGACATACAATTTACAAGAAAATCGACTTTAAGTCTAAAACTAAGAAAGTGCAATTATTTCGGTTATATGAATATGTCAATTCTGTAATAACAATATAATTTGACTTTCGCGCAAATCAGTAATATAGATATTTTTCGGCTTAAGCGGTACAGTGCTCACGCAATTGACACACAATTTACAAGAAAATCGACTTTGAGTCTAAAACTAAGAAAGTGCAATTTTTTCGGTTATATGAATATGTAAATTCTGCAATAACATTATAATTTTACTTTCGCGCAAATCAGTAAAATTGATAGTTTTCGGCTTATGCGGTACAGTGCTCAAGTGATTAATATACAATTTACAAGAAAATCGACTTTGAGTCTAAAACTAAGAAAGTGCAATTTTTTCGGTTATATGAATATGTCAATTCTGTAATAACAATATAATTTGACTTTCGCTAAAATTAGTAAAATTCATGTTTTTCCGCTTAAGCAGTGCATTGCTGCCGCAATCGACATACAATTTAAAAGAAAATGGACTTTGAGTCTAAAACTAAGAAAGTGCAATTTTTTCGGTTGTATGAATATGTCAATTCTGTAATAACAATATAATTTGATTTTCGCTCAAATCAGTAAAATTCATGTTTTTCGGCTTAAGCGGTACAGTGCTCACGCAATTGACATACAATTTAGAAGAAAAACGACTTTGAGTCTAAGCCGAAGAAAGTGCAACTTTTTCGGTAATATTAATTTGTTAATCCTGCAATAACAATATAATTAGACTTTCGCTCAAATCAGTAAAATTCATGTTTTCCGGGTTAAGCGGTACAGTGTTCCCGCAATTGACCTACAATTTACAAGAAAATCGACTTTGAGTCTAAGCCTAAGAAAGGGCAACTTTTTCGGTAATATTAATTTGTTAATCCTGCAATAACATTATAATTTTACTTTCGCGCAAATCAGTAAAATTGATGTTTTTCGGCTTTAGCAGTACAGTGCTCACGCAATTGACATACAATTTAGAAGAAAATCGACTTTAAGTCTAAAACTAAGAAATTGCAATTTTTTCGGTAATTTTAATTTGTCAATCCTGCAATAACAATATAATTTGACTTTCGCTCAAATCAGTAAAATTCATGTGTTTCGGCTTAAGCGGTACAGTGCTCACGCAATTGACATACAATTTACAAGAAAATCGACTTTGAGTCTAAACCTAAGAAAGTGCAACTTTTTCGGTAATATTAATTTGTTAATCCTGCAATAACATTATAATTTTACTTTCGGTCAAATCAGTAAAATTCATGTTTTCCGGGTTAAGCAGTACAGTGTTCCCGTAATTGACCTACAATTTACAAGAAAATTGACTTTGAGTCTAAACCTAAGAAAGGGCAACTTTTTCGGTAATATTAATTTGTTAATCCTGCAATAACATTATAATTTTACTTTCGCGCAAATCAGTAAAATTGATGTTTTTCGGCTTTAGCAGTACAGTGCTCACGCAATTGACATACAATTTAGAAGAAAATCGACTTTAAGTCTAAAACTAAGAAATTGCAATTTTTTCGGTAATTTTAATTTGTCAATCCTGCAATAACAATATAATTTGACTTTCGCTCAAATCAGTAAAATTCATGTTTTTCTGCTTAAACAGTACAATGCTCATGCAATTGACATACAATTTACAAGAAAATCGACTTTAAGTCTAAAGCTAAGAAAGTGCAATTTTTTCGGTTATATGAATATGTAAATTCTGCAATAACATTATAATTTTACTTTCGCGAAAATCAGTGATATTGATGTGTTTCGGCTTAAGCGGTACAGTGCTCAAGTGATTAACATTCAATTTACAAGAAAATCGACTTTGAGTCTAAAACTAAGAAAGTGCAATTTTTTCGCTTATATGAATATATCAATTCTGCAATAACATTATAGTACTACTTTCGCGCAAATCAGTAAAATTGATAGTTTTCGGCTTATGCGGTACAGTGCTCAAGTGATTAACATACAATTTACAAGAAAATCGACTTTGAGTCTAAACCTAAGAAAGTGCACCTTTTTCGGTTATATGAATATGTAAATTCTGCAATAACAATATAATTTGGCTTTCGCTCAAATCAGTAAAATTCATGTTTTTCGGCTTAAGCAGTACCGTGCTCCCGCAATTGACATACAATTTACAAGAAAATCGACTTTAAGCCTAAAACTAAGAAAGTGCAATTTTTTCGGCTTAAGCAGTACAGTGCTCACGCAATTGACATACAATTTACAAGAAAATCGACTTTAAGTCTAAAACTAAGAAAGTGCAATTATTTCGGTTATATGAATATGTCAATTCTGTAATAACAATATAATTTGACTTTCGCGCAAATCAGTAATATAGATATTTTTCGGCTTAAGCGGTACAGTGCTCACGCAATTGACACACAATTTACAAGAAAATCGACTTTGAGTCTAAAACTAAGAAAGTGCAATTTTTTCGGTTATATGAATATGTAAATTCTGCAATAACATTATAATTTTACTTTCGCGCAAATCAGTAAAATTAATAGTTTTCGGCTTATGCGGTACAGTGCTCAAGTGATTAATATACAATTTACAAGAAAATCGACTTTGAGTCTAAAACTAAGAAAGTGCAATTATTTCGGTTATATAAATATGTCAATTCTGTAATAACAATATCATTTGACTTTCGCGCAAATCAGTAATATAGATATTTTTCAACTTAAGCGGTACAGTGCTCACGCAATTGACATACAATTTAGAAGAAAAACGACTTTGAGTCTAAAACTAAGAAAGTGCAATTTTTTCGGTTATATGAATATGTAAATTCTGCAATAACATTATAATTTTACTTTCGCGAAAATCAGTGATATTGATGTGTTTCGGCTTTAGCGGTACAGTGCTCAAGTGATTAACATACAATTTACAAGAAAATCGACTTTGAGTCTAAAACTAAGAAAGTGCAATTTTTTCGCTTATATGAATATGTCAATTCTGCAATAACATTATAATTTTACTTTCGCGCAAATCAGTAAAATTGATAGTTTTCGGCTTATGCGGTACAGTGCTCAAGTGATAAATATACAATTTACAAGAAAATCGACTTTGAGTCTAAAACTAAGAAAGTGCAATTTTTTCGGTTATATGAATATATAAATTCTGCAATAACATTATAATTTTACTTTCGCGAAAATCAGTGATATTGATGTGTTTCGGCTTAAGCGGTACAGTGCTCAAGTGATTAACATACAATTTACAAGAAAATCGACTTTGAGTCTAAAACTAAGAAAGTGCAATTTTTTCGCTTATATGAATACATCAATTCTGCAATAACATTATAGTACTACTTTCGCGCAAATCAGTAAAATTGATAGTTTTCGGCTTATGCGGTACAGTGCTCAAGTGATTAACATACAATTTACAAGAAAATCGACTTTGAGTCTAAACCTAAGAAAGTGCAACTTTTTCGGTTATATGAATATGTAAATTCTGCAATAACAATATAATTTGGCTTTCGCTCAAATCAGTAAAATTCATGTTTTTCGGCTTAAGCAGTACCGTGCTCCCGCAATTGACATACAATTTACAAGAAAATCGACTTTAAGTCTAAAACTAAGAAAGTGCAATTTTTTCGGTTATATGAATATATCAATTCTGCAATAACAATATAATTTGACTTTCGCTCAAATCAGTAAAATTCATGTTTTTCGGCTTAAGCGGTACAGTGCTCACGCAATTGACATACAATTTAGAAGAAAAACGACTTTGAGTCTAAGCCTAAGAAAGTGCAACTTTTTCGGTAATATTAATTGGTTAATCCTGCAATAACAATATAATTAGACTTTCGCTCAAATCAGTAAAATTCATGTTTTCCGGGTTAAGCAGTACAGTGCTCCCGCAATTGACATACAATTTACAAGAAAATCGACTTTAAGTCTAAAACTAAGAAAGTGCAATTATTTCGGTTATATGAATATGTCAATTCTGCAATAATAAAATAATTTGACATTCGTTCAAATCAGTAAAATTCATGTTTTTCGGCATAAGCGGTACAGTGCTCACGCAATTGACATATAATTTAGAAGAAAATCGACTTTAAGCCTAAAACTAAGAAAGTGCAATTTTTTCGGTTATATGAATATGTCAATTCTGTAACAACAATATAATTTGACTTTCGCTCAAATCAGTAAAATTCATGTTTTTCGGCTTAAGCAGTACAGTGCTGCCGCAATTGAAATACAATTTACAAGAAAATCGACTTTGAGTCTAAAACTAAGAAAGTGCAATTTTTTCGGTTATATGAATATGTGAATTCTGCAATAACAATATAATTTGATTTTCGCTCAAATCAGTAAAATTCATGTTTTTCGGCTTAAGCGGTACAGTGCTTACGCAATTGACATACAATTTACAAGAAAATCGACTTTGAGTCTAAACCTAAGAAAGTGCAACTTTTTCGGTAATATTAATTTGTTAATCCTGCAATAACATTATAATTTTACTTTCGCTCAAATCAGTAAAATTCATGTTTTTCGGCTTAAGCAGTACAGTGCTCACGCAATTGACATACAATTTAAAAGAAAATCGACTTTAAGCCTAAAACTAAGAAAGTGCAATTTTTTCGGTTATATGAATATGTCAATTCTGTAATAACAATATAATTTGACTTTCGCTAAAATTAGTAAAATTCATGTTTTTCCGCTTAAGCAGTGCATTGCTGCCGCAATCGACATACAATTTAAAAGAAAATCGACTTTGAGTCTAAAACTAAGAAAGTGCAATTTTTTCGGTTGTATGAATATGTCAATTCTGTAATAACAATATAATTTGATTTTCGCTCAAATCAGTAAAATTCATGTTTTTCGGCTTAAGCGGTACAGTGCTCAAGCAATTGACATACAATTTAGAAGAAAAACGACTTTGAGTCTAAGCCGAAGAAAGTGCAACTTTTTCGGTAATATTAATTTGTTAATCCTGCAATAACAATATAATTAGACTTTCGCTCAAATCAGTAAAATTCATGTTTTCCGGGTTAAGCAGTACAGTGTTCCCGTAATTGACCTACAATTTACAAGAAAATTGACTTTGAGTCTAAACCTAAGAAAGTGCAACTTTTTCGGTAATATTAATTTGTTAATCCTGCAATAACAATATAATTAGACTTTCGCTCAAATCAGTAAAATTCATGTTTTCCGGGTTAAGCAGTACAGTGTTCCCGTAATTGACCTACAATTTACAAGAAAATTGACTTTGAGTCTAAACCTAAGAAAGGGCAACTTTTTCGGTAATTTTAATTTGTCAATCCTGCAATAACAATATAATTTGACTTTCGCTCAAATCAGTAAAATTCATGTTTTTCTGCTTAAACAGTACAATGCTCATGCAATTGACATACAATTTACAAGAAAATCGACTTTAAGTCTAAAGCTAAGAAAGTGCAATTTTTTCGGTTATATGAATATGTAAATTCTGCAATAACATTATAATTTTACTTTCGCGAAAATCAGTGATATTGATGTGTTTCGGCTTAAGCGGTACAGTGCTCAAGTGATTAACATACAATTTACAAGAAAATCGACTTTGAGTCTAAAACTAAGAAAGTGCAATTTTTTCGCTTATACGAATATATCAATTCTGCAATAACATTATAGTACTACTTTCGCGCAAATCAGTAAAATTGATAGTTTTCGGCTTATGCGGTACAGTGCTCAAGTGATTAACATACAATTTACAAGAAAATCGACTTTGAGTCTAAACCTAAGAAAGTGCACCTTTTTCGGTTATATGAATATGTAAATTCTGCAATAACAATATAATTTGGCTTTCGCTCAAATCAGTAAAATTCATGTTTTTCGGCTTAAGCAGTACCGTGCTCCCGCAATTGACATACAATTTACAAGAAAATCGACTTTAAGTCTAAAACTAAGAAAGTGCAATTTTTTCGGTTATATGAATATGTCAATTCTGCAATAACAATATAATTTGACTTTCGCTCAAATCAGTAAAATTCATGTTTTTCGGCTTAAGCGGTACAGTGCTCACGCAATTGACATACAATTTAGAAGAAAAACGACTTTGAGTCTAAGCCTAAGAAAGTGCAACTTTTTCGGTAATATTAATTTGTTAATCCTGCAATAACAATATAATTAGACTTTCGCTCAAATCAGTAAAATTCATGTTTTCCAGGTTAAGCAGTACAGTGCTCCCGCAATTGACATACAATTTACAAGAAAATCGACTTTAAGTCTAAAACTAAGAAAGTGCAATTATTTCGGTTATATGAATATGTCAATTCTGCAATAATAAAATAATTTGACATTCGTTCAAATCAGTAAAATTCATGTTTTTCGGCATAAGCGGTACAGTGCTCACGCAATTGACATACAATTTAGAAGAAAATCGACTTTAAGCCTAAAACTAAGAAAGTGCAATTTTTTCGGTTATATGAATATGTCAATTCTGTAACAACAATATAATTTGACTTTCGCTCAAATCAGTAAAATTCATGTTTTTCGGCTTAAGCAGTACAGTGCTGCCGCAATTGACATACAATTTACAAGAAAATCGACTTTGAGTCTAAAACTAAGAAAGTGCAATTTTTTCGGTTATATGAATATGTGAATTCTGCAATAACAATATAATTTGATTTTCGCTCAAATCAGTAAAATTCATGTTTTTCGGCTTAAGCGGTACAGTGCTTACGCAATTGACATACAATTTACAAAAAAATCGACTTTAAGTCTAAACCTAAGAAAGTGCAACTTTTTCGGTAATATTAATTTGTTAATCCTGCAATAACATTATAATTTTACTTTCGCTCAAATCAGTAAAATTCATGTTTTTCGGCTTAAGCAGTACAGTGCTCACGCAATTGACATACAATTTACAAGAAAATCGACTTTAAGCCTAAAACTAAGAAAGTGCAATTTTTTCGGCTTAAGCAGTACAGTGCTCACGCAATTGACATACAATTTACAAGAAAATCGACTTTAAGTCTAAAACTAAGAAAGTGCAATTATTTCTGTTATATGAATATGTCAATTCTGTAATAACAATATAATTTGACTTTCGCGCAAATCAGTAATATAGATATTTTTCGGCTTAAGCGGTACAGTGCTCACGCAATTGACACACATTTTACAAGAAAATCGACTTTGAGTCTAAAACTAAGAAAGTGCAATTTTTTCGGTTATATGAATATGTAAATTCTGCAATAACATTATAATTTTACTTTCGCGCAAATCAGTAAAATTGATAGTTTTCGGCTTATGCAGTACAGTGCTCAAGTGATTAATATACAATTTACAAGAAAATCGACTTTGAGTCTAAAACTAAGAAAGTGCAATTTTTTCGGTTATATGAATATGTCAATTCTGTAATAACAATATAATTTGACTTTCGCTAAAATTAGTAAAATTCATGTTTTTCCGCTTAAGCAGTGCATTGCTGCCGCAATCGACATACAATTTAAAAGAAAATGGACTTTGAGTCTAAAACTAAGAAAGTGCAATTTTTTCGGTTGTATGAATATGTCAATTCTGTAATAACAATATAATTTGATTTTCGCTCAAATCAGTAAAATTCATGTTTTTCGGCTTAAGCGGTACAGTGCTCACGCAATTGACATACAATTTAGAAGAAAAACGACTTTGAGTCTAAGCCGAAGAAAGTGCAACTTTTTCGGTAATATTAATTTGTTAATCCTGCAATAACAATATAATTAGACTTTCGCTCAAATCAGTAAAATTCATGTTTTCCGGGTTAAGCAGTACAGTGTTCCCGCAATTGACCTACAATTTACAAGAAAATCGACTTTGAGTCTAAGCCTAAGAAATTGCAACTTTTTCGGTAATATTAATTTGTTAATCCTGCAATAATATTATAATTTTACTTTCGCGCAAATCAGTAAAATTGATGTTTTTCGGCTTTAGCAGTACAGTGCTCACGCAATTGACATACAATTTAGAAGAAAATCGACTTTAAGTCTAAAACTAAGAAATTGCAATTTTTTCGGTAATTTTAATTTGTCAATCCTGCAATAACAATATAATTTGACTTTCGCTCAAATCAGTAAAATTCATGTGTTTCGGCTTAAGCGGTACAGTGCTCACGCAATTGACATACAATTTACAAGAAAATCGACTTTGAGTCTAAACCTAAGAAAGTGCAACTTTTTCGGTAATATTAATTTGTTAATCCTGCAATAACATTATAATTTTACTTTCGCTCAAATCAGTAAAATTCATGTGTTTCGGCTTAAGCAGTACAGTGCTCACGCAATTGACACACAATTTACAAGAAAATCGACTTTGAGTCTAAAACTAAGAAAGTGCAATTATTTCGGTTATATAAATATGTCAATTCTGTAATAACAATATAATTTGACTTTCGCGCAAATCAGTAATATAGATATTTTTCGGCTTAAGCGGTACAGTGCTCACGCAATTGACATACAATTTCGAAGAAAAACGACTTTGAGTCTAAAACTAAGAAAGTGCAATTTTTTCGGTTATATGAATATGTAAATTCTGCAATAACATTATAATTTTACTTTCGCGAAAATCAGTGATAATGATGTGTTTCGGCTTAAGCGGTACAGTGCTCAAGTGATTAACATACAATTTACAAGAAAATCGACTTTGAGTCTAAAACTAAGAAAGTGCAATTTTTTCGCTTATATGAATATGTCAATTCTGCAATAACATTATAATTTTACTTTCGCGCAAATCAGTAAAATTGATAGTTTTCGGCTTATGCGGTACAGTGCTCAAGTGATTAATATACAATTTACAAGAAAATCGACTTTGAGTCTAAAACTAAGAAAGTGCAATTTTTTCGGTTATATGAATATATAAATTCTGCAATAACATTATAATTTTACTTTCGCGAAAATCAGTGATATTGATGTGTTTCGGCTTAAGCGGTACAGTGCTCAAGTGATTAACATACAATTTACAAGAAAATCGACTTTGAGTCTAAAACTAAGAAAGTGCAATTTTTTCGCTTATATGAATACATCAATTCTGCAATAACATTATAGTACTACTTTCGCGCAAATCAGTAAAATTGATAGTTTTCGGCTTATGCGGTACAGTGCTCAAGTGATTAACATACAATTTACAAGAAAATCGACTTTGAGTCTAAACCTAAGAAAGTGCAACTTTTTCGGTTATATGAATATGTAAATTCTGCAATAACAATATAATTTGGCTTTCGCTCAAATCAGTAAAATTCATGTTTTTCGGCTTAAGCAGTACCGTGCTCCCGCAATTGACATACAATTTACAAGAAAATCGACTTTAAGTCTAAAACTAAGAAAGTGCAATTTTTTCGGTTATATGAATATGTCAATTCTGCAATAACAATATAATTTGACTTTCGCTCAAATCAGTAAAATTCATGTTTTTCGGCTTAAGCGGTACAGTGCTCCCGCAATTGACATACAATTTACAAGAAAATCGACTTTAAGCCTAAAACTAAGAAAGTGCAATTTTTTCGGTTATATGAATATGTCAATTCTGTAACAACAATATAATTTGACTTTCGCTCAAATCAGTAAAATTCATGTTTTTCGGCTTAAGCGGTACAGTGCTCCCGCAATTGACATACAATTTACAAGAAAATCGACTTTAAGTCTAAAACTAAGAAAGTGCAATTTTTTCGGTTATATGAATATGTCAATTCTGCAATAACAATATAATTTGACTTTCGCTCAAATCAGTAAAATTCATGTTTTTCGGCATAAGCGGTACAGTGCTCACGCAATTGACATATAATTTAGAAGAAAATCGACTTTAAGCCTAAAACTAAGAAAGTGCAATTTTTTCGGTTATATGAATATGTCAATTCTGTAACAACAATATAATTTGACTTTCGCTCAAATCAGTAAAATTCATGTTTTTCGGCTTAAGCAGTACAGTGCTGCCGCAATTGACATACAATTTACAAGAAAATCGACTTTGAGTCTAAAACTAAGAAAGTGCAATTTTTTCGGTTATATGAATATGTGAATTCTGCAATAACAATATAATTTGATTTTCGCTCAAATCAGTAAAATTCATGTTTTTCGGCTTAAGCGGTACAGTGCTTACGCAATTGACATACAATTTACAAGAAAATCGACTTTGAGTCTAAACCTAAGAAAGTGCAACTTTTTCGGTAATATTAATTTGTTAATCCTGCAATAACATTATAATTTTACTTTCGCTCAAATCAGTAAAATTCATGTTTTTCGGCTTAAGCAGTACAGTGCTCACGCAATTGACATACAATTTAAAAGAAAATCGACTTTAAGCCTAAAACTAAGAAAGTGCAACTTTTTCGGTAATATTAATTTGTTAATCCTGCAATAACAATATAATTAGACTTTCGCTCAAATCAGTAAAATTCATGTTTTTCGGGTTAAGCAGTACAGTGCTCCCGCAATTGACATACAATTTACAAGAAAATCGACTTTAAGTCTAAAACTAAGAAAGTGCAATTATTTCGGTTATATGAATATGTCAATTCTGCAATAATAAAATAATTTGACATTCGTTCAAATCAGTAAAATTGATAGTTTTCGGCTTATGCGGTACAGTGCTCAAGTGATTAACATACAATTTACAAGAAAATCGACTTTGAGTCTAAACCTAAGAAAGTGCAACTTTTTCGGTTATATGAATATGTAAATTCTGCAATAACAATATAATTTGGCTTTCGCTCAAATCAGTAAAATTCATGTTTTTCAGCTTAAGCAGTACAGTGCTCCCGCAATTGACATACAATTTGACAAGAAAATCGACTTTAAGTCTAAAACTAAGAAAGTGCAATTTTTTCGGTTATATGAATATGTCAATTCTGCAATAACAATATAATTTGACTTTCGCTCAAATCAGTAAAATTCATGTTTTTCGGCTTAAGCGGTACAGTGCTCACGCAATTGACATACAATTTAGAAGAAAAACGACTTTGAGTCTAAGCCTAAGAAAGTGCAACTTTTTCGGTAATATTAATTTGTTAATCCTGCAATAACAATATAATTAGACTTTCGCTCAAATCAGTAAAATTCATGTTTTCCGGGTTAAGCAGTACAGTGCTCCCGCAATTGACATACAATTTACAAGAAAATCGACTTTAAGTCTAAAACTAAGAAAGTGCAATTATTTCGGTTATATGAATATGTCAATTCTGCAATAATAAAATAATTTGACATTCGTTCAAATCAGTAAAGTTCATGTTTTTCGGCTTAAGCGGTACAGTGCTCAAGTGATTAACATACAATTTAGAAGAAAAACGACTTTGAGTCTAAGCCTAAGAAAGTGCAACTTTTTCGGTTATATGAATATGTAAATTCTGCAATAACATTATAATTTTACTTTCGCGCAAACCAGTAAAATTGATAGTTTTCGGCTTATGCGGTACAGTGCTCAAGTGATTAATATACAATTTACAAGAAAATCGACTTTGAGTCTAAAACTAAGAAAGTGCAATTTTTTCGCTTATATGAATATGTCAATTCTGCAATAACATTATAGTTTTACTTTCGCGCAAATCAGTAAAATTGATAGTTTTCGGCTTATGCGGTACAGTGCTCAAGTGATTAATATACAATTTACAAGAAAATCGACTTTGAGTCTAAAACTAAGAAAGTGCAATTTTTTCGGTTATATGAATATGTCAATTCTGTAATAACAATATAATTTGACTTTCGCGCAAATCAGTAATATAGATATTTTTCGGCTTAAGCGGTACAGTGCTCACGCAATTGACATACAATTTAGAAGAAAAAGGACTTTGAGTCTAAGCCTAAGAAAGTGCAACTTTTTCGGTAATATTAATTTGTTAATCCTGCAATAACATTATAATTTTACTTTCGCTCAAATCAGTAAAATTCATGTGTTTCGGCTTAAGCAGTACAGTGCTCACGCAATTGACACACAATTTTCAAGAAAATCGACTTTGAGTCTAAAACTAAGAAAGTGCAATTATTTCGGTTATATAAATATGTCAATTCTGTAATAACAATATAATTTGACTTTCGCGGAAATCAGTAATATAGATATTTTTCGGCTTAAGCGGTACAGTGCTCACGCAATTGACATACAATTTAGAAGAAAAACGACTTTGAGTCTAAAACTAAGAAAGTGCAATTTTTTCGGTTATATGAATATGTAAATTCTGCAATAACATTATAATTTTACTTTCGCGAAAATCAGTGATATTGATGTGTTTCGGCTTAAGCGGTACAGTGCTCAAGTGATTAACATACAATTTACAAGAAAATCGACTTTGAGTCTAAAACTAAGAAAGTGCAATTTTTTCGCTTATATGAATATGTCAATTCTGCAATAACATTATAATTTTACTTTCGCGCAAATCAGTAAAATTGATAGTTTTCGGCTTATGCGGTACAGTGCTCAAGTGATTAATATACAATTTACAAGAAAATCGACTTTGAGTCTAAAACTAAGAAAGTGCAATTTTTTCGGTTATATGAATATATAAATTCTGCAATAACATTATAATTTTACTTTCGCGAAAATCAGTGATATTGATGTGTTTCGGCTTAAGCGGTACAGTGCTCAAGTGATTAACATACAATTTACAAGAAAATCGACTTTGAGTCTAAAACTAAGAAAGTGCAATTTTTTCGCTTATATGAATACATCAATTCTGCAATAACATTATAGTACTACTTTCGCGCAAATCAGTAAAATTGATAGTTTTCGGCTTATGCGGTACAGTGCTCAAGTGATTAACATACAATTTACAAGAAAATCGACTTTGAGTCTAAACCTAAGAAAGTGCAACTTTTTCGGTTATATGAATATGTAAATTCTGCAATAACAATATAATTTGGCTTTCGCTCAAATCAGTAAAATTCATGTTTTTCGGCTTAAGCAGTACCGTGCTCCCGCAATTGACATACAATTCACAAGAAAATCGACTTTAAGTCTAAAACTAAGAAAGTGCAATTTTTTCGGTTATATGAATATGTCAATTCTGCAATAACAATATAATTTGACTTTCGCTCAAATCAGTAAAATTCATGTTTTTCGGCTTAAGCGGTACAGTGCTCACGCAATTGACATACAATTTAGAAGAAAAACGACTTTGAGTCTAAGCCTAAGAAAGTGCAACTTTTTCGGTAATATTAATTGGTTAATCCTGCAATAACAATATAATTAGACTTTCGCTCAAATCAGTAAAATTCATGTTTTCCGGGTTAAGCAGTACAGTGCTCCCGCAATTGACATACAATTTACAAGAAAATCGACTTTAAGTCTAAAACTAAGAAAGTGCAGTTATTTCGGTTATATGAATATGTCAATTCTGCAATAATAAAATAATTTGACATTCGTTCAAATCAGTAAAATTCATGTTTTTCGGCATAAGCGGTACAGTGCTCACGCAATTGACATATAATTTAGAAGAAAATCGACTTTAAGCCTAAAACTAAGAAAGTGCAATTTTTTCGGTTATATGAATATGTCAATTCTGTAACAACAATATAATTTGACTTTTGCTCAATCAGTAAAATTCATGTTTTTCGGCTTAAGCAGTACAGTGCTGCCGCAATTGACATACAATTAACAAGAAAATCGACTTTGAGTCTAAAACTAAGAAAGTGCAATTTTTTCGGTTATATGAATATGTGAATTCTGCAATAACAATATAATTTGATTTTCGCTCAAATCAGTAAAATTCATGTTTTTCGGCTTAAGCGGTACAGTGCTTACGCAATTGACATACAATTTACAAGAAAATCGACTTTGAGTCTAAACCTAAGAAAGTGCAACTTTTTCGTTAATATTAATTTGTTAATCCTGCAATAACATTATAATTTTACTTTCGCTCAAATCAGTAAAATTCATGTTTTTCGGCTTAAGCAGTACAGTGCTCACGCAATTGACATACAATTTAAAAGAAATTCGACTTTAAGCCTAAAACTAAGAAAGTGCAATTTTTTCGGTTATATGAATATGTCAATTCTGTAATAACAATATAATTTGACTTTCGCTAAAATTAGTAAAATTCATGTTTTTTTCCGCTTAAGCAGTGCATTGCTGCCGCAATCGACATACAATTTAAAAGAAAATCGACTTTGAGTCTAAAACTAAGAAAGTGCAATTTTTTCGGTTGTATGAATATGTCAATTCTGTAATAACAATATAATTTGATTTTCGCTCAAATCAGTAAAATTCATGTTTTTCGGCTTAAGCGGTACAGTGCTCAAGCAATTGACATACAATTTAGAAGAAAAACGACTTTGAGTCTAAGCCGAAGAAAGTGCAACTTTTTCGGTAATATTAATTTGTTAATCCTGCAATAACAATATAATTAGACTTTCGCTCAAATCAGTAAAATTCATGTTTTCCGGGTTAAGCAGTACAGTGTTCCCGTAATTAACCTACAATTTACAAGAAAATTGACTTTGAGTCTAAACCTAAGAAAGGGCAACTTTTTCGGTAATATTAATTTGTTAATCCTGCAATAACATTATAATTTTACTTTCGCGCAAATCAGTAAAATTGATGTTTTTCGGCTTTAGCAGTACAGTGCTCACGCAATTGACATACAATTTAGAAGAAAATCGACTTTAAGTCTAAAACTAAGAAATTGCAATTTTTTCGGTAATTTTAATTTGTCAATCCTGCAATAACAATATAATTTGACTTTCGCTCAAATCAGTAAAATTCATGTTTTTCTGCTTAAACAGTACAATGCTCATGCAATTGACATACAATTTACAAGAAAATCGACTTTAAGTCTAAAGCTAAGAAAGTGCAATTTTTTCGGTTATATGAATATGTAAATTCTGCAATAACATTATAATTTTACTTTCGCGAAAATCAGTGATATTGATGTGTTTCGGCTTAAGCAGTACAGTGCTCAAGTGATTAACATACAATTTACAAGAAAATCGACTTTGAGTCTAAAACTAAGAAAGTGCAATTTTTTCGCTTATATGAATATATCAATTCTGCAATAACATTATAGTACTACTTTCGCGCAAATCAGTAAAATTGATAGTTTTCGGCTTATGCGGTACAGTGCTCAAGTGATTAACATACAATTTACAAGAAAATCGACTTTGAGTCTAAACCGAAGAAAGTGCACCTTTTTCGGTTATATGAATATGTAAATTCTGCAATAACAATATAATTTGGCTTTCGCTCAAATCAGTAAAATTCATGTTTTTCGGCTTAAGCAGTACCGTGCTCCCGCAATTGACATACAATTTACAAGAAAATCGACTTTAAGTCTAAAACTAAGAAAGTGCAATTTTTTCGGTTATATGAATATGTCAATTCTGCAATAACAATATAATTTGACTTTCGCTCAAATCAGTAAAATTCATGTTTTTCGGCTTAAGCGGTACAGTGCTCACGCAATTGACATACAATTTAGAAGAAAAACGACTTTGAGTCTAAGCCTAAGAAAGTGCAACTTTTTCGGTAATATTAATTTGTTAATCCTGCAATAACAATATAATTAGACTTTCGCTCAAATCAGTAAAATTCATGTTTTCCAGGTTAAGCAGTACAGTGCTCCCGCAATTGACATACAATTTACAAGAAAATCGACTTTAAGTCTAAAACTAAGAAAGTGCAATTATTTCGGTTATATGAATATGTCAATTCTGCAATAATAAAATAATTTGACATTCGCTCAAATCAGTAAAATTCATGTTTTCCAGGTTAAGCAGTACAGTGCTCCCGCAATTGACATACAATTTAGAAGAAAATCGACTTTAAGCCTAAAACTAAGAAAGTGCAATTTTTTCGGTTATATGAATATGTCAATTCTGTAACAACAATATAATTTGACTTTCGCTCAAATCAGTAAAATTCATGTTTTTCGGCTTAAGCAGTACAGTGCTGCCGCAATTGACATACAATTTACAAGAAAATCGACTTTGAGTCTAAACCTAAGAAAGTGCAACTTTTTCGGTAATATTAATTTGTTAATCCTGCAATAACATTATAATTTTACTTTCGCTCAAATCAGTAAAATTCATGTTTTTCGGCTTAAGCAGTACAGTGCTCACGCAATTGACATACAATTTACAAGAAAATCGACTTTAAGCCTAAAACTAAGAAAGTGCAATTTTTTCGGCTTAAGCAGTACAGTGCTCACGCAATTGACATACAATTTACAAGAAAATCGACTTTAAGTCTAAAACTAAGAAAGTGCAATTTTTTCGGTTATATGAATATGTCAATTCTGCAATAACAATATAATTTGACTTTCGCTCAAATCAGTAAAATTCATGTTTTTCGGCATAAGCGGTACAGTGCTCACGCAATTGACATATAATTTAGAAGAAAATCGACTTTAAGCCTAAAACTAAGAAAGTGCAATTTTTTCGGTTATATGAATATGTCAATTCTGTAACAACAATATAATTTGACTTTCGCTCAAATCAGTAAAATTCATGTTTTTCGGCTTAAGCAGTACAGTGCTGCCGCAATTGACATACAATTTACAAGAAAATCGACTTTGAGTCTAAAACTAAGAAAGTGCAATTTTTTCGGTTATATGAATATGTGAATTCTGCAATAACAATATAATTTGATTTTCGCTCAAATCAGTAAAATTCATGTTTTTCGGCTTAAGCGGTACAGTGCTTACGCAATTGACATACAATTTACAAGAAAATCGACTTTGAGTCTAAACCTAAGAAAGTGCAATTTTTTCGGTTATATGAATATGTCAATTCTGTAACAACAATATAATTTGACTTTCGCTCAAATCAGTAAAATTCATGTTTTTCGGCATAAGCGGTACAGTGCTCACGCAATTGACATATAATTTAGAAGAAAATCGACTTTAAGCCTAAAACTAAGAAAGTGCAATTTTTTCGGTTATATGAATATGTCAATTCTGTAACAACAATATAATTTGACTTTCGCTCAAATCAGTAAAATTCATGTTTTTCGGCTTAAGCAGTACAGTGCTGCCGCAATTGACATACAATTTACAAGAAAATCGACTTTGAGTCTAAAACTAAGAAAGTGCAATTTTTTCGGTTATATGAATATGTGAATTCTGCAATAACAATAAAATTTGATTTTCGCTCAAATCAGTAAAATTCATGTTTTTCGGCTTAAGCGGTACAGTGCTTACGCAATTGACATACAATTTACAAGAAAATCGACTTTGAGTCTAAACCTAAGAAAGTGCAACTTTTTCGGTAATATTAATTTGTTAATCCTGCAATAACATTATAATTTTACTTTCGCTCAAATCAGTAAAATTCATGTTTTTCGGCTTAAGCAGTACAGTGCTCACGCAATTGACATACAATTTAAAAGAAAATCGACTTTAAGCCTAAAACTAAGAAAGTGCAACTTTTTCGGTAATATTAATTTGTTAATCCTGCAATAACAATATAATTAGACTTTCGCTCAAATCAGTAAAATTCATGTTTTTCGGGTTAAGCAGTACAGTGCTCCCGCAATTGACATACAATTTACAAGAAAATCGACTTTAAGTCTAAAACTAAGAAAGTGCAATTATTTCGGTTATATGAATATGTCAATTCTGCAATAATAAAATAATTTGACATTCGTTCAAATCAGTAAAATTGATAGTTTTCGGCTTATGCGGTACAGTGCTCAAGTGATTAACATACAATTTACAAGAAAATCGACTTTGAGTCTAAACCTAAGAAAGTGCAACTTTTTCGGTTATATGAATATGTAAATTCTGCAATAACAATATAATTTGGCTTTCGCTCAAATCAGTAAAATTCATGTTTTTCAGCTTAAGCAGTACAGTGCTCCCGCAATTGACATACAATTTGACAAGAAAATCGACTTTAAGTCTAAAACTAAGAAAGTGCAATTTTTTCGGTTATATGAATATGTCAATTCTGCAATAACAATATAATTTGACTTTCGCTCAAATCAGTAAAATTCATGTTTTTCGGCTTAAGCGGTACAGTGCTCACGCAATTGACATACAATTTAGAAGAAAAACGACTTTGAGTCTAAGCCTAAGAAAGTGCAACTTTTTCGGTAATATTAATTTGTTAATCCTGCAATAACAATATAATTAGACTTTCGCTCAAATCAGTAAAATTCATGTTTTCCGGGTTAAGCAGTACAGTGCTCCCGCAATTGACATACAATTTACAAGAAAATCGACTTTAAGTCTAAAACTAAGAAAGTGCAATTATTTCGGTTATATGAATATGTCAATTCTGCAATAATAAAATAATTTGACATTCGTTCAAATAAGTAAAGTTCATGTTTTTCGGCTTAAGCGGTACAGTGCTCAAGTGATTAACATACAATTTAGAAGAAAAACGACTTTGAGTCTAAGCCTAAGAAAGTGCAACTTTTTCGGTTATATGAATATGTAAATTCTGCAATAACATTATAATTTTACTTTCGCGCAAACCAGTAAAATTGATAGTTTTCGGCTTATGCGGTACAGTGCTCAAGTGATTAATATACAATTTACAAGAAAATCGACTTTGAGTCTAAAACTAAGAAAGTGCAATTTTTTCGCTTATATGAATATGTCAATTCTGCAATAACATTATAGTTTTACTTTCGCGCAAATCAGTAAAATTGATAGTTTTCGGCTTATGCGGTACAGTGCTCAAGTGATTAATATACAATTTACAAGAAAATCGACTTTGAGTCTAAAACTAAGAAAGTGCAATTTTTTCGGTTATATGAATATGTCAATTCTGTAATAACAATATAATTTGACTTTCGCGCAAATCAGTAATATAGATATTTTTCGGCTTAAGCGGTACAGTGCTCACGCAATTGACATACAATTTAGAAGAAAAAGGACTTTGAGTCTAAGCCTAAGAAAGTGCAACTTTTTCGGTAATATTAATTTGTTAATCCTGCAATAACATTATAATTTTACTTTCGCTCAAATCAGTAAAATTCATGTGTTTCGGCTTAAGCAGTACAGTGCTCACGCAATTGACACACAATTTACAAGAAAATCGACTTTGAGTCTAAAACTAAGAAAGTGCAATTATTTCGGTTATATAAATATGTCAATTCTGTAATAACAATATAATTTGACTTTCGCGGAAATCAGTAATATAGATATTTTTCGGCTTAAGCGGTACAGTGCTCACGCAATTGACATACAATTTAGAAGAAAAACGACTTTGAGTCTAAAACTAAGAAAGTGCAATTTTTTCGGTTATATGGTGCTCAAGTGATTAACATACAATTTACAAGAAAATCGACTTTGAGTCTAAAACTAAGAAAGTGCAAGTTTTTCGCTTATATGAATATGTCAATTCTGCAATAACATTATAATTTTACTTTCGCGCAAATCAGTAAAATTTATAGTTTTCGGCTTATGCGGTACAGTGCTCAAGTGATTAATATACAATTTACAAGAAAATCGACTTTGAGTCTAAAACTAAGAAAGTGCAATTTTTTCGGTTATATGAATATATAAATTCTGCAATAACATTATAATTTTACTTTCGCGAAAATCAGTGATATTGATGTGTTTCGGCTTAAGCGGTACAGTGCTCAAGTGATTAACATACAATTTACAAGAAAATCGACTTTGAGTCTAAACCTAAGAAAGTGCAACTTTTTCGGTTATATGAATATGTAAATTCTGCAATAACAATATAATTTGGCTTTCGCTCAAATCAGTAAAATTCATGTTTTTCGGCTTAAGCAGTACCGTGCTCCCGCAATTGACATACAATTCACAAGAAAATCGACTTTAAGTCTAAAACTAAGAAAGTGCAATTTTTTCGGTTATATGAATATGTCAATTCTGCAATAACAATATAATTTGACTTTCGCTCAAATCAGTAAAATTCATATTTTTCGGCTTAAGCGGTACAGTGCTCACGCAATTGACATACAATTTAGAAGAAAAACGACTTTGAGTCTAAGCCTAAGAAAGTGCAACTTTTTCGGTAATATTAATTGGTTAATCCTGCAATAACAATATAATTAGACTTTCGCTCAAATCAGTAAAATTCATGTTTTCCGGGTTAAGCAGTACAGTGCTCCCGCAATTGACATACAATTTACAAGAAAATCGACTTTAAGTCTAAAACTAAGAAAGTGCAGTTATTTCGGTTATATGAATATGTCAATTCTGCAATAATAAAATAATTTGACATTCGTTCAAATCAGTAAAATTCATGTTTTTCGGCATAAGCGGTACAGTGCTCACGCAATTGACATATAATTTAGAAGAAAATCGACTTTAAGCCTAAAACTAAGAAAGTGCAATTTTTTCGGTTATATGAATATGTCAATTCTGTAACAACAATATAATTTGACTTTTGCTCAATCAGTAAAATTCATGTTTTTCGGCTTAAGCAGTACAGTGCTGCCGCAATTGACATACAATTAACAAGAAAATCGACTTTGAGTCTAAAACTAAGAAAGTGCAATTTTTTCGGTTATATGAATATGTGAATTCTGCAATAACAATATAATTTGATTTTCGCTCAAATCAGTAAAATTCATGTTTTTCGGCTTAAGCGGTACAGTGCTTACGCAATTGACATACAATTTACAAGAAAATCGACTTTGAGTCTAAACCTAAGAAAGTGCAACTTTTTCGTTAATATTAATTTGTTAATCCTGCAATAACATTATAATTTTACTTTCGCTCAAATCAGTAAAATTCATGTTTTTCGGCTTAAGCAGTACAGTGCTCACGCAATTGACATACAATTTAAAAGAAATTCGACTTTAAGCCTAAAACTAAGAAAGTGCAATTTTTTCGGTTATATGAATATGTCAATTCTGTAATAACAATATAATTTGACTTTCGCTAAAATTAGTAAAATTCATGTTTTTTTCCGCTTAAGCAGTGCATTGCTGCCGCAATCGACATACAATTTAAAAGAAAATCGACTTTGAGTCTAAAACTAAGAAAGTGCAATTTTTTCGGTTGTATGAATATGTCAATTCTGTAATAACAATATAATTTGATTTTCGCTCAAATCAGTAAAATTCATGTTTTTCGGCTTAAGCGGTACAGTGCTCAAGCAATTGACATACAATTTAGAAGAAAAACGACTTTGAGTCTAAGCCGAAGAAAGTGCAACTTTTTCGGTAATATTAATTTGTTAATCCTGCAATAACAATATAATTAGACTTTCGCTCAAATCAGTAAAATTCATGTTTTCCGGGTTAAGCAGTACAGTGTTCCCGTAATTAACCTACAATTTACAAGAAAATTGACTTTGAGTCTAAACCTAAGAAAGGGCAACTTTTTCGGTAATATTAATTTGTTAATCCTGCAATAACATTATAATTTTACTTTCGCGCAAATCAGTAAAATTGATGTTTTTCGGCTTTAGCAGTACAGTGCTCACGCAATTGACATACAATTTAGAAGAAAATCGACTTTAAGTCTAAAACTAAGAAATTGCAATTTTTTCGGTAATTTTAATTTGTCAATCCTGCAATAACAATATAATTTGACTTTCGCTCAAATCAGTAAAATTCATGTTTTTCTGCTTAAACAGTACAATGCTCATGCAATTGACATACAATTTACAAGAAAATCGACTTTAAGTCTAAAGCTAAGAAAGTGCAATTTTTTCGGTTATATGAATATGTAAATTCTGCAATAACATTATAATTTTACTTTCGCGAAAATCAGTGATATTGATGTGTTTCGGCTTAAGCAGTACAGTGCTCAAGTGATTAACATACAATTTTACAAGAAAATCGACTTTGAGTCTAAAACTAAGAAAGTGCAATTTTTTCGCTTATATGAATATATCAATTCTGCAATAACATTATAGTACTACTTTCGCGCAAATCAGTAAAATTGATAGTTTTCGGCTTATGCGGTACAGTGCTCAAGTGATTAACATACAATTTACAAGAAAATCGACTTTGAGTCTAAACCGAAGAAAGTGCACCTTTTTCGGTTATATGAATATGTAAATTCTGCAATAACAATATAATTTGGCTTTCGCTCAAATCAGTAAAATTCATGTTTTTCGGCTTAAGCAGTACCGTGCTCCCGCAATTGACATACAATTTACAAGAAAATCGACTTTAAGTCTAAAACTAAGAAAGTGCAATTTTTTCGGTTATATGAATATGTCAATTCTGCAATAACAATATAATTTGACTTTCGCTCAAATCAGTAAAATTCATGTTTTTCGGCTTAAGCGGTACAGTGCTCACGCAATTGACATACAATTTAGAAGAAAAACGACTTTGAGTCTAAGCCTAAGAAAGTGCAACTTTTTCGGTAATATTAATTTGTTAATCCTGCAATAACAATATAATTAGACTTTCGCTCAAATCAGTAAAATTCATGTTTTCCAGGTTAAGCAGTACAGTGCTCCCGCAATTGACATACAATTTACAAGAAAATCGACTTTAAGTCTAAAACTAAGAAAGTGCAATTATTTCGGTTATATGAATATGTCAATTCTGCAATAATAAAATAATTTGACATTCGCTCAAATCAGTAAAATTCATGTTTTCCAGGTTAAGCAGTACAGTGCTCCCGCAATTGACATACAATTTAGAAGAAAATCGACTTTAAGCCTAAAACTAAGAAAGTGCAATTTTTTCGGTTATATGAATATGTCAATTCTGTAACAACAATATAATTTGACTTTCGCTCAAATCAGTAAAATTCATGTTTTTCGGCTTAAGCAGTACAGTGCTGCCGCAATTGACATACAATTTACAAGAAAATCGACTTTGAGTCTAAACCTAAGAAAGTGCAACTTTTTCGGTAATATTAATTTGTTAATCCTGCAATAACATTATAATTTTACTTTCGCTCAAATCAGTAAAATTCATGTTTTTCGGCTTAAGCAGTACAGTGCTCACGCAATTGACATACAATTTACAAGAAAATCGACTTTAAGCCTAAAACTAAGAAAGTGCAATTTTTTCGGCTTAAGCAGTACAGTGCTCACGCAATTGACATACAATTTACAAGAAAATCGACTTTAAGTCTAAAACTAAGAAAGTGCAATTATTTCGGTTATATGAATATGTCAATTCTGTAATAATAAAATAATTTGACATTCGCTCAAATCAGTAAAATTCATGTTTTCCAGGTTAAGCAGTACAGTGCTCCCGCAATTGACATACAATTTACAAGAAAATCGACTTTGAGTCTAAAACTAAGAAAGTGCAATTTTTTCGGTTATATGAATATGTGAATTCTGCAATATAATTTGATTTTCGCTCAAATCAGTAAAATTCATGTTTTTCGGCTTAAGCGGTACAGTGCTTACGCAATTGACATACAATTTACAAGAAAATCGACTTTGAGTCTAAACCTAAGAAAGTGCAACTTTTTCGGTTATATGAATATGTGAATTCTGCAATAACAATATAATTTGATTTTCGCTCAAATCAGTAAAATTCATGTTTTCCAGGTTAAGCAGTACAGTGCTCCCGCAATTGACATACAATTTACAAGAAAATCGACTTTAAGTCTAAAACTAAGAAAGTGCAATTATTTCGGTTATATGAATATGTCAATTCTGCAATAATAAAATAATTTGACATTCGCTCAAATCAGTAAAATTCATGTTTTCCAGGTTAAGCAGTACAGTGCTCCCGCAATTGACATACAATTTACAAGAAAATCGACTTTGAGTCTAAAACTAAGAAAGTGCAATTTTTTCGGTTATATGAATATGTGAATTCTGCAATAACAATATAATTTGATTTTCGCTCAAATCAGTAAAATTCATGTTTTTCGGCTTAAGCGGTACAGTGCTTACGCAATTGACATACAATTTACAAGAAAATCGACTTTGAGTCTAAACCTAAGATAGTGCAACTTTTTCGGTAATATTAATTTGTTAATCCTGCAATAACATTATAATTTTACTTTCGCTCAAATCAGTAAAATTCATGTTTTTCGGCTTAAGCAGTACAGTGCTCACGCAATTGACATACAATTTACAAGAAAATCGACTTTAAGCCTAAAACTAAGAAAGTGCAATTTTTTCGGCTTAAGCAGTACAGTGCTCACGCAATTGACATACAATTTACAAGAAAATCGACTTTAAGTCTAAAACTAAGAAAGTGCAATTATTTCGGTTATATGAATATGTCAATTCTGTAATAACAATATAATTTGACTTTCGCGCAAATCAGTAATATAGATATTTTTCGGCTTAAGCGGTACAGTGCTCACGCAATTGACACACAATTTACAAGAAAATCGACTTTGAGTCTAAAACTAAGAAAGTGCAATTTTTTCGGTTATATGAATATGTAAATTCTGCAATAACATTATAATTTTACTTTCGCGCAAATCAGTAAAATTGATAGTTTTCGGCTTATGCGGTACAGTGCTCAAGTGATTAATATACAATTTACAAGAAAATCGACTTTGAGTCTAAAACTAATAAAGTGCAATTTTTTCGGTTATATGAATATGTCAATTCTGTAATAACAATATAATTTGACATTCGCTAAAATTAGTAAAATTCATGTTTTTCCGCTTAAGCAGTGCATTGCTGCCGCAATCGACATACAATTTAAAAGAAAATGGACTTTGTGTCTAAAACTAAGAAAGTGCAATTTTTTCGGTTGTATGAATATGTCAATTCTGTAATAACAATATTATTTGATTTTCGCTCAAATCAGTAAAATTCATGTTTTTCGGCTTAAGCGGTACAGTGCTCACGCAATTGACATACAATTTAGAAGAAAAACGACTTTGAGTCTAAGCCGAAGAAAGTGCAACTTTTTCGGTAATATTAATTTGTTAATCCTGCAATAACAATATAATTAGACTTTCGCTCAAATCAGTAAAATTCATGTTTTCCGGGTTAAGCAGTACAGTGTTCCCGCAATTGACCTACAATTTACAAGAAAATCGACTTTGAGTCTAAGCCTAAGAAAGGGCAACTTTTTCGGTAATATTAATTTGTTAATCCTGCAATAACATTATAATTTTACTTTCGCGCAAATCAGTAAAATTGATGTTTTTCGGCTTTAGCAGTACAGTGCTCACGCAATTGACATACAATTTAGAAGAAAATCGACTTTAAGTCTAAAACTAAGAAATTGCAATTTTTTCGGTAATTTTAATTTGTCAATCCTGCAATAACAATATAATTTGACTTTCGCTCAAATCAGTAAAATTCATGTGTTTCGGCTTAAGCGGTACAGTGCTCACGCAATTGACATACAATTTACAAGAAAATCGACTTTGAGTCTAAACCTAAGAAAGTGCAACTTTTTCGGTAATATTAATTTGTTAATCCTGCAATAACATTATAATTTTACTTTCGCTCAAATCAGTAAAATTCATGTGTTTCGGCTTAAGCAGTACAGTGCTCACGCAATTGACACACAATTTACAAGAAAATCGACTTTGAGTCTAAAACTAAGAAAGTGCAATTATTTCGGTTATATAAATATGTCAATTCTGTAATAACAATATAATTTGACTTTCGCGCAAATCAGTAATATAGATATTTTTCGGCTTAAGCGGTACAGTGCTCACGCAATTGACATACAATTTAGAAGAAAAACGACTTTGAGTCTAAAACTAAGAAAGTGCAATTTTTTCGGTTATATGAATATGTAAATTCTGCAATAACATTATAATTTTACTTTCGCGAAAATCAGTGATATTGATGTGTTTCGGCTTAAGCGGTACAGTGCTCAAGTGATTAACATACAATTTACAAGAAAATCGACTTTGAGTCTAAAACTAAGAAAGTGCAATTTTTTCGCTTATATGAATATGTCAATTCTGCAATAACAATATAATTTAACTTTCGCGCAAATCAGTAAAATTGATAGTTTTCGGCTTATGCGGTAAAGTGCTCAAGTGATTAATATACAATTTATAAGAAAATCGACTTTGAGTCTAAAACTAAGAAAGTGCAATTTTTTCGGTTATATGAATATATAAATTCTGCAATAACATTATAATTTTACTTTCGCGAAAATCAGTGATATTGATGTGTTTCGGCTTAAGCGGTACAGTGCTCAAGTGATTAACATACAATTTACAAGAAAATCGACTTTGAGTCTAAAACTAAGAAAGTGCAATTTTTTCGCTTATATGAATACATCAATTCTGCAATAACATTATAGTACTACTTTCGCGCAAATCAGTAAAATTGATAGTTTTCGGCTTATGCGGTACAGTGCTCAAGTGATTAACATACAATTTACAAGAAAATCGACTTTGAGTCTAAACCTAAGAAAGTGCAACTTTTTCGGTTATATGAATATGTAAATTCTGCAATAACAATATAATTTGGCTTTCGCTCAAATCAGTAAAATTCATGTTTTTCGGCTTAAGCAGTACCGTGCTCCCGCAATTGACATACAATTTACAAGAAAATCGACTTTAAGTCTAAAACTAAGAAAGTGCAATTTTTTCGGTTATATGAATATGTCAATTCTGAAATAACAATATAATTTGACTTTCGCTCAAATCAGTAAAATTCATGTTTTTCGGCTTAAGCGGTACAGTGCTCACGCAATTGACATACAATTTAGAAGAAAAACGACTTTGAGTCTAAGCCTAAGAAAGTGCAACTTTTTCGGTAATATTAATTTGTTAATCCTGCAATAACAATATAATTAGACTTTCGCTCAAATCAGTAAAATTCATGTTTTCCGGGTTAAGCAGTACAGTGCTCCCGCAATTGACATACAATTTACAAGAAAATCGACTTTAAGTCTAAAACTAAGAAAGTGCAATTATTTCGGTTATATGAATATGTCAATTCTGCAATAATAAAATAATTTGACATTCGTTCAAATCAGTAAAATTCATGTTTTTCGGCATAAGCGGTACAGTGCTCACGCAATTGACATATAATTTAGAAGAAAATCGACTTTAAGCCTAAAACTAAGAAAGTGCAATTTTTTCGGTTATATGAATATGTCAATTCTGTAACAACAATATAATTTGACTTTCGCTCAAATCAGTAAAATTCATGTTTTTCGGCTTAAGCAGTACAGAGCTGCCGCAATTGACATACAATTTACAAGAAAATCGACTTTGAGTCTAAAACTAAGAAAGTGCAATTTTTTCGGTTATATGAATATGTGAATTCTGCAATAACAATATAATTTGATTTTCGCTCAAATCAGTAAAATTCATGTTTTTCGGCTTAAGCGGTACAGTGCTTACGCAATTGACATACAATTTACAAGAAAATCGACTTTGAGTCTAAACCTAAGAAAGTGCAACTTTTTCGGTAATATTAATTTGTTAATCCTGCAATAACAATATAATTTGGCTTTCGCTCAAATCAGTAAAATTCATGTTTTTCGGCTTAAGCAGTACCGTGCTCCCGCAATTGACATACAATTTACAAGAAAATCGACTTTAAGTCTAAAACTAAGAAAGTGCAATTTTTTCGGTTATATGAATATGTCAATTCTGAAATAACAATATAATTTGACTTTCGCTCAAATCAGTAAAATTCATGTTTTTCGGCTTAAGCGGTACAGTGCTCACGCAATTGACATACAATTTAGAAGAAAAACGACTTTGAGTCTAAGCCTAAGAAAGTGCAACTTTTTCGGTAATATTAATTTGTTAATCCTGCAATAACAATATAATTAGACTTTCGCTCAAATCAGTAAAATTCATGTTTTCCGGGTTAAGCAGTACAGTGCTCCCGCAATTGACATACAATTTACAAGAAAATCGACTTTAAGTCTAAAACTAAGAAAGTGCAATTATTTCGGTTATATGAATATGTCAATTCTGCAATAATAAAATAATTTGACATTCGTTCAAATCAGTAAAATTCATGTTTTTCGGCATAAGCGGTACAGTGCTCACGCAATTGACATATAATTTAGAAGAAAATCGACTTTAAGCCTAAAACTAAGAAAGTGCAATTTTTTCGGTTATATGAATATGTCAATTCTGTAACAACAATATAATTTGACTTTCGCTCAAATCAGTAAAATTCATGTTTTTCGGCTTAAGCAGTACAGAGCTGCCGCAATTGACATACAATTTACAAGAAAATCGACTTTGAGTCTAAAACTAAGAAAGTGCAATTTTTTCGGTTATATGAATATGTGAATTCTGCAATAACAATATAATTTGATTTTCGCTCAAATCAGTAAAATTCATGTTTTTCGGCTTAAGCGGTACAGTGCTTACGCAATTGACATACAATTTACAAGAAAATCGACTTTGAGTCTAAACCTAAGAAAGTGCAACTTTTTCGGTAATATTAATTTGTTAATCCTGCAATAACATTATAATTTTACTTTCGCTCAAATCAGTAAAATTCATGTTTTTCGGCTTAAGCAGTACAGTGCTCACGCAATTGACATACAATTTAAAAGAAAATCGACTTTAAGCCTAAAACTAAGAAAGTGCAATTTTTTCGGTTATATTAATATGTCAATTCTGTAATAACAATATAATTTGACTTTCGCTAAAATTAGTAAAATTCATGTTTTTCCGCTTAAGCAGTGCATTGCTGCCGCAATCGACATACAATTTAAAAGAAAATCGACTTTGAGTCTAAAACTAAGAAAGTGCAATTTTTTCGGTTGTATGAATATGTCAATTCTGTAATAACAATATAATTTGATTTTCGCTCAAATCAGTAAAATTCATGTTTTTCGGCTTAAGCGGTACAGTGCTCACGCAATTGACATACAATTTAGAAGAAAAACGACTTTGAGTCTAAGCCGAAGAAAGTGCAACTTTTTCGGTAATATTAATTTGTTAATCCTGCAATAACAATATAATTAGACTTTCGCTCAAATCAGTAAAATTCATGTTTTCCGGGTTAAGCAGTACAGTGTTCCCGTAATTGACCTACAATTTACAAGAAAATTGACTTTGAGTCTAAACCTAAGAAAGGGCAACTTTTTCGGTAATATTAATTTGTTAATCCTGCAATAACATTATAATTTTACTTTCGCGCAAATCAGTAAAATTGATGTTTTTCGGCTTTAGCAGTACAGTGCTCACGCAATTGACATACAATTTAGAAGAAAATCGACTTTAAGTCTAAAACTAAGAAATTGCAATTTTTTCGGTAATTTTAATTTGTCAATCCTGCAATAACAATATAATTTGACTTTCGCTCAAATCAGTAAAATTCATGTTTTTCTGCTTAAACAGTACAATGCTCATGCAATTGACATACAATTTACAAGAAAATCGACTTTAAGTCTAAAGCTAAGAAAGTGCAATTTTTTCGGTTATATGAATATGTAAATTCTGCAATAACATTATAATTTTACTTTCGCGAAAATCAGTGATATTGATGTGTTTCGGCTTAAGCGGTACAGTGCTCAAGTGATTAACATACAATTTACAAGAAAATCGACTTTGAGTCTAAAACTAAGAAAGTGCAATTTTTTCGCTTATATGAATATATCAATTCTGCAATAACATTATAGTACTACTTTCGCGCAAATCAGTAAAATTGATAGTTTTCGGCTTATGCGGTACAGTGCTCAAGTGATTAACATACAATTTACAAGAAAATCGACTTTGAGTCTAAACCTAAGAAAGTGCACCTTTTTCGGTTATATGAATATGTAAATTCTGCAATAACAATATAATTTGGCTTTCGCTCAAATCAGTAAAATTCATGTTTTTCGGCTTAAGCAGTACCGTGCTCCCGCAATTGACATACAATTTACAAGAAAATCGACTTTAGTCTAAAACTAAGAAAGTGCAATTTTTTCGGTTATATGAATATGTCAATTCTGCAATAACAATATAATTTGACTTTCGCTCAAATCAGTAAAATTCATGTTTTTCGGCTTAAGCGGTACAGTGCTCACGCAATTGACATACAATTTAGAAGAAAAACGACTTTGAGTCTAAGCCTAAGAAAGTGCAACTTTTTCGGTAATATTAATTTGTTAATCCTGCAATAACAATATAATTAGACTTTCGCTCAAATCAGTAAAATTCATGTTTTCCAGGTTAAGCAGTACAGTGCTCCCGCAATTGACACACAATTTACAAGAAAATCGACTTTAAGTCTAAAACTAAGAAAGTGCAATTATTTCGGTTATATGAATATGTCAATTCTGCAATAATAAAATAATTTGACATTCGTTCAAATCAGTAAAATTCATGTTTTTCGGCATAAGCGGTACAGTGCTCACGCAATTGACATACAATTTAGAAGAAAATCGACTTTAAGCCTAAAACTAAGAAAGTGCAATTTTTTCGGTTATATGAATATGTCAATTCTGTAACAACAATATAATTTGACTTTCGCTCAAATCAGTAAAATTCATGTTTTTCGGCTTAAGCAGTACAGTGCTGCCGCAATTGACATACAATTTACAAGAAAATCGACTTTGAGTCTAAAACTAAGAAAGTGCAATTTTTTCGGTTATATGAATATGTGAATTCTGCAATAACAATATAATTTGATTTTCGCTCAAATCAGTAAAATTCATGTTTTTCGGCTTAAGCGGTACAGTGCTTACGCAATTGACATACAATTTACAAGAAAATCGACTTTGAGTCTAAACCTAAGAAAGTGCAACTTTTTCGGTAATATTAATTTGTTAATCCTGCAATAACATTATAATTTTACTTTCGCTCAAATCAGTAAAATTCATGTTTTTCGGCTTAAGCAGTACAGTGCTCACGCAATTGACATACAATTTACAAGAAAATCGACTTTAAGCCTAAAACTAAGAAAGTGCAATTTTTTCGGCTTAAGCAGTACAGTGCTCACGCAATTGACATACAATTTACAAGAAAATCGACTTTAAGTCTAAAACTAAGAAAGTGCAATTATTTCGGTTATATGAATATGTCAATTCTGTAATAACAATATAATTTGACTTTCGCGCAAATCAGTAATATAGATATTTTTCGGCTTAAGCGGTACAGTGCTCACGCAATTGACACACAATTTACAAGAAAATCGACTTTGAGTCTAAAACTAAGAAAGTGCAATTTTTTCGGTTATATGAATATGTAAATTCTGCAATAACATTATAATTTTACTTTCGCGCAAATCAGTAAAATTGATAGTTTTCGGCTTATGCGGTACAGTGCTCAAGTGATTAATATACAATTTACAAGAAAATCGACTTTTAGTCTAAAACTAAGAAAGTGCAATTTTTTCGGTTATATGAATATGTCAATTCTGTAATAACAATATAATTTGACTTTCGCTAAAATTAGTAAAATTCATGTTTTTCCGCTTAAGCAGTGCATTGCTGCCGCAATCGACATACAATTTAAAAGAAAATCGACTTTGAGTCTAAAACTAAGAAAGTGCAATTTTTTCGGTTGTATGAATATGTCAATTCTGTAATAACAATATAATTTGATTTTCGCTCAAATCAGTAAAATTCATGTTTTTCGGCTTAAGCGGTACAGTGCTCACGCAATTGACATACAATTTAGAAGAAAAACGACTTTGAGTCTAAGCCGAAGAAAGTGCAACTTTTTCGGTAATATTAATTTGTTAATCCTGCAATAACAATACAATTAGACTTTCGCTCAAATCAGTAAAATTCATGTTTTCCGGGTTAAGCAGTACAGTGTTCCCGCAATTGACCTACAATTTACAAGAAAATCGACTTTGAGTCTAAGCCTAAGAAAGGGCAACTTTTTCGGTAATATTAATTTGTTAATCCTGCAATAACATTATAATTTTACTTTCGCTCAAATCAGTAAAATTCATGTTTTTCTGCTTAAACAGTACAATGCTCATGCAATTGACAAACAATTTACAAGAAAATCGACTTTAAGTCTAAAGCTAAGAAAGTGCCATTTTTGCGGTTATATGAATATGTCAATTCTGCAATAACAATATAATTTGACATTCGCTCAAATCAGTAAAATTCATGTTTTTCGGCTTAAGCAGTACAGTGCTCATGCAATTGACATACAATTTTCAAGAAAATCGACTTTAAGTCTAAAGCTAAGAGAGTGCAATTATTTCGGTTATATGAATATGTCAATTCTGTAATAACAATATAATTTGACTTTCGCGCAAATCAGTAATATAGATATTTTTCGGCTTAAGCGGTACAGTGCTCACGCAATTGACACACAATTTACAAGAAAATCGACTTTGAGTCTAAAACGAAGAAATTGCAATTTTTTCGGTAATTTTAATTTGTCAATCCTGCAATAACAATATAATTTGACTTTCGCTCAAATCAGTAAAATTCATGTTTTTCTGCTTAAACAGTACAATGCTCATGCAATTGACAAACAATTTACAAGAAAATCGACTTTAAGTCTAAAGCTAAGAAAGTGAAATTTTTTCGGTTATATGAATATGTCAATTCTGCAATAACAATATAATTTGACATTCGCTCAAATCAGTAAAATTCATGTTTTTCGGCTTAAGCAGTACAGTGCTCATGCAATTGACATACAATTTTCAAGAAAATCGACTTTAAGTCTAAAGCTAAGAGAGTGCAATTATTTCGGTTATATGAATATGTCAATTCTGTAATAACAATATAATTTGACTTTCGCGCAAATCAGTAATATAGATATTTTTCGGCTTAAGCGGTACAGTGCTCACGCAATTGACATACAATTTAGAAGAAAAACGACTTTGAGTCTAAGACTAAGAAAGTGCAACTTTTTCGGTAATATTAATTTGTTAATCCTGCAATAACATTATAATTTTACTTTCGCTCAAATCAGTAAAATTCATGTGTTTCGGCTTAAGCAGTACAGTGCTCACGCAATTGACACACAATTTACAAGAAAATCGACTTTGAGTCTAAAACTAAGAAAGTGCAATTATTTCGGTTATATGAATATGTCAATTCTGTAATAACAATATAATTTGACTTTCGCGCAAATCAGTAATATAGATATTTTTCGGCTTAAGCGGTACAGTGCTCACGCAATTGACACACAATTTACAAGAAAATCGACTTTGAGTCTAAAACGAAGAAATTGCAATTTTTTCGGTAATTTTAATTTGTCAATCCTGCAATAACAATATAATTTGACTTTCGCTCAAATCAGTAAAATTCATGTTTTTCTGCTTAAACAGTACAATGCTCATGCAATTGACAAACAATTTACAAGAAAATCGACTTTAAGTCTAAAGCTAAGAAAGTGAAATTTTTTCGGTTATATGAATATGTCAATTCTGCAATAACAATATAATTTGACATTCGCTCAAATCAGTAAAATTCATGTTTTTCGGCTTAAGCAGTACAGTGCTCATGCAATTGACATACAATTTACAAGAAAATCGACTTTGAGTCTAAACCTAAGAAAGTGCAACTTTTTCGGTAATATTAATTTGTTAATCCTGCAATAACATTATAATTTTACTTTCGCTCAAATCAGTAAAATTCATGTTTTTCGGCTTAAGCAGTACAGTGCTCACGCAATTGACATACAATTTACAAGAAAATCGACTTTAAGCCTAAAACTAAGAAAGTGCAATTTTTTCGGCTTAAGCAGTACAGTGCTCACGCAATTGACATACAATTTACAAGAAAATCGACTTTAAGTCTAAAACTAAGAAAGTGCAATTATTTCGGTTATATGAATATGTCAATTCTGTAATAACAATATAATTTGACTTTCGCGCAAATCAGTAATATAGATATTTTTCGGCTTAAGCGGTACAGTGCTCACGCAATTGACACACAATTTACAAGAAAATCGACTTTGAGTCTAAAACTAAGAAAGTGCAATTTTTTCGGTTATATGAATATGTAAATTCTGCAATAACATTATAATTTTACTTTCGCGCAAATCAGTAAAATTGATAGTTTTCGGCTTATGCGGTACAGTGCTCAAGTGATTAATATACAATTTACAAGAAAATCGACTTTTAGTCTAAAACTAAGAAAGTGCAATTTTTTCGGTTATATGAATATGTCAATTCTGTAATAACAATATAATTTGACTTTCGCTAAAATTAGTAAAATTCATGTTTTTCCGCTTAAGCAGTGCATTGCTGCCGCAATCGACATACAATTTAAAAGAAAATCGACTTTGAGTCTAAAACTAAGAAAGTGCAATTTTTTCGGTTGTATGAATATGTCAATTCTGTAATAACAATATAATTTGATTTTCGCTCAAATCAGTAAAATTCATGTTTTTCGGCTTAAGCGGTACAGTGCTCACGCAATTGACATACAATTTAGAAGAAAAACGACTTTGAGTCTAAGCCGAAGAAAGTGCAACTTTTTCGGTAATATTAATTTGTTAATCCTGCAATAACAATACAATTAGACTTTCGCTCAAATCAGTAAAATTCATGTTTTCCGGGTTAAGCAGTACAGTGTTCCCGCAATTGACCTACAATTTACAAGAAAATCGACTTTGAGTCTAAGCCTAAGAAAGGGCAACTTTTTCGGTAATATTAATTTGTTAATCCTGCAATAACATTATAATTTTACTTTCGCTCAAATCAGTAAAATTCATGTTTTTCTGCTTAAACAGTACAATGCTCATGCAATTGACAAACAATTTACAAGAAAATCGACTTTAAGTCTAAAGCTAAGAAAGTGCCATTTTTGCGGTTATATGAATATGTCAATTCTGCAATAACAATATAATTTGACATTCGCTCAAATCAGTAAAATTCATGTTTTTCGGCTTAAGCAGTACAGTGCTCATGCAATTGACATACAATTTTCAAGAAAATCGACTTTAAGTCTAAAGCTAAGAGAGTGCAATTATTTCGGTTATATGAATATGTCAATTCTGTAATAACAATATAATTTGACTTTCGCGCAAATCAGTAATATAGATATTTTTCGGCTTAAGCGGTACAGTGCTCACGCAATTGACACACAATTTACAAGAAAATCGACTTTGAGTCTAAAACGAAGAAATTGCAATTTTTTCGGTAATTTTAATTTGTCAATCCTGCAATAACAATATAATTTGACTTTCGCTCAAATCAGTAAAATTCATGTTTTTCTGCTTAAACAGTACAATGCTCATGCAATTGACAAACAATTTACAAGAAAATCGACTTTAAGTCTAAAGCTAAGAAAGTGAAATTTTTTCGGTTATATGAATATGTCAATTCTGCAATAACAATATAATTTGACTTTCGCGCAAATCAGTAATATAGATATTTTTCGGCTTAAGCGGTACAGTGCTCACGCAATTGACATACAATTTAGAAGAAAAACGACTTTGAGTCTAAGACTAAGAAAGTGCAACTTTTTCGGTAATATTAATTTGTTAATCCTGCAATAACATTATAATTTTACTTTCGCTCAAATCAGTAAAATTCATGTGTTTCGGCTTAAGCAGTACAGTGCTCACGCAATTGACACACAATTTACAAGAAAATCGACTTTGAGTCTAAAACTAAGAAAGTGCAATTATTTCGGTTATATGAATATGTCAATTCTGTAATAACAATATAATTTGACTTTCGCGCAAATCAGTAATATAGATATTTTTCGGCTTAAGCGGAACAGTGCTCACGCAATTGACACACAATTTACAAGAAAATCGACTTTGAGTCTAAAACTAAGAAAGTGCAATTTTTTCGGTTATATGAATATGTAAATTCTGCAATAACATTATAATTTTACTTTCGCGCAAATCAGTAAAATTGATAGTTTTCGGCTTATGCGGTACAGTGCTCAAGTGATTAATATACAATTTACAAGAAAATCGACTTTGAGTCTAAAACTAAGAAAGTGCAATTTTTTCGGTTATATGAATATGTCAATTCTGTAATAACAATATAATTTGACTTTCGCTAAAATTAGTAAAATTCATGTTTTTCTGCTTAAGCAGTGCATTGCTGCCGCAATCGACATACAATTTAAAAGAAAATCGACTTTGAGTCTAAAACTAAGAAAGTGCAATTTTTTCGGTTATATGAATATGTGAATTCTGCAATAACAATATAATTAATTTTCGCTCAAATCAGTAAAATTCATGTTTTTCGGCTTAAGCAGTACAGTGCTCACGCAATTGACATACAATTTACAAGAAAATCGACTTTAAGCCTAAAACTAAGAAAGTGCAATTTTTTCGGCTTAAGCAGTACAGTGCTCACGCAATTGACATACAATTTACAAGAAAATCGACTTTAAGTCTAAAACTAAGAAAGTGCAATTATTTCGGTTATATGAATATGTCAATTCTGTAATAACAATATAATTTGACTTTCGCGCAAATCAGTAATATAGATATTTTTCGGCTTAAGCGGTACAGTGCTCACGCAATTGACACACAATTTACAAGAAAATCGACTTTGAGTCTAAAACTAAGAAAGTGCAATTTTTTCGGTTATATGAATATGTAAATTCTGCAATAACATTATAATTTTACTTTCGCGCAAATCAGTAAAATTAATAGTTTTCGGCTTATGCGGTACAGTGCTCAAGTGATTAATATACAATTTACAAGAAAATCGACTTTGAGTCTAAAACTAAGAAAGTGCAATTTTTTCGGTTATATGAATATGTCAATTCTGTAATAACAATATAATTTGACTTTCGCTAAAATTAGTAAAATTCATGTTTTTCCGCTTAAGCAGTGCATTGCTGCCGCAATCGACATACAATTTAAAAGAAAATCGACTTTGAGTCTAAAACTAAGAAAGTGCAATTTTTTCGGTTGTATGAATATGTCAATTCTGCAATAACAATATAATTAGACTTTCGCTCAAATCAGTAAAATTCATGTTTTCCGGGTTAAGCAGTACAGTGTTCCCGTAATTGACCTACAATTTACAAGAAAATTGACTTTGAGTCTAAACCTAAGAAAGGGCAACTTTTTCGGTAATATTAATTTGTTAATCCTGCAATAACATTATAATTTTACTTTCGCGCAAATCAGTAAAATTGATGTTTTTCGGCTTTAGCAGTACAGTGCTCACGCAATTGACATACAATTTAGAAGAAAATCGACTTTAAGTCTAAAACTAAGAAATTGCAATTTTTTCGGTAATTTTAATTTGTCAATCCTGCAATAACAATATAATTTGACTTTCGCTCAAATCAGTAAAATTCATGTTTTTCTGCTTAAACAGTACAATGCTCATGCAATTGACATACAATTTACAAGAAAATCGACTTTAAGTCTAAAGCTAAGAAAGTGCAATTTTTTCGGTTATATGAATATGTAAATTCTGCAATAACATTATAATTTTACTTTCGCGAAAATCAGTGATATTGATGTGTTTCGGCTTAAGCGGTACAGTGCTCAAGTGATTAACATACAATTTACAAGAAAATCGACTTTGAGTCTAAAACTAAGAAAGTGCAATTTTTTCGCTTATATGAATATATCAATTCTGCAATAACATTATAGTACTACTTTCGCGCAAATCAGTAAAATTGATAGTTTTCGGCTTATGCGGTACAGTGCTCAAGTGATTAACATACAATTTACAAGAAAATCGACTTTGAGTCTAAACCTAAGAAAGTGCACCTTTTTCGGTTATATGAATATGTAAATTCTGCAATAACAATATAATTTGGCTTTCGCTCAAATCAGTAAAATTCATGTTTTTCGGCTTAAGCAGTACCGTGCTCCCGCAATTGACATACAATTTACAAGAAAATCGACTTTAAGTCTAAAACTAAGAAAGTGCAATTTTTTCGGTTATATGAATATGTCAATTCTGCAATAACAATATAATTTGACTTTCGCTCAAATCAGTAAAATTCATGTTTTTCGGCTTAAGCGGTACAGTGCTCACGCAATTGACATACAATTTAGAAGAAAAACGACTTTGAGTCTAAGCCTAAGAAAGTGCAACTTTTTCGGTAATATTAATTTGTTAATCCTGCAATAACAATATAATTAGACTTTCGCTCAAATCAGTAAAATTCATGTTTTCCAGGTTAAGCAGTACAGTGCTCCCGCAATTGACATACAATTTACAAGAAAATCGACTTTAAGTCTAAAACTAAGAAAGTGCAATTATTTCGGTTATATGAATATGTCAATTCTGCAATAATAAAATAATTTGACATTCGTTCAAATCAGTAAAATTCATGTTTTTCGGCATAAGCGGTACAGTGCTCACGCAATTGACATACAATTTAGAAGAAAATCGACTTTAAGCCTAAAACTAAGAAAGTGCAATTTTTTCGGTTATATGAATATGTCAATTCTGTAACAACAATATAATTTGACTTTCGCTCAAATCAGTAAAATTCATGTTTTTCGGCTTAAGCAGTACAGTGCTGCCGCAATTGACATACAATTTACAAGAAAATCGACTTTGAGTCTAAAACTAAGAAAGTGCAATTTTTTCGGTTATATGAATATGTGAATTCTGCAATAACAATATAATTTGATTTTCGCTCAAATCAGTAAAATTCATGTTTTTCGGCTTAAGCGGTACAGTGCTTACGCAATTGACATACAATTTACAAGAAAATCGACTTTGAGTCTAAACCTAAGAAAGTGCAACTTTTTCGGTAATATTAATTTGTTAATCCTGCAATAACATTATAATTTTACTTTCGCTCAAATCAGTAAAATTCATGTTTTTCGGCTTAAGCAGTACAGTGCTCACGCAATTGACATACAATTTACAAGAAAATCGACTTTAAGCCTAAAACTAAGAAAGTGCAATTTTTTCGGCTTAAGCAGTACAGTGCTCACGCAATTGACATACAATTTACAAGAAAATCGACTTTAAGTCTAAAACTAAGAAAGTGCAATTATTTCGGTTATATGAATATGTCAATTCTGTAATAACAATATAATTTGACTTTCGCGCAAATCAGTAATATAGATATTTTTCGGCTTAAGCGGTACAGTGCTCACGCAATTGACACACAATTTACAAGAAAATCGACTTTGAGTCTAAAACTAAGAAAGTGCAATTTTTTCGGTTATATGAATATGTAAATTCTGCAATAACATTATAATTTTACTTTCGCGCAAATCAGTAAAATTGATAGTTTTCGGCTTATGCGGTACAGTGCTCAAGTGATTAATATACAATTTACAAGAAAATCGACTTTTAGTCTAAAACTAAGAAAGTGCAATTTTTTCGGTTATATGAATATGTCAATTCTGTAATAACAATATAATTTGACTTTCGCTAAAATTAGTAAAATTCATGTTTTTCCGCTTAAGCAGTGCATTGCTGCCGCAATCGACATACAATTTAAAAGAAAATCGACTTTGAGTCTAAAACTAAGAAAGTGCAATTTTTTCGGTTGTATGAATATGTCAATTCTGTAATAACAATATAATTTGATTTTCGCTCAAATCAGTAAAATTCATGTTTTTCGGCTTAAGCGGTACAGTGCTCACGCAATTGACATACAATTTAGAAGAAAAACGACTTTGAGTCTAAGCCGAAGAAAGGGCAACTTTTTCGGTAATATTAATTTGTTAATCCTGCAATAACAATACAATTAGACTTTCGCTCAAATCAGTAAAATTCATGTTTTCCGGGTTAAGCAGTACAGTGTTCCCGCAATTGACCTACAATTTACAAGAAAATCGACTTTGAGTCTAAGCCTAAGAAAGGGCAACTTTTTCGGTAATATTAATTTGTTAATCCTGCAATAACATTATAATTTTACTTTCGCTCAAATCAGTAAAATTCATGTTTTTCTGCTTAAACAGTACAATGCTCATGCAATTGACAAACAATTTACAAGAAAATCGACTTTAAGTCTAAAGCTAAGAAAGTGCCATTTTTGCGGTTATATGAATATGTCAATTCTGCAATAACAATATAATTTGACATTCGCTCAAATCAGTAAAATTCATGTTTTTCGGCTTAAGCAGTACAGTGCTCATGCAATTGACATACAATTTTCAAGAAAATCGACTTTAAGTCTAAAGCTAAGAGAGTGCAATTATTTCGGTTATATGAATATGTCAATTCTGTAATAACAATATAATTTGACTTTCGCGCAAATCAGTAATATAGATATTTTTCGGCTTAAGCGGTACAGTGCTCACGCAATTGACACACAATTTACAAGAAAATCGACTTTGAGTCTAAAACGAAGAAATTGCAATTTTTTCGGTAATTTTAATTTGTCAATCCTGCAATAACAATATAATTTGACTTTCGCTCAAATCAGTAAAATTCATGTTTTTCTGCTTAAACAGTACAATGCTCATGCAATTGACAAACAATTTGCAAGAAAATCGACTTTAAGTCTAAAGCTAAGAAAGTGAAATTTTTTCGGTTATATGAATATGTCAATTCTGCAATAACAATATAATTTGACATTCGCTCAAATCAGTAAAATTCATGTTTTTCGGCTTAAGCAGTACAGTGCTCATGCAATTGACATACAATTTTCAAGAAAATCGACTTTAAGTCTAAAGCTAAGAGAGTGCAATTATTTCGGTTATATGAATATGTCAATTCTGTAATAACAATATAATTTGACTTTCGCGCAAATCAGTAATATAGATATTTTTCGGCTTAAGCGGTACAGTGCTCACGCAATTGACATACAATTTAGAAGAAAAACGACTTTGAGTCTAAGACTAAGAAAGTGCAACTTTTTCGGTAATATTAATTTGTTAATCCTGCAATAACATTATAATTTTACTTTCGCTCAAATCAGTAAAATTCATGTGTTTCGGCTTAAGCAGTACAGTGCTCACGCAATTGACACACAATTTACAAGAAAATCGACTTTGAGTCTAAAACTAAGAAAGTGCAATTATTTCGGTTATATGAATATGTCAATTCTGTAATAACAATATAATTTGACTTTCGCGCAAATCAGTAATATAGATATTTTTCGGCTTAAGCGGAACAGTGCTCACGCAATTGACACACAATTTACAAGAAAATCGACTTTGAGTCTAAAACTAAGAAAGTGCAATTTTTTCGGTTATATGAATATGTAAATTCTGCAATAACATTATAATTTTACTTTCGCGCAAATCAGTAAAATTGATAGTTTTCGGCTTATGCGGTACAGTGCTCAAGTGATTAATATACAATTTACAAGAAAATCGACTTTGAGTCTAAAACTAAGAAAGTGCAATTTTTTCGGTTATATGAATATGTCAATTCTGTAATAACAATATAATTTGACTTTCGCTAAAATTAGTAAAATTCATGTTTTTCTGCTTAAGCAGTGCATTGCTGCCGCAATCGACATACAATTTAAAAGAAAATCGACTTTGAGTCTAAAACTAAGAAAGTGCAATTTTTTCGGTTATATGAATATGTGAATTCTGCAATAACAATATAATTAATTTTCGCTCAAATCAGTAAAATTCATGTTTTTCGGCTTAAGCAGTACAGTGCTCACGCAATTGACATACAATTTACAAGAAAATCGACTTTAAGCCTAAAACTAAGAAAGTGCAATTTTTTCGGCTTAAGCAGTACAGTGCTCACGCAATTGACATACAATTTACAAGAAAATCGACTTTAAGTCTAAAACTAAGAAAGTGCAATTATTTCGGTTATATGAATATGTCAATTCTGTAATAACAATATAATTTGACTTTCGCGCAAATCAGTAATATAGATATTTTTCGGCTTAAGCGGTACAGTGCTCACGCAATTGACACACAATTTACAAGAAAATCGACTTTGAGTCTAAAACTAAGAAAGTGCAATTTTTTCGGTTATATGAATATGTAAATTCTGCAATAACATTATAATTTTACTTTCGCGCAAATCAGTAAAATTAATAGTTTTCGGCTTATGCGGTACAGTGCTCAAGTGATTAATATACAATTTACAAGAAAATCGACTTTGAGTCTAAAACTAAGAAAGTGCAATTTTTTCGGTTATATGAATATGTCAATTCTGTAATAACAATATAATTTGACTTTCGCTAAAATTAGTAAAATTCATGTTTTTCCGCTTAAGCAGTGCATTGCTGCCGCAATCGACATACAATTTAAAAGAAAATCGACTTTGAGTCTAAAACTAAGAAAGTGCAATTTTTTCGGTTGTATGAATATGTCAATTCTGTAATAACAATATAATTTGATTTTCGCTCAAATCAGTAAAATTCATGTTTTTCGGCTTAAGCGGTACAGTGCTCACGCAATTGACATACAATTTAGAAGAAAAACGACTTTGAGTCTAAGCCGAAGAAAGTGCAACTTTTTCGGTAATATTAATTTGTTAATCCTGCAATAACAATATAATTAGACTTTCGCTCAAATCAGTAAAATTCATGTTTTCCGGGTTAAGCAGTACAGTGTTCCCGCAATTGACCTACAATTTACAAGAAAATCGACTTTGAGTCTAAGCCTAAGAAAGGGCAACTTTTTCGGTAATATTAATTTGTTAATCCTGCAATAACATTATAATTTTACTTTCGCGCAAATCAGTAAAATTGATGTTTTTCGTTTTTAGCAGTACAGTGCTCACGCAATTGACATACAATTTAGAAGAAAATCGACTTTAAGTCTAAAACTAAGAAATTGCAATTTTTTCGGTAATTTTAATTTGTCAATCCTGCAATAACAATATAATTTGACTTTCGCTCAAATCAGTAAAATTCATGTTTTTCTGCTTAAACAGTACAATGCTCATGCAATTGACAAACAATTTACAAGAAAATCGACTTTAAGTCTAAAGCTAAGAAAGTGCAATTTTTTCGGTTATATGAATATGTCAATTCTGCAATAACAATATAATTTGACATTCGCTCAAATCAGTAAAATTCATGTTTTTCGGCTTAAGCAGTACAGTGCTCATGCAATTGACATACAATTTTCAAGAAAATCGACTTTAAGTCTAAAGCTAAGAGAGTGCAATTATTTCGGTTATATGAATATGTCAATTCTGTAATAACAATATAATTTGACTTTCGCGCAAATCAGTAATATAGATATTTTTCGGCTTAAGCGGTACAGTGCTCACGCAATTGACATACAATTTAGAAGAAAAACGACTTTGAGTCTAAGCTTAAGAAAGTGCAACTTTTTCGGTAATATTAATTTGTTAATCCTGCAATAACATTATAATTTTACTTTCGCTCAAATCAGTAAAATTCATGTGTTTCGGCTTAAGCAGTACAGTGCTCACGCAATTGACACACAATTTACAAGAAAATCGACTTTGAGTCTAAAACTAAGAAAGTGCAATTATTTCGGTTATATGAATATGTCAATTCTGTAATAACAATATAATTTGACTTTCGCGCAAATCAGTAATATAGATATTTTTCGGCTTAAGCGGTACAGTGCTCACGCAATTGACACACAATTTACAAGAAAATCGACTTTGAGTCTAAAACTAAGAAAGTGCAATTTTTTCGGTTATATGAATATGTAAATTCTGCAATAACATTATAATTTTACTTTCGCGCAAATCAGTAAAATTGATAGTTTTCGGCTTATGCGGTACAGTGCTCAAGTGATTAATATACAATTTACAAGAAAATCGACTTTGAGTCTAAAACTAAGAAAGTGCAATTTTTTCGCTTATATGAATATGTCAATTCTGCAATAACATTATAGTTTTACTTTCGCGCAAATCAGTAAAATTGATAGTTTTCGGCTTATGCGGTACAGTGCTCAAGTGATTAATAGACAATTTACGAGAAAATAGACTTTGAGTCTAAAACTAAGAAAGTGCAATTATTTCGGTTATATGAATATGTCAATTCTGTAATAACAATATAATTTGACTTTCGCGCAAATCAGTAATATAGATATTTTTCGGCTTAAGCGGTACAGTGCTCACGCAATTGACATACAATTTAGAAGAAAATCGACTTTGAGTCCAAAACTAAGAAAGTGCAATTTTTTCGGTTATATGAATATGTAAATTCTGCAATAACATTATAATTTTCCTTTCGCGAAAATCGGTGATATTGATGTGTTTCGGCTTAAGCGGTACAGTGCTCAAGTGATTAACATACAATTTACAAGAAAATCGACTTTGAGTCTAAAACTAAGAAAGTGCAATTTTTTCGCTTATATGAATATGTCAATTCTGCAATAACATTAAAGTACTACTTTCGCGCAAATCAGTAAAATTTATAGTTTTCGGCTTATGCGGTACAGTGCTCAAGTGATTAACATACAATTTACAAGAAAATCGACTTTACGTCTAAAACTAAGAAAGTGCAATTTTTTCGGTTATATGAATATGTCAATTCTGCAATAACAATATAATTTGACTTTCGCTCAAATCAGTAAAATTCATGTTTTTCGGCTTAAGCGGTACAGTGCTCACGCAATTGACATACAATTTACAAGAAAATCGACTTTACGTCTAAAACTAAGAAAGTGCAATTATTTCGGTTATATGAATATGTCAATTCTGTAATAACAATATAATTTGACTTTCGCGCAAATCAGTAATATAGATATTTTTCGGCTTAAGCAGTACAGTGCTGCCGCAATTGACATACAATTTACAAGAAAATCGACTTTGAGTCTAAGCATAAGAAAGTGCAACTTTTTCGGTAATATTAATTTGTTAATCCTGCAATAACATTATAATTTTACTTTCGCGCAAATCAGTAAGATTCATGTGTTTCGGCTTAAGCAGTACAGTGCTCACGCAATTGACACACAATTTACAAGAAATTCGACTTTGAGTCTAAAACTAAGAAAGTGCAATTATTTCGGTTATATGAATATGTCAATTCTGTAATAACAATATAATTTGACTTTCGCGCAAATCAGTAATATAGATATTTTTCGGCTAAAGCGATACAGTGCTCACGCAATTGACATACAATTTAGAAGAAAAAGGACTTTGAGTCTAAAACTAAGAAAGTGCAATTTTTTCGGTTATATGAATATGTAAATTCTGCAATAACATTATAATTTTACTTTCGCGAAAATCAGTGATATTGATGTGTTTCGGCTTAAGCGGTACAGTGCTCAAGTGATTAACATACAATTTACAAGAAAATCGACTTTGAGTCTAAAACTAAGAAAGTGTAATTTTTTCGCTTATATGAATATGTCAATTCTGCAATAACATTATAATTTTACTTTCGCGCAAATCAGTAAAATTGATAGTTTTCGGCTTATGCGGTACAGTGCTCAAGTGATTAATATACAATTTACAAGAAAATCGACTTTGAGTCCAAAACTAAGAAAGTGCAATTTTTTCGGTTATATGAATATGTAAATTCTGCAATAACATTATAATTTTCCTTTCGCGAAAATCGGTGATATTGATGTGTTTCGGCTTAAGCGGTACAGTGCTCAAGTGATTAACATACAATTTACAAGAAAATCGACTTTGAGTCTAAAACTAAGAAAGTGCAATTTTTTCGCTTATATGAATATGTCAATTCTGCAATAACATTAAAGTACTACTTTCGCGCAAATCAGTAAAATTTATAGTTTTCGGCTTATGCGGTACAGTGCTCAAGTGATTAACATACAATTTACAAGAAAATCGACTTTACGTCTAAAACTAAGAAAGTGCAATTTTTTCGGTTATATGAATATGTCAATTCTGCAATAACAATATAATTTGACTTTCGCTCAAATCAGTAAAATTCATGTTTTTCGGCTTAAGCGGTACAGTGCTCACGCAATTGACATACAATTTACAAGAAAATCGACTTTACGTCTAAAACTAAGAAAGTGCAATTATTTCGGTTATATGAATATGTCAATTCTGTAATAACAATATAATTTGACTTTCGCGCAAATCAGTAATATAGATATTTTTCGGCTTAAGCAGTACAGTGCTGCCGCAATTGACATACAATTTACAAGAAAATCGACTTTGAGTCTAAACCTAAGAAAGTGCAACTTTTTCGGTAATATTAATTTGTTAATCCTGTAATAACATTATAATTTTACTTTCGCTCAAATCAGTAAAATTCATGTTTTTCGGCTTAAGCAGTACAGTGCTCACGCAATTGACATACAATTTACAAGAAAATCGACTTTACGTCTAAAACTAAGAAAGTGCAATTATTTCGGTTATATGAATATGTCAATTCTGTAATAACAATATAATTTGACTTTCGCGCAAATCAGTAATATAGATATTTTTCGGCTTAAGCAGTACAGTGCTGCCGCAATTGACATACAATTTACAAGAAAATCGACTTTGAGTCTAAACCTAAGAAAGTGCAACTTTTTCGGTAATATTAATTTGTTAATCCTGTAATAACATTATAATTTTACTTTCGCTCAAATCAGTAAAATTCACGTTTTTCTGCTTAAGCGGTACAGTGCTCACGCAATTGACATACAATTTAGAAGAAAATCGACTTTAAGTCTAAAGCTAAGAAAGTGCAATTATTTCGGTTATATGAATATGTCAATCCTGCAATAACAATATAATTTTACTTTCGCTAAAATCAGTAAAATTCATGTTTTTCGGCTTAAGAGGTACAGTGCTCACGCAACTGAAATACAATTTACAAGAAAATCGACTTTAAGTCTAAAACTAAGAAATTGCAATTTTTTCGGTAATATTAATTTGTCAATCCTGCAATAACAATATAATTTGACTTTCGCTCAAATCAGTAAAATTCATGTTTTTCGGCTTAAGCAGTACAGTGCTCTTGCAATTGACATGCAATTTACAAGAAAATCGACTTTAAGTCTAAAGCTAAGCAAGTGCAATTTTTTCGGTTATATGAATATGTCAATTCTGCAATAACAATATAATTTGATATAACCAAAATATTGCACTTTCTTAGCTTTAGACTTAAATTCGATTTTCTTGTAAATTGTATGTCAATTCCGTGAGCACTGTACTGCTTAAGCCGAAAAAAATAAATTTTACTGATTTGAGCGAAAGTCAAATTATATTTTTATTGCAGGATTAACAAATTAATATTACCGAAAAAGTTGCACTTTCTTAGGTTTAGACTTAAAGTCGATTTTCTTGTAAATTGTATGTTAATCACTTGAGCACTGTACCGCATAAGCCAAAAACTATCAATTTTACTGATTTGCGCGAAAGTAGTACTATAATGTTATTGCAGAATTGACATATTCATATAAGCGAAAAAATTGCACTTTCTTAGTTTTAGACTCAAAGTCGATTTTCTTGTAAATTGTATGTTTATCACTTGAGCACTGTACCGCTTAAGCTGAAACACATCAATATCACTGATTTTCGCGAAAGTAAAATTATAATGTTATTGCAGAATTTACATATGCATATAACCGAAAAAATTGCACTTCCTTAGTTTTAGACTCAAAGTCGATTTTCTTGTAAATTGTATGTTAATCACTTGAGCACTGTACCGCATAAGCCGAAAACTATCAATTTTACTGATTTGCGCGAAAGTAAAACTATAATGTTATTGCAGAATTGACATTTTCATATAACCGAAAAAATTGCACTTTCTTAACTTTAGACTTAAAGTCGATTTTCTTGTAAATTGTATGTCAATTGCGTGAGCACTGTACTGCTTAAGCCGAAAAACATGAATTTTACTGATTTGAGCGAAAATCAAATTATATTGTATTGCAGAATTGACATATTCATATAACCGAAAAAATTGCACTTTCTTAGCTTTAGACTTTAAGTCGATTTTCTTGAAAATTGTATGTCAATTGCATGAGCACCTTACTGCTTAAGCCGAAAAACATGAATTTTACTGATTTGAGCGAATGTCAATATATATTGTTATTGCAGAATTGACATATTCATATAACCGAAAAAATTGCAATTTCTTAGCTTTAGACTTAAAGTCGATTTTCTTGTAAATTGTATGTCAATTGCATGAGCATTGTACTGTTTAAGCAGAAAAACATGAGTTTTACTGATTTGAGCGAAAGTCAAATTATATTGTTATTGCAGGATTGACAAATTAAAATTACCGAAAAATTGCGATTTCTTAGTTTTAGACTTAAAGTCGATTTTCTTGGAAATTGTATGTCAATTGCATGAGCACCTTACTGCTTAAGCCGAAAAACATGAATTTTACTGATTTGAGCGAATGTCAAATTATATTGTTATTGCAGAATTGACATATTCATATAACCGAAAAAATTGCACTTTCTTAGCTTTAGACTTAAAGTCGATTTTCTTGTAAATTGTATGTCAATTGCATGAGCATTGTACTGTTTAAGCAGAAAAACATGAATTTTACTGATTTGAGCGAAAGTCAAATTATATTGTTATTGCAGGATTAACAAATTAATATTACCGAAAAAGTTGCACTTTCTAAGGTTTAGACTCAAAGTCGATTGTTTTGTAAATTGTATGTCAATTGCGTGAGCAGTGTACCTCTTAAGCCGAAAAACATGAATTTTCCTGATTTGGGCGAAAGTCAAATTATATTGTTATTGCAGGATTAACTTATTAACATTACCGAAAAAGTTGAACTTTCTTAGGTTTAGACTCAAAGTCGATTTTCTTGTAAATTGTATGTCAATTGCGTGAGCACTGTACTGCTTAAGCCGAAAAACATGAATTTTACTGATTTGAGCGAAAGCCAAATTATATTGTTATTGCAGAATTGACATATTCATATAACCGAAACAATTGCACTTTTTTAGTTTTAGACTTAAAGTCGATTTTCTTGTAGATTGTATGTCAATTGCGGCAGCACTGTACTGCTTAAGCCGAAAAACATGAATTTTACTGATTTGAGCAAAAGCCAAATTATATTGTTATTGCAGAATTAACATATTAACATTACCGAAAAAGTTGCACTTTCTTAGGTTTAGACTCAAAGTCGATTTTCTTGTAAATTGTATGTTAATTGCGTGAGCACTGTACTGCTTAAGCCGAAAAACATGAATTTTATTGATTTGAGCGAAAGTCAAATTATATTTTTATTGCAGGATTAACAAATTAATATTACCGAAAAAGTTGCACTTTCTAAGGTTTAGACTCAAAGTCGATTGTTTTGTAAATTGTATGTCAATTGCGAGAGCACTGTACTGCTTAAGCCGAAAAACATGAATTTTACTGATTTGAGCGAATGTCAAATTATATTGTTATTGCAGAATTTACATATTGATATAACCGAAAAAATTGCACTTTCTTAGTTTTAGACTCAAAGTCGATTTTCTTGTAAATTGTATGTCAATTGCGTGAGCGCTGTACTGCTTAAGCCGAAAAACATGAATTGTACTGATTTGAGCGAAAGCCAAATTATATTGTTATTGCAGAATTGAATTGAGCACTGTACTGCTTAAGCCGAAAAACATGAATTTTACTGATTTGAGCGAAAGTCAAATTATATTGCTATTGCAGGATTAACATATTAACATTACCGAAAAAATTGCGTTTTCTTAGTTTTAGACCTAAAGTCGATTTTCTTGTAAATTGTATGTCAATTGCGGCAGCACTGTACTGCTTAAGCCGAAAAACATGAATTTTACTGATTTGAGCGAAAGTCAAATTATATTTTTATTGCAGGATTAACAAATTAATATTACCGAAAAAGTTGCACTTTCTTAGGTTTAGACTGAAAGTCGATTTTCTTGTAAATTGTATGTCAATTGCGTGAGCACTGTACTGCTTAAGCCGAAAAACATGAATTTTACTGATTTGAGCGAAAGTCAAATTATATTGCTATTGCAGGATTAACATATTAACATTACCGAAAAAGTTGCACTTTCTTAGGTTTAGACTCAAAGTCGATTTTCTTGTAAATTGTATGTTAATTGCGTGAGCGCTGTACTGCTTAAGCCGAAAAACGTGAATTTTACTGATTTGAGCGAAAGCCAAATTATATTGTTATTGCAGAATTGACATATTCATATAACCGAAAAAATTGCACTTTTTTAGTTTTAGACTTAAAGTCGATTTTCTTGTAAATTGTATGTCAATTGCGGCAGCACTGTACTGCTTAAGCCGAAAAACATGAATTTTACTGATTTGAGCGAAAATCAAATTATATTGTATTGCGGAATTGACATATTCATATAACCGAAAAAATTGCACTTCCTTAGTTTTAGACTCAAAGTCGATTTTCTTGTAAATTGTATGTTAATCACTTGAGCACTGTACCGCATAAGCCGAAAACTATCAATTTTACTGATTTGCGCGAAAGTAAAACTATAATGTTATTGCAGAATTGACATTTTCATATAACCGAAAAAATTGCACTTTCTTAACTTTAGACTTAAAGTCGATTTTCTTGTAAATTGTATGTCAATTGCGTGAGCACTGTACTGCTTAAGCCGAAAAACATGAATTTTACTGATTTGAGCGAAAATCAAATTATATTGTATTGCAGAATTGACATATTCATATAACCGAAAAAATTGCACTTTCTTAGCTTTAGACTTTAAGTCGATTTTCTTGAAAATTGTATGTCAATTGCATGAGCACCTTACTGCTTAAGCCGAAAAACATGAATTTTACTGATTTGAGCGAATGTCAATATATATTGTTATTGCAGAATTGACATATTCATATAACCGAAAAAATTGCAATTTCTTAGCTTTAGACTTAAAGTCGATTTTCTTGTAAATTGTATGTCAATTGCATGAGCATTGTACTGTTTAAGCAGAAAAACATGAGTTTTACTGATTTGAGCGAAAGTCAAATTATATTGTTATTGCAGGATTGACAAATTAAAATTACCGAAAAATTGCGATTTCTTAGTTTTAGACTTAAAGTCGATTTTCTTGTAGATTGTATGTCAATTGCATGAGCACCTTACTGCTTAAGCCGAAAAACATGAATTTTACTGATTTGAGCGAATGTCAAATTATATTGTTATTGCAGAATTGACATATTCATATAACCGAAAAAATTGCACTTTCTTAGCTTTAGACTTAAAGTCGATTTTCTTGTAAATTGTATGTCAATTGCATGAGCATTGTACTGTTTAAGCAGAAAAACATGAATTTTACTGATTTGAGCGAAAGTCAAATTATATTGTTATTGCAGGATTAACAAATTAATATTACCGAAAAAGTTGCACTTTCTAAGGTTTAGACTCAAAGTCGATTGTTTTGTAAATTGTATGTCAATTGCGTGAGCAGTGTACCGCTTAAGCCGAAAAACATGAATTTTCCTGATTTGGGCGAAAGTCAAATTATATTGTTATTGCAGGATTAACTTATTAACATTACCGAAAAAGTTGAACTTTCTTAGGTTTAGACTCAAAGTCGATTTTCTTGTAAATTGTATGTCAATTGCGTGAGCACTGTACTGCTTAAGCCGAAAAACATGAATTTTACTGATTTGAGCGAAAGCCAAATTATATTGTTATTGCAGAATTGACATATTCATATAACCGAAACAATTGCACTTTTTTAGTTTTAGACTTAAAGTCGATTTTCTTGTAGATTGTATGTCAATTGCGGCAGCACTGTACTGCTTAAGCCGAAAAACATGAATTTTACTGATTTGAGCAAAAGCCAAATTATATTGTTATTGCAGAATTAACATATTAACATTACCGAAAAAGTTGCACTTTCTTAGGTTTAGACTCAAAGTCGATTTTCTTGTAAATTGTATGTTAATTGCGTGAGCACTGTACTGCTTAAGCCGAAAAACATGAATTTTATTGATTTGAGCGAAAGTCAAATTATATTTTTATTGCAGGATTAACAAATTAATATTACCGAAAAAGTTGCACTTTCTAAGGTTTAGACTCAAAGTCGATTGTTTTGTAAATTGTATGTCAATTGCGAGAGCACTGTACTGCTTAAGCCGAAAAACATGAATTTTACTGATTTGAGCGAATGTCAAATTATATTGTTATTGCAGAATTTACATATTGATATAACCGAAAAAATTGCACTTTCTTAGTTTTAGACTCAAAGTCGATTTTCTTGTAAATTGTATGTCAATTGCGTGAGCGCTGTACTGCTTAAGCCGAAAAACATGAATTGTACTGATTTGAGCGAAAGCCAAATTATATTGTTATTGCAGAATTGACATATTCATAAAACCGAAAAAATTGCGTTTTCTTAGTTTTAGACCTAAAGTCGATTTTCTTGTAAATTGTATGTCAATTGCGGCAGCACTGTACTGCTTAAGCCGAAAAACATGAATTTTACTGATTTGAGCGAAAGTCAAATTATATTTTTATTGCAGGATTAACAAATTAATATTACCGAAAAAGTTGCACTTTCTTAGGTTTAGACTGAAAGTCGATTTTCTTGTAAATTGTATGTCAATTGCGTGAGCACTGTACTGCTTAAGCCGAAAAACATGAATTTTACTGATTTGAGCGAAAGTCAAATTATATTGCTATTGCAGGATTAACATATTAACATTACCGAAAAAGTTGCACTTTCTTAGGTTTAGACTCAAAGTCGATTTTCTTGTAAATTGTATGTTAATTGCGTGAGCGCTGTACTGCTTAAGCCGAAAAACGTGAATTTTACTGATTTGAGCGAAAGCCAAATTATATTGTTATTGCAGAATTGACATATTCATATAACCGAAAAAATTGCACTTTTTTAGTTTTAGACTTAAAGTCGATTTTCTTGTAAATTGTATGTCAATTGCGGCAGCACTGTACTGCTTAAGCCGAAAAACATGAATTTTACTGATTTGAGCGAAAATCAAATTATATTGTATTGCGGAATTGACATATTCATATAACCGAAAAAATTGCACTTCCTTAGTTTTAGACTCAAAGTCGATTTTCTTGTAAATTGTATGTTAATCACTTGAGCACTGTACCGCATAAGCCGAAAACTATCAATTTTACTGATTTGCGCGAAAGTAAAACTATAATGTTATTGCAGAATTGACATTTTCATATAACCGAAAAAATTGCACTTCCTTAGTTTTAGACTCAAAGTCGATTTTCTTGTAAATTGTATGTTAGTCACTTGAGCACTGTACCGCATAAGCCGAAAACTATCAATTTTACTGATTTGCGCGAAAGTAAAACTATAATGTTATTGCAGAATTTACATATGCATATAACCGAAAAAATTGCACTTCCTTAGTTTTAGACTCAAAGTCGATTTTCTTGTAAATTGTATGTTAATCACTTGAGCACTGTACCGCATAAGCCGAAAACTATCAATTTTACTGATTTGCGCGAAAGTAAAACTATAATGTTATTGCAGAATTGACATTTTCATATAACCGAAAAAATTGCACTTTCTTAACTTTAGACTTAAAGTCGATTTTCTTGTAAATTGTATGTCAATTGCGTGAGCACTGTACTGCTTAAGCCGAAAAACATGAATTTTACTGATTTGAGCGAAAATCAAATTATATTGTATTGCAGAATTGACATATTCATATAACCGAAAAAATTGCACTTTCTTAGCTTTAGACTTTAAGTCGATTTTCTTGAAAATTGTATGTCAATTGCATGAGCACCTTACTGCTTAAGCCGAAAAACATGAATTTTACTGATTTGAGCGAATGTCAATATATATTGTTATTGCAGAATTGACATATTCATATAACCGAAAAAATTGCAATTTCTTAGCTTTAGACTTAAAGTCGATTTTCTTGTAAATTGTATGTCAATTGCATGAGCATTGTACTGTTTAAGCAGAAAAACATGAGTTTTACTGATTTGAGCGAAAGTCAAATTATATTGTTATTGCAGGATTGACAAATTAAAATTACCGAAAAATTGCGATTTCTTAGTTTTAGACTTAAAGTCGATTTTCTTGTAAATTGTATGTCAATTGCATGAGCACCTTACTGCTTAAGCCGAAAAACATGAATTTTACTGATTTGAGCGAATGTCAAATTATATTGTTATTGCAGAATTGACATATTCATATAACCGAAAAAATTGCACTTTCTTAGCTTTAGACTTAAAGTCGATTTTCTTGTAAATTGTATGTCAATTGCATGAGCATTGTACTGTTTAAGCAGAAAAACATGAATTTTACTGATTTGAGCGAAAGTCAAATTATATTGTTATTGCAGGATTAACAAATTAATATTACCGAAAAAGTTGCACTTTCTAAGGTTTAGACTCAAAGTCGATTGTTTTGTAAATTGTATGTCAATTGCGTGAGCAGTGTACCGCTTAAGCCGAAAAACATGAATTTTCCTGATTTGGGCGAAAGTCAAATTATATTGTTATTGCAGGATTAACTTATTAACATTACCGAAAAAGTTGAACTTTCTTAGGTTTAGACTCAAAGTCGATTTTCTTGTAAATTGTATGTCAATTGCGTGAGCACTGTACTGCTTAAGCCGAAAAACATGAATTTTACTGATTTGAGCGAAAGCCAAATTATATTGTTATTGCAGAATTGACATATTCATATAACCGAAACAATTGCACTTTTTTAGTTTTAGACTTAAAGTCGATTTTCTTGTAGATTGTATGTCAATTGCGGCAGCACTGTACTGCTTAAGCCGAAAAACATGAATTTTACTGATTTGAGCAAAAGCCAAATTATATTGTTATTGCAGAATTAACATATTAACATTACCGAAAAAGTTGCACTTTCTTAGGTTTAGACTCAAAGTCGATTTTCTTGTAAATTGTATGTTAATTGCGTGAGCACTGTACTGCTTAAGCCGAAAAACATGAATTTTATTGATTTGAGCGAAAGTCAAATTATATTTTTATTGCAGGATTAACAAATTAATATTACCGAAAAAGTTGCACTTTCTAAGGTTTAGACTCAAAGTCGATTGTTTTGTAAATTGTATGTCAATTGCGAGAGCACTGTACTGCTTAAGCCGAAAAACATGAATTTTACTGATTTGAGCGAATGTCAAATTATATTGTTATTGCAGAATTTACATATTGATATAACCGAAAAAATTGCACTTTCTTAGTTTTAGACTCAAAGTCGATTTTCTTGTAAATTGTATGTCAATTGCGTGAGCGCTGTACTGCTTAAGCCGAAAAACATGAATTGTACTGATTTGAGCGAAAGCCAAATTATATTGTTATTGCAGAATTGACATATTCATAAAACCGAAAAAATTGCGTTTTCTTAGTTTTAGACCTAAAGTCGATTTTCTTGTAAATTGTATGTCAATTGCGGCAGCACTGTACTGCTTAAGCCGAAAAACATGAATTTTACTGATTTGAGCGAAAGTCAAATTATATTTTTATTGCAGGATTAACAAATTAATATTACCGAAAAAGTTGCACTTTCTTAGGTTTAGACTGAAAGTCGATTTTCTTGTAAATTGTATGTCAATTGCGTGAGCACTGTACTGCTTAAGCCGAAAAACATGAATTTTACTGATTTGAGCGAAAGTCAAATTATATTGTTATTGCAGGATTAACATATTAACATTACCGAAAAAGTTGCACTTTCTTAGGTTTAGACTCAAAGTCGATTTTCTTGTAAATTGTATGTTAATTGCGTGAGCGCTGTACTGCTTAAGCCGAAAAACGTGAATTTTACTGATTTGAGCGAAAGCCAAATTATATTGTTATTGCAGAATTGACATATTCATATAACCGAAAAAATTGCACTTTTTTAGTTTTAGACTTAAAGTCGATTTTCTTGTAAATTGTATGTCAATTGCGGCAGCACTGTACTGCTTAAGCCGAAAAACATGAATTTTACTGATTTGAGCGAAAGTCAAATTATATTGTTATTGCAGGATTAACATATTAACATTACCGAAAAAGTTGCACTTTCTTAGGTTTAGACTCAAAGTCGATTTTCTTGTAAATTGTATGTCAATTGCGTGAGCACTGTACTGCTTAAGCCGAAAAACATGAATTTTACTGATTTGATTTATATTGTTATTGCAGAATTGACATATTCATATAACCGAAACAATTGCACTTTCTTAGTTTTAGACTTAAAGTCGATTTTCTTGTAGATTGTATGTCAATTGCGGCAGCACTGTACTGCTTAAGCCGAAAAATATGAATTTTACTGATTTGAGCGAAAGTCAAATTATATTTTTATTGCAGAATTGAGATATTCATAAAACCGAAAAAATTGCACTTTCTTAGTTTTAGACTTAAAGTCGATTTTCTTGTAAATTGTATGTCAATTGCGGCAGCACTGTACTGCTTAAGCCGAAAAACATGAATTTTACTGATTTGAGCGAAAGTCAAATTATATTGTTATTGCAGGATTAACATATTTACATTACCGAAAAAGTTGCACTTTCTTAGGTTTAGACTCAAAGTCGATTTTCTTGTAAATTGTATGTCAATTGCGTGAGCAGTGTACCGCTTAAGCCGAAAAACATGAATTTTCCTGATTTTGGCGAAAGTCAAATTATATTGTTATTGCAGGATTAACTTATTAACATTACCGAAAAAGTTGAACTTTCTTAGGTTTAGACTCAAAGTCGATTTTCTTGTAAATTGTATGTCAATTGCGTGAGCACTGTACTGCTTAAGCCGAAAAACATGAATTTTACTGATTTGAGCGAAAGCCAAATTATATTGTTATTGCAGAATTGACATATTCATATAACCGAAACAATTGCACTTTCTTAGTTTTAGACTTAAAGTCGATTTTCTTGTAGATTGTATGTCAATTGCGGCAGCACTGTACTGCTTAAGCCGAAAAATATGAATTTTACTGATTTGAGCGAAAGTCAAATTATATTTTTATTGCAGGATTAACAAATTAATATTACCGAAAAAGTTGCACTTTCTAAGGTTTAGACTGAAAGTCGATTTTCTTGTAAATTGTATGTCAATTGCGGCAGCACTGTACTGCTTAAGCCGAAAAACGTGAATTTTACTGATTTGAGCGAAAGCCAAATTATATTGTTATTGCAGAATTGACATATTCATATAACCGAAAAAATTGCTCTTTTTTAGTTTTAGACTTAAAGTCGATTTTCTTGTAAATTGTATGTTAATTGCGTGAGCACTGTACTGCTTAAGCCGAAAAACATGAATTTTACTGATTTGAGCGAAAGCCAAATTATATTGTTAATGACAGAATTGACATATTCATATAACCGAAACAATTGCACTTTCTTAGTTTTAGACTTAAAGTCGATTTTCTTGTAGATTGTATGTCAATTGCGGCAGCACTGTACTGCTTAAGCCGAAAAACATGAATTTTACTGATTTGAGCGAAAGTCAAATTATATTTTTATTGCAGGATTAACAAATTAATATTACCGAAAAAGTTGCACTTTCTTAGGTTTAGACTGAAAGTCGATTTTCTTGTAAATTGTATGTCAATTGCGGCAGCACTGTACTGCGTAAGCCGAAAAACGTGAATTTTACTGATTTGAGCGAAAGCCAAATTATATTGTTATTGCAGAATTGACATATTCATATAACCGAAAAAATTGCACTTTTTTAGTTTTAGACTTAAAGTCGATTTTCTTGTAAATTGTATGTCAATTGCGGCAGCACTGTACTGCTTAAGCCGAAAAACATGAATTTTACTGATTTGAGCGAAAGTCAAATTATATTGTTATTGCAGGATTAACATATTAACATTACCGAAAAAGTTGCACTTTCTAAGGTTTAGACTGAAAGTCGATTTTCTTGTAAATTGTATGTCAATTGCGGCAGCACTGTACTGCTTAAGCCGAAAAACGTGAATTTTACTGATTTGAGCGAAAGCCAAATTATATTGTTATTGCAGAATTGACATATTCATATAACCGAAAAAATTGCTCTTTTTTAGTTTTAGACTTAAAGTCGATTTTCTTGTAAATTGTATGTTAATTGCGTGAGCACTGTACTGCTTAAGCCGAAAAACATGAATTTTACTGATTTGAGCGAAAGCCAAATTATATTGTTATTGCAGAATTGACATATTCATATAACCGAAACAATTGCACTTTCTTAGTTTTAGACTTAAAGTCGATTTTCTTGTAGATTGTATGTCAATTGCGGCAGCACTGTACTGCTTAAGCCGAAAAACATGAATTTTACTGATTTGAGCGAAAGTCAAATTATATTTTTATTGCAGGATTAACAAATTAATATTACCGAAAAAGTTGCACTTTCTTAGGTTTAGACTGAAAGTCGATTTTCTTGTAAATTGTATGTCAATTGCGGCAGCACTGTACTGCGTAAGCCGAAAAACGTGAATTTTACTGATTTGAGCGAAAGCCAAATTATATTGTTATTGCAGAATTGACATATTCATATAACCGAAAAAATTGCACTTTTTTAGTTTTAGACTTAAAGTCGATTTTCTTGTAAATTGTATGTCAATTGCGGCAGCACTGTACTGCTTAAGCCGAAAAACATGAATTTTACTGATTTGAGCGAAAGTCAAATTATATTGTTATTGCAGGATTAACATATTAACATTACCGAAAAAGTTGCACATTCTTAGGTTTAGACTCAAAGTCGATTTTCTTGTAAATTGTATGTCAATTGCGTGAGCACTGTACTGCTTAAGCCGAAAAACATGAATTTTACTGATTTGAGCGAAAGCCAAATTATATTGTTATTGCAGAATTGACATATTCATATAACCGAAACAATTGCACTTACTTAGTTTTAGACTTAAAGTCGATTTTCTTGTAGATTGTATGTCAATTGCGGCAGCACTGTACTGCTTAAGCCGAAAAATATGAATTTTACTGATTTGAGCGAAAGTCAAATTATATTTTTATTGCAGGATTAACAAATTAATATTACCGAAAAAGTTGCACTTTCTTAGGTTTAGACTGAAAGTCGATTTTCTTGTAAATTGTATGTCAATTGCGGCAGCACTGTACTTCTTAAGCCGAAAAACATGAATTTTACTGATTTGAGCGAAAGTCAAATTATATTGTTATTGCAGGATTAACATATTAACATTACCGAAAAAGTTGCACTTTCTTAGGTTTAGACTCAAAGTCGATTTTCTTGTAAATTGTATGTTAATTGTGTGAGCACTGTACTGCTTAAGCCGAAAAACATGAATTTTACTGATTTGAGCGAAAGTCAAATTATATTGTTATTGCAGGATTAACATATTAACATTACCGAAAAAGTTGCACTTTCTTAGGTTTAGACTCAAAGTCGATTTTCTTGTAAATTGTATGTTAATTGCGTGAGCACTGTACTGCTTAAGCCGAAAAACATGAATTTTATTGATTTGAGCGAAAGTCAAATTATATTTTTATTGCAGGATTAACAAATTAATATTACCGAAAAAGTTGCACTTTCTAAGGTTTAGACTCAAAGTCGATTGTTTTGTAAATTGTACGTCAATTGCGAGAGCACTGTACTCAAAGTCGATTTTCTTGTAAATTGTATGTTAATTGCGTGAGCACTGTACTGCTTAAGCCGAAAAACATGAATTTTATTGATTTGAGCGAAAGTCAAATTATATTTTTATTGCAGGATTAACAAATTAATATTACCGAAAAAGTTGCACTTTCTAAGGTTTAGACTCAAAGTCGATTGTTTTGTAAATTGTACGTCAATTGCGAGAGCACTGTACTCAAAGTCGATTTTCTTGTAAATTGTATGTTAATTGCGTGAGCACTGTACTGCTTAAGCCGAAAAACATGAATTTTATTGATTTGAGCGAAAGTCAAATTATATTTTTATTGCAGGATTAACAAATTAATATTACCGAAAAAGTTGCACTTTCTAAGGTTTAGACTCAAAGTCGATTGTTTTGTAAATTGTACGTCAATTGCGAGAGCACTGTACTGCTTAAGCCGAAAAACATGAATTTTACTGATTTGAGCGAAAATCAAATTATATTGTTATTGCAGAATTTACATATTGATATAACCGAAAAAATTGCACTTTCTTAGTTTTAGACTCAAAGTCGATTTTCTTGTAAATTGTATGTCAATTGCGTGAGCGCTGTACTGCTTAAGCCGAAAAACATGAATTGTACTGATTTGAGCGAAAGCCAAATTATATTGTTATTGCAGAATTGACATATTCATAAAACCGAGAAAATTGCCTTTTCTTAGTTTTAGACCTAAAGTCGATTTTCTTGTAAATTGTATGTCAATTGCGGCAGCACTGTACTGCTTAAGCCGAAAAACATGAATTTTACTGATTTGAGCGAAAGTCAAATTATATTTTTATTGCAGGATTAACAAATTAATATTACCGAAAAAGTTGCACTTTCATAGATTTAGACTCAAAGTCGATTTTCGTGTAAATTGTATGTCAATTGCGTGAGCACCGTACTGCTTAAGCCGAAAAACATGAATTTTAATGATTTGAACAAAAGCCAAATTATATTGTTATTGCAGAATTGACATATTCATATAACCGAAACAATTGCACTTTCTTAGTTTTAGACTAGAAGTCGATTTTCTTGTAAATTGTATGTCAATTGCGGCAGCACTGTACTGCTTAAGCCGAAAAATATGAATTTTACTGATTTGAGCGAAAGTCAAATTATATTTTTATTGCAGGATTAACAAATTAATATTACCGAAAAAGTTGCACTTTCATAGATTTAGACTCAAAGTCGATTTTCGTGTAAATTGTATGTCAATTGCGTGAGCACCGTACTGCTTAAGCCGAAAAACATGAATTTTAATGATTTGAGCAAAAGCCAAATTATATTGTTATTGCAGAATTTACATATTGATATAACCGAAAAAATTGCACTTTCTTAGTTTTAGACTCAAAGTCGATTTTCTTGTAAATTGTATGTCAATTGCGTGAGCGCTGTACTGCTTAAGCCGAAAAACATGAATTTTACTGATTTGAGCAAAAGCCAAATTATATTGTTATTGCAGAATTGACATATTCATATAACCGAAACAATTGCACTTTCTTAGTTTTAGACTAGAAGTCGATTTTCTTGTAAATTGTATGTCAATTGCGGCAGCACTGTACTGCTTAAGCCGAAAAATATGAATTTTACTGATTTGAGCGAAAGTCAAATTATATTTTTATTGCAGGATTAACAAATTAATATTACCGAAAAAGTTGCACTTTCTTAGGTTAAGACTCAAAATCGATTTTCTTGTAAATTGTATGTCAATTGCGACAGCACTGTACTGCTTAAGCCGAAAAACATCAATATTACTGATTTGCGCAAAAGTAAAATTATAATGTTATTGCAGAATTGACATATTCATATAACCGAAAAAATTGCACTTTCTTAGTTTTAGACTTAAAGTCGATTTTGTTGTAAATTGTATGTCAATTGCGTGAGCACTGTACTGCTTAAGCCGAAAATCATGAATTTTACTGATTTGAGCGAAAGTCAAATTATATTGTTATTGCAGAATTGACATATTCATATAACCGAAAAAATTGCACTTTCTTAGTTTTAGACTTAAAGTCGATTTTCTTGTAAATTGTATGTCAATTGCGGGAGCACTGTACTGCTTAAGCCGAAAAACATGAATTTTACTGATTTGAGGGAAAGTCAAATTATTAGTTATTGCAGGATTAACATATTAACATTACCGAAAAGGTTGCACTTTCTTAGGTTTAGACTCAACGTCGATTTTCTTGTAACATGTATGTTAATCACTTGAGCACTGTACCGCATAAGCCGAAAAATATCAATTTTACTGATTTGCGCGAACGTAAAATTATAATGTTAATGCAGGATTAACAAATTAATATAACCGAAAAAATTGCACTTTCTTAGTTTTAGACTCAAAGTCGATTTTCTTGTAAATTGTATGTCAATTCCGTGAGCACTGTACTGCTTAGGCCGAAAAACATGATTTGAGCGAAAGCCAAATTATATTGTTATTGCAGAATTTACATATTCATATAACCGAAAAAATTGCACTTTCTTAGTTTTAGACTCAAAGTCGATTTTCTGGTAAATTGTATGTCAATTGCGTAACCACTGTACTGCTTAAGCCGAAAAACATGAATTTTACTAATTTGAGCGAAAGCCAAATTATATTGTTATTGCAGAATTGACATATTCATATAACCGAAAATATTGCACTTTCTTAGGTTTAGACTTAAATTCGATTTTCTTGTAAATTGTATTTCATTTGCGTGAGCACTGTACCGCTTAAGCCGAAAAACATGAATTTTACTGATTTGAGCGAAAGTCAAATGATATTTTTATTGCAGGATTAACAAATTAATATTACCGAAAAAGTTGCACTTTCTTAGGTTTAGAATCAAAGTCGATTGTTTTGTAAATTGTATGTCAATTGCGTGAACACTGTACTGCTTAAGCCGAAAAACATGAATTTTACTGATTTGAGCGAAAATCAAATTATATTGTTATTGCAGAATTTACATATTCATATAACCGAAAAAATTGCACTTTCTTAGTTTTAGACTCAAAGTCGATTTTTTTGTAAATTGTATGTCAATTGCGTGAGCACTGTACTGCTTGAGCCGAAAGACATGAAATTTACTGATTTGAGCGTATGTCAAATTATATTGTTATTGCAGAATTGACATATTCATATAACCGAAAAAATTGCACTTTCTTAGCTTTAGACTAAAAGTCGATTTTTTTGTAAATTGTATGTCAATTGCATGAGCACTGTACTGCTTAAGCCGAAAAACATGAATTTTACTGATTTGAGCGAAAGCCAAATTATATTGTTATTGCAGAATTGACATATTCATAAAACCGAAAAAATTGCACTTTCTTAGCTTTAGACTCAAAGTCGATTTTCGTGTAAATTGTATGTCAATTGCGTGAGCACCGTACTGCTTAAGCCGAAAAACATGAATTTTAATGATTTGAACAAAAGCCAAATTATATTGTTATTGCAGAATTGACATATTCATATAACCGAAACAATTGCACTTTCTTAGTTTTAGACTAGAAGTCGATTTTCTTGTAAATTGTATGTCAATTGCGGCAGCACTGTACTGCTTAAGCCGAAAAATATGAATTTTACTGAGTTGAGCGAAAGTCAAATTATATTTTTATTGCAGGATTAACAAATTAATATTACCGAAAAAGTTGCACTTTCATAGATTTAGACTCAAAGTCGATTTTCGTGTAAATTGTATGTCAATTGCGTGAGCACCGTACTGCTTAAGCCGAAAAACATGAATTTTAATGATTTGAGCAAAAGCCAAATTATATTGTTATTGCAGAATTTACATATTGATATAACCGAAAAAATTGCACTTTCTTAGTTTTAGACTCAAAGTCGATTTTCTTGTAAATTGTATGTCAATTGCGTGAGCGCTGTACTGCTTAAGCCGAAAAACATGAATTTTACTGATTTGAGCAAAAGCCAAATTATATTGTTATTGCAGAATTGACATATTCATATAACCGAAACAATTGCACTTTCTTAGTTTTAGACTAGAAGTCGATTTTCTTGTAAATTGTATGTCAATTGCGGCAGCACTGTACTGCTTAAGCCGAAAAATATGAATTTTACTGATTTGAGCGAAAGTCAAATTATATTTTTATTGCAGGATTAACAAATTAATATTACCGAAAAAGTTGCACTTTCTTAGGTTAAGACTCAAAATCGATTTTCTTGTAAATTGTATGTCAATTGCGACAGCACTGTACTGCTTAAGCCGAAAAACATCAATATTACTGATTTGCGCAAAAGTAAAATTATAATGTTATTGCAGAATTGACATATTCATATAACCGAAAAAATTGCACTTTCTTAGTTTTAGACTTAAAGTCGATTTTGTTGTAAATTGTATGTCAATTGCGTGAGCACTGTACTGCTTAAGCCGAAAATCATGAATTTTACTGATTTGAGCGAAAGTCAAATTATATTGTTATTGCAGAATTGACATATTCATATAACCGAAAAAATTGCACTTTCTTAGTTTTAGACTTAAAGTCGATTTTCTTGTAAATTGTATGTCAATTGCGGGAGCACTGTACTGCTTAAGCCGAAAAACATGAATTTTACTGATTTGAGGGAAAGTCAAATTATTAGTTATTGCAGGATTAACATATTAACATTACCGAAAAGGTTGCACTTTCTTAGGTTTAGACTCAACGTCGATTTTCTTGTAACATGTATGTTAATCACTTGAGCACTGTACCGCATAAGCCGAAAAATATCAATTTTACTGATTTGCGCGAACGTAAAATTATAATGTTAATGCAGGATTAACAAATTAATATAACCGAAAAAATTGCACTTTCTTAGTTTTAGACTCAAAGTCGATTTTCTTGTAAATTGTATGTCAATTCCGTGAGCACTGTACTGCTTAGGCCGAAAAACATGATTTGAGCGAAAGCCAAATTATATTGTTATTGCAGAATTTACATATTCATATAACCGAAAAAATTGCACTTTCTTAGTTTTAGACTCAAAGTCGATTTTCTGGTAAATTGTATGTCAATTGCGTAACCACTGTACTGCTTAAGCCGAAAAACATGAATTTTACTAATTTGAGCGAAAGCCAAATTATATTGTTATTGCAGAATTGACATATTCATATAACCGAAAATATTGCACTTTCTTAGGTTTAGACTTAAATTCGATTTTCTTGTAAATTGTATTTCATTTGCGTGAGCACTGTACCGCTTAAGCCGAAAAACATGAATTTTACTGATTTGAGCGAAAGTCAAATGATATTTTTATTGCAGGATTAACAAATTAATATTACAGAAAAAGTTGCACTTTCTTAGGTTTAGAATCAAAGTCGATTGTTTTGTAAATTGTATGTCAATTGCGTGAACACTGTACTGCTTAAGCCGAAAAACATAAATTTTACTGATTTGAGCGAAAATCAAATTATATTGTTCTTGCAGAATTTACATATTCATATAACCGAAAAAATTGCACTTTCTTAGTTTTAGACTCAAAGTCGATTTTTTTGTAAATTGTATGTCAATTGCGTGAGCACTGTACTGCTTGAGCCGAAAGACATGAAATTTACTGATTTGAGCGTATGTCAAATTATATTGTTATTGCAGAATTGACATATTCATATAACCGAAAAAATTGCACTTTCTTAGCTTTAGACTAAAAGTCGATTTTTTTGTAAATTGTATGTCAATTGCATGAGCACTGTACTGCTTAAGCCGAAAAACATGAATTTTACTGATTTGAGCGAAAGCCAAATTATATTGTTATTGCAGAATTGACATATTCATAAAACCGAAAAAATTGCACTTTCTTAGCTTTAGACTAAAAGTCGATTTTCTTGCAAATTGTATGTCAATTGCATGAGCACTGTACTGCTTAAGCCGAAAAACATGAATTTTACTGATTTGAGCGAAAGCCAAATTATATTGTTATTGCAGAATTGACATATTCATAAAACCGAAAAAATTGTACTTTCTTAGTTTTAGACCTAAAGTCGATTTTCTTGTAAATTGTATGTCAATTGCGGCAGCACTGTACTGCTTAAGCCAAAAACATGAATTGTACTGATTTGAGCGAAAGCCAAATTATATTGTTATTGCAGAATTGAGATATTCATATAACCGAAAAAATTGCACTTTCTTAGTTTTAGACTCAAAGTCGATTGTTTTGTAAATTGTATTTCATTTGCGTGAGCACTGTACCGATTAAGCCGAAAAACATGAATTTTACTGATTTTAGCGAAAGTCAAACTATATTTTTATTGCAGGATTAACAAATTAATATTACCGAAAAAGTTGCACTTTCATAGATTTAGACTCAAAGTCAATTTTCGTGTAAATTGTATGTCAATTGCGTGAGCACCGTACTGCTTAAGCCGAAAAACATGAATTTTAATGATTTGAGCAAAAGCCAAATTATATTGTTATTGCAGAATTGACATATTCATAAAACCGAAAAAATTGCACTTTCTTAGTTTTAGACCTAAAGTCGATTTTCTTGTAAATTGTATGTCAATTGCGGCAGCACTGTACTGCTTAAGCCAAAAACATGAATTGTACTGATTTGAGCGAAAGCCAAATTATATTGTTATTGCAGAATTGAGATATTCATATAACCGATAAAATTGCACTTTCTTAGTTTTAGACTCAAAGTCGATTGTTTTGTAAATTGTATTTCATTTGCGTGAGCACTGTACTGCTTAAGCCGAAAAACATGAATTGTACTGATTTGGGCGAAAGCCAAATTATATTGTTATTACAGAATTTACATATTGATATAACCGAAAAAATTGCACTTTCTTAGTTTTAGACTCAAAGTCGATTTTCTTGTAAATTGTATGTCAATTGCGTGAGCGCTATACTGCTTAAGCCGAAAAACATGAATTGTACTGATTTGAGCGAAAGCCAAATTATATTGTTATTGCAGAATTGACATATTCATAAAACCGAAAAAATTGCCTTTTCTTAGTTTTAGACCTAAAGTCGATTTTCTTGTAAATTGTATGTCAATTGCGGCAGCACTGTACTGCTTAAGCCGAAAAACATGAATTTTACTGATTTGAGCGAAAGTCAAATTATATTTTTATTGCAGGATTAACAAATTAATATTACCGAAAAAGTTGCACTTTCATAGATTTAGACTCAAAGTCGATTTTCGTGTAAATTGTATGTCAATTGCGTGAGCACCGTACTGCTTAAGCCGAAAAACATGAATTTTAATGATTTGAGCAAAAGCCAAATTATATTGTTATTGCAGAATTGACATATTCATATAACCGAAACAATTGCACTTTCTTAGTTTTAGACTAGAAGTCGATTTTCTTGTAAATTGTATGTCAATTGCGGCAGCACTGTACTGCTTAAGCCGAAAAATATGAATTTTACTGATTTGAGCGAAAGTCAAATTATATTTTTATTGCAGGATTAACAAATTAATATTACCGAAAAAGTTGCACTTTCTTAGGTTAAGACTCAAAATCGATTTTCTTGTAAATTGTATGTCAATTGCGACAGCACTGTACTGCTTAAGCCGAAAAACATCAATATTACTGATTTGCGCAAAAGTAAAATTATAATGTTATTGCAGAATTGACATATTCATATAACCGAAAAAATTGCACTTTCTTAGTTTTAGACTTAAAGTCGATTTTGTTGTAAATTGTATGTCAATTGCGTGAGCACTGTACTGCTTAAGCCGAAAATCATGAATTTTACTGATTTGAGCGAAAGTCAAATTATATTGTTATTGCAGAATTGACATATTCATATAACCGAAAAAATTGCACTTTCTTAGTTTTAGACTTAAAGTCGATTTTGTTGTAAATTGTATGTCAATTGCGTGAGCACTGTACTGCTTAAGCCGAAAAACATGAATTTTACTGATTTGAGGGAAAGTCAAATTATTAGTTATTGCAGGATTAACATATTAACATTACCGAAAAAGTTGCACTTTCTTAGGATTAGACTCAACGTCGATTTTCTTGTAACATGTATGTTAATCACTTGAGCACTGTACCGCATAAGCCGAAAAATATCAATTTTACTGATTTGCGCGAACGTAAAATTATAATGTTAATGCAGGATTAACAAATTAATATAACCGTAAAAATTGCACTTTCTTAGTTTTAGACTCAAAGTCGATTTTCTTGTAAATTGTATGTCAATTCCGTGAGCACTGTACTGCTTAGGCCGAAAAACATGATTTGAGCGAAAGCCAAATTATATTGTTATTGCAGAATTTACATATTCATATAACCGAAAAAATTGCACTTTCTTAGTTTTAGACTCAAAGTCGATTTTCTGGTAAATTGTATGTCAATTGCGTAACCACTGTACTGCTTAAGCCGAAAAACATGAATTTTACTGATTTGAGCGAAAGCCAAATTATATTGTTATTGCAGAATTGACATATTCATATAACCGAAAATATTGCACTTTCTTAGGTTTAGACTTAAATTCGATTTTCTTGTAAATTGTATTTCATTTGCGTGAGCACTGTACCGCTTAAGCCGAAAAACATGAATTTTACTGATTTGAGCGAAAATCAAATTATATTGTTATTGCAGAATTTACATATTCATATAACCGAAAAAATTGCACTTTCTTAGTTTTAGACTCAAAGTCGATTTTTTTGTAAATTGTATGTCAATTGCGTGAGCACTGTACTGCTTGAGCCGAAAGACATGAAATTTACTGATTTGAGCGTATGTCAAATTATATTGTTATTGCAGAATTGACATATTCATATAACCGAAAAAATTGCACTTTCTTAGCTTTAGACTAAAAGTCGATTTTTTTGTAAATTGTATGTCAATTGCATGAGCACTGTACTGCTTAAGCCGAAAAACATGAATTTTACTGATTTGAGCGAAAGCCAAATTATATTGTTATTGCAGAATTGACATATTCATAAAACCGAAAAAATTGCACTTTCTTAGTTTTAGACTCAAAGTCGATTGTTTTGTAAATTGTATTTCATTTGCGTGAGCACTGTACCGCTTAAGCCGAAAAACATGAATTTTACTGATTTGAGCGAAAGTCAAATTATATTTTTATTGCAGGATTAACAAATTAATATTACCGAAAAAGTTGCACTTTCTAAGGTTTAGACTCAAAGTCGATTGTTTTGTAAATTGTATGTCAATTGCGAGAGCACTGTACTGCTTAAGCCGAAAAACATGAATTTTACTGATTTGAGCGAAAATCAAATTATATTGTTATTGCAGAATTTACATATTGATATAACCGAAAAAATTGCACTTTCTTAGTTTTAGACTCAAAGTCGATTTTCTTGTAAATTGTATGTCAATTGCATGAGCACTGTACTGCTTAAGCCGAAAAACATGAATTTTACTGATTTGAGCGAAAGCCAAATTATATTGTTATTGCAGAATTGACATATTCATAAAACCGAAAAAATTGCACTTTCTTAATTTTAGACCTAAAGTCGATTTTCTTGTAAATTGTATGTCAATTGCGGCAGCACTGTACTGCTTAAGCCAAAAACATGAATTGTACTGATTTGAGCGAAAGCCAAATTATATTGTTATTGCAGAATTGAGATATTCATATAACCGAAAAAATTGCACTTTCTTAGTTTTAGACTCAAAGTCGATTGTTTTGTAAATTGTATTTCATTTGCGTGAGCACTGTACCGATTAAGCCGAAAAACATGAATTTTACTGATTTGAGCGAAAGTCAAACTATATTTTTATTGCAGGATTAACAAATTAATATTACCGAAAAAGTTGCACTTTCTTAGGTTAAGACTCAAAATCGATTTTCTTGTAAATTGTATGTCAATTGCGACAGCACTGTACTGCTTAAGCCGAAAAACATCAATATTACTGATTTGCGCAAAAGTAAAATTATAATGTTATTGCAGAATTGACATATTCATATAACCGAAAAAATTGCACTTTCTTAGTTTTAGACTTAAAGTCGATTTTGTTGTAAATTGTATGTCAATTGCGTGAGCACTGTACTGCTTAAGCCGAAAATCATGAATTTTACTGATTTGAGCGAAAGTCAAATTATATTGTTATTGCAGAATTGACATATTCATATAACCGAAAAAATTGCACTTTCTTAGTTTTAGACTTAAAGTCGATTTTCTTGTAAATTGTATGTCAATTGCGGGAGCACTGTACTGCTTAAGCCGAAAAACATGAATTTTACTGATTTGAGGGAAAGTCAAATTATTAGTTATTGCAGGATTAACATATTAACATTACCGAAAAAGTTGCACTTTCTTAGGATTAGACTCAACGTCGATTTTCTTGTAACATGTATGTTAATCACTTGAGCACTGTACCGCATAAGCCGAAAAATATCAATTTTACTGATTTGCGCGAACGTAAAATTATAATGTTAATGCAGGATTAACAAATTAATATAAAAGAAAAAATTGCACTTTCTTAGTTTTAGACTCAAAGTCGATTTTCTTGTAAATTGTATGTCAATTCCGTGAGCACTGTACTGCTTAGGCCGAAAAACATGATTTGAGCGAAAGCCAAATTATATTGTTATTGCAGAATTTACATATTCATATAACCGAAAAAATTGCACTTTCTTAGTTTTAGACTCAAAGTCGATTTTCTGGTAAATTGTATGTCAATTGCGTAACCACTGTACTGCTTAAGCCGAAAAACATGAATTTTACTGATTTGAGCGAAAGCCAAATTATATTGTTATTGCAGAATTGACATATTCATATAACCGAAAATATTGCACTTTCTTAGGTTTAGACTTAAATTCGATTTTCTTGTAAATTGTATTTCATTTGCGTGAGCACTGTACCGCTTAAGCCGAAAAACATGAATTTTACTGATTTGAGCGAAAATCAAATTATATTGTTATTGCAGAATTTACATATTCATATAACCGAAAAAATTGCACTTTCTTAGTTTTAGACTCAAAGTCGATTTTTTTGTAAATTGTATGTCAATTGCGTGAGCACTGTACTGCTTGAGCCGAAAGACATGAAATTTACTGATTTGAGCGTATGTCAAATTATATTGTTATTGCAGAATTGACATATTCATATAACCGAAAAAATTGCACTTTCTTAGCTTTAGACTAAAAGTCGATTTTTTTGTAAATTGTATGTCAATTGCATGAGCACTGTACTGCTTAAGCCGAAAAACATGAATTTTACTGATTTGAGCGAAAGCCAAATTATATTGTTATTGCAGAATTGACATATTCATAAAACCGAAAAAATTGCACTTTCTTAGCTTTAGACTAAAAGTCGATTTTCTTGCAAATTGTATGTCAATTGCATGAGCACTGTACTGCTTAAGCCGAAAATCATGAATTTTACTGATTTGAGCGAAAGCCAAATTATATTGTTATTGCAGAATTGACATATTCATAAAACCGAAAAAATTGCACTTTCTTAGTTTTAGACCTAAAGTCGATTTTCTTGTAAATTGTAAGTCAATTGCGGCAGCACTGTACTGCTTAAGCCAAAAACATGAATTGTACTGATTTGAGCGAAAGCCAAATTATATTGTCGATTGTTTTGTAAATTGTATTTCATTTGCGTGAGCACTGTACCGCTTAAGCCGAAAAACATGAATTTTACTGATTTGAGCGAAAGTCAAATTATATTTTTATTGCAGGATTAACAAATTAATATTACCGAAAAAGTTGCACTTTCTAAGGTTTAGACTCAAAGTCGATTGTTTTGTAAATTGTATGTCAATTGCGAGAGCACTGTACTGCTTAAGCCGAAAAACATGAATTTTACTGATTTGAGCGAAAATCAAATTATATTGTTATTGCAGAATTTACATATTGATATAACCGAAAAAATTGCACTTTCTTAGTTTTAGACTCAAAGTCGATTTTCTTGTAAATTGTATGTCAATTGCGTGAGCGCTGTACTGCTTAAGCCGAAAAACATGAATTGTACTGATTTGAGCGAAAGCCAAATTATATTGTTATTGCAGAATTGACATATTCATAAAACCGAAAAAATTGCCTTTTCTTAGTTTTAGACCTAAAGTCGATTTTCTTGTAAATTGTATGTCAATTGCGGCAGCACTGTACTGCTTAAGCCGAAAAACATGAATTTTATTGATTTGAGCGAAAGTCAAATTATATTTTTATTGCAGGATTAACAAATTAATATTACCGAAAAAGTTGCACTTTCATAGATTTAGACTCAAAGTCGATTTTCGTGTAAATTGTATGTCAATTGCGTGAGCACCGTACTGCTTAAGCCGAAAAACATGAATTTTAATGATTTGAGCAAAAGCCAAATTATATTGGTATTGCAGAATTGACATATTCATATAACCGAAATAATTGCACTTTCTTAGTTTTAGACTAGAAGTCGATTTTCTTGTAAATTGTATGTCAATTGCGGCAGCACTGTACTGCTTAAGCCGAAAAATATGAATTTTACTGATTTGAGCGAAAGTCAAATTATATTTTTATTGCAGGATTAACAAATTAATATTACCGAAAAAGTTGCACTTTCTTAGGTTAAGACTCAAAATCGATTTTCTTGTAAATTGTATGTCAATTGCGACAGCACTGTACTGCTTAAGCCGAAAAACATCAATATTACTGATTTGCGCAAAAGTAAAATTATAATGTTATTGCAGAATTGACATATTCATATAACCGAAAAAATTGCACTTTCTTAGTTTTAGACTTAAAGTCGATTTTGTTGTAAATTGTATGTCAATTGCGTGAGCACTGTACTGCTTAAGCCGAAAATCATGAATTTTACTGATTTGAGCGAAAGTCAAATTATATTGTTATTGCAGAATTGACATATTCATATAACCGAAAAAATTGCACTTTCTTAGTTTTAGACTTAAAGTCGATTTTCTTGTAAATTGTATGTCAATTGCGGGAGCACTGTACTGCTTAAGCCGAAAAACATGAATTTTACTGATTTGAGGGAAAGTCAAATTATTAGTTATTGCAGGATTAACATATTAACATTACCGAAAAAGTTGCACTTTCTTAGGTTTAGACTCAACGTCGATTTTCTTGTAACATGTATGTTAATCACTTGAGCACTGTACCGCATAAGCCGAAAAATATCAATTTTACTGATTTGCGCGAACGTAAAATTATAATGTTAATGCAGGATTAACAAATTAATATAACCGAAAAAATTGCACTTTCTTAGTTTTAGACTCAAAGTCGATTTTCTTGTAAATTGTATGTCAATTCCGTGAGCACTGTACTGCTTAGGCCGAAAAACATGATTTGAGCGAAAGCCAAATTATATTGTTATTGCAGAATTTACATATAACCGAAAAAATTGCACTTTCTTAGTTTTAGACTCAAAGTCGATTTTCTGGTAAATTGTATGTCAATTGCGTAACCACTGTACTGCTTAAGCCGAAAAACATGAATTTTACTGATTTGAGCGTATGTCAAATTATATTGTTATTGCAGAATTGACATATTCATATAACCGAAAAAATTGCACTTTCTTAGCTTTAGACTAAAAGTCGATTTTTTTGTAAATTGTATGTCAATTGCATGAGCACTGTACTGCTTAAGCCGAAAAACATGAATTTTACTGATTTGAGCGAAAGCCAAATTATATTGTTATTGCAGAATTGACATATTCATAAAACCGAAAAAATTGCACTTTCTTAGCTTTAGACTAAAAGTCGATTTTCTTGCAAATTGTATGTCAATTGCATGAGCACTGTACTGCTTAAGCCGAAAATCATGAATTTTACTGATTTGAGCGAAAGCCAAATTATATTGTTATTGCAGAATTGACATATTCATAAAACCGAAAAAATTGCACTTTCTTAGTTTTAGACCTAAAGTCGATTTTCTTGTAAATTGTAAGTCAATTGCGGCAGCACTGTACTGCTTAAGCCAAAAACATGAATTGTACTGATTTGAGCGAAAGCCAAATTATATTGTCGATTGTTTTGTAAATTGTATTTCATTTGCGTGAGCACTGTACCGCTTAAGCCGAAAAACATGAATTTTACTGATTTGAGCGAAAGTCAAATTATATTTTTATTGCAGGATTAACAAATTAATATTACCGAAAAAGTTGCACTTTCTAAGGTTTAGACTCAAAGTCGATTGTTTTGTAAATTGTATGTCAATTGCGAGAGCACTGTACTGCTTAAGCCGAAAAACATGAATTTTACTGATTTGAGCGAAAATCAAATTATATTGTTATTGCAGAATTTACATATTGATATAACCGAAAAAATTGCACTTTCTTAGTTTTAGACTCAAAGTCGATTTTCTTGTAAATTGTATGTCAATTGCGTGAGCGCTGTACTGCTTAAGCCGAAAAACATGAATTGTACTGATTTGAGCGAAAGCCAAATTATATTGTTATTGCAGAATTGACATATTCATAAAACCGAAAAAATTGCCTTTTCTTAGTTTTAGACCTAAAGTCGATTTTCTTGTAAATTGTATGTCAATTGCGGCAGCACTGTACTGCTTAAGCCGAAAAACATGAATTTTATTGATTTGAGCGAAAGTCAAATTATATTTTTATTGCAGGATTAACAAATTAATATTACCGAAAAAGTTGCACTTTCATAGATTTAGACTCAAAGTCGATTTTCGTGTAAATTGTATGTCAATTGCGTGAGCACCGTACTGCTTAAGCCGAAAAACATGAATTTTAATGATTTGAGCAAAAGCCAAATTATATTGGTATTGCAGAATTGACATATTCATATAACCGAAATAATTGCACTTTCTTAGTTTTAGACTAGAAGTCGATTTTCTTGTAAATTGTATGTCAATTGCGGCAGCACTGTACTGCTTAAGCCGAAAAATATGAATTTTACTGATTTGAGCGAAAGTCAAATTATATTTTTATTGCAGGATTAACAAATTAATATTACCGAAAAAGTTGCACTTTCTTAGGTTAAGACTCAAAATCGATTTTCTTGTAAATTGTATGTCAATTGCGACAGCACTGTACTGCTTAAGCCGAAAAACATCAATATTACTGATTTGCGCAAAAGTAAAATTATAATGTTATTGCAGAATTGACATATTCATATAACCGAAAAAATTGCACTTTCTTAGTTTTAGACTTAAAGTCGATTTTGTTGTAAATTGTATGTCAATTGCGTGAGCACTGTACTGCTTAAGCCGAAAATCATGAATTTTACTGATTTGAGCGAAAGTCAAATTATATTGTTATTGCAGAATTGACATATTCATATAACCGAAAAAATTGCACTTTCTTAGTTTTAGACTTAAAGTCGATTTTCTTGTAAATTGTATGTCAATTGCGGGAGCACTGTACTGCTTAAGCCGAAAAACATGAATTTTACTGATTTGAGGGAAAGTCAAATTATTAGTTATTGCAGGATTAACATATTAACATTACCGAAAAAGTTGCACTTTCTTAGGTTTAGACTCAACGTCGATTTTCTTGTAACATGTATGTTAATCACTTGAGCACTGTACCGCATAAGCCGAAAAATATCAATTTTACTGATTTGCGCGAACGTAAAATTATAATGTTAATGCAGGATTAACAAATTAATATAACCGAAAAAATTGCACTTTCTTAGTTTTAGACTCAAAGTCGATTTTCTTGTAAATTGTATGTCAATTCCGTGAGCACTGTACTGCTTAGGCCGAAAAACATGATTTGAGCGAAAGCCAAATTATATTGTTATTGCAGAATTTACATATAACCGAAAAAATTGCACTTTCTTAGTTTTAGACTCAAAGTCGATTTTCTGGTAAATTGTATGTCAATTGCGTAACCACTGTACTGCTTAAGCCGAAAAACATGAATTTTACTGATTTGAGCGAAAGCCAAATTATATTGTTATTGCAGAATTGACATATTCATATAACCGAAAATATTGCACTTTCTTAGGTTTAGACTTAAATTCGATTTTCTTGTTAATTGCATTTCATTTGCGTGAGCACTGTACCGCTTAAGCCGAAAAACATGAATTTTACTGATTTGAGCGAAAGTCAAATTATATTTTTATTGCAGGATTAACAAATTAATATTACCGAAAAAGTTGCACTTTCTAAGGTTTAGACTCAAAGTCGATTGTTTTGTAAATTGTATGTCAATTGCGAGAGCACTGTACTGCTTAAGCCGAAAAACATGAATTTTACTGATTTGAGCGAAAGTCAAATTATATTTTTATTGCAGGATTAACAAATTAATATTACCGAAAAAATTGCACTTTCTTAGCTTTAGACTCAAAGTCGATTGTTTTGTAAATTGTTTTTCATTTGCGTGAGCACTGTACCGCTTAAGCCGAAAAACATGAATTTTACTGATTTGAGCGAAAGTCAAATTATATTTTTATTGCAGGATTAACAAATTAATATTACCGAAAAAGTTGCACTTTCTTAGGTTAAGACTCAAAATCGATTTTCTTGTAAATTGTATGTCAATTGCGACAGCACTGTACTGCTTAAGCCGAAAAACATCAATATTACTGATTTGCGCAAAAGTAAAATTATAATGTTATTGCAGAATTGACATATTCATATAACCGAAAAAATTGCACTTTCTTAGTTTTAGACTTAAAGTCGATTTTGTTGTAAATTGTATGTCAATTGCGTGAGCACTGTACTGCTTAAGCCGAAAATCATGAATTTTACTGATTTGAGCGAAAGCCAAATTATATTGTTATTGCAGAATTGACATATTCATAAAACCGAAAAAATTGCACTTTCTTAGTTTTAGACCTAAAGTCGATTTTCTTGTAAATTGTAAGTCAATTGCGGCAGCACTGTACTGCTTAAGCCAAAAACATGAATTGTACTGATTTGAGCGAAAGCCAAATTATATTGTTATTGCAGAATTGAGATATTCATATAACCGAAAAAATTGCACTTTCTTAGTTTTAGACTCAAAGTCGATTGTTTTGTAAATTGTATTTCATTTGCGTGAGCACTGTACCGCTTAAGCCGAAAAACATGAATTTTACTGATTTGAGCGAAAGTCAAATTATATTTTTATTGCAGGATTAACAAATTAATATTACCGAAAAAGTTGCACTTTCTAAGGTTTAGACTCAAAGTCGATTGTTTTGTAAATTGTATGTCAATTGCGAGAGCACTGTACTGCTTAAGCCGAAAAACATGAATTTTACTGATTTGAGCGAAAATCAAATTATATTGTTATTGCAGAATTTACATATTGATATAACCGAAAAAATTGCACTTTCTTAGTTTTAGACTCAAAGTCGATTTTCTTGTAAATTGTATGTCAATTGCGTGAGCGCTGTACTGCTTAAGCCGAAAAACATGAATTGTACTGATTTGAGCGAAAGCCAAATTATATTGTTATTGCAGAATTGACATATTCATAAAACCGAAAAAATTGCCTTTTCTTAGTTTTAGACCTAAAGTCGATTTTCTTGTAAATTGTATGTCAATTGCGGCAGCACTGTACTGCTTAAGCCGAAAAACATGAATTTTATTGATTTGAGCGAAAGTCAAATTATATTTTTATTGCAGGATTAACAAATTAATATTACCGAAAAAGTTGCACTTTCATAGATTTAGACTCAAAGTCGATTTTCGTGTAAATTGTATGTCAATTGCGTGAGCACCGTACTGCTTAAGCCGAAAAACATGAATTTTAATGATTTGAGCAAAAGCCAAATTATATTGGTATTGCAGAATTGACATATTCATATAACCGAAATAATTGCACTTTCTTAGTTTTAGACTAGAAGTCGATTTTCTTGTAAATTGTATGTCAATTGCGGCAGCACTGTACTGCTTAAGCCGAAAAATATGAATTTTATTGATTTGAGCGAAAGTCAAATTATATTTTTATTGCAGGATTAACAAATTAATATTACCGAAAAAGTTGCACTTTCTTAGGTTAAGACTCAAAATCGATTTTCTTGTAAATTGTATGTCAATTGCGACAGCACTGTACTGCTTAAGCCGAAAAACATCAATATTACTGATTTGCGCAAAAGTAAAATTATAATGTTATTGCAGAATTGACATATTCATATAACCGAAAAAATTGCACTTTCTTAGTTTTAGACTTAAAGTCGATTTTGTTGTAAATTGTATGTCAATTGCGTGAGCACTGTACTGCTTAAGCCGAAAATCATGAATTTTACTGATTTGAGCGAAAGTCAAATTATATTGTTATTGCAGAATTGACATATTCATATAACCGAAAAAATTGCACTTTCTTAGTTTTAGACTTAAAGTCGATTTTCTTGTAAATTGTATGTCAATTGCGGGAGCACTGTACTGCTTAAGCCGAAAAACATGAATTTTACTGATTTGAGGGAAAGTCAAATTATTAGTTATTGCAGGATTAACATATTAACATTACCGAAAAAGTTGCACTTTCTTAGGTTTAGACTCAACGTCGATTTTCTTGTAACATGTATGTTAATCACTTGAGCACTGTACCGCATAAGCCGAAAAATATCAATTTTACTGATTTGCGCGAACGTAAAATTATAATGTTAATGCAGGATTAACAAATTAATATAACCGAAAAAATTGCACTTTCTTAGTTTTAGACTCAAAGTCGATTTTCTTGTAAATTGTATGTCAATTCCGTGAGCACTGTACTGCTTAGGCCGAAAAACATGATTTGAGCGAAAGCCAAATTATATTGTTATTGCAGAATTTACATATTCATATAACCGAAAAAATTGCACTTTCTTAGTTTTAGACTCAAAGTCGATTTTCTGGTAAATTGTATGTCAATTGCGTAACCACTGTACTGCTTAAGCCGAAAAACATGAATTTTACTGATTTGAGCGAAAGCCAAATTATATTGTTATTGCAGAATTGACATATTCATATAACCGAAAATATTGCACTTTCTTAGGTTTAGACTTAAATTCGATTTTCTTGTTAATTGCATTTCATTTGCGTGAGCACTGTACCGCTTAAGCCGAAAAACATGAATTTTACTGATTTGAGCGAAAGTCAAATTATATTTTTATTGCAGGATTAACAAATTAATATTACCGAAAAAGTTGCACTTTCTAAGGTTTAGACTCAAAGTCGATTGTTTTGTAAATTGTATGTCAATTGCGAGAGCACTGTACTGCTTAAGCCGAAAAACATGAATTTTACTGATTTGAGCGAAAGTCAAATTATATTTTTATTGCAGGATTAACAAATTAATATTACCGAAAAAATTGCACTTTCTTAGCTTTAGACTCAAAGTCGATTGTTTTGTAAATTGTTTTTCATTTGCGTGAGCACTGTACCGCTTAAGCCGAAAAACATGAATTTTACTGATTTGAGCGAAAGTCAAATTATATTTTTATTGCAGGATTAACAAATTAATATTACCGAAAAAGTTGCACTTTCTAAGGTTTAGACTCAAAGTCGATTGTTTTGTAAATTGTATGTCAATTGCGAGAGCACTGTACTGCTTAAGCCGAAAAACATGAATTTTACTGATTTGAGCGAAAGTCAAATTATATTTTTATTGCAGGATTAACAAATTAATATTACCGAAAAAGTTGCACTTTCTAAGGTTTAGACTCAAAGTCGATTGTTTTGTAAATTGTATGTCAATTGCGAGAGCACTGTACTGCTTAAGCCGAAAAACATGAATTTTACTGATTTGAGCGAAAATCAAATTATATTGTTATTGCAGAATTTACATATTGATATAACCGAAAAAATTGCACTTTCTTAGTTTTAGACTCAAAGTCGATTTTCTTGTAAATTGTATGTCAATTGCATGAGCACTGTACTGCTTAAGCCGAAAAACATGAATTTTACTGATTTGAGCGAATGCCAAATTATATTGTTATTGCAGAATTGACATATTCATAAAACCGAAAAAATTGCACTTTCTTAATTTTAGACCTAAAGTCGATTTTCTTGTAAATTGTATGTCAATTGCGGCAGCACTGTACTGCTTAAGCCAAAAACATGAATTGTACTGATTTGAGCGAAAGCCAAATTATATTGTTATTGCAGAATTGAGATATTCATATAACCGAAAAAATTGCACTTTCTTAGTTTTAGACTCAAAGTCGATTGTTTTGTAAATTGTATTTCATTTGCGTGAGCACTGTACCGATTAAGCCGAAAAACATGAATTTTACTGATTTGAGCGAAAGTCAAACTATATTTTTATTGCAGGATTAACAAATTAATATTACCGAAAAAGTTGCACTTTCTTAGGTTAAGACTCAAAATCGATTTTCTTGTAAATTGTATGTCAATTGCGACAGCACTGTACTGCTTAAGCCGAAAAACATCAATATTACTGATTTGCGCAAAAGTAAAATTATAATGTTATTGCAGAATTGACATATTCATATAACCGAAAAAATTGCACTTTCTTAGTTTTAGACTTAAAGTCGATTTTGTTGTAAATTGTATGTCAATTGCGTGAGCACTGTACTGCTTAAGCCGAAAATCATGAATTTTACTGATTTGAGCGAAAGTCAAATTATATTGTTATTGCAGAATTTACATATTCATATAACCGAAAAAATTGCACTTTCTTAGTTTTAGACTTAAAGTCGATTTTCTTGTAAATTGTATGTCAATTGCGGGAGCACTGTACTGCTTAAGCCGAAAAACATGAATTTTACTGATTTGAGGGAAAGTCAAATTATTAGTTATTGCAGGATTAACATATTAACATTACCGAAAAAGTTGCACTTTCTTAGGATTAGACTCAACGTCGATTTTCTTGTAACATGTATGTTAATCACTTGAGCACTGTACCGCATAAGCCGAAAAATATCAATTTTACTGATTTGCGCGAACGTAAAATTATAATGTTAATGCAGGATTAACAAATTAATATAACCGAAAAAATTGCACTTTCTTAGTTTTAGACTCAAAGTCGATTTTCTTGTAAATTGTATGTCAATTCCGTGAGCACTGTACTGCTTAGGCCGAAAAACATGATTTGAGCGAAAGCCAAATTATATTGTTATTGCAGAATTTACATATTCATATAACCGAAAAAATTGCACTTTCTTAGTTTTAGACTCAAAGTCGATTTTCTGGTAAATTGTATGTCAATTGCGTAACCACTGTACTGCTTAAGCCGAAAAACATGAATTTTACTGATTTGAGCGAAAGCCAAATTATATTGTTATAGCAGAATTGACATATTCATATAACCGAAAATATTGCACTTTCTTAGGTTTAGACTTAAATTCTTAAATTCTGTACTGCTTAAGCCGAAAAACATGAATTTTACTGATTTGAGCGAAAGCCAAATTATATTGTTATTGCAGAATTGACATATTCATAAAACCGAAAAAATTGCACTTTCTTAGCTTTAGACTAAAAGTCGATTTTCTTGCAAATTGTATGTCAATTGCATGAGCACTGTACTGCTTAAGCCGAAAATCATGAATTTTACTGATTTGAGCGAAAGCCAAATTATATTGTTATTGCAGAATTGACATATTCATAAAACCGAAAAAATTGCACTTTCTTAGTTTTAGACCTAAAGTCGATTTTCTTGTAAATTGTATGTCAATTGCGGCAGCACTGTACTGCTTAAGCCAAAAACATGAATTGTACTGATTTGAGCGAAAGCCAAATTATATTGTTATTGCAGAATTGAGATATTCATATAACCGAAAAAATTGCACTTTCTTAGTTTTAGACTCAAAGTCGATTGTTTTGTAAATTGTATTTCATTTGCGTGAGCACTGTACCGCTTAAGCCGAAAAACATGAATTTTACTGATTTGAGCGAAAGTCAAATTATATTTTTATTGCAGGATTAACAAATTAATATTACCGAAAAAGTTGCACTTTCTAAGGTTTAGACTCAAAGTCGATTGTTTTGTAAATTGTATGTCAATTGCGAGAGCACTGTACTGCTTAAGCCGAAAAACATGAATTTTACTGATTTGAGCGAAAATCAAATTATATTGTTATTGCAGAATTTACATATTGATATACCCGAAAAAATTGCACTTTCTTAGTTTTAGACTCAAAGTCGATTTTCTTGTAAATTGTATGTCAATTGCGTGAGCGCTGTACTGCTTAAGCCGAAAAACATGAATTGTACTGATTTGAGCGAAAGCCAAATTATATTGTTATTGCAGAATTGACATATTCATAAAACCGAAAAAATTGCCTTTTCTTAGTTTTAGACCTAAAGTCGATTTTCTTGTAAATTGTATGTCAATTGCGGCAGCACTGTACTGCTTAAGCCGAAAAACATGAATTTTATTGATTTGAGCGAAAGTCAAATTATATTTTTATTGCAGGATTAACAAATTAATATTACCGAAAAAGTTGCACTTTCATAGATTTAGACTCAAAGTCGATTTTCGTGTAAATTGTATGTCAATTGCGTGAGCACCGTACTGCTTAAGCCGAAAAACATGAATTTTAATGATTTGAGCAAAAGCCAAATTATATTGTTATTGCAGAATTGACATATTCATATAACCGAAATAATTGCACTTTCTTAGTTTTAGACTAGAAGTCGATTTTCTTGTAAATTGTATGTCAATTGCGGCAGCACTGTACTGCTTAAGCCGAAAAATATGAATTTTACTGATTTGAGCGAAAGTCAAATTATATTTTTATTGCAGGATTAACAAATTAATATTACCGAAAAAGTTGCACTTTCTTAGGTTAAGACTCAAAATCGATTTTCTTGTAAATTGTATGTCAATTGCGACAGCACTGTACTGCTTAAGCCGAAAAACATCAATATTACTGATTTGCGCAAAAGTAAAATTATAATGTTATTGCAGAATTGACATATTCATATAACCGAAAAAATTGCACTTTCTTAGTTTTAGACTTAAAGTCGATTTTGTTGTAAATTGTATGTCAATTGCGTGAGCACTGTACTGCTTAAGCCGAAAATCATGAATTTTACTGATTTGAGCGAAAGTCAAATTATATTGTTATTGCAGAATTGACATATTCATATAACCGAAAAAATTGCACTTTCTTAGTTTTAGACTTAAAGTCGATTTTCTTGTAAATTGTATGTCAATTGCGGGAGCACTGTACTGCTTAAGCCGAAAAACATGAATTTTACTGATTTGAGGGAAAGTCAAATTATTAGTTATTGCAGGATTAACATATTAACATTACCGAAAAAGTTGCACTTTCTTAGGTTTAGACTCAACGTCGATTTTCTTGTAACATGTATGTTAATCACTTGAGCACTGTACCGCATAAGCCGAAAAATATCAATTTTACTGATTTGCGCGAACGTAAAATTATAATGTTAATGCAGGATTAACAAATTAATATAACCGAAAAAATTGCACTTTCTTAGTTTTAGACTCAAAGTCGATTTTCTTGTAAATTGTATGTCAATTCCGTGAGCACTGTACTGCTTAGGCCGAAAAACATGATTTGAGCGAAAGCCAAATTATATTGTTATTGCAGAATTTACATATTCATATAACCGAAAAAATTGCACTTTCTTAGTTTTAGACTCAAAGTCGATTTTCTGGTAAATTGTATGTCAATTGCGTAACCACTGTACTGCTTAAGCCGAAAAACATGAATTTTACTGATTTGAGCGAAAGCCAAATTATATTGTTATTGCAGAATTGACATATTCATATAACCGAAAATATTGCACTTTCTTAGGTTTAGACTTAAATTCGATTTTCTTGTTAATTGTATTTCATTTGCGTGAGCACTGTACCGCTTAAGCCGAAAAACATGAATTTTACTGATTTGAGCGAAAGTCAAATTATATTTTTATTGCAGGATTAACAAATTAATATTACCGAAAAAGTTGCACTTTCTTAGGTTTAGAATCAAAGTCGATTGTTTTGTAAATTGTATGTCAATTGCGTGAACACTGTACTGCTTGAGCCGAAAGACATGAATTTTACTGATTTGAGCGTATGTCAAATTATATTGTTATTGCAGAATTGACATATTCATATAACCGAAAAAATTGCACTTTCTTAGCTTTAGACTAAAAGTCGATTTTTTTGTAAATTGTATGTCAATTGCATGAGCACTGTACTGCTTAAGCCGAAAAACATGAATTTTACTGATTTGAGCGAAAGTCAAATTATATTTTTATTGCAGGATTAACAAATTAATATTACCGAAAAAGTTGCACTTTCTTAGGTTTAGAATCAAAGTCGATTGTTTTGTAAATTGTATGTCAATTGCGTGAACACTGTACTGCTTGAGCCGAAAGACATGAATTTTACTGATTTGAGCGTATGTCAAATTATATTGTTATTGCAGAATTGACATATTCATATAACCGAAAAAATTGCACTTTCTTAGCTTTAGACTCAAAGTCGATTTTCTTGTAAATTGTATGTCAATTCCGTGAGCACTGTACTGCTTAGGCCGAAAAACATGATTTGAGCGAAAGCCAAATTATATTGTTATTGCAGAATTTACATATTCATATAACCGAAAAAATTGCACTTTCTTAGTTTTAGACTCAAAGTCGATTTTCTGGTAAATTGTATGTCAATTGCGTAACCACTGTACTGCTTAAGCCGAAAAACATGAATTTTACTGATTTGAGCGAAAGCCAAATTATATTGTTATTGCAGAATTGACATATTCATATAACCGAAAATATTGCACTTTCATAGGTTTAGACTTAAATTCGATTTTCTTGTTAATTGTATTTCATTTGCGTGAGCACTGTACCGCTTAAGCCGAAAAACATGAATTTTACTGATTTGAGCGAAAGTCAAATTATATTTTTATTGCAGGATTAACAAATTAATATTACCGAAAAAGTTGCACTTTCTTAGGTTTAGAATCAAAGTCGATTGTTTTGTAAATTGTATGTCAATTGCGTGAACACTGTACTGCTTGAGCCGAAAGACATGAATTTTACTGATTTGAGCGTATGTCAAATTATATTGTTATTGCAGAATTGACATATTCATATAACCGAAAAAATTGCACTTTCTTAGCTTTAGACTAAAAGTCGATTTTTTTGTAAATTGTATGTCAATTGCATGAGCACTGTACTGCTTAAGCCGAAAAACATGAATTTTACTGATTTGAGCGAAAGTCAAATTATATTTTTATTGCAGGATTAACAAATTAATATTACCGAAAAAGTTGCACTTTCTTAGGTTTAGAATCAAAGTCGATTGTTTTGTAAATTGTATGTCAATTGCGTGAACACTGTACTGCTTGAGCCGAAAGACATGAATTTTACTGATTTGAGCGTATGTCAAATTATATTGTTATTGCAGAATTGACATATTCATATAACCGAAAAAATTGCACTTTCTTAGCTTTAGACTCAAAGTCGATTTTCTTGTAAATTGTATGTCAATTCCGTGAGCACTGTACTGCTTAGGCCGAAAAACATGATTTGAGCGAAAGCCAAATTATATTGTTATTGCAGAATTTACATATTCATATAACCGAAAAAATTGCACTTTCTTAGTTTTAGACTCAAAGTCGATTTTCTGGTAAATTGTATGTCAATTGCGTAACCACTGTACTGCTTAAGCCGAAAAACATGAATTTTACTGATTTGAGCGAAAGCCAAATTATATTGTTATTGCAGAATTGACATATTCATATAACCGAAAATATTGCACTTTCTTAGGTTTAGACTTAAATTCGATTTTCTTGTTAATTGTATTTCATTTGCGTGAGCACTGTACCGCTTAAGCCGAAAAACATGAATTTTACTGATTTGAGCGAAAGTCAAATTATATTTTTATTGCAGGATTAACAAATTAATATTACCGAAAAAGTTGCACTTTCTTAGTTTTAGACTCAAAGTCGATTTTTTTGTAAATTGTATGTCAATTGCGTGAGCACTGTACTGCTTGAGCCGAAAGACATGAATTTTACTGATTTGAGCGTATGTCAAATTATATTGTTATTGCAGAATTGACATATTCATATAACCGAAAAAATTGCACTTTCTTAGCTTTAGACTAAAAGTCGATTTTTTTGTAAAATGTATGTCAATTGCATGAGCACTGTACTGCTTAAGCCGAAAAACATGAATTTTACTGATTTGAGCGAAAGCCAAATTATATTGTTATTGCAGAATTGACATATTCATAAAACCGAAAAAATTGCACTTTCTTAGCTTTAGACTAAAAGTCGATTTTCTTGCAAATTGTATGTCAATTGCATGAGCACTGTACTGCTTAAGCCGAAAAACATGAATTTTACTGATTTGAGCGAAAGCCAAATTATATTGTTATTGCAGAATTGACATATTCATAAAACCGAAAAAATTGCACTTTCTTAGTTTTAGACCTAAAGTCGATTTTCTTGTAAATTGTATGTCAATTGCGGCAGCACTGTACTGCTTAAGCCAAAAACATGAATTGTACTGATTTGAGCGAAAGCCAAATTATATTGTTATTGCAGAATTGAGATATTCATATAACCGAAAAAATTGCACTTTCTTAGTTTTAGACTCAAAGTCGATTGTTTTGTAAATTGTATTTCATTTGCGTGAGCACTGTACCGCTTAAGCCGAAAAACATGAATTTTACTGATTTGAGCGAAAGTCAAATTATATTTTTATTGCAGGATTAACAAATAAATATTACCAAAAAGTTGCACTTTCTTAGGTTTAGACTCAAAGTCGATTTTTTTGTAAATTGTATGTCAATTGCGTGAGCACTGTACTGCTTAAGCCGAAAAACGTGAATTTTACTGATTTGAGCGAAAGCCAAATTATATTGTTATTGCAGAATTGACATATTCATATAACCGAAAAAATTGCACTTTTTTAGTTTTAGACTTAAAGTCGATTTTCTTGTAAATTGTATGTCAATTGCGGCAGCACTGTACTGCTTAAGCCGAAAAACATGAATTTTACTGATTTGAGCGAAAGTCAAATTATATTGTTATTGCAGGATTAACATATTACCATTACCGAAAAAGTTGCACTTTCTTAGGTTTAGACTCAAAGTCGATTTTCTTGTAAATTGTATGTTAGTTGCGTGAGCACTGTACTGCTTAAGCCGAAAAACATGAATTTTATTGATTTGAGCGAAAGTCAAATTATATTTTTATTGCAGGATTAACAAATTAATATTACCGAAAAAGTTGCACTTTCTAAGGTTTAGACTCAAAGTCGATTGTTTTGTAAATTGTATGTCAATTGCGAGAGCACTGTACTGCTTAAGCCGAAAAACATGAATTTTACTGATTTGAGCGAAAATCAAATTATATTGTTATTGCAGAATTTACATATTGATATAACCGAAAAAATTGCACTTTCTTAGTTTTAGACTCAAAGTCGATTTTCTTGTAAATTGTATGTCAATTGCGTGAGCGCTGTACTGCTTAAGCCGAAAAACATGAATTGTACTGATTTGAGCGAAAGCCAAATTATATTGTTATTGCAGAATTGACATATTCATAAAACCGAAAAAATTGCCTTTTCTTAGTTTTAGACCTAAAGTCGATTTTCTTGTAAATTGTATGTCAATTGCGGCAGCACTGTACTGCTTAAGCCGAAAAACATGAATTTTACTGATTTGAGCGAAAGTCAAATTATATTTTTATTGCAGGATTAACAAATTAATATTACCGAAAAAGTTGCACTTTCATAGATTTAGACTCAAAGTCGATTTTCGTGTAAATTGTATGTCAATTGCGTGACCACCGTACTGCTTAAGCCGAAAAACATGAATTTTAATGATTTGAGCGAAAGCCAAATTATATTGTTATTGCAGAATTGACATATTCATATAACCGAAACAATTGCACTTTCTTAGTTTTAGACTAGAAGTCGATTTTCTTGTAAATTGTATGTCAATTGCGGCAGCACTGTACTGCTTAAGCCGAAAAATATGAATTTTACTGATTTGAGCGAAAGTCAAGTTATATTTTTATTGCAGGATTAACAAATTAATATTACCGAAAAAGTTGCACTTTCTTAAGTTTAGACTCAAAATCGATTTTCTTGTAAATTGTATGTCAATTGCGACAGCACTGTACTGCTTAAGCCGAAAAACATCAATATTACTGATTTGCGCAAAAGTAAAATTATAATGTTATTGCAGAATTGACATATTCATATAACCGAAAAAATTGCACTTTCTTAGTTTTAGACTTAAAGTCGATTTTGTTGTAAATTGTATGTCAATTACGTGAGCACAGTACTGCTTAAGCCGAAAATCATGAATTTTACTGATTTGAGCGAAAGTCAAATTATATTGTTATTGCAGAATTGACATATTCATATAACCGAAAAAATTGCACTTTCTTAGTTTTAGACTTAAAGTCGATTTTCTTGTAAATTGTATGTCAATTGCGGGAGCACTGTACTGCTTAAGCCGAAAAGCATGAATTTTACTGATTTGAGCGAAAGTCAAATTATTTGTTATTGCAGGATTAACATATTAACATTACCGAAAAAGTTGCACTTTCTTAGGCTTAGACTCAACGTCGATTTTCTTGTAACATGTATGTTAATCACTTGAGCACTGTACCGCATAAGCCGAAAAATATCAATTTTACTGATTTGCGCGAACGTAAAATTATAATGTTAATGCAGGATTAACAAATTAATATAACCGAAAAAATTTCACTTTCTTAGTTTTAGACTCAAAGTCGATTTTCTTGTAAATTGTATGTCAATTGCATGATTACTGTACTGCTTAAGCTGAAAAACATGAATTTCACTGATTTGAGCGAAAGTCAAATTATATTTTTATTGCAGGATTAACAAATTAATATTACCGAAAAAGTTGCACTTTCTTAGGTTTAGGCTCAAAGTCAATTCTCTTGTAAATTGTATGTCAATTGCATGAGCACTGTACTGCTTAAGCCGAAAAACATCAATATTACTGATTTGCGCAAAAGTAAAATTATAATGTTATTGCAGAATTGACATATTCATATAACCGAAAAAATTGCACTTTCTTAGTTTTAGACTTAAAGTCGATTTTGTTGTAAATTGTATGTCAATTACGTGAGCACAGTACTGCTTAAGCCGAAAATCATGAATTTTACTGATTTGAGCGAAAGTCAAATTATATTGTTATTGCAGAATTGACATATTCATATAACCGAAAAAATTGCACTTTCTTAGCTTTAGACTTAAAGTCGATTTTCTTGTAAATTGTATGTCAATTGCATGAGCATTGTACTGTTTAAGCAGAAAAACATGAATTTTACTGATTTGAGCGAAAGTCAAATTATATTGTTATTGCAGGATTGACAAATTAAAATTACCGAAAAAATTGCAATTTCTTAGTTTTAGACTTAAAGTCGATTTTCTTCTAAATTGTATGTCAATTGCGTGAGCACTGTACTGCTAAAGCCGAAAAACATCAATTTTACTGATTTGCGCGAAAGTAAAATTATAATGTTATTGCAGGATTAACAAATTAATATTACCGAAAAAGTTGTCCTTTCTTAGGTTTAGACTCAAGGTCAATTTTCTTGTAAATTGTAGGTCAATTACGGGAACACTGTACTGCTTAACCCGGAAAATATGAATTTTACTGATTTGAGCGAAAGCCAAATTATATTGTTATTGCAGAATTGACATATTCATATAACCGAAAATATTGCACTTTCTTAGGTTTAGACTTAAATTCGATTTTCTTGTAAATTGTATTTCATTTGCGTGAGCACTGTACCACTTAAGCCGAAAAACATGAATTTTACTGATTTGAGCGAAAGTCAAATTATATTTTTATTGCAGGATTAACAAATTAATATTACCGAAAAAGTTGCACTTTCTTAGGTTTAGAATCAAAGTCGATTGTTTTGTAAATTGTATGTCAATTGCGTGAGCACTGTACTGCTTAAGCCGAAAAACATGAATTTTACTGATTTGAGCGAAAATCAAATTATATTGTTATTGCAGAATTTACATATTCATATAACCGAAAAAATTGCACATTCTTAGTTTTAGACTCAAAGTCGATTTTTTTGTAAATTGTATGTCAATTGCGTGAGCACTGTACTGCTTGAGCCGAAAGACATGAATTTTACTGATTTGAGCGAATGTCAAATTATATTGTTATTGCAGAATTGACATATTCATATAACCGAAAAAATTGCACTTTCTTAGCTTTAGACTAAAAGTCGATTTTTTTGTAAATTGTATGTCAATTGCATGAGCACTGTACTGCTTAAGCCGAAAAACATGAATTTTACTGATTTGAGCGAAAGCCAAATTATATTGTTATTGCAGAATTGACATATTCATAAAACCGAAAAAATTGCACTTTCTTAGCTTTAGACTAAAAGTCGATTTTCTTGCAAATTGTATGCCAATTGCATTAGCACTGTACTGCTTAGGCCGAAAAACATGATTTGAGCGAAAGCCAAATTATATTGTTAATGCAGAATTTACATATTCATATAACCGAAAAAATTGCACTTTCTTAGTTTTAGACTAAAAGTAGATTTTCTGGTAAAGTGTATGTCAATTGCGTAACCACTGTACTGCTTAAGCCGAAAAACATGAATTTTACTGATTTGAGCGAAAGCCAAATTATATTGTTATTGCAGAATTGACATATTCATATAACCGAAAATATTGCACTTTCTTAGGTTTAGACTTAAATTCGATTTTCTTGTAAATTGTATTTCATTTGCGTGAGCACTGTACCGCTTAAGCCGAAAAACATGAATTTTACTGATTTGAGCGAAAGTCAAATTATATTTTTATTGCAGGATTAACAAATTAATATTACCGAAAAAGTTGCACTTTCTTAGGTTTAGAATCAAAGTCGATTGTTTTGTAAATTGTATGTCAATTGCGTGAGCACTGTACTGCTTAAGCCGAAAAACATGAATTTTACTGATTTGAGCGAAAATCAAATTATATTGTTATTGCAGAATTTACATATTCATATAACCGAAAAAATTGCACATTCTTAGTTTTAGACTCAAAGTCGATTTTTTTGTAAATTGTATGTCAATTGCGTGAGCACTGTACTGCTTGAGCCGAAAGACATGAATTTTACTGATTTGAGCGAATGTCAAATTATATTGTTATTGCAGAATTGACATATTCATATAACCGAAAAAATTGCACTTTCTTAGCTTTAGACTAAAAGTCGATTTTGTTGTAAATTGTATGTCAATTACGTGAGCACAGTACTGCTTAAGCCGAAAATCATGAATTTTACTGATTTGAGCGAAAGTCAAATTATATTGTTATTGCAGAATTGACATATTCATATAACCGAAAAAATTGCACTTTCTTAGCTTTAGACTTAAAGTCGATTTTCTTGTAAATTGTATGTCAATTACGTGAGCACAGTACTGCTTAAGCCGAAAAACATGAATTTTACTGATTTGAGCGAAAGCCAAATTATATTGTTATTGCAGAATTGACATATTCATATAACCGAAAATATTGCACTTTCTTAGGTTTAGACTTAAATTCGATTTTCTTGTAAATTGTATTTCATTTGCGTGAGCACTGTACCGCTTAAGCCGAAAAACATGAATTTTACTGATTTGAGCGAAAGTCAAATTATATTTTTATTGCAGGATTAACAAATTAATATTACCGAAAAAGTTGCACTTTCTTAGGTTTAGAATCAAAGTCGATTGTTTTGTAAATTGTATGTCAATTGCGTGAGCACTGTACTGCTTAAGCCGAAAAACATGAATTTTACTGATTTGAGCGAAAATCAAATTATATTGTTATTGCAGAATTTACATATTCATATAACCGAAAAAATTGCACATTCTTAGTTTTAGACTCAAAGTCGATTTTGTTGTAAATTGTATGTCAATTACGTGAGCACAGTACTGCTTAAGCCGAAAATCATGAATTTTACTGATTTGAGCGAAAGTCAAATTATATTGTTATTGCAGAATTGACATATTCATATAACCGAAAAAATTGCACTTTCTTAGCTTTAGACTTAAAGTCGATTTTCTTGTAAATTGTATGTCAATTGCATGAGCATTGTACTGTTTAAGCAGAAAAACATGAATTTTACTGATTTGAGCGAAAGTCAAATTATATTGTTATTGCAGGATTGACAAATTAAAATTACCGAAAAAATTGCAATTTCTTAGTTTTAGACTTAAAGTCGATTTTCTTCTAAATTGTATGTCAATTGCGTGAGCACTGTACTGCTAAAGCCGAAAAACATCAATTTTACTGATTTGCGCGAAAGTAAAATTATAATGTTATTGCAGGATTAACAAATTAATATTACCGAAAAAGTTGCCCTTTCTTAGGTTTAGACTCAAAGTCAATTTTCTTGTAAATTGTAGGTCAATTACGGGAACACTGTACTGCTTAACCCGGAAAATATGAATTTTACTGATTTGAGCGAAAGCCAAATTATATTGTTATTGCAGAATTGACATATTCATATAACCGAAAATATTGCACTTTCTTAGGTTTAGACTTAAATTCGATTTTCTTGTAAATTGTATTTCATTTGCGTGAGCACTGTACCACTTAAGCCGAAAAACATGAATTTTACTGATTTGAGCGAAAGTCAAATTATATTTTTATTGCAGGATTAACAAATTAATATTACCGAAAAAGTTGCACTTTCTTAGGTTTAGAATCAAAGTCGATTGTTTTGTAAATTGTATGTCAATTGCGTGAGCACTGTACTGCTTAAGCCGAAAAACATGAATTTTACTGATTTGAGCGAAAATCAAATTATATTGTTATTGCAGAATTTACATATTCATATAACCGAAAAAATTGCACATTCTTAGTTTTAGACTCAAAGTCGATTTTTTTGTAAATTGTATGTCAATTGCGTGAGCACTGTACTGCTTGAGCCGAAAGACATGAATTTTACTGATTTGAGCGAATGTCAAATTATATTGTTATTGCAGAATTGACATATTCATATAACCGAAAAAATTGCACTTTCTTAGCTTTAGACTAAAAGTCGATTTTTTTGTAAATTGTATGTCAATTGCATGAGCACTGTACTGCTTAAGCCGAAAAACATGAATTTTACTGATTTGAGCGAAAGCCAAATTATATTGTTATTGCAGAATTGACATATTCATAAAACCGAAAAAATTGCACTTTCTTAGCTTTAGACTAAAAGTCGATTTTCTTGCAAATTGTATGCCAATTGCATTAGCACTGTACTGCTTAGGCCGAAAAACATGATTTGAGCGAAAGCCAAATTATATTGTTAATGCAGAATTTACATATTCATATAACCAAAAAAATTGCACTTTCTTAGTTTTAGACTAAAAGTAGATTTTCTGGTAAATTGTATGTCAATTGCGTAACCACTGTACTGCTTAAGCCGAAAAACATGAATTTTACTGATTTGAGCGAAAGCCAAATTATATTGTTATTGCAGAATTGACATATTCATATAACCGAAAATATTGCACTTTCTTAGGTTTAGACTTAAATTCGATTTTCTTGTAAATTGTATTTCATTTGCGTGAGCACTGTACCGCTTAAGCCGAAAAACATGAATTTTACTGATTTGAGCGAAAGTCAAATTATATTTTTATTGCAGGATTAACAAATTAATATTACCGAAAAAGTTGCACTTTCTTAGGTTTAGAATCAAAGTCGATTGTTTTGTAAATTGTATGTCAATTGCGTGAGCACTGTACTGCTTAAGCCGAAAAACATGAATTTTACTGATTTGAGCGAAAATCAAATTATATTGTTATTGCAGAATTTACATATTCATATAACCGAAAAAATTGCACATTCTTAGTTTTAGACTCAAAGTCGATTTTTTTGTAAATTGTATGTCAATTGCGTGAGCACTGTACTGCTTGAGCCGAAAGACATGAATTTTACTGATTTGAGCGAATGTCAAATTATATTGTTATTGCAGAATTGACATATTCATATAACCGAAAAAATTGCACTTTCTTAGCTTTAGACTAAAAGTCGATTTTTTTGTAAATTGTATGTCAATTGCATGAGCACTGTACTGCTTAAGCCGAAAAACATGAATTTTACTGATTTGAGCGAAAGCCAAATTATATTGTTATTGCAGAATTGACATATTCATAAAACCGAAAAAATTGCACTTTCTTAGCTTTAGACTAAAAGTCGATTTTCTTTGCAAATTGTATGCCAATTGCATTAGCACTGTACTGCTTAAGCCGAAAAACATGAATTTTACTGATTTGAGCGAATGTCAAATTATATTGTTATTGCAGAATTGACATATTCATATAACCGAAAAAATTGCACTTTCTTAGCTTTAGACTAAAAGTCGATTTTTTTGTAAATTGTATGTCAATTGCATGAGCACTGTACTGCTTAAGCCGAAAAACATGAATTTTACTGATTTGAGCGAAAGCCAAATTATATTGTTATTGCAGAATTGACATATTCATAAAACCGAAAAAATTGCACTTTCTTAGCTTAAGACTAAAAGTCGATTTTCTTGCAAATTGTATGCCAATTGCATTAGCACTGTACTGCTTAGGCCGAAAAACATGATTTGAGCGAAAGCCAAATTATATTGTTATTGCAGAATTTACATATTCATATAACCGAAAAAATTGCACTTTCTTAGTTTTAGACTAAAAGTAGATTTTCTGGTAAATTGTATGTCAATTGCGTGAGCACTGTACCGCTTAAGCCGAAAAACATGAATTTTACTGATTTGAGCGAAAGCCAAATTATATTGTTATTGCAGAATTTACATATTCATAAAACCGAAAAAATTGCACTTTCTTAGTTTTAGACTAAAAGTAGATTTTCTGGTAAATTGTATGTCAATTGCATGAGCACTGTACTGCTTAAGCCGAAAAACATGAATTTTACTGATTTGAGCGAAAGCCAAATTATATTGTTATTGCAGAATTGACATATTCATATAACCGAAAAAATTGCAGTTTCTTAGCTTTAGACTAAAAGTCGATTTTTTTGTAAATTGTATGTCAATTGCATGAGCACTGTACTGCTTAAGCCGAAAAACATGAATTTTACTGATTTGAGCGAAAGCCAAATTATATTGTTATTGCAGAATTGACATATTCATAAAACCGAAAAAATTGCACTTTCTTAGCTTTAGATTAAAAGTCGATTTTCTTGCAAATTGTATGCCAATTGCATTAGCACTGTACTGCTTAAGCCGAAAAACATGAATTTTACTGATTTGAGCGAAAGCCAAATTATATTGTTATTGCAGAATTGACATATTCATAAAACCGAAAAAATTGCACTTTCTTAGTTTTAGACCTAAAGTCGATTTTCTTGTAAATTGTATGTCAATTGCGGCAGCACTGTACTGCTTAAGCCGAAACACATGAAGTTTACTGATTAGAGCGAAAGTCAAATTATATTGTTATTGCAGAATTGAGATATTCATAAAACCGAAAAAATTGCACTTTCTTAGTTTTAGACCTAAAGTCGATTTTCTTGTAAATTGTATGTCAATTGCGGCAGCACTGTACTGCTTAAGCCAAAAACATGAATTGTACTGATTTGAGCGAAAGCCAAATTATATTGTTATTGCAGAATTGAGATATTCATATAACCGAAAAAATTGCACTTTCTTAGTTTTAGACTCACAGTCGATTGTTTTGTAAATTGTATTTCATTTGCGTGAGCACTGTACCGCTTAAGCCGAAAAACATGAATTTTACTGATTTGAGCGAAAGTCAAATTATATTTTTATTGCAGGATTAACAAATTAATATTACCGAAAAAGTTGCACTTTCTTAGGTTTAGACTCAAAGTCGATTTTCTTGTAACATGTATGTTAATCACTTGAGCACTGTACCGCATAAGCCGAAAAATATCAATTTTACTGATTTGAGCGAAAGCCAAATTATATTGTTATTGCAGAATTGACATATTCATATAACCGAAAATATTGCACTTTCTTAGCTTTAGACTTAAATTCGATTTTCTTGTAAATTGTATTTCATTTGCGTGAGCACTGTACCGCTTAAGCCGAAAAACATGAATTTTACTGATTTGAGCTAAAGTCAAATTATATTTTTATTGCAGGATTAACAAATTAATATTACCGAAAAAGTTGCACTTTCTTAGGTTTAGACTCAAAGTCGATTTTCTTGTAACATGTATGTTAATCACTTGAGCACTGTACCGCATAAGCCGAAAAATATCAATTTTACTGATTTGAGCGAAAGCCAAATTATATTGTTATTGCAGAATTGACATATTCATATAACCGAAAATATTGCACTTTCTTAGCTTTAGACTTAAATTCGATTTTCTTGTAAATTGTATTTCATTTGCGTGAGCACTGTACCGCTTAAGCCGAAAAACATGAATTTTACTGATTTGAGCTAAAGTCAAGTTATATTTTTATTGCAGGATTAACAAATTAATATTACCGAAAAAGTTGCACTTTCTTAGGTTTAGACTCAAAGTCGATTGTTTTGTAAATTGTATGTCAATTGCGTGAGCACTGTACGGCTTAAGCCGAAAAACATGAATTTTACTGATTTGAGCGAAAATCAAATTATATTGTTATTGCAGAATTTACATATTCATATAACCGAAAAAATTGCACTTTCTTAGTTTTAGACTCAAAGTCGATTGTTTTGTAAATTGTATTTCATTTGCGTGAGCACTGTACCGCTTAAGCCGAAAAACATGAATTTTACTGATTTGAGCGAAAGTCAAATTATATTTTTATTGCAGGATTAACAAATTAATATTACCGAAAAAGTTGCACTTTCTTAGGTTTAGACTCAAAGTCGATTTTCTTGTAACATGTATGTTAATCACTTGAGCACTGTACCGCATAAGCCGAAAAATAACAATTTTACTGATTTGAGCGAAAGCCAAATTATATTGTTATTGCAGAATTGACATATTCATATAACCGAAAATATTGCACTTTCTTAGCTTTAGACTTAAATTCGATTTTCTTGTAAATTGTATTTCATTTGCGTGAGCACTGTACCGCTTAAGCCGAAAAACATGAATTTTACTGATTTGAGCTAAAGTCAAATTATATTTTTATTGCAGGATTAACAAATTAATATTACCGAAAAAGTTGCACTTTCTTAGGTTTAGACTCAAAGTCGATTGTTTTGTAAATTGTATGTCAATTGCGTGAGCACTGTACTGCTTAAGCCGAAAAACATGAATTTTACTGATTTGAAGGAAAATCAAATTATATTGTTATTGCAGAATTTACATATTCATATAACCGAAAAAATTGCACTTTCTTAGTTTTAGACTCAAAGTCGATTTTTTTGTAAATTGTACGTCAATTGCGTGAGCACTGTACTGCTTAAGCCGAAAGACATGAATTGTACTGATTTGAGCGAAAGTCAAATTATATTGTTATTGCAGAATTGACATATTCATATTACCGAAAAAATTACAATTTCTTAGCTTTAGACTTAAAGTCGATTTTCTTGCAAATTGTATGTCAATTGCATGAGCACTGTACTGCTTAAGCCAAAAAACATGAATTTTACTGATTTGAGCGAAAGCCAAATTATATTGTTATTGCAGAATTGACATATTCATAAAACCGAAAAAATTGCACTTTCTTAGTTTTAGACCTAAAGTCGATTTTCTTGTAAATTGTATGTCAATTGCGGCAGCACTGTACTGCTTAAGCCAAAAACATGAATTGTACTGATTTGAGCGAAAGCCAAATTATATTGTTATTGCAGAATTGACATATTCATATAACCGAAAATATTGCACTTTCTTAGCTTTAGACTTAAATTCGATTTTCTTGTAAATTGTATTTCACTTGCGTGAGCACTGTACCGCTTAAGCCGAAAAACATGAATTTTACTGTTTTGAGCGAAAGTCAAATTATGTTTTTATTGCAGAATTAACAAATTAATATTACCGAAAAAGTTGCACTTTCTTAGGTTTAGACTCAAAGTCGATTGTTTTGTAAATTGTATGTCAATTGCGTGAGCACTGTACTGCTTAAGACAAAAACGTGAATTGTACTGATTTGAGCGAAAGTCAAATTATATTTTTATTGCAGAATTAACAAATTAATATTACCGAAAAAGTTGCACTTTCTTAGGTTTAGACTTCATACCATCAAAGAGCTCCTCCGAAGGGAGGAAAGAGCAAGCAGGGAGATACATTGGCAACAACTTCAGGGCATGCACCATGCCAGACTGCTATTGGGGGGTTACGACCTCAAGCGGTTTAAAGCCATAATTAATCTCCCCAGAAACAAATTCCGGCTACTGGCAGCGTTCTACACCGGCCATTGCAGGCTCAAGAAGCACCTCTTTAACATGGGCATAGCCTCTTCTGCAAACTGCCGGTTCTGCGACATAGAGCCGGAAACCCCTGAACATCTGCTGATGAACTGCACAGCAGTCTGCAGACGCAGAATCAAGGCCCTGGGATCCATGTTTCCACACAGGGATCGTATCGCCTCACTAGCACCCAGCAGAATTTTGGAATTTATCAACATGCTGGGCCTAGATGATACGATATGACTTAGGGGAGGGCACAATAGACCATAGGTCGCGGTGCATACCTCGAAACTAATCTAATCTAAATCTAGGTTTAGACTTAAAGTCGATTTTCTTGTAAATTGTATATCAACTGCGTGAGCACTGTACTGCTTAAGCCGAAAAACATGAATTTTACTGATTTGAGCGAAAATCAAATTATATTGTTATTGCAGGATTAACATATTAACATTACCGAAAAAGTTGCACTTTCTTAGGCTTAGACTCAACGTCGATTTTCTTGTAACATGTATGGTAATCACTTGAGCACTGTACCGCATAAGCCGAAAAATATCAATTTTACTGATTTGCGCGAACGTAAAATTATAATGTTAATGCAGGATTAACAAATTAATATAACCGAAAAAATTGCACTTTCTTAGTTTTATACTCAAAGTCGATTTTCTTGTAAATTGTATGTCAATTCCGTGAGCACTGTACTGCTTAGGCCGAAAAACATGATTTGAGCGAAAGCCAAATTATATTGTTATTGCAGAATTTACATATTCATATAACCGAAAAAATTGCACTTTCTTAGTTTTAGACTAAAAGTAGATTTTCTGGTAAATTGTATGTCAATTGCGTAACCACTGTACTGCTTAAGCCGAAAAACATGAATTTTACTGATTTGAGCGAAAGCCAAATTATATTGTTATTGCAGAATTGACATATTCATATAACCGAAAATATTGCACTTTCTTAGGTTTAGACTTAAATTCGATTTTCTTGTAAATTGTATTTCATTTGCGTGAGCACTGAACCGCTTAAGCCGAAAAACATGAATTTTACTGATTTGAGCGAAAGTCAAATTATATTTTTATTGCAGGATTAACAAATTAATATTACCGAAAAAGTTGCACTTTCTTAGGTTTAGACCTAAAGTCGATTTTCTTGTAAATTGTATGTCAATTGCGGCAGCACTGTACTGCTTAAGCCGAAACACATGAAGTTTACTGATTTGAGCGAAAGTCAAATTATATTGTTATTGCAGAATTGAGATATTCATAAAACCGAAAAAATTGCACTTTCTTAGTTTTAGACCTAAAGTCGATTTTCTTGTAAATTGTATGTCAATTGCGGCAGCACTGTACTGCTTAAGCCAAAAACATGAATTGTACTGATTTGAGCGAAAGCCAAATTATATTGTTATTGCAGAATTGAGATATTCATATAACCGAAAAAATTGCACTTTCTTAGTTTTAGACTCAAAGTCGATTGTTTTGTAAATTGTATTTCATTTGCGTGAGCACTGTACCGCTTAAGCCGAAAAACATGAATTTTACTGATTTGAGCGAAAGTCAAATTATATTTTTATTGCAGAATTAACAAATTAATATTACCGAAAAAGTTGCACTTTCTTAGGTTTAGACTCAAAGTCGATTGTTTTGTAAATTGTATGTCAATTGCGTGAGCACTGTACTGCTTAAGCCGAAAAACATGAATTTTACTGATTTGAGCGAAAATCAAATTATATTGTTATTGCAGAATTTACATATTCATATAACCGAAAAAATTGCACTTTCTTAGTTTTAGACTCAAAGTCGATTTTTTTGTAAATTGTACGTCAATTGCATGAGCACTGTACTGCTTAAGCCAAAAAACATGAATTTTACTGATTTGAGCGAAAGCCAAATTATATTGTTATTGCAGAATTGACATATTCATAAAACCGAAAAAATTGCACTTTCTTAGTTTTAGACCTAAAGTCGATTTTCTTGTAAATTGTATGTCAATTGCGGCAGCACTGTACTGCTTAAGCCAAAAACATGAATTGTACTGATTTGAGCGAAAGCCAAATTATATTGTTGTTGCAGAATTGACATATTCATATAACCGAAAATATTGCACTTTCTTAGCTTTAGACTTAAATTCGATTTTCTTGTAAATTGTATTTCATTTGCGTGAGCACTGTACCGCTTAAGCCGAAAAACATGAATTTTACTGATTTGAGCGAAAGTCAAATTATATTTTTATTGCAGAATTAACAAATTAATATTACCGAAAAAGTTGCACTTTCTTAGGTTTAGACTCAAAGTCGATTGTTTTGTAAATTGTATGTCAACTGCCTGAGCACTGTACTGCTTAAGCCAAAAACATGAATTGTACTGATTTGAGCGAAAGCCAAATTATATTGTTATTGCAGAATTGACATATTCATATAACCGAAAAAATTGCACTTTCTTAGTTTTAGACTCAAAGTCGATTTTTTCGTAAATTGTACGTCAATTGCGTGAGCACTGTACTGCTTAAGCCGAAAAACATGAATTGTACTGATTTGAGCGAAAGCCAAATTATATTGTTATTGCAGAATTGACATATTCATATAACCGAAAAAATTGCACTTTCTTAGTTTTAGACTCAAAGTCGATTGTTTTGTAAATTGTATTTCATTTGCGTGAGCACTGTACCGCTTAAGCCGAAAAACATGAATTTTACTGATTTGAGCGAAAGTCAAATTATATTTTTATTGCAGGATTAACAAATTAATATTACCGAAAAAGTTGCACTTTCTTAGGTTTAGACTCAAAGTCGATTTTCTTGTAACATGTATGTTAATCACTTGAGCACTGTATCGCATAAGCCGAAAAATATCAATTTTACTGATTTGAGCGAAAGCCAAATTATATTGTTATTGCAGAATTGACATATTCATATTACCGAAAATATTGCACTTTCTTAGCTTTAGACTTAAATTCGATTTTCTTGTAAATTGTATTTCATTTGCGTGAGCACTGTACCGCTTAAGCCGAAAAACATGAATTTTACGGATTTGAGCTAAAGTCAAATTATATTTTTATTGCAGGATTAACAAATTAGTATTACCGAAAAAGTTGCACTTTCTTAGCTTTAGACTTAAATTCGATTTTCTTGTAAATTGTATTTCATTTGCGTGAGCACTGTACCGCTTAAGCCGAAAAACATGAATTTTACTGATTTGAGCTAAAGTCAAATTATATTTTTATTGCAGGATTAACAAATTAATATTACCGAAAAAGTTGCACTTTCTTAGGTTTAGACTCAAAGTCGATTGTTTTGTAAATTGTATGTCAATTTCGTGAGCACTGTACTGCTTAAGCCGAAAAACATGAATTTTACTGATTTGAGCGAAAATCAAATTATATTGTTATTGCAGAATTTACATATTCATATAACCGAAAAAATTGCACTTTCTTAGTTTTAGACTCAAAGTCGATTGTTTTGTAAATTGTATTTCATTTGCGTGAGCACTGTACCGCTTAAGCCGAAAAACATGAATTTTACTGATTTGAGCGAAAGTCAAATTATATTTTTATTGCAGGATTAACAAATTAATATTACCGAAAAAGTTGCACTTTCTTAGGTTTAGACTCAAAGTCGATTTTCTTGTAACATGTATGTTAATCACTTGAGCACTGTATCGCATAAGCCGAAAAATATCAATTTTACTGATTTGAGCGAAAGCCAAATTATATTGTTATTGCAGAATTGACATATTCATATTACCGAAAATATTGCACTTTCTTAGCTTTAGACTTAAATTCGATTTTCTTGTAAATTGTATTTCATTTGCGTGAGCACTGTACCGCTTAAGCCGAAAAACATGAATTTTACGGATTTGAGCTAAAGTCAAATTATATTTTTATTGCAGGATTAACAAATTAGTATTACCGAAAAAGTTGCACTTTCTTAGGTTTAGACTCAAAGTCGATTGTTTTGTAAATTGTATGTCAATTGCGTGAGCACTGTACTGCTTAAGCCGAAAAACATGAGTTTTACTGATTTGAGCGAAAATCAAATTATATTGTTATTGCAGAATTTGCATATTCATATAACCGAAAAAATTGCACTTTCTTAGTTTTAGACTCAAAGTCGATTTTTTTGTAAATTGTACGTCAATTGCGTGAGCACTGTACTGCTTAAGCCGAAAGACATGAATTTTACTGATTTGAGCGAAAGTCAAATTATATTGTTATTGCAGAATTGACATATTCATATTACCGAAAAAATTACAATTTCTTAGCTTTAGACTTAAAGTCGATTTTCTTGCAAATTGTATGTCAATTGCATGAGCACTGTACTGCTTAAGCCAAAAAACATGAATTTTACTGATTTGAGCGAAAGCCAAATTATATTGTTATTGCAGAATTGACATATTCATAAAACCGAAAAAATTGCACTTTCTTAGTTTTAGACCTAAAGTCGATTTTCTTGTAAATTGTATGTCAATTGCGGCAGCACTGTACTGCTTAAGCCAAAAACATGAATTGTACTGATTTGAGCGAAAGCCAAATTATATTGTTATTGCAGAATTGACATATTCATATAACCGAAAAAATTGCACTTTCTTAGTTTTAGACTCAAAGTCGATTTTTTCGTAAATTGTACGTCAATTGCGTGAGCACTGTACTGCTTAAGCCGAAAGACATGAATTTTACTGATTTGAGCGAAAGTCAAATTATATTGTTATTGCAGAATTGACATATTCATAAAACCGAAAAAATTGCACTTTCTTAGTTTTAGACCTAAAGTCGATTTTCTTGTAAATTGTATGCATGTAAACATGAATTGTACTGATTTGAGCGAAAGCCAAATTATATTTTTATTGCAGGATTAACAAATTAATATTACCGAAAAAGTTGCACTTTCTTAGGTTTAGACTCAAAGTCGATTGTTTTGTAAATTGTATGTCAATTGCGTGAGCACTGTAAGCCGAAAAACATGAATTTTACTGATTTGAGCGAAAATCAAATTATATTGTTATTGCAGAATTTACATATTCATATAACCGAAAAAATTGCACTTTCTTAGTTTTAGACTCAAAGTCGATTTTTTCGTAAATTGTACGTCAATTGCGTGAGCACTGTACTGCTTAAGCCGAAAGACATGAATTTTACTGATTTGAGCGAAAGTCAAATTATATTGTTATTGCAGAATTGACATATTCATAAAACCGAAAAAATTGCACTTTCTTAGTTTTAGACCTAAAGTCGATTTTCTTGTAAATTGTATGTCAATTGCGGCAGCACTGTACTGCTTAAGCCGAAAAACATGAATTTTACTGATTTGAGCTAAAGTCAAATTATATTTTTATTGCAGGATTAACAAATTAATATTACCGAAAAAGTTGCACTTTCTTAGGTTTAGACTCAAAGTCGATTGTTTTGTAAATTGTATGTCAATTGCGTGAGCACTGTACTGCTTAAGCCGAAAAACATGAATTTTACTGATTTGAGCGAAAATCAAATTATATTGTTATTGCAGAATTTACATATTCATATAACCGAAAAAATTGCACTTTCTTAGTTTTAGACTCAAAGTCGATTTTTTCGTAAATTGTACGTCAATTGCGTGAGCAAGCCGAAAGACATGAATTTTACTGATTTGAGCGAAAGTCAAATTATATTGTTATTGCAGAATTGACATATTCATAAAACCGAAAAAATTGCACTTTCTTAGTTTTAGACCTAAAGTCGATTTTCTTGTAAATTGTATGTCAATTGCGGCAGCACTGTACTGCTTAAGCCAAAAACATGAATTGTACTGATTTGAGCGAAAGCCAAATTATATTGTTATTGCAGAATTTACATATTCATATAACCGAAAAAATTGCACTTTCTTAGTTTTAGACTCAAAGTCGATTTTTTCGTAAATTGTACGTCAATTGCGTGAGCACTGTACTGCTTAAGCCGAAAGACATGAATTTTACTGATTTGAGCGAAAGTCAAATTATATTGTTATTGCAGAATTGACATATTCATATAACCGAAAAAATTGCACTTTCTTAGTTTTAGACCTAAAGTCGATTTTCTTGTATATTGTATGTCAATTGCGGCAGCACTGTACTGCTTAAGCCAAAAACATGAATTGTACTGATTTGAGCGAAAGCCAAATTATATTGTTATTGCAGAATTGACATATTCATATAACCGAAAATATTGCACTTTCTTAGCTTTAGACTTAAATTCGATTTTCTTGTAAATTGTATTTCATTTGCGTGAGCACTGTACCGCTTAAGCCGAAAAACATGAATTTTACTGATTTGAGCGAAAGTCAAATCATATTTTTATTGCAGAATTAACAAATTAATATTACCGAAAAAGTTGCACTTTCTTAGGTTTAGACTCAAAGTCGATTGTTTTGTAAATTGTATGTCAACTGCCTGAGCACTGTACTGCTTAAGCCAAAAACATGAATTGTACTGATTTGAGCGAAAGCCAAATTATATTGTTATTGCAGAATTGACATATTCATATAACCGAAAAAATTGCACTTTCTTAGTTTTAGACTCAAAGTCGATTTTTTCGTAAATTGTACGTCAATTGCGTGAGCACTGTACTGCTTAAGCCGAAAAACATGAATTTTACTGATTTGAGCGAAAATCAAATTATATTGTTATTGCAGAATTTACATATTCATATAACCGAAAAAATTGCACTTTCTTAGTTTTAGACTCAAAGTCGATTTTTTTGTAAATTGTACGTCAATTGCATGAGCACTGTACTGCTTAAGCCAAAAAACATGAATTTTACTGATTTGAGCGAAAGCCAAATTATATTGTTATTGCAGAATTGACATATTCATAAAACCGAAAAAATTGCACTTTCTTAGTTTTAGACCTAAAGTCGATTTTCTTGTAAATTGTATGTCAATTGCGGCAGCACTGTACTGCTTAAGCCAAAAACATGAATTGTACTGATTTGAGCGAAAGCCAAATTATATTGTTATTGCAGAATTGACATATTCATATAACCGAAAAAATTGCACTTTCTTAGTTTTAGACTCAAAGTCGATTTTTTCGTAAATTGTACGTCAATTGCGTGAGCACTGTACTGCTTAAGCCGAAAAACATGAATTTTACTGATTTGAGCGAAAATCAAATTATATTGTTATTGCAGAATTTACATATTCATATAACCGAAAAAATTGCACTTTCTTAGTTTTAGACTCAAAGTCGATTTTTTTGTAAATTGTACGTCAATTGCATGAGCACTGTACTGCTTAAGCCAAAAAACATGAATTTTACTGATTTGAGCGAAAGCCAAATTATATTGTTATTGCAGAATTGACATATTCATAAAACCGAAAAAATTGCACTTTCTTAGTTTTAGACCTAAAGTCGATTTTCTTGTAAATTGTATGTCAATTGCGGCAGCACTGTACTGCTTAAGCCAAAAACATGAATTGTACTGATTTGAGCGAAAGCCAAATTATATTGTTGTTGCAGAATTGACATATTCATATAACCGAAAATATTGCACTTTCTTAGCTTTAGACTTAAATTCGATTTTCTTGTAAATTGTATTTCATTTGCGTGAGCACTGTACCGCTTAAGCCGAAAAACATGAATTTTACTGATTTGAGCGAAAGTCAAATTATATTTTTATTGCAGAATTAACAAATTAATATTACCGAAAAAGTTGCACTTTCTTAGGTTTAGACTCAAAGTCGATTTTCTTGTAACATGTATGTTAATCACTTGAGCACTGTACCGCATAAGCCGAAAAATATCAATTTTACTGATTTGAGCGAAAGCCAAATTATATTGTTATTGCAGAATTGACATATTCATATAACCGAAAATATTGCACTTTCTTAGCTTTAGACTTAAATTCGATTTTCTTGTAAATTGTATTTCATTTGCGTGAGCACTGTACCGCTTAAGCCGAAAAACATGAATTTTACTGATTTGAGCTAAAGTCAAATTATATTTTTATTGCAGGATTAACAAATTAATATTACCGAAAAAGTTGCACTTTCTTAGGTTTAGACTCAAAGTCGATTTTCTTGTAACATGTATGTTAATCACTTGAGCACTGTACCGCATAAGCCGAAAAATATCAATTTTACTGATTTGAGCGAAAGCCAAATTATATTGTTATTGCAGAATTGACATATTCATATAACCGAAAATATTGCACTTTCTTAGCTTTAGACCTAAAGTCGATTTTCTTGTAAATTGTATGTCAATTGCATGAGCACTGTACTGCTTAAGCCAAAAAACATGAATTTTACTGATTTGAGCGAAAGCCAAATTATATTGTTATTGCAGAATTGACATATTCATAAAACCGAAAAAATTGCACTTTCTTAGTTTTAGACCTAAAGTCGATTTTCTTGTAAATTGTATGTCAATTGCGGCAGCACTGTACTGCTTAAGCCAAAAACATGAATTGTACTGATTTGAGCGAAAGCCAAATTATATTGTTGTTGCAGAATTGACATATTCATATAACCGAAAATATTGCACTTTCTTAGCTTTAGACTTAAATTCGATTTTCTTGTAAATTGTATTTCATTTGCGTGAGCACTGTACCGCTTAAGCCGAAAAACATGAATTTTACTGATTTGAGCGAAAGTCAAATTATATTTTTATTGCAGAATTAACAAATTAATATTACCGAAAAAGTTGCACTTTCTTAGGTTTAGACTCAAAGTCGATTTTCTTGTAACATGTATGTTAATCACTTGAGCACTGTACCGCATAAGCCGAAAAATATCAATTTTACTGATTTGAGCGAAAATCAAATTATATTGTTATTGCAGAATTTACATATTCATATAACCGAAAAAATTGCACTTTCTTAGTTTTAGACTCAAAGTCGATTGTTTTGTAAATTGTATTTCATTTGCGTGAGCACTGTACCGCTTAAGCCGAAAAACATGAATTTTACTGATTTGAGCGAAAGTCAAATTATATTTTTATTGCAGGATTAACAAATTAATATTACCGAAAAAGTTGCACTTTCTTAGGTTTAGACTCAAAGTCGATTTTCTTGTAACATGTATGTTAATCACTTGAGCACTGTATCGCATAAGCCGAAAAATATCAATTTTACTGATTTGAGCGAAAGCCAAATTATATTGTTATTGCAGAATTGACATATTCATATTACCGAAAATATTGCACTTTCTTAGCTTTAGACTTAAATTCGATTTTCTTGTAAATTGTATTTCATTTGCGTGAGCACTGTACCGCTTAAGCCGAAAAACATGAATTTTACGGATTTGAGCTAAAGTCAAATTATATTTTTATTGCAGGATTAACAAATTAGTATTACCGAAAAAGTTGCACTTTCTTAGGTTTAGACTCAAAGTCGATTGTTTTGTAAATTGTATGTCAATTGCGTGAGCACTGTACTGCTTAAGCCGAAAAACATGAGTTTTACTGATTTGAGCGAAAATCAAATTATATTGTTATTGCAGAATTTGCATATTCATATAACCGAAAAAATTGCACTTTCTTAGTTTTAGACTCAAAGTCGATTTTTTTGTAAATTGTACGTCAATTGCGTGAGCACTGTACTGCTTAAGCCGAAAGACATGAATTTTACTGATTTGAGCGAAAGTCAAATTATATTGTTATTGCAGAATTGACATATTCATATTACCGAAAAAATTACAATTTCTTAGCTTTAGACTTAAAGTCGATTTTCTTGCAAATTGTATGTCAATTGCATGAGCACTGTACTGCTTAAGCCAAAAAACATGAATTTTACTGATTTGAGCGAAAGCCAAATTATATTGTTATTGCAGAATTGACATATTCATAAAACCGAAAAAATTGCACTTTCTTAGTTTTAGACCTAAAGTCGATTTTCTTGTAAATTGTATGTCAATTGCGGCAGCACTGTACTGCTTAAGCCAAAAACATGAATTGTACTGATTTGAGCGAAAGCCAAATTATATTGTTATTGCAGAATTGACATATTCATATAACCGAAAAAATTGCACTTTCTTAGTTTTAGACTCAAAGTCGATTTTTTCGTAAATTGTACGTCAATTGCGTGAGCACTGTACTGCTTAAGCCGAAAGACATGAATTTTACTGATTTGAGCGAAAGTCAAATTATATTGTTATTGCAGAATTGACATATTCATAAAACCGAAAAAATTGCACTTTCTTAGTTTTAGACCTAAAGTCGATTTTCTTGTAAATTGTATGCATGTAAACATGAATTGTACTGATTTGAGCGAAAGCCAAATTATATTTTTATTGCAGGATTAACAAATTAATATTACCGAAAAAGTTGCACTTTCTTAGGTTTAGACTCAAAGTCGATTGTTTTGTAAATTGTATGTCAATTGCGTGAGCACTGTAAGCCGAAAAACATGAATTTTACTGATTTGAGCGAAAATCAAATTATATTGTTATTGCAGAATTTACATATTCATATAACCGAAAAAATTGCACTTTCTTAGTTTTAGACTCAAAGTCGATTTTTTCGTAAATTGTACGTCAATTGCGTGAGCACTGTACTGCTTAAGCCGAAAGACATGAATTTTACTGATTTGAGCGAAAGTCAAATTATATTGTTATTGCAGAATTGACATATTCATAAAACCGAAAAAATTGCACTTTCTTAGTTTTAGACCTAAAGTCGATTTTCTTGTAAATTGTATGTCAATTGCGGCAGCACTGTACTGCTTAAGCCGAAAAACATGAATTTTACTGATTTGAGCTAAAGTCAAATTATATTTTTATTGCAGGATTAACAAATTAATATTACCGAAAAAGTTGCACTTTCTTAGGTTTAGACTCAAAGTCGATTGTTTTGTAAATTGTATGTCAATTGCGTGAGCACTGTACTGCTTAAGCCGAAAAACATGAATTTTACTGATTTGAGCGAAAATCAAATTATATTGTTATTGCAGAATTTACATATTCATATAACCGAAAAAATTGCACTTTCTTAGTTTTAGACTCAAAGTCGATTTTTTCGTAAATTGTACGTCAATTGCGTGAGCAAGCCGAAAGACATGAATTTTACTGATTTGAGCGAAAGTCAAATTATATTGTTATTGCAGAATTGACATATTCATAAAACCGAAAAAATTGCACTTTCTTAGTTTTAGACCTAAAGTCGATTTTCTTGTAAATTGTATGTCAATTGCGGCAGCACTGTACTGCTTAAGCCAAAAACATGAATTGTACTGATTTGAGCGAAAGCCAAATTATATTGTTATTGCAGAATTTACATATTCATATAACCGAAAAAATTGCACTTTCTTAGTTTTAGACTCAAAGTCGATTTTTTCGTAAATTGTACGTCAATTGCGTGAGCACTGTACTGCTTAAGCCGAAAGACATGAATTTTACTGATTTGAGCGAAAGTCAAATTATATTGTTATTGCAGAACTGACATATTCATATAACCGAAAAAATTGCACTTTCTTAGTTTTAGACCTAAAGTCGATTTTCTTGTATATTGTATGTCAATTGCGGCAGCACTGTACTGCTTAAGCCAAAAACATGAATTGTACTGATTTGAGCGAAAGCCAAATTATATTGTTATTGCAGAATTGACATATTCATATAACCGAAAATATTGCACTTTCTTAGCTTTAGACTTAAATTCGATTTTCTTGTAAATTGTATTTCATTTGCGTGAGCACTGTACCGCTTAAGCCGAAAAACATGAATTTTACTGATTTGAGCGAAAGTCAAATCATATTTTTATTGCAGAATTAACAAATTAATATTACCGAAAAAGTTGCACTTTCTTAGGTTTAGACTCAAAGTCGATTGTTTTGTAAATTGTATGTCAATTGCGTGAGCACTGTACTGCTTAAGACAAAAACGTGAATTGTACTGATTTGAGCGAAAGTCAAATTATATTTTTATTGCAGAATTAACAAATTAAAAAGTTGCACTTTCTTAGGTTTAGACTTAAAGTCGATTTTCTTGTAAATTGTATGTCAACTGCCTGAGCACTGTACTGCTTAAGCCAAAAACATGAATTGTACTGATTTGAGCGAAAGCCAAATTATATTGTTATTGCAGAATTGACATATTCATATAACCGAAAATATTGCACTTTCTTAGCTTTAGACTTAAATTCGATTTTCTTGTAAATTGTATTTCATTTGCGTGAGCACTGTACCGCTTAAGCCGAAAAACATGAATTTTACTGATTTGAGCGAAAGTCAAATTATATTTTTATTGCAGAATTAACAAATTAATATTACCGAAAAAGTTGCACTTTCTTAGGTTTGGACTTAAAGTCGATTTTCTTGTAAATTGTATGTCAACTGCGTGAGCACTGTACTGCTTAAGCCAAAAACATGAATTGTACTGATTTGAGCGAAAGCCAAATTATATTGTTATTGCAGAATTGACATATTCATATAACCGAAAATATTGCACTTTCTTAGCTTTAGACTCAAAGTCGATTGTTTTGTAAATTGTATGTCAATTGCGTGAGCACTGTACTGCTTAAGACAAAAACGTGAATTGTACTGATTTGAGCGAAAGTCAAATTATATTTTTATTGCAGAATTAACAAATTAATATTACCGAAAAAGTTGCACTTTCTTAGGTTTAGACTTAAAGTCGATTTTCTTGTAAATTGTATGTCAATTGCGGCAGCACTGTACTGCTTAAGCCAAAAACATGAATTGTACTGATTTGAGCGAAAGCCAAATTATATTGTTATTGCAGAATTGACATATTCATATAACCGAAAATATTGCACTTTCTTAGCTTTAGACTTAAATTCGATTTTCTTGTAAATTGTATTTCATTTGCGTGAGCACTGTACCGCTTAAGCCGAAAAACATGAATTTTACTGATTTGAGCGAAAGTCAAATCATATTTTTATTGCAGAATTAACAAATTAATATTACCGAAAAAGTTGCACTTTCTTAGGTTTAGACTCAAAGTCGATTGTTTTGTAAATTGTATGTCAACTGCGTGAGCACTGTACTGCTTAAGCCGAAAAACATGAATTTTACTGATTTGAGCGAAAATCAAATTATATTGTTATTGCAGAATTAACAAATTAATATAACCGAAAAAGTTGCACTTTCTTAGGTTTAGACTCAAAGTCGATTGTTTTGTAAATTGTATGTCAATTGCGTGAGCACTGTACTGCTTAAGCCGAAAAACATGAATTTTACTGATTTGAGCGAAAATCAAATTATATTGTTATTGCAGAATTGACATATTCATATAACCGAAAAAATTGCACTTTCTTAGTTTTAGACTTAAAGTCGATTTTCTTGTAAATTGTATTTCATTTGCGTGAGCACTGTACCGCTTAAGCCGAAAAACATGAATTTTACTGATTTGAGCGAAAGTCCAATTATATTTTTATTGCAGAATTAACAAATTAATATTACCGAAAAAGTTGCACTTTCTTAGGTTTAGACTCAAAGTCGATTGTTTTGTAAATTGTATGTCAACTGCGTGAGCACTGTACTGCTTAAGCCAAAAACATGAATTGTACTGATTTGAGCGAAAGCCAAATTATATTGTTATTGCAGAATTGAGATATTCATATAACCGAAAAAATTGCACTTTCTTAGTTTTAGACTTAAAGTCGATTTTCTTGTAAATTGTATTTCATTTGCGTGAGCACTGTACCGCTTAAGCCGAAAAACATGAATTTTACTGATTTGAGCGAAAGTCAGATTATATTTTTATTGCAGAATTAACAAATTAATATTACCGAAAAAGTTGCACTTTCTTAGGTTTAGACTCAAAGTCGATTGTTTTGTAAATTGTATGTCAATTGCGTGAGCACTGTACTGCTTAAGCCAAAAACATGAATTGTACTGATTTGAGCGAAAGTCAAATTATATTTTTATTGCAGAATTAACAAATTAATATTACGGAAAAATTGCACTTTCTTAGGTTTAGACTCAACGTCGATTTTCTTGTAACTTGTATGTTAATCACTTGAGCACTGTACCGCATAAGCCGAAAATTATCAATTTTACTGATTTGCGCGAACGTAAAATTATAATGTTAATGCAGGATTAACAAATTAATATAACCGAAAAAATTGCACTTTCTTAGTTTTAGACTCAAAGTCGATTTTCTTGTAAATTGTATGTCAATTCCGTGAGCACTGTACTGCTTAGGCCGAAAAACATGATTTGAGCGAAAGCCAAATTATATTGTTATTGCAGAATTTACATATTCATATAACCGAAAAAATTGCACTTTCTTAGTTTTAGACTAAAAGTAGATTTTCTGGTAAATTGTATGTCAATTGCGTAACCACTGTACTGCTTAAGCCGAAAAACATGAATTTTACTGATTTGAGCGAAAGCCAAATTATATTGTTATTGCAGAATTGACATATTCATATAACCGAAAATATTGCACTTTCTTAGGTTTAGACTTAAATTCGATTTTCTTGTAAATTGTATTTCATTTGCGTGAGCACTGTACCGCTTAAGCCGAAAAACATGAATTTTACTGATTTGAGCGAAAGTCAAATTATATTTTTATTGCAGGATTAACAAATTAATATTACCGAAAAAGTTGCACTTTCTAGGTTTAGAATCAAAGTCGATTGTTTTGTAAATTGTATGTCAATTGCGTGAGCACTGTACTGCTTAAGCCGAAAAACATGAATTTTACTGATTTGAGCGAAAATCAAATTATATTGTTATTGCAGAATTTACATATTCATATAACCGAAAAAATTGCACTTTCTTAGTTTTAGACTCAAAGTCGATTTTTTTGTAAATTGTATGAGCACTGTACTGCTTAAGCCGAAAAACATGAATTTTACTGATTTGAGCGAAAATCAAATTATATTGTTATTGCAGAATTGACATATTCATAAAACCGAAAAAATTGCACTTTCTTAGCTTTAGACTAAAAGTCGATTTTCTTGCAAATTGTATGTCAATTGCATGAGCACTGTACTGCTTAAGCAGAAACATGAATTTTACTGATTTGAGCGAAAGCCAAATTATATTGTTATTGCAGAATTGACATATTCATAAAACCGAAAAAATTGCACTTTCTTAGCTTTAGACTAAAAGTCGATTTTCTTGCAAATTGGATGTCAATTGCATGAGCACTGTACTGCTTAAGCTGAAACATGAATTTTACTGATTTGAGCGAAAGCCAAATTATATTGTTATTGCAGAATTGACATATTCATAAAACCGAAAAAATTGCACTTTCGTAGCTTTAGACTAAAAGTCGATTTTCTTGCAAATTGTATGTCAATTGCATGAGCACTGTACTGCTTAAGCTGAAACATGAATTTTACTGATTTGAGCGAAAGCCAAATTATATTGTTATTGCAGAATTGACATATTCATAAAACCGAAAAAACTGCACATTCTTAGTTTTAGACCTAAAGTCGATTTTCTTGTAAATTGTATGTCAATTGCGGCAGCACTGTACTGCTTAAGCCGAAACACATGAATTTTACTGATTTGAGCGAAAGTCAAATTATATTGTTATTGCAGATTTGACATATTCATATAACCGAAAAAATTGCACTTTCTTAGCTTTAGACTAAAAGTCGATTTTCTTGTAAATTGTATGTCAATTGCGGCAGCACTGTACTGCTTAAGCCAAAAACATGAATTGTACTGATTTGAGCGAAAGCCAAATTATATTGTTATTGCAGGATTAACAAATTAATATTACCGAAAAAGTTGCACTTTCTTAGGTTTAGAATCAAAGTCGATTGTTTTGTAAATTGTATGTCAATTGCATGAGCACTGTACTGCTTAAGCTGAAACATGAATTTTACTGATTTGAGCGAAAGCCAAATTATATTGTTATTGCAGAATTGACATATTCATAAAACCGAAAAAACTGCACATTCTTAGTTTTAGACCTAAAGTCGATTTTCTTGTAAATTGTATGTCAATTGCGGCAGCACTGTACTGCTTAAGCCGAAACACATGAATTTTACTGATTTGAGCGAAAGTCAAATTATATTGTTATTGCAGATTTGACATATTCATATAACCGAAAAAATTGCACTTTCTTAGCTTTAGACTAAAAGTCGATTGTTTTGTAAATTGTATTTCATTTGCGTGAGCACTGTACCGCTTAAGCCGAAAAACATGAATTTTACTGATTTGAGCGAAAGTCAAATTATATTTTTATTGCAGGATTAACAAATTAATATTACCGAAAAAGTTGCACTTTCTTAGGTTTAGAATCAAAGTCGATTGTTTTGTAAATTGTATGTCAATTGCGTGAGCACTGTACTGCTTAAGCCGAAAAACATGAATTTTACTGATTTGAGCGAAAATCAAATTATATTGTTATTGCAGAATTTACATATTCATATAACCGAAAAAATTGCACTTTCTTAGTTTTAGACTCAAAGTCGATTTTTTTATAAATTGTATTTCATTTGCGTGAGCACTGTACCGCTTAAGCCGAAAAACATGAATTTTACTGATTTGAGCGAAAGTCAAATTATATTTTTATTGCAGGATTAACAAATTAATATTACCGAAAACGTTGCACTTTCTTAGGTTTAGACTCAAAGTCGATTTTCTTGTAACATGTATGTTAATCACTTGAGCACTGTACCGCATAAGCCGAAAAATATCAATTTTACTGATTTGAGCGAAAGCCAAATTATATTGTTATTGCAGAATTGACATATTCATATAACCGAAAATATTGCACTTTCTTAGCTTTAGACTAAAAGTCAATTCTCTTGTAAATTGTATGTTAGTCACTTGAGCACTGTACCGCATAAGCCGAAAAACATCAATTTTATAGATGTGAGCGAAAGTTAAATTATATTGTTATTGCAGAATTGACATATTCATATTACCGAAAAAATTGCACTTTCTTAGCTTTAGACTAAAAGTCGATTTTCTTGTAAATTGTATGTCAATTGCGGCAGCACTGTACTGCTTAAGCCAAAAACATGAATTGTACTGATTTGAGCGAAAATCAAATTATATTGTTATTGCAGAATTTACATATTCATATAACCGAAAAAATTGCACTTTCTTAGCTTTAGACTAAAAGTCGATTTTCTTGTAAATTGTATGTCAATTGCGGCAGCACTGTACTGCTTAAGCCAAAAACATGAATTGTACTGATTTGAGCGAAAGCCAAATTATATTGTTATTGCAGAATTGAGATATTCATATAACCGAAAAAATTGCACTTTCTTAGTTTTAGACTCAAAGTCGATTGTTTTGTAAATTGTATTTCATTTGCGTGAGCACTGTACCGCTTAAGCCGAAAAACATGAATTTTACTGATTTGAGCGAAAGTCAAATTATATTGTTATTGCAGAATTGACATATTCATAAAACCGAAAAAATTGCACTTTCTTAGCTTTAGACTAAAAGTCGATTTTCTTGCAAATTGTATGTCAATTGCATGAGCACTGTACTGCTTAAGCTGAAACATGAATTTTACTGATTTGAGCGAAAGCCAAATTATATTGTTATTGCAGAATTGACATATTCATAAAACCGAAAAAATTGCACTTTCTTAGCTTTAGACCTAAAGTCGATTTTCTTGTAAATTGTATGTCAATTGCGGCAGCACTGTACTGCTTAAGCCAAAAACATGAATTGTACTGATTTGAGCGAAAGCCAAATTATATTGTTATTGCAGAATTGAGATATTCATATAACCGAAAAAATTGTACTTTCTTAGTTTTAGACTCAAAGTCGATTGTTTTGTAAATTGTATTTCATTTGCGTGAGCACTGTACCGCTTAAGCCGACAAACATGAATTTTACTGATTTGAGCGAAAGTCAAATTATATTGTTATTGCAGAATTGACATATTCATAAAACCGAAAAAATTGCACTTTCTTAGCTTTAGACTAAAAGTCGATTTTCTTGCAAATTGTATGTCAATTGCATGAGCACTGTACTGCTTAAGCTGAAACATGAATTTTACTGATTTGAGCGAAAGCCAAATTATATTGTTATTGCAGAATTGACATATTCATAAAACCGAAAAAATTGCACTTTCTTAGCTTTAGACCTAAAGTCGATTTTCTTGTAAATTGTATGTCAATTGCATGAGCACTGTACTGCTTAAGCTGAAACATGAATTTTACTGATTTGAGCGAAAGCCAAATTATATTGTTATTGCAGAATTGGGATATTCATATAACCGAAAAAATTGCACTTTCTTAGCTTTAGACTAAAAGTCGATTTTCTTGCAAATTGTATGTCAATTGCATGAGCACTGTACTGCTTAAGCTGAAACATGAATTTTACTGATTTGAGCGAAAGCCAAATTATATTGTTATTGCAGAATTGACATATTCATAAAACCGAAAAAATTGCACTTTCTTAGCTTTAGACCTAAAGTCGATTTTCTTGTAAATTGTATGTCAATTGCGGCAGCACTGTACTGCTTAAGCCGAAACACATGAATTTTACTGATTTGAGCGAAAGCCAAATTATATTGTTATTGCAGAATTGACATATTCATAAAACCGAAAAAATTGCACTTTCTTAGTTTTAGACTAAAAGTCAATTTTCTTGCAAATTGTATGTCAATTGCATGAGCACTGTACTGCTTAAGCTGAAACATGAATTTTACTGATTTGAGCGAAAGCCAAATTATATTGTTATTGCAGAATTGACATATTCATAAAACCGAAAAAATTGCACTTTCTTAGCTTTAGACCTAAAGTCGATTTTCTTGTAAATTGTATGTCAATTGCGGCAGCACTGTACTGCTTAAGCCGAAACACATGAATTTTACTGATTTGAGCGAAAGCCAAATTATATTGTTATTGCAGAATTGACATATTCATAAAACCGAAAAAATTGCACTTTCTTAGCTTTAGACTAAAAGTCGATTTTCTTGCAAATTGTATGTCAATTGCATGAGCACTGTACTGCTTAAGCTGAAACATGAATTTTACTGATTTGAGCGAAAGCCAAATTATATTGTTATTGCAGAATTGACATATTCATAAAACCGAAAAAATTGCACATTCTTAGTTTTAGACCTAAAGTCGATTTTCTTGTAAATTGTATGTCAATTGCGGCAGCACTGTACTGCTTAAGCCGAAACACATGAATTTTACTGATTTGAGCGAAAGTCAAATTATATTGTTATTGCAGATTTGATATATTCATATAACCGAAAAAATTGCACTTTCTTAGCTTTAGACTAAAAGTCGATTTTCTTGTAAATTGTATGTCAATTGCGGCAGCACTGTACTGCTTAAGCCAAAAACATGAATTGTACTGATTTGAGCGAAAGCCAAATTATATTGTTATTGCAGAATTGAGATATTCATATAACCGAAAAAATTGCACTTTCTTAGTTTTAGACTCAAAGTCGATTGTTTTGTAAATTGTATTTCATTTGCGTGAGCACTGTACCGCTTAAGCCGAAAAACATGAATTTTACTGATTTGAGCGAAAGTCAAATTATATTTTTATTGCAGGATTAACAAATTAATATTACCGAAAAAGTTGCACTTTCTTAGGTTTAGACTCAAAGTCGATTTTCTTGTAAATTGTATGTCAATTGCGGCAGCACTGTACTGCTTAAGCCAAAAACATGAATTGTACTGATTTGAGCGAAAGCCAAATTATATTGTTATTGCAGGATTAACAAATTAATATTACCGAAAAAGTTGCACTTTCTTAGGTTTAGGCTCAAAGTCAATTCTCTTGTAAATTGTATGTTAATCACTTGAGCACTGTACCGCATAAGCCGAAAAACATCAATTTTATAGATTTGAGCGAAAGTTAAATTATATTGTTATTGCAGAATTGACATATTCATATAACCTAAAAAATTGCACTTTCCAAGTTTAAAAGTCGATTTTCTTGTAAATTGTATGTCAATTGCGTGAGCACTGTACTGCTTAAGCCGACAAACATGAATTTTACTGATTTGAGCGAAAGTCAAATTATATTGTTATTGCAGGATTAACAAATTAATATTACCGAAAAAGTTGCACTTTCTTAGGTTTAGACTAAAAGTCAATTCTCTTGTAAATTGTATGTTAGTCACTTGAGCACTGTACCGCATAAGCCGAAAAACATCAATTTTATAGATGTGAGCGAAAGTTAAATTATATTGTTATTGCAGAATTGACATATTCATATAACCTAAAAAATTGCACTTTCCAAGTTTAAAAGTCGATTTTGTTGTAAATTGTATGTCAATTGCATGATTACTGTACTGCTTAAGCTGAAAAACATGAATTTCACTGATTTGAGCGAAAGTCAAGTTATATTTTTATTGCAGGATTAACAAATTAATATTACCGAAAAAATGGCACTTTCTTAGTTTTAGACTTAAAGTCGATTTTCTTGTAAATTGTATGTCAATTGCGTGAGCACTGTACTGCTTAAGCCAAAAACATGAATTGTACTGATTTAAGCGAAAGCCAAATTATATTGTTATTGCAGAATTGACATATTCATATAACCGAAAAAATTGCATTTTCTTAGTTTTAGACTTAAAGTCGATTTTCTTGTAAATTGTATGTCAATTGCGTGAGCACTAAACTGCTTAAGCCAAAAACATGAATTGTACTGATTTGAGCGAAAGCCAAATTATATTGTTATTGCAGGATTAACAAATTAATATTACCGAAAAAGTTGCACTTTCTTAGGTTTAGGCTCAAAGTCAATTCTCTTGTAAATTGTATGTTAATCACTTGAGCACTGTACCGCATAAGCCGAAAAACATCAATTTTATAGATTTGAGCGAAAGTTAAATTATATTGTTATTGCAGAATTGACATATTCATATAACCGAAAAAATTGCACTTTCTTAGTTTTAGACTTAAAGTCGATTTTCTTGTAAATTGTATGTCAATTGCGTGAGCACTGTACTGCTTAAGCCAAAAACATGAATTGTACTGATTTGAGCGAAAGCCAAATTATATTGTTATTGCAGGATTAACAAATTAATATTACCGAAAAAGTTGCACTTTCTTAGGTTTAGGCTCAAGGTCTATTCTCTTGTAAATTGTATGTTAATCACTTGAGCACTGTACCGCATAAGCCGACAAACATGAATTTTACTGATTTGACCGAAAGTCAAATTATATTGTTATTGCAGGATTAACAAATTAATATTACCGAAAAAGTTGCACTTTCTTAGGTTTAGGCTCAAAGTCAATTCTCTTGTAAATTGTATGTTAATCACTTGAGCACTGTACCGCATAAGCCGAAAAACATCAATTTTATAGATTTGAGCGAAAGTTAAATTATATTGTTATTGCAGAATTGACATATTCATATAACCTAAAAAATTGCACTTTCCAAGTTTAAAAGTCGATTTTCTTGTAAATTGTATGTCAATTGCATGATTACTGTACTGCTTAAGCTGAAAAACATGAATTTCACTGATTTGAGCGAAAGTCAAATTATATTTTTATTGCAGGATTAACAAATTAATATTACCGAAAAAGTTGAACTTTCTTAGGTTTAGGCTCAAAGTCAATTCTCTTGTAAATTGTATGTTAATCACTTGAGCACTGTACCGCATAAGCCGAAAAACATCAATTTTATAGATTTGAGCGAAAGTTAAATTATATTGTTATTGCAGAATTGACATATTCATATAACCGAAAAAGTTGCACTTTCTTAGGTTTAGACTCAAAGTCGATTTTCTTTTAAATTGTATGTCAATTGCGTGAGCACTGTACTGCTTAAGCCAAAAACATGAATTGTACTGATTTGAGCGAAAGCAAAATTATATTGTTATTGCAGGACTAACAAATTAATATTACCGAAAAAGTTGCACTTTCTTAGGTTTAGGCTCAAAGTCAATTCTCTTGTAAATTGTATGTTAATCACTTGAGCACTGTACCGCATAAGCCGAAAAACATCAATTTTATAGATTTGAGCGAAAGTTAAATTATATTGTTATTGAAGAATTGACATATTCATATAACCGAAAAAGTTGCACTTTCTTAGGTTTAGACTCAAAGTCGATTTTCTTTTAAATTGTATGTCAATTGCGTGAGCACTGTACCGCATAAGCCGAAAAACATCAATTTTATAGATTTGAGCGAAAGTTAAATTATATTGTTATTGAAGAATTGACATATTCATATAACCGAAAAAGTTGCACTTTCTTAGGTTTAGACTTAAAGTCGATTTTCTTTTAAATTGTATGTCAATTGCATGATTACTGTACTGCTTAAGCTGAAAAACATGAATTTCACTGATTTGAGCGAAAGTCAAATTATATTTTTATTGCAGGATTAACAAATTATTATTACCGAAAAAATGGCACTTTCTTAGTTTTAGACTTAAAGTCGATTTTCTTGTAAATTGTATGTCAATTGCGTGAGCACTGTACTGCTTAAGCCAAAAACATGAATTGTACTGATTTAAGCGAAAGCCAAATTATATTGTTATTGCAGAATTGACATATTCATATAACCGAAAAAATTGCACTTTCTTAGTTTTAGACTTAAAGTCGATTTTCTTGTAAATTGTATGTCAATTGCGTGAGCACTGTACTGCTTAAGCCGAAAAACATGAATTTTACTGATTTGAGCGAAAATCAAATTATATTGTTATTGCAGAATTTACATATTCATATAACCGAAAAAGTTGCACTTTCTTAGGTTTAGACTCAAAGTCGATTTTCTTTTAAATTGTATGTCAATTGCGTGAGCACTGCACTGCTTAAGCCGACAAACATGAATTTTACTGATTTGAGCGAAAGTCAAATTATATTGTTATTGCAGGATTAACAAATTAATATTACCGAAAAAGTTGCACTTTCTTAGGTTTAGGCTCAAAGTCAATTCTCTTGTAAATTGTATGTTAGTCACTTGAGCACTGTACCGCATAAGCCGAAAAACATCAATTTTATAGATGTGAGCGAAAGTTAAATTATATTGTTATTGCAGAATTGACATATTCATATAACCGAAAAAGTTGCACTTTCTTAGGTTTAGACTCAAAGTCGATTTTCTTTTAAATTGTATGTCAATTGCGTCAGCACTGTACCGCATAAGCCGAAAAACATCAATTTTATAGATTTGAGCGAAAGTTAAATTATATTGTTATTGAAGAATTGACATATTCATATAACCGAAAAAGTTGCACTTTCTTAGGTTTAGACTTAAAGTCGATTTTCTTTTAAATTGTGTGTCAATTGCATGATTACTGTACTGCTTAAGCTGACAAACATGAATTTCACTGATTTGAGCGCAAGTCAAATTATATTTTTATTGCAGGATTAACAAATTAATATTACCGAAAAAATGGCACTTTCTTAGTTTTAGACTTAAAGTCGATTTTCTTGTAAATTGTATGTCAATTGCGTGAGCACTGTACTGCTTAAGCCAAAAACATGAATTGTACTGATTTAAGCGAAAGCCAAATTATATTGTTATTGCAGAATTGACATATTCATATAACCGAAAAAATTGCACTTTCTTAGCTTTAGACTAAAAGTCGATTTTCTTGTAAATTGTATGTCAATTGCGGCAGCACTGTACTGCTTAAGCCAAAAACATGAATTGTACTGATTTGAGCGAAAGCCAAATTATATTGTTATTGCAGAATTGAGATATTCATATAACCGAAAAAATTGCACTTTCTTAGTTTTAGACTCAAAGTCGATTGTTTTGTAAATTGTATTTCATTTGCGTGAGCACTGTACCGCTTAAGCCGAAAAACATGAATTTTACTGATTTGAGCGCAAGTCAAATTATATTTTTATTGCAGGATTAACAAATTAATATTACCGAAAAAATTGCACATTCTTAGTTTTAGACCTAAAGTCGATTTTCTTGTAAATTGTATGTCAATTGCGGCAGCACTGTACTGCTTAAGCCGAAACACATGAATTTTACTGATTTGAGCGAAAGTCAAATTATATTGTTATTGCAGATTTGATATATTCATATAACCGAAAAAATTGCACTTTCTTAGCTTTAGACTAAAAGTCGATTTTCTTGTAAATTGTATGTCAATTGCGGCAGCACTGTACTGCTTAAGCCAAAAACATGAATTGTACTGATTTGAGCGAAAGCCAAATTATATTGTTATTGCAGAATTGAGATATTCATATAACCGAAAAAATTGCACTTTCTTAGTTTTAGACTCAAAGTCGATTGTTTTGTAAATTGTATTTCATTTGCGTGAGCACTGTACCGCTTAAGCCGAAAAACATGAATTTTACTGATTTGAGCGAAAGTCAAATTATATTTTTATTGCAGGATTAACAAATTAATATTACCGAAAAAGTTGCACTTTCTTAGGTTTAGACTCAAAGTCGATTTTCTTGTAAATTGTATGTCAATTGCGGCAGCACTGTACTGCTTAAGCCAAAAACATGAATTGTACTGATTTGAGCGAAAGCCAAATTATATTGTTATTGCAGGATTAACAAATTAATATTACCGAAAAAGTTGCACTTTCTTAGGTTTAGGCTCAAAGTCAATTCTCTTGTAAATTGTATGTTAATCACTTGAGCACTGTACCGCATAAGCCGAAAAACATCAATTTTATAGATTTGAGCGAAAGTTAAATTATATTGTTATTGCAGAATTGACATATTCATATAACCTAAAAAATTGCACTTTCCAAGTTTAAAAGTCGATTTTCTTGTAAATTGTATGTCAATTGCGTGAGCACTGTACTGCTTAAGCCGACAAACATGAATTTTACTGATTTGAGCGAAAGTCAAATTATATTGTTATTGCAGGATTAACAAATTAATATTACCGAAAAAGTTGCACTTTCTTAGGTTTAGACTAAAAGTCAATTCTCTTGTAAATTGTATGTTAGTCACTTGAGCACTGTACCGCATAAGCCGAAAAACATCAATTTTATAGATGTGAGCGAAAGTTAAATTATATTGTTATTGCAGAATTGACATATTCATATAACCTAAAAAATTGCACTTTCCAAGTTTAAAAGTCGATTTTGTTGTAAATTGTATGTCAATTGCATGATTACTGTACTGCTTAAGCTGAAAAACATGAATTTCACTGATTTGAGCGAAAGTCAAGTTATATTTTTATTGCAGGATTAACAAATTAATATTACCGAAAAAATGGCACTTTCTTAGTTTTAGACTTAAAGTCGATTTTCTTGTAAATTGTATGTCAATTGCGTGAGCACTGTACTGCTTAAGCCAAAAACATGAATTGTACTGATTTAAGCGAAAGCCAAATTATATTGTTATTGCAGAATTGACATATTCATATAACCGAAAAAATTGCATTTTCTTAGTTTTAGACTTAAAGTCGATTTTCTTGTAAATTGTATGTCAATTGCGTGAGCACTAAACTGCTTAAGCCAAAAACATGAATTGTACTGATTTGAGCGAAAGCCAAATTATATTGTTATTGCAGGATTAACAAATTAATATTACCGAAAAAGTTGCACTTTCTTAGGTTTAGGCTCAAAGTCAATTCTCTTGTAAATTGTATGTTAATCACTTGAGCACTGTACCGCATAAGCCGAAAAACATCAATTTTATAGATTTGAGCGAAAGTTAAATTATATTGTTATTGCAGAATTGACATATTCATATAACCGAAAAAATTGCACTTTCTTAGTTTTAGACTTAAAGTCGATTTTCTTGTAAATTGTATGTCAATTGCGTGAGCACTGTACTGCTTAAGCCAAAAACATGAATTGTACTGATTTGAGCGAAAGCCAAATTATATTGTTATTGCAGGATTAACAAATTAATATTACCGAAAAAGTTGCACTTTCTTAGGTTTAGGCTCAAGGTCTATTCTCTTGTAAATTGTATGTTAATCACTTGAGCACTGTACCGCATAAGCCGACAAACATGAATTTTACTGATTTGACCGAAAGTCAAATTATATTGTTATTGCAGGATTAACAAATTAATATTACCGAAAAAGTTGCACTTTCTTAGGTTTAGGCTCAAAGTCAATTCTCTTGTAAATTGTATGTTAATCACTTGAGCACTGTACCGCATAAGCCGAAAAACATCAATTTTATAGATTTGAGCGAAAGTTAAATTATATTGTTATTGCAGAATTGACATATTCATATAACCTAAAAAATTGCACTTTCCAAGTTTAAAAGTCGATTTTCTTGTAAATTGTATGTCAATTGCATGATTACTGTACTGCTTAAGCTGAAAAACATGAATTTCACTGATTTGAGCGAAAGTCAAATTATATTTTTATTGCAGGATTAACAAATTAATATTACCGAAAAAGTTGAACTTTCTTAGGTTTAGGCTCAAAGTCAATTCTCTTGTAAATTGTATGTTAATCACTTGAGCACTGTACCGCATAAGCCGAAAAACATCAATTTTATAGATTTGAGCGAAAGTTAAATTATATTGTTATTGCAGAATTGACATATTCATATAACCGAAAAAGTTGCACTTTCTTAGGTTTAGACTCAAAGTCGATTTTCTTTTAAATTGTATGTCAATTGCGTGAGCACTGTACTGCTTAAGCCAAAAACATGAATTGTACTGATTTGAGCGAAAGCAAAATTATATTGTTATTGCAGGACTAACAAATTAATATTACCGAAAAAGTTGCACTTTCTTAGGTTTAGGCTCAAAGTCAATTCTCTTGTAAATTGTATGTTAATCACTTGAGCACTGTACCGCATAAGCCGAAAAACATCAATTTTATAGATTTGAGCGAAAGTTAAATTATATTGTTATTGAAGAATTGACATATTCATATAACCGAAAAAGTTGCACTTTCTTAGGTTTAGACTCAAAGTCGATTTTCTTTTAAATTGTATGTCAATTGCGTGAGCACTGTACCGCATAAGCCGAAAAACATCAATTTTATAGATTTGAGCGAAAGTTAAATTATATTGTTATTGAAGAATTGACATATTCATATAACCGAAAAAGTTGCACTTTCTTAGGTTTAGACTTAAAGTCGATTTTCTTTTAAATTGTATGTCAATTGCATGATTACTGTACTGCTTAAGCTGAAAAACATGAATTTCACTGATTTGAGCGAAAGTCAAATTATATTTTTATTGCAGGATTAACAAATTATTATTACCGAAAAAATGGCACTTTCTTAGTTTTAGACTTAAAGTCGATTTTCTTGTAAATTGTATGTCAATTGCGTGAGCACTGTACTGCTTAAGCCAAAAACATGAATTGTACTGATTTAAGCGAAAGCCAAATTATATTGTTATTGCAGAATTGACATATTCATATAACCGAAAAAATTGCACTTTCTTAGTTTTAGACTTAAAGTCGATTTTCTTGTAAATTGTATGTCAATTGCGTGAGCACTGTACTGCTTAAGCCGAAAAACATGAATTTTACTGATTTGAGCGAAAATCAAATTATATTGTTATTGCAGAATTTACATATTCATATAACCGAAAAAGTTGCACTTTCTTAGGTTTAGACTCAAAGTCGATTTTCTTTTAAATTGTATGTCAATTGCGTGAGCACTGCACTGCTTAAGCCGACAAACATGAATTTTACTGATTTGAGCGAAAGTCAAATTATATTGTTATTGCAGGATTAACAAATTAATATTACCGAAAAAGTTGCACTTTCTTAGGTTTAGGCTCAAAGTCAATTCTCTTGTAAATTGTATGTTAGTCACTTGAGCACTGTACCGCATAAGCCGAAAAACATCAATTTTATAGATGTGAGCGAAAGTTAAATTATATTGTTATTGCAGAATTGACATATTCATATAACCGAAAAAGTTGCACTTTCTTAGGTTTAGACTCAAAGTCGATTTTCTTTTAAATTGTATGTCAATTGCGTCAGCACTGTACCGCATAAGCCGAAAAACATCAATTTTATAGATTTGAGCGAAAGTTAAATTATATTGTTATTGAAGAATTGACATATTCATATAACCGAAAAAGTTGCACTTTCTTAGGTTTAGACTTAAAGTCGATTTTCTTTTAAATTGTGTGTCAATTGCATGATTACTGTACTGCTTAAGCTGACAAACATGAATTTCACTGATTTGAGCGCAAGTCAAATTATATTTTTATTGCAGGATTAACAAATTAATATTACCGAAAAAATGGCACTTTCTTAGTTTTAGACTTAAAGTCGATTTTCTTGTAAATTGTATGTCAATTGCGTGAGCACTGTACTGCTTAAGCCAAAAACATGAATTGTACTGATTTAAGCGAAAGCCAAATTATATTGTTATTGCAGAATTGACATATTCATATAACCGAAAAAATTGCACTTTCTTAGTTTTAGACTTAAAGTCGATTTTCTTGTAAATTGTATGTCAATTGCGTGAGCACTGTACCGCATAAGCCGACAAACATGAATTTTACTGATTTAAGCGAAAGCCAAATTATATTGTTATTGCAGAATTGACATATTCATATAACCGAAAAAATTGCACTTTCTTAGTTTTAGACTTAAAGTCGATTTTCTTGTAAATTGTATGTCAATTGCGTGAGCACTGTACTGCTTAAGCCAAAAACATGAATTGTACTGATTTGAGCGAAAGCCAAATTATATTGTTATTGCAGGATTAACAAATTAATATTACCGAAAAAGTTGCACTTTCTTAGGTTTAGGCTCAAAGTCAATTCTCTTGTAAATTGTATGTTAATCACTTGAGCACTGTACCGCATAAGCCGAAAAACATCAATTTTATAGATTTGAGCGAAAGTTAAATTATATTGTTATTGCAGAATTGACATATTCATATAACCTAAAAAATTGCACTTTCCAAGTTTAAAAGTCGATTTTCTTGTAAATTGTATGTCAATTGCATGATTACTGTACTGCTTAAGCTGAAAAACATGAATTTCACTGATTTGAGCGAAAGTCAAATTATATTTTTATTGCAGGATTAACAAATTAATATTACCGAAAAAGTTGAACTTTCTTAGGTTTAGGCTCAAAGTCAATTCTCTTGTAAATTGTATGTTAATCACTTGAGCACTGTACCGCATAAGCCGAAAAACATCAATTTTATAGATTTGAGCGAAAGTTAAATTATATTGTTATTGCAGAATTGACATATTCATATAACCGAAAAAGTTGCACTTTCTTAGGTTTAGACTCAAAGTCGATTTTCTTTTAAATTGTATGTCAATTGCGTGAGCACTGTACTGCTTAAGCCAAAAACATGAATTGTACTGATTTGAGCGAAAGCAAAATTATATTGTTATTGCAGGACTAACAAATTAATATTACCGAAAAAGTTGCACTTTCTTAGGTTTAGGCTCAAAGTCAATTCTCTTGTAAATTGTATGTTAATCACTTGAGCACTGTACCGCATAAGCCGAAAAACATCAATTTTATAGATTTGAGCGAAAGTTAAATTATATTGTTATTGCAGAATTGACATATTCATATAACCGAAAAAGTTGCACTTTCTTAGGTTTAGACTTAAAGTCGATTTTCTTTTAAATTGTATGTCAATTGCGTGAGCACTGTACTGCTTAAGCCAAAAACATGAATTGTACTGATTTAAGCGAAAGCCAAATTATATTGTTATTGCAGAATTGACATATTCATATAACCGAAAAAATTGCACTTTCTTAGTTTTAGACTTAAAGTCGATTTTCTTGTAAATTGTATGTCAATTGCGTGAGCACTGTACTGCTTAAGCCAAAAACATGAATTGTACTGATTTGAGCGAAAGCCAAATTATATTGTTATTGCAGGATTAACAAATTAATATTACCGAAAAAGTTGCACTTTCTTAGGTTTAGGCTCAAAGTCAATTCTCTTGTAAATTGTATGTTAATCACTTGAGCACTGTACCGCATAAGCCGAAAAACATCAATTTTATAGATTTGAGCGAAAGTTAAATTATATTGTTATTGCAGAATTGACATATTCATATAACCTAAAAAATTGCACTTTCCAAGTTTAAAAGTCGATTTTCTTGTAAATTGTATGTCAATTGCATGATTACTGTACTGCTTAAGCTGAAAAACATGAATTTCACTGATTTGAGCGAAAGTCAAATTATATTTTTATTGCAGGATTAACAAATTAATATTACCGAAAAAGTTGAACTTTCTTAGGTTTAGGCTCAAAGTCAATTCTCTTGTAAATTGTATGTTAATCACTTGAGCACTGTACCGCATAAGCCGAAAAACATCAATTTTATAGATTTGAGCGAAAGTTAAATTATATTGTTATTGCAGAATTGACATATTCATATAACCGAAAAAGTTGCACTTTCTTAGGTTTAGACTCAAAGTCGATTTTCTTTTAAATTGTATGTCAATTGCGTGAGCACTGTACTGCTTAAGCCAAAAACATGAATTGTACTGATTTGAGCGAAAGCAAAATTATATTGTTATTGCAGGACTAACAAATTAATATTACCGAAAAAGTTGCACTTTCTTAGGTTTAGGCTCAAAGTCAATTCTCTTGTAAGTTGTATGTTAATCACTTGAGCACTGTACCGCATAAGCCGAAAAACATCAATTTTATAGATTTCAGCGAAAGTTAAATTATATTGTTATTGCAGAATTGACATATTCATATAACCGAAAAAGTTGCACTTTCTTAGGTTTAGACTTAAAGTCGATTTTCTTTTAAATTGTATGTCAATTGCGTGAGCACTGTACTGCTTAAGCCAAAAACATGAATTGTACTGATTTGAGCGAAAGCAAAATTATATTGTTATTGCAGGACTAACAAATTAATATTACCGAAAAAGTTGCACTTTCTTAGGTTTAGGCTCAAAGTCAATTCTCTTGTAAATTGTATGTTAATCACTTGAGCACTGTACCGCATAAGCCGAAAAACATCAATTTTATAGATTTGAGCGAAAGTTAAATTATATTGTTATTGCAGAATTGACATATTCATATAACCTAAAAAATTGCACTTTCCAAGTTTAAAAGTCGATTTTCTTGTAAATTGTATGTCAATTGCATGATTACTGTACTGCTTAAGCTGAAAAACATGAATTTCACTGATTTGAGCGAAAGTCAAATTATATTTTTATTGCAGGATTAACAAATTAATATTACCGAAAAAGTTGAACTTTCTTAGGTTTAGGCTCAAAGTCAATTCTCTTGTAAATTGTATGTTAATCACTTGAGCACTGTACCGCATAAGCCGAAAAACATCAATTTTATAGATTTGAGCGAAAGTTAAATTATATTGTTATTGCAGAATTGACATATTCATATAACCGAAAAAGTTGCACTTTCTTAGGTTTAGACTCAAAGTCGATTTTCTTTTAAATTGTATGTCAATTGCGTGAGCACTGTACTGCTTAAGCCAAAAACATGAATTGTACTGATTTGAGCGAAAGCAAAATTATATTGTTATTGCAGGACTAACAAATTAATATTACCGAAAAAGTTGCACTTTCTTAGGTTTAGGCTCAAAGTCAATTCTCTTGTAAATTGTATGTTAATCACTTGAGCACTGTACCGCATAAGCCGAAAAACATCAATTTTATAGATTTGAGCGAAAGTTAAATTATATTGTTATTGCAGAATTGACATATTCATATAACCGAAAAAGTTGCACTTTCTTAGGTTTAGACTTAAAGTCGATTTTCTTTTAAATTGTATGTCAATTGCGTGAGCACTGTACTGCTTAAGCCAAAAACATGAATTGTACTGATTTAAGCGAAAGCCAAATTATATTGTTATTGCAGAATTGACATATTCATATAACCGAAAAAATTGCACTTTCTTAGTTTTAGACTTAAAGTCGATTTTCTTGTAAATTGTATGTCAATTGCGTGAGCACTGTACTGCTTAAGCCAAAAACATGAATTGTACTGATTTGAGCGAAAGCCAAATTATATTGTTATTGCAGGATTAACAAATTAATATTACCGAAAAAGTTGCACTTTCTTAGGTTTAGGCTCAAAGTCAATTCTCTTGTAAATTGTATGTTAATCACTTGAGCACTGTACCGCATAAGCCGAAAAACATCAATTTTATAGATTTGAGCGAAAGTTAAATTATATTGTTATTGCAGAATTGACATATTCATATAACCTAAAAAATTGCACTTTCCAAGTTTAAAAGTCGATTTTCTTGTAAATTGTATGTCAATTGCATGATTACTGTACTGCTTAAGCTGAAAAACATGAATTTCACTGATTTGAGCGAAAGTCAAATTATATTTTTATTGCAGGATTAACAAATTAATATTACCGAAAAAGTTGAACTTTCTTAGGTTTAGGCTCAAAGTCAATTCTCTTGTAAATTGTATGTTAATCACTTGAGCACTGTACCGCATAAGCCGAAAAACATCAATTTTATAGATTTGAGCGAAAGTTAAATTATATTGTTATTGCAGAATTGACATATTCATATAACCGAAAAAGTTGCACTTTCTTAGGTTTAGACTCAAAGTCGATTTTCTTTTAAATTGTATGTCAATTGCGTGAGCACTGTACTGCTTAAGCCAAAAACATGAATTGTACTGATTTGAGCGAAAGCAAAATTATATTGTTATTGCAGGACTAACAAATTAATATTACCGAAAAAGTTGCACTTTCTTAGGTTTAGGCTCAAAGTCAATTCTCTTGTAAATTGTATGTTAATCACTTGAGCACTGTACCGCATAAGCCGAAAAACATCAATTTTATAGATTTCAGCGAAAGTTAAATTATATTGTTATTGCAGAATTGACATATTCATATAACCGAAAAAGTTGCACTTTCTTAGGTTTAGACTTAAAGTCGATTTTCTTTTAAATTGTATGTCAATTGCGTGAGCACTGTACTGCTTAAGCCAAAAACATGAATTGTACTGATTTGAGCGAAAGCAAAATTATATTGTTATTGCAGGACTAACAAATTAATATTACCGAAAAAGTTGCACTTTCTTAGGTTTAGGCTCAAAGTCAATTCTCTTGTAAATTGTATGTTAATCACTTGAGCACTGTACCGCATAAGCCGAAAAACATCAATTTTATAGATTTGAGCGAAAGTTAAATTATATTGTTATTGCAGAATTGACATATTCATATAACCGAAAAAGTTGCACTTTCTTAGGTTTAGACTCAAAGTCGATTTTCTTTTAAATTGTATGTCAATTGCGTGAGCACTGTACCGCATAAGCCGAAAAACATCAATTTTATAGATTTGAGCGAAAGTTAAATTATATTGTTATTGAAGAATTGACATATTCATATAACCGAAAAAGTTGCACTTTCTTAGGTTTAGACTTAAAGTCGATTTTCTTTTAAATTGTATGTCAATTGCATGATTACTGTACTGCTTAAGCTGAAAAACATGAATTTCACTGATTTGAGCGAAAGTCAAATTATATTTTTATTGCAGGATTAACAAATTATTATCACCGAAAAAATGGCACTTTCTTAGTTTTAGACTTAAAGTCGATTTTCTTGTAAATTGTATGTCAATTGCGTGAGCCCTGTACTGCTTAAGCCAAAAACATGAATTGTACTGATTTAAGCGAAAGCCAAATTATATTGTTATTGCAGAATTGACATATTCATATAACCGAAAAAATTGCACTTTCTTAGTTTTAGACTTAAAGTCGATTTTCTTGTAAATTGTATGTCAATTGCGTGAGCACTGTACTGCTTAAGCCGAAAAACATGAATTTTACTGATTTGAGCGAAAATCAAATTATATTGTTATTGCAGAATTTACATATTCATATAACCGAAAAAGTTGCACTTTCTTAGGTTTAGAGTCAAAGTCGATTTTCTTTTAAATTGTATGTCAATTGCGTGAGCACTGCACTGCTTAAGCCGACCAACATGAATTTTACTGATTTGAGCGAAAGTCAAATTATATTGTTATTGCAGGATTAACAAATTAATATTACCGAAAAAGTTGCACTTTCTTAGGTTTAGGCTCAAAGTCAATTCTCTTGTAAATTGTATGTTAGTCACTTGAGCACTGTACCGCATAAGCCGAAAAACATCAATTTTATAGATGTGAGCGAAAGTTAAATTATATTGTTATTGCAGAATTGACATATTCATATAACCGAAAAAGTTGCACTTTCTTAGGTTTAGACTCAAAGTCGATTTTCTTTTAAATTGTATGTCAATTGCGTGAGCACTGTACCGCATAAGCCGAAAAACATCAATTTTATAGATTTGAGCGAAAGTTAAATTATATTGTTATTGAAGAATTGACATATTCATATAACCGAAAAAGTTGCACTTTCTTAGGTTTAGACTTAAAGTCGATTTTCTTTTAAATTGTATGTCAATTGCATGATTACTGTACTGCTTAAGCTGAAAAACATGAATTTCACTGATTTGAGCGAAAGTCAAATTATATTTTTATTGCAGGATTAACAAATTAATATTACCGAAAAAATGGCACTTTCTTAGTTTTAGACTTAAAGTCGATTTTCTTGTAAATTGTATGTCAATTGCGTGAGCACTGTACTGCTTAAGCCAAAAACATGAATTGTACTGATTTAAGCGAAAGCCAAATTATATTGTTATTGCAGAATTGACATATTCATATAACCGAAAAAATTGCACTTTCTTAGTTTTAGACTTAAAGTCGATTTTCTTGTAAATTGTATGTCAATTGCGTGAGCACTGTACTGCTTAAGCCAAAAACATGAATTGTACTGATTTAAGCGAAAATCAAATTATATTGTTATTGCAGAATTTACATATTCATATAACCGAAAAAGTTGCACTTTCTTAGGTTTAGACTTAAAGTCGATTTTCTTTTAAATTGTATGTCAATTGCGTGAGCACTGTACTGCTTAAGCCAAAAACATGAATTGTACTGATTTAAGCGAAAGCCAAATTATATTGTTATTGCAGAATTGACATATTCATATAACCGAAAAAATTGCACTTTCTTAGTTTTAGACTTAAAGTCGATTTTCTTGTAAATTGTATGTCAATTGCGTGAGCACTGTACTGCTTAAGCCGAAAAACATGAATTTTACTGATTTAAGCGAAAATCAAATTATATTGTTATTGCAGAATTTACATATTCATATAACCGAAAAAGTTGCACTTTCTTAGGTTTAGACTTAAAGTCGATTTTCTTTTAAATTGTATGTCAATTGCGTGAGCACTGTACTGCTTAAGCCAAAAACATGAATTTTACTGATTTAAGCGAAAATCAAATTATATTGTTATTGCAGAATTTACATATTCATATAACCGAAAAAGTTGCACTTTCTTAGGTTTAGACTTAAAGTCGATTTTCTTTTAAATTGTATGTCAATTGCGTGAGCACTGTACTGCTTAAGCCAAAAACATGAATTGTACTGATTTAAGCGAAAGCCAAATTATATTGTTATTGCAGAATTGACATATTCATATAACCGAAAAAGTTGCACTTTCTTAGGTTTAGACTTAAAGTCGATTTTCTTTTAAATTGTATGTCAATTGCGTGAGCACTGTACTGCTTAAGCCAAAAACATGAATTGTACTGATTTAAGCGAAAGCCAAATTATATTGTTATTGCAGAATTGACATATTCATATAACCGAAAAAATTGCACTTTCTTAGTTTTAGACTTAAAGTCGATTTTCTTGTAAATTGTATGTCAATTGCGTGAGCACTGTACTGCTTAAGCCAAAAACATGAATTGTACTGATTTGAGCGAAAGCCAAATTATATTGTTATTGCAGGATTAACAAATTAATATTACCGAAAAAGTTGCACTTTCTTAGGTTTAGGCTCAAAGTCAATTCTCTTGTAAATTGTATGTTAATCACTTGAGCACTGTACCGCATAAGCCGAAAAACATCAATTTTATAGATTTGAGCGAAAGTTAAATTATATTGTTATTGCAGAATTGACATATTCATATAACCTAAAAAATTGCACTTTCCAAGTTTAAAAGTCGATTTTCTTGTAAATTGTATGTCAATTGCATGATTACTGTACTGCTTAAGCTGAAAAACATGAATTTCACTGATTTGAGCGAAAGTCAAATTATATTTTTATTGCAGGATTAACAAATTAATATTACCGAAAAAGTTGAACTTTCTTAGGTTTAGGCTCAAAGTCAATTCTCTTGTAAATTGTATGTTAATCACTTGAGCACTGTACCGCATAAGCCGAAAAACATCAATTTTATAGATTTGAGCGAAAGTTAAATTATATTGTTATTGCAGAATTGACATATTCATATAACCGAAAAAGTTGCACTTTCTTAGGTTTAGACTCAAAGTCGATTTTCTTTTAAATTGTATGTCAATTGCGTGAGCACTGTACTGCTTAAGCCAAAAACATGAATTGTACTGATTTGAGCGAAAGCAAAATTATATTGTTATTGCAGGACTAACAAATTAATATTACCGAAAAAGTTGCACTTTCTTAGGTTTAGGCTCAAAGTCAATTCTCTTGTAAATTGTATGTTAATCACTTGAGCACTGTACCGCATAAGCCGAAAAACATCAATTTTATAGATTTCAGCGAAAGTTAAATTATATTGTTATTGCAGAATTGACATATTCATATAACCGAAAAAGTTGCACTTTCTTAGGTTTAGACTTAAAGTCGATTTTCTTTTAAATTGTATGTCAATTGCGTGAGCACTGTACTGCTTAAGCCGAAAAACATGAATTTTACTGATTTGAGCGAAAATCAAATTATATTGTTATTGCAGGATTAACAAATTAATATTACCGAAAAAGTTGCACTTTCTTAGGTTTAGGCTCAAAGTCAATTCTCTTGTAAATTGTATGTTAATCACTTGAGCACTGTACCGCATAAGCCGAAAAACATCAATTTTATAGATTTGAGCGAAAGTTAAATTATATTGTTATTGCAGAATTGACATATTCATATAACCGAAAAAGTTGCACTTTCTTAGGTTTAGACTCAAAGTCGATTTTCTTTTAAATTGTATGTCAATTGCGTGAGCACTTTACCGCATAAGCCGAAAAACATCAATTTTATAGATTTGAGCGAAAGTTAAATTATATTGTTATTGAAGAATTGACATATTCATATAACCGAAAAAGTTGCACTTTCTTAGGTTTAGACTCAAAGTCGATTTTCTTTTAAATTGTATGTCAATTGCGTGAGCACTGTACCGCATAAGCCGAAAAACATCAATTTTATAGATTTGAGCGAAAGTTAAATTATATTGTTATTGAAGAATTGACATATTCATATAACCGAAAAAGTTGCACTTTCTTAGGTTTAGACTTAAAGTCGATTTTCTTTTAAATTGTATGTCAATTGCATGATTACTGTACTGCTTAAGCTGAAAAACATGAATTTCACTGATTTGAGCGAAAGTCAAATTATATTTTTATTGCAGGATTAACAAATTAATATTACCGAAAAAATGGCACTTTCTTAGTTTTAGACTTAAAGTCGATTTTCTTGTAAATTGTATGTCAATTGCGTGAGCACTGTACTGCTTAAGCCAAAAACATGAATTGTACTGATTTAAGCGAAAGCCAAATTATATTGTTATTGCAGAATTGACATATTCATATAACCGAAAAAATTGCACTTTCTTAGTTTTAGACTTAAAGTCGATTTTCTTGTAAATTGTATGTCAATTGCGTGAGCACTGTACTGCTTAAGCCAAAAACATGAATTGTACTGATTTGAGCGAAAGCCAAATTATATTGTTATTGCAGGATTAACAAATTAATATTACCGAAAAAGTTGCACTTTCTTAGGTTTAGGCTCAAAGTCAATTCTCTTGTAAATTGTATGTTAATCACTTGAGCACTGTACCGCATAAGCCGAAAAACATCAATTTTATAGATTTGAGCGAAAGTTAAATTATATTGTTATTGCAGAATTGACATATTCATATAACCGAAAAAGTTGCACTTTCTTAGGTTTAGACTCAAAGTCGATTTTCTTTTAAATTGTATGTCAATTGCGTGAGCACTTTACCGCATAAGCCGAAAAACATCAATTTTATAGATTTGAGCGAAAGTTAAATTATATTGTTATTGAAGAATTGACATATTCATATAACCGAAAAAGTTGCACTTTCTTAGGTTTAGACTTAAAGTCGATTTTCTTTTAAATTGTATGTCAATTGCATGATTACTGTACTGCTTAAGCTGAAAAACATGAATTTCACTGATTTGAGCGAAAGTCAAATTATATTTTTATTGCAGGATTAACAAATTATTATCACCGAAAAAATGGCACTTTCTTAGTTTTAGACTTAAAGTCGATTTTCTTTTAAATTGTGTGTCAATTGCATGATTACTGTACTGCTTAAGCTGAAAAACATGAATTTCACTGATTTGAGCGCAAGTCAAATTATATTGTTATTGCAAAATTGACATATTCATATAACCGAAAAAATTGCACTTTCTTAGTTTTAGACTTAAAGTCGATTTTCTTGTAAATTGTATGTCAATTGCGTGAGCACTGTACTGCTTAAGCCGAAAAACATGAATTTTACTGATTTAAGCGAAAATCAAATTATATTGTTATTGCAGAATTTACATATTCATATAACCGAAAAAGTTGCACTTTCTTAGGTTTAGACTTAAAGTCGATTTTCTTTTAAATTGTATGTCAATTGCGTGAGCACTGTACTGCTTAAGCCAAAAACATGAATTGTACTGATTTAAGCGAAAGCCAAATTATATTGTTATTGCAGAATTGACATATTCATATAACCGAAAAAATTGCACTTTCTTAGTTTTAGACTTAAAGTCGATTTTCTTGTAAATTGTATGTCAATTGCGTGAGCACTGTACTGCTTAAGCCAAAAACATGAATTGTACTGATTTAAGCGAAAGCCAAATTATATTGTTATTGCAGAATTGACATATTCATATAACCGAAAAAGTTGCACTTTCTTAGGTTTAGACTCAAAGTCGATTTTCTTTTAAATTGTATGTCAATTGCGTGAGCACTGTACTGCTTAAGCCAAAAACATGAATTGTACTGATTTGAGCGAAAGCAAAATTATATTGTTATTGCAGGACTAACAAATTAATATTACCGAAAAAGTTGCACTTTCTTAGGTTTAGGCTCAAAGTCAATTCTCTTGTAAGTTGTATGTTAGTCACTTGAGCACTGTACCGCATAAGCCGAAAAACATCAATTTTATAGATGTGAGCGAAAGTTAAATTATATTGTTATTGCAGAATTGACATATTCATATAACCGAAAAAGTTGCACTTTCTTAGGTTTAGACTCAAAGTCGATTTTCTTTTAAATTGTATGTCAATTGCGTGAGCACTGTACCGCATAAGCCGAAAAACATCAATTTTATAGATTTGAGCGAAAGTTAAATTATATTGTTATTGAAGAATTGACATATTCATATAACCGAAAAAGTTGCACTTTCTTAGTTTTAGACTTAAAGTCGATTTTCTTTTAAATTGTGTGTCAATTGCATGATTACTGTACTGCTTAAGCTGAAAAACATGAATTTCACTGATTTGAGCGCAAGTCAAATTATATTGTTATTGCAAAATTGACATATTCATATAACCGAAAAAATTGCACTTTCTTAGTTTTAGACTTAAAGTCGATTTTCTTGTAAATTGTATGTCAATTGCGTGAGCACTGTACTGCTTAAGCCGAAAAACATGAATTTTACTGATTTAAGCGAAAATCAAATTATATTGTTATTGCAGAATTTACATATTCATATAACCGAAAAAGTTGCACTTTCTTAGGTTTAGACTTAAAGTCGATTTTCTTTTAAATTGTATGTCAATTGCGTGAGCACTGTACTGCTTAAGCCAAAAACATGAATTGTACTGATTTAAGCGAAAGCCAAATTATATTGTTATTGCAGAATTGACATATTCATATAACCGAAAAAGTTGCACTTTCTTAGGTTTAGACTCAAAGTCGATTTTCTTTTAAATTGTATGTCAATTGCGTGAGCACTGTACTGCTTAAGCCAAAAACATGAATTGTACTGATTTGAGCGAAAGCAAAATTATATTGTTATTGCAGGACTAACAAATTAATATTACCGAAAAAGTTGCACTTTCTTAGGTTTAGGCTCAAAGTCAATTCTCTTGTAAGTTGTATGTTAATCACTTGAGCACTGTACCGCATAAGCCGAAAAACATCAATTTTATAGATTTGAGCGAAAGTTAAATTATATTGTTATTGCAGAATTGACATATTCATATAACCGAAAAAGTTGCACTTTCTTAGGTTTAGACTCAAAGTCGATTTTCTTTTAAATTGTATGTCAATTGCGTGAGCACTGTACTGCTTAAGCCAAAAACATGAATTGTACTGATTTGAGCGAAAGCAAAATTATATTGTTATTGCAGGACTAACAAATTAATATTACCGAAAAAGTTGCACTTTCTTAGGTTTAGGCTCAAAGTCAATTCTCTTGTAAGTTGTATGTTAATCACTTGAGCACTGTACCGCATAAGCCGAAAAACATCAATTTTATAGATTTCAGCGAAAGTTAAATTATATTGTTATTGCAGAATTGACATATTCATATAACCGAAAAAGTTGCACTTTCTTAGGTTTAGACTTAAAGTCGATTTTCTTTTAAATTGTATGTCAATTGCGTGAGCACTGTACTGCTTAAGCCAAAAACATGAATTGTACTGATTTGAGCGAAAGCAAAATTATATTGTTATTGCAGGACTAACAAATTAATATTACCGAAAAAGTTGCACTTTCTTAGGTTTAGGCTCAAAGTCAATTCTCTTGTAAATTGTATGTTAATCACTTGAGCACTGTACCGCATAAGCCGAAAAACATCAATTTTATAGATTTGAGCGAAAGTTAAATTATATTGTTATTGCAGAATTGACATATTCATATAACCTAAAAAATTGCACTTTCCAAGTTTAAAAGTCGATTTTCTTGTAAATTGTATGTCAATTGCATGATTACTGTACTGCTTAAGCTGAAAAACATGAATTTCACTGATTTGAGCGAAAGTCAAATTATATTTTTATTGCAGGATTAACAAATTAATATTACCGAAAAAGTTGAACTTTCTTAGGTTTAGGCTCAAAGTCAATTCTCTTGTAAATTGTATGTTAATCACTTGAGCACTGTACCGCATAAGCCGAAAAACATCAATTTTATAGATTTGAGCGAAAGTTAAATTATATTGTTATTGAAGAATTGACATATTCATATAACCGAAAAAATTGCACTTTCTTAGTTTTAGACTTAAAGTCGATTTTCTTGTAAATTGTATGTCAATTGCGTGAGCACTGTACTGCTTAAGCCAAAAACATGAATTGTACTGATTTGAGCGAAAGCCAAATTATATTGTTATTGCAGGATTAACAAATTAATATTACCGAAAAAGTTGCACTTTCTTAGGTTTAGGCTCAAAGTCAATTCTCTTGTAAATTGTATGTCAATTGCGTGAGCACTGTACCGCATAAGCCGAAAAACATCAATTTTATAGATTTGAGCGAAAGTTAAATTATATTGTTATTGAAGAATTGACATATTCATATAACCGAAAAAGTTGCACTTTCTTAGTTTTAGACTTAAAGTCGATTTTCTTTTAAATTGTGTGTCAATTGCATGATTACTGTACTGCTTAAGCTGAAAAACATGAATTTCACTGATTTGAGCGCAAGTCAAATTATATTGTTATTGCAAAATTGACATATTCATATAACCGAAAAAATTGCACTTTCTTAGTTTTAGACTTAAAGTCGATTTTCTTGTAAATTGTATGTCAATTGCGTGAGCACTGTACTGCTTAAGCCGAAAAACATGAATTTTACTGATTTAAGCGAAAATCAAATTATATTGTTATTGCAGAATTTACATATTCATATAACCGAAAAAGTTGCACTTTCTTAGGTTTAGACTTAAAGTCGATTTTCTTTTAAATTGTATGTCAATTGCGTGAGCACTGTACTGCTTAAGCCAAAAACATGAATTGTACTGATTTAAGCGAAAGCCAAATTATATTGTTATTGCAGAATTGACATATTCATATAACCGAAAAAGTTGCACTTTCTTAGGTTTAGACTCAAAGTCGATTTTCTTTTAAATTGTATGTCAATTGCGTGAGCACTGTACTGCTTAAGCCAAAAACATGAATTGTACTGATTTGAGCGAAAGCAAAATTATATTGTTATTGCAGGACTAACAAATTAATATTACCGAAAAAGTTGCACTTTCTTAGGTTTAGGCTCAAAGTCAATTCTCTTGTAAGTTGTATGTTAATCACTTGAGCACTGTACCGCATAAGCCGAAAAACATCAATTTTATAGATTTCAGCGAAAGTTAAATTATATTGTTATTGCAGAATTGACATATTCATATAACCGAAAAAGTTGCACTTTCTTAGGTTTAGACTTAAAGTCGATTTTCTTTTAAATTGTATGTCAATTGCGTGAGCACTGTACTGCTTAAGCCAAAAACATGAATTGTACTGATTTGAGCGAAAGCAAAATTATATTGTTATTGCAGGACTAACAAATTAATATTACCGAAAAAGTTGCACTTTCTTAGGTTTAGGCTCAAAGTCAATTCTCTTGTAAATTGTATGTTAATCACTTGAGCACTGTACCGCATAAGCCGAAAAACATCAATTTTATAGATTTGAGCGAAAGTTAAATTATATTGTTATTGCAGAATTGACATATTCATATAACCTAAAAAATTGCACTTTCCAAGTTTAAAAGTCGATTTTCTTGTAAATTGTATGTCAATTGCATGATTACTGTACTGCTTAAGCTGAAAAACATGAATTTCACTGATTTGAGCGAAAGTCAAATTATATTTTTATTGCAGGATTAACAAATTAATATTACCGAAAAAGTTGAACTTTCTTAGGTTTAGGCTCAAAGTCAATTCTCTTGTAAATTGTATGTTAATCACTTGAGCACTGTACCGCATAAGCCGAAAAACATCAATTTTATAGATTTGAGCGAAAGTTAAATTATATTGTTATTGCAGAATTGACATATTCATATAACCGAAAAAGTTGCACTTTCTTAGGTTTAGACTCAAAGTCGATTTTCTTTTAAATTGTATGTCAATTGCGTGAGCACTGTACTGCTTAAGCCAAAAACATGAATTGTACTGATTTGAGCGAAAGCAAAATTATATTGTTATTGCAGGACTAACAAATTAATATTACCGAAAAAGTTGCACTTTCTTAGGTTTAGGCTCAAAGTCAATTCTCTTGTAAATTGTATGTTAATCACTTGAGCACTGTACCGCATAAGCCGAAAAACATCAATTTTATAGATTTGAGCGAAAGTTAAATTATATTGTTATTGCAGAATTGACATATTCATATAACCGAAAAAGTTGCACTTTCTTAGGTTTAGACTTAAAGTCGATTTTCTTTTAAATTGTATGTCAATTGCGTGAGCACTGTACTGCTTAAGCCAAAAACATGAATTGTACTGATTTAAGCGAAAGCCAAATTATATTGTTATTGCAGAATTGACATATTCATATAACCGAAAAAATTGCACTTTCTTAGTTTTAGACTTAAAGTCGATTTTCTTGTAAATTGTATGTCAATTGCGTGAGCACTGTACTGCTTAAGCCAAAAACATGAATTGTACTGATTTGAGCGAAAGCCAAATTATATTGTTATTGCAGGATTAACAAATTAATATTACCGAAAAAGTTGCACTTTCTTAGGTTTAGGCTCAAAGTCAATTCTCTTGTAAATTGTATGTTAATCACTTGAGCACTGTACCGCATAAGCCGAAAAACATCAATTTTATAGATTTGAGCGAAAGTTAAATTATATTGTTATTGCAGAATTGACATATTCATATAACCTAAAAAATTGCACTTTCCAAGTTTAAAAGTCGATTTTCTTGTAAATTGTATGTCAATTGCATGATTACTGTACTGCTTAAGCTGAAAAACATGAATTTCACTGATTTGAGCGAAAGTCAAATTATATTTTTATTGCAGGATTAACAAATTAATATTACCGAAAAAGTTGAACTTTCTTAGGTTTAGGCTCAAAGTCAATTCTCTTGTAAATTGTATGTTAATCACTTGAGCACTGTACCGCATAAGCCGAAAAACATCAATTTTATAGATTTGAGCGAAAGTTAAATTATATTGTTATTGCAGAATTGACATATTCATATAACCGAAAAAGTTGCACTTTCTTAGGTTTAGACTCAAAGTCGATTTTCTTTTAAATTGTATGTCAATTGCGTGAGCACTGTACTGCTTAAGCCAAAAACATGAATTGTACTGATTTGAGCGAAAGCAAAATTATATTGTTATTGCAGGACTAACAAATTAATATTACCGAAAAAGTTGCACTTTCTTAGGTTTAGGCTCAAAGTCAATTCTCTTGTAAATTGTATGTTAATCACTTGAGCACTGTACCGCATAAGCCGAAAAACATCAATTTTATAGATTTCAGCGAAAGTTAAATTATATTGTTATTGCAGAATTGACATATTCATATAACCGAAAAAGTTGCACTTTCTTAGGTTTAGACTTAAAGTCGATTTTCTTTTAAATTGTATGTCAATTGCGTGAGCACTGTACTGCTTAAGCCAAAAACATGAATTGTACTGATTTGAGCGAAAGCAAAATTATATTGTTATTGCAGGACTAACAAATTAATATTACCGAAAAAGTTGCACTTTCTTAGGTTTAGGCTCAAAGTCAATTCTCTTGTAAATTGTATGTTAATCACTTGAGCACTGTACCGCATAAGCCGAAAAACATCAATTTTATAGATTTGAGCGAAAGTTAAATTATATTGTTATTGCAGAATTGACATATTCATATAACCGAAAAAGTTGCACTTTCTTAGGTTTAGACTCAAAGTCGATTTTCTTTTAAATTGTATGTCAATTGCGTGAGCACTGTACCGCATAAGCCGAAAAACATCAATTTTATAGATTTGAGCGAAAGTTAAATTATATTGTTATTGAAGAATTGACATATTCATATAACCGAAAAAGTTGCACTTTCTTAGGTTTAGACTTAAAGTCGATTTTCTTTTAAATTGTATGTCAATTGCATGATTACTGTACTGCTTAAGCTGAAAAACATGAATTTCACTGATTTGAGCGAAAGTCAAATTATATTTTTATTGCAGGATTAACAAATTATTATCACCGAAAAAATGGCACTTTCTTAGTTTTAGACTTAAAGTCGATTTTCTTGTAAATTGTATGTCAATTGCGTGAGCCCTGTACTGCTTAAGCCAAAAACATGAATTGTACTGATTTAAGCGAAAGCCAAATTATATTGTTATTGCAGAATTGACATATTCATATAACCGAAAAAATTGCACTTTCTTAGTTTTAGACTTAAAGTCGATTTTCTTGTAAATTGTATGTCAATTGCGTGAGCACTGTACTGCTTAAGCCGAAAAACATGAATTTTACTGATTTGAGCGAAAATCAAATTATATTGTTATTGCAGAATTTACATATTCATATAACCGAAAAAGTTGCACTTTCTTAGGTTTAGAGTCAAAGTCGATTTTCTTTTAAATTGTATGTCAATTGCGTGAGCACTGCACTGCTTAAGCCGACCAACATGAATTTTACTGATTTGAGCGAAAGTCAAATTATATTGTTATTGCAGGATTAACAAATTAATATTACCGAAAAAGTTGCACTTTCTTAGGTTTAGGCTCAAAGTCAATTCTCTTGTAAATTGTATGTTAGTCACTTGAGCACTGTACCGCATAAGCCGAAAAACATCAATTTTATAGATGTGAGCGAAAGTTAAATTATATTGTTATTGCAGAATTGACATATTCATATAACCGAAAAAGTTGCACTTTCTTAGGTTTAGACTCAAAGTCGATTTTCTTTTAAATTGTATGTCAATTGCGTGAGCACTGTACCGCATAAGCCGAAAAACATCAATTTTATAGATTTGAGCGAAAGTTAAATTATATTGTTATTGAAGAATTGACATATTCATATAACCGAAAAAGTTGCACTTTCTTAGGTTTAGACTTAAAGTCGATTTTCTTTTAAATTGTATGTCAATTGCATGATTACTGTACTGCTTAAGCTGAAAAACATGAATTTCACTGATTTGAGCGAAAGTCAAATTATATTTTTATTGCAGGATTAACAAATTAATATTACCGAAAAAATGGCACTTTCTTAGTTTTAGACTTAAAGTCGATTTTCTTGTAAATTGTATGTCAATTGCGTGAGCACTGTACTGCTTAAGCCAAAAACATGAATTGTACTGATTTAAGCGAAAGCCAAATTATATTGTTATTGCAGAATTGACATATTCATATAACCGAAAAAATTGCACTTTCTTAGTTTTAGACTTAAAGTCGATTTTCTTGTAAATTGTATGTCAATTGCGTGAGCACTGTACTGCTTAAGCCAAAAACATGAATTGTACTGATTTGAGCGAAAGCCAAATTATATTGTTATTGCAGGATTAACAAATTAATATTACCGAAAAAGTTGCACTTTCTTAGGTTTAGGCTCAAAGTCAATTCTCTTGTAAATTGTATGTTAATCACTTGAGCACTGTACCGCATAAGCCGAAAAACATCAATTTTATAGATTTGAGCGAAAGTTAAATTATATTGTTATTGCAGAATTGACATATTCATATAACCGAAAAAGTTGCACTTTCTTAGGTTTAGACTCAAAGTCGATTTTCTTTTAAATTGTATGTCAATTGCGTGAGCACTTTACCGCATAAGCCGAAAAACATCAATTTTATAGATTTGAGCGAAAGTTAAATTATATTGTTATTGAAGAATTGACATATTCATATAACCGAAAAAGTTGCACTTTCTTAGGTTTAGACTTAAAGTCGATTTTCTTTTAAATTGTATGTCAATTGCATGATTACTGTACTGCTTAAGCTGAAAAACATGAATTTCACTGATTTGAGCGAAAGTCAAATTATATTTTTATTGCAGGATTAACAAATTATTATCACCGAAAAAATGGCACTTTCTTAGTTTTAGACTTAAAGTCGATTTTCTTTTAAATTGTGTGTCAATTGCATGATTACTGTACTGCTTAAGCTGAAAAACATGAATTTCACTGATTTGAGCGCAAGTCAAATTATATTGTTATTGCAAAATTGACATATTCATATAACCGAAAAAATTGCACTTTCTTAGTTTTAGACTTAAAGTCGATTTTCTTGTAAATTGTATGTCAATTGCGTGAGCACTGTACTGCTTAAGCCGAAAAACATGAATTTTACTGATTTAAGCGAAAATCAAATTATATTGTTATTGCAGAATTTACATATTCATATAACCGAAAAAGTTGCACTTTCTTAGGTTTAGACTTAAAGTCGATTTTCTTTTAAATTGTATGTCAATTGCGTGAGCACTGTACTGCTTAAGCCAAAAACATGAATTGTACTGATTTAAGCGAAAGCCAAATTATATTGTTATTGCAGAATTGACATATTCATATAACCGAAAAAATTGCACTTTCTTAGTTTTAGACTTAAAGTCGATTTTCTTGTAAATTGTATGTCAATTGCGTGAGCACTGTACTGCTTAAGCCAAAAACATGAATTGTACTGATTTGAGCGAAAGCCAAATTATATTGTTATTGCAGGATTAACAAATTAATATTACCAAAAAAGTTGCACTTTCTTAGGTTTAGGCTCAAAGTCAATTCTCTTGTAAATTGTATGTTAATCACTTGAGCACTGTACCGCATAAGCCGAAAAACATCAATTTTATAGATTTGAGCGAAAGTTAAATTATATTGTTATTGCAGAATTGACATATTCATATAACCTAAAAAATTGCACTTTCCAAGTTTAAAAGTCGATTTTCTTGTAAACTGTATGTCAATTGCATGATTACTGTACTGCTTAAGCTGAAAAACATGAATTTCACTGATTTGAGCGAAAGTCAAATTATATTTTTATTGCAGGATTAACAAATTAATATTACCGAAAAAGTTGAACTTTCTTAGGTTTAGGCTCAAAGTCAATTCTCTTGTAAATTGTATGTTAATCACTTGAGCACTGTACCGCATAAGCCGAAAAACATCAATTTTATAGATTTAAGCGAAAGTTAAATTATATTGTTATTGCAGAATTGACATATTCATATAACCGAAAAAGTTGCACTTTCTTAGGTTTAGACTCAAAGTCGATTTTCTTTTAAATTGTATGTCAATTGCGTGAGCACTGTACTGCTTAAGCCAAAAACATGAATTGTACTGATTTGAGCGAAAGTCAAATTATATTGTTATTGCAGAATTGACATATTCATATAACCTAAAAATTGCACTTTCCAAGTTTAAAAGTCGATTTTCTTGTAAACTGTATGTCAATTGCATGATTACTGTACTGCTTAAGCTGAAAAACATGAATTTCACTGATTTGAGCGAAAGCAAAATTATATTGTTATTGCAGAATTTACATATTCATATAACCGAAAAAGTTGCACTTTCTTAGCTTTAGACCTAAAGTCGATTTTCTTGTAAATTGTATGTCAATTGCGGCAGCACTGTACTGCTTAAGCTGAAAAACATGAATTTCACTGATTTGAGCGAAAGTCAAATTATATTGTTATTGCAGAATTGACATATTCATATAACCTAAAAAATTGCACTTTCCAAGTTTAAAAGTCGATTTTCTTGTAAACTGTATGTCAATTGCATGATTACTGTACTGCTTAAGCTGAAAAACATGAATTTCACTGATTTGAGCGAAAGTCAAATTATATTTTTATTGCAGGATTAACAAATTAATATTACCGAAAAAGTTGAACTTTCTTAGGTTTAGGCTCAAAGTCAATTCTCTTGTAAATTGTATGTTAATCACTTGAGCACTGTACCGCATAAGCCGAAAAACATCAATTTTATAGATTTGAGCGAAAGTTAAATTATATTGTTATTGCAGAATTGACATATTCATATAACCTAAAAAATTGCACTTTCCAAGTTTAAAAGTCGATTTTCTTGTAAACTGTATGTCAATTGCATGATTACTGTACTGCTTAAGCTGAAAAACATGAATTTCACTGATTTGAGCGAAAGTCAAATTATATTTTTATTGCAGGATTAACAAATTAATATTACCGAAAAAGTTGAACTTTCTTAGGTTTAGGCTCAAAGTCAATTCTCTTGAAAATTGTATGTTAATCACTTGAGCACTGTACCGCATAAGCCGAAAAACATCAATTTTATAGATTTAAGCGAAAGTTAAATTATATTGTTATTGCAGAATTGACATATTCATATAACCGAAAAAGTTGCACTTTCTTAGGTTTAGACTCAAAGTCGATTTTCTTTTAAATTGTATGTCAATTGCGTGAGCACTGTACCGCATAAGCCGAAAAACATCAATTTTATAGATTTGAGCGAAAGTTAAATTATATTGTTATTGAAGAATTGACATATTCATATAACCGAAAAAGTTGAACTTTCTTAGGTTTAGGCTCAAAGTCAATTCTCTTGTAAATTGTATGTTAATCACTTGAGCACTGTACCGCATAAGCCGAAAAACATCAATTTTATAGATTTAAGCGAAAGTTAAATTATATTGTTATTGCAGAATTGACATATTCATATAACCGAAAAAGTTGCACTTTCTTAGGTTTAGACTCAAAGTCGATTTTCTTTTAAATTGTATGTCAATTGCGTGAGCACTGTACCGCTTAAGCCGAAAAACATGAATTTTACTGATTTGAGCGAAAGTCAAATTATATTTTTATTGCAGGATTAACAAATTAATATTACCGAAAAAGTTGCACTTTCTTAGGTTTAGACTCAAAGTCGATTTTCTTGTAACATGTATGTTAATCACTTGAGCACTGTACCGCATAAGCCGAAAAATATCAATTTTACTGATTTGAGCGAAAGCCAAATTATATTGTTATTGCAGAATTGACATATTCATATAACCGAAAATATTGCACTTTCTTAGCTTTAGACTAAAAGTCAATTCTCTTGTAAATTGTATGTTAGTCACTTGAGCACTGTACCGCATAAGCCGAAAAACATCAATTTTATAGATGTGAGCGAAAGTTAAATTATATTGTTATTGCAGAATTGACATATTCATATAACCGAAAAAATTGCACTTTCTTAGCTTTAGACTAAAAGTCGATTTTCTTGTAAATTGTATGTCAATTGCGGCAGCACTGTACTGCTTAAGCCAAAAACATGAATTGTACTGATTTGAGCGAAAATCAAATTATATTGTTATTGCAGAATTTACATATTCATATAACCGAAAAAATTGCACTTTCTTAGCTTTAGACTAAAAGTCGATTTTCTTGTAAATTGTATGTCAATTGCGGCAGCACTGTACTGCTTAAGCCAAAAACATGAATTGTACTGATTTGAGCGAAAATCAAATTATATTGTTATTGCAGAATTTACATATTCATATAACCGAAAAAATTGCACTTTCTTAGCTTTAGACTAAAAGTCGATTTTCTTGTAAATTGTATGTCAATTGCGGCAGCACTGTACTGCTTAAGCCAAAAACATGAATTGTACTGATTTGAGCGAAAGCCAAATTATATTGTTATTGCAAAATTGACATATTCATATAACCGAAAAAATTGCACTTTCTTAGTTTTAGACTTAAAGTCGATTTTCTTGTAAATTGTATGTCAATTGCGTGAGCACTGTACTGCTTAAGCCGAAAAACATGAATTTTACTGATTTGAGCGAAAATCAAATTATATTGTTATTGCAGAATTTACATATTCATATAACCGAAAAAGTTGCACTTTCTTAGGTTTAGAGTCAAAGTCGATTTTCTTTTAAATTGTATGTCAATTGCGTGAGCACTGCACTGCTTAAGCCGACAAACATGAATTTTACTGATTTGAGCGAAAGTCAAATTATATTGTTATTGCAGGATTAACAAATTAATATTACCGAAAAAGTTGCACTTTCTTAGGTTTAGGCTCAAAGTCAATTCTCTTGTAAATTGTATGTTAGTCACTTGAGCACTGTACCGCATAAGCCGAAAAACATCAATTTTATAGATGTGAGCGAAAGTTAAATTATATTGTTATTGCAGAATTGACATATTCATATAACCGAAAAAGTTGCACTTTCTTAGGTTTAGACTCAAAGTCGATTTTCTTTTAAATTGTATGTCAATTGCGTGAGCACTGTACCGCATAAGCCGAAAAACATCAATTTTATAGATTTGAGCGAAAGTTAAATTATATTGTTATTGAAGAATTGACATATTCATATAACCGAAAAAGTTGCACTTTCTTAGGTTTAGACTTAAAGTCGATTTTCTTTTAAATTGTATGTCAATTGCATGATTACTGTACTGCTTAAGCTGAAAAACATGAATTTCACTGATTTGAGCGAAAGTCAAATTATATTTTTATTGCAGGATTAACAAATTAATATTACCGAAAAAATGGCACTTTCTTAGTTTTAGACTTAAAGTCGATTTTCTTGTAAATTGTATGTCAATTGCGTGAGCACTGTACTGCTTAAGCCAAAAACATGAATTGTACTGATTTAAGCGAAAGCCAAATTATATTGTTATTGCAGAATTGACATATTCATATAACCGAAAAAATTGCACTTTCTTAGTTTTAGACTTAAAGTCGATTTTCTTGTAAATTGTATGTCAATTGCGTGAGCACTGTACTGCTTAAGCCAAAAACATGAATTGTACTGATTTGAGCGAAAGCCAAATTATATTGTTATTGCAGGACTAACAAATTAATATTACCGAAAAAGTTGCACTTTCTTAGGTTTAGGCTCAAAGTCAATTCTCTTGTAAATTGTATGTTAATCACTTGAGCACTGTACCGCATAAGCCGAAAAACATCAATTTTATAGATTTGAGCGAAAGTTAAATTATATTGTTATTGCAGAATTGACATATTCATATAACCGAAAAAGTTGCACTTTCTTAGGTTTAGACTCAAAGTCGATTTTCTTTTAAATTGTATGTCAATTGCGTGAGCACTTTACCGCATAAGCCGAAAAACATCAATTTTATAGATTTGAGCGAAAGTTAAATTATATTGTTATTGAAGAATTGACATATTCATATAACCGAAAAAGTTGCACTTTCTTAGGTTTAGACTTAAAGTCGATTTTCTTTTAAATTGTATGTCAATTGCATGATTACTGTACTGCTTAAGCTGAAAAACATGAATTTCACTGATTTGAGCGAAAGTCAAATTATATTTTTATTGCAGGATTAACAAATTATTATCACCGAAAAAATGGCACTTTCTTAGTTTTAGACTTAAAGTCGATTTTCTTTTAAATTGTGTGTCAATTGCATGATTACTGTACTGCTTAAGCTGAAAAACATGAATTTCACTGATTTGAGCGCAAGTCAAATTATATTGTTATTGCAAAATTGACATATTCATATAACCGAAAAAATTGCACTTTCTTAGTTTTAGACTTAAAGTCGATTTTCTTGTAAATTGTATGTCAATTGCGTGAGCACTGTACTGCTTAAGCCGAAAAACATGAATTTTACTGATTTAAGCGAAAATCAAATTATATTGTTATTGCAGAATTTACATATTCATATAACCGAAAAAGTTGCACTTTCTTAGGTTTAGACTTAAAGTCGATTTTCTTTTAAATTGTATGTCAATTGCGTGAGCACTGTACTGCTTAAGCCAAAAACATGAATTGTACTGATTTAAGCGAAAGCCAAATTATATTGTTATTGCAGAATTGACATATTCATATAACCGAAAAAATTGCACTTTCTTAGTTTTAGACTTAAAGTCGATTTTCTTGTAAATTGTATGTCAATTGCGTGAGCACTGTACTGCTTAAGCCAAAAACATGAATTGTACTGATTTGAGCGAAAGCCAAATTATATTGTTATTGCAGGATTAACAAATTAATATTACCGAAAAAGTTGCACTTTCTTAGGTTTAGGCTCAAAGTCAATTCTCTTGTAAATTGTATGTTAATCACTTGAGCACTGTACCGCATAAGCCGAAAAACATCAATTTTATAGATTTGAGCGAAAGTTAAATTATATTGTTATTGCAGAATTGACATATTCATATAACCTAAAAAATTGCACTTTCCAAGTTTAAAAGTCGATTTTCTTGTAAACTGTATGTCAATTGCATGATTACTGTACTGCTTAAGCTGAAAAACATGAATTTCACTGATTTGAGCGAAAGTCAAATTATATTTTTATTGCAGGATTAACAAATTAATATTACCGAAAAAGTTGAACTTTCTTAGGTTTAGGCTCAAAGTCAATTCTCTTGTAAATTGTATGTTAATCACTTGAGCACTGTACCGCATAAGCCGAAAAACATCAATTTTATAGATTTAAGCGAAAGTTAAATTATATTGTTATTGCAGAATTGACATATTCATATAACCGAAAAAGTTGCACTTTCTTAGGTTTAGACTCAAAGTCGATTTTCTTTTAAATTGTATGTCAATTGCGTGAGCACTGTACTGCTTAAGCCAAAAACATGAATTGTACTGATTTGAGCGAAAGCAAAATTATATTGTTATTGCAGAATTTACATATTCATATAACCGAAAAAGTTGCACTTTCTTAGCTTTAGACCTAAAGTCGATTTTCTTGTAAATTGTATGTCAATTGCGGCAGCACTGTACTGCTTAAGCTGAAAAACATGAATTTCACTGATTTGAGCGAAAGTCAAATTATATTGTTATTGCAGAATTGACATATACATATAACCTAAAAAATTGCACTTTCCAAGTTTAAAAGTCGATTTTCTTGTAAACTGTATGTCAATTGCATGATTACTGTACTGCTTAAGCTGAAAAACATGAATTTCACTGATTTGAGCGAAAGTCAAATTATATTTTTATTGCAGGATTAACAAATTAATATTACCGAAAAAGTTGAACTTTCTTAGGTTTAGGCTCAAAGTCAATTCTCTTGTAAATTGTATGTTAATCACTTGAGCACTGTACCGCATAAGCCGAAAAACATCAATTTTATAGATTTGAGCGAAAGTTAAATTATATTGTTATTGCAGAATTGACATATTCATATAACCTAAAAAATTGCACTTTCCAAGTTTAAAAGTCGATTTTCTTGTAAACTGTATGTCAATTGCATGATTACTGTACTGCTTAAGCTGAAAAACATGAATTTCACTGATTTGAGCGAAAGTCAAATTATATTTTTATTGCAGGATTAACAAATTAATATTACCGAAAAAGTTGAACTTTCTTAGGTTTAGGCTCAAAGTCAATTCTCTTGTAAATTGTATGTTAATCACTTGAGCACTGTACCGCATAAGCCGAAAAACATCAATTTTATAGATTTAAGCGAAAGTTAAATTATATTGTTATTGCAGAATTGACATATTCATATAACCGAAAAAGTTGCACTTTCTTAGGTTTAGACTCAAAGTCGATTTTCTTTTAAATTGTATGTCAATTGCGTGAGCACTGTACCGCATAAGCCGAAAAACATCAATTTTATAGATTTGAGCGAAAGTTAAATTATATTGTTATTGAAGAATTGACATATTCATATAACCGAAAAAGTTGAACTTTCTTAGGTTTAGGCTCAAAGTCAATTCTCTTGTAAATTGTATGTTAATCACTTGAGCACTGTACCGCATAAGCCGAAAAACATGAATTTTACTGATTTGAGCGAAAGTCAAATTATATTTTTATTGCAGGATTAACAAATTAATATTACCGAAAAAGTTGCACTTTCTTAGGTTTAGACTCAAAGTCGATTTTCTTGTAACATGTATGTTAATCACTTGAGCACTGTACCGCATAAGCCGAAAAATATCAATTTTACTGATTTGAGCGAAAGCCAAATTATATTGTTATTGCAGAATTGACATATTCATATAACCGAAAATATTGCACTTTCTTAGCTTTAGACTAAAAGTCAATTCTCTTGTAAATTGTATGTTAGTCACTTGAGCACTGTACCGCATAAGCCGAAAAACATCAATTTTATAGATGTGAGCGAAAGTTAAATTATATTGTTATTGCAGAATTGACATATTCATATAACCGAAAAAATTGCACTTTCTTAGCTTTAGACTAAAAGTCGATTTTCTTGTAAATTGTATGTCAATTGCGGCAGCACTGTACTGCTTAAGCCAAAAACATGAATTGTACTGATTTGAGCGAAAATCAAATTATATTGTTATTGCAGAATTTACATATTCATATAACCGAAAAAATTGCACTTTCTTAGCTTTAGACTAAAAGTCGATTTTCTTGTAAATTGTATGTCAATTGCGGCAGCACTGTACTGCTTAAGCCAAAAACATGAATTGTACTGATTTGAGCGAAAGCCAAATTATATTGTTATTGCAGAATTGAGATATTCATATAACCTAAAAAATTGCACTTTCTTAGTTTTAGACTCAAAGTCGATTGTTTTGTAAATTGTATTTCATTTGCGTGAGCACTGTACCGCTTAAGCCGAAAAACATGAATTTTACTGATTTGAGCGAAAGTCAAATTATATTGTTATTGCAGAATTGACATATTCATAAAACCGAAAAAATTGCACTTTCTTAGCTTTAGACTAAAAGTCGATTTTCTTGCAAATTGTATGTCAATTGCATGAGCACTGTACTGCTTAAGCTGAAACATGAATTTTACTGATTTGAGCGAAAGCCAAATTATATTGTTATTGCAGAATTGACATATTCATAAAACCGAAAAAATTGCACTTTCTTAGCTTTAGACCTAAAGTCGATTTTCTTGTAAATTGTATGTCAATTGCGGCAGCACTGTACTGCTTAAGCCAAAAACATGAATTGTACTGATTTGAGCGAAAGCCAAATTATATTGTTATTGCAGAATTGAGATATTCATATAACCGAAAAAATTGTACTTTCTTAGTTTTAGACTCAAAGTCGATTGTTTTGTAAATTGTATTTCATTTGCGTGAGCACTGTACCGCTTAAGCCGACAAACATGAATTTTACTGATTTGAGCGAAAGTCAAATTATATTGTTATTGCAGAATTGACATATTCATAAAACCGCAAAAATTGCACTTTCTTAGCTTTAGACTAAAAGTCGATTTTCTTGCAAATTGTATGTCAATTGCATGAGCACTGTACTGCTTAAGCTGAAACATGAATTTTACTGATTTGAGCGAAAGCCAAATTATATTGTTATTGCAGAATTGACATATTCATAAAACCGAAAAAATTGCACTTTCTTAGCTTTAGACCTAAAGTCGATTTTCTTGTAAATTGTATGTCAATTGCATGAGCACTGTACTGCTTAAGCTGAAACATGAATTTTACTGATTTGAGCGAAAGCCAAATTATATTGTTATTGCAGAATTGGGATATTCATATAACCGAAAAAATTGCACTTTCTTAGTTTTAGACTCAAAGTCGATTGTTTTGTAAATTGTATTTCATTTGCGTGAGCACTGTACCGCTTAAGCCGAAAAACATGAATTTTACTGATTTGAGCGAAAGTCAAATTATATTGTTATTGCAGAATTGACATATTCATAAAACCGAAAAAATTGCACTTTCTTAGTTTTAGACTAAAAGTCAATTTTCTTGCAAATTGTATGTCAATTGCATGAGCACTGTACTGCTTAAGCTGAAACATGAATTTTACTGATTTGAGCGAAAGCCAAATTATATTGTTATTGCAGAATTGACATATTAATAAAACCGAAAAAATTGCACTTTCTTAGCTTTAGACCTAAAGTCGATTTTCTTGTAAATTGTATGTCAATTGCGGCAGCACTGTACTGCTTAAGCCGAAACACATGAATTTTACTGATTTGAGCGAAAGCCAAATTATATTGTTATTGCAGAATTGACATATTCATAAAACCGAAAAAATTGCACTTTCTTAGCTTTAGACTAAAAGTCGATTTTCTTGCAAATTGTATGTCAATTGCATGAGCACTGTACTGCTTAAGCTGAAACATGAATTTTACTGATTTGAGCGAAAGCCAAATTATATTGTTATTGCAGAATTGACATATTCATAAAACCGAAAAAATTGCACATTCTTAGTTTTAGACCTAAAGTCGATTTTCTTGTAAATTGTATGTCAATTGCGGCAGCACTGTACTGCTTAAGCCGAAACACATGAATTTTACTGATTTGAGCGAAAGTCAAATTATATTGTTATTGCAGATTTGATATATTCATATAACCGAAAAAATTGCACTTTCTTAGCTTTAGACTAAAAGTCGATTTTCTTGTAAATTGTATGTCAATTGCGGCAGCACTGTACTGCTTAAGCCAAAAACATGAATTGTACTGATTTGAGCGAAAGCCAAATTATATTGTTATTGCAGAATTGAGATATTCATATAACCGAAAAAATTGCACTTTCTTAGTTTTAGACTCAAAGTCGATTGTTTTGTAAATTGTATTTCATTTGCGTGAGCACTGTACCGCTTAAGCCGAAAAACATGAATTTTACTGATTTGAGCGAAAGTCAAATTATATTTTTATTGCAGGATTAACAAATTAATATTACCGAAAAAGTTGCACTTTCTTAGGTTTAGACTCAAAGTCGATTTTCTTGTAAATTGTATGTCAATTGCGGCAGCACTGTACTGCTTAAGCCAAAAACATGAATTGTACTGATTTGAGCGAAAGCCAAATTATATTGTTATTGCAGGATTAACAAATTAATATTACCGAAAAAGTTGCACTTTCTTAGGTTTAGGCTCAAAGTCAATTCTCTTGTAAATTGTATGTTAATCACTTGAGCACTGTACCGCATAAGCCGAAAAACATCAATTTTATAGATTTGAGCGAAAGTTAAATTATATTGTTATTGCAGAATTGACATATTCATATAACCTAAAAAATTGCACTTTCCAAGTTTAAAAGTCGATTTTCTTGTAAATTGTATGTCAATTGCGTGAGCACTGTACTGCTTAAGCCGACAAACATGAATTTTACTGATTTGAGCGAAAGTCAAATTATATTGTTATTGCAGGATTAACAAATTAATATTACCGAAAAAGTTGCACTTTCTTAGGTTTAGACTAAAAGTCAATTCTCTTGTAAATTGTATGTTAGTCACTTGAGCACTGTACCGCATAAGCCGAAAAACATCAATTTTATAGATGTGAGCGAAAGTTAAATTATATTGTTATTGCAGAATTGACATATTCATATAACCTAAAAAATTGCACTTTCCAAGTTTAAAAGTCGATTTTGTTGTAAATTGTATGTCAATTGCATGATTACTGTACTGCTTAAGCTGAAAAACATGAATTTCACTGATTTGAGCGAAAGTCAAGTTATATTTTTATTGCAGGATTAACAAATTAATATTACCGAAAAAATGGCACTTTCTTAGTTTTAGACTTAAAGTCGATTTTCTTGTAAATTGTATGTCAATTGCGTGAGCACTGTACTGCTTAAGCCAAAAACATGAATTGTACTGATTTAAGCGAAAGCCAAATTATATTGTTATTGCAGAATTGACATATTCATATAACCGAAAAAATTGCATTTTCTTAGTTTTAGACTTAAAGTCGATTTTCTTGTAAATTGTATGTCAATTGCGTGAGCACTAAACTGCTTAAGCCAAAAACATGAATTGTACTGATTTGAGCGAAAGCCAAATTATATTGTTATTGCAGGATTAACAAATTAATATTACCGAAAAAGTTGCACTTTCTTAGGTTTAGGCTCAAAGTCAATTCTCTTGTAAATTGTATGTTAATCACTTGAGCACTGTACCGCATAAGCCGAAAAACATCAATTTTATAGATTTGAGCGAAAGTTAAATTATATTGTTATTGCAGAATTGACATATTCATATAACCGAAAAAATTGCACTTTCTTAGTTTTAGACTTAAAGTCGATTTTCTTGTAAATTGTATGTCAATTGCGTGAGCACTGTACTGCTTAAGCCAAAAACATGAGTTGTACTGATTTGAGCGAAAGCCAAATTATATTGTTATTGCAGGATTAACAAATTAATATTACCGAAAAAGTTGCACTTTCTTAGGTTTAGGCTCAAGGTCTATTCTCTTGTAAATTGTATGTTAATCACTTGAGCACTGTACCGCATAAGCCGACAAACATGAATTTTACTGATTTGACCGAAAGTCAAATTATATTGTTATTGCAGGATTAACAAATTAATATTACCGAAAAAGTTGCACTTTCTTAGGTTTAGGCTCAAAGTCAATTCTCTTGTAAATTGTATGTTAATCACTTGAGCACTGTACCGCATAAGCCGAAAAACATCAATTTTATAGATTTGAGCGAAAGTTAAATTATATTGTTATTGCAGAATTGACATATTCATATAACCTAAAAAATTGCACTTTCCAAGTTTAAAAGTCGATTTTCTTGTAAATTGTATGTCAATTGCATGATTACTGTACTGCTTAAGCTGAAAAACATGAATTTCACTGATTTGAGCGAAAGTCAAATTATATTTTTATTGCAGGATTAACAAATTAATATTACCGAAAAAGTTGAACTTTCTTAGGTTTAGGCTCAAAGTCAATTCTCTTGTAAATTGTATGTTAATCACTTGAGCACTGTACCGCATAAGCCGAAAAACATCAATTTTATAGATTTGAGCGAAAGTTAAATTATATTGTTATTGCAGAATTGACATATTCATATAACCGAAAAAGTTGCACTTTCTTAGGTTTAGACTCAAAGTCGATTTTCTTTTAAATTGTATGTCAATTGCGTGAGCACTGTACTGCTTAAGCCAAAAACATGAATTGTACTGATTTGAGCGAAAGCAAAATTATATTGTTATTGCAGGACTAACAAATTAATATTACCGAAAAAGTTGCACTTTCTTAGGTTTAGGCTCAAAGTCAATTCTCTTGTAAATTGTATGTTAATCACTTGAGCACTGTACCGCATAAGCCGAAAAACATCAATTTTATAGATTTGAGCGAAAGTTAAATTATATTGTTATTGAAGAATTGACATATTCATATAACCGAAAAAGTTGCACTTTCTTAGGTTTAGACTCAAAGTCGATTTTCTTTTAAATTGTATGTCAATTGCGTGAGCACTGTACCGCATAAGCCGAAAAACATCAATTTTATAGATTTGAGCGAAAGTTAAATTATATTGTTATTGAAGAATTGACATATTCATATAACCGAAAAAGTTGCACTTTCTTAGGTTTAGACTTAAAGTCGATTTTCTTTTAAATTGTATGTCAATTGCATGATTACTGTACTGCTTAAGCTGAAAAACATGAATTTCACTGATTTGAGCGAAAGTCAAATTATATTTTTATTGCAGGATTAACAAATTATTATTACCGAAAAAATGGCACTTTCTTAGTTTTAGACTTAAAGTCGATTTTCTTGTAAATTGTATGTCAATTGCGTGAGCACTGTACTGCTTAAGCCAAAAACATGAATTGTACTGATTTAAGCGAAAGCCAAATTATATTGTTATTGCAGAATTGACATATTCATATAACCGAAAAAATTGCACTTTCTTAGTTTTAGACTTAAAGTCGATTTTCTTGTAAATTGTATGTCAATTGCGTGAGCACTGTACTGCTTAAGCCGAAAAACATGAATTTTACTGATTTGAGCGAAAATCAAATTATATTGTTATTGCAGAATTTACATATTCATATAACCGAAAAAGTTGCACTTTCTTAGGTTTAGACTCAAAGTCGATTTTCTTTTAAATTGTATGTCAATTGCGTGAGCACTGCACTGCTTAAGCCGACAAACATGAATTTTACTGATTTGAGCGAAAGTCAAATTATATTGTTATTGCAGGATTAACAAATTAATATTACCGAAAAAGTTGCACTTTCTTAGGTTTAGGCTCAAAGTCAATTCTCTTGTAAATTGTATGTTAGTCACTTGAGCACTGTACCGCATAAGCCGAAAAACATCAATTTTATAGATGTGAGCGAAAGTTAAATTATATTGTTATTGCAGAATTGACATATTCATATAACCGAAAAAGTTGCACTTTCTTAGGTTTAGACTCAAAGTCGATTTTCTTTTAAATTGTATGTCAATTGCGTCAGCACTGTACCGCATAAGCCGAAAAACATCAATTTTATAGATTTGAGCGAAAGTTAAATTATATTGTTATTGAAGAATTGACATATTCATATAACCGAAAAAGTTGCACTTTCTTAGGTTTAGACTTAAAGTCGATTTTCTTTTAAATTGTGTGTCAATTGCATGATTACTGTACTGCTTAAGCTGAAAAACATGAATTTCACTGATTTGAGCGCAAGTCAAATTATATTTTTATTGCAGGATTAACAAATTAATATTACCGAAAAAATGGCACTTTCTTAGTTTTAGACTTAAAGTCGATATTCTTGTAAATTGTATGTCAATTGCGTGAGCACTGTACTGCTTAAGCCAAAAACATGAATTGTACTGATTTAAGCGAAAGCCAAATTATATTGTTATTGCAGAATTGACATATTCATATAACCGAAAAAATTGCACTTTCTTAGTTTTAGACTTAAAGTCGATTTTCTTGTAAATTGTATGTCAATTGCGTGAGCACTGTACCGCATAAGCCGACAAACATGAATTTTACTGATTTAAGCGAAAGCCAAATTATATTGTTATTGCAGAATTGACATATTCATATAACCGAAAAAATTGCACTTTCTTAGTTTTAGACTTAAAGTCGATTTTCTTGTAAATTGTATGTCAATTGCGTGAGCACTGTACTGCTTAAGCCAAAAACATGAATTGTACTGATTTGAGCGAAAGCCAAATTATATTGTTATTGCAGGATTAACAAATTAATATTACCGAAAAAGTTGCACTTTCTTAGGTTTAGGCTCAAAGTCAATTCTCTTGTAAATTGTATGTTAATCACTTGAGCACTGTACCGCATAAGCCGAAAAACATCAATTTTATAGATTTGAGCGAAAGTTAAATTATATTGTTATTGCAGAATTGACATATTCATATAACCTAAAAAATTGCACTTTCCAAGTTTAAAAGTCGATTTTCTTGTAAATTGTATGTCAATTGCATGATTACTGTACTGCTTAAGCTGAAAAACATGAATTTCACTGATTTGAGCGAAAGTCAAATTATATTTTTATTGCAGGATTAACAAATTAATATTACCGAAAAAGTTGAACTTTCTTAGGTTTAGGCTCAAAGTCAATTCTCTTGTAAATTGTATGTTAATCACTTGAGCACTGTACCGCATAAGCCGAAAAACATCAATTTTATAGATTTGAGCGAAAGTTAAATTATATTGTTATTGCAGAATTGACATATTCATATAACCGAAAAAGTTGCACTTTCTTAGGTTTAGACTTAAAGTCGATTTTCTTTTAAATTGTATGTCAATTGCGTGAGCACTGTACTGCTTAAGCCAAAAACATGAATTGTACTGATTTGAGCGAAAGCAAAATTATATTGTTATTGCAGGACTAACAAATTAATATTACCGAAAAAGTTGCACTTTCTTAGGTTTAGGCTCAAAGTCAATTCTCTTGTAAATTGTATGTTAATCACTTGAGCACTGTACCGCATAAGCCGAAAAACATCAATTTTATAGATTTGAGCGAAAGTTAAATTATATTGTTATTGCAGAATTGACATATTCATATAACCGAAAAAGTTGCACTTTCTTAGGTTTAGACTTAAAGTCGATTTTCTTTTAAATTGTATGTCAATTGCGTGAGCACTGTACTGCTTAAGCCAAAAACATGAATTGTACTGATTTAAGCGAAAGCCAAATTATATTGTTATTGCAGAATTGACATATTCATATAACCGAAAAAATTGCACTTTCTTAGTTTTAGACTTAAAGTCGATTTTCTTGTAAATTGTATGTCAATTGCGTGAGCACTGTACTGCTTAAGCCAAAAACATGAATTGTACTGATTTGAGCGAAAGCCAAATTATATTGTTATTGCAGGATTAACAAATTAATATTACCGAAAAAGTTGCACTTTCTTAGGTTTAGGCTCAAAGTCAATTCTCTTGTAAATTGTATGTTAATCACTTGAGCACTGTACCGCATAAGCCGAAAAACATCAATTTTATAGATTTGAGCGAAAGTTAAATTATATTGTTATTGCAGAATTGACATATTCATATAACCTAAAAAATTGCACTTTCCAAGTTTAAAAGTCGATTTTCTTGTAAATTGTATGTCAATTGCATGATTACTGTACTGCTTAAGCTGAAAAACATGAATTTCACTGATTTGAGCGAAAGTCAAATTATAGTTTTATTGCAGGATTAACAAATTAATATTACCGAAAAAGTTGAACTTTCTTAGGTTTAGGCTCAAAGTCAATTCTCTTGTAAATTGTATGTTAATCACTTGAGCACTGTACCGCATAAGCCGAAAAACATCAATTTTATAGATTTGAGCGAAAGTTAAATTATATTGTTATTGCAGAATTGACATATTCATATAACCGAAAAAGTTGCACTTTCTTAGGTTTAGACTCAAAGTCGATTTTCTTTTAAATTGTATGTCAATTGCGTGAGCACTGTACTGCTTAAGCCAAAAACATGAATTGTACTGATTTGAGCGAAAGCAAAATTATATTGTTATTGCAGGACTAACAAATTAATATTACCGAAAAAGTTGCACTTTCTTAGGTTTAGGCTCAAAGTCAATTCTCTTGTAAATTGTATGTTAATCACTTGAGCACTGTACCGCATAAGCCGAAAAACATCAATTTTATAGATTTGAGCGAAAGTTAAATTATATTGTTATTGCAGAATTGACATATTCATATAACCGAAAAAGTTGCACTTTCTTAGGTTTAGACTTAAAGTCGATTTTCTTTTAAATTGTATGTCAATTGCGTGAGCACTGTACTGCTTAAGCCAAAAACATGAATTGTACTGATTTGAGCGAAAGCAAAATTATATTGTTATTGCAGGACTAACAAATTAATATTACCGAAAAAGTTGCACTTTCTTAAGTTTAGGCTCAAAGTCAATTCTCTTGTAAATTGTATGTTAATCACTTGAGCACTGTACCGCATTATGCCGAAAAACATCAATTTTATAGATTTGAGCGAAAGTTAAATTATATTGTTATTGCAGAATTGACATATTCATATAACCGAAAAAGTTGCACTTTCTTAGGTTTAGACTCAAAGTCGATTTTCTTTTAAATTGTATGTCAATTGCGTGAGCACTGTACCGCATAAGCCGAAAAACATCAATTTTATAGATTTGAGCGAAAGTTAAATTATATTGTTATTGCAGAATTGACATATTCATATAACCTAAAAAATTGCACTTTCCAAGTTTAAAAGTCGATTTTCTTGTAAATTGTATGTCAATTGCATGATTACTGTACTGCTTAAGCTGAAAAACATGAATTTCACTGATTTGAGCGAAAGTCAAATTATATTTTTATTGCAGGATTAACAAATTAATATTACCGAAAAAGTTGAACTTTCTTAGGTTTAGGCTCAAAGTCAATTCTCTTGTAAATTGTATGTTAATCACTTGAGCACTGTACCGCATAAGCCGAAAAACATCAATTTTATAGATTTGAGCGAAAGTTAAATTATATTGTTATTGCAGAATTGACATATTCATATAACCGAAAAAGTTGCACTTTCTTAGGTTTAGACTCAAAGTCGATTTTCTTTTAAATTGTATGTCAATTGCGTCAGCACTGTACCGCATAAGCCGAAAAACATCAATTTTATAGATTTGAGCGAAAGTTAAATTATATTGTTATTGAAGAATTGACATATTCATATAACCGAAAAAGTTGCACTTTCTTAGGTTTAGACTTAAAGTCGATTTTCTTTTAAATTGTGTGTCAATTGCATGATTACTGTACTGCTTAAGCTGAAAAACATGAATTTCACTGATTTGAGCGCAAGTCAAATTATATTTTTATTGCAGGATTAACAAATTAATATTACCGAAAAAATGGCACTTTCTTAGTTTTAGACTTAAAGTCGATATTCTTGTAAATTGTATGCCAATTGCGTGAGCACTGTACTGCTTAAGCCAAAAACATGAATTGTACTGATTTAAGCGAAAGCCAAATTATATTGTTATTGCAGAATTGACATATTCATATAACCGAAAAAATTGCACTTTCTTAGTTTTAGACTTAAAGTCGATTTTCTTGTAAATTGTATGTCAATTGCGTGAGCACTGTACCGCATAAGCCGACAAACATGAATTTTACTGATTTAAGCGAAAGCCAAATTATATTGTTATTGCAGAATTGACATATTCATATAACCGAAAAAGTTGCACTTTCTTAGGTTTAGACTTAAAGTCGATTTTCTTTTAAATTGTATGTCAATTGCGTGAGCACTGCACTGCTTAAGCCGACAAACATGAATTTTACTGATTTGAGCGAAAGTCAAATTATATTGTTATTGCAGGATTAACAAATTAATATTACCGAAAAAGTTGCACTTTCTTAGGTTTAGGCTCAAAGTCAATTCTCTTGTAAATTGTATGTTAGTCACTTGAGCACTGTACCGCATAAGCCGAAAAACATCAATTTTATAGATGTGAGCGAAAGTTAAATTATATTGTTATTGCAGAATTGACATATTCATATAACCGAAAAAGTTGCACTTTCTTAGGTTTAGACTCAAAGTCGATTTTCTTTTAAATTGTATGTCAATTGCGTCAGCACTGTACCGCATAAGCCGAAAAACATCAATTTTATAGATTTGAGCGAAAGTTAAATTATATTGTTATTGAAGAATTGACATATTCATATAACCGAAAAAGTTGCACTTTCTTAGGTTTAGACTTAAAGTCGATTTTCTTTTAAATTGTGTGTCAATTGCATGATTACTGTACTGCTTAAGCTGAAAAACATGAATTTCACTGATTTGAGCGCAAGTCAAATTATATTTTTATTGCAGGATTAACAAATTAATATTACCGAAAAAATGGCACTTTCTTAGTTTTAGACTTAAAGTCGATATTCTTGTAAATTGTATGTCAATTGCGTGAGCACTGTACTGCTTAAGCCAAAAACATGAATTGTACTGATTTAAGCGAAAGCCAAATTATATTGTTATTGCAGAATTGACATATTCATATAACCGAAAAAATTGCACTTTCTTAGTTTTAGACTTAAAGTCGATTTTCTTGTAAATTGTATGTCAATTGCGTGAGCACTGTACCGCATAAGCCGACAAACATGAATTTTACTGATTTAAGCGAAAGCCAAATTATATTGTTATTGCAGAATTGACATATTCATATAACCGAAAAAATTGCACTTTCTTAGTTTTAGACTTAAAGTCGATTTTCTTGTAAATTGTATGTCAATTGCGTGAGCACTGTACTGCTTAAGCCAAAAACATGAATTGTACTGATTTGAGCGAAAGCCAAATTATATTGTTATTGCAGGATTAACAAATTAATATTACCGAAAAAGTTGCACTTTCTTAGGTTTAGGCTCAAAGTCAATTCTCTTGTAAATTGTATGTTAATCACTTGAGCACTGTACCGCATAAGCCGAAAAACATCAATTTTATAGATTTGAGCGAAAGTTAAATTATATTGTTATTGCAGAATTGACATATTCATATAACCTAAAAAATTGCACTTTCCAAGTTTAAAAGTCGATTTTCTTGTAAATTGTATGTCAATTGCATGATTACTGTACTGCTTAAGCTGAAAAACATGAATTTCACTGATTTGAGCGAAAGTCAAATTATATTTTTATTGCAGGATTAACAAATTAATATTACCGAAAAAGTTGAACTTTCTTAGGTTTAGGCTCAAAGTCAATTCTCTTGTAAATTGTATGTTAATCACTTGAGCACTGTACCGCATAAGCCGAAAAACATCAATTTTATAGATTTGAGCGAAAGTTAAATTATATTGTTATTGCAGAATTGACATATTCATATAACCGAAAAAGTTGCACTTTCTTAGGTTTAGACTTAAAGTCGATTTTCTTTTAAATTGTATGTCAATTGCGTGAGCACTGTACTGCTTAAGCCAAAAACATGAATTGTACTGATTTGAGCGAAAGCAAAATTATATTGTTATTGCAGGACTAACAAATTAATATTACCGAAAAAGTTGCACTTTCTTAGGTTTAGGCTCAAAGTCAATTCTCTTGTAAATTGTATGTTAATCACTTGAGCACTGTACCGCATAAGCCGAAAAACATCAATTTTATAGATTTGAGCGAAAGTTAAATTATATTGTTATTGCAGAATTGACATATTCATATAACCGAAAAAGTTGCACTTTCTTAGGTTTAGACTTAAAGTCGATTTTCTTTTAAATTGTATGTCAATTGCGTGAGCACTGTACTGCTTAAGCCAAAAACATGAATTGTACTGATTTAAGCGAAAGCCAAATTATATTGTTATTGCAGAATTGACATATTCATATAACCGAAAAAATTGCACTTTCTTAGTTTTAGACTTAAAGTCGATTTTCTTGTAAATTGTATGTCAATTGCGTGAGCACTGTACTGCTTAAGCCAAAAACATGAATTGTACTGATTTGAGCGAAAGCCAAATTATATTGTTATTGCAGGATTAACAAATTAATATTACCGAAAAAGTTGCACTTTCTTAGGTTTAGGCTCAAAGTCAATTCTCTTGTAAATTGTATGTTAATCACTTGAGCACTGTACCGCATAAGCCGAAAAACATCAATTTTATAGATTTGAGCGAAAGTTAAATTATATTGTTATTGCAGAATTGACATATTCATATAACCTAAAAAATTGCACTTTCCAAGTTTAAAAGTCGATTTTCTTGTAAATTGTATGTCAATTGCATGATTACTGTACTGCTTAAGCTGAAAAACATGAATTTCACTGATTTGAGCGAAAGTCAAATTATAGTTTTATTGCAGGATTAACAAATTAATATTACCGAAAAAGTTGAACTTTCTTAGGTTTAGGCTCAAAGTCAATTCTCTTGTAAATTGTATGTTAATCACTTGAGCACTGTACCGCATAAGCCGAAAAACATCAATTTTATAGATTTGAGCGAAAGTTAAATTATATTGTTATTGCAGAATTGACATATTCATATAACCGAAAAAGTTGCACTTTCTTAGGTTTAGACTCAAAGTCGATTTTCTTTTAAATTGTATGTCAATTGCGTGAGCACTGTACTGCTTAAGCCAAAAACATGAATTGTACTGATTTGAGCGAAAGCAAAATTATATTGTTATTGCAGGACTAACAAATTAATATTACCGAAAAAGTTGCACTTTCTTAGGTTTAGGCTCAAAGTCAATTCTCTTGTAAATTGTATGTTAATCACTTGAGCACTGTACCGCATAAGCCGAAAAACATCAATTTTATAGATTTGAGCGAAAGTTAAATTATATTGTTATTGCAGAATTGACATATTCATATAACCGAAAAAGTTGCACTTTCTTAGGTTTAGACTTAAAGTCGATTTTCTTTTAAATTGTATGTCAATTGCGTGAGCACTGTACTGCTTAAGCCAAAAACATGAATTGTACTGATTTGAGCGAAAGCAAAATTATATTGTTATTGCAGGACTAACAAATTAATATTACCGAAAAAGTTGCACTTTCTTAAGTTTAGGCTCAAAGTCAATTCTCTTGTAAATTGTATGTTAATCACTTGAGCACTGTACCGCATAAGCCGAAAAACATCAATTTTATAGATTTGAGCGAAAGTTAAATTATATTGTTATTGCAGAATTGACATATTCATATAACCGAAAAAGTTGCACTTTCTTAGGTTTAGACTCAAAGTCGATTTTCTTTTAAATTGTATGTCAATTGCGTGAGCACTGTACCGCATAAGCCGAAAAACATCAATTTTATAGATTTGAGCGAAAGTTAAATTATATTGTTATTGAAGAATTGACATATTCATATAACCGAAAAAGTTGCACTTTCTTAGGTTTAGACTTAAAGTCGATTTTCTTTTAAATTGTATGTCAATTGCATGATTACTGTACTGCTTAAGCTGAAAAACATGAATTTCACTGATTTGAGCGAAAGTCAAATTATATTTTTATTGCAGGATTAACAAATTATTATCACCGAAAAAGTTGCACTTTCTTAGGTTTAGACTTAAAGTCGATTTTCTTGTAAATTGTATGTCAATTGCGTGAGCACTGTACCGCATAAGCCGACAAACATGAATTTTACTGATTTAAGCGAAAGCCAAATTATATTGTTATTGCAGAATTGACATATTCATATAACCGAAAAAATTGCACTTTCTTAGTTTTAGACTTAAAGTCGATTTTCTTGTAAATTGTATGTCAATTGCGTGAGCACTGTACTGCTTAAGCCAAAAACATGAATTGTACTGATTTGAGCGAAAGCCAAATTATATTGTTATTGCAGGATTAACAAATTAATATTACCGAAAAAGTTGCACTTTCTTAGGTTTAGGCTCAAAGTCAATTCTCTTGTAAATTGTATGTTAATCACTTGAGCACTGTACCGCATAAGCCGAAAAACATCAATTTTATAGATTTGAGCGAAAGTTAAATTATATTGTTATTGCAGAATTGACATATTCATATAACCTAAAAAATTGCACTTTCCAAGTTTAAAAGTCGATTTTCTTGTAAATTGTATGTCAATTGCATGATTACTGTACTGCTTAAGCTGAAAAACATGAATTTCACTGATTTGAGCGAAAGTCAAATTATATTTTTATTGCAGGATTAACAAATTAATATTACCGAAAAAGTTGAACTTTCTTAGGTTTAGGCTCAAAGTCAATTCTCTTGTAAATTGTATGTTAATCACTTGAGCACTGTACCGCATAAGCCGAAAAACATCAATTTTATAGATTTGAGCGAAAGTTAAATTATATTGTTATTGCAGAATTGACATATTCATATAACCGAAAAAGTTGCACTTTCTTAGGTTTAGACTCAAAGTCGATTTTCTTTTAAATTGTATGTCAATTGCGTGAGCACTGTACTGCTTAAGCCAAAAACATGAATTGTACTGATTTGAGCGAAAGCAAAATTATATTGTTATTGCAGGACTAACAAATTAATATTACCGAAAAAGTTGCACTTTCTTAGGTTTAGGCTCAAAGTCAATTCTCTTGTAAATTGTATGTTAATCACTTGAGCACTGTACCGCATAAGCCGAAAAACATCAATTTTATAGATTTGAGCGAAAGTTAAATTATATTGTTATTGCAGAATTGACATATTCATATAACCGAAAAAGTTGCACTTTCTTAGGTTTAGACTTAAAGTCGATTTTCTTTTAAATTGTATGTCAATTGCGTGAGCACTGTACTGCTTAAGCCAAAAACATGAATTGTACTGATTTAAGCGAAAGCCAAATTATATTGTTATTGCAGAATTGACATATTCATATAACCGAAAAAATTGCACTTTCTTAGTTTTAGACTTAAAGTCGATTTTCTTGTAAATTGTATGTCAATTGCGTGAGCACTGTACTGCTTAAGCCAAAAACATGAATTGTACTGATTTGAGCGAAAGCCAAATTATATTGTTATTGCAGGATTAACAAATTAATATTACCGAAAAAGTTGCACTTTCTTAGGTTTAGGCTCAAAGTCAATTCTCTTGTAAATTGTATGTTAATCACTTGAGCACTGTACCGCATAAGCCGAAAAACATCAATTTTATAGATTTGAGCGAAAGTTAAATTATATTGTTATTGCAGAATTGACATATTCATATAACCTAAAAAATTGCACTTTCCAAGTTTAAAAGTCGATTTTCTTGTAAATTGTATGTCAATTGCATGATTACTGTACTGCTTAAGCTGAAAAACATGAATTTCACTGATTTGAGCGAAAGTCAAATTATATTTTTATTGCAGGATTAACAAATTAATATTACCGAAAAAGTTGAACTTTCTTAGGTTTAGGCTCAAAGTCAATTCTCTTGTAAATTGTATGTTAATCACTTGAGCACTGTACCGCATAAGCCGAAAAACATCAATTTTATAGATTTGAGCGAAAGTTAAATTATATTGTTATTGCAGAATTGACATATTCATATAACCGAAAAAGTTGCACTTTCTTAGGTTTAGACTCAAAGTCGATTTTCTTTTAAATTGTATGTCAATTGCGTGAGCACTGTACTGCTTAAGCCAAAAACATGAATTGTACTGATTTGAGCGAAAGCAAAATTATATTGTTATTGCAGGACTAACAAATTAATATTACCGAAAAAGTTGCACTTTCTTAGGTTTAGGCTCAAAGTCAATTCTCTTGTAAATTGTATGTTAATCACTTGAGCACTGTACCGCATAAGCCGAAAAACATCAATTTTATAGATTTGAGCGAAAGTTAAATTATATTGTTATTGCAGAATTGACATATTCATATAACCGAAAAAGTTGCACTTTCTTAGGTTTAGACTTAAAGTCGATTTTCTTTTAAATTGTATGTCAATTGCGTGAGCACTGTACTGCTTAAGCCAAAAACATGAATTGTACTGATTTGAGCGAAAGCAAAATTATATTGTTATTGCAGGACTAACAAATTAATATTACCGAAAAAGTTGCACTTTCTTAAGTTTAGGCTCAAAGTCAATTCTCTTGTAAATTGTATGTTAATCACTTGAGCACTGTACCGCATAAGCCGAAAAACATCAATTTTATAGATTTGAGCGAAAGTTAAATTATATTGTTATTGCAGAATTGACATATTCATATAACCGAAAAAGTTGCACTTTCTTAGGTTTAGACTCAAAGTCGATTTTCTTTTAAATTGTATGTCAATTGCGTGAGCACTGTACCGCATAAGCCGAAAAACATCAATTTTATAGATTTGAGCGAAAGTTAAATTATATTGTTATTGAAGAATTGACATATTCATATAACCGAAAAAGTTGCACTTTCTTAGGTTTAGACTTAAAGTCGATTTTCTTTTAAATTGTATGTCAATTGCATGATTACTGTACTGCTTAAGCTGAAAAACATGAATTTCACTGATTTGAGCGAAAGTCAAATTATATTTTTATTGCAGGATTAACAAATTATTATCACCGAAAAAATGGCACTTTCTTAGTTTTAGACTTAAAGTCGATTTTCTTGTAAATTGTATGTCAATTGCGTGAGCCCTGTACTGCTTAAGCCAAAAACATGAATTGTACTGATTTAAGCGAAAGCCAAATTATATTGTTATTGCAGAATTGACATATTCATATAACCGAAAAAATTGCACTTTCTTAGTTTTAGACTTAAAGTCGATTTTCTTGTAAATTGTATGTCAATTGCGTGAGCACTGTACTGCTTAAGCCGAAAAACATGAATTTTACTGATTTGAGCGAAAATCAAATTATATTGTTATTGCAGAATTTACATATTCATATAACCGAAAAAGTTGCACTTTCTTAGGTTTAGAGTCAAAGTCGATTTTCTTTTAAATTGTATGTCAATTGCGTGAGCACTGCACTGCTTAAGCCGACAAACATGAATTTTACTGATTTGAGCGAAAGTCAAATTATATTGTTATTGCAGGATTAACAAATTAATATTACCGAAAAAGTTGCACTTTCTTAGGTTTAGGCTCAAAGTCAATTCTCTTGTAAATTGTATGTTAGTCACTTGAGCACTGTACCGCATAAGCCGAAAAACATCAATTTTATAGATGTGAGCGAAAGTTAAATTATATTGTTATTGCAGAATTGACATATTCATATAACCGAAAAAGTTGCACTTTCTTAGGTTTAGACTCAAAGTCGATTTTCTTTTAAATTGTATGTCAATTGCGTGAGCACTGTACCGCATAAGCCGAAAAACATCAATTTTATAGATTTGAGCGAAAGTTAAATTATATTGTTATTGAAGAATTGACATATTCATATAACCGAAAAAGTTGCACTTTCTTAGGTTTAGACTTAAAGTCGATTTTCTTTTAAATTGTATGTCAATTGCATGATTACTGTACTGCTTAAGCTGAAAAACATGAATTTCACTGATTTGAGCGAAAGTCAAATTATATTTTTATTGCAGGATTAACAAATTAATATTACCGAAAAAATGGCACTTTCTTAGTTTTAGACTTAAAGTCGATTTTCTTGTAAATTGTATGTCAATTGCGTGAGCACTGTACTGCTTAAGCCAAAAACATGAATTGTACTGATTTAAGCGAAAGCCAAATTATATTGTTATTGCAGAATTGACATATTCATATAACCGAAAAAATTGCACTTTCTTAGTTTTAGACTTAAAGTCGATTTTCTTGTAAATTGTATGTCAATTGCGTGAGCACTGTACTGCTTAAGCCAAAAACATGAATTGTACTGATTTGAGCGAAAGCCAAATTATATTGTTATTGCAGGACTAACAAATTAATATTACCGAAAAAGTTGCACTTTCTTAGGTTTAGGCTCAAAGTCAATTCTCTTGTAAATTGTATGTTAATCACTTGAGCACTGTACCGCATAAGCCGAAAAACATCAATTTTATAGATTTGAGCGAAAGTTAAATTATATTGTTATTGCAGAATTGACATATTCATATAACCGAAAAAGTTGCACTTTCTTAGGTTTAGACTCAAAGTCGATTTTCTTTTAAATTGTATGTCAATTGCGTGAGCACTTTACCGCATAAGCCGAAAAACATCAATTTTATAGATTTGAGCGAAAGTTAAATTATATTGTTATTGAAGAATTGACATATTCATATAACCGAAAAAGTTGCACTTTCTTAGGTTTAGACTTAAAGTCGATTTTCTTTTAAATTGTATGTCAATTGCATGATTACTGTACTGCTTAAGCTGAAAAACATGAATTTCACTGATTTGAGCGAAAGTCAAATTATATTTTTATTGCAGGATTAACAAATTATTATCACCGAAAAAATGGCACTTTCTTAGTTTTAGACTTAAAGTCGATTTTCTTTTAAATTGTGTGTCAATTGCATGATTACTGTACTGCTTAAGCTGAAAAACATGAATTTCACTGATTTGAGCGCAAGTCAAATTATATTGTTATTGCAAAATTGACATATTCATATCACCGAAAAAATTGCACTTTCTTAGTTTTAGACTTAAAGTCGATTTTCTTGTAAATTGTATGTCAATTGCGTGAGCACTGTACTGCTTAAGCCGAAAAACATGAATTTTACTGATTTAAGCGAAAATCAAATTATATTGTTATTGCAGAATTTACATATTCATATAACCGAAAAAGTTGCACTTTCTTAGGTTTAGACTTAAAGTCGATTTTCTTTTAAATTGTATGTCAATTGCGTGAGCACTGTACTGCTTAAGCCAAAAACATGAATTGTACTGATTTAAGCGAAAGCCAAATTATATTGTTATTGCAGAATTGACATATTCATATAACCGAAAAAATTGCACTTTCTTAGTTTTAGACTTAAAGTCGATTTTCTTGTAAATTGTATGTCAATTGCGTGAGCACTGTACTGCTTAAGCCAAAAACATGAATTGTACTGATTTGAGCGAAAGCCAAATTATATTGTTATTGCAGGATTAACAAATTAATATTACCGAAAAAGTTGCACTTTCTTAGGTTTAGGCTCAAAGTCAATTCTCTTGTAAATTGTATGTTAATCACTTGAGCACTGTACCGCATAAGCCGAAAAACATCAATTTTATAGATTTGAGCGAAAGTTAAATTATATTGTTATTGCAGAATTGACATATTCATATAACCTAAAAAATTGCACTTTCCAAGTTTAAAAGTCGATTTTCTTGTAAACTGTATGTCAATTGCATGATTACTGTACTGCTTAAGCTGAAAAACATGAATTTCACTGATTTGAGCGAAAGTCAAATTATATTTTTATTGCAGGATTAACAAATTAATATTACCGAAAAAGTTGAACTTTCTTAGGTTTAGGCTCAAAGTCAATTCTCTTGTAAATTGTATGTTAATCACTTGAGCACTGTACCGCACAAGCCGAAAAACATCAATTTTATAGATTTAAGCGAAAGTTAAATTATATTGTTATTGCAGAATTGACATATTCATATAACCGAAAAAGTTGCACTTTCTTAGGTTTAGACTCAAAGTCGATTTTCTTTTAAATTGTATGTCAATTGCGTGAGCACTGTACTGCTTAAGCCAAAAACATGAATTGTACTGATTTGAGCGAAAGCAAAATTATATTGTTATTGCAGGACTAACAAATTAATATTACCGAAAAAGTTGCACTTTCTTAGGTTTAGGCTCAAAGTCAATTCTCTTGTAAATTGTATGTTAATCACTTGAGCACTGTACCGCATAAGCCGAAAAACATCAATTTTATAGATTTGAGCGAAAGTTAAATTATATTGTTATTGCAGAATTGACATATTCATATAACCGAAAAAGTTGCACTTTCTTAGGTTTAGACTTAAAGTCGATTTTCTTTTAAATTGTATGTCAATTGCGTGAGCACTGTACTGCTTAAGCCAAAAACATGAATTGTACTGATTTGAGCGAAAGCAAAATTATATTGTTATTGCAGGACTAACAAATTAATATTACTGAAAAAGTTGCACTTTCTTAGGTTTAGGCTCAAAGTCAATTCTCTTGTAAATTGTATGTTAGTCACTTGAGCACTGTACCGCATAAGCCGAAAAACATCAATTTTATAGATTTGAGCGAAAGTTAAATTATATTGTTATTGCAGAATTGACATATTCATATAACCGAAAAAGTTGCACTTTCTTAGGTTTAGACTCAAAGTCGATTTTCTTTTAAATTGTATGTCAATTGCGTGAGCACTGTACCGCATAAGCCGAAAAACATCAATTTTATAGATTTGAGCGAAAGTTAAATTATATTGTTATTGAAGAATTGACATATTCATATAACCGAAAAAGTTGCACTTTCTTAGGTTTAGATTTAAAGTCGATTTTCTTTTAAATTGTATGTCAATTGCATGATTACTGTACTGCTTAAGCTGAAAAACATGAATTTCACTGATTTGAGCGAAAGTCAAATTATATTTTTATTGCAGGATTAACAAATTATTATCACCGAAAAAATGGCACTTTCTTAGTTTTAGACTTAAAGTCGATTTTCTTGTAAATTGTATGTCAATTGCGTGAGCCCTGTACTGCTTAAGCCAAAAACATGAATTGTACTGATTTAAGCGAAAGCCAAATTATATTGTTATTGCAGAATTGACATATTCATATAACCGAAAAAATTGCACTTTCTTAGTTTTAGACTTAAAGTCGATTTTCTTGTAAATTGTATGTCAATTGCGTGAGCACTGTACTGCTTAAGCCGAAAAACATGAATTTTACTGATTTGAGCGAAAATCAAATTATATTGTTATTGCAGAATTTACATATTCATATAACCGAAAAAGTTGCACTTTCTTAGGTTTAGAGTCAAAGTCGATTTTCTTTTAAATTGTATGTCAATTGCGTGAGCACTGCACTGCTTAAGCCGACAAACATGAATTTTACTGATTTGAGCGAAAGTCAAATTATATTGTTATTGCAGGATTAACAAATTAATATTACCGAAAAAGTTGCACTTTCTTAGGTTTAGGCTCAAAGTCAATTCTCTTGTAAATTGTATGTTAGTCACTTGAGCACTGTACCGCATAAGCCGAAAAACATCAATTTTATAGATGTGAGCGAAAGTTAAATTATATTGTTATTGCAGAATTGACATATTCATATAACCGAAAAAGTTGCACTTTCTTAGGTTTAGACTTAAAGTCGATTTTCTTTTAAATTGTATGTCAATTGCATGATTACTGTACTGCTTAAGCTGAAAAACATGAATTTCACTGATTTGAGCGAAAGTCAAATTATATTTTTATTGCAGGATTAACAAATTAATATTACCGAAAAAATGGCACTTTCTTAGTTTTAGACTTAAAGTCGATTTTCTTGTAAATTGTATGTCAATTGCGTGAGCACTGTACTGCTTAAGCCAAAAACATGAATTGTACTGATTTAAGCGAAAGCCAAATTATATTGTTATTGCAGAATTGACATATTCATATAACCGAAAAAATTGCACTTTCTTAGTTTTAGACTTAAAGTCGATTTTCTTGTAAATTGTATGTCAATTGCGTGAGCACTGTACTGCTTAAGCCAAAAACATGAATTGTACTGATTTGAGCGAAAGCCAAATTATATTGTTATTGCAGGATTAACAAATTAATATTACCGAAAAAGTTGCACTTTCTTAGGTTTAGGCTCAAAGTCAATTCTCTTGTAAATTGTATGTTAATCACTTGAGCACTGTACCGCATAAGCCGAAAAACATCAATTTTATAGATTTGAGCGAAAGTTAAATTATATTGTCATTGCAGAATTGACATATTCATATAACCTAAAAAATTGCACTTTCTTAGGTTTAGACTCAAAGTCGATTTTCTTTTAAATTGTATGTCAATTGCGTGAGCACTTTACCGCATAAGCCGAAAAACATCAATTTTATAGATTTGAGCGAAAGTTAAATTATATTGTTATTGAAGAATTGACATATTCATATAACCGAAAAAGTTGCACTTTCTTAGGTTTAGACTTAAAGTCGATTTTCTTTTAAATTGTATGTCAATTGCATGATTACTGTACTGCTTAAGCTGAAAAACATGAATTTCACTGATTTGAGCGAAAGTCAAATTATATTTTTATTGCAGGATTAACAAATTATTGGCACTTTCTTAGTTTTAGACTTAAAGTCGATTTTCTTGTAAATTGTATGTCAATTGCGTGAGCCCTGTACTGCTTAAGCCAAAAACATGAATTGTACTGATTTAAGCGAAAGCCAAATTATATTGTTATTGCAAAATTGACATATTCATATAACCGAAAAAATTGCACTTTCTTAGTTTTAGACTTAAAGTCGATTTTCTTGTAAATTGTATGTCAATTGCGTGAGCACTGTACTGCTTAAGCCGAAAAACATGAATTTTACTGATTTAAGCGAAAATCAAATTATATTGTTATTGCAGAATTTACATATTCATATAACCGAAAAAGTTGCACTTTCTTAGGTTTAGACTCAAAGTCGATTTTCTTTTAAATTGTATGTCAATTGCGTGAGCACTGCACTGCTTAAGCCGACAAACATGAATTTTACTGATTTGAGCGAAAGTCAAATTATATTGTTATTGCAGGATTAACAAATTAATATTACCGAAAAAGTTGCACTTTCTTAGGTTTAGGCTCAAAGTCAATTCTCTTGTAAATTGTATGTTAGTCACTTGAGCACTGTACCGCATAAGCCGAAAAACATCAATTTTATAGATGTGAGCGAAAGTTAAATTATATTGTTATTGCAGAATTGACATATTCATATAACCGAAAAAGTTGCACTTTCTTAGGTTTAGACTCAAAGTCGATTTTCTTTTAAATTGTATGTCAATTGCGTAACCACTGTACCGCATAAGCCGAAAAACATCAATTTTATAGATTTGAGCGAAAGTTAAATTATATTGTTATTGAAGAATTGACATATTCATATAACCGAAAAAGTTGCACTTTCTTAGGTTTAGACTTAAAGTCGATTTTCTTTTAAATTGTATGTCAATTGCATGATTACTGTACTGCTTAAGCTGAAAAACATGAATTTCACTGATTTGAGCGAAAGTCAAATTATATTTTTATTGCAGGATTAACAAATTAATATTACCGAAAAAATGGCACTTTCTTAGTTTTAGACTTAAAGTCGATTTTCTTGTAAATTGTATGTCAATTGCGTGAGCACTGTACTGCTTAAGCCAAAAACATGAATTGTACTGATTTAAGCGAAAGCCAAATTATATTGTTATTGCAGAATTGACATATTCATATAACCGAAAAAATTGCACTTTCTTAGTTTTAGACTTAAAGTCGATTTTCTTGTAAATTGTATGTCAATTGCGTGAGCACTGTACTGCTTAAGCCAAAAACATGAATTGTACTGATTTGAGCGAAAGCCAAATTATATTGTTATTGCAGGATTAACAAATTAATATTACCGAAAAAGTTGCACTTTCTTAGGTTTAGGCTCAAAGTCAATTCTCTTGTAAATTGTATGTTAATCACTTGAGCACTGTACCGCATAAGCCGAAAAACATCAATTTTATAGATTTGAGCGAAAGTTAAATTATATTGTTATTGCAGAATTGACATATTCATATAACCGAAAAAATTGCACTTTCTTAGTTTTAGACTTAAAGTCGATTTTCTTGTAAATTGTATGTCAATTGCATGATTACTGTACTGCTTAAGCTGAAAAACATGAATTGTACTGATTTGAGCGAAAGCCAAATTATATTGTTATTGCAGAATTGACATATTCATATAACCGAAAAAGTTGCACTTTCTTAGGTTTAGACTCAAAGTCGATTTTCTTTTAAATTGCATGTCAATTGCGTGAGCACTTTACCGCATAAGCCGAAAAACATCAATTTTATAGATTTGAGCGAAAGTTAAATTATATTGTTATTGAAGAATTGACATATTCATATAACCGAAAAAGTTGCACTTTCTTAGGTTTAGACTTAAAGTCGATTTTCTTTTAAATTGTATGTCAATTGCATGATTACTGTACTGCTTAAGCTGAAAAACATGAATTTCACTGATTTGAGCGAAAGTCAAATTATATTTTTATTGCAGGATTAACAAATTATTATCACCGAAAAAATGGCACTTTCTTAGTTTTAGACTTAAAGTCGATTTTCTTGTAAATTGTATGTCAATTGCGTGAGCCCTGTACTGCTTAAGCCAAAAACATGAATTGTACTGATTTAAGCGAAAGCCAAATTATATTGTTATTGCAAAATTGACATATTCATATAACCGAAAAAATTGCACTTTCTTAGTTTTAGACTTAAAGTCGATTTTCTTGTAAATTGTATGTCAATTGCGTGAGCACTGTACTGCTTAAGCCGAAAAACATGAATTTTACTGATTTAAGCGAAAATCAAATTATATTGTTATTGCAGAATTTACATATTCATATAACCGAAAAAGTTGCACTTTCTTAGGTTTAGACTCAAAGTCGATTTTCTTTTAAATTGTATGTCAATTGCGTGAGCACTGCACTGCTTAAGCCGACAAACATGAATTTTACTGATTTGAGCGAAAGTCAAATTATATTGTTATTGCAGGATTAACAAATTAATATTACCGAAAAAGTTGCACTTTCTTAGGTTTAGGCTCAAAGTCAATTCTCTTGTAAATTGTATGTTAGTCACTTGAGCACTGTACCGCATAAGCCGAAAAACATCAATTTTATAGATGTGAGCGAAAGTTAAATTATATTGTTATTGCAGAATTGACATATTCATATAACCGAAAAAGTTGCACTTTCTTAGGTTTAGACTCAAAGTCGATTTTCTTTTAAATTGTATGTCAATTGCGTAACCACTGTACCGCATAAGCCGAAAAACATCAATTTTATAGATTTGAGCGAAAGTTAAATTATATTGTTATTGAAGAATTGACATATTCATATAACCGAAAAAGTTGCACTTTCTTAGGTTTAGACTTAAAGTCGATTTTCTTTTAAATTGTATGTCAATTGCATGATTACTGTACTGCTTAAGCTGAAAAACATGAATTTCACTGATTTGAGCGAAAGTCAAATTATATTTTTATTGCAGGATTAACAAATTAATATTACCGAAAAAATGGCACTTTCTTAGTTTTAGACTTAAAGTCGATTTTCTTGTAAATTGTATGTCAATTGCGTGAGCACTGTACTGCTTAAGCCAAAAACATGAATTGTACTGATTTAAGCGAAAGCCAAATTATATTGTTATTGCAGAATTGACATATTCATATAACCGAAAAAATTGCACTTTCTTAGTTTTAGACTTAAAGTCGATTTTCTTGTAAATTGTATGTCAATTGCGTGAGCACTGTACTGCTTAAGCCAAAAACATGAATTGTACTGATTTGAGCGAAAGCCAAATTATATTGTTATTGCAGGATTAACAAATTAATATTACCGAAAAAGTTGCACTTTCTTAGGTTTAGGCTCAAAGTCAATTCTCTTGTAAATTGTATGTTAATCACTTGAGCACTGTACCGCATAAGCCGAAAAACATCAATTTTATAGATTTGAGCGAAAGTTAAATTATATTGTTATTGCAGAATTGACATATTCATATAACCGAAAAAATTGCACTTTCTTAGTTTTAGACTTAAAGTCGATTTTCTTGTAAATTGTATGTCAATTGCGTGAGCACTGTACTGCTTAAGCCAAAAACATGAATTGTACTGATTTGAGCGAAAGCCAAATTATATTGTTATTGCAGGATTAACAAATTAATATTACCGAAAAAGTTGCACTTTCTTAGGTTTAGGCTCAAAGTCAATTCTCTTGTAAATTGTATGTTAATCACTTGAGCACTGTACCGCATGAGCCTAAAAACATCAATTTTATAGATTTGAGCGAAAGCCAAATTATATTGTTATTGCAGGATTAACAAATTAATATTACCGAAAAAGTTGCACTTTCTTAGGTTTAGGCTCAAAGCCAATTCTCTTGTAAATTGTATGTTAATCACTTGAGCACTGTACCGCATAAGCCGAAAAACATCAATTTTATAGATTTGAGCGAAAGTTAAATTATATTGTTATTGCAGAATTGACATATTCATATAACCTAAAAAATTGCACTTTCCAAGTTTAAAAGTCGATTTTCTTGTAAATTGTATGTCAATTGCATGATTACTGTACTGCTTAAGCTGAAAAACATGAATTTCACTGATTTGAGCGAAAGTCAAATTATATTTTTATTGCAGGATTAACAAATTAATATTACCGAAAAAGTTGCACTTTCTTAGGTTTAGGCTCAAAGTCAATTCTCTTGTAAATTGTATGTTAATCACTTGAGCACTGTACCGCATAAGCCGAAAAACATCAATTTTATAGATTTGAGCGAAAGTTAAATTATATTGTTATTGCAGAATTGACATATTCATATAACCGAAAAAGTTGCACTTTCTTAGGTTTAGACTCAAAGTCGATTTTCTTTTAAATTGTATGTCAATTGCGTGAGCACTGTACCGCATAAGCCGAAAAACATCAATTTTATAGATTTGAGCGAAAGTTAAATTATATTGTTATTGCAGAATTGACATATTCATATAACCGAAAAAGTTGCACTTTCTTAGGTTTAGACTTAAAGTCGATTTTCTTTTAAATTGTATGTCAATTGCGTGAGCACTGTACTGCTTAAGCCAAAAACATGAATTGTACTGATTTGAGCGAAAGCCAAATTATATTGTTATTGCAGGACTAACAAATTAATATTACCGAATAAGTTGCACTTTCTTAGGTTTAGGCTCAAAGTCAATTCTCTTGTAAATTGTATGTTAATCACTTGAGCACTGTACTGCTTAAGCTGAAAAACATAAATTTCATTGATTTGAGCGAAAGTCAAATTATATTTTTATTGCAGGATTAACAAATTAATATTACCGAAAAAGTTGCACTTTCTTAGGTTTAGACTCAAAGTCGATTTTCTTTTAAATTGTATGTCAATTGCGTGAGCACTGTACTGCTTAAGCCGACAAACATGAATTTTACTGATTTGAGCGAAAGTCAAATTATATTTTTATTGCAGAATTAACAAATTAATATTACCGAAAAAGTTGCACTTTCTTAGGTTTAGACTTAAAGTCGATTTTCTTGTAAATTGTATGTCAATTGCGTGAGCACTAAACTGCTTAAGCCAAAAACATGAATTGTACTGATTTGAGCGAAAGCCAAATTATATTGTTATTGCAGGATTAACAAATTAATATTACCGAAAAAGTTGCACTTTCTTAGGTTTAGGCTCAAAGTCAATTCTCTTGTAAATTGTATGTTAATCACTTGAGCACTGTACCGCATAAGCCGAAAAACATCAATTTTATAGATTTGAGCGAAAGTTAAATTATATTGTTATTGCAGAATTGACATATTCATATAACCGAAAAAATTGCACTTTCTTAGTTTTAGACTTAAAGTCGATTTTCTTGTAAATTGTATGTCAATTGCGTGAGCACTGTACTGCTTAAGCCAAAAACATGAATTGTACTGATTTGAGCGAAAGCCAAATTATATTGTTATTGCAGGATTAACAAATTAATATTACCGAAAAAGTTGCACTTTCTTAGGTTTAGGCTCAAGGTCAATTCTCTTGTAAATTGTATGTTAATCACTTGAGCACTGTACCGCATAAGCCGACAAACATGAATTTTACTGATTTGACCGAAAGTCAAATTATATTGTTATTGCAGGATTAACATATTCATATAACCGAAAAAATTGCACTTTCTTAGTTTTAGACTTATTGTTATTGCAGAATTGACATATTCATATAACCGAAAAAGTTGCACTTTCTTAGGTTTAGACTTAAAGTCGATTTTCTTTTAAATTGTATGTCAATTGCGTGAGCACTGTACTGCTTAAGCCAAAAACATGAATTGTACTGATTTGAGCGAAAGCCAAATTATATTGTTATTGCAGGACTAACAAATTAATATTACCGAATAAGTTGCACTTTCTTAGGTTTAGACTTAAAGTCGATTTTCTTGTAAATTGTATGTCAATTGCGTGAGCACTAAACTGCTTAAGCCAAAAACATGAATTGTACTGATTTGAGCGAAAGTCAAATTATATTGTTATTGCAGGATGAACAAATTAATATTACCGAAAAAGTTGCACTTTCTTAGGTTTAGGCTCAAAGTCAATTCTCTTGTAAATTGTATGTTAATCACTTGAGCACTGTACCGCATAAGCCGAAAAACATCAATTTTATAGATTTGAGCGAAAGTTAAATTATATTGTTATTGCAGAATTGACATATTCATATAACCTAAAAAATTGCACTTTCCAAGTTTAAAAGTCGATTTTGTTGTAAATTGTATGTCAATTGCATGATTACTGTACTGCTTAAGCTGAAAAACATGAATTTCACTGATTTGAGCGAAAGTCAAGTTATATTTTTATTGCAGGATTAACAAATTAATATTACCGAAAAAATGGCACTTTCTTAGTTTTAGACTTAAAGTCGATTTTCTTTTAAATTGTATGTCAATTGCGTGAGCACTGTACTGCTTAAGCCGACAAACATGAATTTTACTGATTTGAGCGAAAGTCAAATTATATTGTTATTGCAGGATGAACAAATTAATATTACCGAAAAAGTTGCACTTTCTTAGGTTTAGGCTCAAAGTCAATTCTCTTGTAAATTGTATGTTAATCACTTGAGCACTGTACTGCTTAAGCTGAAAAACATAAATTTCATTGATTTGAGCGAAAGTCAAATTATATTTTGATTGCAGGATTAACAAATTAATATTACCGAAAAAGTTGCACTTTCTTAGGTTTAGACTCAAAGTCGATTTTCTTTTAAATTGTATGTCAATTGCGTGAGCACTGTACTGCTTAAGCCGACAAACATGAATTTTACTGATTTGAGCGAAAGTCAAATTATATTGTTATTGCAGGATGAACAAATTAATATTACCGAAAAAGTTGCACTTTCTTAGGTTTAGGCTCAAAGTCAATTCTCTTGTAAATTGTATGTTAATCACTTGAGCACTGTACCGCATAAGCCGAAAAACATCAATTTTATAGATTTGAGCGAAAGTTAAATTATATTGTTATTGCAGAATTGACATATTCATATAACCTAAAAAATTGCACTTTCCAAGTTTAAAAGTCGATTTTGTTGTAAATTGTATGTCAATTGCATGATTACTGTACTGCTTAAGCTGAAAAACATGAATTTCACTGATTTGAGCGAAAGTCAAGTTATATTTTTATTGCAGGATTAACAAATTAATATTACCGAAAAAATGGCACTTTCTTAGTTTTAGACTTAAAGTCGATTTTCTTGTAAATTGTATGTCAATTGCGTGAGCACTGTACTGCTTAAGCCAAAAACATGAATTGTACTGATTTAAGCGAAAGCCAAATTATATTGTTATTGCAGAATTGACATATTCATATAACCGAAAAAATTGCATTTTCTTAGTTTTAGACTTAAAGTCGATTTTCTTGTAAATTGTATGTCAATTGCGTGAGCACTAAACTGCTTAAGCCAAAAACATGAATTGTACTGATTTGAGCGAAAGCCAAATTATATTGTTATTGCAGGATTAACAAATTAATATTACCGAAAAAGTTGCACTTTCTTAGGTTTAGGCTCAAAGTCAATTCTCTTGTAAATTGTATGTTAATCACTTGAGCACTGTACCGCATAAGCCGAAAAACATCAATTTTATAGATTTGAGCGAAAGTTAAATTATATTGTTATTGCAGAATTGACATATTCATATAACCGAAAAAATTGCACTTTCTTAGTTTTAGACTTAAAGTCGATTTTCTTGTAAATTGTATGTCAATTGCGTGAGCACTGTACTGCTTAAGCCAAAAACATGAATTGTACTGATTTGAGCGAAAGCCAAATTATATTGTTATTGCAGGATTAACAAATTAATATTACCGAAAAAGTTGCACTTTCTTAGGTTTAGGCTCAAGGTCAATTCTCTTGTAAATTGTATGTTAATCACTTGAGCACTGTACCGCATAAGCCGACAAACATGAATTTTACTGATTTGAGCGAAAGTCAAATTATATTGTTATTGCAGGATTAACAAATTAATATTACCGAAAAAGTTGCACTTTCTTAGGTTTAGGCTCAAAGTCAATTCTCTTGTAAATTGTATGTTAGTCACTTGAGCACTGTACCGCATAAGCCGAAAAACATCAATTTTATAGATGTGAGCGAAAGTTAAATTATATTGTTATTGCAGAATTGACATATTCATATAACCGAAAAAGTTGCACTTTCTTAGGTTTAGACTCAAAGTCGATTTTCTTTTAAATTGTATGTCAATTGCGTAACCACTGTACCGCATAAGCCGAAAAACATCAATTTTATAGATTTGAGCGAAAGTTAAATTATATTGTTATTGAAGAATTGACATATTCATATAACCGAAAAAGTTGCACTTTCTTAGGTTTAGACTTAAAGTCGATTTTCTTTTAAATTGTATGTCAATTGCATGATTACTGTACTGCTTAAGCTGAAAAACATGAATTTCACTGATTTGAGCGAAAGTCAAATTATATTTTTATTGCAGGATTAACAAATTAATATTACCGAAAAAATGGCACTTTCTTAGTTTTAGACTTAAAGTCGATTTTCTTGTAAATTGTATGTCAATTGCGTGAGCACTGTACTGCTTAAGCCAAAAACATGAATTGTACTGATTTAAGCGAAAGCCAAATTATATTGTTATTGCAGAATTGACATATTCATATAACCGAAAAAATTGCACTTTCTTAGTTTTAGACTTAAAGTCGATTTTCTTGTAAATTGTATGTCAATTGCGTGAGCACTGTACTGCTTAAGCCAAAAACATGAATTGTACTGATTTGAGCGAAAGCCAAATTATATTGTTATTGCAGGATTAACAAATTAATATTACCGAAAAAGTTGCACTTTCTTAGGTTTAGGCTCAAAGTCAATTCTCTTGTAAATTGTATGTTAATCACTTGAGCACTGTACCGCATAAGCCGAAAAACATCAATTTTATAGATTTGAGCGAAAGTTAAATTATATTGTTATTGCAGAATTGACATATTCATATAACCGAAAAAATTGCACTTTCTTAGTTTTAGACTTAAAGTCGATTTTCTTGTAAATTGTATGTCAATTGCATGATTACTGTACTGCTTAAGCTGAAAAACATGAATTGTACTGATTTGAGCGAAAGCCAAATTATATTGTTATTGCAGAATTGACATATTCATATAACCGAAAAAGTTGCACTTTCTTAGGTTTAGACTCAAAGTCGATTTTCTTTTAAATTGCATGTCAATTGCGTGAGCACTTTACCGCATAAGCCGAAAAACATCAATTTTATAGATTTGAGCGAAAGTTAAATTATATTGTTATTGAAGAATTGACATATTCATATAACCGAAAAAGTTGCACTTTCTTAGGTTTAGACTTAAAGTCGATTTTCTTTTAAATTGTATGTCAATTGCATGATTACTGTACTGCTTAAGCTGAAAAACATGAATTTCACTGATTTGAGCGAAAGTCAAATTATATTTTTATTGCAGGATTAACAAATTATTATCACCGAAAAAATGGCACTTTCTTAGTTTTAGACTTAAAGTCGATTTTCTTGTAAATTGTATGTCAATTGCGTGAGCCCTGTACTGCTTAAGCCAAAAACATGAATTGTACTGATTTAAGCGAAAGCCAAATTATATTGTTATTGCAAAATTGACATATTCATATAACCGAAAAAATTGCACTTTCTTAGTTTTAGACTTAAAGTCGATTTTCTTGTAAATTGTATGTCAATTGCGTGAGCACTGTACTGCTTAAGCCGAAAAACATGAATTTTACTGATTTAAGCGAAAATCAAATTATATTGTTATTGCAGAATTTACATATTCATATAACCGAAAAAGTTGCACTTTCTTAGGTTTAGACTCAAAGTCGATTTTCTTTTAAATTGTATGTCAATTGCGTGAGCACTGCACTGCTTAAGCCGACAAACATGAATTTTACTGATTTGAGCGAAAGTCAAATTATATTGTTATTGCAGGATTAACAAATTAATATTACCGAAAAAGTTGCACTTTCTTAGGTTTAGGCTCAAAGTCAATTCTCTTGTAAATTGTATGTTAGTCACTTGAGCACTGTACCGCATAAGCCGAAAAACATCAATTTTATAGATGTGAGCGAAAGTTAAATTATATTGTTATTGCAGAATTGACATATTCATATAACCGAAAAAGTTGCACTTTCTTAGGTTTAGACTCAAAGTCGATTTTCTTTTAAATTGTATGTCAATTGCGTAACCACTGTACCGCATAAGCCGAAAAACATCAATTTTATAGATTTGAGCGAAAGTTAAATTATATTGTTATTGAAGAATTGACATATTCATATAACCGAAAAAGTTGCACTTTCTTAGGTTTAGACTTAAAGTCGATTTTCTTTTAAATTGTATGTCAATTGCATGATTACTGTACTGCTTAAGCTGAAAAACATGAATTTCACTGATTTGAGCGAAAGTCAAATTATATTTTTATTGCAGGATTAACAAATTAATATTACCGAAAAAATGGCACTTTCTTAGTTTTAGACTTAAAGTCGATTTTCTTGTAAATTGTATGTCAATTGCGTGAGCACTGTACTGCTTAAGCCAAAAACATGAATTGTACTGATTTAAGCGAAAGCCAAATTATATTGTTATTGCAGAATTGACATATTCATATAACCGAAAAAATTGCACTTTCTTAGTTTTAGACTTAAAGTCGATTTTCTTGTAAATTGTATGTCAATTGCGTGAGCACTGTACTGCTTAAGCCAAAAACATGAATTGTACTGATTTGAGCGAAAGCCAAATTATATTGTTATTGCAGGATTAACAAATTAATATTACCGAAAAAGTTGCACTTTCTTAGGTTTAGGCTCAAAGTCAATTCTCTTGTAAATTGTATGTTAATCACTTGAGCACTGTACCGCATAAGCCGAAAAACATCAATTTTATAGATTTGAGCGAAAGTTAAATTATATTGTTATTGCAGAATTGACATATTCATATAACCGAAAAAATTGCACTTTCTTAGTTTTAGACTTAAAGTCGATTTTCTTGTAAATTGTATGTCAATTGCGTGAGCACTGTACTGCTTAAGCCAAAAACATGAATTGTACTGATTTGAGCGAAAGCCAAATTATATTGTTATTGCAGGATTAACAAATTAATATTACCGAAAAAGTTGCACTTTCTTAGGTTTAGGCTCAAAGTCAATTCTCTTGTAAATTGTATGTTAATCACTTGAGCACTGTACCGCATGAGCCTAAAAACATCAATTTTATAGATTTGAGCGAAAGCCAAATTATATTGTTATTGCAGGATTAACAAATTAATATTACCGAAAAAGTTGCACTTTCTTAGGTTTAGGCTCAAAGCCAATTCTCTTGTAAATTGTATGTTAATCACTTGAGCACTGTACCGCATAAGCCGAAAAACATCAATTTTATAGATTTGAGCGAAAGTTAAATTATATTGTTATTGCAGAATTGACATATTCATATAACCTAAAAAATTGCACTTTCCAAGTTTAAAAGTCGATTTTCTTGTAAATTGTATGTCAATTGCATGATTACTGTACTGCTTAAGCTGAAAAACATGAATTTCACTGATTTGAGCGAAAGTCAAATTATATTTTTATTGCAGGATTAACAAATTAATATTACCGAAAAAGTTGCACTTTCTTAGGTTTAGGCTCAAAGTCAATTCTCTTGTAAATTGTATGTTAATCACTTGAGCACTGTACCGCATAAGCCGAAAAACATCAATTTTATAGATTTGAGCGAAAGTTAAATTATATTGTTATTGCAGAATTGACATATTCATATAACCGAAAAAGTTGCACTTTCTTAGGTTTAGACTCAAAGTCGATTTTCTTTTAAATTGTATGTCAATTGCGTGAGCACTGTACCGCATAAGCCGAAAAACATCAATTTTATAGATTTGAGCGAAAGTTAAATTATATTGTTATTGCAGAATTGACATATTCATATAACCGAAAAAGTTGCACTTTCTTAGGTTTAGACTTAAAGTCGATTTTCTTTTAAATTGTATGTCAATTGCGTGAGCACTGTACTGCTTAAGCCAAAAACATGAATTGTACTGATTTGAGCGAAAGCCAAATTATATTGTTATTGCAGGACTAACAAATTAATATTACCGAATAAGTTGCACTTTCTTAGGTTTAGGCTCAAAGTCAATTCTCTTGTAAATTGTATGTTAATCACTTGAGCACTGTACTGCTTAAGCTGAAAAACATAAATTTCATTGATTTGAGCGAAAGTCAAATTATATTTTTATTGCAGGATTAACAAATTAATATTACCGAAAAAGTTGCACTTTCTTAGGTTTAGACTCAAAGTCGATTTTCTTTTAAATTGTATGTCAATTGCGTGAGCACTGTACTGCTTAAGCCGACAAACATGAATTTTACTGATTTGAGCGAAAGTCAAATTATATTTTTATTGCAGAATTAACAAATTAATATTACCGAAAAAGTTGCACTTTCTTAGGTTTAGACTTAAAGTCGATTTTCTTGTAAATTGTATGTCAATTGCGTGAGCACTAAACTGCTTAAGCCAAAAACATGAATTGTACTGATTTGAGCGAAAGCCAAATTATATTGTTATTGCAGGATTAACAAATTAATATTACCGAAAAAGTTGCACTTTCTTAGGTTTAGGCTCAAAGTCAATTCTCTTGTAAATTGTATGTTAATCACTTGAGCACTGTACCGCATAAGCCGAAAAACATCAATTTTATAGATTTGAGCGAAAGTTAAATTATATTGTTATTGCAGAATTGACATATTCATATAACCGAAAAAATTGCACTTTCTTAGTTTTAGACTTAAAGTCGATTTTCTTGTAAATTGTATGTCAATTGCGTGAGCACTGTACTGCTTAAGCCAAAAACATGAATTGTACTGATTTGAGCGAAAGCCAAATTATATTGTTATTGCAGGATTAACAAATTAATATTACCGAAAAAGTTGCACTTTCTTAGGTTTAGGCTCAAGGTCAATTCTCTTGTAAATTGTATGTTAATCACTTGAGCACTGTACCGCATAAGCCGACAAACATGAATTTTACTGATTTGACCGAAAGTCAAATTATATTGTTATTGCAGGATTAACATATTCATATAACCGAAAAAATTGCACTTTCTTAGTTTTAGACTTATTGTTATTGCAGAATTGACATATTCATATAACCGAAAAAGTTGCACTTTCTTAGGTTTAGACTTAAAGTCGATTTTCTTTTAAATTGTATGTCAATTGCGTGAGCACTGTACTGCTTAAGCCAAAAACATGAATTGTACTGATTTGAGCGAAAGCCAAATTATATTGTTATTGCAGGACTAACAAATTAATATTACCGAATAAGTTGCACTTTCTTAGGTTTAGACTTAAAGTCGATTTTCTTGTAAATTGTATGTCAATTGCGTGAGCACTAAACTGCTTAAGCCAAAAACATGAATTGTACTGATTTGAGCGAAAGTCAAATTATATTGTTATTGCAGGATGAACAAATTAATATTACCGAAAAAGTTGCACTTTCTTAGGTTTAGGCTCAAAGTCAATTCTCTTGTAAATTGTATGTTAATCACTTGAGCACTGTACCGCATAAGCCGAAAAACATCAATTTTATAGATTTGAGCGAAAGTTAAATTATATTGTTATTGCAGAATTGACATATTCATATAACCTAAAAAATTGCACTTTCCAAGTTTAAAAGTCGATTTTGTTGTAAATTGTATGTCAATTGCATGATTACTGTACTGCTTAAGCTGAAAAACATGAATTTCACTGATTTGAGCGAAAGTCAAGTTATATTTTTATTGCAGGATTAACAAATTAATATTACCGAAAAAATGGCACTTTCTTAGTTTTAGACTTAAAGTCGATTTTCTTTTAAATTGTATGTCAATTGCGTGAGCACTGTACTGCTTAAGCCGACAAACATGAATTTTACTGATTTGAGCGAAAGTCAAATTATATTGTTATTGCAGGATGAACAAATTAATATTACCGAAAAAGTTGCACTTTCTTAGGTTTAGGCTCAAAGTCAATTCTCTTGTAAATTGTATGTTAATCACTTGAGCACTGTACTGCTTAAGCTGAAAAACATAAATTTCATTGATTTGAGCGAAAGTCAAATTATATTTTGATTGCAGGATTAACAAATTAATATTACCGAAAAAGTTGCACTTTCTTAGGTTTAGACTCAAAGTCGATTTTCTTTTAAATTGTATGTCAATTGCGTGAGCACTGTACTGCTTAAGCCGACAAACATGAATTTTACTGATTTGAGCGAAAGTCAAATTATATTGTTATTGCAGGATGAACAAATTAATATTACCGAAAAAGTTGCACTTTCTTAGGTTTAGGCTCAAAGTCAATTCTCTTGTAAATTGTATGTTAATCACTTGAGCACTGTACCGCATAAGCCGAAAAACATCAATTTTATAGATTTGAGCGAAAGTTAAATTATATTGTTATTGCAGAATTGACATATTCATATAACCTAAAAAATTGCACTTTCCAAGTTTAAAAGTCGATTTTGTTGTAAATTGTATGTCAATTGCATGATTACTGTACTGCTTAAGCTGAAAAACATGAATTTCACTGATTTGAGCGAAAGTCAAGTTATATTTTTATTGCAGGATTAACAAATTAATATTACCGAAAAAATGGCACTTTCTTAGTTTTAGACTTAAAGTCGATTTTCTTGTAAATTGTATGTCAATTGCGTGAGCACTGTACTGCTTAAGCCAAAAACATGAATTGTACTGATTTAAGCGAAAGCCAAATTATATTGTTATTGCAGAATTGACATATTCATATAACCGAAAAAATTGCATTTTCTTAGTTTTAGACTTAAAGTCGATTTTCTTGTAAATTGTATGTCAATTGCGTGAGCACTAAACTGCTTAAGCCAAAAACATGAATTGTACTGATTTGAGCGAAAGCCAAATTATATTGTTATTGCAGGATTAACAAATTAATATTACCGAAAAAGTTGCACTTTCTTAGGTTTAGGCTCAAAGTCAATTCTCTTGTAAATTGTATGTTAATCACTTGAGCACTGTACCGCATAAGCCGAAAAACATCAATTTTATAGATTTGAGCGAAAGTTAAATTATATTGTTATTGCAGAATTGACATATTCATATAACCGAAAAAATTGCACTTTCTTAGTTTTAGACTTAAAGTCGATTTTCTTGTAAATTGTATGTCAATTGCGTGAGCACTGTACTGCTTAAGCCAAAAACATGAATTGTACTGATTTGAGCGAAAGCCAAATTATATTGTTATTGCAGGATTAACAAATTAATATTACCGAAAAAGTTGCACTTTCTTAGGTTTAGGCTCAAGGTCAATTCTCTTGTAAATTGTATGTTAATCACTTGAGCACTGTACCGCATAAGCCGACAAACATGAATTTTACTGATTTGACCGAAAGTCAAATTATATTGTTATTGCAGGATTAACAAATTAATATTACCGAAAAAGTTGCACTTTCTTAGGTTTAGGCTCAAAGTCAATTCTCTTGTAAATTGTATGTTAATCACTTGAGCACTGTACCGCATAAGCCGAAATACATCAATTTTATAGATTTGAGCGAAAGTTAAATTATATTGTCATTGCAGAATTGACATATTCATATAACCTAAAAAATTGCACTTTCCAAGTTTAAAAGTCGATTTTGTTGTAAATTGTATGTCAATTGCATGATTACTGTACTGCTTAAGCTGAAAAACATGAATTTCACTGATTTGAGCGAAAGTCAAATTATATTTTTATTGCAGGATTAACAAATTAATATTACCGAAAAAGTTGCACTTTCTTAGGTTTAGACTCAAAGTCGATTCTCTTGTAAATTGTATGTTAATCACTTGAGCACTGTACCGCATAAGCCGAAAAACATCAATTTTATAGATTTGAGCGAAAGTTAAATTATATTGTTATTGCAGAATTGACATATTCATATAACCGAAAAAATTGCACTTTCTTAGTTTTAGACTTAAAGTCGATTTTCTTGTAAATTGTATGTCAATTGCGTGAGCACTGTACTGCTTAAGCCAAAAACATGAATTGTACTGATTTGAGCGAAAGCCAAATTATATTGTTATTGCAGGATTAACAAATTAATATTACCGAAAAAGTTGCACTTTCTTAGGTTTAGGCTCAAGGTCAATTCTCTTGTAAATTGTATGTTAATCACTTGAGCACTGTACCGCATAAGCCGACAACATGAATTTTACTGATTTGACCGAAAGTCAAATTATATTGTTATTGCAGGATTAACAAATTAATATTACCGAAAAAGTTGCACTTTCTTAGGTTTAGGCTCAAAGTCAATTCTCTTGTAAATTGTATGTTAATCACTTGAGCACTGTACCGCATAAGCCGAAAAACATCAATTTTATAGATTTGAGCGAAAGTTAAATTATATTGTCATTGCAGAATTGACATATTCATATAACCTAAAAAATTGCACTTTCCAAGTTTAAAAGTCGATTTTGTTGTAAATTGTATGTCAATTGCATGATTACTGTACTGCTTAAGCTGAAAAACATGAATTTCACTGATTTGAGCGAAAGTCAAATTATATTTTTATTGCAGGATTAACAAATTAATATTACCGAAAAAGTTGCACTTTCTTAGGTTTAGACTCAAAGTCGATTTTCTTTTAAATTGTATGTCAATTGCGTGAGCACTGTACTGCTTAAGCTGAAAAACATAAATTTCATTGATTTGAGCGAAAGTCAAATTATATTTTTATTGCAGGATTAACAAATTAATATTACCGAAAAAGTTGCACTTTCTTAGGTTTAGACTCAAAGTCGATTTTCTTTTAAATTGTATGTCAATTGCGTGAGCACTGTACTGCTTAAGCCGACAAACATGAATTTTACTGATTTGAGCGAAAGTCAAATTATATTTTTATTGCAGAATTAACAAATTAATATTACCGAAAAAGTTGCACTTTCTTAGGTTTAGACTTAAAGTCGATTTTCTTGTAAATTGTATGTCAATTGCGTGAGCACTGTACTGCTTAAGCCAAAAACATGAATTGTACTGATTTGAGCGAAAGCAAAATTATATTGTTATTGCAGGACTAACAAATTAATATTACCGAAAAAGTTGCACTTTCTTAGGTTTAGGCTCAAAGTCAATTCTCTTGTAAATTGTATGTTAATCACTTGAGCACTGTACCGCATAAGCCGAAAAACATCAATTTTATAGATTTGAGCGAAAGTTAAATTATATTGTCATTGCAGAATTGACATATTCATATAACCTAAAAAATTGCACTTTCCAAGTTTAAAAGTCGATTTTGTTGTAAATTGTATGTCAATTGCATGATTACTGTACTGCTTAAGCTGAAAAACATGAATTTCACTGATTTGAGCGAAAGTCAAATTATATTTTTATTGCAGGATTAACAAATTAATATTACCGAAAAAGTTGCACTTTCTTAGGTTTAGACTCAAAGTCGATTTTCTTTTAAATTGTATGTCAATTGCGTGAGCACTGTACTGCTTAAGCTGAAAAACATAAATTTCATTGATTTGAGCGAAAGTCAAATTATATTTTTATTGCAGGATTAACAAATTAATATTACCGAAAAAGTTGCACTTTCTTAGGTTTAGACTCAAAGTCGATTTTCTTTTAAATTGTATGTCAATTGCGTGAGCACTGTACTGCTTAAGCCAAAAACATGAATTGTACTGATTTGAGCGAAAGCAAAATTATATTGTTATTGCAGGACTAACAAATTAATATTACCGAAAAAGTTGCACTTTCTTAGGTTTAGGCTCAAAGTCAATTCTCTTGTAAATTGTATGTTAATCACTTGAGCACTGTACCGCATAAGCCGAAAAACATCAATTTTATAGATTTGAGCGAAAGTTAAATTATATTGTTATTGCAGAATTGACATATTCATATAACCGAAAAAATTGCACTTTCTTAGTTTTAGACTTAAAGTCGATTTTCTTGTAAATTGTATGTCAATTGCGTGAGCACTGTACTGCTTAAGCCAAAAACATGAATTGTACTGATTTGAGCGAAAGTTAAATTATATTGTTATTGCAGAATTGACATATTCATATAACCGAAAAAGTTGCACTTTCTTAGGTTTAGACTCAAAGTCGATTTTCTTTTAAATTGTATGTCAATTGCGTGAGCACTGTACCGCATAAGCCGAAAAACATCAATTTTATAGATTTGAGCGAAAGTTAAATTATATTGTTATTGCAGAATTGACATATTCATATAACCGAAAAAGTTGCACTTTCTTAGGTTTAGACTTAAAGTCGATTTTCTTTTAAATTGTATGTCAATTGCGTGAGCACTGTACTGCTTAAGCCAAAAACATGAATTGTACTGATTTGAGCGAAAGCCAAATTATATTGTTATTGCAGGACTAACAAATTAATATTACCGAATAAGTTGCACTTTCTTAGGTTTAGGCTCAAAGTCAATTCTCTTGTAAATTGTATGTTAATCACTTGAGCACTGTACTGCTTAAGCTGAAAAACATAAATTTCATTGATTTGAGCGAAAGTCAAATTATATTTTTATTGCAGGATTAACAAATTAATATTACCGAAAAAGTTGCACTTTCTTAGGTTTAGACTCAAAGTCGATTTTCTTTTAAATTGTATGTCAATTGCGTGAGCACTGTACTGCTTAAGCCGACAAACATGAATTTTACTGATTTGAGCGAAAGTCAAATTATATTTTTATTGCAGAATTAACAAATTAATATTACCGAAAAAGTTGCACTTTCTTAGGTTTAGACTTAAAGTCGATTTTCTTGTAAATTGTATGTCAATTGCGTGAGCACTAAACTGCTTAAGCCAAAAACATGAATTGTACTGATTTGAGCGAAAGCCAAATTATATTGTTATTGCAGGATTAACAAATTAATATTACCGAAAAAGTTGCACTTTCTTAGGTTTAGGCTCAAAGTCAATTCTCTTGTAAATTGTATGTTAATCACTTGAGCACTGTACCGCATAAGCCGAAAAACATCAATTTTATAGATTTGAGCGAAAGTTAAATTATATTGTTATTGCAGAATTGACATATTCATATAACCGAAAAAATTGCACTTTCTTAGTTTTAGACTTAAAGTCGATTTTCTTGTAAATTGTATGTCAATTGCGTGAGCACTGTACTGCTTAAGCCAAAAACATGAATTGTACTGATTTGAGCGAAAGCCAAATTATATTGTTATTGCAGGATTAACAAATTAATATTACCGAAAAAGTTGCACTTTCTTAGGTTTAGGCTCAAGGTCAATTCTCTTGTAAATTGTATGTTAATCACTTGAGCACTGTACCGCATAAGCCGACAAACATGAATTTTACTGATTTGACCGAAAGTCAAATTATATTGTTATTGCAGGATTAACATATTCATATAACCGAAAAAATTGCACTTTCTTAGTTTTAGACTTATTGTTATTGCAGAATTGACATATTCATATAACCGAAAAAGTTGCACTTTCTTAGGTTTAGACTTAAAGTCGATTTTCTTTTAAATTGTATGTCAATTGCGTGAGCACTGTACTGCTTAAGCCAAAAACATGAATTGTACTGATTTGAGCGAAAGCCAAATTATATTGTTATTGCAGGACTAACAAATTAATATTACCGAATAAGTTGCACTTTCTTAGGTTTAGACTTAAAGTCGATTTTCTTGTAAATTGTATGTCAATTGCGTGAGCACTAAACTGCTTAAGCCAAAAACATGAATTGTACTGATTTGAGCGAAAGTCAAATTATATTGTTATTGCAGGATGAACAAATTAATATTACCGAAAAAGTTGCACTTTCTTAGGTTTAGGCTCAAAGTCAATTCTCTTGTAAATTGTATGTTAATCACTTGAGCACTGTACCGCATAAGCCGAAAAACATCAATTTTATAGATTTGAGCGAAAGTTAAATTATATTGTTATTGCAGAATTGACATATTCATATAACCGAAAAAGTTGCACTTTCTTAGGTTTAGACTCAAAGTCGATTTTCTTTTAAATTGTATGTCAATTGCGTGAGCACTGTACCGCATAAGCCGAAAAACATCAATTTTATAGATTTGAGCGAAAGTTAAATTATATTGTTATTGAAGAATTGACATATTCATATAACCGAAAAAGTTGCACTTTCTTAGGTTTAGACTTAAAGTCGATTTTCTTTTAAATTGTATGTCAATTGCATGATTACTGTACTGCTTAAGCTGAAAAACATGAATTTCACTGATTTGAGCGAAAGTCAAATTATATTTTTATTGCAGGATTAACAAATTAATATTACCGAAAAAATGGCACTTTCTTAGTTTTAGACTTAAAGTCGATTTTCTTGTAAATTGTATGTCAATTGCGTGAGCACTGTACTGCTTAAGCCAAAAACATGAATTGTACTGATTTAAGCGAAAGCCAAATTATATTGTTATTGCAGAATTGACATATTCATATAACCGAAAAAATTGCACTTTCTTAGTTTTAGACTTAAAGTCGATTTTCTTGTAAATTGTATGTCAATTGCGTGAGCACTGTACTGCTTAAGCCAAAAACATGAATTGTACTGATTTGAGCGAAAGCCAAATTATATTGTTATTGCAGGACTAACAAATTAATATTACCGAAAAAGTTGCACTTTCTTAGGTTTAGGCTCAAAGTCAATTCTCTTGTAAATTGTATGTTAATCACTTGAGCACTGTACCGCATAAGCCGAAAAACATCAATTTTATAGATTTGAGCGAAAGTTAAATTATATTGTTATTGCAGAATTGACATATTCATATAACCGAAAAAGTTGCACTTTCTTAGGTTTAGACTCAAAGTCGATTTTCTTTTAAATTGTATGTCAATTGCGTGAGCACTTTACCGCATAAGCCGAAAAACATCAATTTTATAGATTTGAGCGAAAGTTAAATTATATTGTTATTGAAGAATTGACATATTCATATAACCGAAAAAGTTGCACTTTCTTAGGTTTAGACTTAAAGTCGATTTTCTTTTAAATTGTATGTCAATTGCATGATTACTGTACTGCTTAAGCTGAAAAACATGAATTTCACTGATTTGAGCGAAAGTCAAATTATATTTTTATTGCAGGATTAACAAATTATTATCACCGAAAAAATGGCACTTTCTTAGTTTTAGACTTAAAGTCGATTTTCTTTTAAATTGTGTGTCAATTGCATGATTACTGTACTGCTTAAGCTGAAAAACATGAATTTCACTGATTTGAGCGCAAGTCAAATTATATTGTTATTGCAAAATTGACATATTCATATCACCGAAAAAATTGCACTTTCTTAGTTTTAGACTTAAAGTCGATTTTCTTGTAAATTGTATGTCAATTGCGTGAGCACTGTACTGCTTAAGCCGAAAAACATGAATTTTACTGATTTAAGCGAAAATCAAATTATATTGTTATTGCAGAATTTACATATTCATATAACCGAAAAAGTTGCACTTTCTTAGGTTTAGACTTAAAGTCGATTTTCTTTTAAATTGTATGTCAATTGCGTGAGCACTGTACTGCTTAAGCCAAAAACATGAATTGTACTGATTTAAGCGAAAGCCAAATTATATTGTTATTGCAGAATTGACATATTCATATAACCGAAAAAATTGCACTTTCTTAGTTTTAGACTTAAAGTCGATTTTCTTGTAAATTGTATGTCAATTGCGTGAGCACTGTACTGCTTAAGCCAAAAACATGAATTGTACTGATTTGAGCGAAAGCCAAATTATATTGTTATTGCAGGATTAACAAATTAATATTACCGAAAAAGTTGCACTTTCTTAGGTTTAGGCTCAAAGTCAATTCTCTTGTAAATTGTATGTTAATCACTTGAGCACTGTACCGCATAAGCCGAAAAACATCAATTTTATAGATTTGAGCGAAAGTTAAATTATATTGTTATTGCAGAATTGACATATTCATATAACCTAAAAAATTGCACTTTCCAAGTTTAAAAGTCGATTTTCTTGTAAACTGTATGTCAATTGCATGATTACTGTACTGCTTAAGCTGAAAAACATGAATTTCACTGATTTGAGCGAAAGTCAAATTATATTTTTATTGCAGGATTAACAAATTAATATTACCGAAAAAGTTGAACTTTCTTAGGTTTAGGCTCAAAGTCAATTCTCTTGTAAATTGTATGTTAATCACTTGAGCACTGTACCGCACAAGCCGAAAAACATCAATTTTATAGATTTAAGCGAAAGTTAAATTATATTGTTATTGCAGAATTGACATATTCATATAACCGAAAAAGTTGCACTTTCTTAGGTTTAGACTCAAAGTCGATTTTCTTTTAAATTGTATGTCAATTGCGTGAGCACTGTACTGCTTAAGCCAAAAACATGAATTGTACTGATTTGAGCGAAAGCAAAATTATATTGTTATTGCAGGACTAACAAATTAATATTACCGAAAAAGTTGCACTTTCTTAGGTTTAGGCTCAAAGTCAATTCTCTTGTAAATTGTATGTTAATCACTTGAGCACTGTACCGCATAAGCCGAAAAACATCAATTTTATAGATTTGAGCGAAAGTTAAATTATATTGTTATTGCAGAATTGACATATTCATATAACCGAAAAAGTTGCACTTTCTTAGGTTTAGACTTAAAGTCGATTTTCTTTTAAATTGTATGTCAATTGCGTGAGCACTGTACTGCTTAAGCCAAAAACATGAATTGTACTGATTTGAGCGAAAGCAAAATTATATTGTTATTGCAGGACTAACAAATTAATATTACTGAAAAAGTTGCACTTTCTTAGGTTTAGGCTCAAAGTCAATTCTCTTGTAAATTGTATGTTAGTCACTTGAGCACTGTACCGCATAAGCCGAAAAACATCAATTTTATAGATTTGAGCGAAAGTTAAATTATATTGTTATTGCAGAATTGACATATTCATATAACCGAAAAAGTTGCACTTTCTTAGGTTTAGACTCAAAGTCGATTTTCTTTTAAATTGTATGTCAATTGCGTGAGCACTGTACCGCATAAGCCGAAAAACATCAATTTTATAGATTTGAGCGAAAGTTAAATTATATTGTTATTGAAGAATTGACATATTCATATAACCGAAAAAGTTGCACTTTCTTAGGTTTAGATTTAAAGTCGATTTTCTTTTAAATTGTATGTCAATTGCATGATTACTGTACTGCTTAAGCTGAAAAACATGAATTTCACTGATTTGAGCGAAAGTCAAATTATATTTTTATTGCAGGATTAACAAATTATTATCACCGAAAAAATGGCACTTTCTTAGTTTTAGACTTAAAGTCGATTTTCTTGTAAATTGTATGTCAATTGCGTGAGCCCTGTACTGCTTAAGCCAAAAACATGAATTGTACTGATTTAAGCGAAAGCCAAATTATATTGTTATTGCAGAATTGACATATTCATATAACCGAAAAAATTGCACTTTCTTAGTTTTAGACTTAAAGTCGATTTTCTTGTAAATTGTATGTCAATTGCGTGAGCACTGTACTGCTTAAGCCGAAAAACATGAATTTTACTGATTTGAGCGAAAATCAAATTATATTGTTATTGCAGAATTTACATATTCATATAACCGAAAAAGTTGCACTTTCTTAGGTTTAGAGTCAAAGTCGATTTTCTTTTAAATTGTATGTCAATTGCGTGAGCACTGCACTGCTTAAGCCGACAAACATGAATTTTACTGATTTGAGCGAAAGTCAAATTATATTGTTATTGCAGGATTAACAAATTAATATTACCGAAAAAGTTGCACTTTCTTAGGTTTAGGCTCAAAGTCAATTCTCTTGTAAATTGTATGTTAGTCACTTGAGCACTGTACCGCATAAGCCGAAAAACATCAATTTTATAGATGTGAGCGAAAGTTAAATTATATTGTTATTGCAGAATTGACATATTCATATAACCGAAAAAGTTGCACTTTCTTAGGTTTAGACTTAAAGTCGATTTTCTTTTAAATTGTATGTCAATTGCATGATTACTGTACTGCTTAAGCTGAAAAACATGAATTTCACTGATTTGAGCGAAAGTCAAATTATATTTTTATTGCAGGATTAACAAATTAATATTACCGAAAAAATGGCACTTTCTTAGTTTTAGACTTAAAGTCGATTTTCTTGTAAATTGTATGTCAATTGCGTGAGCACTGTACTGCTTAAGCCAAAAACATGAATTGTACTGATTTAAGCGAAAGCCAAATTATATTGTTATTGCAGAATTGACATATTCATATAACCGAAAAAATTGCACTTTCTTAGTTTTAGACTTAAAGTCGATTTTCTTGTAAATTGTATGTCAATTGCGTGAGCACTGTACTGCTTAAGCCAAAAACATGAATTGTACTGATTTGAGCGAAAGCCAAATTATATTTTTATTGCAGGATTAACAAATTAATATTACCGAAAAAGTTGCACTTTCTTAGGTTTAGGCTCAAAGTCAATTCTCTTGTAAATTGTATGTTAATCACTTGAGCACTGTACCGCATAAGCCGAAAAACATCAATTTTATAGATTTGAGCGAAAGTTAAATTATATTGTCATTGCAGAATTGACATATTCATATAACCTAAAAAATTGCACTTTCTTAGGTTTAGACTCAAAGTCGATTTTCTTTTAAATTGTATGTCAATTGCGTGAGCACTTTACCGCATAAGCCGAAAAACATCAATTTTATAGATTTGAGCGAAAGTTAAATTATATTGTTATTGAAGAATTGACATATTCATATAACCGAAAAAGTTGCACTTTCTTAGGTTTAGACTTAAAGTCGATTTTCTTTTAAATTGTATGTCAATTGCATGATTACTGTACTGCTTAAGCTGAAAAACATGAATTTCACTGATTTGAGCGAAAGTCAAATTATATTTTTATTGCAGGATTAACAAATTATTGGCACTTTCTTAGTTTTAGACTTAAAGTCGATTTTCTTGTAAATTGTATGTCAATTGCGTGAGCCCTGTACTGCTTAAGCCAAAAACATGAATTGTACTGATTTAAGCGAAAGCCAAATTATATTGTTATTGCAAAATTGACATATTCATATAACCGAAAAAATTGCACTTTCTTAGTTTTAGACTTAAAGTCGATTTTCTTGTAAATTGTATGTCAATTGCGTGAGCACTGTACTGCTTAAGCCGAAAAACATGAATTTTACTGATTTAAGCGAAAATCAAATTATATTGTTATTGCAGAATTTACATATTCATATAACCGAAAAAGTTGCACTTTCTTAGGTTTAGACTCAAAGTCGATTTTCTTTTAAATTGTATGTCAATTGCGTGAGCACTGCACTGCTTAAGCCGACAAACATGAATTTTACTGATTTGAGCGAAAGTCAAATTATATTGTTATTGCAGGATTAACAAATTAATATTACCGAAAAAGTTGCACTTTCTTAGGTTTAGGCTCAAAGTCAATTCTCTTGTAAATTGTATGTTAGTCACTTGAGCACTGTACCGCATAAGCCGAAAAACATCAATTTTATAGATGTGAGCGAAAGTTAAATTATATTGTTATTGCAGAATTGACATATTCATATAACCGAAAAAGTTGCACTTTCTTAGGTTTAGACTCAAAGTCGATTTTCTTTTAAATTGTATGTCAATTGCGTAACCACTGTACCGCATAAGCCGAAAAACATCAATTTTATAGATTTGAGCGAAAGTTAAATTATATTGTTATTGAAGAATTGACATATTCATATAACCGAAAAAGTTGCACTTTCTTAGGTTTAGACTTAAAGTCGATTTTCTTTTAAATTGTATGTCAATTGCATGATTACTGTACTGCTTAAGCTGAAAAACATGAATTTCACTGATTTGAGCGAAAGTCAAATTATATTTTTATTGCAGGATTAACAAATTAATATTACCGAAAAAATGGCACTTTCTTAGTTTTAGACTTAAAGTCGATTTTCTTGTAAATTGTATGTCAATTGCGTGAGCACTGTACTGCTTAAGCCAAAAACATGAATTGTACTGATTTAAGCGAAAGCCAAATTATATTGTTATTGCAGAATTGACATATTCATATAACCGAAAAAATTGCACTTTCTTAGTTTTAGACTTAAAGTCGATTTTCTTGTAAATTGTATGTCAATTGCGTGAGCACTGTACTGCTTAAGCCAAAAACATGAATTGTACTGATTTGAGCGAAAGCCAAATTATATTGTTATTGCAGGATTAACAAATTAATATTACCGAAAAAGTTGCACTTTCTTAGGTTTAGGCTCAAAGTCAATTCTCTTGTAAATTGTATGTTAATCACTTGAGCACTGTACCGCATAAGCCGAAAAACATCAATTTTATAGATTTGAGCGAAAGTTAAATTATATTGTTATTGCAGAATTGACATATTCATATAACCGAAAAAATTGCACTTTCTTAGTTTTAGACTTAAAGTCGATTTTCTTGTAAATTGTATGTCAATTGCATGATTACTGTACTGCTTAAGCTGAAAAACATGAATTGTACTGATTTGAGCGAAAGCCAAATTATATTGTTATTGCAGAATTGACATATTCATATAACCGAAAAAGTTGCACTTTCTTAGGTTTAGACTCAAAGTCGATTTTCTTTTAAATTGCATGTCAATTGCGTGAGCACTTTACCGCATAAGCCGAAAAACATCAATTTTATAGATTTGAGCGAAAGTTAAATTATATTGTTATTGAAGAATTGACATATTCATATAACCGAAAAAGTTGCACTTTCTTAGGTTTAGACTTAAAGTCGATTTTCTTTTAAATTGTATGTCAATTGCATGATTACTGTACTGCTTAAGCTGAAAAACATGAATTTCACTGATTTGAGCGAAAGTCAAATTATATTTTTATTGCAGGATTAACAAATTATTATCACCGAAAAAATGGCACTTTCTTAGTTTTAGACTTAAAGTCGATTTTCTTGTAAATTGTATGTCAATTGCGTGAGCCCTGTACTGCTTAAGCCAAAAACATGAATTGTACTGATTTAAGCGAAAGCCAAATTATATTGTTATTGCAAAATTGACATATTCATATAACCGAAAAAATTGCACTTTCTTAGTTTTAGACTTAAAGTCGATTTTCTTGTAAATTGTATGTCAATTGCGTGAGCACTGTACTGCTTAAGCCGAAAAACATGAATTTTACTGATTTAAGCGAAAATCAAATTATATTGTTATTGCAGAATTTACATATTCATATAACCGAAAAAGTTGCACTTTCTTAGGTTTAGACTCAAAGTCGATTTTCTTTTAAATTGTATGTCAATTGCGTGAGCACTGCACTGCTTAAGCCGACAAACATGAATTTTACTGATTTGAGCGAAAGTCAAATTATATTGTTATTGCAGGATTAACAAATTAATATTACCGAAAAAGTTGCACTTTCTTAGGTTTAGGCTCAAAGTCAATTCTCTTGTAAATTGTATGTTAGTCACTTGAGCACTGTACCGCATAAGCCGAAAAACATCAATTTTATAGATGTGAGCGAAAGTTAAATTATATTGTTATTGCAGAATTGACATATTCATATAACCGAAAAAGTTGCACTTTCTTAGGTTTAGACTCAAAGTCGATTTTCTTTTAAATTGTATGTCAATTGCGTAACCACTGTACCGCATAAGCCGAAAAACATCAATTTTATAGATTTGAGCGAAAGTTAAATTATATTGTTATTGAAGAATTGACATATTCATATAACCGAAAAAGTTGCACTTTCTTAGGTTTAGACTTAAAGTCGATTTTCTTTTAAATTGTATGTCAATTGCATGATTACTGTACTGCTTAAGCTGAAAAACATGAATTTCACTGATTTGAGCGAAAGTCAAATTATATTTTTATTGCAGGATTAACAAATTAATATTACCGAAAAAATGGCACTTTCTTAGTTTTAGACTTAAAGTCGATTTTCTTGTAAATTGTATGTCAATTGCGTGAGCACTGTACTGCTTAAGCCAAAAACATGAATTGTACTGATTTAAGCGAAAGCCAAATTATATTGTTATTGCAGAATTGACATATTCATATAACCGAAAAAATTGCACTTTCTTAGTTTTAGACTTAAAGTCGATTTTCTTGTAAATTGTATGTCAATTGCGTGAGCACTGTACTGCTTAAGCCAAAAACATGAATTGTACTGATTTGAGCGAAAGCCAAATTATATTGTTATTGCAGGATTAACAAATTAATATTACCGAAAAAGTTGCACTTTCTTAGGTTTAGGCTCAAAGTCAATTCTCTTGTAAATTGTATGTTAATCACTTGAGCACTGTACCGCATAAGCCGAAAAACATCAATTTTATAGATTTGAGCGAAAGTTAAATTATATTGTTATTGCAGAATTGACATATTCATATAACCGAAAAAATTGCACTTTCTTAGTTTTAGACTTAAAGTCGATTTTCTTGTAAATTGTATGTCAATTGCGTGAGCACTGTACTGCTTAAGCCAAAAACATGAATTGTACTGATTTGAGCGAAAGCCAAATTATATTGTTATTGCAGGATTAACAAATTAATATTACCGAAAAAGTTGCACTTTCTTAGGTTTAGGCTCAAAGTCAATTCTCTTGTAAATTGTATGTTAATCACTTGAGCACTGTACCGCATGAGCCTAAAAACATCAATTTTATAGATTTGAGCGAAAGCCAAATTATATTGTTATTGCAGGATTAACAAATTAATATTACCGAAAAAGTTGCACTTTCTTAGGTTTAGGCTCAAAGCCAATTCTCTTGTAAATTGTATGTTAATCACTTGAGCACTGTACCGCATAAGCCGAAAAACATCAATTTTATAGATTTGAGCGAAAGTTAAATTATATTGTTATTGCAGAATTGACATATTCATATAACCTAAAAAATTGCACTTTCCAAGTTTAAAAGTCGATTTTCTTGTAAATTGTATGTCAATTGCATGATTACTGTACTGCTTAAGCTGAAAAACATGAATTTCACTGATTTGAGCGAAAGTCAAATTATATTTTTATTGCAGGATTAACAAATTAATATTACCGAAAAAGTTGCACTTTCTTAGGTTTAGGCTCAAAGTCAATTCTCTTGTAAATTGTATGTTAATCACTTGAGCACTGTACCGCATAAGCCGAAAAACATCAATTTTATAGATTTGAGCGAAAGTTAAATTATATTGTTATTGCAGAATTGACATATTCATATAACCGAAAAAGTTGCACTTTCTTAGGTTTAGACTCAAAGTCGATTTTCTTTTAAATTGTATGTCAATTGCGTGAGCACTGTACCGCATAAGCCGAAAAACATCAATTTTATAGATTTGAGCGAAAGTTAAATTATATTGTTATTGCAGAATTGACATATTCATATAACCGAAAAAGTTGCACTTTCTTAGGTTTAGACTTAAAGTCGATTTTCTTTTAAATTGTATGTCAATTGCGTGAGCACTGTACTGCTTAAGCCAAAAACATGAATTGTACTGATTTGAGCGAAAGCCAAATTATATTGTTATTGCAGGACTAACAAATTAATATTACCGAATAAGTTGCACTTTCTTAGGTTTAGGCTCAAAGTCAATTCTCTTGTAAATTGTATGTTAATCACTTGAGCACTGTACTGCTTAAGCTGAAAAACATAAATTTCATTGATTTGAGCGAAAGTCAAATTATATTTTTATTGCAGGATTAACAAATTAATATTACCGAAAAAGTTGCACTTTCTTAGGTTTAGACTCAAAGTCGATTTTCTTTTAAATTGTATGTCAATTGCGTGAGCACTGTACTGCTTAAGCCGACAAACATGAATTTTACTGATTTGAGCGAAAGTCAAATTATATTTTTATTGCAGAATTAACAAATTAATATTACCGAAAAAGTTGCACTTTCTTAGGTTTAGACTTAAAGTCGATTTTCTTGTAAATTGTATGTCAATTGCGTGAGCACTAAACTGCTTAAGCCAAAAACATGAATTGTACTGATTTGAGCGAAAGCCAAATTATATTGTTATTGCAGGATTAACAAATTAATATTACCGAAAAAGTTGCACTTTCTTAGGTTTAGGCTCAAAGTCAATTCTCTTGTAAATTGTATGTTAATCACTTGAGCACTGTACCGCATAAGCCGAAAAACATCAATTTTATAGATTTGAGCGAAAGTTAAATTATATTGTTATTGCAGAATTGACATATTCATATAACCGAAAAAATTGCACTTTCTTAGTTTTAGACTTAAAGTCGATTTTCTTGTAAATTGTATGTCAATTGCGTGAGCACTGTACTGCTTAAGCCAAAAACATGAATTGTACTGATTTGAGCGAAAGCCAAATTATATTGTTATTGCAGGATTAACAAATTAATATTACCGAAAAAGTTGCACTTTCTTAGGTTTAGGCTCAAGGTCAATTCTCTTGTAAATTGTATGTTAATCACTTGAGCACTGTACCGCATAAGCCGACAAACATGAATTTTACTGATTTGACCGAAAGTCAAATTATATTGTTATTGCAGGATTAACATATTCATATAACCGAAAAAATTGCACTTTCTTAGTTTTAGACTTATTGTTATTGCAGAATTGACATATTCATATAACCGAAAAAGTTGCACTTTCTTAGGTTTAGACTTAAAGTCGATTTTCTTTTAAATTGTATGTCAATTGCGTGAGCACTGTACTGCTTAAGCCAAAAACATGAATTGTACTGATTTGAGCGAAAGCCAAATTATATTGTTATTGCAGGACTAACAAATTAATATTACCGAATAAGTTGCACTTTCTTAGGTTTAGACTTAAAGTCGATTTTCTTGTAAATTGTATGTCAATTGCGTGAGCACTAAACTGCTTAAGCCAAAAACATGAATTGTACTGATTTGAGCGAAAGTCAAATTATATTGTTATTGCAGGATGAACAAATTAATATTACCGAAAAAGTTGCACTTTCTTAGGTTTAGGCTCAAAGTCAATTCTCTTGTAAATTGTATGTTAATCACTTGAGCACTGTACCGCATAAGCCGAAAAACATCAATTTTATAGATTTGAGCGAAAGTTAAATTATATTGTTATTGCAGAATTGACATATTCATATAACCTAAAAAATTGCACTTTCCAAGTTTAAAAGTCGATTTTGTTGTAAATTGTATGTCAATTGCATGATTACTGTACTGCTTAAGCTGAAAAACATGAATTTCACTGATTTGAGCGAAAGTCAAGTTATATTTTTATTGCAGGATTAACAAATTAATATTACCGAAAAAATGGCACTTTCTTAGTTTTAGACTTAAAGTCGATTTTCTTTTAAATTGTATGTCAATTGCGTGAGCACTGTACTGCTTAAGCCGACAAACATGAATTTTACTGATTTGAGCGAAAGTCAAATTATATTGTTATTGCAGGATGAACAAATTAATATTACCGAAAAAGTTGCACTTTCTTAGGTTTAGGCTCAAAGTCAATTCTCTTGTAAATTGTATGTTAATCACTTGAGCACTGTACTGCTTAAGCTGAAAAACATAAATTTCATTGATTTGAGCGAAAGTCAAATTATATTTTGATTGCAGGATTAACAAATTAATATTACCGAAAAAGTTGCACTTTCTTAGGTTTAGACTCAAAGTCGATTTTCTTTTAAATTGTATGTCAATTGCGTGAGCACTGTACTGCTTAAGCCGACAAACATGAATTTTACTGATTTGAGCGAAAGTCAAATTATATTGTTATTGCAGGATGAACAAATTAATATTACCGAAAAAGTTGCACTTTCTTAGGTTTAGGCTCAAAGTCAATTCTCTTGTAAATTGTATGTTAATCACTTGAGCACTGTACCGCATAAGCCGAAAAACATCAATTTTATAGATTTGAGCGAAAGTTAAATTATATTGTTATTGCAGAATTGACATATTCATATAACCTAAAAAATTGCACTTTCCAAGTTTAAAAGTCGATTTTGTTGTAAATTGTATGTCAATTGCATGATTACTGTACTGCTTAAGCTGAAAAACATGAATTTCACTGATTTGAGCGAAAGTCAAGTTATATTTTTATTGCAGGATTAACAAATTAATATTACCGAAAAAATGGCACTTTCTTAGTTTTAGACTTAAAGTCGATTTTCTTGTAAATTGTATGTCAATTGCGTGAGCACTGTACTGCTTAAGCCAAAAACATGAATTGTACTGATTTAAGCGAAAGCCAAATTATATTGTTATTGCAGAATTGACATATTCATATAACCGAAAAAATTGCATTTTCTTAGTTTTAGACTTAAAGTCGATTTTCTTGTAAATTGTATGTCAATTGCGTGAGCACTAAACTGCTTAAGCCAAAAACATGAATTGTACTGATTTGAGCGAAAGCCAAATTATATTGTTATTGCAGGATTAACAAATTAATATTACCGAAAAAGTTGCACTTTCTTAGGTTTAGGCTCAAAGTCAATTCTCTTGTAAATTGTATGTTAATCACTTGAGCACTGTACCGCATAAGCCGAAAAACATCAATTTTATAGATTTGAGCGAAAGTTAAATTATATTGTTATTGCAGAATTGACATATTCATATAACCGAAAAAATTGCACTTTCTTAGTTTTAGACTTAAAGTCGATTTTCTTGTAAATTGTATGTCAATTGCGTGAGCACTGTACTGCTTAAGCCAAAAACATGAATTGTACTGATTTGAGCGAAAGCCAAATTATATTGTTATTGCAGGATTAACAAATTAATATTACCGAAAAAGTTGCACTTTCTTAGGTTTAGGCTCAAGGTCAATTCTCTTGTAAATTGTATGTTAATCACTTGAGCACTGTACCGCATAAGCCGACAAACATGAATTTTACTGATTTGACCGAAAGTCAAATTATATTGTTATTGCAGGATTAACAAATTAATATTACCGAAAAAGTTGCACTTTCTTAGGTTTAGGCTCAAAGTCAATTCTCTTGTAAATTGTATGTTAATCACTTGAGCACTGTACCGCATAAGCCGAAATACATCAATTTTATAGATTTGAGCGAAAGTTAAATTATATTGTCATTGCAGAATTGACATATTCATATAACCTAAAAAATTGCACTTTCCAAGTTTAAAAGTCGATTTTGTTGTAAATTGTATGTCAATTGCATGATTACTGTACTGCTTAAGCTGAAAAACATGAATTTCACTGATTTGAGCGAAAGTCAAATTATATTTTTATTGCAGGATTAACAAATTAATATTACCGAAAAAGTTGCACTTTCTTAGGTTTAGACTCAAAGTCGATTCTCTTGTAAATTGTATGTTAATCACTTGAGCACTGTACCGCATAAGCCGAAAAACATCAATTTTATAGATTTGAGCGAAAGTTAAATTATATTGTTATTGCAGAATTGACATATTCATATAACCGAAAAAATTGCACTTTCTTAGTTTTAGACTTAAAGTCGATTTTCTTGTAAATTGTATGTCAATTGCGTGAGCACTGTACTGCTTAAGCCAAAAACATGAATTGTACTGATTTGAGCGAAAGCCAAATTATATTGTTATTGCAGGATTAACAAATTAATATTACCGAAAAAGTTGCACTTTCTTAGGTTTAGGCTCAAGGTCAATTCTCTTGTAAATTGTATGTTAATCACTTGAGCACTGTACCGCATAAGCCGACAACATGAATTTTACTGATTTGACCGAAAGTCAAATTATATTGTTATTGCAGGATTAACAAATTAATATTACCGAAAAAGTTGCACTTTCTTAGGTTTAGGCTCAAAGTCAATTCTCTTGTAAATTGTATGTTAATCACTTGAGCACTGTACCGCATAAGCCGAAAAACATCAATTTTATAGATTTGAGCGAAAGTTAAATTATATTGTCATTGCAGAATTGACATATTCATATAACCTAAAAAATTGCACTTTCCAAGTTTAAAAGTCGATTTTGTTGTAAATTGTATGTCAATTGCATGATTACTGTACTGCTTAAGCTGAAAAACATGAATTTCATTGATTTGAGCGAAAGTCAAATTATATTTTTATTGCAGGATTAACAAATTAATATTACCGAAAAAGTTGCACTTTCTTAGGTTTAGACTCAAAGTCGATTTTCTTTTAAATTGTATGTCAATTGCGTGAGCACTGTACTGCTTAAGCTGAAAAACATAAATTTCATTGATTTGAGCGAAAGTCAAATTATATTTTTATTGCAGGATTAACAAATTAATATTACCGAAAAAGTTGCACTTTCTTAGGTTTAGACTCAAAGTCGATTTTCTTTTAAATTGTATGTCAATTGCGTGAGCACTGTACTGCTTAAGCCGACAAACATGAATTTTACTGATTTGAGCGAAAGTCAAATTATATTTTTATTGCAGAATTAACAAATTAATATTACCGAAAAAGTTGCACTTTCTTAGGTTTAGACTTAAAGTCGATTTTCTTGTAAATTGTATGTCAATTGCGTGAGCACTAAACTGCTTAAGCCAAAAACATGAATTGTACTGATTTGAGCGAAAGCCAAATTATATTGTTATTGCAGGATTAACAAATTAATATTACCGAAAAAGTTGCACTTTCTTAGGTTTAGGCTCAAAGTCAATTCTCTTGTAAATTGTATGTTAATCACTTGAGCACTGTACCGCATAAGCCGAAAAACATCAATTTTATAGATTTGAGCGAAAGTTAAATTATATTGTTATTGCAGAATTGACATATTCATATAACCGAAAAAATTGCACTTTCTTAGTTTTAGACTTAAAGTCGATTTTCTTGTAAATTGTATGTCAATTGCGTGAGCACTGTACTGCTTAAGCCAAAAACATGAATTGTACTGATTTGAGCGAAAGTTAAATTATATTGTTATTGCAGAATTGACATATTCATATAACCGAAAAAGTTGCACTTTCTTAGGTTTAGACTCAAAGTCGATTTTCTTTTAAATTGTATGTCAATTGCGTGAGCACTGTACCGCATAAGCCGAAAAACATCAATTTTATAGATTTGAGCGAAAGTTAAATTATATTGTTATTGCAGAATTGACATATTCATATAACCGAAAAAGTTGCACTTTCTTAGGTTTAGACTTAAAGTCGATTTTCTTTTAAATTGTATGTCAATTGCGTGAGCACTGTACTGCTTAAGCCAAAAACATGAATTGTACTGATTTGAGCGAAAGCCAAATTATATTGTTATTGCAGGACTAACAAATTAATATTACCGAATAAGTTGCACTTTCTTAGGTTTAGGCTCAAAGTCAATTCTCTTGTAAATTGTATGTTAATCACTTGAGCACTGTACTGCTTAAGCTGAAAAACATAAATTTCATTGATTTGAGCGAAAGTCAAATTATATTTTTATTGCAGGATTAACAAATTAATATTACCGAAAAAGTTGCACTTTCTTAGGTTTAGACTCAAAGTCGATTTTCTTTTAAATTGTATGTCAATTGCGTGAGCACTGTACTGCTTAAGCCGACAAACATGAATTTTACTGATTTGAGCGAAAGTCAAATTATATTTTTATTGCAGAATTAACAAATTAATATTACCGAAAAAGTTGCACTTTCTTAGGTTTAGACTTAAAGTCGATTTTCTTGTAAATTGTATGTCAATTGCGTGAGCACTAAACTGCTTAAGCCAAAAACATGAATTGTACTGATTTGAGCGAAAGCCAAATTATATTGTTATTGCAGGATTAACAAATTAATATTACCGAAAAAGTTGCACTTTCTTAGGTTTAGGCTCAAAGTCAATTCTCTTGTAAATTGTATGTTAATCACTTGAGCACTGTACCGCATAAGCCGAAAAACATCAATTTTATAGATTTGAGCGAAAGTTAAATTATATTGTTATTGCAGAATTGACATATTCATATAACCGAAAAAATTGCACTTTCTTAGTTTTAGACTTAAAGTCGATTTTCTTGTAAATTGTATGTCAATTGCGTGAGCACTGTACTGCTTAAGCCAAAAACATGAATTGTACTGATTTGAGCGAAAGCCAAATTATATTGTTATTGCAGGATTAACAAATTAATATTACCGAAAAAGTTGCACTTTCTTAGGTTTAGGCTCAAGGTCAATTCTCTTGTAAATTGTATGTTAATCACTTGAGCACTGTACCGCATAAGCCGACAAACATGAATTTTACTGATTTGACCGAAAGTCAAATTATATTGTTATTGCAGGATTAACATATTCATATAACCGAAAAAATTGCACTTTCTTAGTTTTAGACTTATTGTTATTGCAGAATTGACATATTCATATAACCGAAAAAGTTGCACTTTCTTAGGTTTAGACTTAAAGTCGATTTTCTTTTAAATTGTATGTCAATTGCGTGAGCACTGTACTGCTTAAGCCAAAAACATGAATTGTACTGATTTGAGCGAAAGCCAAATTATATTGTTATTGCAGGACTAACAAATTAATATTACCGAATAAGTTGCACTTTCTTAGGTTTAGACTTAAAGTCGATTTTCTTGTAAATTGTATGTCAATTGCGTGAGCACTAAACTGCTTAAGCCAAAAACATGAATTGTACTGATTTGAGCGAAAGTCAAATTATATTGTTATTGCAGGATGAACAAATTAATATTACCGAAAAAGTTGCACTTTCTTAGGTTTAGGCTCAAAGTCAATTCTCTTGTAAATTGTATGTTAATCACTTGAGCACTGTACCGCATAAGCCGAAAAACATCAATTTTATAGATTTGAGCGAAAGTTAAATTATATTGTTATTGCAGAATTGACATATTCATATAACCTAAAAAATTGCACTTTCCAAGTTTAAAAGTCGATTTTGTTGTAAATTGTATGTCAATTGCATGATTACTGTACTGCTTAAGCTGAAAAACATGAATTTCACTGATTTGAGCGAAAGTCAAGTTATATTTTTATTGCAGGATTAACAAATTAATATTACCGAAAAAATGGCACTTTCTTAGTTTTAGACTTAAAGTCGATTTTCTTTTAAATTGTATGTCAATTGCGTGAGCACTGTACTGCTTAAGCCGACAAACATGAATTTTACTGATTTGAGCGAAAGTCAAATTATATTGTTATTGCAGGATGAACAAATTAATATTACCGAAAAAGTTGCACTTTCTTAGGTTTAGGCTCAAAGTCAATTCTCTTGTAAATTGTATGTTAATCACTTGAGCACTGTACTGCTTAAGCTGAAAAACATAAATTTCATTGATTTGAGCGAAAGTCAAATTATATTTTGATTGCAGGATTAACAAATTAATATTACCGAAAAAGTTGCACTTTCTTAGGTTTAGACTCAAAGTCGATTTTCTTTTAAATTGTATGTCAATTGCGTGAGCACTGTACTGCTTAAGCCGACAAACATGAATTTTACTGATTTGAGCGAAAGTCAAATTATATTGTTATTGCAGGATGAACAAATTAATATTACCGAAAAAGTTGCACTTTCTTAGGTTTAGGCTCAAAGTCAATTCTCTTGTAAATTGTATGTTAATCACTTGAGCACTGTACCGCATAAGCCGAAAAACATCAATTTTATAGATTTGAGCGAAAGTTAAATTATATTGTTATTGCAGAATTGACATATTCATATAACCTAAAAAATTGCACTTTCCAAGTTTAAAAGTCGATTTTGTTGTAAATTGTATGTCAATTGCATGATTACTGTACTGCTTAAGCTGAAAAACATGAATTTCACTGATTTGAGCGAAAGTCAAGTTATATTTTTATTGCAGGATTAACAAATTAATATTACCGAAAAAATGGCACTTTCTTAGTTTTAGACTTAAAGTCGATTTTCTTGTAAATTGTATGTCAATTGCGTGAGCACTGTACTGCTTAAGCCAAAAACATGAATTGTACTGATTTAAGCGAAAGCCAAATTATATTGTTATTGCAGAATTGACATATTCATATAACCGAAAAAATTGCATTTTCTTAGTTTTAGACTTAAAGTCGATTTTCTTGTAAATTGTATGTCAATTGCGTGAGCACTAAACTGCTTAAGCCAAAAACATGAATTGTACTGATTTGAGCGAAAGCCAAATTATATTGTTATTGCAGGATTAACAAATTAATATTACCGAAAAAGTTGCACTTTCTTAGGTTTAGGCTCAAAGTCAATTCTCTTGTAAATTGTATGTTAATCACTTGAGCACTGTACCGCATAAGCCGAAAAACATCAATTTTATAGATTTGAGCGAAAGTTAAATTATATTGTTATTGCAGAATTGACATATTCATATAACCGAAAAAATTGCACTTTCTTAGTTTTAGACTTAAAGTCGATTTTCTTGTAAATTGTATGTCAATTGCGTGAGCACTGTACTGCTTAAGCCAAAAACATGAATTGTACTGATTTGAGCGAAAGCCAAATTATATTGTTATTGCAGGATTAACAAATTAATATTACCGAAAAAGTTGCACTTTCTTAGGTTTAGGCTCAAGGTCAATTCTCTTGTAAATTGTATGTTAATCACTTGAGCACTGTACCGCATAAGCCGACAAACATGAATTTTACTGATTTGACCGAAAGTCAAATTATATTGTTATTGCAGGATTAACAAATTAATATTACCGAAAAAGTTGCACTTTCTTAGGTTTAGGCTCAAAGTCAATTCTCTTGTAAATTGTATGTTAATCACTTGAGCACTGTACCGCATAAGCCGAAATACATCAATTTTATAGATTTGAGCGAAAGTTAAATTATATTGTCATTGCAGAATTGACATATTCATATAACCTAAAAAATTGCACTTTCCAAGTTTAAAAGTCGATTTTGTTGTAAATTGTATGTCAATTGCATGATTACTGTACTGCTTAAGCTGAAAAACATGAATTTCACTGATTTGAGCGAAAGTCAAATTATATTTTTATTGCAGGATTAACAAATTAATATTACCGAAAAAGTTGCACTTTCTTAGGTTTAGACTCAAAGTCGATTCTCTTGTAAATTGTATGTTAATCACTTGAGCACTGTACCGCATAAGCCGAAAAACATCAATTTTATAGATTTGAGCGAAAGTTAAATTATATTGTTATTGCAGAATTGACATATTCATATAACCGAAAAAATTGCACTTTCTTAGTTTTAGACTTAAAGTCGATTTTCTTGTAAATTGTATGTCAATTGCGTGAGCACTGTACTGCTTAAGCCAAAAACATGAATTGTACTGATTTGAGCGAAAGCCAAATTATATTGTTATTGCAGGATTAACAAATTAATATTACCGAAAAAGTTGCACTTTCTTAGGTTTAGGCTCAAGGTCAATTCTCTTGTAAATTGTATGTTAATCACTTGAGCACTGTACCGCATAAGCCGACAACATGAATTTTACTGATTTGACCGAAAGTCAAATTATATTGTTATTGCAGGATTAACAAATTAATATTACCGAAAAAGTTGCACTTTCTTAGGTTTAGGCTCAAAGTCAATTCTCTTGTAAATTGTATGTTAATCACTTGAGCACTGTACCGCATAAGCCGAAAAACATCAATTTTATAGATTTGAGCGAAAGTTAAATTATATTGTCATTGCAGAATTGACATATTCATATAACCTAAAAAATTGCACTTTCCAAGTTTAAAAGTCGATTTTGTTGTAAATTGTATGTCAATTGCATGATTACTGTACTGCTTAAGCTGAAAAACATGAATTTCACTGATTTGAGCGAAAGTCAAATTATATTTTTATTGCAGGATTAACAAATTAATATTACCGAAAAAGTTGCACTTTCTTAGGTTTAGACTCAAAGTCGATTTTCTTTTAAATTGTATGTCAATTGCGTGAGCACTGTACTGCTTAAGCCAAAAACATGAATTGTACTGATTTGAGCGAAAGCCAAATTATATTGTTATTGCAGGATTAACAAATTAATATTACCGAAAAAGTTGCACTTTCTTAGGTTTAGGCTCAAGGTCAATTCTCTTGTAAATTGTATGTTAATCACTTGAGCACTGTACCGCATAAGCCGACAAACATGAATTTTACTGATTTGACCGAAAGTCAAATTATATTGTTATTGCAGGATTAACAAATTAATATTACCGAAAAAGTTGCACTTTCTTAGGTTTAGGCTCAAAGTCAATTCTCTTGTAAATTGTATGTTAATCACTTGAGCACTGTACCGCATAAGCCGAAAAACATCAATTTTATAGATTTGAGCGAAAGTTAAATTATATTGTCATTGCAGAATTGACATATTCATATAACCTAAAAAATTGCACTTTCCAAGTTTAAAAGTCGATTTTGTTGTAAATTGTATGTCAATTGCATGATTACTGTACTGCTTAAGCTGAAAAACATGAATTTCACTGATTTGAGCGAAAGTCAAATTATATTTTTATTGCAGGATTAACAAATTAATATTACCGAAAAAGTTGCACTATCTTAGGTTTAGACTCAAAGTCGATTTTCTTTTAAATTGTATGTCAATTGTGTGAGCACTGTACTGCTTAAGCCAAAAACATGAATTGTACTGATTTGAGCGAAAGCCAAATTATATTGTTATTGCAGGATTAACAAATTAATATTACCGAAAAAGTTGCACTTTCTTAGGTTTAGGCTCAAGGTCAATTCTCTTGTAAATTGTATGTTAATCACTTGAGCACTGTACCGCATAAGCCGACAAACATGAATTTTACTGATTTGACCGAAAGTCAAATTATATTGTTATTGCAGGATTAACAAATTAATATTACCGAAAAAGTTGCACTTTCTTAGGTTTAGGCTCAAAGTCAATTCTCTTGTAAATTGTATGTTAATCACTTGAGCACTGTTCCGCATAAGCCGAAAAACATCAATTTTATAGATTTGAGCGAAAGTTAAATTATATTGTTATTGCAGAAATGACATATTCATATAACCGAAAAAGTTGCACTTTCTTAGGTTTAGGCTCAAAGTCAATTCTTTTGTAAATTGTATGTTAATCACTTGAGCACTGTACCGCATAAGCCAAAAAACATCAATTTTATAGATTTGAGCGAAAGTTAAATTATATTGTTATTGCAGAATTGACATATTCATATAACCTAAAAAATTGCACTTTCCAAGTTTAAAAGTCGATTTTGTTGTAAATTGTATGTCAATTGCGTGAGCACTGTACTGCTTAAGCCGACAAACATGAATTTTACTGATTTGTGCGAAAGTCAAATTATATTGTTATTGCAGGATTAACAAATTAATATTACCGAAAAATATGCACTTTCTTAGGTTTAGGCTCAAAGTCAATTCTCTTGTAAATTGTATGTTAATCACTTGAGCACTGTTCCGCATAAGCCGAAAAACATCAATTTTATAGATTTGAGCGAAAGTTAAATTATATTGTTATAGCAGAATTGACATATTCATATAACCTAAAAAATTCAATTGCATGATTACTGTACTGCTTAAGCTGAAAAACATGAATTTCACTGATTTGAGCGAAAGTCAAATTATATTTTTATTGCAGGATTAACAAATTAATATTACCGAAAAAGTTGTACTTTCTTAGGTTTAGACTCAAAGTCGATTTTCTTTTAAATTGTATGTCAATTGCGTGAGCACTGTACTGCTTAAGCCGACAAACATGAATTTTACTGATTTGAGCGAAAGTCAAATTATATTGTTATTGCAGGATTAACAAATTAATATTACCGAAAAATATGCACTTTCTTAGGTTTAGGCTCAAAGTCAATTCTCTTGTAAATTGTATGTTAATCACTTGAGCACTGTTCCGCATAAGCCGAAAAACATCAATTTTATAGATTTGAGCGAAAGTTAAATTATATTGTTATTGCAGAATTGACATATTCATATAACCTAAAAAATTGCACTTTCCAAGTTTAAAAGTCGATTTTCTTGTAAATTGTATGTCAATTGCATGATTACTGTACTGCTTAAGCTGAAAAACATGAATGTCACTAATTTCAGCGAAAGTCAAATTATATTGTTATTGCAGGATTAACAAATTAATATTACCGAAAAAGTTGCACTTTCTTAGGTTTAGACTCAAAGTCAAATTTTTTTTTAAATTGTATGTCAATTGCGTGAGCACTGTACTGCTTATGCCGACAAACATGAATTTCACTAATTTCAGCGAAAGTCAAATTATATTGTTATTGCAGGAATAACAAATTAATATTACCGAAAAAGGTGCACTTTCTTAGGTTTAGACTTAAAGTCGATCTTCTTGTAAATTGTATGTCAATTCCGTGAGCACTTACTGCTTAAGCCGAAAAACATGAATTGTACTGAGTTGAGCGAAAGTCAAATTATATTTTTATTGCAGGATAAACAAATTAATATTACCGAAAAAATTGCACTTTCTTAGTTTTGAACTTAAAGTCGATTTTCCTGTAAATTGTATGTCAAATGCGTGAGCACTGTACTGCTTAAGCCGAAAAACATGAATTGTACTGATATGAGCGAAAGCCAAATTATATTGTTATTGCAGAATTGACATATTCATATAACCGAAAAAAATTGCACTTTCTTAGGTTTAGACTCAAAGTCGATTTTCTTTTAAATTGTATGTCAATTGCGTGAGCACTGTACTGCTTAAGCCGACAAACATGAATTTTACTGATTTGAGCGAAAGTCAAATTATATTGTTATTGCAGGATTAACGAATTAATATTACCGAAAAAGTTGCACTTTCTTAGGTTTAGGCTCAAAGTCAATTCTCTTGTAAATTGTATGTTAATCACTTGAGCACTGTACCGCATAAGCCGAAAAACATCAATTTTATAGATTTGAGCGAAAGTTAAATTATATTGTTATTGCAGAATTGACATATTCATATAACCTAAAAAATTGCACTTTCCAAGTTTAAAAGTCGATTTTGTTGTAAATTGTATGTCAATTGCATGATTACTGTACTGCTTAAGCTGAAAAACATGAATTTCACTGATTTGAGCGAAAGTCAAATTATATTTTTATTGCAGGATTAACAAATTAATATTACCGAAAAAATGGCACTTTCTTAGTTTTAGACTTAAAGTCGATTTTCTTGTAAATTGTATGTCAATTGCGTGAGCACTGTACTGCTTAAGCCAAAAACATGAATTGTACTGATTTAAGCGAAAGCCAAATTATATTGTTATTGCAGAATTGACATATTCATATAACCGAAAAAATTGCATTTTCTTAGTTTTAGACTTAAAGTCGATTTTCTTGTAAATTGTATGTCAATTGCGTGAGCACTGTACTGCTTAAGCCAAAAACATGAATTGTACTGATTTGAGCGAAAGCCAAATTATATTGTTATTGCAGGATTAACAAATTAATATTACCGAAAAAGTTGCACTTTCTTAGGTTTAGGCTCAAAGTCAATTCTCTTGTAAATTGTATGTTAATCACTTGAGCACTGTACCGCATAAGCCGAAAAACATCAATTTTATAGATTTGAGCGAAAGTTAAATTATATTGTTATTGCAGAATTGACATATTCATATAACCGAAAAAATTGCACTTTCTTAGTTTTAGACTTAAAGTCGATTTTCTTGTAAATTGTATGTCAATTGCGTGAGCACTGTACTGCTTAAGCCAAAAACATGAATTGTACTGATTTGAGCGAAAGCCAAATTATATTGTTATTGCAGGATTAACAAATTAATATTACCGAAAAAGTTGCACTTTCTTAGGTTTAGGCTCAAAGTCAATTCTCTTGTAAATTGTATCTTAATCACTTGAGCACTGTACCGCATAAGCCGACAAACATCAATTTTATAGATTTGAGCGAAAGTTAAATTATATTGTCATTGCAGAATTGACATATTCATATAACCTAAAAAATTGCACTTTCCAAGTTTAAAAGTCGATTTTGTTGTAAATTGTATGTCAATTGCATGATTACTGTACTGCTTAAGCTGAAAAACATGAATTTCACTGATTTGAGCGAAAGTCAAATTATATTTTTATTGCAGGATTAACAAATTAATATTACCGAAAAAGTTGCACTTTCTTAGGTTTAGACTCAAAGTCGATTTTCTTTTAAATTGTATGTCAATTGCGTGAGCACTGTACTGTTTAAGCCGAAAAACATCAATTTTATAGATTTGAGCGAAAGTTAAATTATATTGTCATTGCAGAATTGACATATTCATATAACCTAAAAAATTGCACTTTCCAAGTTTAAAAGTCGATTTTGTTGTAAATTGTATGTCAATTGCATGATTACTGTACTGCTTAAGCCAAAAACATGAACTGTACTGATTTGAGCGAAAGCCAAATTATATTGTTATTGCAGGATTAACAAATTAATATTACCGAAAAAGTTGCACTTTCTTAGGTTTAGGCTCAAAGTCAATTCTCTTGTAAATTGTATGTTAATCACTTGAGCACTGTACCGCATAAGCCGAAAAACATCAATTTTATAGATTTGAGCGAAAGTTAAATTATATTGTCATTGCAGAATTGACATATTCATATAACCTAAAAAATTGCACTTTCCAAGTTTAAAAGTCGATTTTGTTGTAAATTGTATGTCAATTGCATGATTACTGTACTGCTTAAGCTGAAAAACATGAATTTCACTGATTTGAGCGAAAGTCAAATTATATTTTTATTGCAGGATTAACAAATTAATATTACCGAAAAGTTGCACTTTCTTAGGTTTAGACTCAAAGTCGATTTTCTTTTAAATTGTATGTCAATTGCGTGAGCACTGTACTGCTTAAGCCGACAAACATGAATTTTATAGATTTGAGCGAAAGTTAAATTATATTGTTATTGCAGAAATGACATATTCATATAACCGAAAAAGTTGCACTTTCTTAGGTTTAGGCTCAAAGTCAATTCTCTTGTAAATTGTATGTTAATCACTTGAGCACTGTACCGCATAAGCCGAAAAACATCAATTTTATAGATTTGAGCGAAAGTTAAATTATATTGTCATTGCAGAATTGACATATTCATATAACCTAAAAAATTGCACTTTCCAAGTTTAAAAGTCGATTTTGTTGTAAATTGTATGTCAATTGCATGATTACTGTACTGCTTAAGCTGAAAAACATGAATTTCACTGATTTGAGCGAAAGTCAAATTATATTTTTATTGCAGGATTAACAAATTAATATTACCGAAAAAGTTGCACTTTCTTAGGTTTAGACTCAAAGTCGATTTTCTTTTAAATTGTATGTCAATTGCGTGAGCACTGTACTGCTTAAGCCGACAAACATGAATTTTATTGATTTGAGCGAAAGTCAAATTATATTGTTATTGCAGGATTAACAAATTAATATTACCGAAAAATATGCACTTTCTTAGGTTTAGGCTCAAAGTCAATTCTCTTGTAAATTGTATGTTAATCACTTGAGCACTGTTCCGCATAAGCCGAAAAACATCAATTTTATAGATTTGAGCGAAAGTTAAATTATATTGTTATTGCAGAAATGACATATTCATATAACCGAAAAAGTTGCACTTTCTTAGGTTTAGGCTCAAAGTCAATTCTCTTGTAAATTGTATGTTAATCACTTGAGCACTGTACCGCATAAGCCGAAAAACATCAATTTTATAGATTTGAGCGAAAGTTAAATTATATTGTCATTGCAGAATTGACATATTCATATAACCTAAAAAAATTGCACTTTCCAAGTTTAAAAGTCGATTTTGTTGTAAATTGTATGTCAATTGCATGATTACTGTACTGCTTAAGCTGAAAAACATGAATTTCACTGATTTGAGCGAAAGTCAAATTATATTTTTATTGCAGGATTAACAAATTAATATTACCGAAAAAGTTGCACTTTCTTAGGTTTAGACTCAAAGTCGATTTTCTTTTAAATTGTATGTCAATTGCGTGAGCACTGTACTGCTTAAGCCGACAAACATGAATTTTATTGATTTGACCGAAAGTCAAATTATATTGTTATTGCAGGATTAACAAATTAATATTACCGAAAAATATGCACTTTCTTAGGTTTAGGCTCAAAGTCAATTCTCTTGTAAATTGTATGTTAATCACTTGAGCACTGTTCCGCATAAGCCGAAAAACATCAATTTTATAGATTTGAGCGAAAGTTAAATTATATTGTTATTGCAGAATTGACATATTCATATAACCGAAAAAATTGCACTTTCTTAGTTTTAGACTTAAAGTCGATTTTCTTGTAAATTGTATGTCAATTGCGTGAGCACTGTACTGCTTAAGCCAAAAACATGAATTGTACTGATTTGAGCGAAAGCCAAATTATATTGTTATTGCAGGATTAACAAATTAATATTACCGAAAAAGTTGCACTTTCTTAGGTTTAGGCTCAAAGTCAATTCTCTTGTAAATTGTATGTTAATCACTTGAGCACTAGACCGCATAAGCCGAAAAACATCAATTTTATAGATTTGAGCGAAAGTTAAATTATATTGTTATTGCAGAATTGACATATTAATATTACCGAAAAAGTTGCACTTTCTTAGGTTTAGGCTCAAAGTCAATTCTCTTGTAAATTGTATCTTAATCACTTGAGCACTGTACCGCATAAGCCGACAAACATCAATTTTATAGATTTGAGCGAAAGTTAAATTATATTGTCATTGCAGAATTGACATATTCATATAACCTAAAAAATTGCACTTTCCAAGTTTAAAAGTCGATTTTGTTGTAAATTGTATGTCAATTGCATGATTACTGTACTGCTTAAGCTGAAAAACATGAATTTCACTGATTTGAGCGAAAGTCAAATTATATTTTTATTGCAGGATTAACAAATTAATATTACCGAAAAAGTTGCACTTTCTTAGGTTTAGACTCAAAGTCGATTTTCTTTTAAATTGTATGTCAATTGCGTGAGCACTGTACTGTTTAAGCCGAAAAACATCAATTTTATAGATTTGAGCGAAAGTTAAATTATATTGTCATTGCAGAATTGACATATTCATATAACCTAAAAAATTGCACTTTCCAAGTTTAAAAGTCGATTTTGTTGTAAATTGTATGTCAATTGCATGATTACTGTACTGCTTAAGCCAAAAACATGAACTGTACTGATTTGAGCGAAAGCCAAATTATATTGTTATTGCAGGATTAACAAATTAATATTACCGAAAAAGTTGCACTTTCTTAGGTTTAGGCTCAAAGTCAATTCTCTTGTAAATTGTATGTTAATCACTTGAGCACTGTACCGCATAAGCCGAAAAACATCAATTTTATAGATTTGAGCGAAAGTTAAATTATATTGTCATTGCAGAATTGACATATTCATATAACCTAAAAAATTGCACTTTCCAAGTTTAAAAGTCGATTTTGTTGTAAATTGTATGTCAATTGCATGATTACTGTACTGCTTAAGCTGAAAAACATGAATTTCACTGATTTGAGCGAAAGTCAAATTATATTTTTATTGCAGGATTAACAAATTAATATTACCGAAAAGTTGCACTTTCTTAGGTTTAGACTCAAAGTCGATTTTCTTTTAAATTGTATGTCAATTGCGTGAGCACTGTACTGCTTAAGCCGACAAACATGAATTTTATAGATTTGAGCGAAAGTTAAATTATATTGTTATTGCAGAAATGACATATTCATATAACCGAAAAAGTTGCACTTTCTTAGGTTTAGGCTCAAAGTCAATTCTCTTGTAAATTGTATGTTAATCACTTGAGCACTGTACCGCATAAGCCGAAAAACATCAATTTTATAGATTTGAGCGAAAGTTAAATTATATTGTCATTGCAGAATTGACATATTCATATAACCTAAAAAATTGCACTTTCCAAGTTTAAAAGTCGATTTTGTTGTAAATTGTATGTCAATTGCATGATTACTGTACTGCTTAAGCTGAAAAACATGAATTTCACTGATTTGAGCGAAAGTCAAATTATATTTTTATTGCAGGATTAACAAATTAATATTACCGAAAAGTTGCACTTTCTTAGGTTTAGACTCAAAGTCGATTTTCTTTTAAATTGTATGTCAATTGCGTGAGCACTGTACTGCTTAAGCCGACAAACATGAATTTTATAGATTTGAGCGAAAGTTAAATTATATTGTTATTGCAGAAATGACATATTCATATAACCGAAAAAGTTGCACTTTCTTAGGTTTAGGCTCAAAGTCAATTCTCTTGTAAATTGTATGTTAATCACTTGAGCACTGTTCCGCATAAGCCGAAAAACATCAATTTTATAGATTTGAGCGAAAGTTAAATTATATTGTTATTGCAGAATTGACATATTCATATAACCGAAAAAATTGCACTTTCTTAGTTTTAGACTTAAAGTCGATTTTCTTGTAAATTGTATGTCAATTGCGTGAGCACTGTACTGCTTAAGCCAAAAACATGAATTGTACTGATTTGAGCGAAAGCCAAATTATATTGTTATTGCAGGATTAACAAATTAATATTACCGAAAAAGTTGCACTTTCTTAGGTTTAGGCTCAAAGTCAATTCTCTTGTAAATTGTATGTTAATCACTTGAGCACTAGACCGCATAAGCCGAAAAACATCAATTTTATAGATTTGAGCGAAAGTTAAATTATATTGTTATTGCAGAATTGACATATTAATATTACCGAAAAAGTTGCACTTTCTTAGGTTTAGGCTCAAAGTCAATTCTCTTGTAAATTGTATGTTAATCACTTGAGCACTAGACCGCATAAGCCGAAAAACATCAATTTTATAGATTTGAGCGAAAGTTAAATTATATTGTCATTGCAGAATTGACATATTCATATAACCTAAAAAATTGCACTTTCCAAGTTTAAAAGTCGATTTTGTTGTAAATTGTATGTCAATTGCATGATTACTGTACTGCTTAAGCCAAAAACATGAATTGTACTCATTTGAGCGAAAGCCAAATTATATTGTTATTGCAGGATTAACAAATTAATATTACCGAAAAAGTTGCACTTTCTTAGGTTTAGGCTCAAAGTCAATTCTCTTGTAAATTGTATGTTAATCACTTGAGCACTGTACCGCATAAGCCGAAATACATCAATTTTATAGATTTGAGCGAAAGTTAAATTATATTGTCATTGCAGAATTGACATATTCATATAACCTAAAAAATTGCACTTTCCAAGTTTAAAAGTCGATTTTGTTGTAAATTGTATGTCAATTGCATGATTACTGTACTGCTTAAGCTGAAAAACATGAATTTCACTGATTTGAGCGAAAGTCAAATTATATTTTTATTGCAGGATTAACAAATTAATATTACCGAAAAAGTTGCACTTTCTTAGGTTTAGACTCAAAGTCGATTCTCTTGTAAATTGTATGTTAATCACTTGAGCACTGTACCGCATAAGCCGAAAAACATCAATTTTATAGATTTGAGCGAAAGTTAAATTATATTGTTATTGCAGAATTGACATATTCATATTACCGAAAAAATTGCACTTTCTTAGTTTTAGACTTAAAGTCGATTTTCTTGTAAATTGTATGTCAATTGCGTGAGCACTGTACTGCTTAAGCCAAAAACATGAATTGTACTGATTTGAGCGAAAGCCAAATTATATTGTTATTGCAGGATTAACAAATTAATATTACCGAAAAAGTTGCACTTTCTTAGGTTTAGGCTCAAGGTCAATTCTCTTGTAAATTGTATGTTAATCACTTGAGCACTGTACCGCATAAGCCGACAACATGAATTTTACTGATTTGACCGAAAGTCAAATTATATTGTTATTGCAGGATTAACAAATTAATATTACCGAAAAAGTTGCACTTTCTTAGGTTTAGGCTCAAAGTCAATTCTCTTGTAAATTGTATGTTAATCACTTGAGCACTGTACCGCATAAGCCGAAAAACATCAATTTTATAGATTTGAGCGAAAGTTAAATTATATTGTCATTGCAGAATTGACATATTCATATAACCTAAAAAATTGCACTTTCCAAGTTTAAAAGTCGATTTTGTTGTAAATTGTATGTCAATTGCATGATTACTGTACTGCTTAAGCTGAAAAACATGAATTTCACTGATTTGAGCGAAAGTCAAATTATATTTTTATTGCAGGATTAACAAATTAATATTACCGAAAAAGTTGCACTTTCTTAGGTTTAGACTCAAAGTCGATTTTCTTTTAAATTGTATGTCAATTGCGTGAGCACTGTACTGCTTAAGCCAAAAACATGAATTGTACTGATTTGAGCGAAAGCCAAATTATATTGTTATTGCAGGATTAACAAATTAATATTACCGAAAAAGTTGCACTTTCTTAGGTTTAGGCTCAAGGTCAATTCTCTTGTAAATTGTATGTTAATCACTTGAGCACTGTACCGCATAAGCCGACAAACATGAATTTTACTGATTTGACCGAAAGTCAAATTATATTGTTATTGCAGGATTAACAAATTAATATTACCGAAAAAGTTGCACTTTCTTAGGTTTAGGCTCAAAGTCAATTCTCTTGTAAATTGTATGTTAATCACTTGAGCACTGTACCGCATAAGCCGAAAAACATCAATTTTATAGATTTGAGCGAAAGTTAAATTATATTGTCATTGCAGAATTGACATATTCATATAACCTAAAAAATTGCACTTTCCAAGTTTAAAAGTCGATTTTGTTGTAAATTGTATGTCAATTGCATGATTACTGTACTGCTTAAGCTGAAAAACATGAATTTCACTGATTTGAGCGAAAGTCAAATTATATTTTTATTGCAGGATTAACAAATTAATATTACCGAAAAAGTTGCACTTTCTTAGGTTTAGGCTCAAGGTCAATTCTCTTGTAAATTGTATGTTAATCACTTGAGCACTGTACCGCATAAGCCGACAAACATGAATTTTACTGATTTGACCGAAAGTCAAATTATATTGTTATTGCAGGATTAACAAATTAATATTACCGAAAAAGTTGCACTTTCTTAGGTTTAGGCTCAAAGTCAATTCTCTTGTAAATTGTATGTTAATCACTTGAGCACTATTCCGCATAAGCCGAAAAACATCAATTTTATAGATTTGAGCGAAAGTTAAATTATATTGTTATTGCAGAAATGACATATTCATATAACCGAAAAAGTTGCACTTTCTTAGGTTTAGGCTCAAAGTCAATTCTTTTGTAAATTGTATGTTAATCACTTGAGCACTGTACCGCATAAGCCAAAAAACATCAATTTTATAGATTTGAGCGAAAGTTAAATTATATTGTTATTGCAGAATTGACATATTCATATAACCTAAAAAATTGCACTTTCCAAGTTTAAAAGTCGATTTTCTTGTAAATTGTATGTCAATTGCGTGAGCACTGTACTGCTTAAGCTGAAAAACATGAATTTCACTGATTTGAGCGAAAGTCAAATTATATTTTTATTGCAGGATTAACAAATTAATATTACCGAAAAAGTTGTACTTTCTTAGGTTTAGACTCAAAGTCGATTTTCTTTTAAATTGTATGTCAATTGCGTGAGCACTGTACTGCTTAAGCCGACAAACATGAATTTTACTGATTTGAGCGAAAGTCAAATTATATTGTTATTGCAGGATTAACAAATTAATATTACCGAAAAATATGCACTTTCTTAGGTTTAGGCTCAAAGTCAATTCTCTTGTAAATTGTATGTTAATCACTTGAGCACTGTTCCGCATAAGCCGAAAAACATCAATTTTATAGATTTGAGCGAAAGTTAAATTATATTGTTATTGCAGAATTGACATATTCATATAACCTAAAAAATTGCACTTTCCAAGTTTAAAAGTCGATTTTCTTGTAAATTGTATGTCAATTGCATGATTACTGTACTGCTTAAGCTGAAAAACATGAATTTCACTAATTTCAGCGAAAGTCAAATTATATTGTTATTGCAGGATTAACAAATTAATATTACCGAAAAAGTTGCACTTTCTTAGGTTTAGACTCAAAGTCAAATTTTTTTTTAAATTGTATGTCAATTGCGTGAGCACTGTACTGCTTATGCCGACAAACATGAATTTCACTAATTTCAGCGAAAGTCAAATTATATTGTTATTGCAGGAATAACAAATTAATATTACCGAAAAAGGTGCACTTTCTTAGGTTTAGACTTAAAGTCGATCTTCTTGTAAATTGTATGTCAATTCCGTGAGCACTTACTGCTTAAGCCGAAAAACATGAATTGTACTGAGTTGAGCGAAAGTCAAATTATATTTTTATTGCAGGATAAACAAATTAATATTACCGAAAAAATTGCACTTTCTTAGTTTTGAACTTAAAGTCGATTTTCCTGTAAATTGTATGTCAAATGCGTGAGCACTGTACTGCTTAAGCCGAAAAACATGAATTGTACTGATATGAGCGAAAGCCAAATTATATTGTTATTGCAGAATTGACATATTCATATAACCGAAAAAAATTGCACTTTCTTAGGTTTAGACTCAAAGTCGATTTTCTTTTAAATTGTATGTCAATTGCGTGAGCACTGTACTGCTTAAGCCGACAAACATGAATTTTACTGATTTGAGCGAAAGTCAAATTATATTGTTATTGCAGGATTAACAAATTAATATTACCGAAAAAGTTGCACTTTCTTAGGTTTAGGCTCAAAGTCAATTCTCTTGTAAATTGTATGTTAATCACTTGAGCACTGTACCGCATAAGCCGAAAAACATCAATTTTATAGATTTGAGCGAAAGTTAAATTATATTGTTATTGCAGAATTGACATATTCATATAACCTAAAAAATTGCACTTTCCAAGTTTAAAAGTCGATTTTGTTGTAAATTGTATGTCAATTGCATGATTACTGTACTGCTTAAGCTGAAAAACATGAATTTCACTGATTTGAGCGAAAGTCAAATTATATTTTTATTGCAGGATTAACAAATTAATATTACCGAAAAAATGGCACTTTCTTAGTTTTAGACTTAAAGTCGATTTTCTTGTAAATTGTATGTCAATTGCGTGAGCACTGTACTGCTTAAGCCAAAAACATGAATTGTACTGATTTAAGCGAAAGCCAAATTATATTGTTATTGCAGAATTGACATATTCATATAACCGAAAAAATTGCATTTTCTTAGTTTTAGACTTAAAGTCGATTTTCTTGTAAATTGTATGTCAATTGCGTGAGCACTGTACTGCTTAAGCCAAAAACATGAATTGTACTGATTTGAGCGAAAGCCAAATTATATTGTTATTGCAGGATTAACAAATTAATATTACCGAAAAAGTTGCACTTTCTTAGGTTTAGGCTCAAAGTCAATTCTCTTGTAAATTGTATGTTAATCACTTGAGCACTGTACCGCATAAGCCGAAAAACATCAATTTTATAGATTTGAGCGAAAGTTAAATTATATTGTTATTGCAGAATTGACATATTCATATAACCGAAAAAATTGCACTTTCTTAGTTTTAGACTTAAAGTCGATTTTCTTGTAAATTGTATGTCAATTGCGTGAGCACTGTACTGCTTAAGCCAAAAACATGAATTGTACTGATTTGAGCGAAAGCCAAATTATATTGTTATTGCAGGATTAACAAATTAATATTACCGAAAAAGTTGCACTTTCTTAGGTTTAGGCTCAAAGTCAATTCTCTTGTAAATTGTATGTTAATCACTTGAGCACTGTACCGCATAAGCCGACAAACATCAATTTTATAGATTTGAGCGAAAGTTAAATTATATTGTCATTGCAGAATTGACATATTCATATAACCTAAAAAATTGCACTTTCCAAGTTTAAAAGTCGATTTTGTTGTAAATTGTATGTCAATTGCATGATTACTGTACTGCTTAAGCTGAAAAACATGAATTTCACTGATTTGAGCGAAAGTCAAATTATATTTTTATTGCAGGATTAACAAATTAATATTACCGAAAAAGTTGCACTTTCTTAGGTTTAGACTCAAAGTCGATTTTCTTTTAAATTGTATGTCAATTGCGTGAGCACTGTACTGCTTAAGCCGAAAAACATCAATTTTATAGATTTGAGCGAAAGTTAAATTATATTGTCATTGCAGAATTGACATATTCATATAACCTAAAAAATTGCACTTTCCAAGTTTAAAAGTCCATTTTGTTCTAAATTGTATGTCAATTGCATGATTACTGTACTGCTTAAGCCAAAAACATGAATTGTACTGATTTGAGCGAAAGCCAAATTATATTGTTATTGCAGGATTAACAAATTAATATTACCGAAAAAGTTGCACTTTCTTAGGTTTAGGCTCAAAGTCAATTCTCTTGTAAATTGTATGTTAATCACTTGAGCACTGTACCGCATAAGCCGAAAAACATCAATTTTATAGATTTGAGCGAAAGTTAAATTATATTGTCATTGCAGAATTGACATATTCATATAACCTAAAAAATTGCACTTTCCAAGTTTAAAAGTCGATTTTGTTGTAAATTGTATGTCAATTGCATGATTACTGTACTGCTTAAGCTGAAAAACATGAATTTCACTGATTTGAGCGAAAGTCAAATTATATTTTTATTGCAGGATTAACAAATTAATATTACCGAAAAAGTTGCACTTTCTTAGGTTTAGACTCAAAGTCGATTTTCTTTTAAATTGTATGTCAATTGCGTGAGCACTGTACTGCTTAAGCCGACAAACATGAATTTTATTGATTTGAGCGAAAGTCAAATTATATTGTTATTGCAGGATTAACAAATTAATATTACCGAAAAATATGCACTTTCTTAGGTTTAGGCTCAAAGTCAATTCTCTTGTAAATTGTATGTTAATCACTTGAGCACTGTTCCGCATAAGCCGAAAAACATCAATTTTATAGATTTGAGCGAAAGTTAAATTATATTGTTATTGCAGAAATGACATATTCATATAACCGAAAAAGTTGCACTTTCTTAGGTTTAGGCTCAAAGTCAATTCTCTTGTAAATTGTATGTTAATCACTTGAGCACTGTACCGCATAAGCCAAAAAACATCAATTTTATAGATTTGAGCGAAAGTTAAATTATATTGTTATTGCAGAATTGACATATTCATATAACCGAAAAAATTGCACTTTCTTAGTTTTAGACTTAAAGTCGATTTTCTTGTAAATTGTATGTCAATTGCGTGAGCACTGTACTGCTTAAGCCAAAAACATGAATTGTACTGATTTGAGCGAAAGCCAAATTATATTGTTATTGCAGGATTAACAAATTAATATTACCGAAAAAGTTGCACTTTCTTAGGTTTAGGCTCAAAGTCAATTCTCTTGTAAATTGTATGTTAATCACTTGAGCACTGTACCGCATAAGCCGAAAAACATCAATTTTATAGATTTGAGCGAAAGTTAAATTATATTGTTATTGCAGAATTGACATATTCATATAACCGAAAAAATTGCACTTTCTTAGTTTTAGACTTAAAGTCGATTTTCTTGTAAATTGTATGTCAATTGCGTGAGCACTGTACTGCTTAAGCCAAAAACATGAATTGTACTGATTTGAGCGAAAGCCAAATTATATTGTTATTGCAGGATTAACAAATTAATATTACCGAAAAAGTTGCACTTTCTTAGGTTTAGGCTCAAAGTCAATTCTCTTGTAAATTGTATGTTAATCACTTGAGCACTAGACCGCATAAGCCGACAAACATCTATTTTATAGATTTGAGCGAAAGTTAAATTATATTGTCATTGCAGAATTGACATATTCATATAACCTAAAAAATTGCACTTTCCAAGTTTAAAAGTCGATTTTGTTGTAAATTGTATGTCAATTGCATGATTACTGTACTGCTTAAGCCAAAAACATGAATTGTACTCATTTGAGCGAAAGCCAAATTATATTGTTATTGCAGGATTAAGAAATTAATATTACCGAAAAAGTTGCACTTTCTTAGGTTTAGGCTCAAAGTCAATTCTCTTGTAAATTGTATGTTAATCACTTGAGCACTGTACCGCATAAGCCGAAAAACATCAATTTTATAGATTTGAGCGAAAGTTAAATTATATTGTCATTGCAGAATTGACATATTCATATAACCTAAAAAATTGCACTTTCCAAGTTTAAAAGTCGATTTTGTTGTAAATTGTATGTCAATTGCATGATTACTGTACTGCTTAAGCCAAAAACATGAATTGTACTCATTTGAGCGAAAGCCAAATTATATTGTTATTGCAGGATTAACAAATTAATATTACCGAAAAAGTTGCACTTTCTTAGGTTTAGGCTCAAAGTCAATTCTCTTGTAAATTGTATGTTAATCACTTGAGCACTGTACCGCATAAGCCGAAATACATCAATTTTATAGATTTGAGCGAAAGTTAAATTATATTGTCATTGCAGAATTGACATATTCATATAACCTAAAAAATTGCACTTTCCAAGTTTAAAAGTCGATTTTGTTGTAAATTGTATGTCAATTGCATGATTACTGTACTGCTTAAGCTGAAAAACATGAATTTCACTGATTTGAGCGAAAGTCAAATTATATTTTTATTGCAGGATTAACAAATTAATATTACCGAAAAAGTTGCACTTTCTTAGGTTTAGACTCAAAGTCGATTCTCTTGTAAATTGTATGTTAATCACTTGAGCACTGTACCGCATAAGCCGAAAAACATCAATTTTATAGATTTGAGCGAAAGTTAAATTATATTGTTATTGCAGAATTGACATATTCATATAACCGAAAAAATTGCACTTTCTTAGTTTTAGACTTAAAGTCGATTTTCTTGTAAATTGTATGTCAATTGCGTGAGCACTGTACTGCTTAAGCCAAAAACATGAATTGTACTGATTTGAGCGAAAGCCAAATTATATTGTTATTGCAGGATTAACAAATTAATATTACCGAAAAAGTTGCACTTTCTTAGGTTTAGGCTCAAGGTCAATTCTCTTGTAAATTGTATGTTAATCACTTGAGCACTGTACCGCATAAGCCGACAACATGAATTTTACTGATTTGACCGAAAGTCAAATTATATTGTTATTGCAGGATTAACAAATTAATATTACCGAAAAAGTTGCACTTTCTTAGGTTTAGGCTCAAAGTCAATTCTCTTGTAAATTGTATGTTAATCACTTGAGCACTGTACCGCATAAGCCGAAAAACATCAATTTTATAGATTTGAGCGAAAGTTAAATTATATTGTCATTGCAGAATTGACATATTCATATAACCTAAAAAATTGCACTTTCCAAGTTTAAAAGTCGATTTTGTTGTAAATTGTATGTCAATTGCATGATTACTGTACTGCTTAAGCTGAAAAACATGAATTTCACTGATTTGAGCGAAAGTCAAATTATATTTTTATTGCAGGATTAACAAATTAATATTACCGAAAAAGTTGCACTTTCTTAGGTTTAGACTCAAAGTCGATTTTCTTTTAAATTGTATGTCAATTGCGTGAGCACTGTACTGCTTAAGCCAAAAACATGAATTGTACTGATTTGAGCGAAAGCCAAATTATATTGTTATTGCAGGATTAACAAATTAATATTACCGAAAAAGTTGCACTTTCTTAGGTTTAGGCTCAAGGTCAATTCTCTTGTAAATTGTATGTTAATCACTTGAGCACTGTACCGCATAAGCCGACAAACATGAATTTTACTGATTTGACCGAAAGTCAAATTATATTGTTATTGCAGGATTAACAAATTAATATTACCGAAAAAGTTGCACTTTCTTAGGTTTAGGCTCAAAGTCAATTCTCTTGTAAATTGTATGTTAATCACTTGAGCACTGTACCGCATAAGCCGAAAAACATCAATTTTATAGATTTGAGCGAAAGTTAAATTATATTGTCATTGCAGAATTGACATATTCATATAACCTAAAAAATTGCACTTTCCAAGTTTAAAAGTCGATTTTGTTGTAAATTGTATGTCAATTGCATGATTACTGTACTGCTTAAGCTGAAAAACATGAATTTCACTGATTTGAGCGAAAGTCAAATTATATTTTTATTGCAGGATTAACAAATTAATATTACCGAAAAAGTTGCACTATCTTAGGTTTAGACTCAAAGTCGATTTTCTTTTAAATTGTATGTCAATTGTGTGAGCACTGTACTGCTTAAGCCAAAAACATGAATTGTACTGATTTGAGCGAAAGCCAAATTATATTGTTATTGCAGGATTAACAAATTAATATTACCGAAAAAGTTGCACTTTCTTAGGTTTAGGCTCAAGGTCAATTCTCTTGTAAATTGTATGTTAATCACTTGAGCACTGTACCGCATAAGCCGACAAACATGAATTTTACTGATTTGACCGAAAGTCAAATTATATTGTTATTGCAGGATTAACAAATTAATATTACCGAAAAAGTTGCACTTTCTTAGGTTTAGGCTCAAAGTCAATTCTCTTGTAAATTGTATGTTAATCACTTGAGCACTGTTCCGCATAAGCCGAAAAACATCAATTTTATAGATTTGAGCGAAAGTTAAATTATATTGTTATTGCAGAAATGACATATTCATATAACCGAAAAAGTTGCACTTTCTTAGGTTTAGGCTCAAAGTCAATTCTTTTGTAAATTGTATGTTAATCACTTGAGCACTGTACCGCATAAGCCAAAAAACATCAATTTTATAGATTTGAGCGAAAGTTAAATTATATTGTTATTGCAGAATTGACATATTCATATAACCTAAAAAATTGCACTTTCCAAGTTTAAAAGTCGATTTTGTTGTAAATTGTATGTCAATTGCGTGAGCACTGTACTGCTTAAGCCGACAAACATGAATTTTACTGATTTGTGCGAAAGTCAAATTATATTGTTATTGCAGGATTAACAAATTAATATTACCGAAAAATATGCACTTTCTTAGGTTTAGGCTCAAAGTCAATTCTCTTGTAAATTGTATGTTAATCACTTGAGCACTGTTCCGCATAAGCCGAAAAACATCAATTTTATAGATTTGAGCGAAAGTTAAATTATATTGTTATAGCAGAATTGACATATTCATATAACCTAAAAAATTCAATTGCATGATTACTGTACTGCTTAAGCTGAAAAACATGAATTTCACTGATTTGAGCGAAAGTCAAATTATATTTTTATTGCAGGATTAACAAATTAATATTACCGAAAAAGTTGTACTTTCTTAGGTTTAGACTCAAAGTCGATTTTCTTTTAAATTGTATGTCAATTGCGTGAGCACTGTACTGCTTAAGCCGACAAACATGAATTTTACTGATTTGAGCGAAAGTCAAATTATATTGTTATTGCAGGATTAACAAATTAATATTACCGAAAAATATGCACTTTCTTAGGTTTAGGCTCAAAGTCAATTCTCTTGTAAATTGTATGTTAATCACTTGAGCACTGTTCCGCATAAGCCGAAAAACATCAATTTTATAGATTTGAGCGAAAGTTAAATTATATTGTTATTGCAGAATTGACATATTCATATAACCTAAAAAATTGCACTTTCCAAGTTTAAAAGTCGATTTTCTTGTAAATTGTATGTCAATTGCATGATTACTGTACTGCTTAAGCTGAAAAACATGAATGTCACTAATTTCAGCGAAAGTCAAATTATATTGTTATTGCAGGATTAACAAATTAATATTACCGAAAAAGTTGCACTTTCTTAGGTTTAGACTCAAAGTCAAATTTTTTTTTAAATTGTATGTCAATTGCGTGAGCACTGTACTGCTTATGCCGACAAACATGAATTTCACTAATTTCAGCGAAAGTCAAATTATATTGTTATTGCAGGAATAACAAATTAATATTACCGAAAAAGGTGCACTTTCTTAGGTTTAGACTTAAAGTCGATCTTCTTGTAAATTGTATGTCAATTCCGTGAGCACTTACTGCTTAAGCCGAAAAACATGAATTGTACTGAGTTGAGCGAAAGTCAAATTATATTTTTATTGCAGGATAAACAAATTAATATTACCGAAAAAATTGCACTTTCTTAGTTTTGAACTTAAAGTCGATTTTCCTGTAAATTGTATGTCAAATGCGTGAGCACTGTACTGCTTAAGCCGAAAAACATGAATTGTACTGATATGAGCGAAAGCCAAATTATATTGTTATTGCAGAATTGACATATTCATATAACCGAAAAAAATTGCACTTTCTTAGGTTTAGACTCAAAGTCGATTTTCTTTTAAATTGTATGTCAATTGCGTGAGCACTGTACTGCTTAAGCCGACAAACATGAATTTTACTGATTTGAGCGAAAGTCAAATTATATTGTTATTGCAGGATTAACGAATTAATATTACCGAAAAAGTTGCACTTTCTTAGGTTTAGGCTCAAAGTCAATTCTCTTGTAAATTGTATGTTAATCACTTGAGCACTGTACCGCATAAGCCGAAAAACATCAATTTTATAGATTTGAGCGAAAGTTAAATTATATTGTTATTGCAGAATTGACATATTCATATAACCTAAAAAATTGCACTTTCCAAGTTTAAAAGTCGATTTTGTTGTAAATTGTATGTCAATTGCATGATTACTGTACTGCTTAAGCTGAAAAACATGAATTTCACTGATTTGAGCGAAAGTCAAATTATATTTTTATTGCAGGATTAACAAATTAATATTACCGAAAAAATGGCACTTTCTTAGTTTTAGACTTAAAGTCGATTTTCTTGTAAATTGTATGTCAATTGCGTGAGCACTGTACTGCTTAAGCCAAAAACATGAATTGTACTGATTTAAGCGAAAGCCAAATTATATTGTTATTGCAGAATTGACATATTCATATAACCGAAAAAATTGCATTTTCTTAGTTTTAGACTTAAAGTCGATTTTCTTGTAAATTGTATGTCAATTGCGTGAGCACTGTACTGCTTAAGCCAAAAACATGAATTGTACTGATTTGAGCGAAAGCCAAATTATATTGTTATTGCAGGATTAACAAATTAATATTACCGAAAAAGTTGCACTTTCTTAGGTTTAGGCTCAAAGTCAATTCTCTTGTAAATTGTATGTTAATCACTTGAGCACTGTACCGCATAAGCCGAAAAACATCAATTTTATAGATTTGAGCGAAAGTTAAATTATATTGTTATTGCAGAATTGACATATTCATATAACCGAAAAAATTGCACTTTCTTAGTTTTAGACTTAAAGTCGATTTTCTTGTAAATTGTATGTCAATTGCGTGAGCACTGTACTGCTTAAGCCAAAAACATGAATTGTACTGATTTGAGCGAAAGCCAAATTATATTGTTATTGCAGGATTAACAAATTAATATTACCGAAAAAGTTGCACTTTCTTAGGTTTAGGCTCAAAGTCAATTCTCTTGTAAATTGTATCTTAATCACTTGAGCACTGTACCGCATAAGCCGACAAACATCAATTTTATAGATTTGAGCGAAAGTTAAATTATATTGTCATTGCAGAATTGACATATTCATATAACCTAAAAAATTGCACTTTCCAAGTTTAAAAGTCGATTTTGTTGTAAATTGTATGTCAATTGCATGATTACTGTACTGCTTAAGCTGAAAAACATGAATTTCACTGATTTGAGCGAAAGTCAAATTATATTTTTATTGCAGGATTAACAAATTAATATTACCGAAAAAGTTGCACTTTCTTAGGTTTAGACTCAAAGTCGATTTTCTTTTAAATTGTATGTCAATTGCGTGAGCACTGTACTGTTTAAGCCGAAAAACATCAATTTTATAGATTTGAGCGAAAGTTAAATTATATTGTCATTGCAGAATTGACATATTCATATAACCTAAAAAATTGCACTTTCCAAGTTTAAAAGTCGATTTTGTTGTAAATTGTATGTCAATTGCATGATTACTGTACTGCTTAAGCCAAAAACATGAACTGTACTGATTTGAGCGAAAGCCAAATTATATTGTTATTGCAGGATTAACAAATTAATATTACCGAAAAAGTTGCACTTTCTTAGGTTTAGGCTCAAAGTCAATTCTCTTGTAAATTGTATGTTAATCACTTGAGCACTGTACCGCATAAGCCGAAAAACATCAATTTTATAGATTTGAGCGAAAGTTAAATTATATTGTCATTGCAGAATTGACATATTCATATAACCTAAAAAATTGCACTTTCCAAGTTTAAAAGTCGATTTTGTTGTAAATTGTATGTCAATTGCATGATTACTGTACTGCTTAAGCTGAAAAACATGAATTTCACTGATTTGAGCGAAAGTCAAATTATATTTTTATTGCAGGATTAACAAATTAATATTACCGAAAAGTTGCACTTTCTTAGGTTTAGACTCAAAGTCGATTTTCTTTTAAATTGTATGTCAATTGCGTGAGCACTGTACTGCTTAAGCCGACAAACATGAATTTTATAGATTTGAGCGAAAGTTAAATTATATTGTTATTGCAGAAATGACATATTCATATAACCGAAAAAGTTGCACTTTCTTAGGTTTAGGCTCAAAGTCAATTCTCTTGTAAATTGTATGTTAATCACTTGAGCACTGTACCGCATAAGCCGAAAAACATCAATTTTATAGATTTGAGCGAAAGTTAAATTATATTGTCATTGCAGAATTGACATATTCATATAACCTAAAAAATTGCACTTTCCAAGTTTAAAAGTCGATTTTGTTGTAAATTGTATGTCAATTGCATGATTACTGTACTGCTTAAGCTGAAAAACATGAATTTCACTGATTTGAGCGAAAGTCAAATTATATTTTTATTGCAGGATTAACAAATTAATATTACCGAAAAAGTTGCACTTTCTTAGGTTTAGACTCAAAGTCGATTTTCTTTTAAATTGTATGTCAATTGCGTGAGCACTGTACTGCTTAAGCCGACAAACATGAATTTTATTGATTTGAGCGAAAGTCAAATTATATTGTTATTGCAGGATTAACAAATTAATATTACCGAAAAATATGCACTTTCTTAGGTTTAGGCTCAAAGTCAATTCTCTTGTAAATTGTATGTTAATCACTTGAGCACTGTTCCGCATAAGCCGAAAAACATCAATTTTATAGATTTGAGCGAAAGTTAAATTATATTGTTATTGCAGAAATGACATATTCATATAACCGAAAAAGTTGCACTTTCTTAGGTTTAGGCTCAAAGTCAATTCTCTTGTAAATTGTATGTTAATCACTTGAGCACTGTACCGCATAAGCCGAAAAACATCAATTTTATAGATTTGAGCGAAAGTTAAATTATATTGTCATTGCAGAATTGACATATTCATATAACCTAAAAAAATTGCACTTTCCAAGTTTAAAAGTCGATTTTGTTGTAAATTGTATGTCAATTGCATGATTACTGTACTGCTTAAGCTGAAAAACATGAATTTCACTGATTTGAGCGAAAGTCAAATTATATTTTTATTGCAGGATTAACAAATTAATATTACCGAAAAAGTTGCACTTTCTTAGGTTTAGACTCAAAGTCGATTTTCTTTTAAATTGTATGTCAATTGCGTGAGCACTGTACTGCTTAAGCCGACAAACATGAATTTTATTGATTTGACCGAAAGTCAAATTATATTGTTATTGCAGGATTAACAAATTAATATTACCGAAAAATATGCACTTTCTTAGGTTTAGGCTCAAAGTCAATTCTCTTGTAAATTGTATGTTAATCACTTGAGCACTGTTCCGCATAAGCCGAAAAACATCAATTTTATAGATTTGAGCGAAAGTTAAATTATATTGTTATTGCAGAATTGACATATTCATATAACCGAAAAAATTGCACTTTCTTAGTTTTAGACTTAAAGTCGATTTTCTTGTAAATTGTATGTCAATTGCGTGAGCACTGTACTGCTTAAGCCAAAAACATGAATTGTACTGATTTGAGCGAAAGCCAAATTATATTGTTATTGCAGGATTAACAAATTAATATTACCGAAAAAGTTGCACTTTCTTAGGTTTAGGCTCAAAGTCAATTCTCTTGTAAATTGTATGTTAATCACTTGAGCACTAGACCGCATAAGCCGAAAAACATCAATTTTATAGATTTGAGCGAAAGTTAAATTATATTGTTATTGCAGAATTGACATATTAATATTACCGAAAAAGTTGCACTTTCTTAGGTTTAGGCTCAAAGTCAATTCTCTTGTAAATTGTATCTTAATCACTTGAGCACTGTACCGCATAAGCCGACAAACATCAATTTTATAGATTTGAGCGAAAGTTAAATTATATTGTCATTGCAGAATTGACATATTCATATAACCTAAAAAATTGCACTTTCCAAGTTTAAAAGTCGATTTTGTTGTAAATTGTATGTCAATTGCATGATTACTGTACTGCTTAAGCTGAAAAACATGAATTTCACTGATTTGAGCGAAAGTCAAATTATATTTTTATTGCAGGATTAACAAATTAATATTACCGAAAAAGTTGCACTTTCTTAGGTTTAGACTCAAAGTCGATTTTCTTTTAAATTGTATGTCAATTGCGTGAGCACTGTACTGTTTAAGCCGAAAAACATCAATTTTATAGATTTGAGCGAAAGTTAAAATATTGTCATTGCAGAATTGACATATTCATATAACCTAAAAAATTGCACTTTCCAAGTTTAAAAGTCGATTTTGTTGTAAATTGTATGTCAATTGCATGATTACTGTACTGCTTAAGCCAAAAACATGAACTGTACTGATTTGAGCGAAAGCCAAATTATATTGTTATTGCAGGATTAACAAATTAATATTACCGAAAAAGTTGCACTTTCTTAGGTTTAGGCTCAAAGTCAATTCTCTTGTAAATTGTATGTTAATCACTTGAGCACTGTACCGCATAAGCCGAAAAACATCAATTTTATAGATTTGAGCGAAAGTTAAATTATATTGTCATTGCAGAATTGACATATTCATATAACCTAAAAAATTGCACTTTCCAAGTTTAAAAGTCGATTTTGTTGTAAATTGTATGTCAATTGCATGATTACTGTACTGCTTAAGCTGAAAAACATGAATTTCACTGATTTGAGCGAAAGTCAAATTATATTTTTATTGCAGGATTAACAAATTAATATTACCGAAAAGTTGCACTTTCTTAGGTTTAGACTCAAAGTCGATTTTCTTTTAAATTGTATGTCAATTGCGTGAGCACTGTACTGCTTAAGCCGACAAACATGAATTTTATAGATTTGAGCGAAAGTTAAATTATATTGTTATTGCAGAAATGACATATTCATATAACCGAAAAAGTTGCACTTTCTTAGGTTTAGGCTCAAAGTCAATTCTCTTGTAAATTGTATGTTAATCACTTGAGCACTGTACCGCATAAGCCGAAAAACATCAATTTTATAGATTTGAGCGAAAGTTAAATTATATTGTCATTGCAGAATTGACATATTCATATAACCTAAAAAATTGCACTTTCCAAGTTTAAAAGTCGATTTTGTTGTAAATTGTATGTCAATTGCATGATTACTGTACTGCTTAAGCTGAAAAACATGAATTTCACTGATTTGAGCGAAAGTCAAATTATATTTTTATTGCAGGATTAACAAATTAATATTACCGAAAAAGTTGCACTTTCTTAGGTTTAGACTCAAAGTCGATTTTCTTTTAAATTGTATGTCAATTGCGTGAGCACTGTACTGCTTAAGCCGACAAACATGAATTTTATTGATTTGAGCGAAAGTCAAATTATATTGTTATTGCAGGATTAACAAATTTATATTACCGAAAAATATGCACTTTCTTAGGTTTAGGCTCAAAGTCAATTCTCTTGTAAATTGTATGTTAATCACTTGAGCACTGTTCCGCATAAGCCGAAAAACATCAATTTTATAGATTTGAGCGAAAGTTAAATTATATTGTTATTGCAGAAATGACATATTCATATAACCGAAAAAGTTGCACTTTCTTAGGTTTAGGCTCAAAGTCAATTCTCTTGTAAATTGTATGTTAATCACTTGAGCACTGTACCGCATAAGCCGAAAAACATCAATTTTATAGATTTGAGCGAAAGTTAAATTATATTGTCATTGCAGAATTGACATATTCATATAACCTAAAAAAATTGCACTTTCCAAGTTTAAAAGTCGATTTTGTTGTAAATTGTATGTCAATTGCATGATTACTGTACTGCTTAAGCTGAAAAACATGAATTTCACTGATTTGAGCGAAAGTCAAATTATATTTTTATTGCAGGATTAACAAATTAATATTACCGAAAAAGTTGCACTTTCTTAGGTTTAGACTCAAAGTCGATTTTCTTTTAAATTGTATGTCAATTGCGTGAGCACTGTACTGCTTAAGCCGACAAACATGAATTTTATTGATTTGACCGAAAGTCAAATTATATTGTTATTGCAGGATTAACAAATTAATATTACCGAAAAATATGCACTTTCTTAGGTTTAGGCTCAAAGTCAATTCTCTTGTAAATTGTATGTTAATCACTTGAGCACTGTTCCGCATAAGCCGAAAAACATCAATTTTATAGATTTGAGCGAAAGTTAAATTATATTGTTATTGCAGAATTGACATATTCATATAACCGAAAAAATTGCACTTTCTTAGTTTTAGACTTAAAGTCGATTTTCTTGTAAATTGTATGTCAATTGCGTGAGCACTGTACTGCTTAAGCCAAAAACATGAATTGTACTGATTTGAGCGAAAGCCAAATTATATTGTTATTGCAGGATTAACAAATTAATATTACCGAAAAAGTTGCACTTTCTTAGGTTTAGGCTCAAAGTCAATTCTCTTGTAAATTGTATGTTAATCACTTGAGCACTAGACCGCATAAGCCGAAAAACATCAATTTTATAGATTTGAGCGAAAGTTAAATTATATTGTTATTGCAGAATTGACATATTAATATTACCGAAAAAGTTGCACTTTCTTAGGTTTAGGCTCAAAGTCAATTCTCTTGTAAATTGTATGTTAATCACTTGAGCACTAGACCGCATAAGCCGAAAAACATCAATTTTATAGATTTGAGCGAAAGTTAAATTATATTGTCATTGCAGAATTGACATATTCATATAACCTAAAAAATTGCACTTTCCAAGTTTAAAAGTCGATTTTGTTGTAAATTGTATGTCAATTGCATGATTACTGTACTGCTTAAGCCAAAAACATGAATTGTACTCATTTGAGCGAAAGCCAAATTATATTGTTATTGCAGGATTAACAAATTAATATTACCGAAAAAGTTGCACTTTCTTAGGTTTAGGCTCAAAGTCAATTCTCTTGTAAATTGTATGTTAATCACTTGAGCACTGTACCGCATAAGCCGAAATACATCAATTTTATAGATTTGAGCGAAAGTTAAATTATATTGTCATTGCAGAATTGACATATTCATATAACCTAAAAAATTGCACTTTCCAAGTTTAAAAGTCGATTTTGTTGTAAATTGTATGTCAATTGCATGATTACTGTACTGCTTAAGCTGAAAAACATGAATTTCACTGATTTGAGCGAAAGTCAAATTATATTTTTATTGCAGGATTAACAAATTAATATTACCGAAAAAGTTGCACTTTCTTAGGTTTAGACTCAAAGTCGATTCTCTTGTAAATTGTATGTTAATCACTTGAGCACTGTACCGCATAAGCCGAAAAACATCAATTTTATAGATTTGAGCGAAAGTTAAATTATATTGTTATTGCAGAATTGACATATTCATATTACCGAAAAAATTGCACTTTCTTAGTTTTAGACTTAAAGTCGATTTTCTTGTAAATTGTATGTCAATTGCGTGAGCACTGTACTGCTTAAGCCAAAAACATGAATTGTACTGATTTGAGCGAAAGCCAAATTATATTGTTATTGCAGGATTAACAAATTAATATTACCGAAAAAGTTGCACTTTCTTAGGTTTAGGCTCAAGGTCAATTCTCTTGTAAATTGTATGTTAATCACTTGAGCACTGTACCGCATAAGCCGACAACATGAATTTTACTGATTTGACCGAAAGTCAAATTATATTGTTATTGCAGGATTAACAAATTAATATTACCGAAAAAGTTGCACTTTCTTAGGTTTAGGCTCAAAGTCAATTCTCTTGTAAATTGTATGTTAATCACTTGAGCACTGTACCGCATAAGCCGAAAAACATCAATTTTATAGATTTGAGCGAAAGTTAAATTATATTGTCATTGCAGAATTGACATATTCATATAACCTAAAAAATTGCACTTTCCAAGTTTAAAAGTCGATTTTGTTGTAAATTGTATGTCAATTGCATGATTACTGTACTGCTTAAGCTGAAAAACATGAATTTCACTGATTTGAGCGAAAGTCAAATTATATTTTTATTGCAGGATTAACAAATTAATATTACCGAAAAAGTTGCACTTTCTTAGGTTTAGACTCAAAGTCGATTTTCTTTTAAATTGTATGTCAATTGCGTGAGCACTGTACTGCTTAAGCCAAAAACATGAATTGTACTGATTTGAGCGAAAGCCAAATTATATTGTTATTGCAGGATTAACAAATTAATATTACCGAAAAAGTTGCACTTTCTTAGGTTTAGGCTCAAGGTCAATTCTCTTGTAAATTGTATGTTAATCACTTGAGCACTGTACCGCATAAGCCGACAAACATGAATTTTACTGATTTGACCGAAAGTCAAATTATATTGTTATTGCAGGATTAACAAATTAATATTACCGAAAAAGTTGCACTTTCTTAGGTTTAGGCTCAAAGTCAATTCTCTTGTAAATTGTATGTTAATCACTTGAGCACTGTACCGCATAAGCCGAAAAACATCAATTTTATAGATTTGAGCGAAAGTTAAATTATATTGTCATTGCAGAATTGACATATTCATATAACCTAAAAAATTGCACTTTCCAAGTTTAAAAGTCGATTTTGTTGTAAATTGTATGTCAATTGCATGATTACTGTACTGCTTAAGCTGAAAAACATGAATTTCACTGATTTGAGCGAAAGTCAAATTATATTTTTATTGCAGGATTAACAAATTAATATTACCGAAAAAGTTGCACTTTCTTAGGTTTAGGCTCAAGGTCAATTCTCTTGTAAATTGTATGTTAATCACTTGAGCACTGTACCGCATAAGCCGACAAACATGAATTTTACTGATTTGACCGAAAGTCAAATTATATTGTTATTGCAGGATTAACAAATTAATATTACCGAAAAAGTTGCACTTTCTTAGGTTTAGGCTCAAAGTCAATTCTCTTGTAAATTGTATGTTAATCACTTGAGCACTATTCCGCATAAGCCGAAAAACATCAATTTTATAGATTTGAGCGAAAGTTAAATTATATTGTTATTGCAGAAATGACATATTCATATAACCGAAAAAGTTGCACTTTCTTAGGTTTAGGCTCAAAGTCAATTCTTTTGTAAATTGTATGTTAATCACTTGAGCACTGTACCGCATAAGCCAAAAAACATCAATTTTATAGATTTGAGCGAAAGTTAAATTATATTGTTATTGCAGAATTGACATATTCATATAACCTAAAAAATTGCACTTTCCAAGTTTAAAAGTCGATTTTCTTGTAAATTGTATGTCAATTGCGTGAGCACTGTACTGCTTAAGCTGAAAAACATGAATTTCACTGATTTGAGCGAAAGTCAAATTATATTTTTATTGCAGGATTAACAAATTAATATTACCGAAAAAGTTGTACTTTCTTAGGTTTAGACTCAAAGTCGATTTTCTTTTAAATTGTATGTCAATTGCGTGAGCACTGTACTGCTTAAGCCGACAAACATGAATTTTACTGATTTGAGCGAAAGTCAAATTATATTGTTATTGCAGGATTAACAAATTAATATTACCGAAAAATATGCACTTTCTTAGGTTTAGGCTCAAAGTCAATTCTCTTGTAAATTGTATGTTAATCACTTGAGCACTGTTCCGCATAAGCCGAAAAACATCAATTTTATAGATTTGAGCGAAAGTTAAATTATATTGTTATTGCAGAATTGACATATTCATATAACCTAAAAAATTGCACTTTCCAAGTTTAAAAGTCGATTTTCTTGTAAATTGTATGTCAATTGCATGATTACTGTACTGCTTAAGCTGAAAAACATGAATTTCACTAATTTCAGCGAAAGTCAAATTATATTGTTATTGCAGGATTAACAAATTAATATTACCGAAAAAGTTGCACTTTCTTAGGTTTAGACTCAAAGTCAAATTTTTTTTTAAATTGTATGTCAATTGCGTGAGCACTGTACTGCTTATGCCGACAAACATGAATTTCACTAATTTCAGCGAAAGTCAAATTATATTGTTATTGCAGGAATAACAAATTAATATTACCGAAAAAGGTGCACTTTCTTAGGTTTAGACTTAAAGTCGATCTTCTTGTAAATTGTATGTCAATTCCGTGAGCACTTACTGCTTAAGCCGAAAAACATGAATTGTACTGAGTTGAGCGAAAGTCAAATTATATTTTTATTGCAGGATAAACAAATTAATATTACCGAAAAAATTGCACTTTCTTAGTTTTGAACTTAAAGTCGATTTTCCTGTAAATTGTATGTCAAATGCGTGAGCACTGTACTGCTTAAGCCGAAAAACATGAATTGTACTGATATGAGCGAAAGCCAAATTATATTGTTATTGCAGAATTGACATATTCATATAACCGAAAAAAATTGCACTTTCTTAGGTTTAGACTCAAAGTCGATTTTCTTTTAAATTGTATGTCAATTGCGTGAGCACTGTACTGCTTAAGCCGACAAACATGAATTTTACTGATTTGAGCGAAAGTCAAATTATATTGTTATTGCAGGATTAACAAATTAATATTACCGAAAAAGTTGCACTTTCTTAGGTTTAGGCTCAAAGTCAATTCTCTTGTAAATTGTATGTTAATCACTTGAGCACTGTACCGCATAAGCCGAAAAACATCAATTTTATAGATTTGAGCGAAAGTTAAATTATATTGTTATTGCAGAATTGACATATTCATATAACCTAAAAAATTGCACTTTCCAAGTTTAAAAGTCGATTTTGTTGTAAATTGTATGTCAATTGCATGATTACTGTACTGCTTAAGCTGAAAAACATGAATTTCACTGATTTGAGCGAAAGTCAAATTATATTTTTATTGCAGGATTAACAAATTAATATTACCGAAAAAATGGCACTTTCTTAGTTTTAGACTTAAAGTCGATTTTCTTGTAAATTGTATGTCAATTGCGTGAGCACTGTACTGCTTAAGCCAAAAACATGAATTGTACTGATTTAAGCGAAAGCCAAATTATATTGTTATTGCAGAATTGACATATTCATATAACCGAAAAAATTGCATTTTCTTAGTTTTAGACTTAAAGTCGATTTTCTTGTAAATTGTATGTCAATTGCGTGAGCACTGTACTGCTTAAGCCAAAAACATGAATTGTACTGATTTGAGCGAAAGCCAAATTATATTGTTATTGCAGGATTAACAAATTAATATTACCGAAAAAGTTGCACTTTCTTAGGTTTAGGCTCAAAGTCAATTCTCTTGTAAATTGTATGTTAATCACTTGAGCACTGTACCGCATAAGCCGAAAAACATCAATTTTATAGATTTGAGCGAAAGTTAAATTATATTGTTATTGCAGAATTGACATATTCATATAACCGAAAAAATTGCACTTTCTTAGTTTTAGACTTAAAGTCGATTTTCTTGTAAATTGTATGTCAATTGCGTGAGCACTGTACTGCTTAAGCCAAAAACATGAATTGTACTGATTTGAGCGAAAGCCAAATTATATTGTTATTGCAGGATTAACAAATTAATATTACCGAAAAAGTTGCACTTTCTTAGGTTTAGGCTCAAAGTCAATTCTCTTGTAAATTGTATGTTAATCACTTGAGCACTGTACCGCATAAGCCGACAAACATCAATTTTATAGATTTGAGCGAAAGTTAAATTATATTGTCATTGCAGAATTGACATATTCATATAACCTAAAAAATTGCACTTTCCAAGTTTAAAAGTCGATTTTGTTGTAAATTGTATGTCAATTGCATGATTACTGTACTGCTTAAGCTGAAAAACATGAATTTCACTGATTTGAGCGAAAGTCAAATTATATTTTTATTGCAGGATTAACAAATTAATATTACCGAAAAAGTTGCACTTTCTTAGGTTTAGACTCAAAGTCGATTTTCTTTTAAATTGTATGTCAATTGCGTGAGCACTGTACTGCTTAAGCCGAAAAACATCAATTTTATAGATTTGAGCGAAAGTTAAATTATATTGTCATTGCAGAATTGACATATTCATATAACCTAAAAAATTGCACTTTCCAAGTTTAAAAGTCCATTTTGTTCTAAATTGTATGTCAATTGCATGATTACTGTACTGCTTAAGCCAAAAACATGAATTGTACTGATTTGAGCGAAAGCCAAATTATATTGTTATTGCAGGATTAACAAATTAATATTACCGAAAAAGTTGCACTTTCTTAGGTTTAGGCTCAAAGTCAATTCTCTTGTAAATTGTATGTTAATCACTTGAGCACTGTACCGCATAAGCCGAAAAACATCAATTTTATAGATTTGAGCGAAAGTTAAATTATATTGTCATTGCAGAATTGACATATTCATATAACCTAAAAAATTGCACTTTCCAAGTTTAAAAGTCGATTTTGTTGTAAATTGTATGTCAATTGCATGATTACTGTACTGCTTAAGCTGAAAAACATGAATTTCACTGATTTGAGCGAAAGTCAAATTATATTTTTATTGCAGGATTAACAAATTAATATTACCGAAAAAGTTGCACTTTCTTAGGTTTAGACTCAAAGTCGATTTTCTTTTAAATTGTATGTCAATTGCGTGAGCACTGTACTGCTTAAGCCGACAAACATGAATTTTATTGATTTGAGCGAAAGTCAAATTATATTGTTATTGCAGGATTAACAAATTAATATTACCGAAAAATATGCACTTTCTTAGGTTTAGGCTCAAAGTCAATTCTCTTGTAAATTGTATGTTAATCACTTGAGCACTGTTCCGCATAAGCCGAAAAACATCAATTTTATAGATTTGAGCGAAAGTTAAATTATATTGTTATTGCAGAAATGACATATTCATATAACCGAAAAAGTTGCACTTTCTTAGGTTTAGGCTCAAAGTCAATTCTCTTGTAAATTGTATGTTAATCACTTGAGCACTGTACCGCATAAGCCAAAAAACATCAATTTTATAGATTTGAGCGAAAGTTAAATTATATTGTTATTGCAGAATTGACATATTCATATAACCGAAAAAATTGCACTTTCTTAGTTTTAGACTTAAAGTCGATTTTCTTGTAAATTGTATGTCAATTGCGTGAGCACTGTACTGCTTAAGCCAAAAACATGAATTGTACTGATTTGAGCGAAAGCCAAATTATATTGTTATTGCAGGATTAACAAATTAATATTACCGAAAAAGTTGCACTTTCTTAGGTTTAGGCTCAAAGTCAATTCTCTTGTAAATTGTATGTTAATCACTTGAGCACTGTACCGCATAAGCCGAAAAACATCAATTTTATAGATTTGAGCGAAAGTTAAATTATATTGTTATTGCAGAATTGACATATTCATATAACCGAAAAAATTGCACTTTCTTAGTTTTAGACTTAAAGTCGATTTTCTTGTAAATTGTATGTCAATTGCGTGAGCACTGTACTGCTTAAGCCAAAAACATGAATTGTACTGATTTGAGCGAAAGCCAAATTATATTGTTATTGCAGGATTAACAAATTAATATTACCGAAAAAGTTGCACTTTCTTAGGTTTAGGCTCAAAGTCAATTCTCTTGTAAATTGTATGTTAATCACTTGAGCACTAGACCGCATAAGCCGACAAACATCTATTTTATAGATTTGAGCGAAAGTTAAATTATATTGTCATTGCAGAATTGACATATTCATATAACCTAAAAAATTGCACTTTCCAAGTTTAAAAGTCGATTTTGTTGTAAATTGTATGTCAATTGCATGATTACTGTACTGCTTAAGCCAAAAACATGAATTGTACTCATTTGAGCGAAAGCCAAATTATATTGTTATTGCAGGATTAAGAAATTAATATTACCGAAAAAGTTGCACTTTCTTAGGTTTAGGCTCAAAGTCAATTCTCTTGTAAATTGTATGTTAATCACTTGAGCACTGTACCGCATAAGCCGAAAAACATCAATTTTATAGATTTGAGCGAAAGTTAAATTATATTGTCATTGCAGAATTGACATATTCATATAACCTAAAAAATTGCACTTTCCAAGTTTAAAAGTCGATTTTGTTGTAAATTGTATGTCAATTGCATGATTACTGTACTGCTTAAGCTGAAAAACATGAATTTCACTGATTTGAGCGAAAGTCAAATTATATTTTTATTGCAGGATTAACAAATTAATATTACCGAAAAAGTTGCACTTTCTTAGGTTTAGACTCAAAGTCGATTTTCTTTTAAATTGTATGTCAATTGCGTGAGCACTGTACTGCTTAAGCCGACAAACAAGAATTTTACTGATTTGAGCGAAAGTCAAATTACATTGTTATTGCAGGATTAACAAATTAATATTACCGAAAAAGTTGCACTTTCTTAGGTTTAGGCTCAAAGTCAATTCTCTTGTAAATTGTATGTTAATCACTTGAGCACTGTTCCGCATAAGCCGAAAAACATCAATTTTATAGATTTGAGCGAAAGTTAAATTATATTGTTATTGCAGAATTGACATATTCATATAACCGAAAAAATTGCACTTTCTTAGTTTTAGACTTAAAGTCGATTTTCTTGTAAATTGTATGTCAATTGCGTGAGCACTGTACTGCTTAAGCCAAAAACATGAATTGTACTGATTTGAGCGAAAGCCAAATTATATTGTTATTGCAGGATTAACAAATTAATATTACCGAAAAAGTTGCACTTTCTTAGGTTTAGGCTCAAAGTCAATTCTCTTGTAAATTGTATGTTAATCACTTGAGCACTGTTCCGCATAAGCCGAAAAACATCAATTTTATAGATTTGAGCGAAAGTTAAATTATATTGTTATTGCAGAATTGACATATTCATATAACCGAAAAAATTGCACTTTCTTAGTTTTAGACTTAAAGTCGATTTTCTTGTAAATTGTATGTCAATTGCGTGAGCACTGTACTGCTTAAGCCAAAAACATGAATTGTACTGATTTGAGCGAAAGCCAAATTATATTGTTATTGCAGGATTAACAAATTAATATTACCGAAAAAGTTGCACTTTCTTAGGTTTAGGCTCAAAGTCAATTCTCTTGTAAATTGTATGTTAATCACTTGAGCACTGTACCGCATAAGCCGAAAAACATCAATTTTATAGATTTGAGCTAAAGTTAAATTATATTGTCATTGCAGAATTGACATATTCATATAACCTAAAAAATTGCACTTTCCAAGTTTAAAAGTCGATTTTGTTGTAAATTGTATGTCAATTGCATGATTACTGTACTGCTTAAGCTGAAAAACATGAATTTCACTGATTTGAGCGAAAGTCAAATTATATTTTTATTGCAGGATTAACAAATTAATATTACCGAAAAAGTTGCACTTTCTTAGGTTTAGACTCAAAGTCGATTTTCTTTTAAATTGTATGTCAATTGCGTGAGCACTGTACTGCTTAAGCCGACAAACAAGAATTTTACTGATTTGAGCGAAAGTCAAATTATATTGTTATTGCAGGATTAACAAATTAATATTACAGAAAAATATGCACTTTCTTAGGTTTAGGCTCAAAGTCAATTCTCTTGTAAATTGTATGTTAATCACTTGAGCACTGTTCCGCATAAGCCGAAAAACATCAATTTTATAGATTTGAGCGAAAGTTAAATTATATTGTTATTGCAGAATTGACATATTCATATAACCGAAAAAATTGCACTTTCTTAGTTTTAGACTTAAAGTCGATTTTCTTGTAAATTGTATGTCAATTGCGTGAGCACTGTACTGCTTAAGCCAAAAACATGAATTGTACTGATTTGAGCGAAAGCCAAATTATATTGTTATTGCAGGATTAACAAATTAATATTACCGAAAAAGTTGCACTTTCTTAGGTTTAGGCTCAAAGTCAATTCTCTTGTAAATTGTATGTTAATCACTTGAGCACTGTTCCGCATAAGCCGAAAAACATCAATTTTATAGATTTGAGCGAAAGTTAAATTATATTGTTATTGCAGAAATGACATATTCATATAACCGAAAAAGTTGCACTTTCTTAGGTTTAGGCTCAAAGTCAATTCTCTTGTAAATTGTATGTTAATCACTTGAGCACTGTACCGCATAAGCCAAAAAACATCAATTTTATAGATTTGAGCGAAAGTTAAATTATATTGTTATTGCAGAATTGACATATTCATATAACCGAAAAAATTGCACTTTCTTAGTTTTAGACTTAAAGTCGATTTTCTTGTAAATTGTATGTCAATTGCGTGAGCACTCTACTGCTTAAGCCAAAAACATGAATTGTACTGATTTGAGCGAAAGCCAAATTATATTGTTATTGCAGGATTAACAAATTAATATTACCGAAAAAGTTGCACTTTCTTAGGTTTAGGCTCAAAGTCAATTCTCTTGTAAATTGTATGTTAATCACTTGAGCACTGTACCGCACAAGCCGAAAAACATCAATTTTATAGATTTGAGCGAAAGTTAAATTATATTGTTATTGCAGAATTGACATATTCATATAACCGAAAAAATTGCACTTTCTTAGTTTTAGACTTAAAGTCGATTTTCTTGTAAATTGTATGTCAATTGCGTGAGCACTGTACTGCTTAAGCCGACAAACAAGAATTTTACTGATTTGAGCGAAAGTCAAATTATATTGTTATTGCAGGATTAACAAATTAATATTACCGAAAAATATGCACTTTCTTAGGTTTAGGCTCAAAGTCAATTCTCTTGTAAATTGTATGTTAATCACTTGAGCACTGTTCCGCATAAGCCGAAAAACATCAATTTTATAGATTTGAGCGAAAGTTAAATTATATTGTTATTGCAGAATTGACATATTCATATAACCGAAAAAATTGCACTTTCTTAGTTTTAGACTTAAAGTCGATTTTCTTGTAAATTGTATGTCAATTGCGTGAGCACTGTACTGCTTAAGCCAAAAACATGAATTGTACTGATTTGAGCGAAAGCCAAATTATATTGTTATTGCAGGATTAACAAATTAATATTACCGAAAAAGTTGCACTTTCTTAGGTTTAGGCTCAAAGTCAATTCTCTTGTAAATTGTATGTTAATCACTTGAGCACTGTTCCGCATAAGCCGAAAAACATCAATTTTATAGATTTGAGCGAAAGTTAAATTATATTGTTATTGCAGAATTGACATATTCATATAACCGAAAAAATTGCACTTTCTTAGTTTTAGACTTAAAGTCGATTTTCTTGTAAATTGTATGTCAATTGCGTGAGCACTGTACTGCTTAAGCCAAAAACATGAATTGTACTGATTTGAGCGAAAGCCAAATTATATTGTTATTGCAGGATTAACAAATTAATATTACCGAAAAAGTTGCACTTTCTTAGGTTTAGGCTCAAAGTCAATTCTCTTGTAAATTGTATGTTAATCACTTGAGCACTGTTCCGCATAAGCCGAAAAACATCAATTTTATAGATTTGAGCTAAAGTTAAATTATATTGTCATTGCAGAATTGACATATTCATATAACCTAAAAAATTGCACTTTCCAAGTTTAAAAGTCGATTTTGTTGTAAATTGTATGTCAATTGCATGATTACTGTACTGCTTAAGCTGAAAAACATGAATTTCACTGATTTGAGCGAAAGTCAAATTATATTTTTATTGCAGGATTAACAAATTAATATTACCGAAAAAGTTGCACTTTCTTAGGTTTAGACTCAAAGTCGATTTTCTTTTAAATTGTATGTCAATTGCGTGAGCACTGTACTGCTTAAGCCGACAAACATGAATTTTATTGATTTGAGCGAAAGTCAAATTATATTGTTATTGCAGGATTAACAAATTAATATTACCGAAAAATATGCACTTTCTTAGGTTTAGGCTCAAAGTCAATTCTCTTGTAAATTGTATGTTAATCACTTGAGCACTGTTCCGCATAAGCCGAAAAACATCAATTTTATAGATTTGAGCGAAAGTTAAATTATATTGTTATTGCAGAAATGACATATTCATATAACCGAAAAAGTTGCACTTTCTTAGGTTTAGGCTCAAAGTCAATTCTCTTGTAAATTGTATGTTAATCACTTGAGCACTGTACCGCATAAGCCAAAAAACATCAATTTTATAGATTTGAGCGAAAGTTAAATTATATTGTTATTGCAGAATTGACATATTCATATAACCGAAAAAATTGCACTTTCTTAGTTTTAGACTTAAAGTCGATTTTCTTGTAAATTGTATGTCAATTGCGTGAGCACTCTACTGCTTAAGCCAAAAACATGAATTGTACTGATTTGAGCGAAAGCCAAATTATATTGTTATTGCAGGATTAACAAATTAATATTACCGAAAAAGTTGCACTTTCTTAGGTTTAGGCTCAAAGTCAATTCTCTTGTAAATTGTATGTTAATCACTTGAGCACTGTACCGCATAAGCCGAAAAACATCAATTTTATAGATTTGAGCGAAAGTTAAATTATATTGTTATTGCAGAATTGACATATTCATATAACCGAAAAAATTGCACTTTCTTAGTTTTAGACTTAAAGTCGATTTTCTTGTAAATTGTATGTCAATTGCGTGAGCACTGTACTGCTTAAGCCGACAAACAAGAATTTTACTGATTTGAGCGAAAGTCAAATTATATTGTTATTGCAGGATTAACAAATTAATATTACCGAAAAATATGCACTTTCTTAGGTTTAGGCTCAAAGTCAATTATCTTGTAAATTGTATGTTAATCACTTGAGCACTGTTCCGCATAAGCCGAAAAACATCAATTTTATAGATTTGAGCGAAAGTTAAATTATATTGTTATTGCAGAATTGACATATTCATATAACCGAAAAAATTGCACTTTCTTAGTTTTAGACTTAAAGTCGATTTTCTTGTAAATTGTATGTCAATTGCGTGAGCACTGTACTGCTTAAGCCAAAAACATGAATTGTACTGATTTGAGCGAAAGCCAAATTATATTGTTATTGCAGGATTAACAAATTAATATTACCGAAAAAGTTGCACTTTCTTAGGTTTAGGCTCAAAGTCAATTCTCTTGTAAATTGTATGTTAATCACTTGAGCACTGTACCGCATAAGCCGAAAAACATCAATTTTATAGATTTGAGCTAAAGTTAAATTATATTGTCATTGCAGAATTGACATATTCATATAACCTAAAAAATTGCACTTTCCAAGTTTAAAAGTCGATTTTGTTGTAAATTGTATGTCAATTGCATGATTACTGTACTGCTTAAGCTGAAAAACATGAATTTCACTGATTTGAGCGAAAGTCAAATTATATTTTTATTGCAGGATTAACAAATTAATATTACCGAAAAAGTTGCACTTTCTTAGGTTTAGACTCAAAGTCGATTTTCTTTTAAATTGTATGTCAATTGCGTGAGCACTGTACTGCTTAAGCCGACAAACATGAATTTTATTGATTTGAGCGAAAGTCAAATTATATTGTTATTGCAGGATTAACAAATTAATATTACCGAAAAATATGCACTTTCTTAGGTTTAGGCTCAAAGTCAATTCTCTTGTAAATTGTATGTTAATCACTTGAGCACTGTTCCGCATAAGCCGAAAAACATCAATTTTATAGATTTGAGCGAAAGTTAAATTATATTGTTATTGCAGAAATGACATATTCATATAACCGAAAAAGTTGCACTTTCTTAGGTTTAGGCTCAAAGTCAATTCTCTTGTAAATTGTATGTTAATCACTTGAGCACTGTACCGCATAAGCCAAAAAACATCAATTTTATAGATTTGAGCGAAAGTTAAATTATATTGTTATTGCAGAATTGACATATTCATATAACCGAAAAAATTGCACTTTCTTAGTTTTAGACTTAAAGTCGATTTTCTTGTAAATTGTATGTCAATTGCGTGAGCACTGTACTGCTTAAGCCAAAAACATGAATTGTACTGATTTGAGCGAAAGCCAAATTATATTGTTATTGCAGGATTAACAAATTAATATTACCGAAAAAGTTGCACTTTCTTAGGTTTAGGCTCAAAGTCAATTCTCTTGTAAATTGTATGTTAATCACTTGAGCACTGTACCGCATAAGCCGAAAAACATCAATTTTATAGATTTGAGCGAAAGTTAAATTATATTGTTATTGCAGAATTGACATATTCATATAACCGAAAAAATTGCACTTTCTTAGTTTTAGACTTAAAGTCGATTTTCTTGTAAATTGTATGTCAATTGCGTGAGCACTGTACTGCTTAAGCCAAAAACATGAATTGTACTGATTTGAGCGAAAGCCAAATTATATTGTTATTGCAGGATTAACAAATTAATATTACCGAAAAAGTTGCACTTTCTTAGGTTTAGGCTCAAAGTCAATTCTCTTGTAAATTGTATGTTAATCACTTGAGCACTGTACCGCATAAGCCGACAAACATCAATTTTATAGATTTGAGCGAAAGTTAAATTATATTGTCATTGCAGAATTGACATATTCATATAACCTAAAAAATTGCACTTTCCAAGTTTAAAAGTCGATTTTGTTGTAAATTGTATGTCAATTGCATGATTACTGTACTGCTTAAGCCAAAAACATGAATTGTACTGATTTGAGCGAAAGCCAAATTATATTGTTATTGCAGGATTAAGAAATTAATATTACCGAAAAAGTTGCACTTTCTTAGGTTTAGGCTCAAAGTCAATTCTCTTGTAAATTGTATGTTAATCACTTGAGCACTGTACCGCATAAGCCGAAAAACATCAATTTTATAGATTTGAGCGAAAGTTAAATTATATTGTCATTGCAGAATTGACATATTCATATAACCTAAAAAATTGCACTTTCCAAGTTTAAAAGTCGATTTTGTTGTAAATTGTATGTCAATTGCATGATTACTGTACTGCTTAAGCTGAAAAACATGAATTTCACTGATTTGAGCGAAAGTCAAATTATATTTTTATTGCAGGATTAACAAATTAATATTACCGAAAAAGTTGCACTTTCTTAGGTTTAGACTCAAAGTCGATTTTCTTTTAAATTGTATGTCAATTGCGTGAGCACTGTACTGCTTAAGCCGACAAACAAGAATTTTACTGATTTGAGCGAAAGTCAAATTATATTGTTATTGCAGGATTAACAAATTAATATTACCGAAAAATATGCACTTTCTTAGGTTTAGGCTCAAAGTCAATTCTCTTGTAAATTGTATGTTAATCACTTGAGCACTGTTCCGCATAAGCCGAAAAACATCAATTTTATAGATTTGAGCGAAAGTTAAATTATATTGTTATTGCAGAATTGACATATTCATATAACCGAAAAAATTGCACTTTCTTAGTTTTAGACTTAAAGTCGATTTTCTTGTAAATTGTATGTCAATTGCGTGAGCACTGTACTGCTTAAGCCAAAAACATGAATTGTACTGATTTGAGCGAAAGCCAAATTATAATGTTATTGCAGGATTAACAAATTAATATTACCGAAAAAGTTGCACTTTCTTAGGTTTAGGCTCAAAGTCAATTCTCTTGTAAATTGTATGTTAATCACTTGAGCACTGTTCCGCATAAGCCGAAAAACATCAATTTTATAGATTTGAGCGAAAGTTAAATTATATTGTTATTGCAGAATTGACATATTCATATAACCGAAAAAATTGCACTTTCTTAGTTTTAGACTTAAAGTCGATTTTCTTGTAAATTGTATGTCAATTGCGTGAGCACTGTACTGCTTAAGCCAAAAACTTGAATTGTACTGATTTGAGCGAAAGTCAAATTATATTGTTATTGCAGAATTGACATATTCATATAACCGAAAAAGTTGCACTTTCTTAGGTTTAGGCTCAAAGTCAATTCTCTTGTAAATTGTATGTTAATCACTTGAGCACTGTACCGCATAAGCCAAAAAACATCAATTTTATAGATTTGAGCGAAAGTTAAATTATATTGTTATTGCAGAATTGACATATTCATATAACCGAAAAAATTGCACTTTCTTAGTTTTAGACTTAAAGTCGATTTTCTTGTAAATTGTATGTCAATTGCGTGAGCACTGTACTGCTTAAGCCAAAAACATGAATTGTACTGATTTGAGCGAAAGCCAAATTATATTGTTATTGCAGGATTAACAAATTAATATTACCGAAAAAGTTGCACTTTCTTAGGTTTAGGCTCAAAGTCAATTCTCTTGTAAATTGTATGTTAATCACTTGAGCACTGTTCCGCATAAGCCGAAAAACATCAATTTTATAGATTTGAGCGAAAGTTAAATTATATTGTTATTGCAGAATTGACATATTCATATAACCGAAAAAATTGCACTTTCTTAGTTTTAGACTTAAAGTCGATTTTCTTGTAAATTGTATGTCAATTGCGTGAGCACTGTACTGCTTAAGCCAAAAACTTGAATTGTACTGATTTGAGCGAAAGTCAAATTATATTGTTATTGCAGAATTGACATATTCATATAACCGAAAAAGTTGCACTTTCTTAGGTTTAGGCTCAAAGTCAATTCTCTTGTAAATTGTATGTTAATCACTTGAGCACTGTACCGCATAAGCCAAAAAACATCAATTTTATAGATTTGAGCGAAAGTTAAATTATATTGTTATTGCAGAATTGACATATTCATATAACCGAAAAAATTGCACTTTCTTAGTTTTAGACTTAAAGTCGATTTTCTTGTAAATTGTATGTCAATTGCGTGAGCACTGTACTGCTTAAGCCAAAAACATGAATTGTACTGATTTGAGCGAAAGCCAAATTATATTGTTATTGCAGGATTAACAAATTAATATTACCGAAAAAGTTGCACTTTCTTAGGTTTAGGCTCAAAGTCAATTCTCTTGTAAATTGTATGTTAATCACTTGAGCACTGTACCGCATAAGCCGAAAAACATCAATTTTATAGATTTGAGCGAAAGTTAAATTATATTGTTATTGCAGAATTGACATATTCATATAACCTAAAAAGTTGCACTTTCTTAGGTTTAGGCTCAAAGTCAATTCTCTTGTAAATTGTATGTTAATCACTTGAGCACTGTACCGCATAAGCCGAAAAACATCAATTTTATAGATTTGAGCGAAAGTTAAATTATATTGTTATTGCAGAATTGACATATTCATATAACCTAAAAAATTGCACTTTCCAAGTTTAAAAGTCGATTTTCTTGTAAATTGTATGTCAATTGCGTGAGCACTGTACTGCTTAAGCCGACAAACATGAATTTTACTGATTTGAGCGAAAGTCAAATTATATTGTTATTGCAGGATTAACAAATTAATACTACCGAAAAAGTTGCACTTTCTTAGGTTTAGGCTCAAAGTCAATTCTCTTGTAAATTGTATGTTAATCACTTGAGCACTGTACCGCATAAGCCGAAAAACATCAATTTTATAGATTTGAGCGAAAGTTAAATTATATTGTTATTGCAGAATTGACATATTCATATAACCTAAAAAATTCAATTGCATGATTACTGTACTGCTTAAGCTGAAAAACATGAATTTCACTGATTTGAGTGAAAGTCAAATTATATTTTTATTGCAGGATTAACAAATTAATATTACCGAAAAAGTTGTACTTTCTTAGGTTTAGACTCAAAGTCGATTTTCTTTTAAATTGTATGTCAATTGCGTGAGCACTGTACTGCTTAAGCCGACAAACATGAATTTTACTGATTTGAGCGAAAGTCAAATTATATTGTTATTGCAGGATTAACAAATTAATATTACCGAAAAATATGCACTTTCTTAGGTTTAGGCTCAAAGTCAATTCTCTTGTAAATTGTATGTTAATCACTTGAGCACTGTTCCGCATAAGCCGAAAAACATCAATTTTATAGATTTGAGCGAAAGTTAAATTATATTGCTATTGCAGAATTGACATATTCATATAACCTAAAAAATTGCACTTTCCAAGTTTAAAAGTCGATTTTGTTGTAAATTGTATGTCAATTGCATGATTACTGTACTGCTTAAGCTGAAAAACATGAATTTCACTGATTTGAGCGACAGTCAAATTATATTTTTATTGCAGGATTAACAAATTAATACTACCGAAAAAGTTGCACTTTCTTAGGTTTAGACTCATAGTCGATTTTCTTGTAAATTGTATGTCAATTGCGGCAGCACTGTACTGCTTAAGCCGACAAACATGAATTTTACTGATTTGAGCGAAAGTCAAATTATATTGTTATTATAGGATTAACAAATTAATATTACCGAAAAAGTTGCACTTTCTTAGGGTTAGGCTCAAAGTCAATTCTCTTGTAAATTGTATGTTAGTCACTTGAGCACTGTACCGCATAAGCCGAAAAACATCAATTTTATAGATGTGAGCGAAAGTTAAATTATATTGTTATTGCAGAATTGACATATTCATATAACCGAAAAAGTTGCACTTTCTTAGGTTTAGACTCAAAGTCGATTTTCTTTTAAATTGTATGTCAATTGCGTGAGCACTGTACCGCATAAGCCGAAAAACATCAATTTTATAGATTTGAGCGAAAGTTAAATTATATTGTTATTGAAGAATTGACATATTCATATAACCGAAAAAGTTGCACTTTCTTAGGTTTAGACTTAAAGTCGATTTTCTTTTAAATTGTATGTCAATTGCGTGAGCACGTACTGCTTAAGCTGAAAAACATGAATTTCACTGATTTGAGCGAAAGTCAAATTATATTTTTATTGCAGGATTAACAAATTAATATTACCGAAAAAGTTGCACTTTCTTAGGTTTAGACTCAAAGCGATTTTCTTTTAAATTGTATGTCAATTGCGTGAGCACTGTACTGCTTAAGCCGACAAACATGAATTTTACTGATTTGAGCGAAAGTCAAATTATATTGTTATTGCAGGATTAACAAATTAATATTACCGAAAAATATGCACTTTCTTAGGTTTAGGCTCAAAGTCAATTCTCTTGTAAATTGTATGTTAATCACTTGAGCACTGTTCCGCATAAGCCGAAAAACATCAATTTTATAGATTTGAGCGAAAGTTAAATTATATTGTTATTGCAGAATTGACATATTCATATAACCGAAAAAGTTGCACTTTCTTAGGTTTAGGCTCAAAGTCAATTCTCTTGTAAATTGTATGTTAATCACTTGAGCACTGTACCGCATAAGCCAAAAAACATCAATTTTATAGATTTGAGCGAAAGTTAAATTATATTGTTATTGCAGAATTGACATATTCATATAACCGAAAAAATTGCACTTTCTTAGTTTTAGACTTAAAGTCGATTTTCTTGTAAATTGTATGTCAATTGCGTGAGCACTGTACTGCTTAAGCCAAAAACATGAATTGTACTGATTTGAGCGAAAGCCAATTTATATTGTTATTGCAGGATTAACAAATTAATATTACCGAAAAAGTTGCACTTTCTTGGGTTTAGGCTCAAAGTCAATTCTCTTGTAAATTGTATGTTAATCACTTGAGCACTGTACCGCATAAGCCGAAAAACATCAATTTTATAGATTTGAGCGAAAGTTAAATTATATTGTTATTGCAGAATTGACATATTCATATAACCGAAAAAGTTGCACTTTCTTAGGTTTAGACTCAAAGTCGATTTTCTTTTAAATTGTATATCAATTGCGTGAGCACTGTACCGCATAAGCCGAAAAACATCAATTTTATAGATTTGAGCGAAAGTTAAATTATATTGTTATTGCAGAATTGACATATTCATATAACCGAAAAAGTTGCACTTTCTTAGGTTTAGACTTAAAGTCGATTTTCTTGTAAATTGTATGTCAATTGCGTGAGCACTGTACTGCTTAAGCCAAAAACATGAATTGTACTGATTTAAGCGAAAGCCAAATTATATTGTTATTGCAGAATTGACATATTCATATAACCGAAAAAATTGCACTTTCTTAGTTTTAGACTTAAAGTCGATTTTCTTGTAAATTGTATGTCAATTGCGTGAGCACTGTACTGCTTAAGCCAAAAACATGAATTGTACTGATTTGAGCGAAAGCCAAATTATATTGTTATTGCAGGATTAACAAATTAATATTACCGAAAAAGTTGCACTTTCTTAGGTTTAGGCTCAAAGTCAATTCTCTTGTAAATTGTATGTTAATCACTTGAGCACTGTACCGCATAAGCCGAAAAACATCAATTTTATAGATTTGAGCGAAAGTTAAATTATATTGTTATTGCAGAATTGACATATTCATATAACCTAAAAAATTGCACTTTCCAAGTTTAAAAGTCGATTTTTTTTTAAATTGTATGTCAATTGCGTGAGCACTGTACCGCATAAGCCGACAAACATGAATTTTACTGATTTGAGCGAAAGTCAAATTATATTGTTATTGCAGGATTAACATATTCATATAACCGAAAAAGTTGCACTTTCTTAGGTTTAGACTCAAAGTCGATTTTTTTTTAAATTGTATGTCAATTGCGTGAGCACTGTACCGCATAAGCCAAAAAACATCAATTTTATAGATTTGAGCGAAAGTTAAATTATATTGTTATTGCAGAATTGACATATTCATATAACCGAAAAAATTGCACTTTCTTAGTTTTAGACTTAAAGTCGATTTTCTTGTAAATTGTATGTCAATTGCGTGAGCACTGTACTGCTTAAGCCAAAAACGTGAATTGTACTGATTTGAGCGAAAGCCAAATTATATTGTTATTGCAGGATTAACAAATTAATATTACCGAAAAAGTTGCACTTTCTTAGGTTTAGGCTCAAAGTCAATTCTCTTGTAAATTGTATGTTAATCACTTGAGCACTGTACCGCATAAGCCGAAAAACATCAATTTTATAGATTAGAGCGAAAGTTAAATTATATTGTTATTGCAGAATTGACATATTCATATAATCGAAAAAGTTGCACTTTCTTAGGTTTAGACTCAAAGTCGATTTTCTTTTAAATTGTATATCAATTGCGTGAGCACTGTACCGCATAAGCCGAAAAACATCAATTTTATAGATTTAAGCGAAAGTTAAATTATATTGTTATTGCAGAATTGACATATTCATATAACCGAAAAAGTTGCACTTTCTTAGGTTTAGACTTAAAGTCGATTTTATTGTAAATTGTATGTCAATTGCGTGAGCACTGTATTGCCTAAGCCAAAAACATGAATTGTACTGATTTGAGCGAAAGCCAAATTATATTGTTATTGCAGGATTAACAAATTAATATTACCGAAAAAGTTGCACTTTCTTAGGTTTAGGCTCAAAGTCAATTCTCTTGTAAATTGTATGTTAATCACTTGAGCACTGTACCGCATAAGCCGAAAAACATCAATTTTATAGATTTGAGCGAAAGTTAAATTATATTGTTATTACAGAATTGACATATTCATATAACCTAAAAAATTGCACTTTCCAAGTTTAAAAGTCGATTTTCTTGTAAATTGTATGTCAATTGCGTGAGCACTGTACCGCATAAGCCGAAAAACATCAATTTTATAGATTTGAGCGAAAGTTAAATTATATTGTTATTGAAGAATTGACATATTCATATAACCGAAAAAGTTGCACTTTCTTAGTTTTAGACTTAAAGTCGATTTTCTTGTAAATTGTATGTCAATTGCGGCAGCACTGTACTGCTTAAGCCGACAAACATGAATTTTACTGATTTGAGCGAAAGTCAAATTATATTGTTATTGCAGGATTAACAAATTAATATTACCGAAAAAGTTGCACTTTCTTAGGGTTAGGCTCAAAGTCAATTCTCTTGTAAATTGTATGTTAATCACTTGAGCACTGTACCGCATAAGCCGAAAAACATCAATTTTATAGATTTGAGCGAAAGTTAAATTATATTGTTATTGCAGAATTGACATATTCATATAACCTAAAAAATTGCACTTTCCAAGTTTAAAAGTCGATTTTCTTGTAAATTGTATGTCAATTGCGTGAGCACTGTACCGCATAAGCCGAAAAACATCAATTTTATAGATTTAAGCGAAAGTTAAATTATATTGTTATTGCAGAATTGACATATTCATATAACCGAAAAAGTTGCACTTTCTTAGGTTTAGACTCAAAGTCGATTTTTTTTTAAATTGTATGTCAATTGCGTGAGCACTGTACCGCATAAGCCAAAAAACATCAATTTTATAGATTTGAGCGAAAGTTAAATTATATTGTTATTGCAGAATTGACATATTCATATAACCGAAAAAATTGCACTTTCTTAGTTTTAGACTTAAAGTCGATTTTCTTGTAAATTGTATGTCAATTGCGTGAGCACTGTACTGCTTAAGCCAAAAACGTGAATTGTACTGATTTGAGCGAAAGCCAAATTATATTGTTATTGCAGGATTAACAAATTAATATTACCGAAAAAGTTGCACTTTCTTAGGTTTAGGCTCAAAGTCAATTCTCTTGTAAATTGTATGTTAATCACTTGAGCACTGTACCGCATAAGCCGAAAAACATCAATTTTATAGATTTGAGCGAAAGTTAAATTATATTGTTATTGCAGAATTGACATATTCATATAATCGAAAAAGTTGCACTTTCTTAGGTTTAGACTCAAAGTCGATTTTCTTTTAAATTGTATATCAATTGCGTGAGCACTGTACCGCATAAGCCGAAAAACATCAATTTTATAGATTTAAGCGAAAGTTAAATTATATTGTTATTGCAGAATTGACATATTCATATAACCGAAAAAGTTGCACTTTCTTAGGTTTAGACTTAAAGTCGATTTTATTGTAAATTGTATGTCAATTGCGTGAGCACTGTATTGCCTAAGCCAAAAACATGAATTGTACTGATTTGAGCGAAAGCCAAATTATATTGTTATTGCAGGATTAACAAATTAATATTACCGAAAAAGTTGCACTTTCTTAGGTTTAGGCTCAAAGTCAATTCTCTTGTAAATTGTATGTTAATCACTTGAGCACTGTACCGCATAAGCCGAAAAACATCAATTTTATAGATTTGAGCGAAAGTTAAATTATATTGTTATTACAGAATTGACATATTCATATAACCTAAAAAATTGCACTTTCCAAGTTTAAAAGTCGATTTTCTTGTAAATTGTATGTCAATTGCGTGAGCACTGTACCGCATAAGCCGAAAAACATCAATTTTATAGATTTGAGCGAAAGTTAAATTATATTGTTATTGAAGAATTGACATATTCATATAACCGAAAAAGTTGCACTTTCTTAGTTTTAGACTTAAAGTCGATTTTCTTGTAAATTGTATGTCAATTGCGGCAGCACTGTACTGCTTAAGCCGACAAACATGAATTTTACTGATTTGAGCGAAAGTCAAATTATATTGTTATTGCAGGATTAACAAATTAATATTACCGAAAAGGTTGCACTTTCTTAGGGTTAGGCTCAAAGTCAATTCTCTTGTAAATTGTATGTTAATCACTTGAGCACTGTACCGCATAAGCCGAAAAACATCAATTTTATAGATTTGAGCGAAAGTTAAATTATATTGTTATTGCAGAATTGACATATTCATATAACCTAAAAAATTGCACTTTCCAAGTTTAAAAGTCGATTTTCTTGTAAATTGTATGTCAATTGCGTGAGCACTGTACCGCATAAGCCGAAAAACATCAATTTTATAGATTTAAGCGAAAGTTAAATTATATTGTTATTGCAGAATTGACATATTCATATAACCGAAAAAGTTGCACTTTCTTAGGTTTAGACTTAAAGTCGATTTTCTTGTAAATTGTATGTCAATTGCGGCAGCACTGTACTGCTTAAGCCGACAAACATGAATTTTACTGATTTGAGCGAAAGCCAAATTATATTGTTATTGCAGGATTAACAAATTAATATTACCGAAAAAGTTGCACTTTCTTAGGTTTAGGCTCAAAGTCAATTCTCTTGTAAATTGTATGTTAATCACTTGAGCACTGTACCGCATAAGCCGAAAAACATCAATTTTATAGATTTGAGCGAAAGTTAAATTATATTGTTATTGCAGAATTGACATATTCATATAACCTAAAAAATTGCACTTTCCAAGTTTAAAAGTCGATTTTCTTGTAAATTGTATGTCAATTGCGTGAGCACTGTACCGCATAAGCCGAAAAACATCAATTTTATAGATTTGAGCGAAAGTTAAATTATATTGTTATTGAAGAATTGACATATTCATATAACCGAAAAAATTGCACTTTCTTAGTTTTAGACTTAAAGTCGATTTTCTTGTAAATTGTATGTCAATTGCGGCAGCACTGTACTGCTTAAGCCGACAAACATGAATTTTACTGATTTGAGCGAAAGTCAAATTATATTGTTATTGCAGGATTAACAAATTAATATTACCGAAAAAGTTGCACTTTCTTAGGGTTAGGCTCAAAGTCAATTCTCTTGTAAATTGTATGTTAGTCACTTGAGCACTGTACCGCATAAGCCGAAAAACATCAATTTTATAGATGTGAGCGAAAGTTAAATTATATTGTTATTGCAGAATTGACATATTCATATAACCGAAAAAGTTGCACTTTCTTAGGTTTAGACTCAAAGTCGATTTTCTTTTAAATTGTATGTCAATTGCGTGAGCACTGTACCGCATAAGCCGAAAAACATCAATTTTATAGATTTGAGCGAAAGTTAAATTATATTGTTATTGAAGAATTGACATATTCATATAACCGAAAAAGTTGCACTTTCTTAGGTTTAGACTTAAAGTCGATTTTCTTTTAAATTGTATGTCAATTGCGTGAGCACGTACTGCTTAAGCTGAAAAACATGAATTTCACTGATTTGAGCGAAAGTCAAATTATATTTTTATTGCAGGATTAACAAATTAATATTACCGAAAAAGTTGCACTTTCTTAGGTTTAGACTCAAAGTCGATTTTCTTTTAAATTGTATGTCAATTGCGTGAGCACTGTACTGCTTAAGCCGACAAACATGAATTTTACTGATTTGAGCGAAAGTCAAATTATATTGTTATTGCAGGATTAACAAATTAATATTACCGAAAAATATGCACTTTCTTGGGTTTAGGCTCAAAGTCAATTCTCTTGTAAATTGTATGTTAATCACTTGAGCACTGTTCCGCATAAGCCGAAAAACATCAATTTTATAGATTTGAGCGAAAGTTAAATTATATTGCTATTGCAGAATTGACATATTCATATAACCGAAAAAGTTGCACTTTCTTAGGTTTAGGCTCAAAGTCAATTCTCTTGTAAATTGTATGTTAATCACTTGAGCACTGTACCGCATAAGCCAAAAAACATCAATTTTATAGATTTGAGCGAAAGTTAAATTATATTGTTATTGCAGAATTGACATATTCATATAACCGAAAAAATTGCACTTTCTTAGTTTTAGACTTAAAGTCGATTTTCTTGTAAATTGTATGTCAATTGCGTGAGCACTGTACTGCTTAAGCCAAAAACATGAATTGTACTGATTTGAGCGAAAGCCAATTTATATTGTTATTGCAGGATTAACAAATTAATATTACCGAAAAAGTTGCACTTTCTTAGGTTTAGGCTCAAAGTCAATTCTCTTGTAAATTGTATGTTAATCACTTGAGCACTGTACCGCATAAGCCGAAAAACATCAATTTTATAGATTTGAGCGAAAGTTAAATTATATTGTTATTGCAGAATTGACATATTCATATAACCGAAAAAGTTGCACTTTCTTAGGTTTAGACTCAAAGTCGATTTTCTTTTAAATTGTATATCAATTGCGTGAGCACTGTACCGCATAAGCCGAAAAACATCAATTTTATAGATTTGAGCGAAAGTTAAATTATATTGTTATTGCAGAATTGACATATTCATATAACCGAAAAAGTTGCACTTTCTTAGGTTTAGACTTAAAGTCGATTTTCTTGTAAATTGTATGTCAATTGCGTGAGCACTGTACTGCTTAAGCCAAAAACATGAATTGTACTTATTTAAGCGAAAGCCAAATTATATTGTTATTGCAGAATTGACATATTCATATAACCGAAAAAATTGCACTTTCTTAGTTTTAGACTTAAAGTCGATTTTCTTGTAAATTGTATGTCAATTGCGTGAGCACTGTACTGCTTAAGCCAAAAACATGAATTGTACTGATTTGAGCGAAAGCCAAATTATATTGTTATTGCAGGATTAACAAATTAATATTACCGAAAAAGTTGCACTTTCTTAGGTTTAGGCTCAAAGTCAATTCTCTTGTAAATTGTATGTTAATCACTTGAGCACTGTACCGCATAAGCCGAAAAACATCAATTTTATAGATTTGAGCGAAAGTTAAATTATATTGTTATTGCAGAATTGACATATTCATATAACCTAAAAAATTGCACTTTCCAAGTTTAAAAGTCGATTTTTTTTTAAATTGTATGTCAATTGCGTGAGCACTGTACCGCATAAGCCGACAAACATGAATTTTACTGATTTGAGCGAAAGTCAAATTATATTGTTATTGCAGGATTAACATATTCATATAACCGAAAAAGTTGCACTTTCTTAGGTTTAGACTCAAAGTCGATTTTCTTTTAAATTGTATGTCAATTGCGTGAGCACTGTACCGCATAAGCCGAAAAACATCAATTTTATAGATTTGAGCGAAAGTTAAATTATATTGTTATTGCAGAATTGACATATTCATATAACCTAAAAAATTGCACTTTCCAAGTTTAAAAGTTGATTTTTTTTTAAATTGTATGTCAATTGCGTGAGCACTGTACCGCATAAGCCGACAAACATGAATTTTACTGATTTGAGCGAAAGTCAAATTATATTGTTATTGCAGGATTAACATATTCATATAACCGAAAAAGTTGCACTTTCTTAGGTTTAGACTCAAAGTCGATTTTTTTTTAAATTGTATGTCAATTGCGTGAGCACTGTACCGCATAAGCCGAAAAACATCAATTTTATAGATTTGAGCGAAAGTTAAATTATATTGTTATTGCAGAATTGACATATTCATATAACCGAAAAAGTTGCACTTTCTTAGGTTTAGACTTAAAGTCGATTTTTTTTTAAATTGTATGTCAATTGCGTGAGCACTGTACCGCATAAGCCGAAAAACATCAATTTTATAGATTTGAGCGAAAGTTAAATTATATTGTTATTGCAGAATTGACATATTCATATAACCGAAAAAATTGCACTTTCTTAGTTTTAGACTTAAAGTCGATTTTCTTGTAAATTGTATGTCAATTGCGTGAGCACTGTACTGCTTAAGCCAAAAACATGAATTGTACTGATTTGAGCGAAAGCCAAATTATATTGTTATTGCAGGATTAACAAATTAATATTACCGAAAAAGTTGCACTTTCTTAGGTTTAGGCTCAAAGTCAATTCTCTTGTAAATTGTATGTTAATCACTTGAGCACTGTACCGCATAAGCCGAAAAACATCAATTTTATAGATTTGAGCGAAAGTTAAATTATATTGTTATTGCAGAATTGACATATTCATATAACCGAAAAAGTTGCACTTTCTTAGGTTTAGACTCAAAGTCGATTTTCTTTTAAATTGTATATCAATTGCGTGAGCACTGTACCGCATAAGCCGAAAAACATCAATTTTATAGATTTAAGCGAAAGTTAAATTATATTGTTATTGCAGAATTGACATATTCATATAACCGAAAAAGTTGCACTTTCTTAGGTTTAGACTTAAAGTCGATTTTATTGTAAATTGTATGTCAATTGCGTGAGCACTGTATTGCCTAAGCCAAAAACATGAATTGTACTGATTTGAGCGAAAGCCAAATTATATTGTTATTGCAGGATTAACAAATTAATATTACCGAAAAAGTTGCACTTTCTTAGGTTTAGGCTCAAAGTCAATTCTCTTGTAAATTGTATGTTAATCACTTGAGCACTGTACCGCATAAGCCGAAAAACATCAATTTTATAGATTTGAGCGAAAGTTAAATTATATTGTTATTGCAGAATTGACATATTCATATAACCTAAAAAATTGCACTTTCCAAGTTTAAAAGTCGATTTTCTTGTAAATTGTATGTCAATTGCGTGAGCACTGTACTGCTTAAGCCGACAAACATGAATTTTACTGATTTGAGCGAAAGTCAAATTATATTGTTATTGCAGGATTAACAAATTAATATTACCGAAAAAGTTGCACTTTCTTAGGTTTAGGCTCAAAGTCAATTCTCTTGTAAATTGTATGTTAATCACTTGAGCACTGTACCGCATAAGCCGAAAAACATCAATTTTATAGATTTGAGCGAAAGTTAAATTATATTGTTATTGCAGAATTGACATATTCATATAACCTAAAAAATTCAATTGCATGATTACTGTACTGCTTAAGCTGAAAAACATGAATTTCACTGATTTGAGTGAAAGTCAAATTATATTTTTATTGCAGGATTAACAAATTAATATTACCGAAAAAGTTGTACTTTCTTAGGTTTAGACTCAAAGTCGATTTTCTTTTAAATTGTATGTCAATTGCGTGAGCACTGTACTGCTTAAGCCGACAAACATGAATTTTACTGATTTGAGCGAAAGTCAAATTATATTGTTATTGCAGGATTAACAAATTAATATTACCGAAAAATATGCACTTTCTTAGGTTTAGGCTCAAAGTCAATTCTCTTGTAAATTGTATGTTAATCACTTGAGCACTGTTCCGCATAAGCCGAAAAACATCAATTTTATAGATTTGAGCGAAAGTTAAATTATATTGCTATTGCAGAATTGACATATTCATATAACCTAAAAAATTGCACTTTCCAAGTTTAAAAGTCGATTTTGTTGTAAATTGTATGTCAATTGCATGATTACTGTACTGCTTAAGCTGAAAAACATGAATTTCACTGATTTGAGCGACAGTCAAATTATATTTTTATTGCAGGATTAACAAATTAATACTACCGAAAAAGTTGCACTTTCTTAGGTTTAGACTCATAGTCGATTTTCTTGTAAATTGTATGTCAATTGCGGCAGCACTGTACTGCTTAAGCCGACAAACATGAATTTTACTGATTTGAGCGAAAGTCAAATTATATTGTTATTGCAGGATTAACAAATTAATATTACCGAAAAAGTTGCACTTTCTTAGGGTTAGGCTCAAAGTCAATTCTCTTGTAAATTGTATGTTAGTCACTTGAGCACTGTACCGCATAAGCCGAAAAACATCAATTTTATAGATGTGAGCGAAAGTTAAATTACATTGTTATTGCAGAATTGACATATTCATATAACCGAAAAAGTTGCACTTTCTTAGGTTTAGACTCAAAGTCGATTTTCTTTTAAATTGTATGTCAATTGCGTGAGCACTGTACCGCATAAGCCGAAAAACATCAATTTTATAGATTTGAGCGAAAGTTAAATTATATTGTTATTGAAGAATTGACATATTCATATAACCGAAAAAGTTGCACTTTCTTAGGTTTAGACTTAAAGTCGATTTTCTTTTAAATTGTATGTCAATTGCGTGAGCACGTACTGCTTAAGCTGAAAAACATGAATTTCACTGATTTGAGCGAAAGTCAAATTATATTTTTATTGCAGGATTAACAAATTAATATTACCGAAAAAGTTGCACTTTCTTAGGTTTAGACTCAAAGTCGATTTTCTTTTAAATTGTATGTCAATTGCGTGAGCACTGTACTGCTTAAGCCGACAAACATGAATTTTACTGATTTGAGCGAAAGTCAAATTATATTGTTATTGCAGGATTAACAAATTAATATTACCGAAAAATATGCACTTTCTTAGGTTTAGGCTCAAAGTCAATTCTCTTGTAAATTGTATGTTAATCACTTGAGCACTGTTCCGCATAAGCCGAAAAACATCAATTTTATAGATTTGAGCGAAAGTTAAATTATATTGCTATTGCAGAATTGACATATTCATATAACCGAAAAAGTTGCACTTTCTTAGGTTTAGGCTCAAAGTCAATTCTCTTGTAAATTGTATGTTAATCACTTGAGCACTGTACCGCATAAGCCAAAAAACATCAATTTTATAGATTTGAGCGAAAGTTAAATTATATTGTTATTGCAGAATTGACATATTCATATAACCGAAAAAATTGCACTTTCTTAGTTTTAGACTTAAAGTCGATTTTCTTGTAAATTGTATGTCAATTGCGTGAGCACTGTACTGCTTAAGCCAAAAACATGAATTGTACTGATTTGAGCGAAAGCCAATTTATATTGTTATTGCAGGATTAACAAATTAATATTACCGAAAAAGTTGCACTTTCTTAGGTTTAGGCTCAAAGTCAATTCTCTTGTAAATTGTATGTTAATCACTTGAGCACTGTACCGCATAAGCCGAAAAACATCAATTTTATAGATTTGAGCGAAAGTTAAATTATATTGTTATTGCAGAATTGACATATTCATATAACCGAAAAAGTTGCACTTTCTTAGGTTTAGACTCAAAGTCGATTTTCTTTTAAATTGTATATCAATTGCGTGAGCACTGTACCGCATAAGCCGAAAAACATCAATTTTATAGATTTGAGCGAAAGTTAAATTATATTGTTATTGCAGAATTGACATATTCATATAACCGAAAAAGTTGCACTTTCATAGGTTTAGACTTAAAGTCGATTTTCTTGTAAATTGTATGTCAATTGCGTGAGCACTGTACTGCTTAAGCCAAAAACATGAATTGTACTGATTTAAGCGAAAGCCAAATTATATTGTTATTGCAGAATTGACATATTCATATAACCGAAAAAATTGCACTTTCTTAGTTTTAGACTTAAAGTCGATTTTCTTGTAAATTGTATGTCAATTGCGTGAGCACTGTACTGCTTAAGCCAAAAACATGAATTGTACTGATTTGAGCGAAAGCCAAATTATATTGTTATTGCAGGATTAACAAATTAATATTACCGAAAAAGTTGCACTTTCTTAGGTTTAGGCTCAAAGTCAATTCTCTTGTAAATTGTATGTTAATCACTTGAGCACTGTACCGCATAAGCCGTAAAACATCAATTTTATAGATTTGAGCGAAAGTTAAATTATATTGTTATTGCAGAATTGACATATTCATATAACCTAAAAAATTGCACTTTCCAAGTTTAAAAGTCGATTTTTTTTTAAATTGTATGTCAATTGCGTGAGCACTGTACCGCATAAGCCGACAAACATGAATTTTACTGATTTGAGCGAAAGTCAAATTATATTGTTATTGCAGGATTAACATATTCATATAACCGAAAAAGTTGCACTTTCTTAGGTTTAGACTCAAAGTCGATTTTTTTTTAAATTGTATGTCAATTGCGTGAGCACTGTACCGCATAAGCCGAAAAACATCAATTTTATAGATTTGAGCGAAAGTTAAATTATATTGTTATTGCAGAATTGACATATTCATATAACCTAAAAAATTGCACTTTCCAAGTTTAAAAGTTGATTTTCTTTTAAATTGTATGTCAATTGCGTGAGCACTGTACCGCATAAGCCGACAAACATGAATTTTACTGATTTGAGCGAAAGTCAAATTATATTGTTATTGCAGGATTAACATATTCATATAACCGAAAAAGTTGCACTTTCTTAGGTTTAGACTCAAAGTCGATTTTTTTTTAAATTGTATGTCAATTGCGTGAGCACTGTACCGCATAAGCCGAAAAACATCAATTTTATAGATTTGAGCGAAAGTTAAATTATATTGTTATTGCAGAATTGACATATTCATATAACCGAAAAAGTTGCACTTTCTTAGGTTTAGACTTAAAGTCGATTTTTTTTTTAATTGTATGTCAATTGCGTGAGCACTGTACCGCATAAGCCGAAAAACATCAATTTTATAGATTTGAGCGAAAGTTAAATTATATTGTTATTGCAGAATTGACATATTCATATAACCTAAAAAATTGCACTTTCCAAGTTTAAAAGTCGATTTTCTTGTAAATTGTATGTCAATTGCGTGAGCACTGTACTGCTTAAGCCGACAAACATGAATTTTACTGATTTGAGCGAAAGTCAAATTATATTGTTATTGCAGGATTAACATATTCATATAACCGAAAAAGTTGCACTTTCTTAGGTTTAGACTCAAAGTCGATTTTTTTTTAAATTGTATGTCAATTGCGTGAGCACTGTACCGCATAAGCCGAAAAACATCAATTTTATAGATTTGAGCGAAAGTTAAATTATATTGTTATTGCAGAATTGACATATTCATATAACCGAAAAAGTTGCACTTTCTTAGGTTTAGACTCAAAGTCGATTTTCTTTTAAATTGTATATCAATTGCGTGAGCACTGTACCGCATAAGCCGAAAAACATCAATTTTATAGATTTGAGCGAAAGTTAAATTATATTGTTATTGCAGAATTGACATATTCATATAACCGAAAAAGTTGCACTTTCTTAGGTTTAGACTTAAAGTCGATTTTCTTGTAAATTGTATGTCAATTGCGTGAGCACTGTACTGCTTAAGCCAAAAACATGAATTGTACTGATTTAAGCGAAAGCCAAATTATATTGTTATTGCAGAATTGACATATTCATATAACCGAAAAAATTGCACTTTCTTAGTTTTAGACTTAAAGTCGATTTTCTTGTAAATTGTATGTCAATTGCGTGAGCACTGTACTGCTTAAGCCAAAAACATGAATTGTACTGATTTGAGCGAAAGCCAAATTATATTGTTATTGCAGGATTAACAAATTAATATTACCGAAAAAGTTGCACTTTCTTAGGTTTAGGCTCAAAGTCAATTCTCTTGTAAATTGTATGTTAATCACTTGAGCACTGTACCGCATAAGCCGTAAAACATCAATTTTATAGATTTGAGCGAAAGTTAAATTATATTGTTATTGCAGAATTGACATATTCATATAACCTAAAAAATTGCACTTTCCAAGTTTAAAAGTCGATTTTTTTTTAAATTGTATGTCAATTGCGTGAGCACTGTACCGCATAAGCCGACAAACATGAATTTTACTGATTTGAGCGAAAGTCAAATTATATTGTTATTGCAGGATTAACATATTCATATAACCGAAAAAGTTGCACTTTCTTAGGTTTAGACTCAAAGTCGATTTTTTTTTAAATTGTATGTCAATTGCGTGAGCACTGTACCGCATAAGCCGAAAAACATCAATTTTATAGATTTGAGCGAAAGTTAAATTATATTGTTATTGCAGAATTGACATATTCATATAACCTAAAAAATTGCACTTTCCAAGTTTAAAAGTTGATTTTTTTTTAAATTGTATGTCAATTGCGTGAGCACTGTACCGCATAAGCCGACAAACATGAATTTTACTGATTTGAGCGAAAGTCAAATTATATTGTTATTGCAGGATTAACATATTCATATAACCGAAAAAGTTGCACTTTCTTAGGTTTAGACTCAAAGTCGATTTTTTTTTAAATTGTATGTCAATTGCGTGAGCACTGTACCGCATAAGCCGAAAAACATCAATTTTATAGATTTGAGCGAAAGTTAAATTATATTGTTATTGCAGAATTGACATATTCATATAACCGAAAAAGTTGCACTTTCTTAGGTTTAGACTTAAAGTCGATTTTTTTTTAAATTGTATGTCAATTGCGTGAGCACTGTACCGCATAAGCCGAAAAACATCAATTTTATAGATTTGAGCGAAAGTTAAATTATATTGTTATTGCAGAATTGACATATTCATATAACCTAAAAAATTCAATTGCATGATTACTGTACTGCTTAAGGTGAAAAACATGAATTTCACTGATTTGAGTGAAAGTCAAATTATATTTTTATTGCAGGATTAACAAATTAATATTACCGAAAAAGTTGTACTTTCTTAGGTTTAGACTCAAAGTCGATTTTCTTTTAAATTGTATGTCAATTGCGTGAGCACTGTACTGCTTAAGCCGACAAACATGAATTTTACTGATTTGAGCGAAAGTCAAATTATATTGTTATTGCAGGATTAACAAATTAATATTACCGAAAAATATGCACTTTCTTAGGTTTAGGCTCAAAGTCAATTCTCTTGTAAATTGTATGTTAATCACTTGAGCACTGTTCCGCATAAGCCGAAAAACATCAATTTTATAGATTTGAGCGAAAGTTAAATTATATTGCTATTGCAGAATTGACATATTCATATAACCTAAAAAATTGGACTTTCCAAGTTTAAAAGTCGATTTTGTTGTAAATTGTATGTCAATTGCGGCAGCACTGTACTGCTTAAGCCGACAAACATGAATTTTACTGATTTGAGCGAAAGTCAAATTATATTGTTATTGCAGGATTAACAAATTAATATTACCGAAAAAGTTGCACTTTCTTAGGTTTAGGCTCAAAGTCAATTCTCTTGTAAATTGTATGTTAGTCACTTGAGCACTGTACCGCATAAGCCGAAAAACATCAATTTTATAGATGTGAGCGAAAGTTAAATTATATTGTTATTGCAGAATTGACATATTCATATAACCGAAAAAGTTGCACTTTCTTAGGTTTAGACTCAAAGTCGATTTTCTTTTAAATTGTATGTCAATTGCGTGAGCACTGTACCGCATAAGCCGAAAAACATCAATTTTATAGATTTGAGCGAAAGTTAAATTATATTGTTATTGAAGAATTGACATATTCATATAACCGAAAAAGTTGCACTTTCTTAGGTTTAGACTTAAAGTCGATTTTCTTTTAAATTGTATGTCAATTGCGTGAGCACGTACTGCTTAAGCTGAAAAACATGAATTTCACTGATTTGAGCGAAAGTCAAATTATATTTTTATTGCAGGATTAACAAATTAATATTACCGAAAAAGTTGCACTTTCTTAGGTTTAGACTCAAAGTCGATTTTCTTTTAAATTGTATGTCAATTGCGTGAGCACTGTACTGCTTAAGCCGACAAACATGAATTTTACTGATTTGAGCGAAAGTCAAATTATATTGTTATTGCAGGATTAACAAATTAATATTACCGAAAAAGTTGCACTTTCTTAGGTTTAGGCTCAAAGTCAATTATCTTGTAAATTGTATGTTAATCACTTGAGCACTGTACCGCATAAGCCGAAAAGCATCAATTTTATAGATTTGAGCGAAAGTTAAATTATATTGTTATTGCAGAATTGACATATTCATATAACCTAAAAAATTGCACTTTCCAAGTTTAAAAGTCGATTTTGTTGTAAATTGTATGTCAATTGCATGATTACTGTACTGCTTAAGCTGAAAAACATGAATTTCACTGATTTGAGCGAAAGTCAAATTATATTTTTATTGCAGGATTAACAAATTAATATTACCGAAAAAATGGCACTTTCTTAGTTTTAGACTTAAAGTCGATTTTCTTGTAAATTGTATGTCAATTGCGTGAGCACTGTACTGCTTAAGCCAAAAACATGAATTGTACTGATTTAAGCGAAAGCCAAATTATATTGTTATTGCAGAATTGACATATTCATATAACCGAAAAAATTGCACTTTCTTAGTTTTAGACTTAAAGTCGATTTTCTTGTAAATTGTATGTCAATTGCGTGAGCACTGTACTGCTTAAGCCAAAAACATGGATTGTACTGATTTGAGCGAAAGCCAAACTATATTGTTATTGCAGGATTAACAAATTAATATTACCGAAAAAGTTGCACTTTCTTAGGTTTAGGCTCAAAGTCAATTCTCTTGTAAATTGTATGTTAATCACTTGAGCACTGTACCGCATAAGCCGAAAAACATCAATTTTATAGATTTGAGCGAAAGTTAAATTATATTGTTATTGCAGAATTGACATATTCATATAACCGAAAAAATTGCACTTTCTTAGTTTTAGACTTAAAGTCGATTTTCTTGTAAATTGTATGTCAATTGCGTGAGCACTGTACTGCTTAAGCCAAAAACATGAATTGTACTGATTTGAGCGAAAGCCAAATTATATTGTTATTGCAGGATTAACAAATTAATATTACCGAAAAAGTTGCACTTTCTTAGGTTTAGGCTCAAAGTCAATTCTCTTGTAAATTGTATGTTAATCACTTGAGCACTGTACCGCATGAGCCGAAAAACATCAATTTTATAGATTTGAGCGAAAGCCAAATTATATTGTTATTGCAGGATTAACAAATTAATATTACCGAAAAAGTTGCACTTTCTTAGGTTTAGGCTCAAAGCCAATTCTCTTGTAAATTGTATGTTAATCACTTGAGCACTGTACCGCATAAGCCGAAAAACATCAATTTTATAGATTTGAGCGAAAGTTAAATTATATTGTTATTGCAGAATTGACATATTCATATAACCTAAAAAATTGCACTTTCCAAGTTTAAAAGTCGATTTTCTTGTAAATTGTATGTCAATTGCATGATTACTGTACTGCTTAAGCTGAAAAACATGAATTTCACTGATTTGAGCGAAAGTCAAATTATATTTTTATTGCAGGATTAACAAATTAATATTACCGAAAAAATGGCACTTTCTTAGTTTTAGACTTAAAGTCGATTTTCTTGTAAATTGTATGTCAATTGCGTGAGCACTGTACTGCTTAAGCCAAAAACATGAATTGTACTGATTTAAGCGAAAGCCAAATTATATTGTTATTGCAGAATTGACATATTCATATAACCGAAAAAATTGCACTTTCTTAGTTTTAGACTTAAAGTCGATTTTCTTGTAAATTGTATGTCAATTGCGTGAGCACTGTACTGCTTAAGCCAAAAACATGGATTGTACTGATTTGAGCGAAAGCCAAACTATATTGTTATTGCAGGATTAACAAATTAATATTACCGAAAAAGTTGCACTTTCTTAGGTTTAGGCTCAAAGTCAATTCTCTTGTAAATTGTATGTTAATCACTTGAGCACTGTACCGCATAAGCCGAAAAACATCAATTTTATAGATTTGAGCGAAAGTTAAATTATATTGTTATTGCAGAATTGACATATTCATATAACCGAAAAAATTGCACTTTCTTAGTTTTAGACTTAAAGTCGATTTTCTTGTAAATTGTATGTCAATTGCGTGAGCACTGTACTGCTTAAGCCAAAAACATGAATTGTATTTGAGCGTAAGTCAAATTATATTTTTATTGCAGGATTAACAAATTAATATTACCGAAAAAGTTGCACTTTCTTAGGTTTAGGCTCAAAGTCAATTCTCTTGTAAATTGTATGTTAATCACTTGAGCACTGTACCGCATAAGCCGAAAAACATCAATTTTATAGATTTGAGCGAAAGTTAAATTATATTGTTATTGCAGAATTGACATATTCATATAACCGAAAAAGTTGCACTTTCTTAGGTTTAGACTCAAAGTCGATTTTCTTTTAAATTGTATGTCAATTGCGTGAGCACTGTACCGCATAAGCCGAAAAACATCAATTTTATAGATTTGAGCGAAAGTTAAATTATATTGTTATTGCAGAATTGACATATTCATATAACCGAAAAAGTTGCACTTTCTTAGGTTTAGACTTAAAGTCGATTTTCTTTTAAATTGTATGTCAATTGCGTGAGCACTGTACTGCTTAAGCCAAAAACATGAATTGTACTGATTTGAGCGAAAGCCAAATTATATTGTTATTGCAGGACTAACAAATTAATATTACCGAAAAAGTTGCACTTTCTTAGGTTTATGCTCAAAGTCAATTCTCTTGTAAATTGTATGTTAATCACTTGAGCACTGTACCGCATAAGCCGAAAAACATCAATTTTATATATTTGAGCGAAAGTTAAATTATATTGTTATTGCAGAATTGACATATTCATATAACCTAAAAAATTGCACTTTCCAAGTTTAAAAGTCGTTTTTCTTGTAAATTGTATGTCAATTGCATGATTACTGTACTGCTTAAGCTGAAAAACATGAATTTCACTGATTTGAGCGAAAGTCAAATTATATTTTTATTGCAGGATTAACAAATTAATATTACCGAAAAAGTTGCACTTTCTTAGGTTTAGGCTCAAAGTCAATTCTCTTGTAAATTGTATGTTAATCACTTGAGCACTGTACCGCATAAGCCGAAAAACATCAATTTTATAGATTTGAGCGAAAGTTAAATTATATTGTCATTGCAGAATTGACATATTCATATAACCTAAAAAATTGCACTTTCCAAGTTTAAAAGTCGATTTTGTTGTAAATTGTATGTCAATTGCATGATTACTGTACTGCTTAAGCTGAAAAACATGAATTTCACTGATTTGAGCGAAAGTCAAATTATATTGTTATTGCAGGATTAACAAATTAATATTACCGAAAAAGTTGCACTTTCTTAGGTTTAGGCTCAAAGTCAATTCTCTTGTAAATTGTATGTTAATCACTTGAGCACTGTACCGCATAAGCCGAAAAACATCAATTTTATAGATTTGAGCGAAAGTTAAATTATATTGTTATTGCAGAATTGACATATTCATAGAACCTAAAAAATTCAATTGCATGATTACTGTACTGCTTAAGCTGAAAAACATGAATTTCACTGATTTGAGCGAAAGTCAATTTATATTTTTATTGCAGGATTAACAAATTAATATTACCGAAAAAGTTGTACTTTCTTAGGTTTAGACTCAAAGTCGATTTTCTTTTAAATTGTATGTCAATTGCGTGAGCACTGTACTGCTTAAGCCGACAAACATGAATTTTACTAATTTGAGCGAAAGTCAAATTATATTGTTATTGCAGGATTAACAAATTAATATTACCGAAAAATATGCACTTTCTTAGGTTTAGGCTCAAAGTCAATTCTCTTGTAAATTGTTTGTTAATCACTTGAGCACTGTTCCGCATAAGCCGAAAAACATCAATTTTATAGATTTGAGCGAAAGTTAAATTATATTGTTATTGCAGAATTGACATATTCATATAACCTAAAAAATTGCACTTTCTTAGCTTAAAAGTCGATTTTCTTGTAAATTGTATGTCAATTGCATGATTACTGTACTGCTTAAGCTGAAAAACATGAATTTCACTAATTTCAGCGAAAGTCAAATTATATTGTTATTGCAGGATTAACAAATTAATATTACCGAAAAAGTTGCACTTTCTTAGGTTTAGACTCAAAGTCGAATTTTTTTTTAAATTGTATGTCAATTGCGTGAGCACTGTACTGCTTATGCCGACAAACATGAATTTCACTAATTTCAGCGAAAGTCAAATTATATTGTTATTGCAGGAATAACAAATTAATATTACCGAAAAAGGTGCACTTTCTTAGGTTTAGACTTAAAGTCGATCTTCTTGTAAATTGTATGTCAATTCCGTGAGCACTTACTGCTTAAGCCGAAAAACATGAATTGTACTGAGTTGAGCGAAAGTCAAATTATATTTTTATTGCAGGATAAACAAATTAATATTACCGAAAAAATTGCACTTTCTTAGTTTTGAACTTAAAGTCGATTTTCCTGTAAATTGTATGTCAAATGCGTGAGCACTGTACTGCTGAAGCCGAAAAACATGAATTGTACTGATATGAGCGAAAGCCAAATTATATTGTTATTGCAGAATTGACATATTCATATAACCGAAAAAAATTGCACTTTCTTAGGTTTAGACTCAAAGTCGATTTTCTTTTAAATTGTATGTCAATTGCGTGAGCACTGTACTGCTTAAGCCGACAAACATGAATTTTACTGATTTGAGCGAAAGTCAAATTATATTGTTATTGCAGGATTAACAAATTAATATTACCGAAAAATATGCACTTTCTTAGGTTTAGGCTCAAAGTCAATTCTCTTGTAAATTGTATGTTAATCACTTGAGCACTGTACCGCATAAGCCGAAAAACATCAATTTTATAGATTTGAGCGAAAGTTAAATTATATTGTTATTGCAGAATTGACATATTCATATAACCTAAAAAATTGCACTTTCCAAGTTTAAAAGTCGATTTTGTTGTAAATTGTATGTCAATTGCATGATTACTGTACTGCTTAAGCTGAAAAACATGAATTTCACTGATTTGAGCGAAAGTCAAATTATATTTTTATTGCAGGATTAACAAATTAATATTACCGAAAAAATGGCACTTTCTTAGTTTTAGACTTAAAGTCGATTTTCTTGTAAATTGTATGTCAATTGCGTGAGCACTGTACTGCTTAAGCCAAAAACATGAATTGTACTGATTTAAGCGAAAGCCAAATTATATTGTTATTGCAGAATTGACATATTCATATAACCGAAAAAATTGCATTTTCTTAGTTTTAGATTTAAAGTCGATTTTCTTGTAAATTGTATGTCAATTGCGTGAGCACTGTACTGCTTAAGACAAAAACATGAATTGTACTGATTTGAGCGAAAGCCAAATTATATTGTTATTGCAGGATTAACAAATTAATATTACCGAAAAAGTTGCACTTTCTTAGGTTTAGGCTCAAAGTCAATTCTCTTGTAAATTGTATGTTAATCACTTGAGCACTGTACCGCATAAGCCGACAAACATGAATTTTACTGATTTGAGCGAAAGTCAAATTATATTGTTATTGCAGGATTAACAAATTAATATTACCGAAAAAGTTGCACTTTCTTAGGTTTAGGCTCAAAGTCAATTCTCTTGTAAATTGTATGTTAATCACTTGAGCACTGTACCGCATAAGCCGACAAACATGAATTTTACTGATTTGAGCGAAAGTCAAATTATATTGTTATTGCAGGATTAACAAATTAATATTACCGAAAAAGTTGCACTTTCTTAGGTTTAGGCTCAAAGTCAATTCTCTTGTAAATTGTATGTTAATCACTTGAGCACTGTACCGCATAAGCCGAAAAACATCAATTTTATAGATTTGAGCGAAAGTTAAATTATATTGTTATTGCAGAATTGACATATTCATATAACCGAAAAAATTGCACTTTCTTAGTTTTAGACTTAAAGTCGATTTTCTTGTAAATTGTATGTCAATTGCGTGAGCACTGTACTGCTTAAGACAAAAACATGAATTGTACTGATTTGAGCGAAAGCCAAATTATATTGTTATTGCAGGATTAACAAATTAATATTACCGAAAAAGTTGCACTTTCTTAGGTTTAGGCTCAAAGTCAATTCTCTTGTAAATTGTATGTTAATCACTTGAGCACTGTACCGCATAAGCCGACAAACATGAATTTTACTGATTTGAGCGAAAGTCAAATTATATTGTTATTGCAGGATTAACAAATTAATATTACCGAAAAAGTTGCACTTTCTTAGGTTTAGGCTCAAAGTCAATTCTCTTGTAAATTGTATGTTAATCACTAGAGCACTGTACCGCATAAGCCGAAAAACATCAATTTTATAGATTTGAGCGAAAGTTAAATTATATTGTCATTGCAGAATTGACATATTCATATAACCTAAAAAATTGCACTTTCCAAGTTTAAAAGTCGATTTTGTTGTAAATTGTATGTCAATTGCATGATTACTGTACTGCTTAAGCTGAAAAACATGAATTTCACTGATTTGAGCGAAAGTCAAATTATATTTTTATTGCAGGATTAACAAATTAATATTACCGAAAAAGTTGCACTTTCTTAGGTTTAGACTCAAAGTCGATTTTCTTTTAAATTGTATGTCAATTGCGTGAGCACTGTACTGCTTAAGCCGACAAACATGAATTTTACTGATTTGAGCGAAAGTCAAATTATATTGTTATTGCAGGATTAACAAATTAATATTACCGAAAAATATGCACTTTCTTAGGTTTAGGCTCAAAGTCAATTCTCTTGTAAATTGTATGTTAATCACTTGAGCACTGTTCCGCATAAGCCGAAAAACATCAATTTTATAGATTTGAGCGAAAGTTAAATTATATTGTTATTGCAGAAATGACATATTCATATAACCGAAAAAGTTGCACTTTCTTAGGTTTAGGCTCAAAGTCAATTCTCTTGTAAATTGTATGTTAATCACTCGAGCACTGTACCGCATAAGCCAAAAAACATCAATTTTATAGATTTGAGCGAAAGTTAAATTATATTGTTATTGCAGAATTGACATATTCATATAACCTAAAAAATTGCACTTTCCAAGTTTAAAAGTCGATTTTCTTGTAAATTGTATGTCAATTGCGTGAGCACTGTACTGCTTAAGCCGACAAACATGAATTTTACTGATTTGAGCGAAAGTCAAATTATATTGTTATTGCAGGATTAACAAATTAATATTACCGAAAAAGTTGCACTTTCTTAGGTTTAGGCTCAAAGTCAATTCTCTTGTAAATTGTATGTTAATCACTTGAGCACTGTACCGCATAAGCCGAAAAACATCAATTTTATAGATTTGAGCGAAAGTTAAATTATATTGTTATTGCAGAATTGACATATTCATATAACCTAAAAAATTCAATTGCATGATTACTGTACTGCTTAAGCTGAAAAACATGAATTTCACTGATTTGAGCGAAAGTCAAATTATATTTTTATTGCAGGATTAACAAATTAATATTACCGAAAAAGTTGTACTTTCTTAGGTTTAGACTCAAAGTCGATTTTCTTTTAAATTGTATGTCAATTGCGTGAGCACTGTACTGCTTAAGCCGACAAACATGAATTTTACTGATTTGAGCGAAAGTCAAATTATATTGTTATTGCAGGATTAAAAAATTAATATTACCGAAAAATATGCACTTTCTTAGGTTTAGGCTCAAAGTCAATTCTCTTGTAAATTGTATGTTAATCACTTGAGCACTGTTCCGCATAAGCCGAAAAACATCAATTTTATAGATTTGAGCGAAAGTTAAATTATATTGTTATTGCAGAATTGACATATTCATATAACCTAAAAAATTGCACTTTCCAAGTTTAAAAGTCGATTTTCTTGTAAATTGTATGTCAATTGCATGATTACTGTACTGCTTAAGCTGAAAAACATGAATTTCACTAATTTCAGCGAAAGTCAAATTATATTGTTATTGCAGGATTAACAAATTAATATTACCGAAAAAGTTGCACTTTCTTAGGTTTAGACTCAAAGTCGAATTTTTTTTTAAATTGTATGTCAATTGCGTGAGCACTGTACTGCTTATGCCGACAAACATGAATTTCACTAATTTCAGCGAAAGTCAAATTATATTGTTATTGCAGGAATAACAAATTAATATTACCGAAAAAGGTGCACTTTCTTAGGTTTAGACTTAAAGTCGATCTTCTTGTAAATTGTATGTCAATTCCGTGAGCACTTACTACTTAAGCCGAAAAACATGAATTGTACTGAGTTGAGCGAAAGTCAAATTATATTTTTATTGCAGGATAAACAAATTAATATTACCGAAAAAATTGCACTTTCTTAGTTTTGAACTTAAAGTCGATTTTCCTGTAAATTGTATGTCAAATGCGTGAGCACTGTACTGCTTAAGCCGAAAAACATGAATTGTACTGATATGAGCGAAAGCCAAATTATATTGTTATTGCAGAATTGACATATTCATATAACCGAAAAAATTGCACTTTCTTAGGTTTAGACTCAAAGTCGATTTTCTTTTAAATTGTATGTCAATTGCGTGAGCACTGTACTGCTTAAGCCGACAAACATGAATTTTACTGATTTGAGCGAAAGTCAAATTATATTGTTATTGCAGGATTAACAAATTAATATTACCGAAAAATATGCACTTTCTTAGGTTTAGGCTCAAAGTCAATTCTCTTGTAAATTGTATGTTAATCACTTGAGCACTGTACCGCATAAGCCGAAAAACATCAATTTTATAGATTTGAGCGAAAGTTAAATTATATTGTTATTGCAAAATTGACATATTCATATAACCTAAAAAATTGCACTTTCCAAGTTTAAAAGTCGATTTTGTTCTAAATTGTATGTCAATTGCATGATTACTGTACTGCTTAAGCTGGAAAACATGAATTTCACTGATTTGAGCGAAAGTCAAATTATATTTTTATTGCAGGATTAACAAATTAATATTACCGAAAAAATGGCACTTTCTTAGTTTTAGACTTAAAGTCGATTTTCTTGTAAATTGTATGTCAATTGCGTGAGCACTGTACTGCTTAAGCCAAAAACATGAATTGTACTGATTTAAGCGAAAGCCAAATTATATTGTTATTGCAGAATTGACATATTCATATAACCGAAAAAATTGCATTTTCTTAGTTTTGAACTTAAAGTCGATTTTCCTGTAAATTGTATGTCAAATGCGTGAGCACTGTACTGCTGAAGCCGAAAAACATGAATTGTACTGATATGAGCGAAAGCCAAATTATATTGTTATTGCAGAATTGACATATTCATATAACCGAAAAAAATTGCACTTTCTTAGGTTTAGACTCAAAGTCGATTTTCTTTTAAATTGTATGTCAATTGCGTGAGCACTGTACTGCTTAAGCCGACAAACATGAATTTTACTGATTTGAGCGAAAGTCAAATTATATTGTTATTGCAGGATTAACAAATTAATATTACCGAAAAATATGCACTTTCTTAGGTTTAGGCTCAAAGTCAATTCTCTTGTAAATTGTATGTTAATCACTTGAGCACTGTACCGCATAAGCAGAAAAACATCAATTTTATAGATTTGAGCGAAAGTTAAATTATATTGTTATTGCAGAATTGACATATTCATATAACCTAAAAAATTGCACTTTCCAAGTTTAAAAGTCGATTTTGTTGTAAATTGTATGTCAATTGCATGATTACTGTACTGCTTAAGCTGAAAAACATGAATTTCACTGATTTGAGCGAAAGTCAAATTATATTTTTATTGCAGGATTAACAAATTAATATTACCGAAAAAATGGCACTTTCTTAGTTTTAGACTTAAAGTCGATTTTCTTGTAAATTGTATGTCAATTGCGTGAGCACTGTACTGCTTAAGCCAAAAACATGAATTGTACTGATTTAAGCGAAAGCCAAATTATATTGTTATTGCAGAATTGACATATTCATATAACCGAAAAAATTGCATTTTCTTAGTTTTAGATTTAAAGTCGATTTTCTTGTAAATTGTATGTCAATTGCGTGAGCACTGTACTGCTTAAGCCAAAAACATGAATTGTACTGATTTGAGCGAAAGCCAAATTATATTGTTATTGCAGGATTAACAAATTAATATTACCGAAAAAATTGCACTTTCTTAGTTTTGAACTTAAAGTCGATTTTCCTGTAAATTGTATGTCAAATGCGTGAGCACTGTACTGCTGAAGCCGAAAAACATGAATTGTACTGATATGAGCGAAAGCCAAATTATATTGTTATTGCAGAATTGACATATTCATATAACCGAAAAAATTGCATTTTCTTAGTTTTAGACTTAAAGTCGATTTTCTTGTAAATTGTATGTCAATTGCGTGAGCACTGTACTGCTTAAGCCAAAAACATGAATTGTACTGATTTGAGCGAAAGCCAAATTATATTGTTATTGCAGGATTAACAAATTAATATTACCGAAAAAGTTGCACTTTCTTAGGTTTAGGCTCAAAGTCAATTCTCTTGTAAATTGTATGTTAATCACTTGAGCACTGTTCCGCATAAGCCGAAAAACATCAATTTTATAGATTTGAGCGAAAGTTAAATTATATTGCTATTGCAGAATTGACATATTCATATAACCTAAAAAATTGGACTTTCCAAGTTTAAAAGTCGATTTTGTTGTAAATTGTATGTCAATTGCATGATTACTGTACTGCTTAAGCCGAAAAACATGAATTGTACTGATATGAGCGACAGTCAAATTATATTTTTATTGCAGGATTAACAAATTAATACTACCGAAAAAGTTGCACTTTCTTAGGTTTAGACTCATAGTCGATTTTCTTGTAAATTGTATGTCAATTGCGGCAGCACTGTACTGCTTAAGCCGACAAACATGAATTTTACTGATTTGAGCGAAAGTCAAATTATATTGTTATTGCAGGATTAACAAATTAATATTACCGAAAAAGTTGCACTTTCTTAGGTTTAGGCTCAAAGTCAATTCTCTTGTAAATTGTATGTTAGTCACTTGAGCACTGTACCGCATAAGCCGAAAAACATCAATTTTATAGATGTGAGCGAAAGTCAAATTATATTTTTATTGCAGGATTAACAAATTAATATTACCGAAAAAGTTGCACTTTCTTAGGTTTAGACTCAAAGTCGATTTTCTTTTAAATTGTATGTCAATTGCGTGAGCACTGTACTGCTTAAGCCGACAAACATGAATTTTACTGATTTGAGCGAAAGTCAAATTATATTGTTATTGCAGGATTAACAAATTAATATTACCGAAAAAGTTGCACTTTCTTAGGTTTAGGCTCAAAGTCAATTATCTTGTAAATTGTATGTTAATCACTTGAGCACTGTACCGCATAAGCCGAAAAGCATCAATTTTATAGATTTGAGCGAAAGTTAAATTATATTGTTATTGCAGAATTGACATATTCATATAACCTAAAAAATTGCACTTTCCAAGTTTAAAAGTCGATTTTGTTGTAAATTGTATTTCAATTGCATGATTACTGTACTGCTTAAGCTGAAAAACATGAATTTCACTGATTTGAGCGACAGTCAAATTATATTTTTATTGCAGGATTAACAAATTAATACTACCGAAAAAGTTGCACTTTCTTAGGTTTAGACTCATAGTCGATTTTCTTGTAAATTGTATGTCAATTGCGGCAGCACTGTACTGCTTAAGCCGACAAACATGAATTTTACTGATTTGAGCGAAAGTCAAATTATATTGTTATTGCAGGATTAACAAATTAATATTACCGAAAAAGTTGCACTTTCTTAGGTTTAGGCTCAAAGTCAATTCTCTTGTAAATTGTATGTTAGTCACTTGAGCACTGTACCGCATAAGCCGAAAAACATCAATTTTATAGATGTGAGCGAAAGTTAAATTATATTGTTATTGCAGAATTGACATATTCATATAACCGAAAAAGTTGCACTTTCTTAGGTTTAGACTCAAAGTCGATTTTCTTTTAAATTGTATGTCAATTGCGTGAGCACTGTACTGCTTAAGCCGACAAACATGAATTTTACTGATTTGAGCGAAAGTCAAATTATATTGTTATTGCAGGATTAACAAATTAATATTACCGAAAAAGTTGCACTTTCTTAGGTTTAGGCTCAAAGTCAATTATCTTGTAAATTGTATGTTAATCACTTGAGCACTGTACCGCATAAGCCGAAAAGCATCAATTTTATAGATTTGAGCGAAAGTTAAATTATATTGTTATTGCAGAATTGACATATTCATATAACCTAAAAAATTGCACTTTCCAAGTTTAAAAGTCGATTTTGTTGTAAATTGTATTTCAATTGCATGATTACTGTACTGCTTATGCTGAAAAACATGAATTTCACTGATTTGAGCGACAGTCAAATTATATTTTTATTGCAGGATTAACAAATTAATACTACCGAAAAAGTTGCACTTTCTTAGGTTTAGACTCATAGTCGATTTTCTTGTAAATTGTATGTCAATTGCGGCAGCACTGTACTGCTTAAGCCGACAAACATGAATTTTACTGATTTGAGCGAAAGTCAAATTATATTGTTATTGCAGGATTAACAAATTAATATTACCGAAAAAGTTGCACTTTCTTAGGTTTAGGCTCAAAGTCAATTCTCTTGTAAATTGTATGTTAGTCACTTGAGCACTGTACCGCATAAGCCGAAAAACATCAATTTTATAGATGTGAGCGAAAGTTAAATTATATTGTTATTGCAGAATTGACATATTCATATAACCGAAAAAGTTGCACTTTCTTAGGTTTAGACTCAAAGTCGATTTTCTTTTAAATTGTATGTCAATTGCGTGAGCACTGTACCGCATAAGCCGAAAAACATCAATTTTATAGATTTGAGCGAAAGTTAAATTATATTGTTATTGAAGAATTGACATATTCATATAACCGAAAAAGTTGCACTTTCTTAGGTTTAGACTTAAAGTCGATTTTCTTTTAAATTGTATGTCAATTGCGTGAGCACGTACTGCTTAAGCTGAAAAACATGAATTTCACTGATTTGAGCGAAAGTCAAATTATATTTTTATTGCAGGATTAACAAATTAATATTACCGAAAAAGTTGCACTTTCTTAGGTTTAGACTCAAAGTCGATTTTCTTTTAAATTGTATGTCAATTGCGTGAGCACTGTACTGCTTAAGCCGACAAACATGAATTTTACTGATTTGAGCGAAAGTCAAATTATATTGTTATTGCAGGATTAACAAATTAATATTACCGAAAAAGTTGCACTTTCTTAGGTTTAGGCTCAAAGTCAATTATCTTGTAAATTGTATGTTAATCACTTGAGCACTGTACCGCATAAGCCGAAAAGCATCAATTTTATAGATTTGAGCGAAAGTTAAATTATATTGTTATTGCAGAATTGACATATTCATATAACCTAAAAAATTGCACTTTCCAAGTTTAAAAGTCGATTTTGTTGTAAATTGTATGTCAATTGCATGATTACTGTACTGCTTAAGCTGAAAAACATGAATTTCACTGATTTGAGCGAAAGTCAAATTATATTTTTATTGCAGGATTAACAAATTAATATTACCGAAAAAATGGCACTTTCTTAGTTTTAGACTTAAAGTCGATTTTCTTGTAAATTGTATGTCAATTGCGTGAGCACTGTACTGCTTAAGCCAAAAACATGAATTGTACTGATTTAAGCGAAAGCCAAATTATATTGTTATTGCAGAATTGACATATTCATATAACCGAAAAAATTGCACTTTCTTAGTTTTAGACTTAAAGTCGATTTTCTTGTAAATTGTATGTCAATTGCGTGAGCACTGTACTGCTTAAGCCAAAAACATGGATTGTACTGATTTGAGCGAAAGCCAAATTATATTGTTATTGCAGGATTAACAAATTAATATTACCGAAAAAGTTGCACTTTCTTAGGTTTAGGCTCAAAGTCAATTCTCTTGTAAATTGTATGTTAATCACTTGAGCACTGTACCGCATAAGCCGAAAAACATCAATTTTATAGATTTGAGCGAAAGTTAAATTATATTGTTATTGCAGAATTGACATATTCATATAACCGAAAAAATTGCACTTTCTTAGTTTTAGACTTAAAGTCGATTTTCTTGTAAATTGTATGTCAATTGCGTGAGCACTGTACTGCTTAAGCCAAAAACATGAATTGTACTGATTTGAGCGAAAGCCAAATTATATTGTTATTGCAGGATTAACAAATTAATATTACCGAAAAAGTTGCACTTTCTTAGGTTTAGGCTCAAAGTCAATTCTCTTGTAAATTGTATGTTAATCACTTGAGCACTGTACCGCATGAGCCGAAAAACATCAATTTTATAGATTTGAGCGAAAGCCAAATTATATTGTTATTGCAGGATTAACAAATTAATATTACCGAAAAAGTTGCACTTTCTTAGGTTTAGGCTCAAAGCCAATTCTCTTGTAAATTGTATGTTAATCACTTGAGCACTGTACCGCATAAGCCGAAAAACATCAATTTTATAGATTTGAGCGAAAGTTAAATTATATTGTTATTGCAGAATTGACATATTCATATAACCTAAAAAATTGCACTTTCCAAGTTTAAAAGTCGATTTTCTTGTAAATTGTATGTCAATTGCATGATTACTGTACTGCTTAAGCTGAAAAACATGAATTTCACTGATTTGAGCGAAAGTCAAATTATATTTTTATTGCAGGATTAACAAATTAATATTACCGAAAAAGTTGCACTTTCTTAGGTTTAGGCTCAAAGTCAATTCTCTTGTAAATTGTATGTTAATCACTTGAGCACTGTACCGCATAAGCCGAAAAACATCAATTTTATAGATTTGAGCGAAAGTTAAATTATATTGTTATTGCAGAATTGACATATTCATATAACCGAAAAAGTTGCACTTTCTTAGGTTTAGACTCAAAGTCGATTTTCTTTTAAATTGTATGTCAATTGCGTGAGCACTGTACCGCATAAGCCGAAAAACATCAATTTTATAGATTTGAGCGAAAGTTAAATTATATTGTTATTGCAGAATTGACATATTCATATAACCGAAAAAGTTGCACTTTCTTAGGTTTAGACTTAAAGTCGATTTTCTTTTAAATTGTATGTCAATTGCGTGAGCACTGTACTGCTTAAGCCAAAAACATGAATTGTACTGATTTGAGCGAAAGCCAAATTATATTGTTATTGCAGGACTAACAAATTAATATTACCGAAAAAGTTGCACTTTCTTAGGTTTATGCTCAAAGTCAATTCTCTTGTAAATTGTATGTTAATCACTTGAGCACTGTACCGCATAAGCCGAAAAACATCAATTTTATATATTTGAGCGAAAGTTAAATTATATTGTTATTGCAGAATTGACATATTCATATAACCTAAAAAATTGCACTTTCCAAGTTTAAAAGTCGTTTTTCTTGTAAATTGTATGTCAATTGCATGATTACTGTACTGCTTAAGCTGAAAAACATGAATTTCACTGATTTGAGCGAAAGTCAAATTATATTTTTATTGCAGGATTAAAAAATTAATATTACCGAAAAAGTTGCACTTTCTTAGGTTTAGACTCAAAGTCGATTTTCTTTTAAATTGTATGTCAATTGCGTGAGCACTGTACTGCTTAAGCCGACAAACATGAATTTTACTGATTTGAGCGAAAGTCAAATTATATTGTTATTGCAGGATGAACAAATTAATATTACCGAAAAAGTTGCACTTTCTTAGGTTTAGGCTCAACGTCAATTCTCTTGTAAATTGTATGTTAATCACTTGAGCACTGTACCGCATAAGCCGAAAAACATCAATTTTATAGATTTGAGCGAAAGTTAAATTATATTGTTATTGCAGAATTGACATATTCATATAACCTAAAAAATTGCACTTTCCAAGTTTAAAAGTCGATTTTGTTGTAAATTGTATGTCAATTGCATGATAACTGTACTGCTTAAGCTGAAAAACATGAATTTCACTGATTTGAGCGAAAGTCAAGTTATATTTTTATTGCAGGATTAACAAATTAATATTACCGAAAAAATGGCACTTTCTTAGTTTTAGACTTAAAGTCGATTTTCTTGTAAATTGTATGTCAATTGCGTGAGCACTGTACTGCTTAAGCCAAAAACATGAATTGTATTGATTTAAGCGAAAGCCAAATTATATTGTTATTGCAGAATTGACATATTCATATAACCGAAAAAATTGCATTTTCTTAGTTTTAGACTTAAAGTCGATTTTCTTGTAAATTGTATGTCAATTGCGTGAGCACTGTACTGCTTAAGCCAAAAACATGAATTGTACTGATTTGAGCGAAAGCCAAATTATATTGTTATTGCAGGATTAACAAATTAATATTACCGAAAAAGTTGCACTTTCTTAGGTTTAGGCTCAAAGTCAATTCTCTTGTAAATTGTATGTTAATCACTTGAGCACTGTACCGCATAAGCCGACAAACATGAATTTTACTGATTTGAGCGAAAGTCAAATTATATTGTTATTGCAGGATTAACAAATTAATATTACCGAAAAAGTTGCACTTTCTTAGGTTTAGGCTCAAAGTCAATTCTCTTGTAAATTGTATGTTAACTACTTGAGCACTGTACCGCATAAGCCGAAAAACATCAATTTTATAGATTTGAGCGAAAGTTAAATTATATTGTCATTGCAGAATTGACATATTCATATAACCTAAAAAATTGCACTTTCCAAGTTTAAAAGTCGATTTTGTTGTAAATTGTATGTCAATTGCATGATTACTGTACTGCTTAAGCTGAAAAACATGAATTTCACTGATTTGAGCGAAAGTCAAATTATATTTTTATTGCAGGATTAACAAATTAATATTACCGAAAAAGTTGCACTTTCTTAGGTTTAGACTCAAAGTCGATTTTCTTTTAAATTGTATGTCAATTGCGTGAGCACTGTACTGCTTAAGCCGACAAACATGAATTTTACTGATTTGAGCGAAAGTCAAATTATATTGTTATTGCAGGATTAACAAATTAATATTACCGAAAAAGTTGCACTTTCTTAGGTTTAGGCTCAAAGTCAATTCTCTTGTAAATTGTATGTTAATCACTTGAGCACTGTACCGCATAAGCCGAAAAACATCAATTTTATAGATTTGAGCGAAAGTTAAATTATATTGTCATTGCAGAATTGACATATTCATATAACCTAAAAAATTGCACTTTCCAAGTTTAAAAGTCGATTTTGTTGTAAATTGTATGTCAATTGCATGATTACTGTACTGCTTAAGCTGAAAAACATGAATTTCACTGATTTGAGCGAAAGTCAAATTATATTGTTATTGCAGGATTAACAAATTAATATTACCGAAAAAGTTGCACTTTCTTAGGTTTAGGCTCAAAGTCAATTCTCTTGTAAATTGTATGTTAATCACTTGAGCACTGTACCGCATAAGCCGAAAAACATCAATTTTATAGATTTGAGCGAAAGTTAAATTATATTGTTATTGCAGAATTGACATATTCATATAACCTAAAAAATTCAATTGCATGATTACTGTACTGCTTAAGCTGAAAAACATGAATTTCACTGATTTGAGCGAAAGTCAATTTATATTTTTATTGCAGGATTAACAAATTAATATTTCCGAAAAAGTTGTACTTTCTTAGGTTTAGACTCAAAGTCGATTTTCTTTTAAATTGTATGTCAATTGCGTGAGCACTGTACTGCTTAAGCCGACAAACATGAATTTTACTAATTTGAGCGAAAGTCAAATTATATTGTTATTGCAGGATTAACAAATTAATATTACCGAAAAATATGCACTTTCTTAGGTTTAGGCTCAAAGTCAATTCTCTTGTAAATTGTTTGTTAATCACTTGAGCACTGTTCCGCATAAGCCGAAAAACATCAATTTTATAGATTTGAGCGAAAGTTAAATTATATTGTTATTGCAGAATTGACATATTCATATAACCTAAAAAATTGCACTTTCTTAGCTTAAAAGTCGATTTTCTTGTAAATTGTATGTCAATTGCATGATTACTGTACTGCTTAAGCTGAAAAACATGAATTTCACTAATTTCAGCGAAAGTCAAATTATATTGTTATTGCAGGATTAACAAATTAATATTACCGAAAAAGTTGCACTTTCTTAGGTTTAGACTCAAAGTCGAATTTTTTTTTAAATTGTATGTCAATTGCGTGAGCACTGTACTGCTTAAGCCGACAAACATGAATTTCACTAATTTCAGCGAAAGTCAAATTATATTGTTATTGCAGGAATAACAAATTAATATTACCGAAAAAGGTGCACTTTCTTAGGTTTAGACTTAAAGTCGATCTTCTTGTAAATTGTATGTCAATTCCGTGAGCACTTACTGCTTAAGCCGAAAAACATGAATTGTACTGAGTTGAGCGAAAGTCAAATTATATTTTTATTGCAGGATAAACAAATTAATATTACCGAAAAAATTGCACTTTCTTAGTTTTGAACTTAAAGTCGATTTTCCTGTAAATTGTATGTCAAATGCGTGAGCACTGTACTGCTGAAGCCGAAAAACATGAATTGTACTGATATGAGCGAAAGCCAAATTATATTGTTATTGCAGAATTGACATATTCATATAACCGAAAAAAATTGCACTTTCTTAGGTTTAGACTCAAAGTCGATTTTCTTTTAAATTGTATGTCAATTGCGTGAGCACTGTACTGCTTAAGCCGACAAACATGAATTTTACTGATTTGAGCGAAAGTCAAATTATATTGTTATTGCAGGATTAACAAATTAATATTACCGAAAAATATGCACTTTCTTAGGTTTAGGCTCAAAGTCAATTCTCTTGTAAATTGTATGTTAATCACTTGAGCACTGTACCGCATAAGCCGAAAAACATCAATTTTATAGATTTGAGCGAAAGTTAAATTATATTGTTATTGCAGAATTGACATATTCATATAACCTAAAAAATTGCACTTTCCAAGTTTAAAAGTCGATTTTGTTGTAAATTGTATGTCAATTGCATGATTACTGTACTGCTTAAGCTGAAAAACATGAATTTCACTGATTTGAGCGAAAGTCAAATTATATTTTTATTGCAGGATTAACAAATTAATATTACCGAAAAATGGCACTTTCTTAGTTTTAGACTTAAAGTCGATTTTCTTGTAAATTGTATGTCAATTGCGTGAGCACTGTACTGCTTTAGCCAAAAACATGAATTGTACTGATTTAAGCGAAAGCCAAATTATATTGTTATTGCAGAATTGACATATTCATATAACCGAAAAAATTGCATTTTCTTAGTTTTAGATTTAAAGTCGATTTTCTTGTAAATTGTATGTCAATTGCGTGAGCACTGTACTGCTTAAGCCAAAAACATGAATTGTACTGATTTGAGCGAAAGCCAAATTATATTGTGATTGCAGGATTAACAAATTAATATTACCGAAAAAGTTGCACTTTCTTAGGTTTAGGCTCAAAGTCAATTCTCTTGTAAATTGTATGTTAATCACTTGAGCACTGTACCGCATAAGCCGAAAAACATCAATTTTATAGATTTGAGCGAAAGTTAAATTATATTGTTATTGCAGAATTGACATATTCATATAACCGAAAAAATTGCACTTTCTTAGTTTTAGACTTAAAGTCGATTTTCTTGTAAATTGTATGTCAATTGCGTGAGCACTGTACTGCTTAAGCCAAAAACATGAATTGTACTGATTTGAGCGAAAGCCAAATTATATTGTTATTGCAGGATTAACAAATTAATATTACCGAAAAAGTTGCACTTTCTTAGGTTTAGGCTCAAAGTCAATTCTCTTGTAAATTGTATGTTAATCACTTGAGCACTGTACCGCATAAGCCGACAAACATGAATTTTACTGATTTGAGCGAAAGTCAAATTATATTGTTATTGCAGGATTAACAAATTAATATTACCGAAAAAGTTGCACTTTCTTAGGTTTAGGCTCAAAGTCAATTCTCTTGTAAATTGTATGTTAATCACTAGAGCACTGTACCGCATAAGCCGAAAAACATCAATTTTATAGATTTGAGCGAAAGTTAAATTATATTGTCATTGCAGAATTGACATATTCATATAACCTAAAAAATTGCACTTTCCAAGCTTAAAAGTCGATTTTGTTGTAAATTGTATGTCAACTGCATGATTACTGTACTGCTTAAGCTGAAAAACATGAATTTCACTGATTTGAGCTAAAGTCAAATTATATTTTTATTGCAGGATTAACAAATTAATATTACCGAAAAAGTTGCACTTTCTTAGGTTTAGACTCAAAGTCGATTTTCTTTTAAATTGTATGTCAATTGCGTGAGCACTGTACTGCTTAAGCCGACAAACATGAATTTTACTGATTTGAGCGAAAGTCAAATTATATTGTTATTGCAGGATTAACAAATTAATATTACCGAAAAATATGCACTTTCTTAGGTTTAGGCTCAAAGTCAATTCTCTTGTAAATTGTATGTTAATCACTTGAGCACTGTTCCGCATAAGCCGAAAAACATCAATTTTATAGATTTGAGCGAAAGTTAAATTATATTGTTATTGCAGAAATGACATATTCATATAACCGAAAAAGTTGCACTTTCTTAGGTTTAGGCTCAAAGTCAATTCTCTTGTAAATTGTATGTTAATCACTTGAGCACTGTACCGCATAAGCCAAAAAACATCAATTTTATAGATTTGAGCGAAAGTTAAATTATATTGTTATTGCAGAATTGACATATTCATATAACCTAAAAAATTGCACTTTCCAAGTTTAAAAGTCGATTTTCTTGTAAATTGTATGTCAATTGCGTGAGCACTGTACTGCTTAAGCCGACAAACATGAATTTTACTGATTTGAGCGAAAGTCAAATTATATTGTTATTGCAGGATTAACAAATTAATATTACCGAAAAAGTTGCACTTTCTTAGGTTTAGGCTCAAAGTCAATTCTCTTGTAAATTGTATGTTAATCACTTGAACACTGTACCGCATAAGCCGAAAAACATCAATTTTATAGATTTGAGCGAAAGTTAAATTATATTGTTATTGCAGAATTGACATATTCATATAACCTAAAAAATTCAATTGCATGATTACTGTACTGCTTAAGCTGAAAAACATGAATTTCACTGATTTGAGCGAAAGTCAAATTATATTTTTATTGCAGGATTAACAAATTAATATTACCGAAAAAGTTGTACTTTCTTAGGTTTAGACTCAAAGTCGATTTTCTTTTAAATTGTATGTCAATTGCGTGAGCACTGTACTGCTTAAGCCGACAAACATGAATTTTACTGATTTGAGCGAAAGTCAAATTATATTGTTATTGCAGGATTAACAAATTAATATTACCGAAAAATATGCACTTTCTTAGGTTTAGGCTCAAAGTCAATTCTCTTGTAAATTGTATGTTAATCACTTGAGCACTGTTCCGCATAAGCCGAAAAACATTTATTTTATAGATTTGAGCGAAAGTTAAATTATATTGTTATTGCAGAATTGACATATTCATATAACCTAAAAAATTGCACTTTCCAAGTTTAAAAGTCGATTTTCTTGTAAATTGTATGTCAATTGCATGATTACTGTACTGCTTAAGCTGAAAAACATGAATTTCACTAATTTCAGCGAAAGTCAAATTATATTGTTATTGCAGGATTAACAAATTAATATTACCGAAAAAGTTGCACTTTCTTAGGTTTAGACTCAAAGTCGAATTTTTTTTTAAATTGTATGTCAATTGCGTGAGCACTGTACTGCTTATGCCGACAAACATGAATTTCACTAATTTCAGCGAAAGTCAAATTATATTGTTATTGCAGGAATAACAAATTAATATTACCGAAAAAGGTGCACTTTCTTAGGTTTAGACTTAAAGTCGATCTTCTTGTAAATTGTATGTCAATTCCGTGAGCACTTACTGCTTAAGCCGAAAAACATGAATTGTACTGAGTTGAGCGAAAGTCAAATTATATTTTTATTGCAGGATAAACAAATTAATATTACCGAAAAAATTGCACTTTCTTAGTTTTGAACTTAAAGTCGATTTTCCTGTAAATTGTATGTCAAATGCGTGAGCACTGTACTGCTTAAGCCGAAAAACATGAATTGTACTGATATGAGCGAAAGCCAAATTATATTGTTATTGCAGAATTGACATATTCATATAACCGAAAAAATTGCACTTTCTTAGGTTTAGACTCAAAGTCGATTTTCTTTTAAATTGTATGTCAATTGCGTGAGCACTGTACTGCTTAAGCCGACAAACATGAATTTTACTGATTTGAGCGAAAGTCAAATTATATTGTTATTGCAGGATTAACAAATTAATATTACCGAAAAATATGCACTTTCTTAGGTTTAGGCTCAAAGTCAATTCTCTTGTAAATTGTATGTTAATCACTTGAGCACTGTACCGCATAAGCCGAAAAACATCAATTTTATAGATTTGAGCGAAAGTTAAATTATATTGTTATTGCAGAATTGACATATTCATATAACCTAAAAAATTGCACTTTCCAAGTTTAAAAGTCGATTTTGTTCTAAATTGTATGTCAATTGCATGATTACTGTACTGCTTAAGCTGAAAAACATGAATTTCACTGATTTGAGCGAAAGTCAAATTATATTTTTATTGCAGGATTAACAAATTAATATTACCGAAAAAATGGCACTTTCTTAGTTTCAGACTTAAAGTCGATTTTCTTGTAAATTGTATGTCAATTGCGTGAGCACTGTACTGCTTAAGCCAAAAACATGAATTGTACTGATTTAAGCGAAAGCCAAATTATATTGTTATTGCAGAATTGACATATTCATATAACCGAAAAAATTGCATTTTCTTAGTTTTAGACTTAAAGTCGATTTTCTTGTAAATTGTATGTCAATTGCGTGAGCACTGTACTGCTTAAGCCAAAAACATGAATTGTACTGATTTGAGCGAAAGCCAAATTATATTGTTATTGCAGGATTAACAAATTAATATTACCGAAAAAGTTGCACTTTCTTAGGTTTAGGCTCAAAGTCAATTCTCTTGTAAATTGTATGTTAATCACTTGAGCACTGTACCGCATAAGCCGAAAAACATCAATTTTATAGATTTGAGCGAAAGTTAAATTATATTGTTATTGCAGAATTGACATATTCATATAACCGAAAAAATTGCACTTTCTTAGTTTTAGACTTAAAGTCGATTTTCTTGTAAATTGTATGTCAATTGCGTGAGCACTGTACTGCTTAAGCCAAAAACATGAATTGTACTGATTTGAGCGAAAGCCAAATTATATTGTTATTGCAGGATTAACAAATTAATATTACCGAAAAAGTTGCACTTTCTTAGGTTTAGGCTCAAAGTCAATTCTCTTGTAAATTGTATGTTAATCACTTGAGCACTGTACCGCATAAGCCGAGAAACATGAATTTTACTGATTTGAGCGAAAGTCAAATTTTATTGTTATTGCAGGATTAACAAATTAATATTACCGAAAAAGTTGCACTTTCTTAGGTTTAGGCTCAAAGTCAATTCTCTTGTAAATTGTATGTTAATCACTTGAGCACTGTACCGCATAAGCCGAAAAACATCAATTTTATAGATTTGAGCGAAAGTTAAATTATATTGTCATTGCAGAATTGACATATTCATATAACCTAAAAAATTGCACTTTCCAAATTTAAAAGTCGATTTTGTTGTAAATTGTATGTCAATTGCATGATTACTGTACTGCTTAAGCTGAAAAACATGAATTTCACTGATTTGAGCGAAAGTCAAATTATATTTTTATTGCAGGATTAACAAATTAATATTACCGAAAAAGTTGCACTTTCTTAGGTTTAGACTCAAAGTCGATTTTCTTTTAAATTGTATGTCAATTGCGTGAGCACTGTACTGCTTAAGCCGACAAACATGAATTTTACTGATTTGAGCGAAAGTCAAATTATATTGTTATTGCAGGATTAACAAATTAATATTACCGAAAAATATGCACTTTCTTAGGTTTAGGCTCAAAGTCAATTCTCTTGTAAATTGTATGTTAATCACTTGAGCACTGTTCCGCATAAGCCGAAAAACATCAATTTTATAGATTTGAGCGAAAGTTAAATTATATTGTTATTGCAGAAATGACATATTCATATAACCGAAAAAGTTGCACTTTCTTAGGTTTAGACTTAAAGTCGATTTTCTTGTAAATTGTATGTCAACTGCGTGAGCACTGTACTGCTTAAGCCAAAAACATGAATTGTACTGATTTGAGCGAAAGCCAAATTATATTGTTATTGCAGGATTAACAAATTAATATTACCGAAAAACTTGCACTTTCTTAGGTTTAGGCTCAAAGTCAATTCTCTTGTAAATTGTATGTTAATCACTTGAGCACTGTACCGCATAAGCCGAAAAACATCAATTTTATAGATTTGAGCGAAAGTTAAATTATATTGTTATTGCAGAATTGACATATTCATATAACCGAAAAAGTTGCACTTTCTTAGGTTTAGACTCAAAGTCGATTTTTTTTTAAATTGTATGTCAATTGCGTGAGCACTGTACCGCATAAGCCGAAAAACATCAATTTTATAGATTTGAGCGAAAGTTAATTATATTGTTATTGCAGAATTGACATATTCATATAACCTAAAAAATTGCACTTTCCAAGTTTAAAAGTCGATTTTCTTGTAAATTGTATGTCAATTGCGTGAGCACTGTACTGCTTAAGCCGACAAACATGAATTTTACTGATTTGAGCGAAAGTCAAATTATATTGTTATTGCAGGATTAACAAATTAATATTACCGAAAAAGTTGCACTTTCTTAGGTGTAGGCTCAAAGTCAATTCTCTTGTAAATTGTATGTTAATCACTTGAGCACTGTACCGCATAAGCCGAAAAACATCAATTTTATAGATTTGAGCGAAAGTTAAATTATATTGTTATTGCAGAATTGACATATTCATATAACCTAAAAAATTCAATTGCATGATTACTGTACTGCTTAAGCTGAAAAACATGAATTTCACTGATTTGAGCGAAAGTCAAATTATATTTTTATTGCAGGATTAACAAATTAATATTACCGAAAAAATGGCACTTTCTTAGTTTCAGACTTAAAGTCGATTTTCTTGTAAATTGTATGTCAATTGCGTGAGCACTGTACTGCTTAAGCCAAAAACATGAATTGTACTGATTTAAGCGAAAGCCAAATTATATTGTTATTGCAGAATTGACATATTCATATAACCGAAAAAATTGCATTTTCTTAGTTTTAGACTTAAAGTCGATTTTCTTGTAAATTGTATGTCAATTGCGTGAGCACTGTACTGCTTAAGCCAAAAACATGAATTGTACTGATTTGAGCGAAAGCCAAATTATATTGTTATTGCAGGATTAACAAATTAATATTACCGAAAAAGTTGCACTTTCTTAGGTTTAGGCTCAAAGTCAATTCTCTTGTAAATTGTATGTTAATCACTTGAGCACTGTACCGCATAAGCCGAAAAACATCAATTTTATAGATTTGAGCGAAAGTTAAATTATATTGTTATTGCAGAATTGACATATTCATATAACCGAAAAAATTGCACTTTCTTAGTTTTAGACTTAAAGTCGATTTTCTTGTAAATTGTATGTCAATTGCGTGAGCACTGTACTGCTTAAGCCAAAAACATGAATTGTACTGATTTGAGCGAAAGCCAAATTATATTGTTATTGCAGGATTAACAAATTAATATTACCGAAAAAGTTGCACTTTCTTAGGTTTAGGCTCAAAGTCAATTCTCTTGTAAATTGTATGTTAATCACTTGAGCACTGTACCGCATAAGCCGAGAAACATGAATTTTACTGATTTGAGCGAAAGTCAAATTTTATTGTTATTGCAGGATTAACAAATTAATATTACCGAAAAAGTTGCACTTTCTTAGGTTTAGGCTCAAAGTCAATTCTCTTGTAAATTGTATGTTAATCACTTGAGCACTGTACCGCATAAGCCGAAAAACATCAATTTTATAGATTTGAGCGAAAGTTAAATTATATTGTCATTGCAGAATTGACATATTCATATAACCTAAAAAATTGCACTTTCCAAATTTAAAAGTCGATTTTGTTGTAAATTGTATGTCAATTGCATGATTACTGTACTGCTTAAGCTGAAAAACATGAATTTCACTGATTTGAGCGAAAGTCAAATTATATTTTTATTGCAGGATTAACAAATTAATATTACCGAAAAAGTTGCACTTTCTTAGGTTTAGACTCAAAGTCGATTTTCTTTTAAATTGTATGTCAATTGCGTGAGCACTGTACTGCTTAAGCCGACAAACATGAATTTTACTGATTTGAGCGAAAGTCAAATTATATTGTTATTGCAGGATTAACAAATTAATATTACCGAAAAATATGCACTTTCTTAGGTTTAGGCTCAAAGTCAATTCTCTTGTAAATTGTATGTTAATCACTTGAGCACTGTTCCGCATAAGCCGAAAAACATCAATTTTATAGATTTGAGCGAAAGTTAAATTATATTGTTATTGCAGAAATGACATATTCATATAACCGAAAAAGTTGCACTTTCTTAGGTTTAGACTTAAAGTCGATTTTCTTGTAAATTGTATGTCAACTGCGTGAGCACTGTACTGCTTAAGCCAAAAACATGAATTGTACTGATTTGAGCGAAAGCCAAATTATATTGTTATTGCAGGATTAACAAATTAATATTACCGAAAAAGTTGCACTTTCTTAGGTTTAGGCTCAAAGTCAATTCTCTTGTAAATTGTATGTTAATCACTTGAGCACTGTACCGCATAAGCCGAAAAACATCAATTTTATAGATTTGAGCGAAAGTTAAATTATATTGTTATTGCAGAATTGACATATTCATATAACCGAAAAAGTTGCACTTTCTTAGGTTTAGACTCAAAGTCGATTTTTTTTTAAATTGTATGTCAATTGCGTGAGCACTGTACCGCATAAGCCGAAAAACATCAATTTTATAGATTTGAGCGAAAGTTAATTATATTGTTATTGCAGAATTGACATATTCATATAACCTAAAAAATTGCACTTTCCAAGTTTAAAAGTCGATTTTCTTGTAAATTGTATGTCAATTGCGTGAGCACTGTACTGCTTAAGCCGACAAACATGAATTTTACTGATTTGAGCGAAAGTCAAATTATATTGTTATTGCAGGATTAACAAATTAATATTACCGAAAAAGTTGCACTTTCTTAGGTGTAGGCTCAAAGTCAATTCTCTTGTAAATTGTATGTTAATCACTTGAGCACTGTACCGCATAAGCCGAAAAACATCAATTTTATAGATTTGAGCGAAAGTTAAATTATATTGTTATTGCAGAATTGACATATTCATATAACCTAAAAAATTCAATTGCATGATTACTGTACTGCTTAAGCTGAAAAACATGAATTTCACTGATTTGAGCGAAAGTCAAATTATATTTTTATTGCAGGATTAACAAATTAATATTACCGAAAAAGTTGTACTTTCTTAGGTTTAGACTCAAAGTCGATTTTCTTTTAAATTGTATGTCAATTGCGTGAGCACTGTACTGCTTAAGCCGACAAACATGAATTTTACTGATTTGAGCGAAAGTCAAATTATATTGTTATTGCAGGATTAACAAATTAATATTACCGAAAAATATGCACTTTCTTAGGTTTAGGCTCAAAGTCAATTCTCTTGTAAATTGTATGTTAATCACTTGAGCACTGTTCCGCATAAGCCGAAAAACATCAATTTTATAGATTTGAGCGAAAGTTAAATTATATTGTTATTGCAGAATTGACATATTCATATAACCTAAAAAATTGCACTTTCCAAGTTTAAAAGTCGATTTTCTTGTAAATTGTATGTCAATTGCATGATTACTGTACTGCTTAAGCTGAAAAACATGAATTTCACTAATTTCAGCGAAAGTCAAATTATATTGTTATTGCAGGATTAACAAATTAATATTACCGAAAAAGTTGCACTTTCTTAGGTTTAGACTCAAAGTCGAATTTTTTTTTAAATTGTATGTCAATTGCGTGAGCACTGTACTGCTTATGCCGACAAACATGAATTTCACTAATTTCAGCGAAAGTCAAATTATATTGTTATTGCAGGATTAACAAATTAATATTACCGAAAAAGTTGTACTTTCTTAGGTTTAGACTCAAAGTCGATTTTTTTTTAAATTGTATGTCAATTGCGTGAGCACTGTACCGCATAAGCCGAAAAACATCAATTTTATAGATTTGAGCGAAAGTTAAATTATATTGTTATTGCAGAATTGACATATTCATATAACCTAAAAAATTGCACTTTCCAAGTTTAAAAGTCGATTTTCTTGTAAATTGTATGTCAATTGCATGATTACTGTACTGCTTAAGCTGAAAAACATGAATTTTACTGATTTGAGCGAAAGTCAAATTATATTGTTATTGCAGGAATAACAAATTAATATTACCGAAAAAGGTGCACTTTCTTAGGTTTAGACTTTAAGTCGATTTTCTTGTAAATTGTATGTCAATTCCGTGAGCACTTACTGCTTAAGCCGAAAAACATGAATTGTACTGATTTGAGCGAAAGCCAAATTATCTTGTTATTGCAGGATTAACAATTTAATATTACCGAAAAAGTTGCACTTTCTTAGGTTTAGACTCAAAGTCGATTTTCTTTTAAATTGTATGTCAATTGCGTGAGCACTGTTCCGCATAAGCCGAAAAACATCAATTTTATAGATTTGAGCGAAAGTTAAATTATATTGTTATTGCAGGATTAACAAATTAATATTACCGAAAAATATGCACTTTCTTAGGTTTAGACTTTAAGTCGATTTTCTTGTAAATTGTATGTCAATTCCGTGAGCACTTACTGCTTAAGCCGAAAAACATGAATTGTACTGATTTGAGCGAAAGCCAAATTATCTTGTTATTGCAGGATTAACAATTTAATATTACCGAAAAAGGTGCACTTTCTTAGGTTTAGACTTTAAGTCGATTTTCTTGTAAATTGTATGTCAATTCCGTGAGCACTTACTGCTTAAGCCGAAAAACATGAATTGTACTGATTTGAGCGAAAGTCAAATTATATTGTTATTGCAGGATTAACAATTTAATATTACCGAAAAAGGTGCACTTTCTTAGGTTTAGACTTTAAGTCGATTTTCTTGTAAATTGTATGTCAATTCCGTGAGCACTTACTGCTTAAGCCGAAAAACATGAATTGTACTGATTTGAGCGAAAGCCAAATTATCTTGTTATTGCAGGATTAACAATTTAATATTACCGAAAAAGGTGCACTTTCTTAGGTTTAGACTTTAAGTCGATTTTCTTGTATGTCAATTCCGTGAGCACTTACTGCTTAAGCCGAAAAACATGAATTGTACTGATTTGAGCGAAAGTCAAATTATATTGTTATTGCAGGATTAACAAATTAATATTACCGAAAAATATGCACTTTCTTAGGTTTAGGCTCAAAGTCAATTCTCTTGTAAATTGTATGTTAATCACTTGAGCACTGTTCCGCATAAGCCGAAAAACATCAATTTTATAGATTTGAGCGAAAGTTAAATTATATTGTTATTGCAGAAATGACATATTCATATAACCGAAAAAGTTGCACTTTCTTAGGTTTAGGCTCAAAGTCAATTCTCTTGTAAATTGTATGTTAATCACTTGAGCACTGTACCGCATAAGCCAAAAAACATCAATTTTATAGATTTGAGCGAAAGTTAAATTATATTGTTATTGCAGAATTGACATATTCATATAACCGAAAAAATTGCACTTTCTTAGTTTTAGACTTAAAGTCGATTTTCTTGTAAATTGTATGTCAACTGCGTGAGCACTGTACTGCTTAAGCCAAAAACATGAATTGTACTGATTTGAGCGAAAGCCAAATTATATTGTTATTGCAGGATTAACAAATTAATATTACCGAAAAAGTTGCACTTTCTTAGGTTTAGGCTCAAAGTCAATTCTCTTGTAAATTGTATGTTAATCACTTGAGCACTGTACCGCATAAGCCGAAAAACATCAATTTTATAGATTTGAGCGAAAGTTAAATTATATTGTTATTGCAGAATTGACATATTCATATAACCGAAAAAGTTGCACTTTCTTAGGTTTAGACTCAAAGTCGATTTTTTTTTAAATTGTATGTCAATTGCGTGAGCACTGTACCGCATAAGCCGAAAAACATCAATTTTATAGATTTGAGCGAAAGTTAAATTATATTGTTATTGCAGAATTGACATATTCATATAACCGAAAAAGTTGCACTTTCTTAGGTTTAGACTTAAAGTCGATTTTATTGTAAATTGTATGTCAATTGCGTGAGCACTGTATTGCTTAAGCCAAAAACATGAATTGTACTGATTTGAGCGAAAGCCAAATTATCTTGTTATTGCAGGATTAACAATTTAATATTACCGAAAAAGTTGCACTTTCTTAGGTTTAGGCTCAAAGTCAATTCTCTTGTAAATTGTATGTTAATCACTTGAGCACTGTACCGCATAAGCCGAAAAACATCAATTTTATAGATTTGAGCGAAAGTTAATTATATTGTTATTGCAGAATTGACATATTCATATAACTTAAAAATTGCACTTTCCAAGTTTAAAAGTCGATTTTCTTGTAAATTGTATGTCAATTGCGTGAGCACTGTACTGCTTAAGCCGACAAACATGAATTTTACTGATTTGAGCGAAAGTCAAATTATATTGTTATTGCAGGATTAACAAATTAATATTACCGAAAAAGTTGCACTTTCTTAGGTGTAGGCTCAAAGTCAATTCTCTTGTAAATTGTATGTTAATCACTTGAGCACTGTACCGCATAAGCCGAAAAACATCAATTTTATAGATTTGAGCGAAAGTTAAATTATATTGTTATTGCAGAATTGACATATTCATATAACCTAAAAAATTCAATTGCATGATTACTGTACTGCTTAAGCTGAAAAACATGAATTTCACTGATTTGAGCGAAAGTCAAATTATATTTTTATTGCAGGATTAACAAATTAATATTACCGAAAAAGTTGTACTTTCTTAGGTTTAGACTCAAAGTCGATTTTCTTTTAAATTGTATGTCAATTGCGTGAGCACTGTACTGCTTAAGCCGACAAACATGAATTTTACTGATTTGAGCGAAAGTCAAATTATATTGTTATTGCAGGATTAACAAATTAATATTACCGAAAAATATGCACTTTCTTAGGTTTAGGCTCAAAGTCAATTCTCTTGTAAATTGTATGTTAATCACTTGAGCACTGTTCCGCATAAGCCGAAAAACATCAATTTTATAGATTTGAGCGAAAGTTAAATTATATTGTTATTGCAGAATTGACATATTCATATAACCTAAAAAATTGCACTTTCCAAGTTTAAAAGTCGATTTTCTTGTAAATTGTATGTCAATTGCATGATTACTGTACTGCTTAAGCTGAAAAACATGAATTTCACTAATTTCAGCGAAAGTCAAATTATATTGTTATTGCAGGATTAACAAATTAATATTACCGAAAAAGTTGCACTTTCTTAGGTTTAGACTCAAAGTCGAATTTTTTTTTAAATTGTATGTCAATTGCGTGAGCACTGTACTGCTTATGCCGACAAACATGAATTTCACTAATTTCAGCGAAAGTCAAATTATATTGTTATTGCAGGATTAACAAATTAATATTACCGAAAAAGTTGTACTTTCTTAGGTTTAGACTCAAAGTCGATTTTTTTTTAAATTGTATGTCAATTGCTTGAGCACTGTACCGCATAAGCCGAAAAACATCAATTTTATAGATTTGAGCGAAAGTTAAATTATATTGTTATTGCAGAATTGACATATTCATATAACCTAAAAAATTGCACTTTCCAAGTTTAAAAGTCGATTTTCTTGTAAATTGTATGTCAATTGCATGATTACTGTACTGCTTAAGCTGAAAAACATGAATTTTACTGATTTGAGCGAAAGTCAAATTATATTGTTATTGCAGGAATAACAAATTAATATTACCGAAAAAGGTGCACTTTCTTAGGTTTAGACTTTAAGTCGATTTTCTTGTAAATTGTATGTCAATTCCGTGAGCACTTACTGCTTAAGCCGAAAAACATGAATTGTACTGAGTTGAGCGAAAGTCAAATTATATTTTTATTGCAGGATAAACAAATTAATATTACCGAAAAAATTGCACTTTCTTAGTTTTGAACTTAAAGTCGATTTTCCTGTAAATTGTATGTCAAATGCGTGAGCACTGTACTGCTTAAGCCGAAAAACATGAATTGTACTGATATGAGCGAAAGCCAAATTATATTGTTATTGCAGAATTGACATATTCATATAACCGAAAAAAATTGCACTTTCTTAGTTTTAGACTTAAAGTCGATTTTCTTGTAAATTGTATGTTAAATGCGTGAGCACTGTACTGCTTAAGCCGAAAAACATGAATTGTACTGATATGAGCGAAAGCCAAACTATATTGTTATTGCAGAATTGACATATTCATATAACCGAAAAAATGGCACTTTCTTAGTTTTAGACTTAAAGTCGATTTTCTTGTAAATTGTATGTCAATTGCGTGAGCACTGTACTGCTTAAGCCAAAAACATGAATTGTACTGATTTGAGCGAAAGCCAAATTATATTGTTATTGCAGAATTGACATATTCATATAACCGAAAAAATTGCACTTTCTTAGTTTTATACTTAAAGTCGATTTTCTTGTAAATTGTATGTCAATTCCGTGAGCACTTACTGCTTAAGCCGAAAAACATGAATTGTACTGAGTTGAGCGAAAGTCAAATTATATTTTTATTGCAGAATTGACATATTCATATAACCTAAAGAATTGCACTTTCCATGTTTAAAAGTCGATTTTCTTGTAAATTGTATGTCAATTGCATGATTACTGTACTGCTTAAGCTGAAAAACATGAATTTCACTGATTTGAGCGAAAGTCAAATTATATTTTTATTGCAGGATTAACAAATTAATATTACCGAAAAAGTTGCACTTTCTTAGGTTTAGACTCAAAGTCGATTTTCTTGTAAATTGTATGTCAATTGCATGATTACTGTACTGCTTAAGCTGAAAAACATGAATTGTACTGATTTGAGCGAAAGCCAAATTATATTGTTATTGCAGGATTAACAAATTAATATTACCGAAAAAATGGCACTTTCTTAGTTTTAGACTTAAAGTCGATTTTGTTGTAAATTGTATGTCAATTGCGTGAGCACTGTACTGCTTAAGCCAAAAACATTAATTGTACTGATTTAAGCGAAAGCCAAATTATATTGTTATTGCAGAATTGACATATTCATATAACCGAAAAAATTGCATTTTCTTAGTTTTAGACTTAAAGTCGATTTTCTTGTAAATTGTATGTCAATTGCGTGAGCACTGTACTGCTTAAGCCGAAAAACATGAATTGTACTGTGTTGAGCGAAAGTCAAATTATATTTTTATTGCAGGATTAACAAATTAATATTACCGAAAAAGTTGCACTTTCTTAGGTTTAGACTCAAAGTCGATTTTCTTTTAAATTGTATGTCAATTGCGTGACCACTGTACCGCTGAAGCCGAAAAACAGGAATTGTACTGATTTGAGCGAAAGCCAAATTATATTGTTATTGCAGAATTGACATATTCATATAACCGGAAAAATTGCACTTTCTTAGTTTTAGACTTAAAGTCGATTTTCTTGTAAATTGTATGTAAATTTCGTGAGCACTGTACTGCTTAAGCCAAAAACATGAATTGTACTGATTTGAGCGAAAGCCAAATTATATTGTTATTGCAAAATTGACATATTCATATAACCGAGAAAATTGCACTTTATTAGTTTTAGACTTAAAGTCGATTTTCTTGTAAATTGTATGTCAAATGCGTGAGCACTGTAGTGCTTAAGCCGAAAAACATGAATTGTACTGATATGAGCGAAAGCCAAATTATATTGTTATTGCAGAATTGACATATTCATATAACCGAGAAAATTGCACTTTATTAGTTTTAGACTTAAAGTCGATTTTCTTGTAAATTGTATGTCAATTGCGTGAGCACTGTACTGCTTAAGCCGACAAACATGAATTTTACTGATTTGAGCGAAAGTCAAATTATATTGTTATTGCAGGATTAACAAATTAATATTACCGAAAAAGTTGCACTTTCTTAGGTTTAGGCTCAAAGTCAATTCTCTTGTAAATTGTATGTTAATCACTTGAGCACTGTACCGCATAAGCCGAGAAACATGATTTTACTGATTTGAGCGAAAGTCAAATTATATTGTTATTGCAGGATTAACAAATTAATATTACCGAAAAAGTTGCACTTTCTTAGGTTTAGGCTCAAAGTCAATTCTCTTGTAAATTGTATGTTAATCACTTGAGCACTGTACCGCATAAGCCGAAAAACATCAATTTTATAGATTTGAGCGAAAGTTAAATTATATTGTCATTGCAGAATTGACATATTCATATAACCTAAAAAATTGCACTTTCCAAGTTTAAAAGTCGATTTTGTTGTAAATTGTATGTCAATTGCATGATTACTGTACTGCTTAAGCTGAAAAACATGAAATTCACTGATTTGAGCGAAAGTCAAATTATATTTTTATTGCAGGATTAACAAATTAATATTACCGAAAAAGTTGCACTTTCTTAGGTTTAGACTCAAAGTCGATTTTCTTTTAAATTGTATGTCAATTGCGTGAGCACTGTACTGCTTAAGCCGACAAACATGAATTTTACTGATTTGAGCGAAAGTCAAATTATATTGTTATTGCAGGATTAACAAATTAATATTACCGAAAAATATGCACTTTCTTAGGTTTAGGCTCAAAGTCAATTCTCTTGTAAATTGTATGTTAATCACTTGAGCACTGTTCCGCATAAGCCGAAAAACATCAATTTTATAGATTTGAGCGAAAGTTAAATTATATTGTTATTGCAGAAATGACATATTCATATAACCGAAAAAGTTGCACTTTCTTAGGTTTAGGCTCAAAGTCAATTCTCTTGTAAATTGTATGTTAATCACTTGAGCACTGTACCGCATAAGCCAAAAAACATCAGTTTTATAGATTTGAGCGAAAGTTAAATTATATTGTTATTGCAGAATTGACATATTCATATAACCGAAAAAATTGCACTTTCTTAGTTTTAGACTTAAAGTCGATTTTCTTGTAAATTGCATGTCAACTGCGTGAGCACTGTACTGCTTAAGCCAAAAACATGAATTGTACTGATTTGAGCGAAAGCCAAATTATATTGTTATTGCAGGATTAACAAATTAATATTACCGAAAAAGTTGCACTTTCTTAGGTTTAGGCTCAAAGTCAATTCTCTTGTAAATTGTATGTTAATCACTTGAGCACTGTACCGCATAAGCCGAAAAACATCAATTTTATAGATTTGAGCGAAAGTTAAATTATATTGTTATTGCAGAATTGACATATTCATATAACTGAAAAAGTTGCACTTTCTTAGGTTTAGACTCAAAGTCGATTTTTTTTAAATTGTATGTCAATTGCGTGAGCACTGTACCGCATAAGCCGAAAAACATCAATTTTATAGATTTGAGCGAAAGTTAAATTATATTGTTATTGCAGAATTGACATATTCATATAACCGAAAAAGTTGCACTTTCTTAGGTTTAGACTTAAAGTCGATTTTATTGTAAATTGTATGTCAATTGCGTGAGCACTGTATTGCTTAAGCCAAAAACATGAATTGTACTGATTTGAGCGAAAGCCAAATTATCTTGTTATTGCAGGATTAACAAATTAATATTACCGAAAAAGTTGCACTTTCTTAGGTTTAGGCTCAAAGTCAATTCTCTTGTAAATTGTATGTTAATCACTTGAGCACTGTACCGCATAAGCCGAAAAACATCAATTTTATAGATTTGAGCGAAAGTTAATTATATTGTTATTGCAGAATTGACATATTCATATAACCTAAAAAATTGCACTTTCCAAGTTTAAAAGTCGATTTTCTTGTAAATTGTATGTCAATTGCGTGAGCACTGTACTGCTTAAGCCGACAAACATGAATTTTACTGATTTGAGCGAAAGTCAAATTATATTGTTATTGCAGGATTAACAAATTAATATTACCGAAAAAGTTGCACTTTCTTAGGTTTAGGCTCAAAGTCAATTCTCTTGTAAATTGTATGTTAAACACTTGAGCACTGTACCGCATAAGCCGAAAAACATCAATTTTATAGATTTGAGCGAAAGTTAAATTATATTGTTATTGCAGAATTGACATATTCATATAACCTAAAAAATTCAATTGCATGATTACTATACTGCTTAAGCTGAAAAACATGAATTTCACTGATTTGAGCGAAAGTCAAATTATATTTTTATTGCAGGATTAACAAATTAATATTACCGAAAAAGTTGCACTTTCTTAGGTCTAGACTCAAAGTCGATTTTCTTTTAAATTGTATGTCAATTGCGTGAGCACTGTACTGCTTAAGCCGACAAACATGAATTTTACTGATTTGAGCGAAAGTCAAATTATATTGTTATTGCAGGATTAACAAATTAATATTACCGAAAAATATGCACTTTCTTAGGTTTAGGCTCAAAGTCAATTCTCTTGTAAATTGTATGTTAATCACTTGAGCACTGTTCCGCATAAGCCGAAAAACATCAATTTTATAGATTTGAGCGAAAGTTAAATTATATTGTTATTGCAGAATTGACATATTCATATAACCTAAAAAATTGCACTTTCCAAGTTTAAAAGTCGATTTTCTTGTAAATTGTATGTCAATTGCATGATTACTGTACTGCTTAAGCTGAAAAACATGAATTTCACTAATTTCAGCGAAAGTCAAATTATATTGTTATTGCAGGATTAACAAATTAATATTACCGAAAAAGTTGTACTTTCTTAGGTTTAGACTCAAAGTCGATTTTTTTTTAAATTGTATGTCAATTGCGTGAGCACTGTACCGCATAAGCCGAAAAACATCAATTTTATAGATTTGAGCGAAAGTTAAATTATATTGTTATTGCAGAATTGACATATTCATATAACCTAAAAAATTGCACTTTCCAAGTTTAAAAGTCGATTTTCTTGTAAATTGTATGTCAATTGCGTGAGCACTGTACTGCTTAAGCCGACAAACATGAATTTTACTGATTTGAGCGAAAGTCAAATTATATTGTTATTGCAGGATTAACAAATTAATATTACCGAAAAAGTTGCACTTTCTTAGGTTTAGGCTCAAAGTCAATTCTCTTGTAAATTGTATGTTAATCACTTGACCACTGTACCGCATAAGCCGAAAAACATCAATTTTATAGATTTGAGCGAAAGTTAAATTATATTGTTATTGCCGAATTGACATATTCATATAACCTAAAAAATTCAATTGCATGATTACTGTACTGCTTAAGCTGAAAAACATGAATTTCACTGATTTGAGTGAAAGTCAAATTATATTTTTATTGCAGGATTAACAAATTAATATTACCGAAAAAGTTGTACTTTCTTAGGTTTAGACTCAAAGTCGATTTTCTTTTAAATTGTATGTCAATTGCGTGAGCACTGTACTGCTTAAGCCGACAAACATGAATTTTACTGATTTGAGCGAAAGTCAAATTATATTGTTATTGCAGGATTAACAAATTAATATTACCGAAAAATATGCACTTTCTTAGGTTTAGGCTCAAAGTCAATTCTCTTGTAAATTGTATGTTAATCACTTGAGCACTGTTCCGCATAAGCCGAAAAACATCAATTTTATAGATTTGAGCGAAAGTTAAATTATATTATTATTGCAGAATTGACATATTCATATAACCTAAAAAATTGCACTTTCCAAGTTTAAAAGTCGATTTTCTTGTAAATTGTATGTCAATTGCATGATTACTGTACTGCTTAAGCTGAAAAACATGAATTTCACTAATTTCAGCGAAAGTCAAATTATATTGTTATTGCAGGATTAACAAATTAATATTACCGAAAAAGTTGCACTTTCTTAGGTTTAGACTCAAAGTCGAATTTTTTTTTAAATTGTATGTCAATTGCGTGAGCACTGTACTGCTTATGCCGACAAACATGAATTTCACTAATTTCAGCGAAAGTCAAATTATGTTTTTATTGCAGGATTAACAAAATTATATTACCGAAAAAGTTGCACTTTCTTAGGTTTAGACTTAAAGTCGATTTTTTTTTAAATTGTATGTCAATTGCGTGAGCACTGTACCGCATAAGCCGAAAAACATCAATTTTATAGATTTGAGCGAAAGTTAAATTATATTGTTATTGCAGAATTGACATATTCATATAACTTAAAAAATTGCACTTTCCAAGTTTAAAAGTCGATTTTCTTGTAAATTGTATGTCAATTGCGTGAGCACTGTACTGCTTAAGCCGACAAACATGAACTTTACTGATTTGAGCGAAAGTCAAATTATATTGTTATTGCAGGATTAACAAATTAATATTACCGAAAAAGTTCAACTTTCTTAGGTTTAGGCTCAAAGTCAATTCTCTTGTAAATTGTATGTTAATCACTTGAGCACTGTACCGCATAAGCCGAAAAACATCAATTTTATAGATTTGAGCGAAAGTTAAATTATATTGTTATTGCAGAATTGACATATTCATATAACCTAAAAAATTCAATTGCATGATTACTGTACTGCTTAAGCTGAAAAACATGAATTTCACTGATTTGAGTGAAAGTCAAATTATATTTTTATTGCAGGATTAACAAATTAATATTACCGAAAAAGTTGTACTTTCTTAGGTTTAGACTCAAAGTCGATTTTCTTTTAAATTGTATGTCAATTGCGTGAGCACTGTACTGCTTAAGCCGACAAACATGAATTTTACTGATTTGAGCGAAAGTCAAATTATATTGTTATTGCAGGATTAACAAATTAATATTACCGAAAAATATGCACTTTCTTAGGTTTAGGCTCAAAGTCAATTCTCTTGTAAATTGTATGTTAATCACTTGAGCACTGTTCCGCATAAGCCGAAAAACATCAATTTTATAGATTTGAGCGAAAGTTAAATTATATTGCTATTGCAGAATTGACATATTCATATAACCTAAAAAATTGCACTTTCCAAGTTTAAAAGTCGATTTTGTTGTAAATTGTATGTCAATTGCATGATTACTGTACTGCTTAAGCTGAAAAACATGAATTTCACTGATTTGAGCGACAGTCAAATTATATTTTTATTGCAGGATTAACAAATTAATACTACCGAAAAAGTTGCACTTTCTTAGGTTTAGACTCATAGTCGATTTTCTTGTAAATTGTATGTCAATTGCGGCAGCACTGTACTGCTTAAGCCGACAAACATGAATTTTACTGATTTGAGCGAAAGTCAAATTATATTGTTATTGCAGGATTAACAAATTAATATTACCGAAAAAGTTGCACTTTCTTAGGTTTAGGCTCAAAGTCAATTCTCTTGTAAATTGTATGTTAGTCACTTGAGCACTGTACCGCATAAGCCGAAAAACATCAATTTTATAGATGTGAGCGAAAGTTAAATTATATTGTTATTGCAGAATTGACATATTCATATAACCGAAAAAGTTGCACTTTCTTAGGTTTAGACTCAAAGTCGATTTTCTTTTAAATTGTATGTCAATTGCGTGAGCACTGTACCGCATAAGCCGAAAAACATCAATTTTATAGATTTGAGCGAAAGTTAAATTATATTGTTATTGAAGAATTGACATATTCATATAAACGAAAAAGTTGCACTTTCTTAGGTTTAGACTTAAAGTCGATTTTCTTTTAAATTGTATGTCAATTGCGTGAGCACGTACTGCTTAAGCTGAAAAACATGAATTTCACTGATTTGAGCGAAAGTCAAATTATATTTTTATTGCAGGATTAACAAATTAATATTACCGAAAAAGTTGCACTTTCTTAGGTTTAGACTCAAAGTCGATTTTCTTTTAAATTGTATGTCAATTGCGTGAGCACTGTACTGCTTAAGCCGACAAACATGAATTTTACTGATTTGAGCGAAAGTCAAATTATATTGTTATTGCAGGATTAACAAATTAATATTACCGAAAAAGTTGCACTTTCTTAGGTTTAGGCTCAAAGTCAATTATCTTGTAAATTGTATGTTAATCACTTGAGCACTGTACCGCATAAGCCGAAAAACATCAATTTTATAGATTTGAGCGAAAGTTAAATTATATTGTTATTGCAGAATTGACATATTCATATAACCTAAAAAATTGCACTTTCCAAGTTTAAAAGTCGATTTTGTTGTAAATTGTATGTCAATTGCATGATTACTGTACTGCTTAAGCTGAAAAACATGAATTTCACTGATTTGAGCGAAAGTCAAATTATATTTTTATTGCAGGATTAACAAATTAATATTACCGAAAAAATGGCACTTTCTTAGTTTTAGACTTAAAGTCGATTTTCTTGTAAATTGTATGTCAATTGCGTGAGCACTGTACTGCTTAAGCCAAAAACATGAATTGTACTGATTTAAGCGAAAGCCAAATTATATTGTTATTGCAGAATTGACATATTCATATAACCGAAAAAATTGCACTTTCTTAGTTTTAGACTTAAAGTCGATTTTCTTGTAAATTGTATGTCAATTGCGTGAGCACTGTACTGCTTAAGCCAAAAACATGAATTGTACTGATTTGAGCGAAAGCCAAATTATATTGTTATTGCAGGATTAACAAATTAATATTACCGAAAAAGTTGCACTTTCTTAGGTTTAGGCTCAAAGTCAATTCTCTTGTAAATTGTATGTTAATCACTTGAGCACTGTACCGCATAAGCCGAAAAACATCAATTTTATAGATTTGAGCGAAAGTTAAATTATATTGTTATTGCAGAATTGACATATTCATATAACCGAAAAAATTGCACTTTCTTAGTTTTAGACTTAAAGTCGATTTTCTTGTAAATTGTATGTCAATTGCGTGAGCACTGTACTGCTTAAGCCAAAAACATGAATTGTACTGATTTGAGCGAAAGCCAAATTATATTGTTATTGCAGGATTAACAAATTAATATTACCGAAAAAGTTGCACTTTCTTAGGTTTAGGCTCAAAGTCAATTCTCTTGTAAATTGTATGTTAATCACTTGAGCACTGTACCGCATGAGCCGAAAAACATCAATTTTATAGATTTGAGCGAAAGCCAAATTATATTGTTATTGCAGGATTAACAAATTAATATTACCGAAAAAGTTGCACTTTCTTAGGTTTAGGCTCAAAGCCAATTCTCTTGTAAATTGTATGTTAATCACTTGAGCACTGTACCGCATAAGCCGAAAAACATCAATTTTATAGATTTGAGCGAAAGTTAAATTATATTGTTATTGCAGAATTGACATATTCATATAACCTAAAAAATTGCACTTTCCAAGTTTAAAAGTCGATTTTCTTGTAAATTGTATGTCAATTGCATGATTACTGTACTGCTTAAGCTGAAAAACATGAATTTCACTGATTTGAGCGAAAGTCAAATTATATTTTTATTGCAGGATTAACAAATTAATATTACCGAAAAAGTTGCACTTTCTTAGGTTTAGGCTCAAAGTCAATTCTCTTGTAAATTGTATGTTAATCACTTGAGCACTGTACCGCATAAGCCGAAAAACATCAATTTTATAGATTTGAGCGAAAGTTAAATTATATTGTTATTGCAGAATTGACATATTCATATAACCGAAAAAGTTGCACTTTCTTAGGTTTAGACTCAAAGTCGATTTTCTTTTAAATTGTAGGTCAATTGCGTGAGCACTGTACCGCATAAGCCGAAAAACATCAATTTTATAGATTTGAGCGAAAGTTAAATTATATTGTTATTGCAGAATTGACATATTCATATAACCGAAAAAGTTGCACTTTCTTAGGTTTAGACTTAAAGTCGATTTTCTTTTAAATTGTATGTCAATTGCGTGAGCACTGTACTGCTTAAGCCAAAAACATGAATTGTACTGATTTGAGCGAAAGCCAAATTATATTGTTATTGCAGGACTAACAAATTAATATTACCGAAAAAGTTGCACTTTCTTAGGTTTATGCTCAAAGTCAATTCTCTTGTAAATTGTATGTTAATCACTTGAGCACTGTACCGCATAAGCCGAAAAACATCAATTTTATATATTTGAGCGAAAGTTAAATTATATTGTTATTGCAGAATTGACATATTCATATAACCTAAAAAATTGCACTTTCCAAGTTTAAAAGTCGATTTTCTTGTAAATTGTATGTCAATTGCATGATTACTGTACTGCTTAAGCTGAAAAACATGAATTTCACTGATTTGAGCGAAAGTCAAATTATATTTTTATTGCAGGATTAACAAATTAATATTACCGAAAAAGTTGCACTTTCTTAGGTTTAGACTCAAAGTCGATTTTCTTTTAAATTGTATGTCAATTGCGTGAGCACTGTACTGCTTAAGCCGACAAACATGAATTTTACTGATTTGAGCGAAAGTCAAATTATATTGTTATTGCAGGATGAACAAATTAATATTACCGAAAAAGTTGCACTTTCTTAGGTTTAGGCTCAAAGTCAATTCTCTTGTAAATTGTATGTTAATCACTTGAGCACTGTACCGCATAAGCCGAAAAACATCAATTTTATAGATTTGAGCGAAAGTTAAATTATATTGTTATTGCAGAATTGACATATTCATATAACCTAAAAAATTGCACTTTCCAAGTTTAAAAGTCGATTTTGTTGTAAATTGTATGTCAATTGCATGATAACTGTACTGCTTAAGCTGAAAAACATGAATTTCACTGATTTGAGCGAAAGTCAAGTTATATTTTTATTGCAGGATTAACAAATTAATATTACCGAAAAAATGGCACTTTCTTAGTTTTAGACTTAAAGTCGATTTTCTTGTAAATTGTATGTCAATTGCGTGAGCACTGTACTGCTTAAGCCAAAAACATGAATTGTACTGATTTAAGCGAAAGCCAAATTATATTGTTATTGCAGAATTGACATATTCATATAACCGAAAAAATTGCATTTTCTTAGTTTTAGACTTAAAGTCGATTTTCTTGTAAATTGTATGTCAATTGCGTGAGCACTGTACTGCTTAAGCCAAAAACATGAATTGTACTGATTTGAGCGAAAGCCAAATTATATTGTTATTGCAGGATTAACAAATTAATATTACCGAAAAAGTTGCACTTTCTTAGGTTTAGGCTCAAAGTCAATTCTCTTGTAAATTGTATGTTAATCACTTGAGCACTGTACCGCATAAGCCGACAAACATGAATTTTACTGATTTGAGCAAAAGTCAAATTATATTGTTATTGCAGGATTAACAAATTAATATTACCGAAAAAGTTGCACTTTCTTAGGTTTAGGCTCAAAGTCAATTCTCTTGTAAATTGTATGTTAATCACTTGAGCACTGTACCGCATAAGCCGAAAAACATCAATTTTATAGATTTGAGCGAAAGTTAAATTATATTGTCATTGCAGAATTGACATATTCATATAACCTAAAAAATTGCACTTTCCAAGTTTAAAAGTCGATTTTGTTGTAAATTGTATGCCAATTGCATGATTACTGTACTGCTTAAGCTGAAAAACATGAATTTCACTGATTTGAGCGAAAGTCAAATTATATTTTTATTGCAGGATTAACAAATTAATATTACCGAAAAAGTTGCACTTTCTTAGGTTTAGACTCAAAGTCGATTTTCTTTTAAATTGTATGTCAATTGCGTGAGCACTGTACTGCTTAAGCCGACAAACATGAATTTTACTGATTTGAGCGAAAGTCAAATTATATTGTTATTGCAGGATTAACAAATTAATATTACCGAAAAATATGCACTTTCTTAGGTTTAGGCTCAAAGTCAATTCTCTTGTAAATTGTATGTTAATCACTTGAGCACTGTTCCGCATAAGCCGAAAAACATCAATTTTATAGATTTGAGCGAAAGTTAAATTATATTGTTATTGCAGAAATGACATATTCATATAACCGAAAAAGTTGCACTTTCTTAGGTTTAGGCTCAAAGTCAATTCTCTTGTAAATTGTATGTTAATCACTTGAGCACTGTACCGCATAAGCCAAAAAACATCAATTTTATAGATTTGAGCGAAAGTTAAATTATATTGTTATTGCAGAATTGACATATTCATATAACCTAAAAAATTGCACTTTCCAAGTTTAAAAGTCGATTTTCTTGTAAATTGTATGTCAATTGCGTGAGCACTGTACTGCTTAAGCCGACAAACATGAATTTTACTGATTTGAGCGAAAGTCAAATTATATTGTTATTGCAGGATTAACAAATTAATATTACCGAAAAAGTTGCACTTTCTTAGGTTTAGGCTCAAAGTCAATTCTCTTGTAAATTGTATGTTAATCACTTGAGCACTGTACCGCATAAGCCGAAAAACATCAATTTTATAGATTTGAGCGAAAGTTAAATTATATTGTTATTGCAGAATTGACATATTCATATAACCTAAAAAATTCAATTGCATGATTACTGTACTGCTTAAGCTGAAAAACATGAATTTCACTGATTTGAGCGAAAGTCAATTTATATTTTTATTGCAGGATTAACAAATTAATATTACCGAAAAAGTTGTACTTTCTTAGGTTTAGACTCAAAGTCGATTTTCTTTTAAATTGTATGTCAATTGCGTGAGCACTGTACTGCTTAAGCCGACAAACATGAATTTTACTAATTTGAGCGAAAGTCAAATTATATTGTTATTGCAGGATTAACAAATTAATATTACCGAAAAATATGCACTTTCTTAGGTTTAGGCTCAAAGTCAATTCTCTTGTAAATTGTATGTTAATCACTTGAGCACTGTTCCGCATAAGCCGAAAAACATCAATTTTATAGATTTGAGCGAAAGTTAAATTATATTGTTATTGCAGAATTGACATATTCATATAACCTAAAAAACTGCACTTTCTTAGTTTAAAAGCCGATTTTCTTGTAAATTGTATGTCAATTGCATGATTACTGTACTGCTTAAGCTGAAAAACATGAATTTCACTAATTTCAGCGAAAGTCAAATTATATTGTTATTGCAGGATTAACAAATTAATATTACCGAAAAAGTTGCACTTTCTTGGGTTTAGACTCAAAGTCGAATTTTTTTTTAAATTGTATGTCAATTGCGTGAGCACTGTACTGCTTATGCCGACAAACATGAATTTCACTAATTTCAGCGAAAGTCAAATTATATTGTTATTGCAGGAATAACAAATTAATATTACCGAAAAAGGTGCACTTTCTTAGGTTTAGACTTAAAGTCGATCTTCTTGTAAATTGTATGTCAATTCCGTGAGCACTTACTGCTTAAGCCGAAAAACATGAATTGTACTGAGTTGAGCGAAAGTCAAATTATATTTTTATTGCAGGATAAACAAATTAATATTACCGAAAAATATGCACTTTCTTAGGTTTAGGCTCAAAGTCAATTCTCTTGTAAATTGTATGTTAATCACTTGAGCACTGTTCCGCATAAGCCGAAAAACATCAATTTTATAGATTTGAGCGAAAGTTAAATTATATTGTTATTGCAGAATTGACATATTCATATAACCTAAAAAATTGCACTTTCTTAGTTTAAAAGTCGATTTTCTTGTAAATTGTATGTCAATTGCATGATTACTGTACTGCTTAAGCTGAAAAACATGAATTTCACTGATTTGAGCGAAAGTCAAATTATATTTTTATTGCAGGATTAACAAATTAATATTACCGAAAAAGTTGCACTTTCTTAGGTTTAGACTCAAAGTCGATTTTCTTTTAAATTGTATGTCAATTGCGTGAGCACTGTACTGCTTAAGCCGACAAACATGAATTTTACTGATTTGAGCGAAAGTCAAATTATATTGTTATTGCAGGATGAACAAATTAATATTACCGAAAAAGTTGCACTTTCTTAGGTTTAGGCTCAAAGTCAATTCTCTTGTAAATTGTATGTTAATCACTTGAGCACTGTACCGCATAAGCCGAAAAACATCAATTTTATAGATTTGAGCGAAAGTTAAATTATATTGTTATTGCAGAATTGACATATTCATATAACCTAAAAAATTGCACTTTCCAAGTTTAAAAGTCGATTTTGTTGTAAATTGTATGTCAATTGCATGATAACTGTACTGCTTAAGCTGAAAAACATGAATTTCACTGATTTGAGCGAAAGTCAAGTTATATTTTTATTGCAGGATTAACAAATTAATATTACCGAAAAAATGGCACTTTCTTAGTTTTAGACTTAAAGTCGATTTTCTTGTAAATTGTATGTCAATTGCGTGAGCACTGTACTGCTTAAGCCAAAAACATGAATTGTACTGATTTGAGCGAAAGCCAAATTATATTGTTATTGCAGGATTAACAAATTAATATTACCGAAAAAGTTGCACTTTCTTAGGTTTAGGCTCAAAGTCAATTCTCTTGTAAATTGTATGTTAATCACTTGAGCACTGTACCGCATAAGCCGACAAACATGAATTTTACTGATTTGAGCGAAAGTCAAATTATATTGTTATTGCAGGATTAACAAATTAATATTACCGAAAAAGTTGCACTTTCTTAGGTTTAGGCTCAAAGTCAATTCTCTTGTAAATTGTATGTTAATCACTTGAGCACTGTACCGCATAAGCCGAAAAACATTAATTTTATAGATTTGAGCGAAAGTTAAATTATATTGTCATTGCAGAATTGACATATTCATATAACCTAAAAAATGCACTTTCCAAGTTTAAAAGTCGATTTTGTTGTAAATTGTATGTCAATTGCATGATTACTGTACTGCTTAAGCTGAAAAACATGAATTTCACTGATTTGAGCGAAAGTCAAATTATATTTTTATTGCAGGACTAACAAATTAATATTACCGAAAAAGTTGCACTTTCTTAGGTTTATGCTCAAAGTCAATTCTCTTGTAAATTGTATGTTAATCACTTGAGCACTGTACCGCATAAGCCGAAAAACATCAATTTTATATATTTGAGCGAAAGTTAAATTATATTGTTATTGCAGAATTGACATATTCATATAACCTAAAAAATTGCACTTTCTTAGGTTTAGACTTAAAGTCGATTTTCTTTTAAATTGTATGTCAATTGCGTGAGCACTGTACTGCTTAAGCCAAAAACATGAATTGTACTGATTTGAGCGAAAGCCAAATTATATTGTTATTGCAGGACTAACAAATTAATATTACCGAAAAAGTTGCACTTTCTTAGGTTTATGCTCAAAGTCAATTCTCTTGTAAATTGTATGTTAATCACTTGAGCACTGTACCGCATAAGCCGAAAAACATCAATTTTATATATTTGAGCGAAAGTTAAATTATATTGTTATTGCAGAATTGACATATTCATATAACCTAAAAAATTGCACTTTCCAAGTTTAAAAGTCGATTTTCTTGTAAATTGTATGTCAATTGCATGATTACTGTACTGCTTAAGCTGAAAAACATGAATTTCACTGATTTGAGCGAAAGTCAAATTATATTTTTATTGCAGGATTAACAAATTAATATTACCGAAAAAGTTGCACTTTCTTAGGTTTAGACTCAAAGTCGATTTTCTTTTAAATTGTATGTCAATTGCGTGAGCACTGTACTGCTTAAGCCGACAAACATGAATTTTACTGATTTGAGCGAAAGTCAAATTATATTGTTATTGCAGGATGAACAAATTAATATTACCGAAAAAGTTGCACTTTCTTAGGTTTAGACTCAAAGTCGATTTTCTTTTAAATTGTATGTCAATTGCGTGAGCACTGTACTGCTTAAGCCGACAAACATGAATTTTACTGATTTGAGCGAAAGTCAAATTATATTGTTATTGCAGGATGAACAAATTAATATTACCGAAAAAGTTGCACTTTCTTAGGTTTAGACTCAAAGTCGATTTTCTTTTAAATTGTAGGTCAATTGCGTGAGCACTGTACCGCATAAGCCGAAAAACATCAATTTTATAGATTTGAGCGAAAGTTAAATTATATTGTTATTGCAGAATTGACATATTCATATAACCGAAAAAGTTGCACTTTCTTAGGTTTAGACTTAAAGTCGATTTTCTTTTAAATTGTATGTCAATTGCGTGAGCACTGTACTGCTTAAGCCAAAAACATGAATTGTACTGATTTGAGCGAAAGCCAAATTATATTGTTATTGCAGGACTAACAAATTAATATTACCGAAAAAGTTGCACTTTCTTAGGTTTATGCTCAAAGTCAATTCTCTTGTAAATTGTATGTTAATCACTTGAGCACTGTACCGCATAAGCCGAAAAACATCAATTTTATATATTTGAGCGAAAGTTAAATTATATTGTTATTGCAGAATTGACATATTCATATAACCTAAAAAATTGCACTTTCCAAGTTTAAAAGTCGATTTTCTTGTAAATTGTATGTCAATTGCATGATTACTGTACTGCTTAAGCTGAAAAACATGAATTTCACTGATTTGAGCGAAAGTCAAATTATATTTTTATTGCAGGATTAACAAATTAATATTACCGAAAAAGTTGCACTTTCTTAGGTTTAGACTCAAAGTCGATTTTCTTTTAAATTGTATGTCAATTGCGTGAGCACTGTACTGCTTAAGCCGACAAACATGAATTTTACTGATTTGAGCGAAAGTCAAATTATATTGTTATTGCAGGATGAACAAATTAATATTACCGAAAAAGTTGCACTTTCTTAGGTTTAGGCTCAAAGTCAATTCTCTTGTAAATTGTATGTTAATCACTTGAGCACTGTACCGCATAAGCCGAAAAACATCAATTTTATAGATTTGAGCGAAAGTTAAATTATATTGTTATTGCAGAATTGACATATTCATATAACCTAAAAAATTGCACTTTCCAAGTTTAAAAGTCGATTTTGTTGTAAATTGTATGTCAATTGCATGATAACTGTACTGCTTAAGCTGAAAAACATGAATTTCACTGATTTGAGCGAAAGTCAAGTTATATTTTTATTGCAGGATTAACAAATTAATATTACCGAAAAAATGGCACTTTCTTAGTTTTAGACTTAAAGTCGATTTTCTTGTAAATTGTATGTCAATTGCGTGAGCACTGTACTGCTTAAGCCAAAAACATGAATTGTACTGATTTAAGCGAAAGCCAAATTATATTGTTATTGCAGAATTGACATATTCATATAACCGAAAAAATTGCATTTTCTTAGTTTTAGACTTAAAGTCGATTTTCTTGTAAATTGTATGTCAATTGCGTGAGCACTGTACTGCTTAAGCCAAAAACATGAATTGTACTGATTTGAGCGAAAGCCAAATTATATTGTTATTGCAGGATTAACAAATTAATATTACCGAAAAAGTTGCACTTTCTTAGGTTTAGGCTCAAAGTCAATTCTCTTGTAAATTGTATGTTAATCACTTGAGCACTGTACCGCATAAGCCGACAAACATGAATTTTACTGATTTGAGCAAAAGTCAAATTATATTGTTATTGCAGGATTAACAAATTAATATTACCAAAAAAGTTGCACTTTCTTAGGTTTAGGCTCAAAGTCAATTCTCTTGTAAATTGTATGTTAATCACTTGAGCACTGTACCGCATAAGCCGAAAAACATCAATTTTATAGATTTGAGCGAAAGTTAAATTATATTGTCATTGCAGAATTGACATATTCATATAACCTAAAAAATTGCACTTTCCAAGTTTAAAAGTCGATTTTGTTGTAAATTGTATGCCAATTGCATGATTACTGTACTGCTTAAGCTGAAAAACATGAATTTCACTGATTTGAGCGAAAGTCAAATTATATTTTTATTGCAGGATTAACAAATTAATATTACCGAAAAAGTTGCACTTTCTTAGGTTTAGACTCAAAGTCGATTTTCTTTTAAATTGTATGTCAATTGCGTGAGCACTGTACTGCTTAAGCCGACAAACATGAATTTTACTGATTTGAGCGAAAGTCAAATTATATTGTTATTGCAGGATTAACAAATTAATATTACCGAAAAATATGCACTTTCTTAGGTTTAGGCTCAAAGTCAATTCTCTTGTAAATTGTATGTTAATCACTTGAGCACTGTTCCGCATAAGCCGAAAAACATCAATTTTATAGATTTGAGCGAAAGTTAAATTATATTGTTATTGCAGAAATGACATATTCATATAACCGAAAAAGTTGCACTTTCTTAGGTTTAGGCTCAAAGTCAATTCTCTTGTAAATTGTATGTTAATCACTTGAGCACTGTACCGCATAAGCCAAAAAACATCAATTTTATAGATTTGAGCGAAAGTTAAATTATATTGTTATTGCAGAATTGACATATTCATATAACCTAAAAAATTGCACTTTCCAAGTTTAAAAGTCGATTTTCTTGTAAATTGTATGTCAATTGCGTGAGCACTGTACTGCTTAAGCCGACAAACATGAATTTTACTGATTTGAGCGAAAGTCAAATTATATTGTTATTGCAGGATTAACAAATTAATATTACCGAAAAAGTTGCACTTTCTTAGGTTTAGGCTCAAAGTCAATTCTCTTGTAAATTGTATGTTAATCACTTGAGCACTGTACCGCATAAGCCGAAAAACATCAATTTTATAGATTTGAGCGAAAGTTAAATTATATTGTTATTGCAGAATTGACATATTCATATAACCTAAAAAATTCAATTGCATGATTACTGTACTGCTTAAGCTGAAAAACATGAATTTCACTGATTTGAGCGAAAGTCAATTTATATTTTTATTGCAGGATTAACAAATTAATATTACCGAAAAAGTTGTACTTTCTTAGGTTTAGACTCAAAGTCGATTTTCTTTTAAATTGTATGTCAATTGCGTGAGCACTGTACTGCTTAAGCCGACAAACATGAATTTTACTAATTTGAGCGAAAGTCAAATTATATTGTTATTGCAGGATTAACAAATTAATATTACCGAAAAATATGCACTTTCTTAGGTTTAGGCTCAAAGTCAATTCTCTTGTAAATTGTATGTTAATCACTTGAGCACTGTTCCGCATAAGCCGAAAAACATCAATTTTATAGATTTGAGCGAAAGTTAAATTATATTGTTATTGCAGAATTGACATATTCATATAACCTAAAAAACTGCACTTTCTTAGTTTAAAAGCCGATTTTCTTGTAAATTGTATGTCAATTGCATGATTACTGTACTGCTTAAGCTGAAAAACATGAATTTCACTAATTTCAGCGAAAGTCAAATTATATTGTTATTGCAGGATTAACAAATTAATATTACCGAAAAAGTTGCACTTTCTTGGGTTTAGACTCAAAGTCGAATTTTTTTTTAAATTGTATGTCAATTGCGTGAGCACTGTACTGCTTATGCCGACAAACATGAATTTCACTAATTTCAGCGAAAGTCAAATTATATTGTTATTGCAGGAATAACAAATTAATATTACCGAAAAAGGTGCACTTTCTTAGGTTTAGACTTAAAGTCGATCTTCTTGTAAATTGTATGTCAATTCCGTGAGCACTTACTGCTTAAGCCGAAAAACATGAATTGTACTGAGTTGAGCGAAAGTCAAATTATATTTTTATTGCAGGATAAACAAATTAATATTACCGAAAAATATGCACTTTCTTAGGTTTAGGCTCAAAGTCAATTCTCTTGTAAATTGTATGTTAATCACTTGAGCACTGTTCCGCATAAGCCGAAAAACATCAATTTTATAGATTTGAGCGAAAGTTAAATTATATTGTTATTGCAGAATTGACATATTCATATAACCTAAAAAATTGCACTTTCTTAGTTTAAAAGTCGATTTTCTTGTAAATTGTATGTCAATTGCATGATTACTGTACTGCTTAAGCTGAAAAACATGAATTTCACTGATTTGAGCGAAAGTCAAATTATATTTTTATTGCAGGATTAACAAATTAATATTACCGAAAAAGTTGCACTTTCTTAGGTTTAGACTCAAAGTCGATTTTCTTTTAAATTGTATGTCAATTGCGTGAGCACTGTACTGCTTAAGCCGACAAACATGAATTTTACTGATTTGAGCGAAAGTCAAATTATATTGTTATTGCAGGATGAACAAATTAATATTACCGAAAAAGTTGCACTTTCTTAGGTTTAGGCTCAAAGTCAATTCTCTTGTAAATTGTATGTTAATCACTTGAGCACTGTACCGCATAAGCCGAAAAACATCAATTTTATAGATTTGAGCGAAAGTTAAATTATATTGTTATTGCAGAATTGACATATTCATATAACCTAAAAAATTGCACTTTCCAAGTTTAAAAGTCGATTTTGTTGTAAATTGTATGTCAATTGCATGATAACTGTACTGCTTAAGCTGAAAAACATGAATTTCACTGATTTGAGCGAAAGTCAAGTTATATTTTTATTGCAGGATTAACAAATTAATATTACCGAAAAAATGGCACTTTCTTAGTTTTAGACTTAAAGTCGATTTTCTTGTAAATTGTATGTCAATTGCGTGAGCACTGTACTGCTTAAGCCAAAAACATGAATTGTACTGATTTGAGCGAAAGCCAAATTATATTGTTATTGCAGGATTAACAAATTAATATTACCGAAAAAGTTGCACTTTCTTAGGTTTAGGCTCAAAGTCAATTCTCTTGTAAATTGTATGTTAATCACTTGAGCACTGTACCGCATAAGCCGACAAACATGAATTTTACTGATTTGAGCGAAAGTCAAATTATATTGTTATTGCAGGATTAACAAATTAATATTACCGAAAAAGTTGCACTTTCTTAGGTTTAGGCTCAAAGTCAATTCTCTTGTAAATTGTATGTTAATCACTTGAGCACTGTACCGCATAAGCCGAAAAACATTAATTTTATAGATTTGAGCGAAAGTTAAATTATATTGTCATTGCAGAATTGACATATTCATATAACCTAAAAAATGCACTTTCCAAGTTTAAAAGTCGATTTTGTTGTAAATTGTATGTCAATTGCATGATTACTGTACTGCTTAAGCTGAAAAACATGAATTTCACTGATTTGAGCGAAAGTCAAATTATATTTTTATTGCAGGATTAACAAATTAATATTACCGAAAAAGTTGCACTTTCTTAGGTTTAGACTCAAAGTCGATTTTCTTTTAAATTGTATGTCAATTGCGTGAGCACTGTACTGCTTAAGCCGACAAACATGAATTTTACTGATTTGAGCGAAAGTCAAATTATATTGTTATTGCAGGATTAACAAATTAATATTACCGAAAAATATGCACTTTCTTAGGTTTGGGCTCAAAGTCAATTCTCTTGTAAATTGTATGTTAATCACTTGAGCACTGTTCCGCATAAGCCGAAAAACATCAATTTTATAGATTTGAGCGAAAGTTAAATTATATTGTTATTGCAGAAATGACATATTCATATAACCGAAAAAGTTGCACTTTCTTAGGTTTAGGCTCAAAGTCAATTCTCTTGTAAATTGTATGTTAATCACTTGAGCACTGTACCGCATAAGCCAAAAAACATCAATTTTATAGATTTGAGCGAAAGTTAAATTATATTGTTATTGCAGAATTGACATATTCATATAACCTAAAAAATTGCACTTTCCAAGTTTAAAAGTCGATTTTCTTGTAAATTGTATGTCAATTGCGTGAGCACTGTACTGCTTAAGCCGACAAACATGAATTTTACTGATTTGAGCGAAAGTCAAATTATATTGTTATTGCAGGATTAACAAATTAATATTACCGAAAAAGTTGCACTTTCTTAGGTTTAGGCTCAAAGTCAATTCTCTTGTAAATTGTATGTTAATCACTTGAGCACTGTACCGCATAAGCCGAAAAACATCAATTTTATAGATTTGAGCGAAAGTTAAATTATATTGTTATTGCAGAATTGACATATTCATATAACCTAAAAAATTCAATTGCATGATTACTGTACTGCTTAAGCTGAAAAACATGAATTTCACTGATTTGAGCGAAAGTCAATTTATATTTTTATTGCAGGATTAACAAATTAATATTACCGAAAAAGTTGTACTTTCTTAGGTTTAGACTCAAAGTCGATTTTCTTTTAAATTGTATGTCAATTGCGTGAGCACTGTACTGCTTAAGCCGACAAACATGAATTTTACTAATTTGAGCGAAAGTCAAATTATATTGTTATTGCAGGATTAACAAATTAATATTACCGAAAAATATGCACTTTCTTAGGTTTAGGCTCAAAGTCAATTCTCTTGTAAATTGTATGTTAATCACTTGAGCACTGTTCCGCATAAGCCGAAAAACATCAATTTCATAGATTTGAGCGAAAGTTAAATTATATTGTTATTGCCGAATTGACATATTCATATAACCTAAAAAATTGCACTTTCTTAGTTTAAAAGTCGATTTTGTTGTAAATTGTATGTCAATTGCATGATAACTGTACTGCTTAAGCTGAAAAACATGAATTTCACTGATTTGAGCGAAAGTCAAATTATATTGTTATTGCAGGAATAACAAATTAATATTACCGAAAAAGGTGCACTTTCTTAGGTTTAGACTTAAAGTCGATCTTCTTGTAAATTGTATGTCAATTCCGTGAGCACTTACTGCTTAAGCCAAAAACATGAATTGTACTGATTTGAGCGAAAGCCAAATTATATTGTTATTGCAGGATTAACAAATTAATATTACCGAAAAAGTTGCACTTTCTTAGGTTTAGGCTCAAAGTCAATTCTCTTGTAAATTGTATGTTAATCACTTGAGCACTGTACCGCATAAGCCGAAAAACATCAATTTTATAGATTTGAGCGAAAGTTAAATTATATTGTTATTGCAGAATTGACATATTCATATAACCTAAAAAATTCAATTGCATGATTACTGTACTGCTTAAGCTGAAAAACATGAATTTCACTGATTTGAGCGAAAGTCAATTTATATTTTTATTGCAGGATTAACAAATTAATATTACCGAAAAAGTTGTACTTTCTTAGGTTTAGACTCAAAGTCGATTTTCTTTTAAATTGTATGTCAATTGCGTGAGCACTGTACTGCTTAAGCCGACAAACATGAATTTTACTAATTTGAGCGAAAGTCAAATTATATTGTTATTGCAGGATTAACAAATTAATATTACCGAAAAATATGCACTTTCTTAGGTTTAGGCTCAAAGTCAATTCTCTTGTAAATTGTATGTTAATCACTTGAGCACTGTTCCGCATAAGCCGAAAAACATCAATTTTATAGATTTGAGCGAAAGTTAAATTATATTGTTATTGCAGAATTGACATATTCATATAACCTAAAAAACTGCACTTTCTTAGTTTAAAAGTCGATTTTCTTGTAAATTGTATGTCAATTGCATGATTACTGTACTGCTTAAGCTGAAAAACATGAATTTCACTAATTTCAGCGAAAGTCAAATTATATTGTTATTGCAGGATTAACAAATTAATATTACCGAAAAAGTTGCACTTTCTTAGGTTTAGACTCAAAGTCGAATTTTTTTTTAAATTGTATGTCAATTGCGTGAGCACTGTACTGCTTATGCCGACAAACATGAATTTCACTAATTTCAGCGAAAGTCAAATTATATTGTTATTGCAGGAATAACAAATTAATATTACCGAAAAAGGTGCACTTTCTTAGGTTTAGACTTAAAGTCGATCTTCTTGTAAATTGTATGTCAATTCCGTGAGCACTTACTGCTTAAGCCGAAAAACATGAATTGTACTGAGTTGAGCGAAAGTCAAATTATATTTTTATTGCAGGATAAACAAATTAATATTACCGAAAAATATGCACTTTCTTAGGTTTAGGCTCAAAGTCAATTCTCTTGTAAATTGTATGTTAATCACTTGAGCACTGTTCCGCATAAGCCGAAAAACATCAATTTTATAGATTTGAGCGAAAGTTAAATTATATTGTTATTGCAGAATTGACATATTCATATAACCTAAAAAATTGCACTTTCTTAGTTTAAAAGTCGATTTTCTTGTAAATTGTATGTCAATTGCATGATTACTGTACTGCTTAAGCTGAAAAACATGAATTTCACTGATTTGAGCGAAAGTCAAATTATATTTTTATTGCAGGATTAACAAATTAATATTACCGAAAAAGTTGCACTTTCTTAGGTTTAGACTCAAAGTCGATTTTCTTTTAAATTGTATGTCAATTGCGTGAGCACTGTACTGCTTAAGCCGACAAACATGAATTTTACTGATTTGAGCGAAAGTCAAATTATATTGTTATTGCAGGATGAACAAATTAATATTACCGAAAAAGTTGCACTTTCTTAGGTTTAGGCTCAAAGTCAATTCTCTTGTAAATTGTATGTTAATCACTTGAGCACTGTACCGCATAAGCCGAAAAACATCAATTTTATAGATTTGAGCGAAAGTTAAATTATATTGTTATTGCAGAATTGACATATTCATATAACCTAAAAAATTGCACTTTCCAAGTTTAAAAGTCGATTTTGTTGTAAATTGTATGTCAATTGCATGATAACTGTACTGCTTAAGCTGAAAAACATGAATTTCACTGATTTGAGCGAAAGTCAAGTTATATTTTTATTGCAGGATTAACAAATTAATATTACCGAAAAAATGGCACTTTCTTAGTTTTAGACTTAAAGTCGATTTTCTTGTAAATTGTATGTCAATTGCGTGAGCACTGTACTGCTTAAGCCAAAAACATGAATTTTTTCTGATTTAAGCGAAAGCCAAATTATATTGTTATTGCAGAATTGACATATTCATATAACCGAAAAAATTGCATTTTCTTAGTTTTAGACTTAAAGTCGATTTTCTTGTAAATTGTATGTCAATTGCGTGAGCACTGTACTGCTTAAGCCAAAAACATGAATTGTACTGATTTGAGCGAAAGCCAAATTATATTGTTATTGCAGGATTAACAAATTAATATTACCGAAAAAGTTGCACTTTCTTAGGTTTAGGCTCAAAGTCAATTCTCTTGTAAATTGTATGTTAATCACTTGAGCACTGTACCGCATAAGCCGACAAACATGAATTTTACTGATTTGAGCGAAAGTCAAATTATATTGTTATTGCAGGATTAACAAATTAATATTACCGAAAAAGTTGCACTTTCTTAGGTTTAGGCTCAAAGTCAATTCTCTTGTAAATTGTATGTTAATCACTTGAGCACTGTACCGCATAAGCCGAAAAACATCAATTTTATAGATTTGAGCGAAAGTTAAATTATATTGTCATTGCAGAATTGACATATTCATATAACCTAAAAAATGCACTTTCCAAGTTTAAAAGTCGATTTTGTTGTAAATTGTATGTCAATTGCATGATTACTGTACTGCTTAAGCTGAAAAACATGAATTTCACTGATTTGAGCGAAAGTCAAATTATATTTTTATTGCAGGATTAACAAATTAATATTACCGAAAAAGTTGCACTTTCTTAGGTTTAGACTCAAAGTCGATTTTCTTTTAAATTGTATGTCAATTGCGTGAGCACTGTACTGCTTAAGCCGACAAACATGAATTTTACTGATTTGAGCGAAAGTCAAATTATATTGTTATTGCAGGATTAACAAATTAATATTACCGAAAAATATGCACTTTCTTAGGTTTGGGCTCAAAGTCAATTCTCTTGTAAATTGTATGTTAATCACTTGAGCACTGTTCCGCATAAGCCGAAAAACATCAATTTTATAGATTTGAGCGAAAGTTAAATTATATTGTTATTGCAGAAATGACATATTCATATAACCGAAAAAGTTGCACTTTCTTAGGTTTAGGCTCAAAGTCAATTCTCTTGTAAATTGTATGTTAATCACTTGAGCACTGTACCGCATAAGCCAAAAAACATCAATTTTATAGATTTGAGCGAAAGTTAAATTATATTGTTATTGCAGAATTGACATATTCATATAACCTAAAAAATTGCACTTTCCAAGTTTAAAAGTCGATTTTCTTGTAAATTGTATGTCAATTGCGTGAGCACTGTACTGCTTAAGCCGACAAACATGAATTTTACTGATTTGAGCGAAAGTCAAATTATATTGTTATTGCAGGATTAACAAATTAATATTACCGAAAAAGTTGCACTTTCTTAGGTTTAGGCTCAAAGTCAATTCTCTTGTAAATTGTATGTTAATCACTTGAGCACTGTACCGCATAAGCCGAAAAACATCAATTTTATAGATTTGAGCGAAAGTTAAATTATATTGTTATTGCAGAATTGACATATTCATATAACCTAAAAAATTCAATTGCATGATTACTGTACTGCTTAAGCTGAAAAACATGAATTTCACTGATTTGAGCGAAAGTCAATTTATATTTTTATTGCAGGATTAACAAATTAATATTACCGAAAAAGTTGTACTTTCTTAGGTTTAGACTCAAAGTCGATTTTCTTTTAAATTGTATGTTAATCACTTGAGCACTGTACCGCATAAGCCGAAAACCATCAATTTTATAGATTTGAGCGAAAGTTAAATTATATTGTTATTGCAGAATTGACATATTCATATAACCTAAAAAATTCAATTGCATGATTACTGTACTGCTTAAGCTGAAAAACATGAATTTCACTGATTTGAGCGAAAGTCAATTTATATTTTTATTGCAGGATTAACAAATTAATATTACCGAAAAAGTTGTACTTTCTTAGGTTTAGACTCAAAGTCAATTCTCTTGTAAATTGTATGTTAATCACTTGAGCACTGTACCGCATAAGCCAAAAAACATCAATTTTATAGATTTGAGCGAAAGTTAAATTATATTGTTATTGCAGAATTGACATATTCATATAACCTAAAAAATTGCACTTTCCAAGTTTAAAAGTCGATTTTCTTGTAAATTGTATGTCAATTGCGTGAGCACTGTACTGCTTAAGCCGACAAACATGAATTTTACTGATTTGAGCGAAAGTCAAATTATATTGTTATTGCAGGATTAACAAATTAATATTACCGAAAAAGTTGCACTTTCTTAGGTTTAGGCTCAAAGTCAATTCTCTTGTAAATTGTATGTTAATCACTTGAGCACTGTACCACATAAGCCGAAAAACATCAATTTTATAGATTTGAGCGAAAGTTAAATTATATTGTTATTGCAGAATTGACATATTCATATAACCTAAAAAATTCAATTGCGTGAGCACTGTACTGCTTAAGCCGACAAACATGAATTTTACTAATTTGAGCGAAAGTCAAATTATATTGTTATTGCAGGATTAACAAATTAATATTACCGAAAAATATGCACTTTCTTAGGTTTAGGCTCAAAGTCAATTCTCTTGTAAATTGTATGTTAATCACTTGAGCACTGTTCCGCATAAGCCGAAAAACATCAATTTTATAGATTTGAGCGAAAGTTAAATTATATTGTTATTGCAGAATTGACATATTCATATAACCTAAAAAATTGCACTTTCTTAGTTTAAAAGTCGATTTTCTTGTAAATTGTATGTCAATTGCATGATTACTGTACTGCTTTAGCTGAAAAACATGAATTTCACTAATTTCAGCGAAAGTCAAATTATATTGTTATTGCAGGATTAACAAATTAATATTACCGAAAAAGTTGCACTTTCTTAGGTTTAGACTCAAAGTCGAATTTTTTTTTAAATTGTATGTCAATTGCGTGAGCACTGTACTGCTTATGCCGACAAACATGAATTTCACTAATTTCAGCGAAAGTCAAATTATATTGTTATTGCAGGAATAACAAATTAATATTACCGAAAAAGGTGCACTTTCTTAGGTTTAGACTTAAAGTCGATCTTCTTGTAAATTGTATGTCAATTCCGTGAGCACTTACTGCTTAAGCCGAAAAACATGAATTGTACTGAATTGAGCGAAAGTCAAATTATATTTTTATTGCAGGATAAACAAATTAATATTACCGAAAAAATTGCACTTTCTTAGTTTTGAACTTAAAGTCGATTTTCCTGTAAATTGTATGTCAAATTCGTGAGCACTGTACTGCTTAAGCCGAAAAACATGAATTGTACTGATATGAGCGAAAGCCAAATTATATTGTTATTGCAGAATTGACATATTCATATAACCGAAAAAAATTGCACTTTCTTAGGTTTAGACTCAAAGTCGATTTTCTTTTAAATTGTATGTCAATTGCGTGAGCACTGTACTGCTTAAGCCGACAAACATGAATTTTACTGATTTGAGCGAAAGTCAAATTATATTGTTATTGCAGGATTAACAAATTAATATTACCGAAAAATATGCACTTTCTTAGGTTTAGGCTCAAAGTCAATTCTCTTGTAAATTGTATGTTAATCACTTGAGCACTGTACCGCATAAGCCGAAAAACATCAATTTTATAGATTTGAGCGAAAGTTAAATTATATTGTTATTGCAGAATTGACATATTCATATAACCGAAAAAATTGCACTTTCTTAGTTTTAGACTTAAAGTCGATTTTCTTGTAAATTGTATGTCAATTGCGTGAGCACTGTACTGCTTAAGCCAAAAACATGAATTGTACTGATTTGAGCGAAAGCCAAATTATATTGTTATTGCAGGATTAACAAATTAATATTACCGAAAAAGTTGCACTTTCTTAGGTTTAGGCTCAAAGTCAATTCTCTTGTAAATTGTATGTTAATCACTTGAGCACTGTACCGCATAAGCCGACAAACATGAATTTTACTGATTTGAGCGAAAGTCAAATTATATTGTTATTGCAGGATTAACAAATTAATATTACCGAAAAAGTTGCACTTTCTTAGGTTTAGGCTCAAAGTCAATTCTCTTGTAAATTGTATGTTAATCACTTGAGCACTGTACCGCATAAGCCGAAAAACATCAATTTTATAGATTTGAGCGAAAGTTAAATTATATTGTCATTGCAGAATTGACATATTCATATAACCTAAAAAATTGCACTTTCCAAGTTTAAAAGTCGATTTTGTTGTAAATTGTATGTCAATTGCATGATTACTGTACTGCTTAAGCTGAAAAACATGGATTTCACTGATTTGAGCGAAAGTCAAATTATATTTTTACTGCAGGATTAACAAATTAATATTACCGAAAAAGTTGCACTTTCTTAGGTTTAGACTCAAAGTCGATTTTCTTTTAAATTGTATGTCAATTGCGTGAGCACTGTACTGCTTAAGCCGACAAACATGAATTTTACTGATTTGAGCGAAAGTCAAATTATATTGTTATTGCAGGATTAACAAATTAATATTACCGAAAAATATGCACTTTCTTAGGTTTAGGCTCAAAGTCAATTCTCTTGTAAATTGTATGTTAATCACTTGAGCACTGTTCCGCATAAGCCGAAAAACATCAATTTTATAGATTTGAGCGAAAGTTAAATTATATTGTTATTGCAGAAATGACATATTCATATAACCGAAAAAGTTGCACTTTCTTAGGTTTAGGCTCAAAGTCAATTCTCTTGTAAATTGTATGTTAATAACTTGAGCACTGTACCGCATAAGCCAAAAAACATCAATTTTATAGATTTGAGCGAAAGTTAAATTATATTGTTATTGCAGAATTGACATATTCATATAACCTAAAAAATTGCACTTTCCAAGTTTAAAAGTCGATTTTCTTGTAAATTGTATGTCAATTGCGTGAGCACTGTACTGCTTAAGCCGACAAACATGAATTTTACTGATTTGAGCGAAAGTCAAATTATATTGTTATTGCAGGATTAACAAATTAATATTACCGAAAAAGTTGCACTTTCTTAGGTTTAGGCTCAAAGTCAATTCTCTTGTAAATTGTATGTTAATCACTTGAGCACTGTACCGCATAAGCCGAAAAACATCAATTTTATAGATTTGAGCGAAAGTTAAATTATATTGTTATTGCAGAATTGACATATTCATATAACCTAAAAAATTCAATTGCATGATTACTGTACTGCTTAAGCTGAAAAACATGAATTTCACTGATTTGAGCGAAAGTCAAATTATATTGTTATTGCAGGATTAACAAATTAATATTACCGAAAAATATGCACTTTCTTAGGTTTAGGCTCAAAGTCAATTCTCTTGTAAATTGTATGTTAATCACTTGAGCACTGTTCCGCATAAGCCGAAAAACATCAATTTTATAGATTTGAGCGAAAGTTAAATTATATTGTTATTGCAGAATTGACATATTCATATAACCTAAAAAATTGCACTTTCCAAGTTTAAAAGTCGATTTTCTTGTAAATTGTATGTCAATTGCATGATTACTGTACTGCTTAAGCTGAAAAACATGAATTTCACTAATTTCAGCGAAAGTCAAATTATATTGTTATTGCAGGATTAACAAATTAATATTACCGAAAAAGTTGCACTTTCTTAGGTTTAGACTCAAAGTCGAATTTTTTTTTAAATTGTATGTCAATTGCGTGAGCACTGTACTGCTTATGCCGACAAACATGAATTTCACTAATTTCAGCGAAAGTCAAATTATATTGTTATTGCAGGAATAACAAATTAATATTACCGAAAAAGGTGCACTTTCTTAGGTTTAGACTTAAAGTCGATCTTCTTGTAAATTGTATGTCAATTCCGTGAGCACTTACTGCTTAAGCCGAAAAACATGAATTGTACTGAGTTGAGCGAAAGTCAAATTATATTTTTATTGCAGGATAAACAAATTAATATTACCGAAAAAATTGCACTTTCTTAGTTTTGAACTTAAAGTCGATTTTCCTGTAAATTGTATGTCAAATGCGTGAGCACTGTACTGCTTAAGCCGAAAAACATGAATTGTACTGATATGAGCGAAAGCCAAATTATATTGTTATTGCAGAATTGACATATTCATATAACCGAAAAAATTGCACTTTCTTAGGTTTAGACTCAAAGTCGATTTTCTTTTAAATTGTATGTCAATTGCGTGAGCACTGTACTGCTTAAGCCGACAAACATGAATTTTACTGATTTGAGCGAAAGTCAAATTATATTGTTATTGCAGGATTAACAAATTAATATTACCGAAAAATATGCACTTTCTTAGGTTTAGGCTCAAAGTCAATTCTCTTGTAAATTGTATGTTAATCACTTGAGCACTGTACCGCATAAGCCGAAAAACATCAATTTTATAGATTTGAGCGAAAGTTAAATTATATTGTTATTGCAGAATTGACATATTCATATAACCTAAAAAATTGCACTTTCCAAGTTTAAAAGTCGATTTTGTTCTAAATTGTATGTCAATTGCATGATTACTGTACTGCTTAAGCTGAAAAACATGAATTTCACTGATTTGAGCGAAAGTCAAATTATATTTTTATTGCAGGATTAACAAATTAATATTACCGAAAAAATGGCACTTTCTTAGTTTTAGACTCAAAGTCGATTTTCTTGTAAATTGTATGTCAATTGCGTGAGCACTGTACTGCTTAAGCTAAAAACATGAATTGTACTGATTTAAGCGAAAGCCAAATTATATTGTTATTGCAGAATTGACATATTCATATAACCGAAAAAATTGCATTTTCTTAGTTTTAGACTTAAAGTCGATTTTCTTGTAAATTGTATGTCAATTGCGTGAGCACTGTACTGCTTAAGCCAAAAACATGAATTGTACTGATTCGAGCGAAAGCCAAATTATATTGTTATTGCAGGATTAACAAATTAATATTACCGAAAAAGTTGCACTTTCTTAGGTTTAGGCTCAAAGTCAATTCTCTTGTAAATTGTATGTTAATCACTTGAGCACTGTTCCGCATAAGCCGAAAAACATCAATTTTATAGATTTGAGCGAAAGTTAAATTATATTGTTATTGCAGAAATGACATATTCATATAACCGAAAAAGTTGCACTCTCTTAGGTTTAGACTCAAAGTCGATTTTCTTTTAAATTGTATGTCAATTGCGTGAGCACTGTACTGCTTAAGCCGACAAACATGAATTTTACTGATTTGAGCGAAAGTCAAATTATATTGTTATTGCAGGATTAACAAATTAATATTACCGAAAAATATGCACTTTCTTAGGTTTAGGCTCAAAGTCAATTCTCTTGTAAATTGTATGTTAATCACTTGAGCACTGTACCGCATAAGCCGAAAAACATCAATTTTATAGATTTGAGCGAAAGTTAAATTATATTGTTATTGCAGAAATGACATATTCATATAACCGAAACAGTTGCACTCTCTTAGGTTTAGACTCAAAGTCGATTTTCTTTTAAATTGTATGTCAATTGCGTGAGCACTGTACTGCTTAAGCCGACAAACATGAATTTTACTGATTTGAGCGAAAGTCAAATTATATTGTTATTGCAGGATTAACAAATTAATATTACCGAAAAATATGCACTTTCTTAGGTTTAGGCTCAAAGTCAATTCTCTTGTAAATTGTATGTTAATCACTTGAGCACTGTTCCGCATAAGCCGAAAAACATCAATTTTATAGATTTGAGCGAAAGTTAAATTATATTGTTATTGCAGAAATGACATATTCATATAACCGAAAAAGTTGCACTCTCTTAGTTTTAGACTTAAAGTCGATTTTCTTGTAAATTGTAAGTCAATTGCGTGAGCACTGTACTGCTTAAGCCGACAAACATGAATTTTACTGATTTGAGCGAAAGTCAAATTATATTATTATTGCAGGATTAACAAATTAATATTACCGAAAAATATGCACTTTCTTAGGTTTAGGCTCAAAGTCAATTCTCTTGTAAATTGTATGTTAATCACTTGAGCACTGTTCCGCATAAGCCGAAAAACATCAATTTTATAGATTTGAGCGAAAGTTAAATTATATTGTTATTGCAGAAATGACATATTCATATAACCTAAAAAATTGCACTTTCCAAGTTTAAAAGTCGATTTTGTTCTAAATTGTATGTCAATTGCATGATTACTGTACTGCTTAAGCTGAAAAACATGAATTTCACTGATTTGAGCGAAAGTCAAATTATATTTTTATTGCAGGATTAACAAATTAATATTACCGAAAAAATGGCACTTTCTTAGTTTTAGACTTAAAGTCGATTTTCTTGTAAATTGTATGTCAATTGCGTGAGCACTGTACTGCTTAAGCCAAAAACATGAATTGTACTGATTTAAGCGAAAGCCAAATTATATTGTTATTGCAGAATTGACATATTCATATAACCGAAAAAATTGCACTTTCTTAGTTTTGAACTTAAAGTCGATTTTCCTGTAAATTGTATGTCAAATGCGTGAGCACTGTACTGCTTAAGCCGAAAAACATGAATTGTACTGATATGAGCGAAAGCCAAATTATATTGTTATTGCAGAATTGACATATTCATATAACCGAAAAAATTGCACTTTCTTAGGTTTAGACTCAAAGTCGATTTTGTTGTAAATTGTATGTCAATTGCATGATTACTGTACTGCTTAAGCTGAAAAACATGAATTTCACTGATTTGAGCGAAAGTCAAATTATATTTTTATTGCAGGATTAACAAATTAATATTACCGAAAAAGTTGCACTTTCTTAGGTTTAGACTCAAAGTCGATTTTCTTTTAAATTGTATGTCAATTGCGTGAGCACTGTACTGCTTAAGCCGACAAACATGAATTTTACTGATTTGAGCGAAAGTCAAATTATATTGTTATTGCAGAATTGACATATTCATATATCCTAAAAAATTGCACTTTCTTAGTTTAAAAGTCGATTTTGTTCTAAATTGTATGTCAATTGCATGATTACTGTACTGCTTAAGCTGAAAAACATGAATTTCACTGATTTGAGCGAAAGTCAAATTATATTTTTATTGCAGGATTAACAAATTAATATTACCGAAAAATATGCACTTTCTTAGGTTTAGGCTCAAAGTCAATTCTCTTGTAAATTGTATGTTAATCACTTGAGCACTGTTCCGCATAAGCCGAAAAACATCAATTTTATAGATTTGAGCGAAAGTTAAATTATATTGTTATTGCAGAAATGACATATTCATATAACCGAAAAAGTTGCACTCTCTTAGGTTTAGGCTCAAAGTCAATTCTCTTGTAAATTGTATGTTAATCACTTGAGCACTGTACCGCATAAGCCAAAAAACATCAATTTTATAGATTTGAGCGAAAGTTAAATTATATTGTTATTGCAGAATTGACATATTCATATAACCGAAAAAATTGCACTTTCTTAGTTTTAGACTTAAAGTCGATTTTCTTGTAAATTGTAAGTCAACTGCGTGAGCACTGTACTGCTTAAGCCAAACACATGAATTGTACTGATTTGAGCGAAAGCCAAATTATCTTGTTATTGCAGGATTAACAAATTAATATTACCGAAAAAGTTGCACTTTCTTAGGTTTAGGCTCAAAGTCAATTCTCTTGTAAATTGTATGTTAATCACTTGAGCACTGTACCGCATAAGCCGAAAAACATCAATTTTATAGATTTGAGCGAAAGTTAAATTATATTGTTATTGCAGAATTGACATATTCATATAACCTAAAAAATTGCACTTTCTTAGTTTAAAAGTCGATTTTCTTGTAAATTGTATGTCAATTGCATGATTACTGTACTGCTTTAGCTGAAAAACATGAATTTCACTAATTTCAGCGAAAGTCAAATTATATTGTTATTGCAGGATTAACAAATTAATATTACCGAAAAAGTTGCACTTTCTTAGGTTTAGACTCAAAGTCGAAGTTTTTTTTAAATTGTATGTCAATTGCGTGAGCACTGTACTGCTTATGCCGACAAACATGAATTTCACTAATTTCAGCGAAAGTCAAATTATATTGTTATTGCAGGAATAACAAATTAATATTACCGAAAAAGGTGCACTTTCTTAGGTTTAGACTTAAAGTCGATCTTCTTGTAAATTGTATGTCAATTCCGTGAGCACTTACTGCTTAAGCCGAAAAACATGAATTGTACTGAGTTGAGCGAAAGTCAAATTATATTTTTATTGCAGGATAAACAAATTAATATTACCGAAAAAATTGCACTTTCTTAGTTTTGAACTTAAAGTCGATTTTCCTGTAAATTGTATGTCAAATTCGTGAGCACTGTACTGCTTAAGCCGAAAAACATGAATTGTACTGATATGAGCGAAAGCCAAATTATATTGTTATTGCAGAATTGACATATTCATATAACCGAAAAAAATTGCACTTTCTTAGGTTTAGACTCAAAGTCGATTTTCTTTTAAATTGTATGTCAATTGCGTGAGCACTGTACTGCTTAAGCCGACAAACATGAATTTTACTGATTTGAGCGAAAGTCAAATTATATTGTTATTGCAGGATTAACAAATTAATATTACCGAAAAATATGCACTTTCTTAGGTTTAGGCTCAAAGTCAATTCTCTTGTAAATTGTATGTTAATCACTTGAGCACTGTACCGCATAAGCCGAAAAACATCAATTTTATAGATTTGAGCGAAAGTTAAATTATATTGTTATTGCAGAATTGACATATTCATATAACCGAAAAAATTGCACTTTCTTAGTTTTAGACTTAAAGTCGATTTTCTTGTAAATTGTATGTCAATTGCGTGAGCACTGTACTGCTTAAGCCAAAAACATGAATTGTACTGATTTGAGCGAAAGCCAAATTATATTGTTATTGCAGAATTGACATATTCATATAACCTAAAAAATTGCACTTTCCAAGTTTAAAAGTCGATTTTCTTGTAAATTGTATGTCAATTGCGTGAGCACTGTACTGCTTAAGCCGACAAACATGAATTTTACTGATTTGAGCGAAAGTCAAATTATATTGTTATTGCAGGATTAACAAATTAATATTACCGAAAAAGTTGCACTTTCTTAGGTTTAGGCTCAAAGTCAATTCTCTTGTAAATTGTATGTTAATCACTTGAGCACTGTACCGCATAAGCCGAAAAACATCAATTTTATAGATTTGAGCGAAAGTTAAATTATATTGTTATTGCAGAATTGACATATTCATATAACCTAAAAAATTCAATTGCATGATTACTGTACTGCTTAAGCTGAAAAACATGAATTTCACTGATTTGAGCGAAAGTCAAATTATATTGTTATTGCAGGATTAACAAATTAATATTACCGAAAAATATGCACTTTCTTAGGTTTAGGCTCAAAGTCAATTCTCTTGTAAATTGTATGTTAATCACTTGAGCACTGTTCCGCATAAGCCGAAAAACATCAATTTTATAGATTTGAGCGAAAGTTAAATTATATTGTTATTGCAGAATTGACATATTCATATAACCTAAAAAATTGCACTTTCCAAGTTTAAAAGTCGATTTTCTTGTAAATTGTATGTCAATTGCATGATTACTGTACTGCTTAAGCTGAAAAACATGAATTTCACTAATTTCAGCGAAAGTCAAATTATATTGTTATTGCAGGATTAACAAATTAATATTACCGAAAAAGTTGCACTTTCTTAGGTTTAGACTCAAAGTCGAATTTTTTTTTAAATTGTATGTCAATTGCGTGAGCACTGTACTGCTTATGCCGACAAACATGAATTTCACTAATTTCAGCGAAAGTCAAATTATATTGTTATTGCAGGAATAACAAATTAATATTACCGAAAAAGGTGCACTTTCTTAGGTTTAGACTTAAAGTCGATCTTCTTGTAAATTGTATGTCAATTCCGTGAGCACTTACTGCTTAAGCCGAAAAACATGAATTGTACTGAGTTGAGCGAAAGTCAAATTATATTTTTATTGCAGGATAAACAAATTAATATTACCGAAAAAATTGCACTTTCTTAGTTTTGAACTTAAAGTCGATTTTCCTGTAAATTGTATGTCAAATGCGTGAGCACTGTACTGCTTAAGCCGAAAAACATGAATTGTACTGATATGAGCGAAAGCCAAATTATATTGTTATTGCAGAATTGACATATTCATATAACCGAAAAAATTGCACTTTCTTAGGTTTAGACTCAAAGTCGATTTTCTTTTAAATTGTATGTCAATTGCGTGAGCACTGTACTGCTTAAGCCGACAAACATGAATTTTACTGATTTGAGCGAAAGTCAAATTATATTGTTATTGCAGGATTAACAAATTAATATTACCGAAAAATATGCACTTTCTTAGGTTTAGGCTCAAAGTCAATTCTCTTGTAAATTGTATGTTAATCACTTGAGCACTGTACCGCATAAGCCGAAAAACATCAATTTTATAGATTTGAGCGAAAGTTAAATTATATTGTTATTGCAGAATTGACATATTCATATAACCTAAAAAATTGCACTTTCCAAGTTTAAAAGTCGATTTTGTTCTAAATTGTATGTCAATTGCATGATTACTGTACTGCTTAAGCTGAAAAACATGAATTTCACTGATTTGAGCGAAAGTCAAATTATATTTTTATTGCAGGATTAACAAATTAATATTACCGAAAAAATGGCACTTTCTTAGTTTTAGACTTAAAGTCGATTTTCTTGTAAATTGTATGTCAATTGCGTGAGCACTGTACTGCTTAAGCCAAAAACATGAATTGTACTGATTCGAGCGAAAGCCAAATTATATTGTTATTGCAGGATTAACAAATTAATATTACCGAAAAAGTTGCACTTTCTTAGGTTTAGGCTCAAAGTCAATTCTCTTGTAAATTGTATGTTAATCACTTGAGCACTGTTCCGCATAAGCCGAAAAACATCAATTTTATAGATTTGAGCGAAAGTTAAATTATATTGTTATTGCAGAAATGACATATTCATATAACCGAAAAAGTTGCACTCTCTTAGGTTTAGACTCAAAGTCGATTTTCTTTTAAATTGTATGTCAATTGCGTGAGCACTGTACTGCTTAAGCCGACAAACATGAATTTTACTGATTTGAGCGAAAGTCAAATTATATTGTTATTGCAGGATTAACAAATTAATATTACCGAAAAATATGCACTTTCTTAGGTTTAGGCTCAAAGTCAATTCTCTTGTAAATTGTATGTTAATCACTTGAGCACTGTACCGCATAAGCCGAAAAACATCAATTTTATAGATTTGAGCGAAAGTTAAATTATATTGTTATTGCAGAAATGACATATTCATATAACCTAAAAAATTGCACTTTCCAAGTTTAAAAGTCGATTTTGTTCTAAATTGTATGTCAATTGCATGATTACTGTACTGCTTAAGCTGAAAAACATGAATTTCACTGATTTGAGCGAAAGTCAAATTATATTTTTATTGCAGGATTAACAAATTAATATTACCGAAAAAGTTGCACTTTCTTAGGTTTAGGCTCAAAGTCAATTCTCTTGTAAATTGTATGTTAATCACTTGAGCACTGTTCCGCATAAGCCGAAAAACATCAATTTTATAGATTTGAGCGAAAGCCAAATTATATTGTTATTGCAGAATTGACATATTCATATAACCGAAAAAATTGCATTTTCTTAGTTTTAGACTTAAAGTCGATTTTCTTGTAAATTGTATGTCAATTGCGTGAGCACTGTACTGCTTAAGCCAAAAACATGAATTTTACTGATTTGAGCGAAAGTCAAATTATATTATTATTGCAGGATTAACAAATTAATATTACCGAAAAATATGCACTTTCTTAGGTTTAGGCTCAAAGTCAATTCTCTTGTAAATTGTATGTTAATCACTTGAGCACTGTTCCGCATAAGCCGAAAAACATCAATTTTATAGATTTGAGCGAAAGCCAAATTATATTGTTATTGCAGAATTGACATATTCATATAACCGAAAAAGTTGCACTCTCTTAGTTTTAGACTTAAAGTCGATTTTCTTGTAAATTGTAAGTCAATTGCGTGAGCACTGTACTGCTTAAGCCGACAAACATGAATTTTACTGATTTGAGCGAAAGTCAAATTATATTATTATTGCAGGATTAACAAATTAATATTACCGAAAAATATGCACTTTCTTAGGTTTAGGCTCAAAGTCAATTCTCTTGTAAATTGTATGTTAATCACTTGAGCACTGTTCCGCATAAGCCGAAAAACATCAATTTTATAGATTTGAGCGAAAGCCAAATTATATTGTTATTGCAGAATTGACATATTCATATAACCGAAAAAGTTGCACTCTCTTAGTTTTAGACTTAAAGTCGATTTTCTTGTAAATTGTAAGTCAATTGCGTGAGCACTGTACTGCTTAAGCCGACAAACATGAATTTTACTGATTTGAGCGAAAGTCAAATTATATTATTATTGCAGGATTAACAAATTAATATTACCGAAAAATATGCACTTTCTTAGGTTTAGGCTCAAAGTCAATTCTCTTGTAAATTGTATGTTAATCACTTGAGCACTGTTCCGCATAAGCCGAAAAACATCAATTTTATAGATTTGAGCGAAAGTTAAATTATATTGTTATTGCAGAAATGACATATTCATATAACCTAAAAAATTGCACTTTCCAAGTTTAAAAGTCGATTTTGTTCTAAATTGTATGTCAATTGCATGATTACTGTACTGCTTAAGCTGAAAAACATGAATTTCACTGATTCGAGCGAAAGCCAAATTATATTGTTATTGCAGGATTAACAAATTAATATTACCGAAAAAGTTGCACTTTCTTAGGTTTAGGCTCAAAGTCAATTCTCTTGTAAATTGTATGTTAATCACTTGAGCACTGTTCCGCATAAGCCGAAAAACATCAATTTTATAGATTTGAGCGAAAGTTAAATTATATTGTTATTGCAGAAATGACATATTCATATAACCGAAAAAGTTGCACTCTCTTAGGTTTAGACTCAAAGTCGATTTTCTTTTAAATTGTATGTCAATTGCGTGAGCACTGTACTGCTTAAGCCGACAAACATGAATTTTACTGATTTGAGCGAAAGTCAAATTATATTGTTATTGCAGGATTAACAAATTAATATTACCGAAAAATATGCACTTTCTTAGGTTTAGGCTCAAAGTCAATTCTCTTGTAAATTGTATGTTAATCACTTGAGCACTGTACCGCATAAGCCGAAAAACATCAATTTTATAGATTTGAGCGAAAGTTAAATTATATTGTTATTGCAGAAATGACATATTCATATAACCGAAAAAGTTGCACTCTCTTAGGTTTAGACTCAAAGTCGATTTTCTTTTAAATTGTATGTCAATTGCGTGAGCACTGTACTGCTTAAGCCGACAAACATGAATTTTACTGATTTGAGCGAAAGTCAAATTATATTGTTATTGCAGGATTAACAAATTAATATTACCGAAAAATATGCACTTTCTTAGGTTTAGGCTCAAAGTCAATTCTCTTGTAAATTGTATGTTAATCACTTGAGCACTGTTCCGCATAAGCCGAAAAACATCAATTTTATAGATTTGAGCGAAAGTTAAATTATATTGTTATTGCAGAAATGACATATTCATATAACCGAAAAAGTTGCACTCTCTTAGTTTTAGACTTAAAGTCGATTTTCTTGTAAATTGTAAGTCAATTGCGTGAGCACTGTACTGCTTAAGCCGACAAACATGAATTTTACTGATTTGAGCGAAAGTCAAATTATATTATTATTGCAGGATTAACAAATTAATATTACCGAAAAATATGCACTTTCTTAGGTTTAGGCTCAAAGTCAATTCTCTTGTAAATTGTATGTTAATCACTTGAGCACTGTTCCGCATAAGCCGAAAAACATCAATTTTATAGATTTGAGCGAAAGTTAAATTATATTGTTATTGCAGAAATGACATATTCATATAACCTAAAAAATTGCACTTTCCAAGTTTAAAAGTCGATTTTGTTCTAAATTGTATGTCAATTGCATGATTACTGTACTGCTTAAGCTGAAAAACATGAATTTCACTGATTTGAGCGAAAGTCAAATTATATTTTTATTGCAGGATTAACAAATTAATATTACCGAAAAAATGGCACTTTCTTAGTTTTAGACTTAAAGTCGATTTTCTTGTAAATTGTATGTCAATTGCGTGAGCACTGTACTGCTTAAGCCAAAAACATGAATTGTACTGATTTAAGCGAAAGCCAAATTATATTGTTATTGCAGAATTGACATATTCATATAACCGAAAAAATTGCACTTTCTTAGTTTTGAACTTAAAGTCGATTTTCCTGTAAATTGTATGTCAAATGCGTGAGCACTGTACTGCTTAAGCCGAAAAACATGAATTGTACTGATATGAGCGAAAGCCAAATTATATTGTTATTGCAGAATTGACATATTCATATAACCGAAAAAATTGCACTTTCTTAGGTTTAGACTCAAAGTCGATTTTGTTGTAAATTGTATGTCAATTGCATGATTACTGTACTGCTTAAGCTGAAAAACATGAATTTCACTGATTTGAGCGAAAGTCAAATTATATTTTTATTGCAGGATTAACAAATTAATATTACCGAAAAAGTTGCACTTTCTTAGGTTTAGACTCAAAGTCGATTTTCTTTTAAATTGTATGTCAATTGCGTGAGCACTGTACTGCTTAAGCCGACAAACATGAATTTTACTGATTTGAGCGAAAGTCAAATTATATTGTTATTGCAGGATTAACAAATTAATATTACCGAAAAATATGCACTTTCTTAGGTTTAGGCTCAAAGTCAATTCTCTTGTAAATTGTATGTTAATCACTTGAGCACTGTTCCGCATAAGCCGAAAAACATCAATTTTATAGATTTGAGCGAAAGTTAAATTATATTGTTATTGCAGAAATGACATATTCATATAACCGAAAAAGTTGCACTCTCTTAGGTTTAGGCTCAAAGTCAATTCTCTTGTAAATTGTATGTTAATCACTTGAGCACTGTACCGCATAAGCCAAAAAACATCAATTTTATAGATTTGAGCGAAAGTTAAATTATATTGTTATTGCAGAATTGACATATTCATATAACCGAAAAAATTGCACTTTCTTAGTTTTAGACTTAAAGTCGATTTTCTTGTAAATTGTAAGTCAACTGCGTGAGCACTGTACTGCTTAAGCCAAACACATGAATTGTACTGATTTGAGCGAAAGCCAAATTATCTTGTTATTGCAGGATTAACAAATTAATATTACCGAAAAAGTTGCACTTTCTTAGGTTTAGGCTCAAAGTCAATTCTCTTGTAAATTGTATGTTAATCACTTGAGCACTGTACCGCATAAGCCGAAAAACATCAATTTTATAGATTTGAGCGAAAGTTAAATTATATTGTTATTGCAGAATTGACATATTCATATAACCTAAAAAATTCAATTGCATGATTACTGTACTGCTTAAGCTGAAAAACATGAATTTCACTGATTTGAGCGAAAGTCAAATTATATTTTTATTGCAGGATTAACAAATTAATATTACCGAAAAAGTTGTACTTTCTTAGGTTTAGACTCAAAGTCGATTTTCTTGTAAATTGTATGTCAATTGCGTGAGCACTGTACTGCTTAAGCCGACAAACATGAATTTTACTGATTTGAGCGAAAGTCAAATTATATTGTTATTGCAGGATTAACAAATTAATATTACCGAAAAATATGCACTTTCTTAGGTTTAGGCTCAAAGTCAATTCTCTTGTAAATTGTATGTTAATCACTTGAGCACTGTACCGCATAAGCCGAAAAACATCAATTTTATAGATTTGAGCGAAAGTTAAATTATATTGTTATTGCAGAATTGACATATTCATATAACCTAAAAAATTCAATTGCATGATTACTGTACTGCTTAAGCTGAAAAACATGAATTTCACTGATTTGAGCGAAAGTCAAATTATATTTTTATTGCAGGATTAACAAATTAATATTACCGAAAAAGTTGTACTTTCTTAGGTTTAGACTCAAAGTCGATTTTCTTTTAAATTGTATGTCAATTGCGTGAGCACTGTACTGCTTAAGCCGACAAACATGAATTTTACTGATTTGAGCGAAAGTCAAATTATATTGTTATTGCAGGATTAACAAATTAATATTACCGAAAAATATGCACTTTCTTAGGTTTAGGCTCAAAGTCAATTCTCTTGTAAATTGTATGTTAATCACTTGAGCACTGTTCCGCATAAGCCGAAAAACATCAATTTTATAGATTTGAGCGAAAGTTAAATTATATTGTTATTGCAGAATTGACATATTCATATAACCTAAAAATTTGCACTTTCCAAGTTTAAAAGTCGATTTTCTTGTAAATTGTATGTCAATTGCATGATTACTGTACTGCTTAAGCTGAAAAACATGAATTTCACTAATTTCAGCGAAAGTCAAATTATATTGTTATTGCAGGATTAACAAATTAATATTACCGAAAAAGTTGCACTTTCTTAGGTTTAGACTCAAAGTCGAATTTTTTTTTAAATTGTATGTCAATTGCGTGAGCACTGTACTGCTTATGCCGACAAACATGAATTTCACTAATTTCAGCGAAAGTCAAATTATATTGTTATTGCAGGATTAACAAATTAATATTACCGAAAAAGTTGTACTTTCTTAGGTTTAGACTCAAAGTCGATTTTTTTTTAAATTGTATGTCAATTGCGTGAGCACTGTACCGCATAAGCCGAAAAACATCAATTTTATAGATTTGAGCGAAAGTTAAATTATATTGTTATTGCAGAATTGACATATTCATATAACCTAAAAAATTGCACTTTCCAAGTTTAAAAGTCGATTTTCTTGTAAATTGTATGTCAATTGCATGATTACTGTACTGCTTAAGCTGAAAAACATGAATTTCACTAATTTCAGCGAAAGTCAAATTATATTGTTATTGCAGGATTAACAAATTAATATTACCGAAAAAGTTGTACTTTCTTAGGTTTAGACTCAAAGTCGATTTTTTTTTAAATTGTATGTCAATTGCGTGAGCACTGTACCGCATAAGCCGAAAAACATCAATTTTATAGATTTGAGCGAAAGTTAAATTATATTGTTATTGCAGAATTGACATATTCATATAACCTAAAAAATTGCACTTTCCAAGTTTAAAAGTCGATTTTCTTGTAAATTGTATGTCAATTGCATGATTACTGTACTGCTTAAGCTGAAAAACATGAATTTTACTGATTTGAGCGAAAGTCAAATTATATTGTTATTGCAGGAATAACAAATTAATATTACCGAAAAAGGTGCACTTTCTTAGGTTTAGACTTAAAGTCGATTTTCTTGTAAATTGTATGTCAATTCCGTGAGCACTTACTGCTTAAGCCGAAAAACATGAATTGTACTGAGTTGAGCGAAAGTCAAATTATATTTTTATTGCAGGATAAACAAATTAATATTACCGAAAAAATTGCACTTTCTTAGGTTTAGACTCAAAGTCGATTTTCTTTTAAATTGTATGTCAATTGCGTGAGCACTGTACTGCTTAAGCCGAAAAACATGAATTGTACTGATATGAGCGAAAGCCAAATTATATTGTTATTGCAGAATTGACATATTCATATAACCGAAAAAATTGCACTTTCTTAGTTTTAGACTTAAAGTCGATTTTCTTGTAAATTGTATGTTAAATGCGTGAGCACTGTACTGCTTAAGCCGAAAAACATGAATTGTACTGATATGAGCGAAAGCCAAATTATATTGTTATTGCAGAATTGACATATTCATATAACCGAAAAAAATTGCACTTTCTTAGTTTTAGACTTAAAGTCGATTTTCTTGTAAATTGTATGTTAAATGCGTGAGCACTGTACTGCTTAAGCCGAAAAACATGAATTGTACTGATATGAGCGAAAGCCAAATTATATTGTTATTGCAGAATTGACATATTCATATAACCGAAAAAAATTGCACTTTCTTAGTTTTAGACTTAAAGTCGATTTTCTTGTAAATTGTATGTCAATTGCGTGAGCACTGTACTGCTTAAGCCGACAAACATGAATTTTACTGATTTGAGCGAAAGTCAAATTATATTGTTATTGCAGGATTAACAAATTAATATTACCGAAAAAATTGCACTTTCTTAGGTTTAGACTCAAAGTCGATTTTCTTTTAAATTGTATGTCAATTGCATGATTACTGTACTGCTTAAGCCGAAAAACATGAATTGTACTGATATGAGCGAAAGCCAAATTATATTGTTATTGCAGAATTGACATATTCATATAACCGAAAAAATTGCACTCTCTTAGGTTTAGGCTCAAAGTCAATTCTCTTGTAAATTGTATGTTAATCACTTGAGCACTGTTCCGCATAAGCCGAAAAACATCAATTTTATAGATTTGAGCGAAAGTTAAATTATATTGTTATTGCAGAAATGACATATTCATATAACCGAAAAAGTTGCACTCTCTTAGGTTTAGGCTCAAAGTCAATTCTCTTGTAAATTGTATGTTAATCACTTGAGCACTGTTCCGCATAAGCCGAAAAACATCAATTTTATAGATTTGAGCGAAAGTTAAATTATATTGTTATTGCAGAAATGACATATTCATATAACCGAAAAAGTTGCACTCTCTTAGGTTTAGGCTCAAAGTCAATTCTCTTGTAAATTGTATGTTAATCACTTGAGCACTGTTCCGCATAAGCCGAAAAACATCAATTTTATAGATTTGAGCGAAAGTTAAATTATATTGTTATTGCAGAAATGACATATTCATATAACCGAAAAAATTGCACTTTCTTAGGTTTAGACTCAAAGTCGATTTTGTTGTAAATTGTATGTCAATTGCATGATTACTGTACTGCTTAAGCTGAAAAACATGAATTTCACTGATTTGAGCGAAAGTCAAATTATATTTTTATTGCAGGATTAACAAATTAATATTACCGAAAAAGTTGCACTTTCTTAGGTTTAGACTCAAAGTCGATTTTCTTTTAAATTGTATGTCAATTGCGTGAGCACTGTACTGCTTAAGCCGACAAACATGAATTGTACTGATTTGAGCGAAAGCCAAATTATCTTGTTATTGCAGGATTAACAAATTAATATTACCGAAAAAGTTGCACTTTCTTAGGTTTAGGCTCAAAGTCAATTCTCTTGTAAATTGTATGTTAATCACTTGAGCACTGTACCGCATAAGCCGAAAAACATCAATTTTATAGATTTGAGCGAAAGTTAAATTATATTGTTATTGCAGAATTGACATATTCATATAACCTAAAAAATTCAATTGCATGATTACTGTACTGCTTAAGCTGAAAAACATGAATTTCACTGATTTGAGCGAAAGTCAAATTATATTTTTATTGCAGGATTAACAAATTAATATTACCGAAAAAGTTGTACTTTCTTAGGTTTAGACTCAAAGTCGATTTTCTTGTAAATTGTATGTCAATTGCGTGAGCACTGTACTGCTTAAGCCGACAAACATGAATTTTACTGATTTGAGCGAAAGTCAAATTATATTGTTATTGCAGGATTAACAAATTAATATTACCGAAAAATATGCACTTTCTTAGGTTTAGGCTCAAAGTCAATTCTCTTGTAAATTGTATGTTAATCACTTGAGCACTGTACCGCATAAGCCGAAAAACATCAATTTTATAGATTTGAGCGAAAGTTAAATTATATTGTTATTGCAGAATTGACATATTCATATAACCTAAAAAATTCAATTGCATGATTACTGTACTGCTTAAGCTGAAAAACATGAATTTCACTGATTTGAGCGAAAGTCAAATTATATTTTTATTGCAGGATTAACAAATTAATATTACCGAAAAAGTTGTACTTTCTTAGGTTTAGACTCAAAGTCGATTTTCTTTTAAATTGTATGGCAATTGCGTGAGCACTGTACTGCTTAAGCCGACAAACATGAATTTTACTGATTTGAGCGAAAGTCAAATTATATTGTTATTGCAGGATTAACAAATTAATATTACCGAAAAATATGCACTTTCTTAGGTTTAGGCTCAAAGTCAATTCTCTTGTAAATTGTATGTTAATCACTTGAGCACTGTTCCGCATAAGCCGAAAAACATCAATTTTATAGATTTGAGCGAAAGTTAAATTATATTGTTATTGCAGAATTGACATATTCATATAACCTAAAAATTTGCACTTTCCAAGTTTAAAAGTCGATTTTCTTGTAAATTGTATGTCAATTGCATGATTACTGTACTGCTTAAGCTGAAAAACATGAATTTCACTGATTTGAGCGAAAGTCAAGTTATATTTTTATTGCAGGATTAACAAATTAATATTACCGAAAAAATGGCACTTTCTTAGTTTTAGACTTAAAGTCGATTTTCTTGTAAATTGTATGTCAATTGCGTGAGCACTGTACTGCTTAAGCCAAAAACATGAATTTTTTCTGATTTAAGCGAAAGCCAAATTATATTGTTATTGCAGAATTGACATATTCATATAACCGAAAAAATTGCATTTTCTTAGTTTTAGACTTAAAGTCGATTTTCTTGTAAATTGTATGTCAATTGCGTGAGCACTGTACTGCTTAAGCCAAAAACATGAATTGTACTGATTTGAGCGAAAGCCAAATTATATTGTTATTGCAGGATTAACAAATTAATATTACCGAAAAAGTTGCACTTTCTTAGGTTTAGGCTCAAAGTCAATTCTCTTGTAAATTGTATGTTAATCACTTGAGCACTGTACCGCATAAGCCGACAAACATGAATTTTACTGATTTGAGCGAAAGTCAAATTATATTGTTATTGCAGGATTAACAAATTAATATTACCGAAAAAGTTGCACTTTCTTAGGTTTAGGCTCAAAGTCAATTCTCTTGTAAATTGTATGTTAATCACTTGAGCACTGTACCGCATAAGCCGAAAAACATCAATTTTATAGATTTGAGCGAAAGTTAAATTATATTGTCATTGCAGAATTGACATATTCATATAACCTAAAAAATGCACTTTCCAAGTTTAAAAGTCGATTTTGTTGTAAATTGTATGTCAATTGCATGATTACTGTACTGCTTAAGCTGAAAAACATGAATTTCACTGATTTGAGCGAAAGTCAAATTATATTTTTATTGCAGGATTAACAAATTAATATTACCGAAAAAGTTGCACTTTCTTAGGTTTAGACTCAAAGTCGATTTTCTTTTAAATTGTATGTCAATTGCGTGAGCACTGTACTGCTTAAGCCGACAAACATGAATTTTACTGATTTGAGCGAAAGTCAAATTATATTGTTATTGCAGGATTAACAAATTAATATTACCGAAAAATATGCACTTTCTTAGGTTTGGGCTCAAAGTCAATTCTCTTGTAAATTGTATGTTAATCACTTGAGCACTGTTCCGCATAAGCCGAAAAACATCAATTTTATAGATTTGAGCGAAAGTTAAATTATATTGTTATTGCAGAAATGACATATTCATATAACCGAAAAAGTTGCACTTTCTTAGGTTTAGGCTCAAAGTCAATTCTCTTGTAAATTGTATGTTAATCACTTGAGCACTGTACCGCATAAGCCAAAAAACATCAATTTTATAGATTTGAGCGAAAGTTAAATTATATTGTTATTGCAGAATTGACATATTCATATAACCTAAAAAATTGCACTTTCCAAGTTTAAAAGTCGATTTTCTTGTAAATTGTATGTCAATTGCGTGAGCACTGTACTGCTTAAGCCGACAAACATGAATTTTACTGATTTGAGCGAAAGTCAAATTATATTGTTATTGCAGGATTAACAAATTAATATTACCGAAAAAGTTGCACTTTCTTAGGTTTAGGCTCAAAGTCAATTCTCTTGTAAATTGTATGTTAATCACTTGAGCACTGTACCGCATAAGCCGAAAAACATCAATTTTATAGATTTGAGCGAAAGTTAAATTATATTGTTATTGCAGAATTGACATATTCATATAACCTAAAAAATTCAATTGCATGATTACTGTACTGCTTAAGCTGAAAAACATGAATTTCACTGATTTGAGCGAAAGTCAATTTATATTTTTATTGCAGGATTAACAAATTAATATTACCGAAAAAGTTGTACTTTCTTAGGTTTAGACTCAAAGTCGATTTTCTTTTAAATTGTATGTCAATTGCGTGAGCACTGTACTGCTTAAGCCGACAAACATGAATTTTACTAATTTGAGCGAAAGTCAAATTATATTGTTATTGCAGGATTAACAAATTAATATTACCGAAAAATATGCACTTTCTTAGGTTTAGGCTCAAAGTCAATTCTCTTGTAAATTGTATGTCAATTGCATGATTACTGTACTGCTTAAGCCGAAAAACATCAATTTTATAGATTTGAGCGAAAGTTAAATTATATTGTTATTGCAGAATTGACATATTCATATAACCTAAAAAATTGCACTTTCTTAGTTTAAAAGTCGATTTTCTTGTAAATTGTATGTCAATTGCATGATTACTGTACTGCTTTAGCTGAAAAACATGAATTTCACTAATTTCAGCGAAAGTCAAATTATATTGTTATTGCAGGATTAACAAATTAATATTACCGAAAAAGTTGCACTTTCTTAGGTTTAGACTCAAAGTCGAATTTTTTTTTAAATTGTATGTCAATTGCGTGAGCACTGTACTGCTTATGCCGACAAACATGAATTTCACTAATTTCAGCGAAAGTCAAATTATATTGTTATTGCAGGAATAACAAATTAATATTACCGAAAAAGGTGCACTTTCTTAGGTTTAGACTTAAAGTCGATCTTCTTGTAAATTGTATGTCAATTCCGTGAGCACTTACTGCTTAAGCCGAAAAACATGAATTGTACTGAGTTGAGCGAAAGTCAAATTATATTTTTATTGCAGGATAAACAAATTAATATTACCGAAAAAATTGCACTTTCTTAGTTTTGAACTTAAAGTCGATTTTCCTGTAAATTGTATGTCAAATTCGTGAGCACTGTACTGCTTAAGCCGAAAAACATGAATTGTACTGATATGAGCGAAAGCCAAATTATATTGTTATTGCAGAATTGACATATTCATATAACCGAAAAAAATTGCACTTTCTTAGGTTTAGACTCAAAGTCGATTTTCTTTTAAATTGTATGTCAATTGCGTGAGCACTGTACTGCTTAAGCCGACAAACATGAATTTTACTGATTTGAGCGAAAGTCAAATTATATTGTTATTGCAGGATTAACAAATTAATATTACCGAAAAAGTTGCACTTTCTTAGGTTTAGGCTCAAAGTCAATTCTCTTGTAAATTGTATGTTAATCACTTGAGCACTGTACCGCATAAGCCGAAAAACATCAATTTTATAGATTTGAGCGAAAGTTAAATTATATTGTTATTGCAGAATTGACATATTCATATAACCGAAAAAATTGCACTTTCTTAGTTTTAGACTTAAAGTCGATTTTCTTGTAAATTGTATGTCAATTGCGTGAGCACTGTACTGCTTAAGCCAAAAACATGAATTGTACTGATTTGAGCGAAAGCCAAATTATATTGTTATTGCAGGATTAACAAATTAATATTACCGAAAAAGTTGCACTTTCTTAGGTTTAGGCTCAAAGTCAATTCTCTTGTAAATTGTATGTTAATCACTTGAGCACTGTACCGCATAAGCCGACAAACATGAATTTTACTGATTTGAGCGAAAGTCAAATTATATTGTTATTGCAGGATTAACAAATTAATATTACCGAAAAAGTTGCACTTTCTTAGGTTTAGGCTCAAAGTCAATTTTCTTGTAAATTGTATGTTAATCACTTGAGCACTGTACCGCATAAGCCGAAAAACATCAATTTTATAGATTTGAGCGAAAGTTAAATTATATTGTCATTGCAGAATTGACATATTCATATAACCTAAAAAATTGCACTTTCCAAGTTTAAAAGTCGATTTTGTTGTAAATTGTATGTCAATTGCATGATTACTGTACTGCTTAAGCTGAAAAACATGGATTTCACTGATTTGAGCGAAAGTCAAATTATATTTTTATTGCAGGATTAACAAATTAATATTACCGAAAAATATGCACTTTCTTAGGTTTAGGCTCAAAGTCAATTCTCTTGTAAATTGTATGTTAATCACTTGAGCACTGTTCCGCATAAGCCGAAAAACATCAATTTTATAGATTTGAGCGAAAGTTAAATTATATTGTTATTGCAGAAATGACATATTCATATAACCGAAAAAGTTGCACTTTCTTAGGTTTAGGCTCAAAGTCAATTCTCTTGTAAATTGTATGTTAATAACTTGAGCACTGTACCGCATAAGCCAAAAAACATCAATTTTATAGATTTGAGCGAAAGTTAAATTATATTGTTATTGCAGAATTGACATATTCATATAACCTAAAAAATTGCACTTTCCAAGTTTAAAAGTCGATTTTCTTGTAAATTGTATGTCAATTGCGTGAGCACTGTACTGCTTAAGCCGACAAACATGAATTTTACTGATTTGAGCGAAAGTCAAATTATATTGTTATTGCAGGATTAACAAATTAATATTACCGAAAAAGTTGCACTTTCTTAGGTTTAGGCTCAAAGTCAATTCTCTTGTAAATTGTATGTTAATCACTTGAGCACTGTACCGGATAAGCCGAAAAACATCAATTTTATAGATTTGAGCGAAAGTTAAATTATATTGTTATTGCAGAATTGACATATTCATATAACCTAAAAAATTCAATTGCATGATTACTGTACTGCTTAAGCTGAAAAACATGAATTTCACTGATTTGAGCGAAAGTCAAATTATATTGTTATTGCAGGATTAACAAATTAATATTACCGAAAAATATGCACTTTCTTAGGTTTAGGCTCAAAGTCAATTCTCTTGTAAATTGTATGTTAATCACTTGAGCACTGTTCCGCATAAGCCGAAAAACATCAATTTTATAGATTTGAGCGAAAGTTAAATTATATTGTTATTGCAGAATTGACATATTCATATAACCTAAAAAATTGCACTTTCCAAGTTTAAAAGTCGATTTTCTTGTAAATTGTATGTCAATTGCATGATTACTGTACTGCTTAAGCTGAAAAACATGAATTTCACTAATTTCAGCGAAAGTCAAATTATATTGTTATTGCAGGATTAACAAATTAATATTACCGAAAAAGTTGCACTTTCTTAGGTTTAGACTCAAAGTCGAATTTTTTTTTAAATTGTATGTCAATTGCGTGAGCACTGTACTGCTTATGCCGACAAACATGAATTTCACTAATTTCAGCGAAAGTCAAATTATATTGTTATTGCAGGAATAACAAATTAATATTACCGAAAAAGGTGCACTTTCTTAGGTTTAGACTTAAAGTCGATCTTCTTGTAAATTGTATGTCAATTCCGTGAGCACTTACTGCTTAAGCCGAAAAACATGAATTGTACTGAGTTGAGCGAAAGTCAAATTATATTTTTATTGCAGGATAAACAAATTAATATTACCGAAAAAATTGCACTTTCTTAGTTTTGAACTTAAAGTCGATTTTCCTGTAAATTGTATGTCAAATGCGTGAGCACTGTACTGCTTAAGCCGAAAAACATGAATTGTACTGATATGAGCGAAAGCCAAATTATATTGTTATTGCAGAATTGACATATTCATATAACCGAAAAAATTGCACTTTCTTAGGTTTAGACTCAAAGTCGATTTTCTTTTAAATTGTATGTCAATTGCGTGAGCACTGTACTGCTTAAGCCGACAAACATGAATTTTACTGATTTGAGCGAAAGTCAAATTATATTGTTATTGCAGGATTAACAAATTAATATTACCGAAAAATATGCACTTTCTTAGGTTTAGGCTCAAAGTCAATTCTCTTGTAAATTGTATGTTAATCACTTGAGCACTGTACCGCATAAGCCGAAAAACATCAATTTTATAGATTTGAGCGAAAGTTAAATTATATTGTTATTGCAGAATTGACATATTCATATAACCTAAAAAATTGCACTTTCCAAGTTTAAAAGTCGATTTTGCTCTAAATTGTATGTCAATTGCATGATTACTGTACTGCTTAAGCTGAAAAACATGAATTTCACTGATTTGAGCGAAAGTCAAATTATATTGTTATTGCAGGATTAACAAATTAATATTACCGAAAAAATGGCACTTTCTTAGTTTTAGACTTAAAGTCGATTTTCTTGTAAATTGTATGTCAATTGCGTGAGCACTGTACTGCTTAAGCTAAAAACATGAATTGTACTGATTTAAGCGAAAGCCAAATTATATTGTTATTGCAGAATTGACATATTCATATAACCGAAAAAATTGCATTTTCTTAGTTTTAGACTTAAAGTCGATTTTCTTGTAAATTGTATGTCAATTGCGTGAGCACTGTACTGCTTAAGCCAAAAACATGAATTGTACTGATTTGAGCGAAAGTCAAATTATATTGTTATTGCAGGATTAACAAATTAATATTACCGAAAAAGTTGCACTTTCTTAGGTTTAGGCTCAAAGTCAATTCTCTTGTAAATTGTATGTTAATCACTTGAGCACTGTTCCGCATAAGCCGAAAAACATCAATTTTATAGATTTGAGCGAAAGTTAAATTATATTGTTATTGCAGAAATGACATATTCATATAACCGAAAAAGTTGCACTCTCTTAGGTTTAGACTCAAAGTCGATTTTCTTTTAAATTGTATGTCAATTGCGTGAGCACTGTACTGCTTAAGCCGACAAACATGAATTTTACTGATTTGAGCGAAAGTCAAATTATATTGTTATTGCAGGATTAACAAATTAATATTACCGAAAAATATGCACTTTCTTAGGTTTAGGCTCAAAGTCAATTCTCTTGTAAATTGTATGTTAATCACTTGAGCACTGTTCCGCATAAGCCGAAAAACATCAATTTTATAGATTTGAGCGAAAGTTAAATTATATTGTTATTGCAGAAATGACATATTCATATAACCTAAAAAATTGCACTTTCCAAGTTTAAAAGTCGATTTTGTTCTAAATTGTATGTCAATTGCATGATTACTGTACTGCTTAAGCTGAAAAACATGAATTTCACTGATTTGAGCGAAAGTCAAATTATATTTTTATTGCAGGATTAACAAATTAATATTACCGAAAAAATGACACTTTCTTAGTTTTAGACTTAAAGTCGATTTTCTTGTAAATTGTATGTCAAATGCGTGAGCACTGTACTGCTTAAGCCGAAAAACATGAATTGTACTGATATGAGCGAAAGCCAAATTATATTGTTATTGCAGAATTGACATATTCATATAACCGAAAAAATTGCACTTTCTTAGGTTTAGACTCAAAGTCGATTTTGTTGTAAATTGTATGTCAATTGCATGATTACTGTACTGCTTAAGCTGAAAAACATGAATTTCACTGATTTGAGCGAAAGTCAAATTATATTTTTATTGCAGGATTAACAAATTAATATTACCGAAAAAGTTGCACTTTCTTAGGTTTAGACTCAAAGTCGATTTTCTTTTAAATTGTATGTCAATTGCGTGAGCACTGTACTGCTTAAGCCGACAAACATGAATTTTACTGATTTGAGCGAAAGTCAAATTATATTGTTATTGCAGGATTAACAAATTAATATTACCGAAAAATATGCACTTTCTTAGGTTTAGGCTCAAAGTCAATTCTCTTGTAAATTGTATGTTAATCACTTGAGCACTGTTCCGCATAAGCCGAAAAACATCAATTTTATAGATTTGAGCGAAAGTTAAATTATATTGTTATTGCAGAAATGACATATTCATATAACCGAAAAAGTTGCACTCTCTTAGGTTTAGGCTCAAAGTCAATTCTCTTGTAAATTGTATGTTAATCACTTGAGCACTGTACCGCATAAGCCAAAAAACATCAATTTTATAGATTTGAGCGAAAGTTAAATTATATTGTTATTGCAGAATTGACATATTCATATAACCGAAAAAATTGCACTTTCTTAGTTTTAGACTTAAAGTCGATTTTCTTGTAAATTGTAAGTCAACTGCGTGAGCACTGTACTGCTTAAGCCAAACACATGAATTGTACTGATTTGAGCGAAAGCCAAATTATCTTGTTATTGCAGGATTAACAAATTAATATTACCGAAAAAGTTGCACTTTCTTAGGTTTAGGCTCAAAGTCAATTCTCTTGTAAATTGTATGTTAATCACTTGAGCACTGTACCGCATAAGCCGAAAAACATCAATTTTATAGATTTGAGCGAAAGTTAAATTATATTGTTATTGCAGAATTGACATATTCATATAACCTAAAAAATTCAATTGCATGATTACTGTACTGCTTAAGCTGAAAAACATGAATTTCACTGATTTGAGCGAAAGTCAAATTATATTTTTATTGCAGGATTAACAAATTAATATTACCGAAAAAGTTGTACTTTCTTAGGTTTAGACTCAAAGTCGATTTTCTTGTAAATTGTATGTCAATTGCGTGAGCACTGTACTGCTTAAGCCGACAAACATGAATTTTACTGATTTGAGCGAAAGTCAAATTATATTGTTATTGCAGGATTAACAAATTAATATTACCGAAAAATATGCACTTTCTTAGGTTTAGGCTCAAAGTCAATTCTCTTGTAAATTGTATGTTAATCACTTGAGCACTGTACCGCATAAGCCGAAAAACATCAATTTTATAGATTTGAGCAAAAGTTAAATTATATTGTTATTGCAGAATTGACATATTCATATAACCTAAAAAATTCAATTGCATGATTACTGTACTGCTTAAGCTGAAAAACATGAATTTCACTGATTTGAGCGAAAGTCAAATTATATTTTTATTGCAGGATTAACAAATTAATATTACCGAAAAAGTTGTACTTTCTTAGGTTTAGACTCAAAGTCGATTTTCTTTTAAATTTTATGTCAATTGCGTGAGCACTGTACTGCTTAAGCCGACAAACATGAATTTTACTGATTTGAGCGAAAGTCAAATTATATTGTTATTGCAGGATTGACAAATTAATATTACCGAAAAATATGCACTTTCTTAGGTTTAGGCTCAAAGTCAATTCTCTTGTAAATTGTATGTTAATCACTTGAGCACTGTTCCGCATAAGCCGAAAAACATCAATTTTATAGATTTGAGCGAAAGTTAAATTATATTGTTATTGCAGAATTGACATATTCATATAACCTAAAAATTTGCACTTTCCAAGTTTAAAAGTCGATTTTCTTGTAAATTGTATGTCAATTGCATGATTACTGTACTGCTTAAGCTGAAAAACATGAATTTCACTAATTTCAGCGAAAGTCAAATTATATTGTTATTGCAGGATTAACAAATTAATATTACCGAAAAAGTTGCACTTTCTTAGGTTTAGACTCAAAGTCGATTTTTTTTTTAAATTGTATGTCAATTGCGTGAGCACTGTACTGCTTATGCCGACAAACATGAATTTCACTAATTTCAGCGAAAGTCAAATTATATTGTTATTGCAGGATTAACAAATTAATATTACCGAAAAAGTTGTACTTTCTTAGGTTTAGACTCAAAGTCGATTTTTTTTTAAATTGTATGTCAATTGCGTGAGCACTGTACCGCATAAGCCGAAAAACATCAATTTTATAGATTTGAGCGAAAGTTAAATTATATTGTTATTGCAGAATTGACATATTCATATAACCTAAAAAATTGCACTTTCCAAGTTTAAAAGTCGATTTTCTTGTAAATTGTATGTCAATTGCATGATTACTGTACTGCTTAAGCTGAAAAACATGAATTTCACTAATTTCAGCGAAAGTCAAATTATATTGTTATTGCAGGATTAACAAATTAATATTACCGAAAAAGTTGTACTTTCTTAGGTTTAGACTCAAAGTCGATTTTTTTTTAAATTGTATGTCAATTGCGTGAGCACTGTACCGCATAAGCCGAAAAACATCAATTTTATAGATTTGAGCGAAAGTTAAATTATATTGTTATTGCAGAATTGACATATTCATATAACCTAAAAAATTGCACTTTCCAAGTTTAAAAGTCGATTTTCTTGTAAATTGTATGTCAATTGCATGATTACTGTACTGCTTAAGCTGAAAAACATGAATTTTACTGATATGAGCGAAAGTCAAATTATATTGTTATTGCAGGAATAACAAATTAATATTACCGAAAAAGGTGCACTTTCTTAGGTTTAGACTTAAAGTCGATTTTCTTGTAAATTGTATGTCAATTCCGTGAGCACTTACTGCTTAAGCCGAAAAACATGAATTGTACTGAGTTGAGCGAAAGTCAAATTATATTTTTATTGCAGGATAAACAAATTAATATTACCGAAAAAATTGCACTTTCTTAGTTTTGAACTTAAAGTCGATTTTCCTGTAAATTGTATGTCAAATGCGTGAGCACTGTACTGCTTAAGCCGAAAAACATGAATTGTACTGATATGAGCGAAAGCCAAATTATATTGTTATTGCAGAATTGACATATTCATATAACCGAAAAAAATTGCACTTTCTTAGTTTTAGACTTAAAGTCGATTTTCTTGTAAATTGTATGTTAAATGCGTGAGCACTGTACTGCTTAAGCCGAAAAACATGAATTGTACTGATATGAGCGAAAGCCAAACTATATTGTTATTGCAGAATTGACATATTCATATAACCGAAAAAATGGCACTTTCTTAGGTTTAGACTCAAAGTCGATTTTCTTTTAAATTGTATGTCAATTGCGTGAGCACTGTACTGCTTAAGCCGAAAAACATGAATTGTACTGATATGAGCGAAAGCCAAATTATATTGTTATTGCAGAATTGACATATTCATATAACCGAAAAAATTGCACTTTCTTAGTTTTAGACTTAAAGTCGATTTTCTTGTAAATTGTATGTTAAATGCGTGAGCACTGTACTGCTTAAGCCGAAAAACATGAATTGTACTGATATGAGCGAAAGCCAAATTATATTGTTATTGCAGAATTGACATATTCATATAACCGAAAAAAATTGCACTTTCTTAGTTTTAGACTTAAAGTCGATTTTCTTGTAAATTGTATGTTAAATGCGTGAGCACTGTACTGCTTAAGCCGAAAAACATGAATTGTACTGATATGAGCGAAAGCCAAATTATATTGTTATTGCAGAATTGACATATTCATATAACCGAAAAAAATTGCACTTTCTTAGTTTTAGACTTAAAGTCGATTTTCTTGTAAATTGTATGTCAATTGCGTGAGCACTGTACTGCTTAAGCCGACAAACATGAATTTTACTGATTTGAGCGAAAGTCAAATTATATTGTTATTGCAGGATTAACAAATTAATATTACCGAAAAAATTGCACTTTCTTAGGTTTAGACTCAAAGTCGATTTTCTTTTAAATTGTATGTCAATTGCATGATTACTGTACTGCTTAAGCCGAAAAACATGAATTGTACTGATATGAGCGAAAGCCAAATTATATTGTTATTGCAGAATTGACATATTCATATAACCGAAAAAATTGCACTCTCTTAGGTTTAGGCTCAAAGTCAATTCTCTTGTAAATTGTATGTTAATCACTTGAGCACTGTTCCGCATAAGCCGAAAAACATCAATTTTATAGATTTGAGCGAAAGTTAAATTATATTGTTATTGCAGAAATGACATATTCATATAACCGAAAAAGTTGCACTCTCTTAGGTTTAGGCTCAAAGTCAATTCTCTTGTAAATTGTATGTTAATCACTTGAGCACTGTTCCGCATAAGCCGAAAAACATCAATTTTATAGATTTGAGCGAAAGTTAAATTATATTGTTATTGCAGAAATGACATATTCATATAACCGAAAAAGTTGCACTCTCTTAGGTTTAGGCTCAAAGTCAATTCTCTTGTAAATTGTATGTTAATCACTTGAGCACTGTTCCGCATAAGCCGAAAAACATCAATTTTATAGATTTGAGCGAAAGTTAAATTATATTGTTATTGCAGAATTGACATATTCATATAACCGAAAAAATTGCACTTTTTTAGGTTTAGACTCAAAGTCGATTTTGTTGTAAATTGTATGTCAATTGCATGATTACTGTACTGCTTAAGCTGAAAAACATGAATTTCACTGATTTGAGCGAAAGTCAAATTATATTTTTATTGCAGGATTAACAAATTAATATTACCGAAAAAGTTGCACTTTCTTAGGTTTAGACTCAAAGTCGATTTTCTTTTAAATTGTATGTCAATTGCGTGAGCACTGTACTGCTTAAGCCGACAAACATGAATTGTACTGATTTGAGCGAAAGCCAAATTATCTTGTTATTGCAGGATTAACAAATTAATATTACCGAAAAAGTTGCACTTTCTTAGGTTTAGGCTCAAAGTCAATTCTCTTGTAAATTGTATGTTAATCACTTGAGCACTGTACCGCATAAGCCGAAAAACATCAATTTTATAGATTTGAGCGAAAGTTAAATTATATTGTTATTGCAGAATTGACATATTCATATAACCTAAAAAATTCAATTGCATGATTACTGTACTGCTTAAGCTGAAAAACATGAATTTCACTGATTTGAGCGAAAGTCAAATTATATTTTTATTGCAGGATTAACAAATTAATATTACCGAAAAAGTTGTACTTTCTTAGGTTTAGACTCAAAGTCGATTTTCTTGTAAATTGTATGTCAATTGCGTGAGCACTGTACTGCTTAAGCCGACAAACATGAATTTTACTGATTTGAGCGAAAGTCAAATTATATTGTTATTGCAGGATTAACAAATTAATATTACCGAAAAATATGCACTTTCTTAGGTTTAGGCTCAAAGTCAATTCTCTTGTAAATTGTATGTTAATCACTTGAGCACTGTACCGCATAAGCCGAAAAACATCAATTTTATAGATTTGAGCGAAAGTTAAATTATATTGTTATTGCAGAATTGACATATTCATATAACCTAAAAAATTCAATTGCATGATTACTGTACTGCTTAAGCTGAAAAACATGAATTTCACTGATTTGAGCGAAAGTCAAATTATATTTTTATTGCAGGATTAACAAATTAATATTACCGAAAAAGTTGTACTTTCTTAGGTTTAGACTCAAAGTCGATTTTCTTTTAAATTGTATGTCAATTGCGTGAGCACTGTACTGCTTAAGCCGACAAACATGAATTTTACTGATTTGAGCGAAAGTCAAATTATATTGTTATTGCAGGATTAACAAATTAATATTACCGAAAAATATGCACTTTCTTAGGTTTAGGCTCAAAGTCAATTCTCTTGTAAATTGTATGTTAATCACTTGAGCACTGTTCCGCATAAGCCGAAAAACATCAATTTTATAGATTTGAGCGAAAGTTAAATTATATTGTTATTGCAGAATTGACATATTCATATAACCTAAAAATTTGCACTTTCCAAGTTTAAAAGTCGATTTTCTTGTAAATTGTATGTCAATTGCATGATTACTGTACTGCTTAAGCTGAAAAACATGAATTTCACTAATTTCAGCGAAAGTCAAATTATATTGTTATTGCAGGATTAACAAATTAATATTACCGAAAAAGTTGCACTTTCTTAGGTTTAGACTCAAAGTCGAATTTTTTTTTAAATTGTATGTCAATTGCGTGAGCACTGTACTGCTTATGCCGACAAACATGAATTTCACTAATTTCAGCGAAAGTCAAATTATATTGTTATTGCAGGATTAACAAATTAATATTACCGAAAAAGTTGTACTTTCTTAGGTTTAGACTCAAAGTCGATTTTTTTTTAAATTGTATGTCAATTGCGTGAGCACTGTACCGCATAAGCCGAAAAACATCAATTTTATAGATTTGAGCGAAAGTTAAATTATATTGTTATTGCAGAATTGACATATTCATATAACCTAAAAAATTGCACTTTCCAAGTTTAAAAGTCGATTTTCTTGTAAATTGTATGTCAATTGCATGATTACTGTACTGCTTAAGCTGAAAAACATGAATTTTACTGATTTGAGCGAAAGTCAAATTATATTGTTATTGCAGGAATAACAAATTAATATTACCGAAAAAGGTGCACTTTCTTAGGTTTAGACTTAAAGTCGATTTTCTTGTAAATTGTATGTCAATTCCGTGAGCACTTACTGCTTAAGCCGAAAAACATGAATTGTACTGAGTTGAGCGAAAGTCAAATTATATTTTTATTGCAGGATAAACAAATTAATATTACCGAAAAAATTGCACTTTCTTAGTTTTGAACTTAAAGTCGATTTTCCTGTAAATTGTATGTCAAATGCGTGAGCACTGTACTGCTTAAGCCGAAAAACATGAATTGTACTGATATGAGCGAAAGCCAAATTATATTGTTATTGCAGAATTGACATATTCATATAACCGAAAAAAATTGCACTTTCTTAGTTTTAGACTTAAAGTCGATTTTCTTGTAAATTGTATGTTAAATGCGTGAGCACTGTACTGCTTAAGCCGAAAAACATGAATTGTACTGATATGAGCGAAAGCCAAACTATATTGTTATTGCAGAATTGACATATTCATATAACCGAAAAAATGGCACTTTCTTAGGTTTAGACTCAAAGTCGATTTTCTTTTAAATTGTATGTCAATTGCGTGAGCACTGTACTGCTTAAGCCGAAAAACATGAATTGTACTGATATGAGCGAAAGCCAAATTATATTGTTATTGCAGAATTGACATATTCATATAACCGAAAAAATTGCACTTTCTTAGTTTTAGACTTAAAGTCGATTTTCTTGTAAATTGTATGTTAAATGCGTGAGCACTGTACTGCTTAAGCCGAAAAACATGAATTGTACTGATATGAGCGAAAGCCAAATTATATTGTTATTGCAGAATTGACATATTCATATAACCGAAAAAAATTGCACTTTCTTAGTTTTAGACTTAAAGTCGATTTTCTTGTAAATTGTATGTTAAATGCGTGAGCACTGTACTGCTTAAGCCGAAAAACATGAATTGTACTGATATGAGCGAAAGCCAAATTATATTGTTATTGCAGAATTGACATATTCATATAACCGAAAAAAATGGCACTTTCTTAGTTTTAGACTTAAAGTCGATTTTCTTGTAAATTGTATGTCAATTGCGTGAGCACTGTACTGCTTAAGCCGACAAACATGAATTTTACTGATTTGAGCGAAAGTCAAATTATATTGTTATTGCAGGATTAACAAATTAATATTACCGAAAAAATTGCACTTTCTTAGGTTTAGACTCAAAGTCGATTTTCTTTTAAATTGTATGTCAATTGCATGATTACTGTACTGCTTAAGCCGAAAAACATGAATTGTACTGATATGAGCGAAAGCCAAATTATATTGTTATTGCAGAATTGACATATTCATATAACCGAAAAAATTGCACTCTCTTAGGTTTAGGCTCAAAGTCAATTCTCTTGTAAATTGTATGTTAATCACTTGAGCACTGTTCCGCATAAGCCGAAAAACATCAATTTTATAGATTTGAGCGAAAGTTAAATTATATTGTTATTGCAGAAATGACATATTCATATAACCGAAAAAGTTGCACTCTCTTAGGTTTAGGCTCAAAGTCAATTCTCTTGTAAATTGTATGTTAATCACTTGAGCACTGTTCCGCATAAGCCGAAAAACATCAATTTTATAGATTTGAGCGAAAGTTAAATTATATTGTTATTGCAGAAATGACATATTCATATAACCGAAAAAGTTGCACTCTCTTAGGTTTAGGCTCAAAGTCAATTCTCTTGTAAATTGTATGTTAATCACTTGAGCACTGTTCCGCATAAGCCGAAAAACATCAATTTTATAGATTTGAGCGAAAGTTAAATTATATTGTTATTGCAGAATTGACATATTCATATAACCGAAAAAATTGCACTTTTTTAGGTTTAGACTCAAAGTCGATTTTGTTGTAAATTGTATGTCAATTGCATGATTACTGTACTGCTTAAGCTGAAAAACATGAATTTCACTGATTTGAGCGAAAGTCAAATTATATTTTTATTGCAGGATTAACAAATTAATATTACCGAAAAAGTTGCACTTTCTTAGGTTTAGACTCAAAGTCGATTTTCTTTTAAATTGTATGTCAATTGCGTGAGCACTGTACTGCTTAAGCCGACAAACATGAATTGTACTGATTTGAGCGAAAGCCAAATTATCTTGTTATTGCAGGATTAACAAATTAATATTACCGAAAAAGTTGCACTTTCTTAGGTTTAGGCTCAAAGTCAATTCTCTTGTAAATTGTATGTTAATCACTTGAGCACTGTACCGCATAAGCCGAAAAACATCAATTTTATAGATTTGAGCGAAAGTTAAATTATATTGTTATTGCAGAATTGACATATTCATATAACCTAAAAAATTCAATTGCATGATTACTGTACTGCTTAAGCTGAAAAACATGAATTTCACTGATTTGAGCGAAAGTCAAATTATATTTTTATTGCAGGATTAACAAATTAATATTACCGAAAAAGTTGTACTTTCTTAGGTTTAGACTCAAAGTCGATTTTCTTGTAAATTGTATGTCAATTGCGTGAGCACTGTACTGCTTAAGCCGACAAACATGAATTTTACTGATTTGAGCGAAAGTCAAATTATATTGTTATTGCAGGATTAACAAATTAATATTACCGAAAAATATGCACTTTCTTAGGTTTAGGCTCAAAGTCAATTCTCTTGTAAATTGTATGTTAATCACTTGAGCACTGTACCGCATAAGCCGAAAAACATCAATTTTATAGATTTGAGCGAAAGTTAAATTATATTGTTATTGCAGAATTGACATATTCATATAACCTAAAAAATTCAATTGCATGATTACTGTACTGCTTAAGCTGAAAAACATGAATTTCACTGATTTGAGCGAAAGTCAAATTATATTTTTATTGCAGGATTAACAAATTAATATTACCGAAAAAGTTGTACTTTCTTAGGTTTAGACTCAAAGTCGATTTTCTTTTAAATTGTATGTCAATTGCGTGAGCACTGTACTGCTTAAGCCGACAAACATGAATTTTACTGATTTGAGCGAAAGTCAAATTATATTGTTATTGCAGGATTAACAAATTAATATTACCGAAAAATATGCACTTTCTTAGGTTTAGGCTCAAAGTCAATTCTCTTGTAAATTGTATGTTAATCACTTGAGCACTGTTCCGCATAAGCCGAAAAACATCAATTTTATAGATTTGAGCGAAAGTTAAATTATATTGTTATTGCAGAATTGACATATTCATATAACCTAAAAATTTGCACTTTCCAAGTTTAAAAGTCGATTTTCTTGTAAATTGTATGTCAATTGCATGATTACTGTACTGCTTAAGCTGAAAAACATGAATTTCACTAATTTCAGCGAAAGTCAAATTATATTGTTATTGCAGGATTAACAAATTAATATTACCGAAAAAGTTGCACTTTCTTAGGTTTAGACTCAAAGTCGAATTTTTTTTTAAATTGTATGTCAATTGCGTGAGCACTGTACTGCTTATGCCGACAAACATGAATTTCACTAATTTCAGCGAAAGTCAAATTATATTGTTATTGCAGGATTAACAAATTAATATTACCGAAAAAGTTGTACTTTCTTAGGTTTAGACTCAAAGTCGATTTTTTTTTAAATTGTATGTCAATTGCGTGAGCACTGTACCGCATAAGCCGAAAAACATCAATTTTATAGATTTGAGCGAAAGTTAAATTATATTGTTATTGCAGAATTGACATATTCATATAACCTAAAAAATTGCACTTTCCAAGTTTAAAAGTCGATTTTCTTGTAAATTGTATGTCAATTGCATGATTACTGTACTGCTTAAGCTGAAAAACATGAATTTCACTAATTTCAGCGAAAGTCAAATTATATTGTTATTGCAGGATTAACAAATTAATATTACCGAAAAAGTTGTACTTTCTTAGGTTTAGACTCAAAGTCGATTTTTTTTTAAATTGTATGTCAATTGCGTGAGCACTGTACCGCATAAGCCGAAAAACATCAATTTTATAGATTTGAGCGAAAGTTAAATTATATTGTTATTGCAGAATTGACATATTCATATAACCTAAAAAATTGCACTTTCCAAGTTTAAAAGTCGATTTTCTTGTAAATTGTATGTCAATTGCATGATTACTGTACTGCTTAAGCTGAAAAACATGAATTTTACTGATTTGAGCGAAAGTCAAATTATATTGTTATTGCAGGAATAACAAATTAATATTACCGAAAAAGGTGCACTTTCTTAGGTTTAGACTTAAAGTCGATTTTCTTGTAAATTGTATGTCAATTCCGTGAGCACTTACTGCTTAAGCCGAAAAACATGAATTGTACTGAGTTGAGCGAAAGTCAAATTATATTTTTATTGCAGGATAAACAAATTAATATTACCGAAAAAATTGCACTTTCTTAGTTTTGAACTTAAAGTCGATTTTCCTGTAAATTGTATGTCAAATGCGTGAGCACTGTACTGCTTAAGCCGAAAAACATGAATTGTACTGATATGAGCGAAAGCCAAATTATATTGTTATTGCAGAATTGACATATTCATATAACCGAAAAAAATTGCACTTTCTTAGGTTTAGACTTAAAGTCGATTTTCTTGTAAATTGTATGTTAAATGCGTGAGCACTGTACTGCTTAAGCCGAAAAACATGAATTGTACTGATATGAGCGAAAGCCAAACTATATTGTTATTGCAGAATTGACATATTCATATAACCGAAAAAATGGCACTTTCTTAGTTTTAGACTTAAAGTCGATTTTCTTGTAAATTGTATGTCAATTGCGTGAGCACTGTACTGCTTAAGCCAAAAACATGAATTGTACTGATTTGAGCGAAAGCCAAATTATATTGTTATTGCAGGATTAACAAATTAATATTACCGAAAAAGTTGCACTTTCTTAGGTTTAGGCTCAAAGTCAATTCTCTTGTAAATTGTATGTTAATCACTTGAGCACTGTACCGCATAAGCCGAAAAACATCAATTTTATAGATTTGAGCGAAAGTTAAATTATATTTTTATTGCAGGATAAACAAATTAATATTACCGAAAAAATTGCACTTTCTTAGTTTTGAACTTAAAGTCGATTTTCCTGTAAATTGTATGTCAAATGCGTGAGCACTGTACTGCTTAAGCCGAAAAACATGAATTGTACTGAGTTGAGCGAAAGTCAAATTATATTTTTATTGCAGAATTGACATATTCATATAACCTAAAGAATTGCACTTTCCATGTTTAAAAGTCGATTTTCTTGTAAATTGTATGTCAATTGCATGATTACTGTACTGCTTAAGCTGAAAAATATGAATTTCACTGATTTGAGCGAAAGTCAAATTATATTTTTATTGCAGGATTAACAAATTAATATTACCGAAAAAGTTGCACTTTCTTAGGTTTAGACTCAAAGTCGATTTTCTTGTAAATTGTATGTCAATTGCATGATTACTGTACTGCTTAAGCTGAAAAACATGAATTGTACTGATTTGAGCGAAAGCCAAATTATATTGTTATTGCAGGATTAACAAATTAATATTACCGAAAAAGTTGCACTTTCTTAGGTTTAGGCTCAAAGTCAATTCTCTTGTAAATTGTATGTTAATCACTTGAGCACTGTACCGCATAAGCCGAAAAACATCAATTTTATAGATTTGAGCGAAAGTTAAATTATATTGTTATTGCAGAATTGACATATTCATATAACCTAAAAAATTGCACTTTCCAAGTTTAAAAGTCGATCTTGTTGTAAATTGTATGTCAATTGCATGACTACTGTACTGCTTAAGCTGAAAAACATGAATTTCACTGATTTGAGCGAAAGTCAAATTATATTTTTATTGCAGGATTAACAAATTAATATTACCGAAAAAATGGCACTTTCTTAGTTTTAGACTTAAAGTCGATTTTCTTGTAAATTGTATGTCAATTGCGTGAGCACTGTACTGCTTAAGCCAAAAACATGAATTGTACTGATTTAAGCGAAAGCCAAATTATATTGTTATTGCAGAATTGACATATTCATATAACCGAAAAAATTGCATTTTCTTAGTTTTAGACTTAAAGTCGATTTTCTTGTAAATTGTATGTCAATTGCGTGAGCACTGTACTGCTTAAGCCGAAAAACATGAATTGTACTGTGTTGAGCGAAAATCAAATTATATTTTTATTGCAGGATTAACAAATTAATATTACCGAAAAAGTTGCACTTTCTTAGGTTTAGACTCAAAGTCGATTTTCTTTTAAATTGTATGTCAATTGCGTGACCACTGTACCGCTGAAGCCGAAAAACAGGAATTGTACTGATGTGAGCGAAAGCCAAATTATATTGTTATTGCAGAATTGACATATTCATATAACCGGAAAAATTGCACTTTCTTAGTTTTAGACTTAAAGTCGATTTTCTTGTAAATTGTATGTAAATTTCGTGAGCACTGTACTGCTTAAGCCAAAAACATGAATTGTACTGATATGAGCGAAAGCCAAATTACATTGTTATTGCAGAATTGACATATTCATATAACCGGAAAAATTGCACTTTCTTAGTTTTAGACTTAAAGTCGATTTTCTTGTAAATTGTATGTCAATTGCATGATTACTGTACTGCTTAAGCTGAAAAACATGAATTTCACTAATTTCAGCGAAAGTCAAATTATATTGTTATTGCAGGATTAATAAATTAATATTACCGAAAAAGTTGCACTTTCTTAGGTTTAGACTCAAAGTCGAATTTTTTTTTAAATTGTATGTCAATTGCGTGAGCACTGTACTGCTTATGCCGACAAACATGAATTTCACTAATTTCAGCGAAAGTCAAATTATATTGTTATTGCAGGATTAACAAATTAATATTACCGAAAAATATGCACTTTCTTAGGTTTAGGCTCAAAGTCAATTCTCTTGTAAATTGTATGTTAATCACTTGAGCACTGTACCACATAAGCCGAAAAACATCAATTTTATAGATTTGAGCGAAAGTTAAATTATATTGTTATTGCAGAATTGACATATTCATATAACCTAAAAAATTGCACTTTCCAAGTTTAAAAGTCGATTTTGTTGTAAATTGTATGTCAATTGCATGATTACTGTACTGCTTAAGCTGAAAAACATGAATTTCACTGATTTGAGCGAAAGTCAAATTATATTTTTATTGCAGGATTAACAAATTAATATTACCGAAAAAATGGCACTTTCTTAGTTTTAGACTTAAAGTCGATTTTCTTGTAAATTGTATGTCAATTGCGTGAGCACTGTACTGCTTAAGCCAAAAACATGAATTGTACTGATTTAAGCGAAAGCCAAATTATATTGTTATTGCAGAATTGACATATTCATATAACCGAAAAAATTGCATTTTCTTAGTTTTAGACTTAAAGTCGATTTTCTTGTAAATTGTATGTCAATTGCGTGAGCACTGTACTGCTTAAGCCAAAAACATGAATTTCACTGATTTGAGCGAAAGTCAAATTATATTTTTATTGCAGGATTAACAAATTAATATTACCGAAAAAATGGCACTTTCTTAGTTTTAGACTTAAAGTCGATTTTCTTGTAAATTGTATGTCAATTGCGTGAGCACTGTACTGCTTAAGCCGAAAAACATGAATTTCACTGATTTGAGCGAAAGTCAAATTATATTTTTATTGCAGGATTAACAAATTAATATTACCGAAAAATATGCACTTTCTTAGGTTTAGGCTCAAAGTCAATTCTCTTGTAAATTGTATGTTAATCACTTGAGCACTGTACCGCATAAGCCGAAAAACATCAATTTTATAGATTTGAGCGAAAGTTAAATTATATTGTTATTGCAGAATTGACATATTCATATAACCTAAAAAATTGCACTTTCCAAGTTTAAAAGTCGATTTTGTTGTAAATTGTATGTCAATTGCATGATTACTGTACTGCTTAAGCTGAAAAACATGAATTTCACTGATTTGAGCGAAAGTCAAATTATATTTTTATTGCAGGATTAACAAATTAATATTACCGAAAAAATGGCACTTTCTTAGTTTTAGACTTAAAGTCGATTTTCTTGTAAATTGTATGTCAATTGCGTGAGCACTGTACTGCTTAAGCCAAAAACATGAATTGTACTGATTTAAGCGAAAGCCAAATTATATTGTTATTGCAGAATTGACATATTCATATAACCGAAAAAATTGCATTTTCTTAGTTTTAGACTTAAAGTCGATTTTCTTGTAAATTGTATGTCAATTGCGTGAGCACTGTACTGCTTAAGCCAAAAACATGAATTGTACTGATTTGAGCGAAAGCCAAATTATATTGCAGGATTAACAAATTAATATTACCGAAAAAGTTGCACTTTCTTAGGTTTAGGCTCAAAGTCAATTCTCTTGTAAATTGTATGTTAATCACTTGAGCACTGTACCGCATAAGCCGAAAAACATCAATTTTATAGATTTGAGCGAAAGTCAAATTATATTGTTATTGCAGGATTAACAAATTAATATTACCGAAAAATATGCACTTTCTTAGGTTTAGGCTCAAAGTCAATTCTCTTGTAAATTGTATGTTAATCACTTGAGCACTGTACCGCATAAGCCGAAAAACATCAATTTTATAGATTTGAGCGAAAGTTAAATTATATTGTTATTGCAGAATTGACATATTCATATAACCTAAAAAATTGCACTTTCCAAGTTTAAAAGTCGATTTTGTTGTAAATTGTATGTCAATTGCATGATTACTGTACTGCTTAAGCTGAAAAACATGAATTTCACTGATTTGAGCGAAAGTCAAATTATATTTTTATTGCAGGATTAACAAATTAATATTACCGAAAGAGTTGCACTTTCTTAGGTTTAGACTCAAAGTCGATTTTCTTTTAAATTGTATGTCAATTGCGTGAGCACTGTACTGCTTAAGCCGACAAACATGAATTTTACTGATTTGAGCGAAAGTCAAATTATATTGTTATTGCAGGATTAACAAATTAATATTACCGAAAAATATGCAATTTCTTAGGTTTAGGCTCAAAGTCAATTCTCTTGTAAATTGTATGTTAATCACTTGAGCACTGTTCCGCATAAGCCGAAAAACATCAATTTTATAGGTTTGAGCGAAAGTTAAATTATATTGTTATTGCAGAAATGACATATTCATATAACCGAAAAAGTTGCACTTTCTTAGGTTTAGGCTCAAAGTCAATTCTCTTGTAAATTGTATGTTAATCACTTGAGCACTGTACCGCATAAGCCAAAAAACATCAATTTTATAGATTTGAGCGAAAGTTAAATTATATTGTTATTGCAGAATTGACATATTCATATAACCGAAAAAATTGCACTTTCTTAGTTTTAGACTTAAAGTCGATTTTCTTGTAAATTGTATGTCAACTGCGTGAGCACTGTACTGCTTAAGCCAAAAACATGAATTGTACTGATTTGAGCGAAAGCCAAATTATATTGTTATTGCAGGATTAACAAATTAATATTACCGAAAAAGTTGCACTTTCTTAGGTTTAGGCTCAAAGTCAATTCTCTTGTAAATTGTATGTTAATCACTTGAGCACTGTACCGCATAAGCCGAAAAACATCAATTTTATAGATTTGAGCGAAAGTTAAATTATATTGTTATTGCAGAATTGACATATTCATATAACCGAAAAAGTTGCACTTTCTTAGGTTTAGACTCAAAGTCGATTTTTTTTTAAATTGTATGTCAATTGCGTGAGCACTGTACCGCATAAGCCGAAAAACATCAATTTTATAGATTTGAGCGAAAGTTAAATTATATTGTTATTGCAGAATTGACATATTCATATAACCGAAAAAGTTGCACTTTCTTAGGTTTAGACTTAAAGTCGATTTTATTGTAAATTGTATGTCAATTGCGTGAGCACTGTATTGCTTAAGCCAAAAACATGAATTGTACTGATTTGAGCGAAAGCCAAATTATCTTGTTATTGCAGGATTAACAAATTAATATTACCGAAAAAGTTGCACTTTCTTAGGTTTAGGCTCAATGTCAATTCTCTTGTAAATTGTATGTTAATCACTTGAGCACTGTACCGCATAAGCCGAAAAACATCAATTTTATAGATTTGAGCGAAAGTTAATTATATTGTTATTGCAGAATTGACATATTCATATAACCTAAAAAATTGCACTTTCCAAGTTTAAAAGTCGATTTTCTTGTAAATTGTATGTCAATTGCGTGAGCACTGTACTGCTTAAGCCGACAAACATGAATTTTACTGATTTGAGCGAAAGTCAAATTATATTGTTATTGCAGGATTAACAAATTAATATTACCGAAAAAGCTGCACTTTCTTAGGTTTAGGCTCAAAGTCAATTCTCTTGTAAATTGTATGTTAATCACTTGAGCACTGTACCGCATAAGCCGAAAAACATCAATTTTATAGATTTGAGCGAAAGTTAAATTATATTGTTATTGCAGAATTGACATATTCATATAACCTATAAAATTCAATTGCATGATTACTGTACTGCTTAAGCTGAAAAACATGAATTTCACTGATTTGAGCGAAAGTCAAATTATATTTTTATTGCAGGATTAACAAATTAATATTACCGAAAAAGTTGTACTTTCTTAGGTTTAGACTCAAAGTCGATTTTCTTTTAAATTGTATGTCAATTGCGTGAGCACTGTACTGCTTAAGCCGACAAACATGAATTTTACTGATTTGAGCGAAAGTCAAATTATATTGTTATTGCAGGATTAACAAATTAATATTACCGAAAAATATGCACTTTCTTAGGTTTAGGCTCAAAGTCAATTCTCTTGTAAATTGTATGTTAATCACTTGAGCACTGTTCCGCATAAGCCGAAAAACATCAATTTTATAGATTTGAGCGAAAGTTAAATTACATTGTTATTGCAGAATTGACATATTCATATAACCTAAAAAATTGCACTTTCCAAGTTTAAAAGTCGATTTTCTTGTAAATTGTATGTCAATTGCATGATTACTGTACTGCTTAAGCTGAAAAACATGAATTTCACTAATTTCAGCGAAAGTCAAATTATATTGTTATTGCAGGATTAACAAATTAATATTACCGAAAAAGTTGCACTTTCTTAGGTTTAGACTCAAAGTCGAATTTTTTTTTAAATTGTATGTCAATTGCGTGAGCACTGTACTGCTTATGCCGACAAACATGAATTTCACTAATTTCAGCGAAAGTCAAATTATATTGTTATTGCAGGATTAACAAATTAATATTACCGAAAAAGTTGTACTTTCTTAGGTTTAGGCTCAAAGTCAATTCTCTTGTAAATTGTATGTTAATCACTTGAGCACTGTACCGCATAAGCCGAAAAACATCAATTTTATAGATTTGAGCGAAAGTTAAATTATATTGTTATTGCAGAATTGACATATTCATATAACCTAAAAAATTCAATTGCATGATTACTGTACTGCTTAAGCTGAAAAACATGAATTTCACTGATTTGAGTGAAAGTCAAATTATATTTTTATTGCAGGATTAACAAATTAATATTACCGAAAAAGTTGTACTTTCTTAGGTTTAGACTCAAAGTCGATTTTCTTTTAAATTGTATGTCAATTGCGTGAGCACTGTACTGCTTAAGCCGACAAACATGAATTTTACTGATTTGAGCGAAAGTCAAATTATATTGTTATTGCAGGATTAACAAATTAATATTACCGAAAAATATGCACTTTCTTAGGTTTAGGCTCAAAGTCAATTCTCTTGTAAATTGTATGTTAATCACTTGAGCACTGTTCCACATAAGCCGAAAAACATCAATTTTATAGATTTGAGCGAAAGTTAAATTATATTGTTATTGCAGAATTGACATATTCATATAACCTAAAAAATTGCACTTTCCAAGTTTAAAAGTCGATTTTCTTGTAAATTGTATGTCAATTGCAAGAGCACTGTACTGCTTAAGCCGACAAACATGAATTTTACTGATTTGAGCGAAAGTCAAATTATATTGTTATTGCAGGATTAACAAATTAATATTACCGAAAAAGTTGCACTTTCTTAGGTTTAGGCTCAAAGTCAATTCTCTTGTAAATTGTATGTTAATCACTTGAGCACTGTACCGCATAAGCCGAAAAACATCAATTTTATAGATTTGAGCGAAAGTTAAATTATATTGTTATTGCAGAATTGACATATTCATATAACCTAAAAAATTCAATTGCATGATTACTGTACTGCTTAAGCTGAAAAACATGAATTTCACTGATTTGAGTGAAAGTCAAATTATATTTTTATTGCAGGATTAACAAATTAATATTACCGAAAAAGTTGTACTTTCTTAGGTTTAGACTCAAAGTCGATTTTCTTTTAAATTGTATGTCAATTGCGTGAGCACTGTACTGCTTAAGCCGACAAACATGAATTTTACTGATTTGAGCGAAAGTCAAATTATATTGTTATTGCAGGATTAACAAATTAATATTACCGAAAAATATGCACTTTCTTAGGTTTAGGCTCAAAGTCAATTCTCTTGTAAATTGTATGTTAATCACTTGAGCACTGTTCCGCATAAGCCGAAAAACATCAATTTTATAGATTTGAGCGAAAGTTAAATTATATTGCTATTGCAGAATTGACATATTCATATAACCTAAAAAATTGCACTTTCCAAGTTTAAAAGTCGATTTTGTTGTAAATTGTATGTCAATTGCATGATTACTGTACTGCTTAAGCTGAAAAACATGAATTTCACTGATTTGAGCGACAGTCAAATTATATTTTTATTGCAGGATTAACAAATTAATACTACCGAAAAAGTTGCACTTTCTTAGGTTTAGACTCATAGTCGATTTTCTTGTAAATTGTATGTCAATTGCGGCAGCACTGTACTGCTTAAGCCGACAAACATGAATTTTACTGATTTGAGCGAAAGTCGAATTATATTGTTATTGCAGGATTAACAAATTAATATTACCGAAAAATATGCACTTTCTTAGGTTTAGGCTCAAAGTCAATTCTCTTGTAAATTGTATGTTAATCACTTGAGCACTGTTCCACATAAGCCGAAAAACATCAATTTTATAGATTTGAGCGAAAGTTAAATTATATTGTTATTGCAGAATTGACATATTCATATAACCTAAAAAATTGCACTTTCCAAGTTTAAAAGTCGATTTTCTTGTAAATTGTATGTCAATTGCATGATTACTGTACTGCTTAAGCTGAAAAACATGAATTTCACTAATTTCAGCGAAAGTCAAATTATATTGTTATTGCAGGATTAACAAATTAATATTACCGAAAAAGTTGCACTTTCTTAGGTTTAGACTCAAAGTCGAATTTTTTTTTAAATTGTATGTCAATTGCGTGAGCACTGTACTGCTTATGCCGACAAACATGAATTTCACTAATTTCAGCGAAAGTCAAATTATATTTTTATTGCAGGATTAACAAAATTATATTACCGAAAAAGTTGCACTTTCTTAGGTTTAGACTTAAAGTCGATTTTTTTTTAAATTGTATGTCAATTGCGTGAGCACTGTACCGCATAAGCCGAAAAACATCAATTTTATAGATTTGAGCGAAAGTTAAATTATATTGTTATTGCAGAATTGACATATTCATATAACCTAAAAAATTGCACTTTCCAAGTTTAAAAGTCGATTTTGTTGTAAATTGTATGTCAATTGCATGATTACTGTACTGCTTAAGCTGAAAAACATGAATTTCACTAATTTCAGCGAAAGTCAAATTATATTGTTATTGCAGGATTAACAAATTAATATTACCGAAAAAGTTGCACTTTCTTAGGTTTAGACTCAAAGTCGAATTTTTTTTTAAATTGTATGTCAATTGCGTGAGCACTGTACTGCTTATGCCGACAAACATGAATTTCACTAATTTCAGCGAAAGTCAAATTATATTTTTATTGCAGGATTAACAAAATTATATTACCGAAAAAGTTGCACTTTCTTAGGTTTAGACTCAAAGTCGATTTTCTTTTAAATTGTATGTCAATTGCGTGAGCACTGTACTGCTTAAGCCGACAAACATGAATTTTACTGATTTGAGCGAAAGTCAAATTATATTGTTATTGCAGGATTAACAAATTAATATTACCGAAAAATATGCACTTTCTTAGGTTTAGGCTCAAAGTCAATTCTCTTGTAAATTGTATGTTAATCACTTGAGCACTGTTCCGCATAAGCCGAAAAACATCAATTTTATAGATTTGAGCGAAAGTTAAATTATATTGCTATTGCAGAATTGACATATTCATATAACCTAAAAAATTGCACTTTCCAAGTTTAAAAGTCGATTTTGTTGTAAATTGTATGTCAATTGCATGATTACTGTACTGCTTAAGCTGAAAAACATGAATTTCACTAATTTCAGCGAAAGTCAAATTATATTGTTATTGCAGGATTAACAAATTAATATTACCGAAAAAGTTGCACTTTCTTAGGTTTAGACTCAAAGTCGAATTTTTTTTTAAATTGTATGTCAATTGCATGATTACTGTACTGCTTAAGCTGAAAAACATGAATTTCACTGATTTGAGCGACAGTCAAATTATATTTTTATTGCAGGATTAACAAATTAATACTACCGAAAAAGTTGCACTTTCTTAGGTTTAGACTCATAGTCGATTTTCTTGTAAATTGTATGTCAATTGCGTGAGCACTGTACTGCTTAAGCCGACAAACATGAATTTTACTGATTTGAGCGAAAGTCAAATTATATTTTTATTGCAGGATTAACAAATTAATATTACCGAAAAAGTTGTACTTTCTTAGGTTTAGACTCAAAGTCGATTTTCTTTTAAATTGTATGTCAATTGCGTGAGCACTGTACTGCTTAAGCCGACAAACATGAATTTTACTGATTTGAGCGAAAGTCAAATTATATTGTTATTGCAGGATTAACAAATTAATATTACCGAAAAATATGCACTTTCTTAGGTTTAGGCTCAAAGTCAATTCTCTTGTAAATTGTATGTTAATCACTTGAGCACTGTTCCACATAAGCCGAAAAACATCAATTTTATAGATTTGAGCGAAAGTTAAATTATATTGTTATTGCAGAATTGACATATTCATATAACCTAAAAAATTGCACTTTCCAAGTTTAAAAGTCGATTTTCTTGTAAATTGTATGTCAATTGCATGATTACTGTACTGCTTAAGCTGAAAAACATGAATTTCACTAATTTCAGCGAAAGTCAAATTATATTGTTATTGCAGGATTAACAAATTAATATTACCGAAAAAGTTGCACTTTCTTAGGTTTAGACTCAAAGTCGAATTTTTTTTTAAATTGTATGTCAATTGCGTGAGCACTGTACTGCTTATGCCGACAAACATGAATTTCACTAATTTCAGCGAAAGTCAAATTATATTTTTATTGCAGGATTAACAAAATTATATTACCGAAAAAGTTGCACTTTCTTAGGTTTAGACTTAAAGTCGATTTTTTTTTAAATTGTATGTCAATTGCGTAAGCACTGTACCGCATAAGCCGAAAAACATCAATTTTATAGATTTGAGCGAAAGTTAAATTATATTGTTATTGCAGAATTGACATATTCATATAACCTAAAAAATTGCACTTTCCAAGTTTAAAAGTCGATTTTCTTGTAAATTGTATGTCAATTGCAAGAGCACTGTACTGCTTAAGCCGACAAACATGAATTTTACTGATTTGAGCGAAAGTCAAATTATATTGTTATTGCAGGATTAACAAATTAATATTACCGAAAAAGTTGCACTTTCTTAGGTTTAGGCTCAAAGTCAATTCTCTTGTAAATTGTATGTTAATCACTTGAGCACTGTACCGCATAAGCCGAAAAACATCAATTTTATAGATTTGAGCGAAAGTTAAATTATATTGTTATTGCAGAATTGACATATTCATATAACCTAAAAAATTCAATTGCATGATTACTGTACTGCTTAAGCTGAAAAACATGAATTTCACTAATTCCAGCGAAAGTCAAATTATATTTTTATTGCAGGATTAACAAAATTATATTACCGAAAAAGTTGCACTTTCTTAGGTTTAGACTTAAAGTCGATTTTTTTTTAAATTGTATGTCAATTGCGTGAGCACTGTACCGCATAAGCCGAAAAACATCAATTTTATAGATTTGAGCGAAAGTTAAATTATATTGTTATTGCAGAATTGACATATTCATATAACCTAAAAAATTGCACTTTCCAAGTTTAAAAGTCGATTTTCTTTTAAATTGTATGTCAATTGCGTGAGCACTGTACTGCTTAAGCCGACAAACATGAATTTTACTGATTTGAGCGAAAGTCAAATTATATTGTTATTGCAGGATTAACAAATTAATATTACCGAAAAATATGCACTTTCTTAGGTTTAGGCTCAAAGTCAATTCTCTTGTAAATTGTATGTTAATCACTTGAGCACTGTTCCACATAAGCCGAAAAACATCAATTTTATAGATTTGAGCGAAAGTTAAATTATATTGTTATTGCAGAATTGACATATTCATATAACCTAAAAAATTGCACTTTCCAAGTTTAAAAGTCGATTTTCTTGTAAATTGTATGTCAATTGCATGATTACTGTACTGCTTAAGCTGAAAAACATGAATTTCACTAATTTCAGCGAAAGTCAAATTATATTGTTATTGCAGGATTAACAAATTAATATTACCGAAAAAGTTGCACTTTCTTAGGTTTAGACTCAAAGTCGAATTTTTTTTTAAATTGTATGTCAATTGCATGATTACTGTACTGCTTAAGCTGAAAAACATGAATTTCACTGATTTGAGCGACAGTCAAATTATATTTTTATTGCAGGATTAACAAATTAATACTACCGAAAAAGTTGCACTTTCTTAGGTTTAGACTCATAGTCGATTTTCTTGTAAATTGTATGTCAATTGCGTGAGCACTGTACTGCTTAAGCCGACAAACATGAATTTTACTGATTTGAGCGAAAGTCAAATTATATTGTTATTGCAGGATTAACAAATTAATATTACCGAAAAATATGCACTTTCTTAGGTTTAGGCTCAAAGTCAATTCTCTTGTAAATTGTATGTTAATCACTTGAGCACTGTACCGCATAAGCCGAAAAACATCAATTTTATAGATTTGAGCGAAAGTTAAATTATATTGTTATTGCAGAATTGACATATTCATATAACCTAAAAAATTGCACTTTCCAAGTTTAAAAGTCGATTTTGTTGTTAATTGTATGTCAATTGCATGATTACTGTACTGCTTAAGCTGAAAAACATGAATTTCACTGATTTGAGCGAAAGTCAAATTATATTTTTATTGCAGGATTAACAAATTAATATTACCGAAAGAGTTGCACTTTCTTAGGTTTAGACTCAAAGTCGATTTTCTTTTAAATTGTATGTCAATTGCGTGAGCACTGTACTGCTTAAGCCGACAAACATGAATTTTACTGATTTGAGCGAAAGTCAAATTATATTGTTATTGCAGGATTAACAAATTAATATTACCGAAAAATATGCACTTTCTTAGGTTTAGGCTCAAAGTCAATTCTCTTGTAAATTGTATGTTAATCACTTGAGCACTGTTCCACATAAGCCGAAAAACATCAATTTTATAGATTTGAGCGAAAGTTAAATTATATTGTTATTGCAGAATTGACATATTCATATAACCTAAAAAATTGCACTTTCCAAGTTTAAAAGTCGATTTTCTTTTAAATTGTATGTCAATTGCGTGAGCACTGTACTGCTTAAGCCGACAAACATGAATTTTACTGATTTGAGCGAAAGTCAAATTATATTGTTATTGCAGGATTAACAAATTAATATTACCGAAAAATATGCACTTTCTTAGGTTTAGGCTCAAAGTCAATTCTCTTGTAAATTGTATGTTAATCACTTGAGCACTGTTCCACATAAGCCGAAAAACATCAATTTTATAGATTTGAGCGAAAGTTAAATTATATTGTTATTGCAGAATTGACATATTCATATAACCTAAAAAATTGCACTTTCCAAGTTTAAAAGTCGATTTTCTTTTAAATTGTATGTCAATTGCGTGAGCACTGTACTGCTTAAGCCGACAAACATGAATTTTACTGATTTGAGCGAAAGTCAAATTATATTGTTATTGCAGGATTAACAAATTAATATTACCGAAAAATATGCACTTTCTTAGGTTTAGGCTCAAAGTCAATTCTCTTGTAAATTGTATGTTAATCACTTGAGCACTGTTCCACATAAGCCGAAAAACATCAATTTTATAGATTTGAGCGAAAGTTAAATTATATTGTTATTGCAGAATTGACATATTCATATAACCTAAAAAATTGCACTTTCCAAGTTTAAAAGTCGATTTTGTTGTAAATTGTATGTCAATTGCATGATTACTGTACTGCTTAAGCTGAAAAACATGAATTTCACTAATTTCAGCGAAAGTCAAATTATATTGTTATTGCAGGATTAACAAATTAATATTACCGAAAAAGTTGCACTTTCTTAGGTTTAGACTCAAAGTCGAATTTTTTTTTAAATTGTATGTCAATTGCGTGAGCACTGTACTGCTTATGCCGACAAACATGAATTTCACTAATTTCAGCGAAAGTCAAATTATATTTTTATTGCAGGATTAACAAAATTATATTACCGAAAAAGTTGCACTTTCTTAGGTTTAGACTCAAAGTCGATTTTCTTTTAAATTGTATGTCAATTGCGTGAGCACTGTACTGCTTAAGCCGACAAACATGAATTTTACTGATTTGAGCGAAAGTCAAATTATATTGTTATTGCAGGATTAACAAATTAATATTACCGAAAAATATGCACTTTCTTAGGTTTAGGCTCAAAGTCAATTCTCTTGTAAATTGTATGTTAATCACTTGAGCACTGTTCCGCATAAGCCGAAAAACATCAATTTTATAGATTTGAGCGAAAGTTAAATTATATTGCTATTGCAGAATTGACATATTCATATAACCTAAAAAATTGCACTTTCCAAGTTTAAAAGTCGATTTTGTTGTAAATTGTATGTCAATTGCATGATTACTGTACTGCTTAAGCTGAAAAACATGAATTTCACTAATTTCAGCGAAAGTCAAATTATATTGTTATTGCAGGATTAACAAATTAATATTACCGAAAAAGTTGCACTTTCTTAGGTTTAGACTCAAAGTCGAATTTTTTTTTAAATTGTATGTCAATTGCATGATTACTGTACTGCTTAAGCTGAAAAACATGAATTTCACTGATTTGAGCGACAGTCAAATTATATTTTTATTGCAGGATTAACAAATTAATACTACCGAAAAAGTTGCACTTTCTTAGGTTTAGACTCATAGTCGATTTTCTTGTAAATTGTATGTCAATTGCGTGAGCACTGTACTGCTTAAGCCGACAAACATGAATTTTATAGATTTGAGCGAAAGTTAAATTATATTGTTATTGCAGAATTGACATATTCATATAACCTAAAAAATTGCACTTTCCAAGTTTAAAAGTCGATTTTCTTTTAAATTGTATGTCAATTGCGTGAGCACTGTACTGCTTAAGCCGACAAACATGAATTTTACTGATTTGAGCGAAAGTCAAATTATATTGTTATTGCAGGATTAACAAATTAATATTACCGAAAAATATGCACTTTCTTAGGTTTAGGCTCAAAGTCAATTCTCTTGTAAATTGTATGTTAATCACTTGAGCACTGTTCCACATAAGCCGAAAAACATCAATTTTATAGATTTGAGCGAAAGTTAAATTATATTGTTATTGCAGAATTGACATATTCATATAACCTAAAAAATTGCACTTTCCAAGTTTAAAAGTCGATTTTCTTGTAAATTGTATGTCAATTGCATGATTACTGTACTGCTTAAGCTGAAAAACATGAATTTCACTAATTTCAGCGAAAGTCAAATTATATTGTTATTGCAGGATTAACAAATTAATATTACCGAAAAAGTTGCACTTTCTTAGGTTTAGACTCAAAGTCGAATTTTTTTTTAAATTGTATGTCAATTGCGTGAGCACTGTACTGCTTATGCCGACAAACATGAATTTCACTAATTTCAGCGAAAGTCAAATTATATTTTTATTGCAGGATTAACAAAATTATATTACCGAAAAAGTTGCACTTTCTTAGGTTTAGACTTAAAGTCGATTTTTTTTTAAATTGTATGTCAATTGCGTGAGCACTGTACCGCATAAGCCGAAAAACATCAATTTTATAGATTTGAGCGAAAGTTAAATTATATTGTTATTGCAGAATTGACATATTCATATAACCTAAAAAATTGCACTTTCCAAGTTTAAAAGTCGATTTTCTTGTAAATTGTATGTCAATTGCAAGAGCACTGTACTGCTTAAGCCGACAAACATGAATTTTACTGATTTGAGCGAAAGTCAAATTATATTGTTATTGCAGGATTAACAAATTAATATTACCGAAAAAGTTGCACTTTCTTAGGTTTAGGCTCAAAGTCAATTCTCTTGTAAATTGTATGTTAATCACTTGAGCACTGTACCGCATAAGCCGAAAAACATCAATTTTATAGATTTGAGCGAAAGTTAAATTATATTGTTATTGCAGAATTGACATATTCATATAACCTAAAAAATTCAATTGCATGATTACTGTACTGCTTAAGCTGAAAAACATGAATTTCACTAATTTCAGCGAAAGTCAAATTATATTTTTATTGCAGGATTAACAAAATTATATTACCGAAAAAGTTGCACTTTCTTAGGTTTAGACTTAAAGTCGATTTTTTTTTAAATTGTATGTCAATTGCGTGAGCACTGTACCGCATAAGCCGAAAAACATCAATTTTATAGATTTGAGCGAAAGTTAAATTATATTGTTATTGCAGAATTGACATATTCATATAACCTAAAAAATTGCACTTTCCAAGTTTAAAAGTCGATTTTCTTTTAAATTGTATGTCAATTGCGTGAGCACTGTACTGCTTAAGCCGACAAACATGAATTTTACTGATTTGAGCGAAAGTCAAATTATATTGTTATTGCAGGATTAACAAATTAATATTACCGAAAAATATGCACTTTCTTAGGTTTAGGCTCAAAGTCAATTCTCTTGTAAATTGTATGTTAATCACTTGAGCACTGTTCCACATAAGCCGAAAAACATCAATTTTATAGATTTGAGCGAAAGTTAAATTATATTGTTATTGCAGAATTGACATATTCATATAACCTAAAAAATTGCACTTTCCAAGTTTAAAAGTCGATTTTCTTGTAAATTGTATGTCAATTGCATGATTACTGTACTGCTTAAGCTGAAAAACATGAATTTCACTAATTTCAGCGAAAGTCAAATTATATTGTTATTGCAGGATTAACAAATTAATATTACCGAAAAAGTTGCACTTTCTTAGGTTTAGACTCAAAGTCGAATTTTTTTTTAAATTGTATGTCAATTGCATGATTACTGTACTGCTTAAGCTGAAAAACATGAATTTCACTGATTTGAGCGACAGTCAAATTATATTTTTATTGCAGGATTAACAAATTAATACTACCGAAAAAGTTGCACTTTCTTAGGTTTAGACTCATAGTCGATTTTCTTGTAAATTGTATGTCAATTGCGTGAGCACTGTACTGCTTAAGCCGACAAACATGAATTTTACTGATTTGAGCGAAAGTCAAATTATATTGTTATTGCAGGATTAACAAATTAATATTACCGAAAAATATGCACTTTCTTAGGTTTAGGCTCAAAGTCAATTCTCTTGTAAATTGTATGTTAATCACTTGAGCACTGTACCGCATAAGCCGAAAAACATCAATTTTATAGATTTGAGCGAAAGTTAAATTATATTGTTATTGCAGAATTGACATATTCATATAACCTAAAAAATTGCACTTTCCAAGTTTAAAAGTCGATTTTGTTGTTAATTGTATGTCAATTGCATGATTACTGTACTGCTTAAGCTGAAAAACATGAATTTCACTGATTTGAGCGAAAGTCAAATTATATTTTTATTGCAGGATTAACAAATTAATATTACCGAAAGAGTTGCACTTTCTTAGGTTTAGACTCAAAGTCGATTTTCTTTTAAATTGTATGTCAATTGCGTGAGCACTGTACTGCTTAAGCCGACAAACATGAATTTTACTGATTTGAGCGAAAGTCAAATTATATTGTTATTGCAGGATTAACAAATTAATATTACCGAAAAATATGCACTTTCTTAGGTTTAGGCTCAAAGTCAATTCTCTTGTAAATTGTATGTTAATCACTTGAGCACTGTTCCACATAAGCCGAAAAACATCAATTTTATAGATTTGAGCGAAAGTTAAATTATATTGTTATTGCAGAATTGACATATTCATATAACCTAAAAAATTGCACTTTCCAAGTTTAAAAGTCGATTTTCTTTTAAATTGTATGTCAATTGCGTGAGCACTGTACTGCTTAAGCCGACAAACATGAATTTTACTGATTTGAGCGAAAGTCAAATTATATTGTTATTGCAGGATTAACAAATTAATATTACCGAAAAATATGCACTTTCTTAGGTTTAGGCTCAAAGTCAATTCTCTTGTAAATTGTATGTTAATCACTTGAGCACTGTTCCACATAAGCCGAAAAACATCAATTTTATAGATTTGAGCGAAAGTTAAATTATATTGTTATTGCAGAATTGACATATTCATATAACCTAAAAAATTGCACTTTCCAAGTTTAAAAGTCGATTTTCTTGTAAATTGTATGTCAATTGCATGATTACTGTACTGCTTAAGCTGAAAAACATGAATTTCACTAATTTCAGCGAAAGTCAAATTATATTGTTATTGCAGGATTAACAAATTAATATTACCGAAAAAGTTGCACTTTCTTAGACTTTAGACTTAAAGTCGATTTTATTGTAAATTGTATGTCAATTGCGTGAGCACTGTATTGCTTAAGCCAAAAACATGAATTGTACTGATTTGAGCGAAAGCCAAATTATCTTGTTATTGCAGGATTAACAAATTAATATTACCGAAAAAGTTGCACTTTCTTAGGTTTAGGCTCAATGTCAATTCTCTTGTAAATTGTATGTTAATCACTTGAGCACTGTACCGCATAAGCCGAAAAACATCAATTTTATAGATTTGAGCGAAAGTTAATTATATTGTTATTGCAGAATTGACATATTCATATAACCTAAAAAATTGCACTTTCCAAGTTTAAAAGTCGATTTTCTTGTAAATTGTATGTCAATTGCGTGAGCACTGTACTGCTTAAGCCGACAAACATGAATTTTACTGATTTGAGCGAAAGTCAAATTATATTGTTATTGCAGGATTAACAAATTAATATTACCGAAAAAGCTGCACTTTCTTAGGTTTAGGCTCAAAGTCAATTCTCTTGTAAATTGTATGTTAATCACTTGAGCACTGTACCGCATAAGCCGAAAAACATCAATTTTATAGATTTGAGCGAAAGTTAAATTATATTGTTATTGCAGAATTGACATATTCATATAACCTATAAAATTCAATTGCATGATTACTGTACTGCTTAAGCTGAAAAACATGAATTTCACTGATTTGAGCGAAAGTCAAATTATATTTTTATTGCAGGATTAACAAATTAATATTACCGAAAAAGTTGTACTTTCTTAGGTTTAGACTCAAAGTCGATTTTCTTTTAAATTGTATGTCAATTGCGTGAGCACTGTACTGCTTAAGCCGACAAACATGAATTTTACTGATTTGAGCGAAAGTCAAATTATATTGTTATTGCAGGATTAACAAATTAATATTACCGAAAAAGTTGTACTTTCTTAGGTTTAGACTCAAAGTCGATTTTCTTTTAAATTGTATGTCAATTGCGTGAGCACTGTACTGCTTAAGCCGACAAACATGAATTTTACTGATTTGAGCGAAAGTCAAATTATATTGTTATTGCAGGATTAACAAATTAATATTACCGAAAAATATGCACTTTCTTAGGTTTAGGCTCAAAGTCAATTCTCTTGTAAATTGTATGTTAATCACTTGAGCACTGTTCCGCATAAGCCGAAAAACATCAATTTTATAGATTTGAGCGAAAGTTAAATTATATTGTTATTGCAGAATTGACATATTCATATAACCTAAAAATTTGCACTTTCCAAGTTTAAAAGTCGATTTTCTTGTAAATTGTATGTCAATTGCATGATTACTGTACTGCTTAAGCTGAAAAACATGAATTTCACTAATTTCAGCGAAAGTCAAATTATATTGTTATTGCAGGATTAACAAATTAATATTACCGAAAAAGTTGCACTTTCTTAGGTTTAGACTCAAAGTCGAATTTTTTTTTAAATTGTATGTCAATTGCGTGAGCACTGTACTGCTTATGCCGACAAACATGAATTTCACTAATTTCAGCGAAAGTCAAATTATATTGTTATTGCAGGATTAACAAATTAATATTACCGAAAAAGTTGTACTTTCTTAGGTTTAGACTCAAAGTCGATTTTTTTTTAAATTGTATGTCAATTGCGTGAGCACTGTACCGCATAAGCCGAAAAACATCAATTTTATAGATTTGAGCGAAAGTTAAATTATATTGTTATTGCAGAATTGACATATTCATATAACCTAAAAAATTGCACTTTCCAAGTTTAAAAGTCGATTTTCTTGTAAATTGTATGTCAATTGCATGATTACTGTACTGCTTAAGCTGAAAAACATGAATTTCACTAATTTCAGCGAAAGTCAAATTATATTGTTATTGCAGGATTAACAAATTAATATTACCGAAAAAGTTGTACTTTCTTAGGTTTAGACTCAAAGTCGATTTTTTTTTAAATTGTATGTCAATTGCGTAAGCCGAAAAACATCAATTTTATAGATTTGAGCGAAAGTTAAATTATATTGTTATTGCAGAATTGACATATTCATATAACCTAAAAAATTGCACTTTCCAAGTTTAAAAGTCGATTTTCTTGTAAATTGTATGTCAATTGCATGATTACTGTACTGCTTAAGCTGAAAAACATGAATTTTACTGATTTGAGCGAAAGTCAAATTATATTGTTATTGCAGGAATAACAAATTAATATTACCGAAAAAGGTGCACTTTCTTAGGTTTAGACTTAAAGTCGATTTTCTTGTAAATTGTATGTCAATTCCGTGAGCACTTACTGCTTAAGCCGAAAAACATGAATTGTACTGAGTTGAGCGAAAGTCAAATTATATTTTTATTGCAGGATAAACAAATTAATATTACCGAAAAAATTGCACTTTCTTAGTTTTGAACTTAAAGTCGATTTTCCTGTAAATTGTATGTCAAATGCGTGAGCACTGTACTGCTTAAGCCGAAAAACATGAATTGTACTGATATGAGCGAAAGCCAAATTATATTGTTATTGCAGAATTGACATATTCATATAACCGAAAAAAATTGCACTTTCTTAGGTTTAGACTTAAAGTCGATTTTCTTGTAAATTGTATGTTAAATGCGTGAGCACTGTACTGCTTAAGCCGAAAAACATGAATTGTACTGATATGAGCGAAAGCCAAACTATATTGTTATTGCAGAATTGACATATTCATATAACCGAAAAAATGGCACTTTCTTAGTTTTAGACTTAAAGTCGATTTTCTTGTAAATTGTATGTCAATTGCGTGAGCACTGTACTGCTTAAGCCAAAAACATGAATTGTACTGATTTGAGCGAAAGCCAAATTATATTGTTATTGCAGGATTAACAAATTAATATTACCGAAAAAGTTGCACTTTCTTAGGTTTAGGCTCAAAGTCAATTCTCTTGTAAATTGTATGTTAATCACTTGAGCACTGTACCGCATAAGCCGAAAAACATCAATTTTATAGATTTGAGCGAAAGTTAAATTATATTTTTATTGCAGGATAAACAAATTAATATTACCGAAAAAATTGCACTTTCTTAGTTTTGAACTTAAAGTCGATTTTCCTGTAAATTGTATGTCAAATGCGTGAGCACTGTACTGCTTAAGCCGAAAAACATGAATTGTACTGAGTTGAGCGAAAGTCAAATTATATTTTTATTGCAGAATTGACATATTCATATAACCTAAAGAATTGCACTTTCCATGTTTAAAAGTCGATTTTCTTGTAAATTGTATGTCAATTGCATGATTACTGTACTGCTTAAGCTGAAAAACATGAATTTCACTGATTTGAGCGAAAGTCAAATTATATTTTTATTGCAGGATTAACAAATTAATATTACCGAAAAAGTTGCACTTTCTTAGGTTTAGACTCAAAGTCGATTTTCTTGTAAATTGTATGTCAATTGCATGATTACTGTACTGCTTAAGCTGAAAAACATGAATTGTACTGATTTGAGCGAAAGCCAAATTATATTGTTATTGCAGGATTAACAAATTAATATTACCGAAAAAGTTGCACTTTCTTAGGTTTAGGCTCAAAGTCAATTCTCTTGTAAATTGTATGTTAATCACTTGAGCACTGTACCGCATAAGCCGAAAAACATCAATTTTATAGATTTGAGCGAAAGTTAAATTATATTGTTATTGCAGAATTGACATATTCATATAACCTAAAAAATTGCACTTTCCAAGTTTAAAAGTCGATCTTGTTGTAAATTGTATGTCAATTGCATGACTACTGTACTGCTTAAGCTGAAAAACATGAATTTCACTGATTTGAGCGAAAGTCAAATTATATTTTTATTGCAGGATTAACAAATTAATATTACCGAAAAAATGGCACTTTCTTAGTTTTAGACTTAAAGTCGATTTTCTTGTAAATTGTATGTCAATTGCGTGAGCACTGTACTGCTTAAGCCAAAAACATGAATTGTACTGATTTAAGCGAAAGCCAAATTATATTGTTATTGCAGAATTGACATATTCATATAACCGAAAAAATTGCATTTTCTTAGTTTTAGACTTAAAGTCGATTTTCTTGTAAATTGTATGTCAATTGCGTGAGCACTGTACTGCTTAAGCCGAAAAACATGAATTGTACTGTGTTGAGCGAAAATCAAATTATATTTTTATTGCAGGATTAACAAATTAATATTACCGAAAAAGTTGCACTTTCTTAGGTTTAGACTCAAAGTCGATTTTCTTTTAAATTGTATGTCAATTGCGTGACCACTGTACCGCTGAAGCCGAAAAACAGGAATTGTACTGATTTGAGCGAAAGCCAAATTATATTGTTATTGCAGAATTGACATATTCATATAACCGGAAAAATTGCACTTTCTTAGTTTTAGACTTAAAGTCGATTTTCTTGTAAATTGTATGTAAATTTCGTGAGCACTGTACTGCTTAAGCCAAAAACATGAATTGTACTGATTTGAGCGAAAGCCAAATTATATTGTTATTGCAAAATTGACATATTCATATAACCGAGAAAATTGCACTTTATTAGTTTTAGACTTAAAGTCGATTTTCTTGTAAATTGTATGTCAAATGCGTGAGCACTGTAGTGCTTAAGCCGAAAAACATGAATTGTACTGATATGAGCGAAAGCCAAATTATATTGTTATTGCAGAATTGACATATTCATATAACCGAGAAAATTGCACTTTATTAGTTTTAGACTTAAAGTCGATTTTCTTGTAAATTGTATGTCAATTGCGTGAGCACTGTACTGCTTAAGCCGACAAACATGAATTTTACTGATTTGAGCGAAAGTCAAATTATATTGTTATTGCAGGATTAACAAATTAATATTACCGAAAAAGTTGCACTTTCTTAGGTTTAGGCTCAAAGTCAATTCTCTTGTAAATTGTATGTTAATCACTTGAGCACTGTACCGCATAAGCCGACAAACATGAATTTTACTGATTTGAGCGAAAGTCAAATTATATTGTTATTGCAGGATTAACAAATTAATATTACCGAAAAAGTTGCACTTTCTTAGGTTTAGGCTCAAAGTCAATTCTCTTGTAAATTGTATGTTAATCACTTGAGCACTGTACCGCATAAGCCGAAAAACATCAATTTTATAGATTTGAGCGAAAGTTAAATTATATTGTCATTGCAGAATTGACATATTCATATAACCTAAAAAATTGCACTTTCCAAGTTTAAAAGTCGATTTTGTTGTAAATTGTATGTCAATTGCATGATTACTGTACTGCTTAAGCTGAAAAACATGAATTTCACTGATTTGAGCGAAAGTCAAATTATATTTTTATTGCAGGATTAACAAATTAATATTACCGAAAAAGTTGCACTTTCTTAGGTTTAGACTCAAAGTCGATTTTCTTTTAAATTGTATGTCAATTGCGTGAGCACTGTACTGCTTAAGCCAAAAACATGAATTGTACTGATTTGAGCGAAAGCCAAATTATATTGTTATTGCAAAATTGACATATTCATATAACCGAGAAAATTGCACTTTATTAGTTTTAGACTTAAAGTCGATTTTCTTGTAAATTGTATGTCAAATGCGTGAGCACTGTAGTGCTTAAGCCGAAAAACATGAATTGTACTGATATGAGCGAAAGCCAAATTACATTGTTATTGCAGAATTGACATATTCATATAACCGGAAAAATTGCACTTTCTTAGTTTTAGACTTAAAGTCGATTTTCTTGTAAATTGTATGTCAATTGCATGATTACTGTACTGCTTAAGCTGAAAAACATGAATTTCACTAATTTCAGCGAAAGTCAAATTATATTGTTATTGCAGGATTAACAAATTAATATTACCGAAAAAGTTGCACTTTCTTAGGTTTAGACTCAAAGTCGAATTTTTTTTTAAATTGTATGTCAATTGCGTGAGCACTGTACTGCTTATGCCGACAAACATGAATTTCACTAATTTCAGCGAAAGTCAAATTATATTGTTATTGCAGGATTAACAAATTAATATTACCGAAAAATATGCACTTTCTTAGGTTTAGGCTCAAAGTCAATTCTCTTGTAAATTGTATGTTAATCACTTGAGCACTGTACCACATAAGCCGAAAAACATCAATTTTATAGATTTGAGCGAAAGTTAAATTATATTGTTATTGCAGAATTGACATATTCATATAACCTAAAAAATTGCACTTTCCAAGTTTAAAAGTCGATTTTGTTGTAAATTGTATGTCAATTGCATGATTACTGTACTGCTTAAGCTGAAAAACATGAATTTCACTGATTTGAGCGAAAGTCAAATTATATTTTTATTGCAGGATTAACAAATTAATATTACCGAAAAAATGGCACTTTCTTAGTTTTAGACTTAAAGTCGATTTTCTTGTAAATTGTATGTCAATTGCGTGAGCACTGTACTGCTTAAGCCAAAAACATGAATTGTACTGATTTAAGCGAAAGCCAAATTATATTGTTATTGCAGAATTGACATATTCATATAACCTAAAAAATTGCATTTTCTTAGTTTTAGACTTAAAGTCGATTTTCTTGTAAATTGTATGTCAATTGCGTGAGCACTGTACTGCTTAAGCCAAAAACATGAATTTCACTGATTTGAGCGAAAGTCAAATTATATTTTTATTGCAGGATTAACAAATTAATATTACCGAAAAAATGGCACTTTCTTAGTTTTAGACTTAAAGTCGATTTTCTTGTAAATTGTATGTCAATTGCGTGAGCACTGTACTGCTTAAGCCGAAAAACATGAATTTCACTGATTTGAGCGAAAGTCAAATTATATTTTTATTGCAGGATTAACAAATTAATATTACCGAAAAATATGCACTTTCTTAGGTTTAGGCTCAAAGTCAATTCTCTTGTAAATTGTATGTTAATCACTTGAGCACTGTACCGCATAAGCCGAAAAACATCAATTTTATAGATTTGAGCGAAAGTTAAATTATATTGTTATTGCAGAATTGACATATTCATATAACCTAAAAAATTGCACTTTCCAAGTTTAAAAGTCGATTTTGTTGTAAATTGTATGTCAATTGCATGATTACTGTACTGCTTAAGCTGAAAAACATGAATTTCACTGATTTGAGCGAAAGTCAAATTATATTTTTATTGCAGGATTAACAAATTAATATTACCGAAAAAATGGCACTTTCTTAGTTTTAGACTTAAAGTCGATTTTCTTGTAAATTGTATGTCAATTGCGTGAGCACTGTACTGCTTAAGCCAAAAACATGAATTGTACTGATTTAAGCGAAAGCCAAATTATATTGTTATTGCAGAATTGACATATTCATATAACCGAAAAAATTGCATTTTCTTAGTTTTAGACTTAAAGTCGATTTTCTTGTAAATTGTATGTCAATTGCGTGAGCACTGTACTGCTTAAGCCAAAAACATGAATTGTACTGATTTGAGCGAAAGCCAAATTATATTGCAGGATTAACAAATTAATATTACCGAAAAAGTTGCACTTTCTTAGGTTTAGGCTCAAAGTCAATTCTCTTGTAAATTGTATGTTAATCACTTGAGCACTGTACCGCATAAGCCGAAAAACATCAATTTTATAGATTTGAGCGAAAGTTAAATTATATTGTTATTGCAGAATTGACATATTCATATAACCTAAAAAATTGCACTTTCCAAGTTTAAAAGTCGATTTTGTTGTAAATTGTATGTCAATTGCATGATTACTGTACTGCTTAAGCTGAAAAACATGAATTTCACTGATTTGAGCGAAAGTCAAATTATATTTTTATTGCAGGATTAACAAATTAATATTACCGAAAGAGTTGCACTTTCTTAGGTTTAGACTCAAAGTCGATTTTCTTTTAAATTGTATGTCAATTGCGTGAGCACTGTACTGCTTAAGCCGACAAACATGAATTTTACTGATTTGAGCGAAAGTCAAATTATATTGTTATTGCAGGATTAACAAATTAATATTACCGAAAAATATGCAATTTCTTAGGTTTAGGCTCAAAGTCAATTCTCTTGTAAATTGTATGTTAATCACTTGAGCACTGGTCCGCATAAGCCGAAAAACATCAATTTTATAGGTTTGAGCGAAAGTTAAATTATATTGTTATTGCAGAAATGACATATTCATATAACCGAAAAAGTTGCACTTTCTTAGGTTTAGGCTCAAAGTCAATTCTCTTGTAAATTGTATGTTAATCACTTGAGCACTGTACCGCATAAGCCAAAAAACATCAATTTTATAGATTTGAGCGAAAGTTAAATTATATTGTTATTGCAGAATTGACATATTCATATAACCGAAAAAATTGCACTTTCTTAGTTTTAGACTTAAAGTCGATTTTCTTGTAAATTGTATGTCAACTGCGTGAGCACTGTACTGCTTAAGCCAAAAACATGAATTGTACTGATTTGAGCGAAAGCCAAATTATATTGTTATTGCAGGATTAACAAATTAATATTACCGAAAAAGTTGCACTTTCTTAGGTTTAGGCTCAAAGTCAATTCTCTTGTAAATTGTATGTTAATCACTTGAGCACTGTACCGCATAAGCCGAAAAACATCAATTTTATAGATTTGAGCGAAAGTTAAATTATATTGTTATTGCAGAATTGACATATTCATATAACCGAAAAAGTTGCACTTTCTTAGGTTTAGACTCAAAGTCGATTTTTTTTTAAATTGTATGTCAATTGCGTGAGCACTGTACCGCATAAGCCGAAAAACATCAATTTTATAGATTTGAGCGAAAGTTAAATTATATTGTTATTGCAGAATTGACATATTCATATAACCGAAAAAGTTGCACTTTCTTAGGTTTAGACTTAAAGTCGATTTTATTGTAAATTGTATGTCAATTGCGTGAGCACTGTATTGCTTAAGCCAAAAACATGAATTGTACTGATTTGAGCGAAAGCCAAATTATCTTGTTATTGCAGGATTAACAAATTAATATTACCGAAAAAGTTGCACTTTCTTAGGTTTAGGCTCAATGTCAATTCTCTTGTAAATTGTATGTTAATCACTTGAGCACTGTACCGCATAAGCCGAAAAACATCAATTTTATAGATTTGAGCGAAAGTTAATTATATTGTTATTGCAGAATTGACATATTCATATAACCTAAAAAATTGCACTTTCCAAGTTTAAAAGTCGATTTTCTTGTAAATTGTATGTCAATTGCGTGAGCACTGTACTGCTTAAGCCGACAAACATGAATTTTACTGATTTGAGCGAAAGTCAAATTATATTGTTATTGCAGGATTAACAAATTAATATTACCGAAAAAGCTGCACTTTCTTAGGTTTAGGCTCAAAGTCAATTCTCTTGTAAATTGTATGTTAATCACTTGAGCACTGTACCGCATAAGCCGAAAAACATCAATTTTATAGATTTGAGCGAAAGTTAAATTATATTGTTATTGCAGAATTGACATATTCATATAACCTATAAAATTCAATTGCATGATTACTGTACTGCTTAAGCTGAAAAACATGAATTTCACTGATTTGAGCGAAAGTCAAATTATATTTTTATTGCAGGATTAACAAATTAATATTACCGAAAAAGTTGTACTTTCTTAGGTTTAGACTCAAAGTCGATTTTCTTTTAAATTGTATGTCAATTGCGTGAGCACTGTACTGCTTAAGCCGACAAACATGAATTTTACTGATTTGAGCGAAAGTCAAATTATATTGTTATTGCAGGATTAACAAATTAATATTACCGAAAAATATGCACTTTCTTAGGTTTAGGCTCAAAGTCAATTCTCTTGTAAATTGTATGTTAATCACTTGAGCACTGTTCCGCATAAGCCGAAAAACATCAATTTTATAGATTTGAGCGAAAGTTAAATTATATTGTTATTGCAGAATTGACATATTCATATAACCTAAAAAATTGCACTTTCCAAGTTTAAAAGTCGATTTTCTTGTAAATTGTATGTCAATTGCATGATTACTGTACTGCTTAAGCTGAAAAACATGAATTTCACTAATTTCAGCGAAAGTCAAATTATATTGTTATTGCAGGATTAACAAATTAATATTACCGAAAAAGTTGCACTTTCTTAGGTTTAGACTCAAAGTCGAATTTTTTTTTAAATTGTATGTCAATTGCGTGAGCACTGTACTGCTTATGCCGACAAACATGAATTTCACTAATTTCAGCGAAAGTCAAATTATATTGTTATTGCAGGATTAACAAATTAATATTACCGAAAAAGTTGTACTTTCTTAGGTTTAGACTCAAAGTCGATTTTTTTTTAAATTGTATGTCAATTGCGTGAGCACTGTACCGCATAAGCCGAAAAACATCAATTTTATAGATTTGAGCGAAAGTTAAATTATATTGTTATTGCAGAATTGACATATTCATATAACCTAAAAAAATTGCACTTTCCAAGTTTAAAAGTCGATTTTCTTGTAAATTGTATGTCAATTGCGTGAGCACTGTACTGCTTAAGCCGACAAACATGAATTTTACTGATTTGAGCGAAAGTCAAATTATATTGTTATTGCAGGATTAACAAATTAATATTACCGAAAAAGTTGCACTTTCTTAGGTTTAGGCTCAAAGTCAATTCTCTTGTAAATTGTATGTTAATCACTTGAGCACTGTACCGCATAAGCCGAAAAACATCAATTTTATAGATTTGAGCGAAAGTTAAATTATATTGTTATTGCAGAATTGACATATTCATATAACCTAAAAAATTCAATTGCATGATTACTGTACTGCTTAAGCTGAAAAACATGAATTTCACTGATTTGAGTGAAAGTCAAATTATATTTTTATTGCAGGATTAACAAATTAATATTACCGAAAAAGTTGTACTTTCTTAGGTTTAGACTCAAAGTCGATTTTCTTTTAAATTGTATGTCAATTGCGTGAGCACTGTACTGCTTAAGCCGACAAACATGAATTTTACTGATTTGAGCGAAAGTCAAATTATATTGTTATTGCAGGATTAACAAATTAATATTACCGAAAAATATGCACTTTCTTAGGTTTAGGCTCAAAGTCAATTCTCTTGTAAATTGTATGTTAATCACTTGAGCACTGTTCCACATAAGCCGAAAAACATCAATTTTATAGATTTGAGCGAAAGTTAAATTATATTGTTATTGCAGAATTGACATATTCATATAACCTAAAAAATTGCACTTTCCAAGTTTAAAAGTCGATTTTCTTGTAAATTGTATGTCAATTGCAAGAGCACTGTACTGCTTAAGCCGACAAACATGAATTTTACTGATTTGAGCGAAAGTCAAATTATATTGTTATTGCAGGATTAACAAATTAATATTACCGAAAAAGTTGCACTTTCTTAGGTTTAGGCTCAAAGTCAATTCTCTTGTAAATTGTATGTTAATCACTTGAGCACTGTACCGCATAAGCCGAAAAACATCAATTTTATAGATTTGGGCGAAAGTTAAATTATATTGTTATTGCAGAATTGACATATTCATATAACCTAAAAAATTCAATTGCATGATTACTGTACTGCTTAAGCTGAAAAACATGAATTTCACTGATTTGAGTGAAAGTCAAATTATATTTTTATTGCAGGATTAACAAATTAATATTACCGAAAAAGTTGTACTTTCTTAGGTTTAGACTCAAAGTCGATTTTCTTTTAAATTGTATGTCAATTGCGTGAGCACTGTACTGCTTAAGCCGACAAACATGAATTTTACTGATTTGAGCGAAAGTCAAATTATATTGTTATTGCAGGATTAACAAATTAATATTACCGAAAAATATGCACTTTCTTAGGTTTAGGCTCAAAGTCAATTCTCTTGTAAATTGTATGTTAATCACTTGAGCACTGTTCCGCATAAGCCGAAAAACATCAATTTTATAGATTTGAGCGAAAGTTAAATTATATTGCTATTGCAGAATTGACATATTCATATAACCTAAAAAATTGCACTTTCCAAGTTTAAAAGTCGATTTTGTTGTAAATTGTATGTCAATTGCATGATTACTGTACTGCTTAAGCTGAAAAACATGAATTTCACTGATTTGAGCGACAGTCAAATTATATTTTTATTGCAGGATTAACAAATTAATACTACCGAAAAAGTTGCACTTTCTTAGGTTTAGACTCATAGTCGATTTTCTTGTAAATTGTATGTCAATTGCGGCAGCACTGTACTGCTTAAGCCGACAAACATGAATTTTACTGATTTGAGCGAAAGTCGAATTATATTGTTATTGCAGGATTAACAAATTAATATTACCGAAAAATATGCACTTTCTTAGGTTTAGGCTCAAAGTCAATTCTCTTGTAAATTGTATGTTAATCACTTGAGCACTGTTCCACATAAGCCGAAAAACATCAATTTTATAGATTTGAGCGAAAGTTAAATTATATTGTTATTGCAGAATTGACATATTCATATAACCTAAAAAATTGCACTTTCCAAGTTTAAAAGTCGATTTTCTTGTAAATTGTATGTCAATTGCATGATTACTGTACTGCTTAAGCTGAAAAACATGAATTTCACTAATTTCAGCGAAAGTCAAATTATATTGTTATTGCAGGATTAACAAATTAATATTACCGAAAAAGTTGCACTTTCTTAGGTTTAGACTCAAAGTCGAATTTTTTTTTAAATTGTATGTCAATTGCGTGAGCACTGTACTGCTTATGCCGACAAACATGAATTTCACTAATTTCAGCGAAAGTCAAATTATATTTTTATTGCAGGATTAACAAAATTATATTACCGAAAAAGTTGCACTTTCTTAGGTTTAGACTTAAAGTCGATTTTTTTTTAAATTGTATGTCAATTGCGTGAGCACTGTACCGCATAAGCCGAAAAACATCAATTTTATAGATTTGAGCGAAAGTTAAATTATATTGTTATTGCAGAATTGACATATTCATATAACCTAAAAAATTGCACTTTCCAAGTTTAAAAGTCGATTTTGTTGTAAATTGTATGTCAATTGCATGATTACTGTACTGCTTAAGCTGAAAAACATGAATTTCACTAATTTCAGCGAAAGTCAAATTATATTGTTATTGCAGGATTAACAAATTAATATTACCGAAAAAGTTGCACTTTCTTAGGTTTAGACTCAAAGTCGAATTTTTTTTTAAATTGTATGTCAATTGCGTGAGCACTGTACTGCTTATGCCGACAAACATGAATTTCACTAATTTCAGCGAAAGTCAAATTATATTTTTATTGCAGGATTAACAAAATTATATTACCGAAAAAGTTGCACTTTCTTAGGTTTAGACTCAAAGTCGATTTTCTTTTAAATTGTATGTCAATTGCGTGAGCACTGTACTGCTTAAGCCGACAAACATGAATTTTACTGATTTGAGCGAAAGTCAAATTATATTGTTATTGCAGGATTAACAAATTAATATTACCGAAAAATATGCACTTTCTTAGGTTTAGGCTCAAAGTCAATTCTCTTGTAAATTGTATGTTAATCACTTGAGCACTGTTCCGCATAAGCCGAAAAACATCAATTTTATAGATTTGAGCGAAAGTTAAATTATATTGCTATTGCAGAATTGACATATTCATATAACCTAAAAAATTGCACTTTCCAAGTTTAAAAGTCGATTTTGTTGTAAATTGTATGTCAATTGCATGATTACTGTACTGCTTAAGCTGAAAAACATGAATTTCACTAATTTCAGCGAAAGTCAAATTATATTGTTATTGCAGGATTAACAAATTAATATTACCGAAAAAGTTGCACTTTCTTAGGTTTAGACTCAAAGTCGAATTTTTTTTTAAATTGTATGTCAATTGCATGATTACTGTACTGCTTAAGCTGAAAAACATGAATTTCACTGATTTGAGCGACAGTCAAATTATATTTTTATTGCAGGATTAACAAATTAATACTACCGAAAAAGTTGCACTTTCTTAGGTTTAGACTCATAGTCGATTTTCTTTTAAATTGTATGTCAATTGCGTGAGCACTGTACTGCTTATGCCGACAAACATGAATTTCACTAATTTCAGCGAAAGTCAAATTATATTTTTATTGCAGGATTAACAAAATTATATTACCGAAAAAGTTGCACTTTCTTAGGTTTAGACTTAAAGTCGATTTTTTTTTAAATTGTATGTCAATTGCGTGAGCACTGTACCGCATAAGCCGAAAAACATCAATTTTATAGATTTGAGCGAAAGTTAAATTATATTGTTATTGCAGAATTGACATATTCATATAACCTAAAAAATTGCACTTTCCAAGTTTAAAAGTCGATTTTCTTGTAAATTGTATGTCAATTGCGTGAGCACTGTACTGCTTAAGCCGACAAACATGAATTTTACTGATTTGAGCGAAAGTCAAATTATATTTTTATTGCAGGATTAACAAATTAATATTACCGAAAAAGTTGTACTTTCTTAGGTTTAGACTCAAAGTCGATTTTCTTTTAAATTGTATGTCAATTGCGTGAGCACTGTACTGCTTAAGCCGACAAACATGAATTTTACTGATTTGAGCGAAAGTCAAATGATATTGTTATTGCAGGATTAACAAATTAATATTACCGAAAAATATGCACTTTCTTAGGTTTAGGCTCAAAGTCAATTCTCTTGTAAATTGTATGTTAATCACTTGAGCACTGTTCCACATAAGCCGAAAAACATCAATTTTATAGATTTGAGCGAAAGTTAAATTATATTGTTATTGCAGAATTGACATATTCATATAACCTAAAAAATTGCACTTTCCAAGTTTAAAAGTCGATTTTCTTGTAAATTGTATGTCAATTGCATGATTACTGTACTGCTTAAGCTGAAAAACATGAATTTCACTAATTTCAGCGAAAGTCAAATTATATTGTTATTGCAGGATTAACAAATTAATATTACCGAAAAAGTTGCACTTTCTTAGGTTTAGACTCAAAGTCGAATTTTTTTTTAAATTGTATGTCAATTGCGTGAGCACTGTACTGCTTATGCCGACAAACATGAATTTCACTAATTTCAGCGAAAGTCAAATTATATTTTTATTGCAGGATTAACAAAATTATATTACCGAAAAAGTTGCACTTTCTTAGGTTTAGACTTAAAGTCGATTTTTTTTTAAATTGTATGTCAATTGCGTGAGCACTGTACCGCATAAGCCGAAAAACATCAATTTTATAGATTTGAGCGAAAGTTAAATTATATTGTTATTGCAGAATTGACATATTCATATAACCTAAAAAATTGCACTTTCCAAGTTTAAAAGTCGATTTTCTTGTAAATTGTATGTCAATTGCAAGAGCACTGTACTGCTTAAGCCGACAAACATGAATTTTACTGATTTGAGCGAAAGTCAAATTATATTGTTATTGCAGGATTAACAAATTAATATTACCGAAAAAGTTGCACTTTCTTAGGTTTAGGCTCAAAGTCAATTCTCTTGTAAATTGTATGTTAATCACTTGAGCACTGTACCGCATAAGCCGAAAAACATCAATTTTATAGATTTGAGCGAAAGTTAAATTATATTGTTATTGCAGAATTGACATATTCATATAACCTAAAAAATTCAATTGCATGATTACTGTACTGCTTAAGCTGAAAAACATGAATTTCACTGATTTGAGTGAAAGTCAAATTATATTTTTATTGCAGGATTAACAAATTAATATTACCGAAAAAGTTGTACTTTCTTAGGTTTAGACTCAAAGTCGATTTTCTTTTAAATTGTATGTCAATTGCGTGAGCACTGTACTGCTTAAGCCGACAAACATGAATTTTACTGATTTGAGCGAAAGTCAAATTATATTGTTATTGCAGGATTAACAAATTAATATTACCGAAAAATATGCACTTTCTTAGGTTTAGGCTCAAAGTCAATTCTCTTGTAAATTGTATGTTAATCACTTGAGCACTGTTCCGCATAAGCCGAAAAACATCAATTTTATAGATTTGAGCGAAAGTTAAATTATATTGCTATTGCAGAATTGACATATTCATATAACCTAAAAAATTGCACTTTCCAAGTTTAAAAGTCGATTTTGTTGTAAATTGTATGTCAATTGCATGATTACTGTACTGCTTAAGCTGAAAAACATGAATTTCACTGATTTGAGCGACAGTCAAATTATATTTTTATTGCAGGATTAACAAATTAATACTACCGAAAAAGTTGCACTTTCTTAGGTTTAGACTCATAGTCGATTTTCTTGTAAATTGTATGTCAATTGCGGCAGCACTGTACTGCTTAAGCCGACAAACATGAATTTTACTGATTTGAGCGAAAGTCGAATTATATTGTTATTGCAGAATTGACATATTCATATAACCGAAAAAGTTGCACTTTCTTAGGTTTAGACTCAAAGTCGATTTTCTTTTAAATTGTATGTCAATTGCGTGAGCACTGTACCGCATAAGCCGAAAAACATCAATTTTATAGATTTGAGCGAAAGTTAAATTATATTGTTATTGCAGAATTGACATATTCATATAACCTAAAAAATTGCACTTTCCAAGTTTAAAAGTCGATTTTGTTGTAAATTGTATGTCAATTGCATGATTACTGTACTGCTTAAGCTGAAAAACATGAATTTCACTGATTTGAGCGACAGTCAAATTATATTTTTATTGCAGGATTAACAAATTAATACTACCGAAAAAGTTGCACTTTCTTAGGTTTAGACTCATAGTCGATTTTCTTGTAAATTGTATGTCAATTGCGGCAGCACTGTACTGCTTAAGCCGACAAACATGAATTTTACTGATTTGAGCGAAAGTCGAATTATATTGTTATTGCAGAATTGACATATTCATATAACCGAAAAAGTTGCACTTTCTTAGGTTTAGACTCAAAGTCGATTTTCTTTTAAATTGTATGTCAATTGCAAGAGCACTGTACTGCTTAAGCCGACAAACATGAATTTTACTGATTTGAGCGAAAGTCAAATTATATTGTTATTGCAGGATTAACAAATTAATATTACCGAAAAAGTTGCACTTTCTTAGGTTTAGGCTCAAAGTCAATTCTCTTGTAAATTGTATGTTAGTCACTTGAGCACTGTACCGCATAAGCCGAAAAACATCAATTTTATAGATGTGAGCGAAAGTTAAATTATATTGTTATTGCAGAATTGACATATTCATATAACCGAAAAAGTTGCACTTTCTTAGGTTTAGACTCAAAGTCGATTTTCTTTTAAATTGTATGTCAATTGCGTGAGCACTGTACCGCATAAGCCGAAAAACATCAATTTTATAGATTTGAGCGAAAGTTAAATTATATTGTTATTGAAGAATTGACATATTCATATAACCGAAAAAGTTGCACTTTCTTAGGTTTAGACTTAAAGTCGATTTTCTTTTAAATTGTATGTCAATTGCGTGAGCACGTACTGCTTAAGCTGAAAAACATGAATTTCACTGATTTGAGCGAAAGTCAAATTATATTTTTATTGCAGGATTAACAAATTAATATTACCGAAAAAGTTGCACTTTCTTAGGTTTAGACTCAAAGTCGATTTTCTTTTAAATTGTATGTCAATTGCATGAGCACTGTACTGCTTAAGCCGACAAACATGAATTTTACTGATTTGAGCGAAAGTCAAATTATATTGTTATTGCAGGATTAACAAATTAATATTACCGAAAAAGTTGCACTTTCTTAGGTTTAGGCTCAAAGTCAATTATCTTGTAAATTGTATGTTAATCACTTGAGCACTGTACCGCATAAGCCGAAAAACATCAATTTTATAGATTTGAGCGAAAGTTAAATTATATTGTTATTGCAGAATTGACATATTCATATAACCTATAAAATTCAATTGCATGATTACTGTACTGCTTAAGCTGAAAAACATGAATTTCACTGATTTGAGCGAAAGTCAAATTATATTTTTATTGCAGGATTAACAAATTAATATTACCGAAAAAGTTGTACTGAAGAATTGACATATTCATATAACCGAAACAGTTGCACTTTCTTAGGTTTAGACTCAAAGTCGATTTTCTTTTAAATTGTATGTCAATTGCGTGAGCACTGTACTGCTTAAGCCGACAAACATGAATTTTACTGATTTGAGCGAAAGTCAAATTATATTGTTATTGCAGGATTAACAAATTAATATTACCGAAAAATATGCACTTTCTTAGGTTTAGGCTCAAAGTCAATTCTCTTGTAAATTGTATGTTAATCACTTGAGCACTGTTCCGCATAAGCCGAAAAACATCAATTTTATAGATTTGAGCGAAAGTTAAATTATATTGTTATTGCAGAATTGACATATTCATATAACCTAAAAAATTGCACTTTCCAAGTTTAAAAGTCGATTTTCTTGTAAATTGTATGTCAATTGCATGATTACTGTACTGCTTAAGCTGAAAAACATGAATTTCACTAATTTCAGCGAAAGTCAAATTATATTGTTATTGCAGGATTAACAAATTAATATTACCGAAAAAGTTGCACTTTCTTAGGTTTAGACTCAAAGTCGAATTTTTTTTTAAATTGTATGTCAATTGCGTGAGCACTGTACTGCTTATGCCGACAAACATGAATTTCACTAATTTCAGCGAAAGTCAAATTATATTGTTATTGCAGGATTAACAAATTAATATTACCGAAAAAGTTGTACTTTCTTAGGTTTAGACTCAAAGTCGATTTTTTTTTAAATTGTATGTCAATTGCGTGAGCACTGTACCGCATAAGCCGAAAAACATCAATTTTATAGATTTGAGCGAAAGTTAAATTATATTGTTATTGCAGAATTGACATATTCATATAACCTAAAAAATTGCACTTTCCAAGTTTAAAAGTCGATTTTCTTGTAAATTGCATGTCAATTGCGTGAGCACTGTACTGCTTAAGCCGACAAACATGAATTTTACTGATTTGAGCGAAAGTCAAATTATATTGTTATTGCAGGATTAACAAATTAATATTACCGAAAAAGTTGCACTTTCTTAGGTTTAGGCTCAAAGTCAATTCTCTTGTAAATTGTATGTTAATCACTTGAGCACTGTACCGCATAAGCCGAAAAACATCAATTTTATAGATTTGAGCGAAAGTTAAATTATATTGTTATTGCAGAATTGACATATTCATATAACCTAAAAAATTCAATTGCATGATTACTGTACTGCTTAAGCTGAAAAACATGAATTTCACTGATTTGAGTGAAAGTCAAATTATATTTTTATTGCAGGATTAACAAATTAATATTACCGAAAAAGTTGTACTTTCTTAGGTTTAGACTCAAAGTCGATTTTCTTTTAAATTGTATGTCAATTGCGTGAGCACTGTACTGCTTAAGCCGACAAACATGAATTTTACTGATTTGAGCGAAAGTCAAATTATATTGTTATTGCAGGATTAACAAATTAATATTACCGAAAAATATGCACTTTCTTAGGTTTAGGCTCAAAGTCAATTCTCTTGTAAATTGTATGTTAATCACTTGAGCACTGTTCCACATAAGCCGAAAAACATCAATTTTATAGATTTGAGCGAAAGTTAAATTATATTGTTATTGCAGAATTGACATATTCATATAACCTAAAAAATTGCACTTTCCAAGTTTAAAAGTCGATTTTCTTGTAAATTGTATGTCAATTGCAAGAGCACTGTACTGCTTAAGCCGACAAACATGAATTTTACTGATTTGAGCGAAAGTCAAATTATATTGTTATTGCAGGATTAACAAATTAATATTACCGAAAAAGTTGCACTTTCTTAGGTTTAGGCTCAAAGTCAATTCTCTTGTAAATTGTATGTTAATCACTTGAGCACTGTACCGCATAAGCCGAAAAACATCAATTTTATAGATTTGAGCGAAAGTTAAATTATATTGTTATTGCAGAATTGACATATTCATATAACCTAAAAAATTCAATTGCATGATTACTGTACTGCTTAAGCTGAAAAACATGAATTTCACTGATTTGAGTGAAAGTCAAATTATATTTTTATTGCAGGATTAACAAATTAATATTACCGAAAAAGTTGTACTTTCTTAGGTTTAGACTCAAAGTCGATTTTCTTTTAAATTGTATGTCAATTGCGTGAGCACTGTACTGCTTAAGCCGACAAACATGAATTTTACTGATTTGAGCGAAAGTCAAATTATATTGTTATTGCAGGATTAACAAATTAATATTACCGAAAAATATGCACTTTCTTAGGTTTAGGCTCAAAGTCAATTCTCTTGTAAATTGTATGTTAATCACTTGAGCACTGTTCCGCATAAGCCGAAAAACGTCAATTTTATAGATTTGAGCGAAAGTTAAATTATATTGCTATTGCAGAATTGACATATTCATATAACCTAAACAATTGCACTTTCCAAGTTTAAAAGTCGATTTTGTTGTAAATTGTATGTCAATTGCATGATTACTGTACTGCTTAAGCTGAAAAACATGAATTTCACTGATTTGAGCGACAGTCAAATTATATTTTTATTGCAGGATTAACAAATTAATACTACCGAAAAAGTTGCACTTTCTTAGGTTTAGACTCATAGTCGATTTTCTTGTAAATTGTATGTCAATTGCGGCAGCACTGTACTGCTTAAGCCGACAAACATGAATTTTACTGATTTGAGCGAAAGTCGAATTATATTGTTATTGCAGGATTAACAAATTAATATTACCGAAAAAGTTGCACTTTCTTAGGTTTAGGCTCAAAGTCAATTCTCTTGTAAATTGTATGTTAGTCACTTGAGCACTGTACCGCATAAGCCGAAAAACATCAATTTTATAGATGTGAGCGAAAGTTAAATTATATTGTTATTGCAGAATTGACATATTCATATAACCGAAAAAGTTGCACTTTCTTAGGTTTAGACTCAAAGTCGATTTTCTTTTAAATTGTATGTCAATTGCGTGAGCACTGTACCGCATAAGCCGAAAAACATCAATTTTATAGATTTGAGCGAAAGTTAAATTATATTGTTATTGAAGAATTGACATATTCATATAACCGAAAAAGTTGCACTTTCTTAGGTTTAGACTTAAAGTCGATTTTCTTTTAAATTGTATGTCAATTGCGTGAGCACGTACTGCTTAAGCTGAAAAACATGAATTTCACTGATTTGAGCGAAAGTCAAATTATATTTTTATTGCAGGATTAACAAATTAATATTACCGAAAAAGTTGCACTTTCTTAGGTTTAGACTCAAAGTCGATTTTCTTTTAAATTGTATGTCAATTGCATGAGCACTGTACTGCTTAAGCCGACAAACATGAATTTTACTGATTTGAGCGAAAGTCAAATTATATTGTTATTGCAGGATTAACAAATTAATATTACCGAAAAAGTTGCACTTTCTTAGGTTTAGGCTCAAAGTCAATTATCTTGTAAATTGTATGTTAATCACTTGAGCACTGTACCGCATAAGCCGAAAAACATCAATTTTATAGATTTGAGCGAAAGTTAAATTATATTGTTATTGCAGAATTGACATATTCATATAACCTATAAAATTCAATTGCATGATTACTGTACTGCTTAAGCTGAAAAACATGAATTTCACTGATTTGAGCGAAAGTCAAATTATATTTTTATTGCAGGATTAACAAATTAATATTACCGAAAAAGTTGTACTGAAGAATTGACATATTCATATAACCGAAACAGTTGCACTTTCTTAGGTTTAGACTCAAAGTCGATTTTCTTTTAAATTGTATGTCAATTGCGTGAGCACTGTACTGCTTAAGCCGACAAACATGAATTTTACTGATTTGAGCGAAAGTCAAATTATATTGTTATTGCAGGATTAACAAATTAATATTACCGAAAAATATGCACTTTCTTAGGTTTAGGCTCAAAGTCAATTCTCTTGTAAATTGTATGTTAATCACTTGAGCACTGTTCCGCATAAGCCGAAAAACATCAATTTTATAGATTTGAGCGAAAGTTAAATTATATTGTTATTGCAGAATTGACATATTCATATAACCTAAAAAATTGCACTTTCCAAGTTTAAAAGTCGATTTTCTTGTAAATTGTATGTCAATTGCATGATTACTGTACTGCTTAAGCTGAAAAACATGAATTTCACTAATTTCAGCGAAAGTCAAATTATATTGTTATTGCAGGATTAACAAATTAATATTACCGAAAAAGTTGCACTTTCTTAGGTTTAGACTCAAAGTCGAATTTTTTTTTAAATTGTATGTCAATTGCGTGAGCACTGTACTGCTTATGCCGACAAACATGAATTTCACTAATTTCAGCGAAAGTCAAATTATATTGTTATTGCAGGATTAACAAATTAATATTACCGAAAAAGTTGTACTTTCTTAGGTTTAGACTCAAAGTCGATTTTTTTTTAAATTGTATGTCAATTGCGTGAGCACTGTACCGCATAAGCCGAAAAACATCAATTTTATAGATTTGAGCGAAAGTTAAATTATATTGTTATTGCAGAATTGACATATTCATATAACCTAAAAAATTGCACTTTCCAAGTTTAAAAGTCGATTTTCTTGTAAATTGTATGTCAATTGCGTGAGCACTGTACTGCTTAAGCCGACAAACATGAATTTTACTGATTTGAGCGAAAGTCAAATTATATTGTTATTGCAGGATTAACAAATTAATATTACCGAAAAAGTTGCACTTTCTTAGGTTTAGGCTCAGAGTCAATTCTCTTGTAAATTGTATGTTAATCACTTGAGCACTGTACCGCATAAGCCGAAAAACATCAATTTTATAGATTTGAGCGAAAGTTAAATTATATTGTTATTGCAGAATTGACATATTCATATAACCTAAAAAATTCAATTGCATGATTACTGTACTGCTTAAGCTGAAAAACATGAATTTCACTGATTTGAGTGAAAGTCAAATTATATTTTTATTGCAGGATTAACAAATTAATATTACCGAAAAAGTTGTACTTTCTTAGGTTTAGACTCAAAGTCGATTTTCTTTTAAATTGTATGTCAATTGCGTGAGCACTGTACTGCTTAAGCCGACAAACATGAATTTTACTGATTTGAGCGAAAGTCAAATTATATTGTTATTGCAGGATTAACAAATTAATATTACCGAAAAATATGCACTTTCTTAGGTTTAGGCTCAAAGTCAATTCTCTTGTAAATTGTATGTTAATCACTTGAGCACTGTTCCACATAAGCCGAAAAACATCAATTTTATAGATTTGAGCGAAAGTTAAATTATATTGTTATTGCAGAATTGACATATTCATATAACCTAAAAAATTGCACTTTCCAAGTTTAAAAGTCGATTTTCTTGTAAATTGTATGTCAATTGCAAGAGCACTGTACTGCTTAAGCCGACAAACATGAATTTTACTGATTTGAGCGAAAGTCAAATTATATTGTTATTGCAGGATTAACAAATTAATATTACCGAAAAAGTTGCACTTTCTTAGGTTTAGGCTCAAAGTCAATTCTCTTGTAAATTGTATGTTAATCACTTGAGCACTGTACCGCATAAGCCGAAAAACATCAATTTTATAGATTTGAGCGAAAGTTAAATTATATTGTTATTGCAGAATTGACATATTCATATAACCTAAAAAATTCAATTGCATGATTACTGTACTGCTTAAGCTGAAAAACATGAATTTCACTGATTTGAGTGAAAGTCAAATTATATTTTTATTACAGGATTAACAAATTAATATTACCGAAAAAGTTGTACTTTCTTAGGTTTAGACTCAAAGTCGATTTTCTTTTAAATTGTATGTCAATTGCGTGAGCACTGTACTGCTTAAGCCGACAAACATGAATTTTACTGATTTGAGCGAAAGTCAAATTATATTGTTATTGCAGGATTAACAAATTAATATTACCGAAAAATATGCACTTTCTTAGGTTTAGGCTCAAAGTCAATTCTCTTGTAAATTGTATGTTAATCACTTGAGCACTGTTCCGCATAAGCCGAAAAACATCAATTTTATAGATTTGAGCGAAAGTTAAATTATATTGCTATTGCAGAATTGACATATTCATATAACCTAAACAATTGCACTTTCCAAGTTTAAAAGTCGATTTTGTTGTAAATTGTATGTCAATTGCATGATTACTGTACTGCTTAAGCTGAAAAACATGAATTTCACTGATTTGAGCGACAGTCAAATTATATTTTTATTGCAGGATTAACAAATTAATACTACCGAAAAAGTTGCACTTTCTTAGGTTTAGACTCATAGTCGATTTTCTTGTAAATTGTATGTCAATTGCGGCAGCACTGTACTGCTTAAGCCGACAAACATGAATTTTACTGATTTGAGCGAAAGTCGAATTATATTGTTATTGCAGGATTAACAAATTAATATTACCGAAAAAGTTGCACTTTCTTAGGTTTAGGCTCAAAGTCAATTCTCTTGTAAATTGTATGTTAGTCACTTGAGCACTGTACCGCATAAGCCGAAAAACATCAATTTTATAGATGTGAGCGAAAGTTAAATTATATTGTTATTGCAGAATTGACATATTCATATAACCGAAAAAGTTGCACTTTCTTAGGTTTAGACTCAAAGTCGATTTTCTTTTAAATTGTATGTCAATTGCGTGAGCACTGTACCGCATAAGCCGAAAAACATCAATTTTATAGATTTGAGCGAAAGTTAAATTATATTGTTATTGAAGAATTGACATATTCATATAACCGAAAAAGTTGCACTTTCTTAGGTTTAGACTTAAAGTCGACTTTCTTTTAAATTGTATGTCAATTGCGTGAGCACGTACTGCTTAAGCTGAAAAACATGAATTTCACTGATTTGAGCGAAAGTCAAATTATATTTTTATTGCAGGATTAACAAATTAATATTACCGAAAAAGTTGCACTTTCTTAGGTTTAGACTCAAAGTCGATTTTCTTTTAAATTGTATGTCAATTGCATGAGCACTGTACTGCTTAAGCCGACAAACATGAATTTTACTGATTTGAGCGAAAGTCAAATTATATTGTTATTGCAGGATTAACAAATTAATATTACCGAAAAAGTTGCACTTTCTTAGGTTTAGGCTCAAAGTCAATTATCTTGTAAATTGTATGTTAATCACTTGAGCACTGTACCGCATAAGCCGAAAAACATCAATTTTATAGATTTGAGCGAAAGTTAAATTATATTGTTATTGCAGAATTGACATATTCATATAACCTAAAAAAATTGCACTTTGCAAGTTTAAAAGTCGATTTTGTTGTAAATTGTATGTCAATTGCATGATTACTGTACTGCTTAAGCTGAAAAACATGAATTTTACTGATTTGAGCGAAAGTCGAATTATATTGTTATTGCAGGATTAACAAATTAATATTACCGAAAAAGTTGCACTTTCTTAGGTTTAGGCTCAAAGTCAATTCTCTTGTAAATTGTATGTTAGTCACTTGAGCACTGTACCGCATAAGCCGAAAAACATCAATTTTATAGATGTGAGCGAAAGTTAAATTATATTGTTATTGCAGAATTGACATATTCATATAACCGAAAAAGTTGCACTTTCTTAGGTTTAGACCCAAAGTCGATTTTCTTTTAAATTGTATGTCAATTGCGTGAGCACTGTACCGCATAAGCCGAAAAACATCAATTTTATAGATTTGAGCGAAAGTTAAATTATATTGTTATTGAAGAATTGACATATTCATATAACCGAAACAGTTGCACTTTCTTAGGTTTAGACTTAAAGTCGATTTTCTTTTAAATTGTATGTCAATTGCGTGAGCACGTACTGCTTAAGCTGAAAAACATGAATTTCACTGATTTGAGCGAAAGTCAAATTATATTTTAATTGCAGGATTAACAAATTAATATTACCGAAAAAGTTGCACTTTCTTAGGTTTAGACTCAAAGTCGATTTTCTTTTAAATTGTATGTCAATTGCATGAGCACTGTACTGCTTAAGCCGACAAACATGAATTTTACTGATTTGAGCGAAAGTCAAATTATATTGTTATTGCAGGATTAACAAATTAATATTACCGAAAAAGTTGCACTTTCTTAGGTTTAGGCTCAAAGTCAATTATCTTGTAAATTGTATGTTAATCACTTGAGCACTGTACCGCATAAGCCGAAAAACATCAATTTTATAGATTTGAGCGAAAGTTAAATTATATTGTTATTGCAGAATTGACATATTCATATAACCGAAAAAATTGCACTTTCTTAGTTTTAGACTTAAAGTCGATTTTCTTGTAAATTGTATGTCAATTGCGTGAGCACTGTACTGCTTAAGCCAAAAACATGAATTGTACTGATTTGAGCGAAAGCCAAATTATATTGTTATTGCAGGATTAACAGATTAATATTACCGAAAAAGTTGCACTTTCTTAGGTTTAGGCTCAAAGTCAATTCTCTTGTAAATTGTATGTTAATCACTTGAGCACTGTACCGCATAAGCCGAAAAACATCAATTTTATAGATTTGAGCGAAAGTTAAATTATATTGTTATTGCAGAATTGACATATTCATATAACCTAAAAAATTCAATTGCATGATTACTGTACTGCTTAAGCTGAAAAATATGAATTTCACTGATTTGAGTGAAAGTCAAATTATATTTTTATTGCGGGATTAACAAATTAATATTACCGAAAAAGTTGTACTTTCTTAGGTTTAGACTCAAAGTCGATTTTCTTTTAAATTGTATGTCAATTGCGTGAGCACTGTACTGCTTAAGCCGACAAACATGAATTTTACTGATTTGAGCGAAAGTCAAATTATATTGTTATTGCAGGATTAACAAATTAATATTACCGAAAAATATGCACTTTCTTAGGTTTAGGCTCAAAGTCAATTCTCTTGTAAATTGTATGTTAATCACTTGAGCACTGTTCCGCATAAGCCGAAAAACATCAATTTTATAGATTTGAGCGAAAGTTAAATTATATTGCTATTGCAGAATTGACATATTCATATAACCTAAAAAATTGCACTTTCCAAGTTTAAAAGTCGATTTTGTTGTAAATTGTATGTCAATTGCATGATTACTGTACTGCTTAAGCTGAAAAACATGAATTTCACTGATTTGAGCGACAGTCAAATTATATTTTTATTGCAGGATTAACAAATTAATATTACCGAAAAAGTTGCACTTTCTTAGGTTTAGGCTCAAAGTCAATTCTCTTGTAAATTGTATGTTAATCACTTGAGCACTGTACCGCATGAGCCGAAAAACATCAATTTTATAGATTTGAGCGAAAGCCAAATTATATTGTTATTGCAGGATTAACAAATTAATATTACCGAAAAATATGCACTTTCTTAGGTTTAGGCTCAAAGTCAATTCTCTTGTAAATTGTATGTTAATCACTTGAGCACTGTTCCGCATAAGCCGAAAAACATCAATTTTATAGATTTGAGCGAAAGTTAAATTATATTGTTATTGCAGAATTGACATATTCATATAACCTAAAAAATTGCACTTTCCAAGTTTAAAAGTCGATTTTCTTGTAAATTGTATGTCAATTGCATGATTACTGTACTGCTTAAGCTGAAAAACATGAATTTCACTAATTTCAGCGAAAGTCAAATTATATTGTTATTGCAGGATTAACAAATTAATATTACCGAAAAAGTTGCACTTTCTTAGGTTTAGACTCAAAGTCGAATTTTTTTTTAAATTGTATGTCAATTGCGTGAGCACTGTACTGCTTATGCCGACAAACATGAATTTCACTAATTTTAGCGAAAGTCAAATTATATTGTTATTGCAGGATTAACAAATTAATATTACCGAAAAAGTTGTACTTTCTTAGGTTTAGACTCAAAGTCGATTTTTTTTTAAATTGTATGTCAATTGCGTGAGCACTGTACCGCATAAGCCGAAAAACATCAATTTTATAGATTTGAGCGAAAGTTAAATTATATTGTTATTGCAGAATTGACATATTCATATAACCTAAAAAATTGCACTTTCCAAGTTTAAAAGTCGATTTTCTTGTAAATTGTATGTCAATTGCGTGAGCACTGTACTGCTTAAGCCGACAAACATGAATTTTACTGATTTGAGCGAAAGTCAAATTATATTGTTATTGCAGGATTAACAAATTAATATTACCGAAAAAGTTGCACTTTCTTAGGTTTAGGCTCAAAGTCAATTCTCTTGTAAATTGTATGTTAATCACTTGAGCACTGTACCGCATAAGCCGAAAAACATCAATTTTATAGATTTGAGCGAAAGTTAAATTATATTGTTATTGCAGAATTGACATATTCATATAACCTAAAAAATTGCACTTTCCAAGTTTAAAAGTCGATTTTCTTGTAAATTGTATGTCAATTGCGGCAGCACTGTACTGCTTAAGCCGACAAACATGAATTTTACTGATTTGAGCGAAAGTCGAATTATATTGTTATTGCAGGATTAACAAATTAATATTACCGAAAAAGTTGCACTTTCTTAGGTTTAGGCTCAAAGTCAATTCTCTTGTAAATTGTATGTTAGTCACTTGAGCACTGTACCGCATAAGCCGAAAAACATCAATTTTATAGATGTGAGCGAAAGTTAAATTATATTGTTATTGCAGAATTGACATATTCATATAACAGAAAAAGTTGCACTTTCTTAGGTTTAGACTCAAAGTCGATTTTCTTTTAAATTGTATGTCAATTGCGTGAGCACTGTACCGCATAAGCCGAAAAACATCAATTTTATAGATTTGAGCGAAAGTTAAATTATATTGTTATTGAAGAATTGACATATTCATATAACCGAAAAAGTTGCACTTTCTTAGGTTTAGACTTAAAGTCGATTTTCTTTTAAATTGTATGTCAATTGCGTGAGCACGTACTGCTTAAGCTGAAAAACATGAATTTCACTGATTTGAGCGAAAGTCAAATTATATTTTTATTGCAGGATTAACAAATTAATATTACCGAAAAAGTTGCACTTTCTTAGGTTTAGACTCAAAGTCGATTTTCTTTTAAATTGTATGTCAATTGCATGAGCACTGTACTGCTTAAGCCGACAAACATGAATTTTACTGATTTGAGCGAAAGTCAAATTATATTGTTATTGCAGGATTAACAAATTAATATTACCGAAAAAGTTGCACTTTCTTAGGTTTAGGCTCAAAGTCAATTATCTTGTAAATTGTATGTTAATCACTTGAGCACTGTACCGCATAAGCCGAAAAACATCAATTTTATAGATTTGAGCGAAAGTTAAATTATATTGTTATTGCAGAATTGACATATTCATATAACCTAAAAAAATTGCACTTTCCAAGTTTAAAAGTCGATTTTGTTGTAAATTGTATGTCAATTGCATGATTACTGTACTGCTTAAGCTGAAAAACATGAATTTTACTGATTTGAGCGAAAGTCGAATTATATTGTTATTGCAGGATTAACAAATTAATATTACCGAAAAAGTTGCACTTTCTTAGGTTTAGGCTCAAAGTCAATTCTCTTGTAAATTGTATGTTAGTCACTTGAGCACTGTACCGCATAAGCCGAAAAACATCAATTTTATAGATGTGAGCGAAAGTTAAATTATATTGTTATTGCAGAATTGACATATTCATATAACCGAAAAAGTTGCACTTTCTTAGGTTTAGACCCAAAGTCGATTTTCTTTTAAATTGTATGTCAATTGCGTGAGCACTGTACCGCATAAGCCGAAAAACATCAATTTTATAGATTTGAGCGAAAGTTAAATTATATTGTTATTGAAGAATTGACATATTCATATAACCGAAACAGTTGCACTTTCTTAGGTTTAGACTTAAAGTCGATTTTCTTTTAAATTGTATGTCAATTGCGTGAGCACGTACTGCTTAAGCTGAAAAACATGAATTTCACTGATTTGAGCGAAAGTCAAATTATATTTTAATTGCAGGATTAACAAATTAATATTACCGAAAAAGTTGCACTTTCTTAGGTTTAGACTCAAAGTCGATTTTCTTTTAAATTGTATGTCAATTGCATGAGCACTGTACTGCTTAAGCCGACAAAGATGAATTTTACTGATTTGAGCGAAAGTCAAATTATATTGTTATTGCAGGATTAACAAATTAATATTACCGAAAAAGTTGCACTTTCTTAGGTTTAGGCTCAAAGTCAATTCTCTTGTAAATTGTATGTTAATCACTTGAGCACTGTACCGCATAAGCCGAAAAACATCAATTTTATAGATTTGAGCGAAAGTTAAATTATATTGTTATTGCAGAATTGACATATTCATATAACCTAAAAAATTGCACTTTCCAAGTTTAAAAGTCGATTTTCTTGTAAATTGTATGTCAATTGCGGCAGCACTGTACTGCTTAAGCCGACAAACATGAATTTTACTGATTTGAGCGAAAGTCGAATTATATTGTTATTGCAGGATTAACAAATTAATATTACCGAAAAAGTTGCACTTTCTTAGGTTTAGGCTCAAAGTCAATTCTCTTGTAAATTGTATGTTAGTCACTTGAGCACTGTACCGCATAAGCCGAAAAACATCAATTTTATAGATGTGAGCGAAAGTTAAATTATATTGTTATTGCAGAATTGACATATTCATATAACAGAAAAAGTTGCACTTTCTTAGGTTTAGACTCAAAGTCGATTTTCTTTTAAATTGTATGTCAATTGCGTGAGCACTGTACCGCATAAGCCGAAAAACATCAATTTTATAGATTTGAGCGAAAGTTAAATTATATTGTTATTGAAGAATTGACATATTCATATAACCGAAAAAGTTGCACTTTCTTAGGTTTAGACTTAAAGTCGATTTTCTTTTAAATTGTATGTCAATTGCGTGAGCACGTACTGCTTAAGCTGAAAAACATGAATTTCACTGATTTGAGCGAAAGTCAAATTATATTTTTATTGCAGGATTAACAAATTAATATTACCGAAAAAGTTGCACTTTCTTAGGTTTAGACTCAAAGTCGATTTTCTTTTAAATTGTATGTCAATTGCATGAGCACTGTACTGCTTAAGCCGACAAACATGAATTTTACTGATTTGAGCGAAAGTCAAATTATATTGTTATTGCAGGATTAACAAATTAATATTACCGAAAAAGTTGCACTTTCTTAGGTTTAGGCTCAAAGTCAATTATCTTGTAAATTGTATGTTAATCACTTGAGCACTGTACCGCATAAGCCGAAAAACATCAATTTTATAGATTTGAGCGAAAGTTAAATTATATTGTTATTGGAGAATTGACATATTCATATAACCTAAAAAAATTGCACTTTCCAAGTTTAAAAGTCGATTTTGTTGTAAATTGTATGTCAATTGCATGATTACTGTACTGCTTAAGCTGAAAAACATGAATTTTACTGATTTGAGCGAAAGTCGAATTATATTGTTATTGCAGGATTAACAAATTAATATTACCGAAAAAGTTGCACTTTCTTAGGTTTAGGCTCAAAGTCAATTCTCTTGTAAATTGTATGTTAGTCACTTGAGCACTGTACCGCATAAGCCGAAAAACATCAATTTTATAGATGTGAGCGAAAGTTAAATTATATTGTTATTGCAGAATTGACATATTCATATAACCGAAAAAGTTGCACTTTCTTAGGTTTAGACCCAAAGTCGATTTTCTTTTAAATTGTATGTCAATTGCGTGAGCACTGTACCGCATAAGCCGAAAAACATCAATTTTATAGATTTGAGCGAAAGTTAAATTATATTGTTATTGAAGAATTGACATATTCATATAACCGAAACAGTTGCACTTTCTTAGGTTTAGACTTAAAGTCGATTTTCTTTTAAATTGTATGTCAATTGCGTGAGCACGTACTGCTTAAGCTGAAAAACATGAATTTCACTGATTTGAGCGAAAGTCAAATTATATTTTAATTGCAGGATTAACAAATTAATATTACCGAAAAAGTTGCACTTTCTTAGGTTTAGACTCAAAGTCGATTTTCTTTTAAATTGTATGTCAATTGCATGAGCACTGTACTGCTTAAGCCGACAAACATGAATTTTACTGATTTGAGCGAAAGTCAAATTATATTGTTATTGCAGGATTAACAAATTAATATTACCGAAAAAGTTGCACTTTCTTAGGTTTAGGCTCAAAGTCAATTATCTTGTAAATTGTATGTTAATCACTTGAGCACTGTACCGCATAAGCCGAAAAACATCAATTTTATAGATTTGAGCGAAAGTTAAATTATATTGTTATTGCAGAATTGACATATTCATATAACCGAAAAAATTGCACTTTCTTAGTTTTAGACTTAAAGTCGATTTTCTTGTAAATTGTATGTCAATTGCGTGAGCACTGTACTGCTTAAGCCAAAAACATGAATTGTACTGATTTGAGCGAAAGCCAAATTATATTGTTATTGCAGGATTAACAAATTAATATTACCGAAAAAGTTGCACTTTCTTAGGTTTAGGCTCAAAGTCAATTCTCTTGTAAATTGTATGTTAATCACTTGAGCACTGTACCGCATAAGCCGAAAAACATCAATTTTATAGATTTGAGCGAAAGTTAAATTATATTGTTATTGCAGAATTGACATATTCATATAACCTAAAAAATTCAATTGCATGATTACTGTACTGCTTAAGCTGAAAAACATGAATTTCACTGATTTGAGTGAAAGTCAAATTATATTTTTATTGCAGGATTAACAAATTAATATTACCGAAAAAGTTGTACTTTCTTAGGTTTAGACTCAAAGTCGATTTTCTTTTAAATTGTATGTCAATTGCGTGAGCACTGTACTGCTTAAGCCGACAAACATGAATTTTACTGATTTGAGCGAAAGTCAAATTATATTGTTATTGCAGGATTAACAAATTAATATTACCGAAAAATATGCACTTTCTTAGGTTTAGGCTCAAAGTCAATTCTCTTGTAAATTGTATGTTAATCACTTGAGCACTGTTCCGCATAAGCCGAAAAACATCAATTTTATAGATTTGAGCGAAAGTTAAATTATATTGCTATTGCAGAATTGACATATTCATATAACCTAAAAAATTGCACTTTCCAAGTTTAAAAGTCGATTTTGTTGTAAATTGTATGTCAATTGCATGATTACTGTACTGCTTAAGCTGAAAAACATGAATTTCACTGATTTGAGCGACAGTCAAATTATATTTTTATTGCAGGATTAACAAATTAATATTACCGAAAAAGTTGCACTTTCTTAGGTTTAGGCTCAAAGTCAATTCTCTTGTAAATTGTATGTTAATCACTTGAGCACTGTACCGCATGAGCCGAAAAACATCAATTTTATAGATTTGAGCGAAAGCCAAATTATATTGTTATTGCAGGATTAACAAATTAATATTACCGAAAAATATGCACTTTCTTAGGTTTAGGCTCAAAGTCAATTCTCTTGTAAATTGTATGTTAATCACTTGAGCACTGTTCCGCATAAGCCGAAAAACATCAATTTTATAGATTTGAGCGAAAGTTAAATTATATTGTTATTGCAGAATTGACATATTCATATAACCTAAAAAATTGCACTTTCCAAGTTTAAAAGTCGATTTTCTTGTAAATTGTATGTCAATTGCATGATTACTGTACTGCTTAAGCTGAAAAACATGAATTTCACTAATTTCAGCGAAAGTCAAATTATATTGTTATTGCAGGATTAACAAATTAATATTACCGAAAAAGTTGCACTTTCTTAGGTTTAGACTCAAAGTCGAATTTTTTTTTAAATTGTATGTCAATTGCGTGAGCACTGTACTGCTTATGCCGACAAACATGAATTTCACTAATTTCAGCGAAAGTCAAATTATATTGTTATTGCAGGATTAACAAATTAATATTACCGAAAAAGTTGTACTTTCTTAGGTTTAGACTCAAAGTCGATTTTTTTTTAAATTGTATGTCAATTGCGTGAGCACTGTACCGCATAAGCCGAAAAACCTCAATTTTATAGATTTGAGCGAAAGTTAAATTATATTGTTATTGCAGAATTGACATATTCATATAACCTAAAAAATTGCACTTTCCAAGTTTAAAAGTCGATTTTCTTGTAAATTGTATGTCAATTGCGTGAGCACTGTACTGCTTAAGCCGACAAACATGAATTTTACTGATTTGAGCGAAAGTCAAATTATATTGTTATTGCAGGATTAACAAATTAATATTACCGAAAAAGTTGCACTTTCTTAGGTTTAGGCTCAAAGTCAATTCTCTTGTAAATTGTATGTTAATCACTTGAGCACTGTACCGCATAAGCCGAAAAACATCAATTTTATAGATTTGAGCGAAAGTTAAATTATATTGTTATTGCAGAATTGACATATTCATATAACCTAAAAAATTCAATTGCATGATTACTGTACTGCTTAAGCTGAAAAACATGAATTTCACTGATTTGAGTGAAAGTCAAATTATATTTTTATTGCAGGATTAACAAATTAATATTACCGAAAAAGTTGTACTTTCTTAGGTTTAGACTCAAAGTCGATTTTCTTTTAAATTGTATGTCAATTGCGTGAGCACTGTACTGCTTAAGCCGACAAACATGAATTTTACTGATTTGAGCGAAAGTCAAATTATATTGTTATTGCAGGATTAACAAATTAATATTACCGAAAAATATGCACTTTCTTAGGTTTAGGCTCAAAGTCAATTCTCTTGTAAATTGTATGTTAATCACTTGAGCACTGTTCCACATAAGCCGAAAAACATCAATTTTATAGATTTGAGCGAAAGTTAAATTATATTGTTATTGCAGAATTGACATATTCATATAACCTAAAAAATTGCACTTTCCAAGTTTAAAAGTCGATTTTCTTGTAAATTGTATGTCAATTGCATGATTACTGTACTGCTTAAGCTGAAAAACATGAATTTCACTAATTTCAGCGAAAGTCAAATTATATTGTTATTGCAGGATTAACAAATTAATATTACCGAAAAAGTTGCACTTTCTTAGGTTTAGACTCAAAGTCGAATTTTTTTTTAAATTGTATGTCAATTGCGTGAGCACTGTACTGCTTATGCCGACAAACATGAATTTCACTAATTTCAGCGAAAGTCAAATTATATTTTTATTGCAGGATTAACAAAATTATATTACCGAAAAAGTTGCACTTTCTTAGGTTTAGACTTAAAGTCGATTTTTTTTTAAATTGTATGTCAATTGCGTGAGCACTGTACCGCATAAGCCGAAAAACATCAATTTTATAGATTTGAGCGAAAGTTAAATTATATTGTTATTGCAGAATTGACATATTCATATAACCTAAAAAATTGCACTTTCCAAGTTTAAAAGTCGATTTTCTTGTAAATTGTATGTCAATTGCAAGAGCACTGTACTGCTTAAGCCGACAAACATGAATTTTACTGATTTGAGCGAAAGTCAAATTATATTGTTATTGCAGGATTAACAAATTAATATTACCGAAAAAGTTGCACTTTCTTAGGTTTAGGCTCAAAGTCAATTCTCTTGTAAATTGTATGTTAATCACTTGAGCACTGTACCGCATAAGCCGAAAAACATCAATTTTATAGATTTGAGCGAAAGTTAAATTATATTGTTATTGCAGAATTGACATATTCATATAACCTAAAAAATTCAATTGCATGATTACTGTACTGCTTAAGCTGAAAAACATGAATTTCACTGATTTGAGTGAAAGTCAAATTATATTTTTATTGCAGGATTAACAAATTAATATTACCGAAAAAGTTGTACTTTCTTAGGTTTAGACTCAAAGTCGATTTTCTTTTAAATTGTATGTCAATTGCGTGAGCACTGTACTGCTTAAGCCGACAAACATGAATTTTACTGATTTGAGCGAAAGTCAAATTATATTGTTATTGCAGGATTAACAAATTAATATTACCGAAAAATATGCACTTTCTTAGGTTTAGGCTCAAAGTCAATTCTCTTGTAAATTGTATGTTAATCACTTGAGCACTGTTCCGCATAAGCCGAAAAACATCAATTTTATAGATTTGAGCGAAAGTTAAATTATATTGCTATTGCAGAATTGACATATTCATATAACCTAAAAAATTGCACTTTCCAAGTTTAAAAGTCGATTTTGTTGTAAATTGTATGTCAATTGCATGATTACTGTACTGCTTAAGCTGAAAAACATGAATTTCACTGATTTGAGCGACAGTCAAATTATATTTTTATTGCAGGATTAACAAATTAATACTACCGAAAAAGTTGCACTTTCTTAGGTTTAGACTCATAGTCGATTTTCTTGTAAATTGTATGTCAATTGCGGCAGCACTGTACTGCTTAAGCCGACAAACATGAATTTTACTGATTTGAGCGAAAGTCGAATTATATTGTTATTGCAGGATTAACAAATTAATATTACCGAAAAAGTTGCACTTTCTTAGGTTTAGGCTCAAAGTCAATTCTCTTGTAAATTGTATGTTAGTCACTTGAGCACTGTACCGCATAAGCCGAAAAACATCAATTTTATAGATGTGAGCGAAAGTTAAATTATATTGTTATTGCAGAATTGACATATTCATATAACCGAAAAAGTTGCACTTTCTTAGGTTTAGACTCAAAGTCAATTATCTTGTAAATTGTATGTTAATCACTTGAGCACTGTTCCACATAAGCCGAAAAACATCAATTTTATAGATTTGAGCGAAAGTTAAATTATATTGTTATTGCAGAATTGACATATTCATATAACCTAAAAAATTGCACTTTCCAAGTTTAAAAGTCGATTTTCTTGTAAATTGTATGTCAATTGCATGATTACTGTACTGCTTAAGCTGAAAAACATGAATTTCACTAATTTCAGCGAAAGTCAAATTATATTGTTATTGCAGGATTAACAAATTAATATTACCGAAAAAGTTGCACTTTCTTAGGTTTAGACTCAAAGTCGAATTTTTTTTTAAATTGTATGTCAATTGCGTGAGCACTGTACTGCTTATGCCGACAAACATGAATTTCACTAATTTCAGCGAAAGTCAAATTATATTTTTATTGCAGGATTAACAAAATTATATTACCGAAAAAGTTGCACTTTCTTAGGTTTAGACTTAAAGTCGATTTTTTTTTAAATTGTATGTCAATTGCGTGAGCACTGTACCGCATAAGCCGAAAAACATCAATTTTATAGATTTGAGCGAAAGTTAAATTATATTGTTATTGCAGAATTGACATATTCATATAACCTAAAAAATTGCACTTTCCAAGTTTAAAAGTCGATTTTCTTGTAAATTGTATGTCAATTGCAAGAGCACTGTACTGCTTAAGCCGACAAACATGAATTTTACTGATTTGAGCGAAAGTCAAATTATATTGTTATTGCAGGATTAACAAATTAATATTACCGAAAAAGTTGCACTTTCTTAGGTTTAGGCTCAAAGTCAATTCTCTTGTAAATTGTATGTTAATCACTTGAGCACTGTACCGCATAAGCCGAAAAACATCAATTTTATAGATTTGAGCGAAAGTTAAATTATATTGTTATTGCAGAATTGACATATTCATATAACCTAAAAAATTCAATTGCATGATTACTGTACTGCTTAAGCTGAAAAACATGAATTTCACTGATTTGAGCGACAGTCAAATTATATTTTTATTGCAGGATTAACAAATTAATACTACCGAAAAAGTTGCACTTTCTTAGGTTTAGACTCATAGTCGATTTTCTTGTAAATTGTATGTCAATTGCGTGAGCACTGTACTGCTTAAGCCAAAAACATGAATTGTACTGATTTGAGCGAAAGCCAAATTATATTGTTATTGCAGGATTAACAAATTAATATTACCGAAAAAGTTGCACTTTCTTAGGTTTAGGCTCAAAGTCAATTCTCTTGTAAATTGTATGTTAATCACTTGAGCACTGTACCGCATAAGCCGAAAAACATCAATTTTATAGATTTGAGCGAAAGTTAAATTATATTGTTATTGCAGAATTGACATATTCATATAACCTAAAAAATTCAATTGCATGATTACTGTACTGCTTAAGCTGAAAAACATGAATTTCACTGATTTGAGTGAAAGTCAAATTATATTTTTATTGCAGGATTAACAAATTAATATTACCGAAAAAGTTGTACTTTCTTAGGTTTAGACTCAAAGTCGATTTTCTTTTAAATTGTATGTCAATTGCGTGAGCACTGTACTGCTTAAGCCGACAAACATGAATTTTACTGATTTGAGCGAAAGTCAAATTATATTGTTATTGCAGGATTAACAAATTAATATTACCGAAAAATATGCACTTTCTTAGGTTTAGGCTCAAAGTCAATTCTCTTGTAAATTGTATGTTAATCACTTGAGCACTGTTCCGCATAAGCCGAAAAACATCAATTTTATAGATTTGAGCGAAAGTTAAATTATATTGCTATTGCAGAATTGACATATTCATATAACCTAAAAAATTGCACTTTCCAAGTTTAAAAGTCGATTTTGTTGTAAATTGTATGTCAATTGCATGATTACTGTACTGCTTAAGCTGAAAAACATGAATTTCACTGATTTGAGCGACAGTCAAATTATATTTTTATTGCAGGATTAACAAATTAATATTACCGAAAAAGTTGCACTTTCTTAGGTTTAGGCTCAAAGTCAATTCTCTTGTAAATTGTATGTTAATCACTTGAGCACTGTACCGCATGAGCCGAAAAACATCAATTTTATAGATTTGAGCGAAAGCCAAATTATATTGTTATTGCAGGATTAACAAATTAATATTACCGAAAAATATGCACTTTCTTAGGTTTAGGCTCAAAGTCAATTCTCTTGTAAATTGTATGTTAATCACTTGAGCACTGTTCCGCATAAGCCGAAAAACATCAATTTTATAGATTTGAGCGAAAGTTAAATTATATTGTTATTGCAGAATTGACATATTCATATAACCTAAAAAATTGCACTTTCCAAGTTTAAAAGTCGATTTTCTTGTAAATTGTATGTCAATTGCATGATTACTGTACTGCTTAAGCTGAAAAACATGAATTTCACTAATTTCAGCGAAAGTCAAATTATATTGTTATTGCAGGATTAACAAATTAATATTACCGAAAAAGTTGCACTTTCTTAGGTTTAGACTCAAAGTCGAATTTTTTTTTAAATTGTATGTCAATTGCGTGAGCACTGTACTGCTTATGCCGACAAACATGAATTTCACTAATTTCAGCGAAAGTCAAATTATATTGTTATTGCAGGATTAACAAATTAATATTACCGAAAAAGTTGTACTTTCTTAGGTTTAGACTCAAAGTCGATTTTTTTTTAAATTGTATGTCAATTGCGTGAGCACTGTACCGCATAAGCCGAAAAACCTCAATTTTATAGATTTGAGCGAAAGTTAAATTATATTGTTATTGCAGAATTGACATATTCATATAACCTAAAAAATTGCACTTTCCAAGTTTAAAAGTCGATTTTCTTGTAAATTGTATGTCAATTGCGTGAGCACTGTACTGCTTAAGCCGACAAACATGAATTTTACTGATTTGAGCGAAAGTCAAATTATATTGTTATTGCAGGATTAACAAATTAATATTACCGAAAAAGTTGCACTTTCTTAGGTTTAGGCTCAAAGTCAATTCTCTTGTAAATTGTATGTTAATCACTTGAGCACTGTACCGCATAAGCCGAAAAACATCAATTTTATAGATTTGAGCGAAAGTTAAATTATATTGTTATTGCAGAATTGACATATTCATATAACCTAAAAAATTCAATTGCATGATTACTGTACTGCTTAAGCTGAAAAACATGAATTTCACTGATTTGAGTGAAAGTCAAATTATATTTTTATTGCAGGATTAACAAATTAATATTACCGAAAAAGTTGTACTTTCTTAGGTTTAGACTCAAAGTCGATTTTCTTTTAAATTGTATGTCAATTGCGTGAGCACTGTACTGCTTAAGCCGACAAACATGAATTTTACTGATTTGAGCGAAAGTCAAATTATATTGTTATTGCAGGATTAACAAATTAATATTACCGAAAAATATGCACTTTCTTAGGTTTAGGCTCAAAGTCAATTCTCTTGTAAATTGTATGTTAATCACTTGAGCACTGTTCCACATAAGCCGAAAAACATCAATTTTATAGATTTGAGCGAAAGTTAAATTATATTGTTATTGCAGAATTGACATATTCATATAACCTAAAAAATTGCACTTTCCAAGTTTAAAAGTCGATTTTCTTGTAAATTGTATGTCAATTGCATGATTACTGTACTGCTTAAGCTGAAAAACATGAATTTCACTAATTTCAGCGAAAGTCAAATTATATTGTTATTGCAGGATTAACAAATTAATATTACCGAAAAAGTTGCACTTTCTTAGGTTTAGACTCAAAGTCGAATTTTTTTTTAAATTGTATGTCAATTGCGTGAGCACTGTACTGCTTATGCCGACAAACATGAATTTCACTAATTTCAGCGAAAGTCAAATTATATTTTTATTGCAGGATTAACAAAATTATATTACCGAAAAAGTTGCACTTTCTTAGGTTTAGACTTAAAGTCGATTTTTTTTTAAATTGTATGTCAATTGCGTGAGCACTGTACCGCATAAGCCGAAAAACATCAATTTTATAGATTTGAGCGAAAGTTAAATTATATTGTTATTGCAGAATTGACATATTCATATAACCTAAAAAATTGCACTTTCCAAGTTTAAAAGTCGATTTTCTTGTAAATTGTATGTCAATTGCAAGAGCACTGTACTGCTTAAGCCGACAAACATGAATTTTACTGATTTGAGCGAAAGTCAAATTATATTGTTATTGCAGGATTAACAAATTAATATTACCGAAAAAGTTGCACTTTCTTAGGTTTAGGCTCAAAGTCAATTCTCTTGTAAATTGTATGTTAATCACTTGAGCACTGTACCGCATAAGCCGAAAAACATCAATTTTATAGATTTGAGCGAAAGTTAAATTATATTGTTATTGCAGAATTGACATATTCATATAACCTAAAAAATTCAATTGCATGATTACTGTACTGCTTAAGCTGAAAAACATGAATTTCACTGATTTGAGTGAAAGTCAAATTATATTTTTATTGCAGGATTAACAAATTAATATTACCGAAAAAGTTGTACTTTCTTAGGTTTAGACTCAAAGTCGATTTTCTTTTAAATTGTATGTCAATTGCGTGAGCACTGTACTGCTTAAGCCGACAAACATGAATTTTACTGATTTGAGCGAAAGTCAAATTATATTGTTATTGCAGGATTAACAAATTAATATTACCGAAAAATATGCACTTTCTTAGGTTTAGGCTCAAAGTCAATTCTCTTGTAAATTGTATGTTAATCACTTGAGCACTGTTCCGCATAAGCCGAAAAACATCAATTTTATAGATTTGAGCGAAAGTTAAATTATATTGCTATTGCAGAATTGACATATTCATATAACCTAAAAAATTGCACTTTCCAAGTTTAAAAGTCGATTTTGTTGTAAATTGTATGTCAATTGCATGATTACTGTACTGCTTAAGCTGAAAAACATGAATTTCACTGATTTGAGCGACAGTCAAATTATATTTTTATTGCAGGATTAACAAATTAATACTACCGAAAAAGTTGCACTTTCTTAGGTTTAGACTCATAGTCGATTTTCTTGTAAATTGTATGTCAATTGCGGCAGCACTGTACTGCTTAAGCCGACAAACATGAATTTTACTGATTTGAGCGAAAGTCGAATTATATTGTTATTGCAGGATTAACAAATTAATATTACCGAAAAAGTTGCACTTTCTTAGGTTTAGGCTCAAAGTCAATTCTCTTGTAAATTGTATGTTAGTCACTTGAGCACTGTACCGCATAAGCCGAAAAACATCAATTTTATAGATGTGAGCGAAAGTTAAATTATATTGTTATTGCAGAATTGACATATTCATATAACCGAAAAAGTTGCACTTTCTTAGGTTTAGACTCAAAGTCAATTATCTTGTAAATTGTATGTTAATCACTTGAGCACTGTACCGCATAAGCCGAAAAACATCAATTTTATAGATTTGAGCGAAAGTTAAATTATATTGTTATTGCAGAATTGACATATTCATATAACCTAAAAAAATTGCACTTTCCAAGTTTAAAAGTCGATTTTGTTGTAAATTGTATGTCAATTGCATGATTACTGTACTGCTTAAGCTGAAAAACATGAATTTTACTGATTTGAGCGAAAGTCGAATTATATTGTTATTGCAGGATTAACAAATTAATATTACCGAAAAAGTTGCACTTTCTTAGGTTTAGGCTCAAAGTCAATTCTCTTGTAAATTGTATGTTAGTCACTTGAGCACTGTACCGCATAAGCCGAAAAACATCAATTTTATAGATGTGAGCGAAAGTTAAATTATATTGTTATTGCAGAATTGACATATTCATATAACCGAAAAAGTTGCACTTTCTTAGGTTTAGACTCAAAGTCGATTTTCTTTTAAATTGTATGTCAATTGCGTGAGCACTGTACCGCATAAGCCGAAAAACATCAATTTTATAGATTTGAGCGAAAGTTAAATTATATTGTTATTGAAGAATTGACATATTCATATAACCGAAACAGTTGCACTTTCTTAGGTTTAGACTTAAAGTCGATTTTCTTTTAAATTGTATGTCAATTGCGTGAGCACGTACTGCTTAAGCTGAAAAACATGAATTTCACTGATTTGAGCGAAAGTCAAATTATATTTTTATTGCAGGATTAACAAATTAATATTACCGAAAAAGTTGCACTTTCTTAGGTTTAGACTCAAAGTCGATTTTCTTTTAAATTGTATGTCAATTGCATGAGCACTGTACTGCTTAAGCCGACAAACATGAATTTTACTGATTTGAGCGAAAGTCAAATTATATTGTTATTGCAGGATTAACAAATTAATATTACCGAAAAAGTTGCACTTTCTTAGGTTTAGGCTCAAAGTCAATTATCTTGTAAATTGTATGTTAATCACTTGAGCACTGTACCGCATAAGCCGAAAAACATCAATTTTATAGATTTGAGCGAAAGTTAAATTATATTGTTATTGCAGAATTGACATATTCATATAACCGAAAAAATTGCACTTTCTTAGTTTTAGACTTAAAGTCGATTTTCTTGTAAATTGTATGTCAATTGCGTGAGCACTGTACTGCTTAAGCCAAAAACATGAATTGTACTGATTTGAGCGAAAGCCAAATTATATTGTTATTGCAGGATTAACAAATTAATATTACCGAAAAAGTTGCACTTTCTTAGGTTTAGGCTCAAAGTCAATTCTCTTGTAAATTGTATGTTAATCACTTGAGCACTGTACCGCATGAGCCGAAAAACATCAATTTTATAGATTTGAGCGAAAGCCAAATTATATTGTTATTGCAGGATTAACAAATTAATATTACCGAAAAAGTTGCACTTTCTTAGGTTTAGGCTCAAAGTCAATTATCTTGTAAATTGTATGTTAATCACTTGAGCACTGTACCGCATAAGCCGAAAAACATCAATTTTATAGATTTGAGCGAAAGTTAAATTATATTGTTATTGCAGAATTGACATATTCATATAACCGAAAAAATTGCACTTTCTTAGTTTTAGACTTAAAGTCGATTTTCTTGTAAATTGTATGTCAATTGCGTGAGCACTGTACTGCTTAAGCCAAAAACATGAATTGTACTGATTTGAGCGAAAGCCAAATTATATTGTTATTGCAGGATTAACAAATTAATATTACCGAAAAAGTTGCACTTTCTTAGGTTTAGGCTCAAAGTCAATTCTCTTGTAAATTGTATGTTAATCACTTGAGCACTGTACCGCATAAGCCGAAAAACATCAATTTTATAGATTTGAGCGAAAGTTAAATTATATTGTTATTGCAGAATTGACATATTCATATAACCTAAAAAATTGCACTTTCCAAGTTTAAAAGTCGATTTTCTTGTAAATTGTATGTCAATTGCATGATTACTGTACTGCTTAAGCTGAAAAACATGAATTTCACTGATTTGAGCGAAAGTCAAATTATATTTTTATTGCAGGATTAACAAATTAATATTACCGAAAAAGTTGCACTTTCTTAGGTTTAGGCTCAAAGTCAATTCTCTTGTAAATTGTATGTTAATCACTTGAGCACTGTACCGCATAAGCCGAAAAACATCAATTTTATAGATTTGAGCGAAAGTTAAATTATATTGTTATTGCAGAATTGACATATTCATATAACCGAAAAAGTTGCACTTTCTTAGGTTTAGACTCAAAGTCGATTTTCTTTTAAATTGTATGTCAATTGCGTGAGCACTGTACCGCATAAGCCGAAAAACATCAATTTTATAGATTTGAGCGAAAGTTAAATTATATTGTTATTGCAGAATTGACATATTCATATAACCGAAAAAGTTGCACTTTCTTAGGTTTAGACTTAAAGTCGATTTTCTTTTAAATTGTATGTCAATTGCGTGAGCACTGTACTGCTTAAGCCAAAAACATGAATTGTACTGATTTGAGCGAAAGCCAAATTATATTGTTATTGCAGGACTAACAAATTAATATTACCGAAAAAGTTGCACTTTCTTAGGTTTATGCTCAAAGTCAATTCTCTTGTAAATTGTATGTTAATCACTTGAGCACTGTACCGCATAAGCCGAAAAACATCAATTTTATATATTTGAGCGAAAGTTAAATTATATTGTTATTGCAGAATTGACATATTCATATAACCTAAAAAATTGCACTTTCCAAGTTTAAAAGTCGATTTTCTTGTAAATTGTATGTCAATTGCATGATTACTGTACTGCTTAAGCTGAAAAACATGAATTTCACTGATTTGAGCGAAAGTCAAATTATATTTTTATTGCAGGATTAACAAATTAATATTACCGAAAAAGTTGCACTTTCTTAGGTTTAGACTCAAAGTCGATTTTCTTTTAAATTGTATGTCAATTGCGTGAGCACTGTACTGCTTAAGCCGACAAACATGAATTTTACTGATTTGAGCGAAAGTCAAATTATATTGTTATTGCAGGATGAACAAATTAATATTACCGAAAAAGTTGCACTTTCTTAGGTTTAGGCTCAAAGTCAATTCTCTTGTAAATTGTATGTTAATCACTTGAGCACTGTACCGCATAAGCCGAAAAACATCAATTTTATAGATGTGAGCGAAAGTTAAATTATATTGTTATTGCAGGATTGACATATTCATATAACCGAAAAAGTTGCACTTTCTTAGGTTTAGACTCAAAGTCGATTTTCTTTTAAATTGTATGTCAATTGCGTGAGCACTGTACCGCATAAGCCGAAAAACATCAATTTTATAGATATGAGCGAAAGTTAAATTATATTGTTATTGAAGAATTGACATATTCATATAACCGAAAAAGTTGCACTTTCTTAGGTTTAGACTTAAAGTCGATTTTCTTTTAAATTGTATGTCAATTGCGTGAGCACTGTACCGCATAAGCCGAAAAACATCAATTTTATAGATTTGAGCGAAAGTTAAATTATATTGTTATTGAAGAATTGACATATTCATATAACCGAAAAAGTTGCACTTTCTTAGGTTTAGACTCAAAGTCGATTTTCTTTTAAATTGTATGTCAATTGCATGAGCACTGTACTGCTTAAGCTGAAAAACATGAATTTCACTGATTTGAGCGACAGTCAAATTATATTTTTATTGCAGGATTAACAAATTAATACTACCGAAAAAGTTGCACTTTCTTAGGTTTAGACTCAAAGTCGAATTTTTTTTTAAATTGTATGTCAATTGCGTGAGCACTGTACTGCTTATGCCGACAAACATGAATTTCACTAATTTCAGCGAAAGTCAAATTATATTGTTATTGCAGGATTAACAAATTAATATTACCGAAAAAGTTGTACTTTCTTAGGTTTAGACTCAAAGTCGATTTTTTTTTAAATTGTATGTCAATTGCGTGAGCACTGTACCGCATAAGCCGAAAAACATCAATTTTATAGATTTGAGCGAAAGTTAAATTATATTGTTATTGCAGAATTGACATATTCATATAACCTAAAAAATTGCACTTTCCAAGTTTAAAAGTCGATTTTCTTGTAAATTGTATGTCAATTGCGTGAGCACTGTACTGCTTAAGCCGACAAACATGAATTTTACTGATTTGAGCGAAAGTCAAATTATATTGTTATTGCAGGATTAACAAATTAATATTACCGAAAAAGTTGCACTTTCTTAGGTTTAGGCTCAAAGTCAATTCTCTTGTAAATTGTATGTTAATCACTTGAGCACTGTACCGCATAAGCCGAAAAACATCAATTTTATAGATTTGAGCGAAAGTTAAATTATATTGTTATTGCAGAATTGACATATTCATATAACCTAAAAAATTGCACTTTCCAAGTTTAAAAGTCGATTTTGTTGTAAATTGTATGTCAATTGCATGATTACTGTACTGCTTAAGCTGAAAAACATGAATTTTACTGATTTGAGCGAAAGTCGAATTATATTGTTATTGCAGGATTAACAAAATAATATTACCGAAAAAGTTGTACTTTCTTAGGTTTAGACTCAAAGTCGATTTTTTTTTAAATTGTATGTCAATTGCATGATTACTGTACTGCTTAAGCTGAAAAACATGAATTTCACTGATTTGAGCGACAGTCAAATTATATTTTTATTGCAGGATTAACAAATTAATACTACCGAAAAAGTTGCACTTTCTTAGGTTTAGACTCATAGTCGATTTTCTTGTAAATTGTATGTCAATTGCGGCAGCACTGTACTGCTTAAGCCGACAAACATGAATTTTACTGATTTGAGCGAAAGTCGAATTATATTGTTATTGCAGGATTAACAAATTAATATTACCGAAAAAGTTGCACTTTCTTAGGTTTAGGCTCAAAGTCAATTCTCTTGTAAATTGTATGTTCGTCACTTGAGCACTGTACCGCATAAGCCGAAAAACATCAATTTTATAGATGTGAGCGAAAGTTAAATTATATTGTTATTGCAGAATTGACATATTCATATAACCGAAAAAGTTGCACTTTCTTAGGTTTAGACTCAAAGTCGATTTTCTTTTAAATTGTATGTCAATTGCGTGAGCACTGTACCGCATAAGCCGAAAAACATCAATTTTATAGATTTGAGCGAAAGTTAAATTATATTGTTATTGAAGAATTGACATATTCATATAACCGAAAAAGTTGCACTTTCTTAGGTTTAGACTTAAAGTCGATTTTCTTTTAAATTGTATGTCAATTGCGTGAGCACGTACTGCTTAAGCTGAAAAACATGAATTTCACTGATTTGAGCGAAAGTCAAATTATATTTTTATTGCAGGATTAACAAATTAATATTACCGAAAAAGTTGCACTTTCTTAGGTTTAGACTCAAAGTCGATTTTCTTTTAAATTGTATGTCAATTGCATGAGCACTGTACTGCTTAAGCCGACAAACATGAATTTTACTGATTTGAGCGAAAGTCAAATTATATTGTTATTGCAGGATTAACAAATTAATATTACCGAAAAAGTTGCACTTTCTTAGGTTTAGGCTCAAAGTCAATTATCTTGTAAATTGTATGTTAATCACTTGAGCACTGTACCGCATAAGGCGAAAAACATCAATTTTATAGATTTGAGCGAAAGTTAAATTATATTGTTATTGCAGAATTGACATATTCATATAACCTATAAAATTCAATTGCATGATTACTGTACTGCTTAAGCTGAAAAACATGAATTTCACTGATTTGAGCGAAAGTCAAATTATATTTTTATTGCAGGATTAACAAATTAATATTACCGAAAAAGTTGTACTGAAGAATTGACATATTCATATAACCGAAACAGTTGCACTTTCTTAGGTTTAGACTCAAAGTCGATTTTCTTTTAAATTGTATGTCAATTGCGTGAGCACTGTACTGCTTAAGCCGAAAAACATCAATTTTATAGATTTGAGCGAAAGTTAAATTATATTGTTATTGAAGAATTGACATATTCATATAACCGAAACAGTTGCACTTTCTTAGGTTTAGGCTCAAAGTCAATTATCTTGTAAATTGTATGTTAATCACTTGAGCACTGTACCGCATAAGGCGAAAAACATCAATTTTATAGATTTGAGCGAAAGTTAAATTATATTGTTATTGCAGAATTGACATATTCATATAACCTATAAAATTCAATTGCATGAGCACTGTACTGCTTAAGCCGACAAACATGAATTTTACTGATTTGAGCGAAAGTCAAATTATATTGTTATTGCAGGATTAACAAATTAATATTACCGAAAAAGTTGCACTTTCTTAGGTTTAGGCTCAAAGTCAATTATCTTGTAAATTGTATGTTAATCACTTGAGCACTGTACCGCATAAGCCGAAAAACATCAATTTTATAGATTTGAGCGAAAGTTAAATTATATTGTTATTGCAGAATTGACATATTCATATAACCGAAAAAATTGCACTTTCTTAGTTTTAGACTTAAAGTCGATTTTCTTGTAAATTGTATGTCAATTGCGTGAGCACTGTACTGCTTAAGCCAAAAACATGAATTGTACTGATTTGAGCGAAAGCCAAATTATATTGTTATTGCAGGATTAACAAATTAATATTACCGAAAAAGTTGCACTTTCTTAGGTTTAGGCTCAAAGTCAATTCTCTTGTAAATTGTATGTTAATCACTTGAGCACTGTACCGCATGAGCCGAAAAACATCAATTTTATAGATTTGAGCGAAAGCCAAATTATATTGTTATTGCAGGATTAACAAATTAATATTACCGAAAAAGTTGCACTTTCTTAGGTTTAGGCTCAAAGTCAATTATCTTGTAAATTGTATGTTAATCACTTGAGCACTGTACCGCATAAGCCGAAAAACATCAATTTTATAGATTTGAGCGAAAGTTAAATTATATTGTTATTGCAGAATTGACATATTCATATAACCGAAAAAATTGCACTTTCTTAGTTTTAGACTTAAAGTCGATTTTCTTGTAAATTGTATGTCAATTGCGTGAGCACTGTACTGCTTAAGCCAAAAACATGAATTGTACTGATTTGAGCGAAAGCCAAATTATATTGTTATTGCAGGATTAACAAATTAATATTACCGAAAAAGTTGCACTTTCTTAGGTTTAGGCTCAAAGTCAATTCTCTTGTAAATTGTATGTTAATCACTTGAGCACTGTACCGCATAAGCCGAAAAACATCAATTTTATAGATTTGAGCGAAAGTTAAATTATATTGTTATTGCAGAATTGACATATTCATATAACCTAAAAAATTGCACTTTCCAAGTTTAAAAGTCGATTTTCTTGTAAATTGTATGTCAATTGCATGATTACTGTACTGCTTAAGCTGAAAAACATGAATTTCACTGATTTGAGCGAAAGTCAAATTATATTTTTATTGCAGGATTAACAAATTAATATTACCGAAAAAGTTGCACTTTCTTAGGTTTAGGCTCAAAGTCAATTCTCTTGTAAATTGTATGTTAATCACTTGAGCACTGTACCGCATAAGCCGAAAAACATCAATTTTATAGATTTGAGCGAAAGTTAAATTATATTGTTATTGCAGAATTGACATATTCATATAACCGAAAAAGTTGCACTTTCTTAGGTTTAGACTCAAAGTCGATTTTCTTTTAAATTGTATGTCAATTGCGTGAGCACTGTACCGCATAAGCCGAAAAACATCAATTTTATAGATTTGAGCGAAAGTTAAATTATATTGTTATTGCAGAATTGACATATTCATATAACCGAAAAAGTTGCACTTTCTTAGGTTTAGACTTAAAGTCGATTTTCTTTTAAATTGTATGTCAATTGCGTGAGCACTGTACTGCTTAAGCCAAAAACATGAATTGTACTGATTTGAGCGAAAGCCAAATTATATTGTTATTGCAGGACTAACAAATTAATATTACCGAAAAAGTTGCACTTTCTTAGGTTTATGCTCAAAGTCAATTCTCTTGTAAATTGTATGTTAATCACTTGAGCACTGTACCGCATAAGCCGAAAAACATCAATTTTATATATTTGAGCGAAAGTTAAATTATATTGTTATTGCAGAATTGACATATTCATATAACCTAAAAAATTGCACTTTCCAAGTTTAAAAGTCGATTTTCTTGTAAATTGTATGTCAATTGCATGATTACTGTACTGCTTAAGCTGAAAAACATGAATTTCACTGATTTGAGCGAAAGTCAAATTATATTTTTATTGCAGGATTAACAAATTAATATTACCGAAAAAGTTGCACTTTCTTAGGTTTAGACTCAAAGTCGATTTTCTTTTAAATTGTATGTCAATTGCGTGAGCACTGTACTGCTTAAGCCGACAAACATGAATTTTACTGATTTGAGCGAAAGTCAAATTATATTGTTATTGCAGGATGAACAAATTAATATTACCGAAAAAGTTGCACTTTCTTAGGTTTAGGCTCAAAGTCAATTCTCTTGTAAATTGTATGTTAATCACTTGAGCACTGTACCGCATAAGCCGAAAAACATCAATTTTATAGATGTGAGCGAAAGTTAAATTATATTGTTATTGCAGGATTGACATATTCATATAACCGAAAAAGTTGCACTTTCTTAGGTTTAGACTCAAAGTCGATTTTCTTTTAAATTGTATGTCAATTGCGTGAGCACTGTACCGCATAAGCCGAAAAACATCAATTTTATAGATATGAGCGAAAGTTAAATTATATTGTTATTGAAGAATTGACATATTCATATAACCGAAAAAGTTGCACTTTCTTAGGTTTAGACTTAAAGTCGATTTTCTTTTAAATTGTATGTCAATTGCGTGAGCACTGTACCGCATAAGCCGAAAAACATCAATTTTATAGATTTGAGCGAAAGTTAAATTATATTGTTATTGAAGAATTGACATATTCATATAACCGAAAAAGTTGCACTTTCTTAGGTTTAGACTCAAAGTCGATTTTCTTTTAAATTGTATGTCAATTGCATGAGCACTGTACTGCTTAAGCTGAAAAACATGAATTTCACTGATTTGAGCGACAGTCAAATTATATTTTTATTGCAGGATTAACAAATTAATACTACCGAAAAAGTTGCACTTTCTTAGGTTTAGACTCAAAGTCGAATTTTTTTTTAAATTGTATGTCAATTGCGTGAGCACTGTACTGCTTATGCCGACAAACATGAATTTCACTAATTTCAGCGAAAGTCAAATTATATTGTTATTGCAGGATTAACAAATTAATATTACCGAAAAAGTTGTACTTTCTTAGGTTTAGACTCAAAGTCGATTTTTTTTTAAATTGTATGTCAATTGCGTGAGCACTGTACCGCATAAGCCGAAAAACATCAATTTTATAGATTTGAGCGAAAGTTAAATTATATTGTTATTGCAGAATTGACATATTCATATAACCTAAAAAATTGCACTTTCCAAGTTTAAAAGTCGATTTTCTTGTAAATTGTATGTCAATTGCGTGAGCACTGTACTGCTTAAGCCGACAAACATGAATTTTACTGATTTGAGCGAAAGTCAAATTATATTGTTATTGCAGGATTAACAAATTAATATTACCGAAAAAGTTGCACTTTCTTAGGTTTAGGCTCAAAGTCAATTCTCTTGTAAATTGTATGTTAATCACTTGAGCACTGTACCGCATAAGCCGAAAAACATCAATTTTATAGATTTGAGCGAAAGTTAAATTATATTGTTATTGCAGAATTGACATATTCATATAACCTAAAAAATTGCACTTTCCAAGTTTAAAAGTCGATTTTGTTGTAAATTGTATGTCAATTGCATGATTACTGTACTGCTTAAGCTGAAAAACATGAATTTTACTGATTTGAGCGAAAGTCGAATTATATTGTTATTGCAGGATTAACAAAATAATATTACCGAAAAAGTTGTACTTTCTTAGGTTTAGACTCAAAGTCGATTTTTTTTTAAATTGTATGTCAATTGCATGATTACTGTACTGCTTAAGCTGAAAAACATGAATTTCACTGATTTGAGCGACAGTCAAATTATATTTTTATTGCAGGATTAACAAATTAATACTACCGAAAAAGTTGCACTTTCTTAGGTTTAGACTCATAGTCGATTTTCTTGTAAATTGTATGTCAATTGCGGCAGCACTGTACTGCTTAAGCCGACAAACATGAATTTTACTGATTTGAGCGAAAGTCGAATTATATTGTTATTGCAGGATTAACAAATTAATATTACCGAAAAAGTTGCACTTTCTTAGGTTTAGGCTCAAAGTCAATTCTCTTGTAAATTGTATGTTCGTCACTTGAGCACTGTACCGCATAAGCCGAAAAACATCAATTTTATAGATGTGAGCGAAAGTTAAATTATATTGTTATTGCAGAATTGACATATTCATATAACCGAAAAAGTTGCACTTTCTTAGGTTTAGACTCAAAGTCGATTTTCTTTTAAATTGTATGTCAATTGCGTGAGCACTGTACCGCATAAGCCGAAAAACATCAATTTTATAGATTTGAGCGAAAGTTAAATTATATTGTTATTGAAGAATTGACATATTCATATAACCGAAAAAGTTGCACTTTCTTAGGTTTAGACTTAAAGTCGATTTTCTTTTAAATTGTATGTCAATTGCGTGAGCACGTACTGCTTAAGCTGAAAAACATGAATTTCACTGATTTGAGCGAAAGTCAAATTATATTTTTATTGCAGGATTAACAAATTAATATTACCGAAAAAGTTGCACTTTCTTAGGTTTAGACTCAAAGTCGATTTTCTTTTAAATTGTATGTCAATTGCATGAGCACTGTACTGCTTAAGCCGACAAACATGAATTTTACTGATTTGAGCGAAAGTCAAATTATATTGTTATTGCAGGATTAACAAATTAATATTACCGAAAAAGTTGCACTTTCTTAGGTTTAGGCTCAAAGTCAATTATCTTGTAAATTGTATGTTAATCACTTGAGCACTGTACCGCATAAGGCGAAAAACATCAATTTTATAGATTTGAGCGAAAGTTAAATTATATTGTTATTGCAGAATTGACATATTCATATAACCTATAAAATTCAATTGCATGATTACTGTACTGCTTAAGCTGAAAAACATGAATTTCACTGATTTGAGCGAAAGTCAAATTATATTTTTATTGCAGGATTAACAAATTAATATTACCGAAAAAGTTGTACTGAAGAATTGACATATTCATATAACCGAAACAGTTGCACTTTCTTAGGTTTAGACTCAAAGTCGATTTTCTTTTAAATTGTATGTCAATTGCGTGAGCACTGTACTGCTTAAGCCGAAAAACATCAATTTTATAGATTTGAGCGAAAGTTAAATTATATTGTTATTGAAGAATTGACATATTCATATAACCGAAACAGTTGCACTTTCTTAGGTTTAGGCTCAAAGTCAATTATCTTGTAAATTGTATGTTAATCACTTGAGCACTGTACCGCATAAGGCGAAAAACATCAATTTTATAGATTTGAGCGAAAGTTAAATTATATTGTTATTGCAGAATTGACATATTCATATAACCTATAAAATTCAATTGCATGAGCACTGTACTGCTTAAGCCGACAAACATGAATTTTACTGATTTGAGCGAAAGTCAAATTATATTGTTATTGCAGGATTAACAAATTAATATTACCGAAAAAGTTGCACTTTCTTAGGTTTAGGCTCAAAGTCAATTATCTTGTAAATTGTATGTTAATCACTTGAGCACTGTACCGCATAAGCCGAAAAACATCAATTTTATAGATTTGAGCGAAAGTTAAATTATATTGTTATTGCAGAATTGACATATTCATATAACCGAAAAAATTGCACTTTCTTAGTTTTAGACTTAAAGTCGATTTTCTTGTAAATTGTATGTCAATTGCGTGAGCACTGTACTGCTTAAGCCAAAAACATGAATTGTACTGATTTGAGCGAAAGCCAAATTATATTGTTATTGCAGGATTAACAAATTAATATTACCGAAAAAGTTGCACTTTCTTAGGTTTAGGCTCAAAGTCAATTCTCTTGTAAATTGTATGTTAATCACTTGAGCACTGTACCGCATGAGCCGAAAAACATCAATTTTATAGATTTGAGCGAAAGCCAAATTATATTGTTATTGCAGGATTAACAAATTAATATTACCGAAAAAGTTGCACTTTCTTAGGTTTAGGCTCAAAGTCAATTATCTTGTAAATTGTATGTTAATCACTTGAGCACTGTACCGCATAAGCCGAAAAACATCAATTTTATAGATTTGAGCGAAAGTTAAATTATATTGTTATTGCAGAATTGACATATTCATATAACCGAAAAAATTGCACTTTCTTAGTTTTAGACTTAAAGTCGATTTTCTTGTAAATTGTATGTCAATTGCGTGAGCACTGTACTGCTTAAGCCAAAAACATGAATTGTACTGATTTGAGCGAAAGCCAAATTATATTGTTATTGCAGGATTAACAAATTAATATTACCGAAAAAGTTGCACTTTCTTAGGTTTAGGCTCAAAGTCAATTCTCTTGTAAATTGTATGTTAATCACTTGAGCACTGTACCGCATAAGCCGAAAAACATCAATTTTATAGATTTGAGCGAAAGTTAAATTATATTGTTATTGCAGAATTGACATATTCATATAACCTAAAAAATTGCACTTTCCAAGTTTAAAAGTCGATTTTCTTGTAAATTGTATGTCAATTGCATGATTACTGTACTGCTTAAGCTGAAAAACATGAATTTCACTGATTTGAGCGAAAGTCAAATTATATTTTTATTGCAGGATTAACAAATTAATATTACCGAAAAAGTTGCACTTTCTTAGGTTTAGGCTCAAAGTCAATTCTCTTGTAAATTGTATGTTAATCACTTGAGCACTGTACCGCATAAGCCGAAAAACATCAATTTTATAGATTTGAGCGAAAGTTAAATTATATTGTTATTGCAGAATTGACATATTCATATAACCGAAAAAGTTGCACTTTCTTAGGTTTAGACTCAAAGTCGATTTTCTTTTAAATTGTATGTCAATTGCGTGAGCACTGTACCGCATAAGCCGAAAAACATCAATTTTATAGATTTGAGCGAAAGTTAAATTATATTGTTATTGCAGAATTGACATATTCATATAACCGAAAAAGTTGCACTTTCTTAGGTTTAGACTTAAAGTCGATTTTCTTTTAAATTGTATGTCAATTGCGTGAGCACTGTACTGCTTAAGCCAAAAACATGAATTGTACTGATTTGAGCGAAAGCCAAATTATATTGTTATTGCAGGACTAACAAATTAATATTACCGAAAAAGTTGCACTTTCTTAGGTTTATGCTCAAAGTCAATTCTCTTGTAAATTGTATGTTAATCACTTGAGCACTGTACCGCATAAGCCGAAAAACATCAATTTTATATATTTGAGCGAAAGTTAAATTATATTGTTATTGCAGAATTGACATATTCATATAACCTAAAAAATTGCACTTTCCAAGTTTAAAAGTCGATTTTCTTGTAAATTGTATGTCAATTGCATGATTACTGTACTGCTTAAGCTGAAAAACATGAATTTCACTGATTTGAGCGAAAGTCAAATTATATTTTTATTGCAGGATTAACAAATTAATATTACCGAAAAAGTTGCACTTTCTTAGGTTTAGACTCAAAGTCGATTTTCTTTTAAATTGTATGTCAATTGCGTGAGCACTGTACTGCTTAAGCCGACAAACATGAATTTTACTGATTTGAGCGAAAGTCAAATTATATTGTTATTGCAGGATGAACAAATTAATATTACCGAAAAAGTTGCACTTTCTTAGGTTTAGGCTCAAAGTCAATTCTCTTGTAAATTGTATGTTAATCACTTGAGCACTGTACCGCATAAGCCGAAAAACATCAATTTTATAGATGTGAGCGAAAGTTAAATTATATTGTTATTGCAGAATTGACATATTCATATAACCGAAAAAGTTGCACTTTCTTAGGTTTAGACTCAAAGTCGATTTTCTTTTAAATTGTATGTCAATTGCGTGAGCACTGTACCGCATAAGCCGAAAAACATCAATTTTATAGATTTGAGCGAAAGTTAAATTATATTGTTATTGAAGAATTGACATATTCATATAACCGAAAAAGTTGCACTTTCTTAGGTTTAGACTTAAAGTCGATTTTCTTTTAAATTGTATGTCAATTGCGTGAGCACTGTACCGCATAAGCCGAAAAACATCAATTTTATAGATTTGAGCGAAAGTTAAATTATATTGTTATTGAAGAATTGACATATTCATATAACCGAAAAAGTTGCACTTTCTTAGGTTTAGACTCAAAGTCGATTTTCTTTTAAATTGTATGTCAATTGCATGAGCACTGTACTGCTTAAGCTGAAAAACATGAATTTCACTGATTTGAGCGACAGTCAAATTATATTTTTATTGCAGGATTAACAAATTAATACTACCGAAAAAGTTGCACTTTCTTAGGTTTAGACTCAAAGTCGAATTTTTTTTTAAATTGTATGTCAATTGCGTGAGCACTGTACTGCTTATGCCGACAAACATGAATTTCACTAATTTCAGCGAAAGTCAAATTATATTGTTATTGCAGGATTAACAAATTAATATTACCGAAAAAGTTGTACTTTCTTAGGTTTAGACTCAAAGTCGATTTTTTTTTAAATTGTATGTCAATTGCGTGAGCACTGTACCGCATAAGCCGAAAAACATCAATTTTATAGATTTGAGCGAAAGTTAAATTATATTGTTATTGCAGAATTGACATATTCATATAACCTAAAAAATTGCACTTTCCAAGTTTAAAAGTCGATTTTCTTGTAAATTGTATGTCAATTGCGTGAGCACTGTACTGCTTAAGCCGACAAACATGAATTTTACTGATTTGAGCGAAAGTCAAATTATATTGTTATTGCAGGATTAACAAATTAATATTACCGAAAAAGTTGCACTTTCTTAGGTTTAGGCTCAAAGTCAATTCTCTTGTAAATTGTATGTTAATCACTTGAGCACTGTACCGCATAAGCCGAAAAACATCAATTTTATAGATTTGAGCGAAAGTTAAATTATATTGTTATTGCAGAATTGACATATTCATATAACCTAAAAAATTGCACTTTCCAAGTTTAAAAGTCGATTTTGTTGTAAATTGTATGTCAATTGCATGATTACTGTACTGCTTAAGCTGAAAAACATGAATTTTACTGATTTGAGCGAAAGTCGAATTATATTGTTATTGCAGGATTAACAAATTAATATTACCGAAAAAGTTGCACTTTCTTAGGTTTAGGCTCAAAGTCAATTCTCTTGTAAATTGTATGTTAGTCACTTGAGCACTGTACCGCATAAGCCGAAAAACATCAATTTTATAGATGTGAGCGAAAGTTAAATTATATTGTTATTGCAGAATTGACATATTCATATAACCTAAAAAATTGCACTTTCCAAGTTTAAAAGTCGATTTTCTTGTAAATTGTATGTCAATTGCATGATTACTGTACTGCTTAAGCTGAAAAACATGAATTTCACTGATTTGAGCGAAAGTCAAATTATATTGTTATTGCAGGATTAACAAATTAATATTACCGAAAAAGTTGTACTTTCTTAGGTTTAGACTCAAAGTCGATTTTTTTTTAAATTGTATGTCAATTGCATGATTACTGTACTGCTTAAGCTGAAAAACATGAATTTCACTGATTTGAGCGACAGTCAAATTATATTTTTATTGCAGGATTAACAAATTAATACTACCGAAAAAGTTGCACTTTCTTAGGTTTAGACTCATAGTCGATTTTCTTGTAAATTGTATGTCAATTGCGGCAGCACTGTACTGCTTAAGCCGACAAACATGAATTTTACTGATTTGAGCGAAAGTCGAATTATATTGTTATTGCAGGATTAACAAATTAATATTACCGAAAAAGTTGCACTTTCTTAGGTTTAGGCTCAAAGTCAATTCTCTTGTAAATTGTATGTTAGTCACTTGAGCACTGTACCGCATAAGCCGAAAAACATCAATTTTATAGATGTGAGCGAAAGTTAAATTATATTGTTATTGCAGAATTGACATATTCATATAACCGAAAAAGTTGCACTTTCTTAGGTTTAGACTCAAAGTCGATTTTCTTTTAAATTGTATGTCAATTGCGTGAGCACTGTACCGCATAAGCCGAAAAACATCAATTTTATAGATTTGAGCGAAAGTTAAATTATATTGTTATTGAAGAATTGACATATTCATATAACCGAAAAAGTTGCACTTTCTTAGGTTTAGACTTAAAGTCGATTTTCTTTTAAATTGTATGTCAATTGCGTGAGCACGTACTGCTTAAGCTGAAAAACATGAATTTCACTGATTTGAGCGAAAGTCAAATTATATTTTTATTGCAGGATTAACAAATTAATATTACCGAAAAAGTTGCACTTTCTTAGGTTTAGACTCAAAGTCGATTTTCTTTTAAATTGTATGTCAATTGCATGAGCACTGTACTGCTTAAGCCGACAAACATGAATTTTACTGATTTGAGCGAAAGTCAAATTATATTGTTATTGCAGGATTAACAAATTAATATTACCGAAAAAGTTGCACTTTCTTAGGTTTAGGCTCAAAGTCAATTATCTTGTAAATTGTATGTTAATCACTTGAGCACTGTACCGCATAAGGCGAAAAACATCAATTTTATAGATTTGAGCGAAAGTTAAATTATATTGTTATTGCAGAATTGACATATTCATATAACCTATAAAATTCAATTGCATGATTACTGTACTGCTTAAGCTGAAAAACATGAATTTCACTGATTTGAGCGAAAGTCAAATTATATTTTTATTGCAGGATTAACAAATTAATATTACCGAAAAAGTTGTACTGAAGAATTGACATATTCATATAACCGAAACAGTTGCACTTTCTTAGGTTTAGACTCAAAGTCGATTTTGTTTTAAATTGTATGTCAATTGCGTGAGCACTGTACTGCTTAAGCCGACAAACATGAATTTTACTGATTTGAGCGAAAGTCAAATTATATTGTTATTGCAGGATTAACAAATTAATATTACCGAAAAATATGCACTTTCTTAGGTTTAGGCTCAAAGTCAATTCTCTTGTAAATTGTATGTTAATCACTTGAGCACTGTTCCGCATAAGCCGAAAAACATCAATTTTATAGATTTGAGCGAAAGTTAAATTATATTGTTATTGCAGAATTGACATATTCATATAACCTAAAAAATTGCACTTTCCAAGTTTAAAAGTCGATTTTGTTGTAAATTGTATGTCAATTGCATGATTACTGTACTGCTTAAGCTGAAAAACATGAATTTTACTGATTTGAGCGAAAGTCGAATTATATTGTTATTGCAGGATTAACAAATTAATATTACCGAAAAAGTTGCACTTTCTTAGGTTTAGGCTCAAAGTCAATTCTCTTGTAAATTGTATGTTAGTCACTTGAGCACTGTACCGCATAAGCCGAAAAACATCAATTTTATAGATGTGAGCGAAAGTTAAATTATATTGTTATTGCAGAATTGACATATTCATATAACCTAAAAAATTGCACTTTCCAAGTTTAAAAGTCGATTTTCTTGTAAATTGTATGTCAATTGCATGATTACTGTACTGCTTAAGCTGAAAAACATGAATTTCACTGATTTGAGCGAAAGTCAAATTATATTGTTATTGCAGGATTAACAAATTAATATTACCGAAAAAGTTGTACTTTCTTAGGTTTAGACTCAAAGTCGATTTTTTTTTAAATTGTATGTCAATTGCATGATTACTGTACTGCTTAAGCTGAAAAACATGAATTTCACTGATTTGAGCGACAGTCAATTTATATTTTTATTGCAGGATTAACAAATTAATACTACCGAAAAAGTTGCACTTTCTTAGGTTTAGACTCATAGTCGATTTTCTTGTAAATTGTATGTCAATTGCGGCAGCACTGTACTGCTTAAGCCGACAAACATGAATTTTACTGATTTGAGCGAAAGTCGAATTATATTGTTATTGCAGGATTAACAAATTAATATTACCGAAAAAGTTGCACTTTCTTAGGTTTAGGCTCAAAGTCAATTCTCTTGTAAATTGTATGTTAGTCACTTGAGCACTGTACCGCATAAGCCGAAAAACATCAATTTTATAGATGTGAGCGAAAGTTAAATTATATTGTTATTGCAGAATTGACATATTCATATAACCGAAAAAGTTGCACTTTCTTAGGTTTAGACTCAAAGTCGATTTTCTTTTAAATTGTATGTCAATTGCGTGAGCACTGTACCGCATAAGCCGAAAAACATCAATTTTATAGATTTGAGCGAAAGTTAAATTATATTGTTATTGAAGAATTGACATATTCATATAACCGAAAAAGTTGCACTTTCTTAGGTTTAGACTTAAAGTCGATTTTCTTTTAAATTGTATGTCAATTGCGTGAGCACGTACTGCTTAAGCTGAAAAACATGAATTTCACTGATTTGAGCGAAAGTCAAATTATATTTTTATTGCAGGATTAACAAATTAATATTACCGAAAAAGTTGCACTTTCTTAGGTTTAGACTCAAAGTCGATTTTCTTTTAAATTGTATGTCAATTGCATGAGCACTGTACTGCTTAAGCCGACAAACATGAATTTTACTGATTTGAGCGAAAGTCAAATTATATTTTTATTGCAGGATTAACAAATTAATATTACCGAAAAAGTTGTACTGAAGAATTGACATATTCATATAACCGAAACAGTTGCACTTTCTTAGGTTTAGACTCAAAGTCGATTTTCTTTTAAATTGTATGTCAATTGCGTGAGCACTGTACTGCTTAAGCCGACAAACATGAATTTTACTGATTTGAGCGAAAGTCAAATTATATTGTTATTGCAGGATTAACAAATTAATATTACCGAAAAATATGCACTTTCTTAGGTTTAGGCTCAAAGTCGAATTTTTTTTTAAATTGTATGTCAATTGCGTGAGCACTGTACTGCTTATGCCGACAAACATGAATTTCACTAATTTCAGCGAAAGTCAAATTATATTGTTATTGCAGGATTAACAAATTAATATTACCGAAAAAGTTGTACTTTCTTAGGTTTAGACTCAAAGTCGATTTTTTTTTAAATTGTATGTCAATTGCGTGAGCACTGTACCGCATAAGCCGAAAAACATCAATTTTATAGATTTGAGCGAAAGTTAAATTATATTGTTATTGCAGAATTGACATATTCATATAACCTAAAAAATTGCACTTTCCAAGTTTAAAAGTCGATTTTCTTGTAAATTGTATGTCAATTGCGTGAGCACTGTACTGCTTAAGCCGACAAACATGAATTTTACTGATTTGAGCGAAAGTCAAATTATATTGTTATTGCAGGATTAACAAATTAATATTACCGAAAAAGTTGCACTTTCTTAGGTTTAGGCTCAAAGTCAATTCTCTTGTAAATTGTATGTTAATCACTTGAGCACTGTACCGCATAAGCCGAAAAACATCAATTTTATAGATTTGAGCGAAAGTTAAATTATATTGTTATTGCAGAATTGACATATTCATATAACCTAAAAAATTCAATTGCATGATTACTGTACTGCTTAAGCTGAAAAACATGAATTTCACTGATTTGAGTGAAAGTCAAATTATATTTTTATTGCAGGATTAACAAATTAATATTACCGAAAAAGTTGTACTTTCTTAGGTTTAGACTCAAAGTCGATTTTCTTTTAAATTGTATGTCAATTGCGTGAGCACTGTACTGCTTAAGCCGACAAACATGAATTTTACTGATTTGAGCGAAAGTCAAATTATATTGTTATTGCAGGATTAACAAATTAATATTACCGAAAAATATGCACTTTCTTAGGTTTAGGCTCAAAGTCAATTCTCTTGTAAATTGTATGTTAATCACTTGAGCACTGTTCCACATAAGCCGAAAAACATCAATTTTATAGATTTGAGCGAAAGTTAAATTATATTGTTATTGCAGAATTGACATATTCATATAACCTAAAAAATTGCACTTTCCAAGTTTAAAAGTCGATTTTCTTGTAAATTGTATGTCAATTGCATGATTACTGTACTGCTTAAGCTGAAAAACATGAATTTCACTAATTTCAGCGAAAGTCAAATTATATTGTTATTGCAGGATTAACAAATTAATATTACCGAAAAAGTTGCACTTTCTTAGGTTTAGACTCAAAGTCGAATTTTTTTTTAAATTGTATGTCAATTGCGTGAGCACTGTACTGCTTATGCCGACAAACATGAATTTCACTAATTTCAGCGAAAGTCAAATTATATTTTTATTGCAGGATTAACAAAATTATATTACCGAAAAAGTTGCACTTTCTTAGGTTTAGACTTAAAGTCGATTTTTTTTTAAATTGTATGTCAATTGCGTGAGCACTGTACCGCATAAGCCGAAAAACATCAATTTTATAGATTTGAGCGAAAGTTAAATTATATTGTTATTGCAGAATTGACATATTCATATAACCTAAAAAATTGCACTTTCCAAGTTTAAAAGTCGATTTTCTTGTAAATTGTATGTCAATTGCAAGAGCACTGTACTGCTTAAGCCGACAAACATGAATTTTACTGATTTGAGCGAAAGTCAAATTATATTGTTATTGCAGGATTAACAAATTAATATTACCGAAAAAGTTGCACTTTCTTAGGTTTAGGCTCAAAGTCAATTCTCTTGTAAATTGTATGTTAATCACTTGAGCACTGTACCGCATAAGCCGAAAAACATCAATTTTATAGATTTGAGCGAAAGTTAAATTATATTGTTATTGCAGAATTGACATATTCATATAACCTAAAAAATTCAATTGCATGATTACTGTACTGCTTAAGCTGAAAAACATGAATTTCACTGATTTGAGTGAAAGTCAAATTATATTTTTATTGCAGGATTAACAAATTAATATTACCGAAAAAGTTGTACTTTCTTAGGTTTAGACTCAAAGTCGATTTTCTTTTAAATTGTATGTCAATTGCGTGAGCACTGTACTGCTTAAGCCGACAAACATGAATTTTACTGATTTGAGCGAAAGTCAAATTATATTGTTATTGCAGGATTAACAAATTAATATTACCGAAAAATATGCACTTTCTTAGGTTTAGGCTCAAAGTCAATTCTCTTGTAAATTGTATGTTAATCACTTGAGCACTGTTCCGCATAAGCCGAAAAACATCAATTTTATAGATTTGAGCGAAAGTTAAATTATATTGCTATTGCAGAATTGACATATTCATATAACCTAAAAAATTGCACTTTCCAAGTTTAAAAGTCGATTTTGTTGTAAATTGTATGTCAATTGCATGATTACTGTACTGCTTAAGCTGAAAAACATGAATTTCACTGATTTGAGCGACAGTCAAATTAAATTTTTATTGCAGGATTAACAAATTAATACTACCGAAAAAGTTGCACTTTCTTAGGTTTAGACTCATAGTCGATTTTCTTGTAAATTGTATGTCAATTGCGGCAGCACTGTACTGCTTAAGCCGACAAACATGAATTTTACTGATTTGAGCGAAAGTCGAATTATATTGTTATTGCAGGATTAACAAATTAATATTACCGAAAAAGTTGCACTTTCTTAGGTTTAGGCTCAAAGTCAATTCTCTTGTAAATTGTATGTTAGTCACTTGAGCACTGTACCGCATAAGCCGAAAAACATCAATTTTATAGATGTGAGCGAAAGTTAAATTATATTGTTATTGCAGAATTGACATATTCATATAACCGAAAAAGTTGCACTTTCTTAGGTTTAGACTCAAAGTCGATTTTCTTTTAAATTGTATGTCAATTGCGTGAGCACTGTACCGCATAAGCCGAAAAACATCAATTTTATAGATTTGAGCGAAAGTTAAATTATATTGTTATTGAAGAATTGACATATTCATATAACCGAAAAAGTTGCACTTTCTTAGGTTTAGACTTAAAGTCGATTTTCTTTTAAATTGTATGTCAATTGCGTGAGCACGTACTGCTTAAGCTGAAAAACATGAATTTCACTGATTTGAGCGAAAGTCAAATTATATTTTTATTGCAGGATTAACAAATTAATATTACCGAAAAAGTTGCACTTTCTTAGGTTTAGACTCAAAGTCGATTTTCTTTTAAATTGTATGTCAATTGCATGAGCACTGTACTGCTTAAGCCGACAAACATGAATTTTACTGATTTGAGCGAAAGTCAAATTATATTGTTATTGCAGGATTAACAAATTAATATTACCGAAAAAGTTGCACTTTCTTAGGTTTAGGCTCAAAGTCAATTATCTTGTAAATTGTATGTTAATCACTTGAGCACTGTACCGCATAAGCCGAAAAACATCAATTTTATAGATTTGAGCGAAAGTTAAATTATATTGTTATTGCAGAATTGACATATTCATATAACCTAAAAAAATTGCACTTTCCAAGTTTAAAAGTCGATTTTGTTGTAAATTGTATGTCAATTGCATGATTACTGTACTGCTTAAGCTGAAAAACATGAATTTCACTGATTTGAGCGAAAGTCAAATTATATTGTTATTGCAGGATTAACAAATTAATATTACCGAAAAAGTTGTACTTTCTTAGGTTTAGACTCAAAGTCGATTTTTTTTTAAATTGTATGTCAATTGCATGATTACTGTACTGCTTAAGCTGAAAAACATGAATTTCACTGATTTGAGCGACAGTCAAATTATATTTTTATTGCAGGATTAACAAATTAATACTACCGAAAAAGTTGCACTTTCTTAGGTTTAGACTCATAGTCGATTTTCTTGTAAATTGTATGTCAATTGCGGCAGCACTGTACTGCTTAAGCCGACAAACATGAATTTTACTGATTTGAGCGAAAGTCGAATTATATTGTTATTGCAGGATTAACAAATTAATATTACCGAAAAAGTTGCACTTTCTTAGGTTTAGGCTCAAAGTCAATTCTCTTGTAAATTGTATGTTAGTCACTTGAGCACTGTACCGCATAAGCCGAAAAACATCAATTTTATAGATGTGAGCGAAAGTTAAATTATATTGTTATTGCAGAATTGACATATTCATATAACCGAAAAAGTTGCACTTTCTTAGGTTTAGACTCAAAGTCGATTTTCTTTTAAATTGTATGTCAATTGCGTGAGCACTGTACCGCATAAGCCGAAAAACATCAATTTTATAGATTTGAGCGAAAGTTAAATTATATTGTTATTGAAGAATTGACATATTCATATAACCGAAAAAGTTGCACTTTCTTAGGTTTAGACTTAAAGTCGATTTTCTTTTAAATTGTATGTCAATTGCGTGAGCACGTACTGCTTAAGCTGAAAAACATGAATTTCACTGATTTGAGCGAAAGTCAAATTATATTTTTATTGCAGGATTAACAAATTAATATTACCGAAAAAGTTGCACTTTCTTAGGTTTAGACTCAAAGTCGATTTTCTTTTAAATTGTATGTCAATTGCATGAGCACTGTACTGCTTAAGCCGACAAACATGAATTTTACTGATTTGAGCGAAAGTCAAATTATATTGTTATTGCAGGATTAACAAATTAATATTACCGAAAAAGTTGCACTTTCTTAGGTTTAGGCTCAAAGTCAATTATCTTGTAAATTGTATGTTAATCACTTGAGCACTGTACCGCATAAGCCGAAAAACATCAATTTTATAGATTTGAGCGAAAGTTAAATTATATTGTTATTGCAGAATTGACATATTCATATAACCTATAAAATTCAATTGCATGATTACTGTACTGCTTAAGCTGAAAAACATGAATTTCACTGATTTGAGCGAAAGTCAAATTATATTTTTATTGCAGGATTAACAAATTAATATTACCGAAAAAGTTGTACTGAAGAATTGACATATTCATATAACCGAAACAGTTGCACTTTCTTAGGTTTAGACTCAAAGTCGATTTTCTTTTAAATTGTATGTCAATTGCGTGAGCACTGTACTGCTTAAGCCGACAAACATGAATTTTACTGATTTGAGCGAAAGTCAAATTATATTGTTATTGCAGGATTAACAAATTAATATTACCGAAAAATATGCACTTTCTTAGGTTTAGGCTCAAAGTCAATTCTCTTGTAAATTGTATGTTAATCACTTGAGCACTGTTCCGCATAAGCCGAAAAACATCAATTTTATAGATTTGAGCGAAAGTTAAATTATATTGTTATTGCAGAATTGACATATTCATATAACCTAAAAAATTGCACTTTCCAAGTTTAAAAGTCGATTTTCTTGTAAATTGTATGTCAATTGCATGATTACTGTACTGCTTAAGCTGAAAAACATGAATTTCACTAATTTCAGCGAAAGTCAAATTATATTGTTATTGCAGGATTAACAAATTAATATTACCGAAAAAGTTGCACTTTCTTAGGTTTAGACTCAAAGTCGAATTTTTTTTTAAATTGTATGTCAATTGCGTGAGCACTGTACTGCTTATGCCGACAAACATGAATTTCACTAATTTCAGCGAAAGTCAAATTATATTGTTATTGCAGGATTAACAAATTAATATTACCGAAAAAGTTGTACTTTCTTAGGTTTAGACTCAAAGTCGATTTTTTTTTAAATTGTATGTCAATTGCGTGAGCACTGTACCGCATAAGCCGAAAAACATCAATTTTATAGATTTGAGCGAAAGTTAAATTATATTGTTATTGCAGAATTGACATATTCATATAACCTAAAAAATTGCACTTTCCAAGTTTAAAAGTCGATTTTCTTGTAAATTGTATGTCAATTGCGTGAGCACTGTACTGCTTATGCCGACAAACATGAATTTCACTAATTTCAGCGAAAGTCAAATTATATTGTTATTGCAGGATTAACAAATTAATATTACCGAAAAAGTTGTACTTTCTTAGGTTTAGACTCAAAGTCGATTTTTTTTTAAATTGTATGTCAATTGCGTGAGCACTGTACCGCATAAGCCGAAAAACATCAATTTTATAGATTTGAGCGAAAGTTAAATTATATTGTTATTGCAGAATTGACATATTCATATAACCTAAAAAATTGCACTTTCCAAGTTTAAAAGTCGATTTTCTTGTAAATTGTATGTCAATTGCGTGAGCACTGTACTGCTTAAGCCGACAAACATGAATTTTACTGATTTGAGCGAAAGTTAAATTATATTGTTATTGCAGAATTGACATATTCATATAACCTAAAAAATTGCACTTTCCAAGTTTAAAAGTCGATTTTCTTGTAAATTGTATGTCAATTGCATGATTACTGTACTGCTTAAGCTGAAAAACATGAATTTCACTAATTTCAGCGAAAGTCAAATTATATTGTTATTGCAGGATTAACAAATTAATATTACCGAAAAAGTTGCACTTTCTTAGGTTTAGACTCAAAGTCGAATTTTTTTTTAAATTGTATGTCAATTGCGTGAGCACTGTACTGCTTATGCCGACAAACATGAATTTCACTAATTTCAGCGAAAGTCAAATTATATTGTTATTGCAGGATTAACAAATTAATATTACCGAAAAAGTTGTACTTTCTTAGGTTTAGACTCAAAGTCGATTTTTTTTTAAATTGTATGTCAATTGCGTGAGCACTGTACCGCATAAGCCGAAAAACATCAATTTTATAGATTTGAGCGAAAGTTAAATTATATTGTTATTGCAGAATTGACATATTCATATAACCTAAAAAATTGCACTTTCCAAGTTTAAAAGTCGATTTTCTTGTAAATTGTATGTCAATTGCGTGAGCACTGTACTGCTTAAGCCGACAAACATCAATTTTATAGATTTGAGCGAAAGTTAAATTATATTGTTATTGCAGAATTGACATATTCATATAACCTAAAAAATTCAATTGCATGATTACTGTACTGCTTAAGCTGAAAAACATGAATTTCACTGATTTGAGTGAAAGTCAAATTATATTTTTATTGCAGGATTAACAAATTAATATTACCGAAAAAGTTGTACTTTCTTAGGTTTAGACTCAAAGTCGATTTTCTTTTAAATTGTATGTCAATTGCGTGAGCACTGTACTGCTTAAGCCGACAAACATGAATTTTACTGATTTGAGCGAAAGTCAAATTATATTGTTATTGCAGGATTAACAAATTAATATTACCGAAAAATATGCACTTTCTTAGGTTTAGGCTCAAAGTCAATTCTCTTGTAAATTGTATGTTAATCACTTGAGCACTGTTCCACATAAGCCGAAAAACATCAATTTTATAGATTTGAGCGAAAGTTAAATTATATTGTTATTGCAGAATTGACATATTCATATAACCTAAAAAATTGCACTTTCCAAGTTTAAAAGTCGATTTTCTTGTAAATTGTATGTCAATTGCATGATTACTGTACTGCTTAAGCTGAAAAACATGAATTTCACTAATTTCAGCGAAAGTCAAATTATATTGTTATTGCAGGATTAACAAATTAATATTACCGAAAAAGTTGCACTTTCTTAGGTTTAGACTCAAAGTCGAATTTTTTTTTAAATTGTATGTCAATTGCGTGAGCACTGTACTGCTTATGCCGACAAACATGAATTTCACTAATTTCAGCGAAAGTCAAATTATATTTTTATTGCAGGATTAACAAAATTATATTACCGAAAAAGTTGCACTTTCTTAGGTTTAGACTTAAAGTCGATTTTTTTTTAAATTGTATGTCAATTGCGTGAGCACTGTACCGCATAAGCCGAAAAACATCAATTTTATAGATTTGAGCGAAAGTTAAATTATATTGTTATTGCAGAATTGACATATTCATATAACCTAAAAAATTGCACTTTCCAAGTTTAAAAGTCGATTTTCTTGTAAATTGTATGTCAATTGCAAGAGCACTGTACTGCTTAAGCCGACAAACATGAATTTTACTGATTTGAGCGAAAGTCAAATTATATTGTTATTGCAGGATTAACAAATTAATATTACCGAAAAAGTTGCACTTTCTTAGGTTTAGGCTCAAAGTCAATTCTCTTGTAAATTGTATGTTAATCACTTGAGCACTGTACCGCATAAGCCGAAAAACATCAATTTTATAGATTTGAGCGAAAGTTAAATTATATTGTTATTGCAGAATTGACATATTCATATAACCTAAAAAATTCAATTGCATGATTACTGTACTGCTTAAGCTGAAAAACATGAATTTCACTGATTTGAGTGAAAGTCAAATTATATTTTTATTGCAGGATTAACAAATTAATATTACCGAAAAAGTTGTACTTTCTTAGGTTTAGACTCAAAGTCGATTTTCTTTTAAATTGTATGTCAATTGCGTGAGCACTGTACTGCTTAAGCCGACAAACATGAATTTTACTGATTTGAGCGAAAGTCAAATTATATTGTTATTGCAGGATTAACAAATTAATATTACCGAAAAATATGCACTTTCTTAGGTTTAGGCTCAAAGTCAATTCTCTTGTAAATTGTATGTTAATCACTTGAGCACTGTTCCGCATAAGCCGAAAAACATCAATTTTATAGATTTGAGCGAAAGTTAAATTATATTGCTATTGCAGAATTGACATATTCATATAACCTAAAAAATTGCACTTTCCAAGTTTAAAAGTCGATTTTGTTGTAAATTGTATGTCAATTGCATGATTACTGTACTGCTTAAGCTGAAAAACATGAATTTCACTGATTTGAGCGACAGTCAAATTATATTTTTATTGCAGGATTAACAAATTAATACTACCGAAAAAGTTGCACTTTCTTAGGTTTAGACTCATAGTCGATTTTCTTGTAAATTGTATGTCAATTGCGGCAGCACTGTACTGCTTAAGCCGACAAACATGAATTTTACTGATTTGAGCGAAAGTCGAATTATATTGTTATTGCAGGATTAACAAATTAATATTACCGAAAAAGTTGCACTTTCTTAGGTTTAGGCTCAAAGTCAATTCTCTTGTAAATTGTATGTTAGTCACTTGAGCACTGTACCGCATAAGCCGAAAAACATCAATTTTATAGATGTGAGCGAAAGTTAAATTATATTGTTATTGCAGAATTGACATATTCATATAACCGAAAAAGTTGCACTTTCTTAGGTTTAGACTCAAAGTCGATTTTCTTTTAAATTGTATGTCAATTGCGTGAGCACTGTACCGCATAAGCCGAAAAACATCAATTTTATAGATTTGAGCGAAAGTTAAATTATATTGTTATTGAAGAATTGACATATTCATATAACCGAAAAAGTTGCACTTTCTTAGGTTTAGACTTAAAGTCGATTTTCTTTTAAATTGTATGTCAATTGCGTGAGCACGTACTGCTTAAGCTGAAAAACATGAATTTCACTGATTTGAGCGAAAGTCAAATTATATTTTTATTGCAGGATTAACAAATTAATATTACCGAAAAAGTTGCACTTTCTTAGGTTTAGACTCAAAGTCGATTTTCTTTTAAATTGTATGTCAATTGCATGAGCACTGTACTGCTTAAGCCGACAAACATGAATTTTACTGATTTGAGCGAAAGTCAAATTATATTGTTATTGCAGGATTAACAAATTAATATTACCGAAAAAGTTGCACTTTCTTAGGTTTAGGCTCAAAGTCAATTATCTTGTAAATTGTATGTTAATCACTTGAGCACTGTACCGCATAAGCCGAAAAACATCAATTTTATAGATTTGAGCGAAAGTTAAATTATATTGTTATTGCAGAATTGACATATTCATATAACCTAAAAAAATTGCACTTTCCAAGTTTAAAAGTCGATTTTGTTGTAAATTGTATGTCAATTGCATGATTACTGTACTGCTTAAGCTGAAAAACATGAATTTTACTGATTTGAGCGAAAGTCGAATTATATTGTTATTGCAGGATTAACAAATTAATATTACCGAAAAAGTTGCACTTTCTTAGGTTTAGGCTCAAAGTCAATTCTCTTGTAAATTGTATGTTAGTCACTTGAGCACTGTACCGCATAAGCCGAAAAACATCAATTTTATAGATGTGAGCGAAAGTTAAATTATATTGTTATTGCAGAATTGACATATTCATATAACCGAAAAAGTTGCACTTTCTTAGGTTTAGACTCAAAGTCGATTTTCTTTTAAATTGTATGTCAATTGCGTGAGCACTGTACCGCATAAGCCGAAAAACATCAATTTTATAGATTTGAGCGAAAGTTAAATTATATTGTTATTGAAGAATTGACATATTCATATAACCGAAACAGTTGCACTTTCTTAGGTTTAGACTTAAAGTCGATTTTCTTTTAAATTGTATGTCAATTGCGTGAGCACGTACTGCTTAAGCTGAAAAACATGAATTTCACTGATTTGAGCGAAAGTCAAATTATATTTTAATTACAAGATTAACAAATTAATATTACCGAAAAAGTTGCACTTTCTTAGGTTTAGACTCAAAGTCGATTTTCTTTTAAATTGTATGTCAATTGCATGAGCACTGTACTGCTTAAGCCGACAAACATGAATTTTACTGATTTGAGCGAAAGTCAAATTATATTGTTATTGCAGGATTAACAAATTAATATTACCGAAAAAGTTGCACTTTCTTAGGTTTAGGCTCAAAGTCAATTATCTTGTAAATTGTATGTTAATCACTTGAGCACTGTACCGCATAAGCCGAAAAACATCAATTTTATAGATTTGAGCGAAAGTTAAATTATATTGTTATTGCAGAATTGACATATTCATATAACCGAAAAAATTGCACTTTCTTAGTTTTAGACTTAAAGTCGATTTTCTTGTAAATTGTATGTCAATTGCGTGAGCACTGTACTGCTTAAGCCAAAAACATGAATTGTACTGATTTGAGCGAAAGCCAAATTATATTGTTATTGCAGGATTAACAAATTAATATTACCGAAAAAGTTGCACTTTCTTAGGTTTAGGCTCAAAGTCAATTCTCTTGTAAATTGTATGTTAATCACTTGAGCACTGTACCGCATAAGCCGAAAAACATCAATTTTATAGATTTGAGCGAAAGTTAAATTATATTGTTATTGCAGAATTGACATATTCATATAACCTAAAAAATTCAATTGCATGATTACTGTACTGCTTAAGCTGAAAAACATGAATTTCACTGATTTGAGTGAAAGTCAAATTATATTTTTATTGCAGGATTAACAAATTAATATTACCGAAAAAGTTGTACTTTCTTAGGTTTAGACTCAAAGTCGATTTTCTTTTAAATTGTATGTCAATTGCGTGAGCACTGTACTGCTTAAGCCGACAAACATGAATTTTACTGATTTGAGCGAAAGTCAAATTATATTGTTATTGCAGGATTAACAAATTAATATTACCGAAAAATATGCACTTTCTTAGGTTTAGGCTCAAAGTCAATTCTCTTGTAAATTGTATGTTAATCACTTGAGCACTGTTCCGCATAAGCCGAAAAACATCAATTTTATAGATTTGAGCGAAAGTTAAATTATATTGCTATTGCAGAATTGACATATTCATATAACCTAAAAAATTGCACTTTCCAAGTTTAAAAGTCGATTTTGTTGTAAATTGTATGTCAATTGCATGATTACTGTACTGCTTAAGCTGAAAAACATGAATTTCACTGATTTGAGCGACAGTCAAATTATATTTTTATTGCAGGATTAACAAATTAATATTACCGAAAAAGTTGCACTTTCTTAGGTTTAGGCTCAAAGTCAATTCTCTTGTAAATTGTATGTTAATCACTTGAGCACTGTACCGCATGAGCCGAAAAACATCAATTTTATAGATTTGAGCGAAAGCCAAATTATATTGTTATTGCAGGATTAACAAATTAATATTACCGAAAAATATGCACTTTCTTAGGTTTAGGCTCAAAGTCAATTCTCTTGTAAATTGTATGTTAATCACTTGAGCACTGTTCCGCATAAGCCGAAAAACATCAATTTTATAGATTTGAGCGAAAGTTAAATTATATTGTTATTGCAGAATTGACATATTCATATAACCTAAAAAATTGCACTTTCCAAGTTTAAAAGTCGATTTTCTTGTAAATTGTATGTCAATTGCATGATTACTGTACTGCTTAAGCTGAAAAACATGAATTTCACTAATTTCAGCGAAAGTCAAATTATATTGTTATTGCAGGATTAACAAATTAATATTACCGAAAAAGTTGCACTTTCTTAGGTTTAGACTCAAAGTCGAATTTTTTTTTAAATTGTATGTCAATTGCGTGAGCACTGTACTGCTTATGCCGACAAACATGAATTTCACTAATTTCAGCGAAAGTCAAATTATATTGTTATTGCAGGATTAACAAATTAATATTACCGAAAAAGTTGTACTTTCTTAGGTTTAGACTCAAAGTCGATTTTTTTTTAAATTGTATGTCAATTGCGTGAGCACTGTACCGCATAAGCCGAAAAACATCAATTTTATAGATTTGAGCGAAAGTTAAATTATATTGTTATTGCAGAATTGACATATTCATATAACCTAAAAAATTGCACTTTCCAAGTTTAAAAGTCGATTTTCTTGTAAATTGTATGTCAATTGCGTGAGCACTGTACTGCTTAAGCCAACAAACATGAATTTTACTGATTTGAGCGAAAGTCAAATTATATTGTTATTGCAGGATTAACAAATTAATATTACCGAAAAAGTTGCACTTTCTTAGGTTTAGGCTCAAAGTCAATTCTCTTGTAAATTGTATGTTAATCACTTGAGCACTGTACCGCATAAGCCGAAAAACATCAATTTTATAGATTTGAGCGAAAGTTAAATTATATTGTTATTGCAGAATTGACATATTCATATAACCTAAAAAATTCAATTGCATGATTACTGTACTGCTTAAGCTGAAAAACATGAATTTCACTGATTTGAGTGAAAGTCAAATTATATTTTTATTGCAGGATTAACAAATTAATATTACCGAAAAAGTTGTACTTTCTTAGGTTTAGACTCAAAGTCGATTTTCTTTTAAATTGTATGTCAATTGCGTGAGCACTGTACTGCTTAAGCCGACAAACATGAATTTTACTGATTTGAGCGAAAGTCAAATTATATTGTTATTGCAGGATTAACAAATTAATATTACCGAAAAATATGCACTTTCTTAGGTTTAGGCTCAAAGTCAATTCTCTTGTAAATTGTATGTTAATCACTTGAGCACTGTTCCACATAAGCCGAAAAACATCAATTTTATAGATTTGAGCGAAAGTTAAATTATATTGTTATTGCAGAATTGACATATTCATATAACCTAAAAAATTGCACTTTCCAAGTTTAAAAGTCGATTTTCTTGTAAATTGTATGTCAATTGCATGATTACTGTACTGCTTAAGCTGAAAAACATGAATTTCACTAATTTCAGCGAAAGTCAAATTATATTGTTATTGCAGGATTAACAAATTAATATTACCGAAAAAGTTGCACTTTCTTAGGTTTAGACTCAAAGTCGAATTTTTTTTTAAATTGTATGTCAATTGCGTGAGCACTGTACTGCTTATGCCGACAAACATGAATTTCACTAATTTCAGCGAAAGTCAAATTATATTTTTATTGCAGGATTAACAAAATTATATTACCGAAAAAGTTGCACTTTCTTAGGTTTAGACTTAAAGTCGATTTTTTTTTAAATTGTATATCAATTGCGTGAGCACTGTACCGCATAAGCCGAAAAACATCAATTTTATAGATTTGAGCGAAAGTTAAATTATATTGTTATTGCAGAATTGACATATTCATATAACCTAAAAAATTGCACTTTCCAAGTTTAAAAGTCGATTTTCTTGTAAATTGTATGTCAATTGCAAGAGCACTGTACTGCTTAAGCCGACAAACATGAATTTTACTGATTTGAGCGAAAGTCAAATTATATTGTTATTGCAGGATTAACAAATTAATATTACCGAAAAAGTTGCACTTTCTTAGGTTTAAGCTCAAAGTCAATTCTCTTGTAAATTGTATGTTAATCACTTGAGCACTGTACCGCATAAGCCGAAAAACATCAATTTTATAGATTTGAGCGAAAGTTAAATTATATTGTTATTGCAGAATTGACATATTCATATAACCTAAAAAATTCAATTGCATGATTACTGTACTGCTTAAGCTGAAAAACATGAATTTCACTGATTTGAGTGAAAGTCAAATTATATTTTTATTGCAGGATTAACAAATTAATATTACCGAAAAAGTTGTACTTTCTTAGGTTTAGACTCAAAGTCGATTTTCTTTTAAATTGTATGTCAATTGCGTGAGCACTGTACTGCTTAAGCCGACAAACATGAATTTTACTGATTTGAGCGAAAGTCAAATTATATTGTTATTGCAGGATTAACAAATTAATATTACCGAAAAATATGCACTTTCTTAGGTTTAGGCTCAAAGTCAATTCTCTTGTAAATTGTATGTTAATCACTTGAGCACTGTTCCGCATAAGCCGAAAAACATCAATTTTATAGATTTGAGCGAAAGTTAAATTATATTGCTATTGCAGAATTGACATATTCATATAACCTAAAAAATTGCACTTTCCAAGTTTAAAAGTCGATTTTGTTGTAAATTGTATGTCAATTGCATGATTACTGTACTGCTTAAGCTGAAAAACATGAATTTCACTGATTTGAGCGACAGTCAAATTATATTTTTATTGCAGGATTAACAAATTAATACTACCGAAAAAGTTGCACTTTCTTAGGTTTAGACTCATAGTCGATTTTCTTGTAAATTGTATGTCAATTGCGGCAGCACTGTACTGCTTAAGCCGACAAACATGAATTTTACTGATTTGAGCGAAAGTCGAATTATATTGTTATTGCAGGATTAACAAATTAATATTACCGAAAAAGTTGCACTTTCTTAGGTTTAGGCTCAAAGTCAATTCTCTTGTAAATTGTATGTTAGTCACTTGAGCACTGTACCGCATAAGCCGAAAAACATCAATTTTATAGATGTGAGCGAAAGTTAAATTATATTGTTATTGCAGAATTGACATATTCATATAACCGAAAAAGTTGCACTTTCTTAGGTTTAGACTCAAAGTCGATTTTCTTTTAAATTGTATGTCAATTGCGTGAGCACTGTACCGCATAAGCCGAAAAACATCAATTTTATAGATTTGAGCGAAAGTTAAATTATATTGTTATTGAAGAATTGACATATTCATATAACCGAAAAAGTTGCACTTTCTTAGGTTTAGACTTAAAGTCGATTTTCTTTTAAATTGTATGTCAATTGCGTGAGCACGTACTGCTTAAGCTGAAAAACATGAATTTCACTGATTTGAGCGAGAGTCAAATTATATTTTTATTGCAGGATTAACAAATTAATATTACCGAAAAAGTTGCACTTTCTTAGGTTTAGACTCAAAGTCGATTTTCTTTTAAATTGTATGTCAATTGCATGAGCACTGTACTGCTTAAGCCGACAAACATGAATTTTACTGATTTGAGCGAAAGTCAAATTATATTGTTATTGCAGGATTAACAAATTAATATTACCGAAAAAGTTGCACTTTCTTAGGTTTAGGCTCAAAGTCAATTATCTTGTAAATTGTATGTTAATCACTTGAGCACTGTACCGCATAAGCCGAAAAACATCAATTTTATAGATTTGAGCGAAAGTTAAATTATATTGTTATTGCAGAATTGACATATTCATATAACCTAAAAAAATTGCACTTTCCAAGTTTAAAAGTCGATTTTGTTGTAAATTGTATGTCAATTGCATGATTACTGTACTGCTTAAGCTGAAAAACATGAATTTTACTGATTTGAGCGAAAGTCGAATTATATTGTTATTGCAGGATTAACAAATTAATATTACCGAAAAAGTTGCACTTTCTTAGGTTTAGGCTCAAAGTCAATTCTCTTGTAAATTGTATGTTAGTCACTTGAGCACTGTACCGCATAAGCCGAAAAACATCAATTTTATAGATGTGAGCGAAAGTTAAATTATATTGTTATTGCAGAACTGACATATTCATATAACCGAAAAAGTTGCACTTTCTTAGGTTTAGACTCAAAGTCGATTTTCTTTTAAATTGTATGTCAATTGCGTGAGCACTGTACCGCATAAGCCGAAAAACATCAATTTTATAGATTTGAGCGAAAGTTAAATTATATTGTTATTGAAGAATTGACATATTCATATAACCGAAACAGTTGCACTTTCTTAGGTTTAGACTTAAAGTCGATTTTCTTTTAAATTGTATGTCAATTGCGTGAGCACGTACTGCTTAAGCTGAAAAACATGAATTTCACTGATTTGAGCGAAAGTCAAATTATATTTTTATTGCAGGATTAACAAATTAATATTACCGAAAAAGTTGCACTTTCTTAGGTTTAGACTCAAAGTCGATTTTCTTTTAAATTGTATGTCAATTGCATGAGCACTGTACTGCTTAAGCCGACAAACATGAATTTTACTGATTTGAGCGAAAGTCAAATTATATTGTTATTGCAGGATTAACAAATTAATATTACCGAAAAAGTTGCACTTTCTTAGGTTTAGGCTCAAAGTCAATTATCTTGTAAATTGTATGTTAATCACTTGAGCACTGTACCGCATAAGCCGAAAAACATCAATTTTATAGATTTGAGCGAAAGTTAAATTATATTGTTATTGCAGAATTGACATATTCATATAACCGAAAAAATTGCACTTTCTTAGTTTTAGACTTAAAGTCGATTTTCTTGTAAATTGTATGTCAATTGCGTGAGCACTGTACTGCTTAAGCCAAAAACATGAATTGTACTGATTTGAGCGAAAGCCAAATTATATTGTTATTGCAGGATTAACAAATTAATATTACCGAAAAAGTTGCACTTTCTTAGGTTTAGGCTCAAAGTCAATTCTCTTGTAAATTGTATGTTAATCACTTGAGCACTGTACCGCATGAGCCGAAAAACATCAATTTTATAGATTTGAGCGAAAGCCAAATTATATTGTTATTGCAGGATTAACAAATTAATATTACCGAAAAAGTTGCACTTTCTTAGGTTTAGGCTCAAAGCCAATTCTCTTGTAAATTGTATGTTAATCACTTGAGCACTGTACCGCATAAGCCGAAAAACATCAATTTTATAGATTTGAGCGAAAGTTAAATTATATTGTTATTGCAGAATTGACATATTCATATAACCTAAAAAAGTCGATTTTCTTGTAAATTGTATGTCAATTGCATGATTACTGTACTGCTTAAGCTGAAAAACATGAATTTCACTGATTTGAGCGAAAGTTAAATTATATTGTCATTGCAGAATTGACATATTCATATAACCTAAAAAATTGCACTTTCCAAGTTTAAAAGTCGATTTTGTTGTAAATTGTATGTCAATTGCATGATTACTGTACTGCTTAAGCTGAAAAACATGAATTTCACTGATTTGAGCGAAAGTCAAATTATATTTTTATTGCAGGATTAACAAATTAATATTACCGAAAAAGTTGCACTTTCTTAGGTTTAGACTCAAAGTCGATTTTCTTTTAAATTGTATGTCAATTGCGTGAGCACTGTACTGCTTAAGCCGACAAACATGAATTTTACTGATTTGAGCGAAAGTCAAATTATATTGTTATTGCAGGATTAACAAATTAATATTACCGAAAAATATGCACTTTCTTAGGTTTAGGCTCAAAGTCAATTCTCTTGTAAATTGTATGTTAATCACTTGAGCACTGTACCGCATAAGCCGAAAAACATCAATTTTATAGATTTGAGCGAAAGTTAAATTATATTGTTATTGCAGAATTGACATATTCATATAACCTAAAAAATTCAATTGCATGATTACTGTACTGCTTAAGCTGAAAAACATTAATTTCACTGATTTGAGCGAAAGTCAATTTATATTTTTATTGCAGGATTAACAAATTAATATTACCGAAAAAGTTGTACTTTCTTAGGTTTAGACTCAAAGTCGATTTTCTTTTAAATTGTATGTCAATTGCGTGAGCACTGTACTGCTTAAGCCGACAAACATGAATTTTACTGATTTGAGCGAAAGTCAAATTATATTGTTATTGCAGGATTAACAAATTAATATTACCGAAAAAGTTGCACTTTCTTAGGTTTAGGCTCAAAGCCAATTCTCTTGTAAATTGTATGTTAATCACTTGAGCACTGTACCGCATAAGCCGAAAAACATCAATTTTATAGATTTGAGCGAAAGTTAAATTATATTGTTATTGCAGAATTGACATATTCATATAACCTAAAAAATTGCACTTTCCAAGTTTAAAAGTCGATTTTCTTGTAAATTGTATGTCAATTGCATGATTACTGTACTGCTTAAGCTGAAAAACATGAATTTCACTGATTTGAGCGAAAGTCAAATTATATTTTTATTGCAGGATTAACAAATTAATATTACCGAAAAAGTTGCACTTTCTTAGGTTTAGGCTCAAAGTCAATTCTCTTGTAAATTGTATGTTAATCACTTGAGCACTGTACCGCATAAGCCGAAAAACATCAATTTTATAGATTTGAGCGAAAGTTAAATTATATTGTTATTGCAGAATTGACATATTCATATAACCGAAAAAGTTGCACTTTTTTAGGTTTAGACTCAAAGTCGATTTTCTTTTAAATTGTATGTCAATTGCGTGAGCACTGTACCGCATAAGCCGAAAAACATCAATTTTATAGATTTGAGCGAAAGTTAAATTATATTGTTATTGCAGAATTGACATATTCATATAGCCGAAAAAGTTGCACTTTCTTAGGTTTAGACTTAAAGTCGATTTTCTTTTAAATTGTATGTCAATTGCGTGAGCACTGTACTGCTTAAGCCAAAAACATGAATTGTACTGATTTGAGCGAAAGCCAAATTATATTGTTATTGCAGGACTAACAAATTAATATTACCGAAAAAGTTGCACTTTCTTAGGTTTAGACTCAAAGTCGAATTTTTTTTTAAATTGTATGTCAATTGCGTGAGCACTGTACTGCTTATGCCGACAAACATGAATTTCACTAATTTCAGCGAAAGTCAAATTATATTGTTATTGCAGGATTAACAAATTAATATTACCGAAAAAGTTGCACTTTCTTAGGTTTAGGCTCAAAGTCAATTATCTTGTAAATTGTATGTTAATCACTTGAGCACTGTACCGCATAAGCCGAAAAACATCAATTTTATAGATTTGAGCGAAAGTTAAATTATATTGTTATTGCAGAATTGACATATTCATATAACCTAAAAAAATTGCACTTTCCAAGTTTAAAAGTCGATTTTGTTGTAAATTGTATGTCAATTGCATGATTACTGTACTGCTTAAGCTGAAAAACATGAATTTTACTGATTTGAGCGAAAGTCGAATTATATTGTTATTGCAGGATTAACAAATTAATATTACCGAAAAAGTTGCACTTTCTTAGGTTTAGGCTCAAAGTCAATTCTCTTGTAAATTGTATGTTAATCACTTGAGCACTGTACCGCATAAGCCGAAAAACATCAATTTTATAGATTTGAGCGAAAGTTAAATTATATTGTTATTGCAGAATTGACATATTCATATAACCGAAAAAGTTGCACTTTTTTAGGTTTAGACTCAAAGTCGATTTTCTTTTAAATTGTATGTCAATTGCGTGAGCACTGTACCGCATAAGCCGAAAAACATCAATTTTATAGATTTGAGCGAAAGTTAAATTATATTGTTATTGCAGAATTGACATATTCATATAGCCGAAAAAGTTGCACTTTCTTAGGTTTAGACTTAAAGTCGATTTTCTTTTAAATTGTATGTCAATTGCGTGAGCACTGTACTGCTTAAGCCAAAAACATGAATTGTACTGATTTGAGCGAAAGCCAAATTATATTGTTATTGCAGGACTAACAAATTAATATTACCGAAAAAGTTGCACTTTCTTAGGTTTAGACTCAAAGTCGAATTTTTTTTTAAATTGTATGTCAATTGCGTGAGCACTGTACTGCTTATGCCGACAAACATGAATTTCACTAATTTCAGCGAAAGTCAAATTATATTGTTATTGCAGGATTAACAAATTAATATTACCGAAAAAGTTGCACTTTCTTAGGTTTAGGCTCAAAGTCAATTATCTTGTAAATTGTATGTTAATCACTTGAGCACTGTACCGCATAAGCCGAAAAACATCAATTTTATAGATGTGAGCGAAAGTTAAATTATATTGTTATTGCAGAATTGACATATTCATATAACCGAAAAAGTTGCACTTTCTTAGGTTTAGACTCAAAGTCGATTTTCTTTTAAATTGTATGTCAATTGCGTGAGCACTGTACCGCATAAGCCGAAAAACATCAATTTTATAGATTTGAGCGAAAGTTAAATTATATTGTTATTGAAGAATTGACATATTCATATAACCGAAACAGTTGCACTTTCTTAGGTTTAGACTTAAAGTCGATTTTCTTTTAAATTGTATGTCAATTGCGTGAGCACGTACTGCTTAAGCTGAAAAACATGAATTTCACTGATTTGAGCGAAAGTCAAATTATATTTTTATTGCAGGATTAACAAATTAATATTACCGAAAAAGTTGCACTTTCTTAGGTTTAGACTCAAAGTCGATTTTCTTTTAAATTGTATGTCAATTGCATGAGCACTGTACTGCTTAAGCCGACAAACATGAATTTTACTGATTTGAGCGAAAGTCAAATTATATTGTTATTGCAGGATTAACAAATTAATATTACCGAAAAAGTTGCACTTTCTTAGGTTTAGGCTCAAAGTCAATTATCTTGTAAATTGTATGTTAATCACTTGAGCACTGTACCGCATAAGCCGAAAAACATCAATTTTATAGATTTGAGCGAAAGTTAAATTATATTGTTATTGCAGAATTGACATATTCATATAACCGAAAAAATTGCACTTTCTTAGTTTTAGACTTAAAGTCGATTTTCTTGTAAATTGTATGTCAATTGCGTGAGCACTGTACTGCTTAAGCCAAAAACATGAATTGTACTGATTTGAGCGAAAGCCAAATTATATTGTTATTGCAGGATTAACAAATTAATATTACCGAAAAAGTTGCACTTTCTTAGGTTTAGGCTCAAAGTCAATTCTCTTGTAAATTGTATGTTAATCACTTGAGCACTGTACCGCATGAGCCGAAAAACATCAATTTTATAGATTTGAGCGAAAGCCAAATTATATTGTTATTGCAGGATTAACAAATTAATATTACCGAAAAAGTTGCACTTTCTTAGGTTTAGGCTCAAAGCCAATTCTCTTGTAAATTGTATGTTAATCACTTGAGCACTGTACCGCATAAGCCGAAAAACATCAATTTTATAGATTTGAGCGAAAGTTAAATTATATTGTTATTGCAGAATTGACATATTCATATAACCTAAAAAATTGCACTTTCCAAGTTTAAAAGTCGATTTTCTTGTAAATTGTATGTCAATTGCATGATTACTGTACTGCTTAAGCTGAAAAACATGAATTTCACTGATTTGAGCGAAAGTCAAATTATATTTTTATTGCAGGATTAACAAATTAATATTACCGAAAAAGTTGCACTTTCTTAGGTTTAGGCTCAAAGTCAATTCTCTTGTAAATTGTATGTTAATCACTTGAGCACTGTACCGCATAAGCCGAAAAACATCAATTTTATAGATTTGAGCGAAAGTTAAATTATATTGTTATTGCAGAATTGACATATTCATATAACCGAAAAAGTTGCACTTTCTTAGGTTTAGACTCAAAGTCGATTTTCTTTTAAATTGTATGTCAATTGCGTGAGCACTGTACCGCATAAGCCGAAAAACATCAATTTTATAGATTTGAGCGAAAGTTAAATTATATTCTTATTGCAGAATTGACATATTCATATAACCGAAAAAGTTGCACTTTCTTAGGTTTAGACTTAAAGCCGATTTTCTTTTAAATTGTATGTCAATTGCGTGAGCACTGTACTGCTTAAGCCAAAAACATGAATTGTACTGATTTGAGCGAAAGCCAAATTATATTGTTATTGCAGGACTAACAAATTAATATTACCGAAAAAGTTGCACTTTCTTAGGTTTATGCTCAAAGTCAATTCTCTTGTAAATTGTATGTTAATCACTTGAGCACTGTACCGCATAAGCCGAAAAACATCAATTTTATATATTTGAGCGAAAGTTAAATTATATTGTTATTGCAGAATTGACATATTCATATAACCTAAAAAATTGCACTTTCCAAGTTTAAAAGTCGATTTTCTTGTAAATTGTATGTCAATTGCATGATTACTGTACTGCTTAAGCTGAAAAACATGAATTTCACTGATTTGAGCGAAAGTCAAATTATATTTTTATTGCAGGATTAACAAATTAATATTACCGAAAAAGTTGCACTTTCTTAGGTTTAGACTCAAAGTCGATTTTCTTTTAAATTGTATGTCAATTGCGTGAGCACTGTACTGCTTAAGCCGACAAACATGAATTTTACTGATTTGAGCGAAAGTCAAATTATATTGTTATTGCAGGATGAACAAATTAATATTACCGAAAAAGTTGCACTTTCTTAGGTTTAGGCTCAAAGTCAATTCTCTTGTAAATTGTATGTTAATCACTTGAGCACTGTACCGCATAAGCCGAAAAACATCAATTTTATAGATTTGAGCGAAAGTTAAATTATATTGTTATTGCAGAATTGACATATTCATATAACCTAAAAAATTGCACTTTCCAAGTTTAAAAGTCGATTTTGTTGTAAATTGTATGTCAATTGCATGATAACTGTACTGCTTAAGCTGAAAAACATGAATTTCACTGATTTGAGCGAAAGTCAAGTTATATTTTTATTGCAGGATTAACAAATTAATATTACCGAAAAAATGGCACTTTCTTAGTTTTAGACTTAAAGTCGATTTTCTTGTAAATTGTATGTCAATTGCGTGAGCACTGTACTGCTTAAGCCAAAAACATGAATTGTACTGATTTGAGCGAAAGCCAAATTATATTGTTATTGCAGGATTAACAAATTAATATTACCGAAAAAGTTGCACTTTCTTAGGTTTAGGCTCAAAGTCAATTCTCTTGTAAATTGTATGTTAATCACTTGAGCACTGTACCGCATAAGCCGACAAACATGAATTTTACTGATTTGAGCGAAAGTCAAATTATATTGTTATTGCAGGATTAACAAATTAATATTACCGAAAAAGTTGCACTTTCTTAGGTTTAGGCTCAAAGTCAATTCTCTTGTAAATTGTATGTTAATCACTTGAGCACTGTACCGCATAAGCCGAAAAACATCAATTTTATAGATTTGAGCGAAAGTTAAATTATATTGTCATTGCAGAATTGACATATTCATATAACCTAAAAAATTGCACTTTCCAAGTTTAAAAGTCGATTTTGTTGTAAATTGTATGTCAATTGCATGATTACTGTACTGCTTAAGCTGAAAAACATGAATTTCACTGATTTGAGCGAAAGTCAAATTATATTTTTATTGCAGGATTAACAAATTAATATTACCGAAAAAGTTGCACTTTCTTAGGTTTAGACTCAAAGTCGATTTTCTTTTAAATTGTATGTCAATTGCGTGAGCACTGTACTGCTTAAGCCGACAAACATGAATTGTACTGATTTGAGCGAAAGCCAAATTATATTGTTATTGCAGGATTAACAAATTAATATTACCGAAAAAGTTGCACTTTCTTAGGTTTAGGCTCAAAGTCAATTCTCTTGTAAATTGTATGTTAATCACTTGAGCACTGTACCGCATAAGCCGAAAAACATCAATTTTATAGATTTGAGCGAAAGTTAAATTATATTGTTATTGCAGAATTGACATATTCATATAACCTAAAAAATTGCACTTTCCAAGTTTAAAAGTCGATTTTGTTGTAAATTGTATGTCAATTGCATGATTACTGTACTGCTTAAGCTGAAAAACATGAATTTCACTGATTTGAGCGAAAGTCAAATTATATTTTTATTGCAGGATTAACAAATTAATATTACCGAAAAAGTTGCACTTTCTTAGGTTTAGACTCAAAGTCGATTTTCTTTTAAATTGTATGTCAATTGCGTGAGCACTGTACTGCTTAAGCCGACAAACATGAATTTTACTGATTTGAGCGAAAGTCAAATTATATTGTTATTGCAGGATTAACAAATTAATATTACCGAAAAATATGCACTTTCTTAGGTTTAGGCTCAAAGTCAATTCTCTTGTAAATTGTATGTTAATCACTTGAGCACTGTACCGCATAAGCCGAAAAACATCAATTTTATAGATTTGAGCGAAAGTTAAATTATATTGTTATTGCAGAATTGACATATTCATATAACCTAAAAAATTCAATTGCATGATTACTGTACTGCTTAAGCTGAAAAACATTAATTTCACTGATTTGAGCGAAAGTCAATTTATATTTTTATTGCAGGATTAACAAATTAATATTACCGAAAAAGTTGTACTTTCTTAGGTTTAGACTCAAAGTCGATTTTCTTTTAAATTGTATGTCAATTGCGTGAGCACTGTACTGCTTAAGCCGACAAACATGAATTTTACTGATTTGAGCGAAAGTCAAATTATATTGTTATTGCAGGATTAACAAATTAATATTACCGAAAAAGTTGCACTTTCTTAGGTTTAGGCTCAAAGCCAATTCTCTTGTAAATTGTATGTTAATCACTTGAGCACTGTACCGCATAAGCCGAAAAACATCAATTTTATAGATTTGAGCGAAAGTTAAATTATATTGTTATTGCAGAATTGACATATTCATATAACCTAAAAAATTGCACTTTCCAAGTTTAAAAGTCGATTTTCTTGTAAATTGTATGTCAATTGCATGATTACTGTACTGCTTAAGCTGAAAAACATGAATTTCACTGATTTGAGCGAAAGTCAAATTATATTTTTATTGCAGGATTAACAAATTAATATTACCGAAAAAGTTGCACTTTCTTAGGTTTAGGCTCAAAGTCAATTCTCTTGTAAATTGTATGTTAATCACTTGAGCACTGTACCGCATAAGCCGAAAAACATCAATTTTATAGATTTGAGCGAAAGTTAAATTATATTGTTATTGCAGAATTGACATATTCATATAACCGAAAAAGTTGCACTTTTTTAGGTTTAGACTCAAAGTCGATTTTCTTTTAAATTGTATGTCAATTGCGTGAGCACTGTACCGCATAAGCCGAAAAACATCAATTTTATAGATTTGAGCGAAAGTTAAATTATATTGTTATTGCAGAATTGACATATTCATATAACCGAAAAAGTTGCACTTTCTTAGGTTTAGACTTAAAGTCGATTTTCTTTTAAATTGTATGTCAATTGCGTGAGCACTGTACTGCTTAAGCCAAAAACATGAATTGTACTGATTTGAGCGAAAGCCAAATTATATTGTTATTGCAGGACTAACAAATTAATATTACCGAAAAAGTTGCACTTTCTTAGGTTTATGCTCAAAGTCAATTCTCTTGTAAATTGTATGTTAATCACTTGAGCACTGTACCGCATAAGCCGAAAAACATCAATTTTATATATTTGAGCGAAAGTTAAATTATATTGTTATTGCAGAATTGACATATTCATATAACCTAAAAAATTGCACTTTCCAAGTTTAAAAGTCGATTTTCTTGTAAATTGTATGTCAATTGCATGATTACTGTACTGCTTAAGCTGAAAAACATGAATTTCACAGATTTGAGCGAAAGTCAAATTATATTTTTATTGCAGGATTAACAAATTAATATTACCGAAAAAGTTGTACTTTCTTAGGTTTAGAGTCAAAGTCGATTTTCTTTTAAATTGTATGTCAATTGCGTGAGCACTGTACTGCTTAAGCCGACAAACATGAATTTTACTGATTTGAGCGAAAGTCAAATTATATTGTTATTGCAGGATTAACAAATTAATATTACCGAAAAAGTTGCACTTTCTTAGGTTTAGGCTCAAAGTCAATTCTCTTGTAAATTGTATGTTAATCACTTGAGCACTGTACCGCATAAGCCGAAAAACATCAATTTTATAGATTTGAGCGAAAGTTAAATTATATTGTTATTGCAGAATTGACATATTCATATAACCTAAAAAATTGCACTTTCCAAGTTTAAAAGTCGATTTTGTTGTAAATTGTATGTCAATTGCATGATAACTGTACTGCTTAAGCTGAAAAACATGAATTTCACTGATTTGAGCGAAAGTCAAGTTATATTTTTATTGCAGGATTAACAAATTAATATTACCGAAAAAATGGCACTTTCTTAGTTTTAGACTTAAAGTCGATTTTCTTGTAAATTGTATGTCAATTGCGTGAGCACAGTACTGCTTAAGCCAAAAACATGAATTGTACTGATTTAAGCGAAAGCCAAATTATATTGTTATTGCAGAATTGACATATTCATATAACCGAAAAAATTGCATTTTCTTAGTTTTAGACTTAAAGTCGATTTTCTTGTAAATTGTATGTCAATTGCGTGAGCACTGTACTGCTTAAGCCAAAAACATGAATTGTACTGATTTGAGCGAAAGCCAAATTATATTGTTATTGCAGGATTAACAAATTAATATTACCGAAAAAGTTGCACTTTCTTAGGTTTAGGCTCAAAGTCAATTCTCTTGTAAATTGTATGTTAATCACTTGAGCACTGTACCGCATAAGCCGACAAACATGAATTTTACTGATTTGAGCGAAAGTCAAATTATATTGTTATTGCAGGATTAACAAATTAATATTACCGAAAAAGTTGCACTCTCTTAGGTTTAGGCTCAAAGTCAATTCTCTTGTAAATTGTATGTTAATCACTTGAGCACTGTACCGCATAAGCCGAAAAACATCAATTTTATAGATTTGAGCGAAAGTTAAATTATATTGTCATTGCAGAATTGACATATTCATATAACCTAAAAAATTGCACTTTCTTAGGTTTAGGCTCAAAGTCAATTCTCTTGTAAATTGTATGTTAATCACTTGAGCACTGTTCCGCATAAGCCGAAAAACATCAATTTTATAGATTTGAGCGAAAGTTAAATTATATTGTTATTGCAGAATTGACATATTCATATAACCTAAAAAATTCAATTGCATGATTACTGTACTGCTTAAGCTGAAAAACATGAATTTCACTGATTTGAGCGAAAGTCAAATTATATTGTTATTGCAGGATGAACAAATTAATATTACCGAAAAAGTTGCACTTTCTTAGGTTTAGGCTCAAAGTCAATTCTCTTGTAAATTGTATGTTAATCACTTGAGCACTGTACCGCATAAGCCGAAAAACATCAATTTTATAGATTTGAGCGAAAGTTAAATTATATTGTTATTGCAGAATTGACATATTCATATAACCTAAAAAATTGCACTTTCCAAGTTTAAAAGTCGATTTTGTTGTAAATTGTATGTCAATTGCATGATTACTGTACTGCTTAAGCTGAAAAACATGAATTTCACTGATTTGAGCGAAAGTCAAATTATATTTTTATTGCAGGATTAACAAATTAATATTACCGAAAAAGTTGCACTTTCTTAGGTTTAGACTCAAAGTCGATTTTCTTTTAAATTGTATGTCAATTGCGTGAGCACTGTACTGCTTAAGCCGACAAACATGAATTTTACTGATTTGAGCGAAAGTCAAATTATATTGTTATTGCAGGATTAACAAATTAATATTACCGAAAAATATGCACTTTCTTAGGTTTAGGCTCAAAGTCAATTCTCTTGTAAATTGTATGTTAATCACTTGAGCACTGTTCCGCATAAGCCGAAAAACATCAATTTTATAGATTTGAGCGAAAGTTAAATTATATTGTTATTGCAGAAATGACATATTCATATAACCGAAAAAGTTGCACTTTCTTAGGTTTAGGCTCAAAGTCAATTCTCTTGTAAATTGTATGTTAATCACTTGAGCACTGTACCGCATAAGCCAAAAAACATCAATTTTATAGATTTGAGCGAAAGTTAAATTATATTGTTATTGCAGAATTGACATATTCATATAACCTAAAAAATTCAATTGCATGATTACTGTACTGCTTAAGCTGAAAAACATGAATTTCACTGATTTGAGCGAAAGTCAATTTATATTTTTATTGCAGGATTAACAAATTAATATTACCGAAAAAGTTGTACTTTCTTAGGTTTAGACTCAAAGTCGATTTTCTTTTAAATTGTATGTCAATTCCGTGAGCACTTACTGCTTAAGCCGAAAAACATGAATTGTACTGAGTTGAGCGAAAGTCAAATTATATTTTTATTGCAGGATAAACAAATTAATATTACCGAAAAAATGGCACTTTCTTAGTTTTAGACTTAAAGTCGATTTTCTTGTAAATTGTATGTCAATTGCGTGAGCACAGTACTGCTTAAGCCAAAAACATGAATTGTACTGATTTAAGCGAAAGCCAAATTATATTGTTATTGCAGAATTGACATATTCATATAACCGAAAAAATTGCATTTTCTTAGTTTTAGACTTAAAGTCGATTTTCTTGTAAATTGTATGTCAATTGCGTGAGCACTGTACTGCTTAAGCCAAAAACATGAATTGTACTGATTTGAGCGAAAGCCAAATTATATTGTTATTGCAGGATTAACAAATTAATATTACCGAAAAAGTTGCACTTTCTTAGGTTTAGGCTCAAAGTCAATTCTCTTGTAAATTGTATGTTAATCACTTGAGCACTGTTCCGCATAAGCCGAAAAACATCAATTTTATAGATTTGAGCGAAAGTTAAATTATATTGTTATTGCAGAATTGACATATTCATATAACCTAAAAAATTGCACTTTCTTAGTTTAAAAGTCGATTTTCTTGTAAATTGTATGTCAATTGCATGATTACTGTACTGCTTAAGCTGAAAAACATGAATTTCACTAATTTCAGCGAAAGTCAAATTATATTGTTATTGCAGGATTAACAAATTAATATTACCGAAAAAGTTGCACTTTCTTAGGTTTAGACTCAAAGTCGATTTTTTTTAAAATTGTATGTCAATTGCGTGAGCACTGTACTGCTTAAGCCGACAAACATGAATTTTACTGATTTGAGCGAAAGTCAAATTATATTGTTATTGCAGGAATAACAAATTAATATTACCGAAAAAGGTGCACTTTCTTAGGTTTAGACTTAAAGTCGATCTTCTTGTAAATTGTATGTCAATTCCGTGAGCACTTACTGCTTAAGCCGAAAAACATGAATTGTACTGAGTTGAGCGAAAGTCAAATTATATTTTTATTGCAGGATAAACAAATTAATATTACCGAAAAAATTGCACTTTCTTAGTTTTGAACTTAAAGTCGATTTTCCTGTAAATTGTATGTCAAATGCGTGAGCACTGTACTGCTTAAGCCGAAAAACATGAATTGTACTGATATGAGCGAAAGCCAAATTATATTGTTATTGCAGAATTGACATATTCATATAACCGAAAAAAATTGCACTTTCTTAGGTTTAGACTCAAAGTCGATTTTCTTTTAAATTGTATGTCAATTGCGTGAGCACTGTACTGCTTAAGCCGACAAACATGAATTTTACTGATTTGAGCGAAAGTCAAATTATATTGTTATTGCAGGATTAACAAATTAATATTACCGAAAAATATGCACTTTCTTAGGTTTAGGCTCAAAGTCAATTCTCTTGTAAATTGTATGTTAATCACTTGAGCACTGTACCGCATAAGCCGAAAAACATCAATTTTATAGATTTGAGCGAAAGTTAAATTATATTGTTATTGCAGAATTGACATATTCATATAACCTAAAAAATTGCACTTTCCAAGTTTAAAAGTCGATTTTGTTGTAAATTGTATGTCAATTGCATGATTACTGTACTGCTTAAGCTGAAAAACATGAATTTCACTGATTTGAGCGAAAGTCAAATTATATTTTTATTGCAGGATTAACAAATTAATATTACCGAAAAAATGGCACTTTCTTAGTTTTAGACTTAAAGTCGATTTTCTTGTAAATTGTATGTCAATTGCGTGAGCACTGTACTGCTTAAGCCAAAAACATGAATTGTACTGATTTAAGCGAAAGCCAAATTATATTGTTATTGCAGAATTGACATATTCATATAACCGAAAAAATTGCATTTTCTTAGGTTTAGACTTAAAGTCGATTTTATTGTAAATTGTATGTTAATCACTTGAGCACTGTACCGCATAAGCCGAAAAACATCAATTTTATAGATTTGAGCGAAAGTTAAATTATATTGTTATTGCAGAATTGACATATTCATATAACCTAAAAAATTCAATTGCATGATTACTGTACTGCTTAAGCTGAAAAACATGAATTTCACTGATTTGAGCGAAAGTCAATTTATATTTTTATTGCAGGATTAACAAATTAATATTACCGAAAAAGTTGTACTTTCTTAGGTTTAGACTCAAAGTCGATTTTCTTTTAAATTGTATGTCAATTCCGTGAGCACTTACTGCTTAAGCCGAAAAACATGAATTGTACTGAGTTGAGCGAAAGTCAAATTATATTTTTATTGCAGGATAAACAAATTAATATTACCGAAAAAATGGCACTTTCTTAGTTTTAGACTTAAAGTCGATTTTCTTGTAAATTGTATGTCAATTGCGTGAGCACAGTACTGCTTAAGCCAAAAACATGAATTGTACTGATTTAAGCGAAAGCCAAATTATATTGTTATTGCAGAATTGACATATTCATATAACCGAAAAAGTTGCACTTTCTTAGGTTTAGGCTCAAAGTCAATTCTCTTGTAAATTGTATGTTAATCACTTGAGCACTGTACCGCATAAGCCAAAAAACATCAATTTTATAGATTTGAGCGAAAGTTAAATTATATTGTTATTGCAGAATTGACATATTCATATAACCTAAAAAATTCAATTGCATGATTACTGTACTGCTTAAGCTGAAAAACATGAATTTCACTGATTTGAGCGAAAGTCAATTTATATTTTTATTGCAGGATTAACAAATTAATATTACCGAAAAAGTTGTACTTTCTTAGGTTTAGACTCAAAGTCGATTTTCTTTTAAATTGTATGTCAATTCCGTGAGCACTTACTGCTTAAGCCGAAAAACATGAATTGTACTGAGTTGAGCGAAAGTCAAATTATATTTTTATTGCAGGATAAACAAATTAATATTACCGAAAAAATGGCACTTTCTTAGTTTTAGACTTAAAGTCGATTTTCTTGTAAATTGTATGTCAATTGCGTGAGCACAGTACTGCTTAAGCCAAAAACATGAATTGTACTGATTTAAGCGAAAGCCAAATTATATTGTTATTGCAGAATTGACATATTCATATAACCGAAAAAATTGCATTTTCTTAGTTTTAGACTTAAAGTCGATTTTCTTGTAAATTGTATGTCAATTGCGTGAGCACTGTACTGCTTAAGCCAAAAACATGAATTGTACTGATTTGAGCGAAAGCCAAATTATATTGTTATTGCAGGATTAACAAATTAATATTACCGAAAAAGTTGCACTTTCTTAGGTTTAGGCTCAAAGTCAATTCTCTTGTAAATTGTATGTTAATCACTTGAGCACTGTTCCGCATAAGCCGAAAAACATCAATTTTATAGATTTGAGCGAAAGTTAAATTATATTGTTATTGCAGAATTGACATATTCATATAACCTAAAAAATTGCACTTTCTTAGTTTAAAAGTCGATTTTCTTGTAAATTGTATGTCAATTGCATGATTACTGTACTGCTTAAGCTGAAAAACATGAATTTCACTAATTTCAGCGAAAGTCAAATTATATTGTTATTGCAGGATTAACAAATTAATATTACCGAAAAAGTTGCACTTTCTTAGGTTTAGACTCAAAGTCGATTTTTTTTAAAATTGTATGTCAATTGCGTGAGCACTGTACTGCTTAAGCCGACAAACATGAATTTTACTGATTTGAGCGAAAGTCAAATTATATTGTTATTGCAGGAATAACAAATTAATATTACCGAAAAAGGTGCACTTTCTTAGGTTTAGACTTAAAGTCGATCTTCTTGTAAATTGTATGTCAATTCCGTGAGCACTTACTGCTTAAGCCGAAAAACATGAATTGTACTGAGTTGAGCGAAAGTCAAATTATATTTTTATTGCAGGATAAACAAATTAATATTACCGAAAAAATTGCACTTTCTTAGTTTTGAACTTAAAGTCGATTTTCCTGTAAATTGTATGTCAAATGCGTGAGCACTGTACTGCTTAAGCCGAAAAACATGAATTGTACTGATATGAGCGAAAGCCAAATTATATTGTTATTGCAGAATTGACATATTCATATAACCGAAAAAAATTGCACTTTCTTAGGTTTAGACTCAAAGTCGATTTTCTTTTAAATTGTATGTCAATTGCGTGAGCACTGTACTGCTTAAGCCGACAAACATGAATTTTACTGATTTGAGCGAAAGTCAAATTATATTGTTATTGCAGGATTAACAAATTAATATTACCGAAAAATATGCACTTTCTTAGGTTTAGGCTCAAAGTCAATTCTCTTGTAAATTGTATGTTAATCACTTGAGCACTGTACCGCATAAGCCGAAAAACATCAATTTTATAGATTTGAGCGAAAGTTAAATTATATTGTTATTGCAGAATTGACATATTCATATAACCTAAAAAATTGCACTTTCCAAGTTTAAAAGTCGATTTTGTTGTAAATTGTATGTCAATTGCATGATTACTGTACTGCTTAAGCTGAAAAACATGAATTTCACTGATTTGAGCGAAAGTCAAATTATATTTTTATTGCAGGATTAACAAATTAATATTACCGAAAAAATGGCACTTTCTTAGTTTTAGACTTAAAGTCGATTTTCTTGTAAATTGTATGTCAATTGCGTGAGCACTGTACTGCTTAAGCCAAAAACATGAATTGTACTGATTTAAGCGAAAGCCAAATTATATTGTTATTGCAGAATTGACATATTCATATAACCGAAAAAATTGCATTTTCTTAGGTTTAGACTTAAAGTCGATTTTATTGTAAATTGTATGTTAATCACTTGAGCACTGTACCGCATAAGCCGAAAAACATCAATTTTATAGATTTGAGCGAAAGTTAAATTATATTGTTATTGCAGAATTGACATATTCATATAACCGAAAAAGTTGCACTTTCTTAGGTTTAGGCTCAAAGTCAATTCTCTTGTAAATTGTATGTTAATCACTTGAGCACTGTACCGCATAAGCCGAAAAACATCAATTTTATAGATTTGAGCGAAAGTTAAATTATATTGTCATTGCAGAATTGACATATTCATATAACCTAAAAAATTGCACTTTCCAAGTTTAAAAGTCGATTTTGTTGTAAATTGTATGTCAATTGCATGATTACTGTACTGCTTAAGCTGAAAAACATGAATTTCACTGATTTGAGCGAAAGTCAAATTATATTTTTATTGCAGGATTAACAAATTAATATTACCGAAAAAATGGCACTTTCTTAGTTTTAGACTTAAAGTCGATTTTCTTGTAAATTGTATGTCAATTGCGTGAGCACTGTACTGCTTAAGCCAAAAACATGAATTGTACTGATTTGAGCGAAAGCCAAATTATATTGTTATTGCAGGATTAACAAATTAATATTACCGAAAAAGTTGCACTTTCTTAGGTTTAGACTTAAAGTCGATTTTATTGTAAATTGTATGTCAATTGCGTGAGCACTGTATTGCTTAAGCCAAAAACATGAATTGTACTGATTTGAGCGAAAGCCAAATTATCTTGTTATTGCAGGATTAACAAATTAATATTACCGAAAAAGTTGCACTTTCTTAGGTTTAGGCTCAAAGTCAATTCTCTTGTAAATTGTATGTTAATCACTTGAGCACTGTACCGCATAAGCCGACAAACATGAATTTTACTGATTTGAGCGAAAGTCAAATTATATTGTTATTGCAGGATTAACAAATTAATATTACCGAAAAAGTTGCACTTTCTTAGGTTTAGGCTCAAAGTCAATTCTCTTGTAAATTGTATGTTAATCACTTGAGCACTGTACCGCATAAGCCGAAAAACATCAATTTTATAGATTTGAGCGAAAGTTAAATTATATTGTCATTGCAGAATTGACATATTCATATAACCTAAAAAATTGCACTTTCCAAGTTTAAAAGTCGATTTTGTTGTAAATTGTATGTCAATTGCATGATTACTGTACTGCTTAAGCTGAAAAACATGAATTTCACTGATTTGAGCGAAAGTCAAATTATATTTTTATTGCAGGATTAACAAATTAATATTACCGAAAAAGTTGCACTTTCTTAGGTTTAGACTCAAAGTCGATTTTCTTTTAAATTGTATGTCAATTGCGTGAGCACTGTACTGCTTAAGCCGACAAACATGAATTTTACTGATTTGAGCGAAAGTCAAATTATATTGTTATTGCAGGATTAACAAATTAATATTACCGAAAAATATGCACTTTCTTAGGTTTAGGCTCAAAGTCAATTCTCTTGTAAATTGTATGTTAATCACTTGAGCACTGTTCCGCATAAGCCGAAAAACATCAATTTTATAGATTTGAGCGAAAGTTAAATTATATTGTTATTGCAGAATTGACATATTCATATAACCGAAAAAGTTGCACTTTCTTAGGTTTAGGCTCAAAGTCAATTCTCTTGTAAATTGTATGTTAATCACTTGAGCACTGTACCGCATAAGCCAAAAAACATCAATTTTATAGATTTGAGCGAAAGTTAAATTATATTGTTATTGCAGAATTGACATATTCATATAACCTAAAAAATTGCACTTTCCAAGTTTAAAAGTCGATTTTCTTGTAAATTGTATGTCAATTGCGTGAGCACTGTACTGCTTAAGCCGACAAACATGAATTTTACTGATTTGAGCGAAAGTCAAATTATATTGTTATTGCAGGATTAACAAATTAATATTACCGAAAAAGTTGCACTTTCTTAGGTTTAGGCTCAAAGTCAATTCTCTTGTAAATTGTATGTTAATCACTTGAGCACTGTACCGCATAAGCCGAAAAACATCAATTTTATAGATTTGAGCGAAAGTTAAATTATATTGTTATTGCAGAATTGACATATTCATATAACCTAAAAAATTCAATTGCATGATTACTGTACTGCTTAAGCTGAAAAACATGAATTTCACTGATTTGAGCGAAAGTCAAATTGTATTTTTATTGCAGGATTAACAAATTAATATTACCGAAAAAGTTGTACTTTCTTAGGTTTAGACTCAAAGTCGATTTTCTTTTAAATTGTATGTCAATTGCGTGAGCACTGTACTGCTTAAGCCGACAAACATGAATTTTACTGATTTGAGCGAAAGTCAAATTATATTGTTATTGCAGGATTAACAAATTAATATTACCGAAAAATATGCACTTTCTTAGGTTTAGGCTCAAAGTCAATTCTCTTGTAAATTGTATGTTAATCACTTGAGCACTGTTCCGCATAAGCCGAAAAACATCAATTTTATAGATTTGAGCGAAAGTTAAATTATATTGTTATTGCAGAATTGACATATTCATATAACCTAAAAAATTGCACTTTCCAAGTTTAAAAGTCGATTTTCTTGTAAATTGTATGTCAATTGCATGATTACTGTACTGCTTAAGCTGAAAAACATGAATTTCACTAATTTCAGCGAAAGTCAAATTATATTGTTATTGCAGGATTAACAAATTAATATTACCGAAAAAGTTGCACTTTCTTAGGTTTAGACTCAAAGTCGAATTTTTTTTTAAATTGTATGTCAATTGCGTGAGCACTGTACTGCTTATGCCGACAAACATGAATTTCACTAATTTCAGCGAAAGTCAAATTATATTGTTATTGCAGGAATAACAAATTAATATTACCGAAAAAGGTGCACTTTCTTAGGTTTAGACTTAAAGTCGATCTTCTTGTAAATTGTATGTCAATTCCGTGAGCACTTACTGCTTAAGCCGAAAAACATGAATTGTACTGAGTTGAGCGAAAGTCAAATTATATTTTTATTGCAGGATAAACAAATTAATATTACCGAAAAAATTGCACTTTCTTAGTTTTGAACTTAAAGTCGATTTTCCTGTAAATTGTATGTCAAATGCGTGAGCACTGTACTGCTTAAGCCGAAAAACATGAATTGTACTGATATGAGCGAAAGCCAAATTATATTGTTATTGCAGAATTGACATATTCATATAACCGAAAAAATTGCACTTTCTTAGGTTTAGACTCAAAGTCGATTTTCTTTTAAATTGTATGTCAATTGCGTGAGCACTGTACTGCTTAAGCCGACAAACATGAATTTTACTGATTTGAGCGAAAGTCAAATTATATTGTTATTGCAGGATTAACAAATTAATATTACCGAAAAATATGCACTTTCTTAGGTTTAGGCTCAAAGTCAATTCTCTTGTAAATTGTATGTTAATCACTTGAGCACTGTACCGCATAAGCCGAAAAACATCAATTTCATAGATTTGAGCGAACGTTAAATTATATTGTTATTGCAGAATTGACATATTCATATAACCTAAAAAATTGCACTTTCCAAGTCTAAAAGTCGATTTTGTTCTAAATTGTATGTCAATTGCATGATTACTGTACTGCTTAAGCTGAAAAACATGAATTTCACTGATTTGAGCGAAAGTCAAATTATATTTTTATTGCAGGATTAACAAATTAATATTACCGAAAAAATGGCACTTTCTTAGTTTTAGACTTAAAGTCGATTTTTTTGTAAATTGTATGTCAATTGCGTGAGCACACTGCTTAAGCCAAAAACATGAATTGTACTGATTTAAGCGAAAGCCAAATTATATTGTTATTGCAGAATTGACATATTCATATTACCGAAAAAATTGCATTTTCTTAGTTTTAGACTTAAAGTCGATTTTCTTGTAAATTGTATGTCAATTGCGTGAGCACTGGACTGCTTAAGCCAAAAACATGAATTGTACTGATTTGAGCGAAAGCCAAATTATATTGTTATTGCAGGATTAACAAATTAATATTACCGAAAAAGTTGCACTTTCTTAGGTTTAGGCTCAAAGTCAATTCTCTTGTAAATTGTATGTTAATCACTTGAGCACTGTACCGCATAAGCCGAAAAACATCAATTTTATAGATTTGAGCGAAAGTTAAATTATATTGTTATTGCAGAATTGACATATTCATATAACCGAAAAAATTGCACTTTCTTAGTTTTAGACTTAAAGTCGATTTTCTTGTAAATTGTATGTCAATTGCGTGAGCACTGTACTGCTTAAGCCAAAAACATGAATTGTACTGATTTGAGCGAAAGCCAAATTATATTGTTATTGCAGGATTAACAAATTAATATTACCGAAAAAGTTGCACTTTCTTAGGTTTAGGCTCAAAGTCAATTCTCTTGTAAATTGTATGTTAATCACTTGAGCACTGTACCGCATAAGCCGAGAAACATGAATTTTACTGATTTGAGCGAAAGTCAAATTATATTGTTATTGCAGGATTAACAAATTAATATTACCGAAAAAGTTGCACTTTCTTAGGTTTAGGCTCAAAGTCAATTCTCTTGTAAATTGTATGTTAATCACTTGAGCACTGTACCGCATAAGCCGAAAAACATCAATTTTATAGATTTGAGCGAAAGTTAAATTATATTGTTATTGCAGGATTAACAAATTAATATTACCGAAAAAGTTGCACTTTCTTAGGTTTAGGCTCAAAGTCAATTCTCTTGTAAATTGTATGTTAATCACTTGAGCACTGTACCGCATAAGCCGAAAAACATCAATTTTATAGATTTGAGCGAAAGTTAAATTATATTGTTATTGCAGAATTGACATATTCATATAACCGAAAAAGTTGCACTTTCTTAGGTTTAGACTCAAAGTCGATTTTTTTTAAATTGTATGTCAATTGCGTGAGCACTGTACCGTATAAGCCGAAAAACATCAATTTTATAGATTTGAGCGAAAGTTAAATTATATTGTTATTGCAGAAATGACATATTCATATAACCGAAAAAGTTGCACTTTCTTAGGTTTAGGCTCAAAGTCAATTCTCTTGTAAATTGTATGTTAATCACTTGAGCACTGTACCGCATAAGCCGAAAAACATCAATTTTATAGATTTGAGCGAAAGTTAAATTATATTGTTATTGCAGAATTGACATATTCATATAACCGAAAAAGTTGCACTTTCTTAGGTTTAGACTCAAAGTCGATTTTTTTTTAAATTGTATGTCAATTGCGTGAGCACTGTACCGCATAAGCCGAAAAACATCAATTTTATAGATTTGAGCGAAAGTTAAATTATATTGTTATTGCAGAATTGACATATTCATATAACCGAAAAAGTTGCACTTTCTTAGGTTTAGACTTAAAGTCGATTTTCTTGTAAATTGTATGTCAATTGCGTGAGCACTGTACTGCTTAAGCCGACAAACATGAATTTTACTGATTTGAGCGAAAGTCAAATTATATTGTTATTGCAGGATTAACAAATTAATATTACCGAAAAAGTTGCACTTTCTTAGGTTTAGGCTCAAAGTCAATTCTCTTGTAAATTGTATGTTAATCACTTGAGCACTGTACCGCATAAGCCGAAAAACATCAATTTTATAGATTTGAGCGAAAGTTAAATTATATTGTTATTGCAGAATTGACATATTCATATAACCTAAAAAATTCAATTGCATGATTACTGTACTGCTTAAGCTGAAAAACATGAATTTCACTGATTTGAGCGAAAGTCAAATTATATTTTTATTGCAGGATTAACAAATTAATATTACCGAAAAAGTTGTACTTTCTTAGGTTTAGACTCAAAGTCAATTCTCTTGTAAATTGTATGTTAATCACTTGAGCACTGTTCCGCATAAGCCGAAAAACATCAATTTTATAGATTTGAGCGAAAGTTAAATTATATTGTTATTGCAGAATTGACATATTCATATAACCTAAAAAATTGCACTTTCCAAGTTTAAAAGTCGATTTTCTTGTAAATTGTATGTCAATTGCATGATTACTGTACTGCTTAAGCTGAAAAACATGAATTTCACTAATTTCAGCGAAAGTCAAATTATATTGTTATTGCAGGATTAACAAATTAATATTACCGAAAAAGTTGCACTTTCTTAGGTTTAGACTCAAAGTCGATTTTTTTTTTAAATTGTATGTCAATTGCGTGAGCACTGTACTGCTTATGCCGACAAACATGAATTTCACTAATTTCAGCGAAAGTCAAATTATATTGTTATTGCAGGATTAACAAATTAATATTACCGAAAAAGTTGTACTTTCTTAGGTTTAGACTCAAAGTCGACTTTTTTTTAAATTGTATGTCAATTGCGTGAGCACTGTACCGCATAAGCCGAAAAACATCAATTTTATAGATTTGAGCGAAAGTTAAATTATATTGTTATTGCAGAATTGACATATTCATATAACCTAAAAAATTGCACTTTCCAAGTTTAAAAGTCGATTTTCTTGTAAATTGTATGTCAATTGCATGATTACTGTACTGCTTAAGCTGAAAAACATGAATTTCACTAATTTCAGCGAAAGTCAAATTATATTGTTATTGCAGGATTAACAAATTAATATTACCGAAAAAGTTGTACTTTCTTAGGTTTAGACTCAAAGTCGATTTTTTTTTAAATTGTATGTCAATTGCCTGAGCACTGTACCGCATAAGCCGAAAAACATCAATTTTATAGATTTGAGCGAAAGTTAAATTATATTGTTATTGCAGAATTGACATATTCATATAACCTAAAAAATTGCACTTTCCAAGTTTAAAAGTCGATTTTCTTGTAAATTGTATGTCAATTGCATGATTACTGTACTGCTTAAGCTGAAAAACATGAATTTTACTGATTTGAGCGAAAGTCAAATTATATTGTTATTGCAGGAATAACAAATTAATATTACCGAAAAAGGTGCACTTTCTTAGGTTTAGACTTAAAGTCGATTTTCTTGTAAATTGTATGTCAATTCCGTGAGCACTTACTGCGTAAGCCGAAAAACATGAATTGTACTGAGTTGAGCGAAAGTCAAATTATATTTTTATTGCAGGATAAACAAATTAATATTACCGAAAAAATTGCACTTTCTTAGTTTTGAACTTAAAGTCGTTTTTCCTGTAAATTGTATGTCAAATGCGTGAGCACTGTACTGCTTAAGCCGAAAAACATGAATTGTACTGATATGAGCGAAAGCCAAATTATATTGTTATTGCAGAATTGACATATTCATATAACCGAAAAAAATTGCACTTTCTTAGTTTTAGACTTAAAGTCGATTTTCTTGTAAATTGTATGTTAAATGCGTGAGCACTGTACTGCTTAAGCCCGAAAACATGAATTGTACTGATATGAGCGAAAGCCAAACTATATTGTTATTGCAGAATTGACATATTCATATAACCGAAAAAATGGCACTTTCTTAGTTTTAGACTTAAAGTCGATTTTCTTGTAAATTGTATGTCAATTGCGTGAGCACTGTACTGCTTAAGCCAAAAACATGAATTGTACTGATTTGAGCGAAAGCCAAATTATATTGTTATTGCAGAATTGACATATTCATATAACCGAAAAAATTGCACTTTCTTAGTTTTATACTTAAAGTCGATTTTCTTGTAAATTGTATGTCAATTCCGTGAGCACTTACTGCTTAAGCCGAAAAACATGAATTGTACTGAGTTGAGCGAAAGTCAAATTATATTTTTATTGCAGAATTGACATATTCATATAACCTAAAGAATTGCACTTTCCATGTTTAAAAGTCGATTTTCTTGTAAATTGTATGTCAATTGCATGATTACTGTACTGCTTAAGCTGAAAAACATGAATTTCACTGATTTGAGCGAAAGTCAAATTATATTTTTATTGCAGGATTAACAAATTAATATTACCGAAAAAGTTGCACTTTCTTAGGTTTAGACTCAAAGTCGATTTTCTTGTAAATTGTATGTCAATTGCATGATTACTGTACTGCTTAAGCTGAAAAACATGAATTGTACTGATTTGAGCGAAAGCCAAATTATATTGTTATTGCAGGATTAACAAATTAATATTACCGAAAAAGTTGCACTTTCTTAGGTTTAGGCTCAAAGTCAATTCTCTTGTAAATTGTATGTTAATCACTTGAGCACTGTACCGCATAAGCCGAAAAACATCAATTTTATAGATTTGAGCGAAAGTTAAATTATATTGTTATTGCAGAATTGACATATTCATATAACCTAAAAAATTGCACTTTCCAAGTTTAAAAGTCGATTTTGTTGTAAATTGTATGTCAATTGCATGATTACTGTACTGCTTAAGCTGAAAAACATGAATTTCACTGATTTGAGCGAAAGTCAAATTATATTTTTATTGCAGGATTAACAAATTAATATTACCAAAAAAATGGCACTTTCTTAGTTTTAGACTTAAAGTCGATTTTCTTGTAAATTGTATGTCAATTGCGTGAGCACTGTACTGCTTAAGCCAAAAACATTAATTGTACTGATTTAAGCGAAAGCCAAATTATATTGTTATTGCAGAATTGACATATTCATATAACCGAAAAAATTGCATTTTCTTAGTTTTAGACTTAAAGTCGATTTTCTTGTAAATTGTATGTCAATTGCGTGAGCACTGTACTGCTTAAGCCGAAAAACATGAATTGTACTGTGTTGAGCGAAAGTCAAATTCTATTTTTATTGCAGGATTAACAAATTAATATTACCGAAAAAGTTGCACTTTCTTAGGTTTAGACTCAAAGTCGATTTTCTTTTAAATTGTATGTCAATTGCGTGACCACTGTACCGCTGAAGCCGAAAAACAGGAATTGTACTGATTTGAGCGAAAGCCAAATTATATTGTTATTGCAGAATTGACATATTCATATAACCGGAAAAATTGCACTTTCTTAGTTTTAGACTTAAAGTCGATTTTCTTGTAAATTGTATGTAAATTTCGTGAGCACTGTACTGCTTAAGCCAAAAACATGAATTGTACTGATTTGAGCGAAAGCCAAATTATATTGTTATTGCAAAATTGACATATTCATATAACCGAGAAAATTGCACTTTATTAGTTTTAGACTTAAAGTCGATTTTCTTGTAAATTGTATGTCAAATGCGTGAGCACTGTAGTGCTTAAGCCGAAAAACATGAATTGTACTGATTTGAGCAAAAGCCAAATTATATTGTTATTGCAGAATTGACATATTCATATAACCGAGAAAATTGCACTTTATTAGTTTTAGACTTAAAGTCGATTTTCTTGTAAATTGTATGTCAATTGCGTGAGCACTGTACTGCTTAAGCCGACAAACATGAATTTTACTGATTTGAGTGAAAGTCAAATTATATTGTTATTGCAGGATTAACAAATTAATATTACCGAAAAATATGCACTTTCTTAGGTTTAGGCTCAAAGTCAATTCTCTTGTAAATTGTATGTTAATCACTTGAGCACTGTTCCGCATAAGCCGAAAAACATCAATTTTATAGATTTGAGCGAAAGTTAAATTATATTGTTATTGCAGAAATGACATATTCATATAACCGAAAAAGTTGCACTTTCTTAGGTTTAGGCTCAAAGTCAATTCTCTTGTAAATTGTATGTTAATCACTTGAGCACTGTACCGCATAAGCCAAAAAACATCAATTTTATAGATTTGAGCGAAAGTTAAATTGCGTGAGCACTGTACCGCATAAGCCGAAAAACATCAATTTTATAGATTTGAGCGAAAGTTAAATTATATTGTTATTGCAGAATTGACATATTCATATAACCTAAAAAATTGCACTTTCCAAGTTTAAAAGTCGATTTTCTTGTAAATTGTATGTCAATTGCATGATTACTGTACTGCTTAAGCTGAAAAACATGAATTTCACTAATTTCAGCGAAAGTCAAATTATATTGTTATTGCAGGATTAACAAATTAATATTACCGAAAAAGTTGTACTTTCTTAGGTTTAGACTCAAAGTCGATTTTTTTTTAAATTGTATGTCAATTGCCTGAGCACTGTACCGCATAAGCCGAAAAACATCAATTTTATAGATTTGAGCGAAAGTTAAATTATATTGTTATTGCAGAATTGACATATTCATATAACCTAAAAAATTGCACTTTCCAAGTTTAAAAGTCGATTTTCTTGTAAATTGTATGTCAATTGCATGATTACTGTACTGCTTAAGCTGAAAAACATGAATTTTACTGATTTGAGCGAAAGTCAAATTATATTGTTATTGCAGGAATAACAAATTAATATTACCGAAAAAGGTGCACTTTCTTAGGTTTAGACTTAAAGTCGATTTTCTTGTAAATTGTATGTCAATTCCGTGAGCACTTACTGCGTAAGCCGAAAAACATGAATTGTACTGAGTTGAGCGAAAGTCAAATTATATTTTTATTGCAGGATAAACAAATTAATATTACCGAAAAAATTGCACTTTCTTAGTTTTGAACTTAAAGTCGTTTTTCCTGTAAATTGTATGTCAAATGCGTGAGCACTGTACTGCTTAAGCCGAAAAACATGAATTGTACTGATATGAGCGAAAGCCAAATTATATTGTTATTGCAGAATTGACATATTCATATAACCGAAAAAAATTGCACTTTCTTAGTTTTAGACTTAAAGTCGATTTTCTTGTAAATTGTATGTTAAATGCGTGAGCACTGTACTGCTTAAGCCCGAAAACATGAATTGTACTGATATGAGCGAAAGCCAAACTATATTGTTATTGCAGAATTGACATATTCATATAACCGAAAAAATGGCACTTTCTTAGTTTTAGACTTAAAGTCGATTTTCTTGTAAATTGTATGTCAATTGCGTGAGCACTGTACTGCTTAAGCCAAAAACATGAATTGTACTGATATGAGCGAAAGCCAAATTATATTGTTATTGCAGAATTGACATATTCATATAACCGAAAAAAATTGCACTTTCTTAGTTTTAGACTTAAAGTCGATTTTCTTGTAAATTGTATGTTAAATGCGTGAGCACTGTACTGCTTAAGCCCGAAAACATGAATTGTACTGATATGAGCGAAAGCCAAACTATATTGTTATTGCAGAATTGACATATTCATATAACCGAAAAAATGGCACTTTCTTAGTTTTAGACTTAAAGTCGATTTTCTTGTAAATTGTATGTCAATTGCGTGAGCACTGTACTGCTTAAGCCAAAAACATGAATTGTACTGAGTTGAGCGAAAGTCAAATTATATTTTTATTGCAGAATTGACATATTCATATAACCTAAAGAATTGCACTTTCCATGTTTAAAAGTCGATTTTCTTGTAAATTGTATGTCAATTGCATGATTACTGTACTGCTTAAGCTGAAAAACATGAATTTCACTGATTTGAGCGAAAGTCAAATTATATTTTTATTGCAGGATTAACAAATTAATATTACCGAAAAAGTTGCACTTTCTTAGGTTTAGACTCAAAGTCGATTTTCTTGTAAATTGTATGTCAATTGCATGATTACTGTACTGCTTAAGCTGAAAAACATGAATTGTACTGATTTGAGCGAAAGCCAAATTATATTGTTATTGCAGGATTAACAAATTAATATTACCGAAAAAGTTGCACTTTCTTAGGTTTAGGCTCAAAGTCAATTCTCTTGTAAATTGTATGTTAATCACTTGAGCACTGTACCGCATAAGCCGAAAAACATCAATTTTATAGATTTGAGCGAAAGTTAAATTATATTGTTATTGCAGAATTGACATATTCATATAACCTAAAAAATTGCACTTTCCAAGTTTAAAAGTCGATTTTGTTGTAAATTGTATGTCAATTGCATGATTACTGTACTGCTTAAGCTGAAAAACATGAATTTCACTGATTTGAGCGAAAGTCAAATTATATTTTTATTGCAGGATTAACAAATTAATATTACCAAAAAAATGGCACTTTCTTAGTTTTAGACTTAAAGTCGATTTTCTTGTAAATTGTATGTCAATTGCGTGAGCACTGTACTGCTTAAGCCAAAAACATTAATTGTACTGATTTAAGCGAAAGCCAAATTATATTGTTATTGCAGAATTGACATATTCATATAACCGAAAAAATTGCATTTTCTTAGTTTTAGACTTAAAGTCGATTTTCTTGTAAATTGTATGTCAATTACGTGAGCACTGTACTGCTTAAGCCGAAAAACATGAATTGTACTGTGTTGAGCGAAAGTCAAATTCTATTTTTATTGCAGGATTAACAAATTAATATTACCGAAAAAGTTGCACTTTCTTAGGTTTAGACTCAAAGTCGATTTTCTTTTAAATTGTATGTCAATTGCGTGACCACTGTACCGCTGAAGCCGAAAAACAGGAATTGTACTGATTTGAGCGAAAGCCAAATTATATTGTTATTGCAGAATTGACATATTCATATAACCGGAAAAATTGCACTTTCTTAGTTTTAGACTTAAAGTCGATTTTCTTGTAAATTGTATGTAAATTTCGTGAGCACTGTACTGCTTAAGCCAAAAACATGAATTGTACTGATTTGAGCGAAAGCCAAATTATATTGTTATTGCAAAATTGACATATTCATATAACCGAGAAAATTGCACTTTATTAGTTTTAGACTTAAAGTCGATTTTCTTGTAAATTGTATGTCAAATGCGTGAGCACTGTAGTGCTTAAGCCGAAAAACATGAATTGTACTGATTTGAGCAAAAGCCAAATTATATTGTTATTGCAGAATTGACATATTCATATAACCGAGAAAATTGCACTTTATTAGTTTTAGACTTAAAGTCGATTTTCTTGTAAATTGTATGTCAATTGCGTGAGCACTGTACTGCTTAAGCCGACAAACATGAATTTTACTGATTTGAGTGAAAGTCAAATTATATTGTTATTGCAGGATTAACAAATTAATATTACCGAAAAATATGCACTTTCTTAGGTTTAGGCTCAAAGTCAATTCTCTTGTAAATTGTATGTTAATCACTTGAGCACTGTTCCGCATAAGCCGAAAAACATCAATTTTATAGATTTGAGCGAAAGTTAAATTATATTGTTATTGCAGAAATGACATATTCATATAACCGAAAAAGTTGCACTTTCTTAGGTTTAGGCTCAAAGTCAATTCTCTTGTAAATTGTATGTTAATCACTTGAGCACTGTACCGCATAAGCCAAAAAACATCAATTTTATAGATTTGAGCGAAAGTTAAATTATATTGTTATTGCAGAATTGACATATTCATATAACCTAAAAAATTGCACTTTCCAAGTTTAAAAGTCGATTTTCTTGTAAATTGTATGTCAATTGCGTGAGCACTGTACTGCTTAAGCCGACAAACATGAATTTTACTGATTTGAGCGAAAGTCAAATTATATTGTTATTGCAGGATTAACAAATTAATATTACCGAAAAAGTTGCACTTTCTTAGGTATAGGCTCAAAGTCAATTCTCTTGTAAATTGTATGTTAATCACTTGAGCACTGTACCGCATAAGCCGAAAAACATCAATTTTATAGATTTGAGCGAAAGTTAAATTATATTGTTATTGCAGAATTGACATATTCATATAACCTAAAAAATTCAATTGCATGATTACTGTACTGCTTAAGCTGAAAAACATTAATTTCACTGATTTGAGCGAAAGTCAATTTATATTTTTATTGCAGGATTAACAAATTAATATTACCGAAAAAGTTGTACTTTCTTAGGTTTAGACTCAAAGTCGATTTTCTTTTAAATTGTATGTCAATTGCGTGAGCACTGTACTGCTTAAGCCGACAAACATGAATTTTACTGATTTGAGCGAAAGTCAAATTATATTGTTATTGCAGGATTAACAAATTAATATTACCGAAAAAGTTGCACTTTCTTAGGTTTAGGCTCAAAGCCAATTCTCTTGTAAATTGTATGTTAATCACTTGAGCTGAAAAACATGAATTGTACTGATTTGAGCGAAAGCCAAATTATATTGTTATTGCAGGATTAACAAATTAATATTACCGAAAAAGTTGCACTTTCTTAGGTTTAGGCTCAAAGTCAATTCTCTTGTAAATTGTATGTTAATCACTTGAGCACTGTACCGCATAAGCCGAAAAACATCAATTTTATAGATTTGAGCGAAAGTTAAATTATATTGTTATTGCAGAATTGACATATTCATATAACCTAAAAAATTGCACTTTCCAAGTTTAAAAGTCGATTTTGTTGTAAATTGTATGTCAATTGCATGATTACTGTACTGCTTAAGCTGAAAAACATGAATTTCACTGATTTGAGCGAAAGTCAAATTATATTTTTATTGCAGGATTAACAAATTAATATTACCAAAAAAATGGCACTTTCTTAGTTTTAGACTTAAAGTCGATTTTCTTGTAAATTGTATGTCAATTGCGTGAGCACTGTACTGCTTAAGCCAAAAACATTAATTGTACTGATTTAAGCGAAAGCCAAATTATATTGTTATTGCAGAATTGACATATTCATATAACCGAAAAAATTGCATTTTCTTAGTTTTAGACTTAAAGTCGATTTTCTTGTAAATTGTATGTCAATTGCGTGAGCACTGTACTGCTTAAGCCGAAAAACATGAATTGTACTGTGTTGAGCGAAAGTCAAATTCTATTTTTATTGCAGGATTAACAAATTAATATTACCGAAAAAGTTGCACTTTCTTAGGTTTAGACTCAAAGTCGATTTTCTTTTAAATTGTATGTCAATTGCGTGACCACTGTACCGCTGAAGCCGAAAAACAGGAATTGTACTGATTTGAGCGAAAGCCAAATTATATTGTTATTGCAGAATTGACATATTCATATAACCGGAAAAATTGCACTTTCTTAGTTTTAGACTTAAAGTCGATTTTCTTGTAAATTGTATGTAAATTTCGTGAGCACTGTACTGCTTAAGCCAAAAACATGAATTGTACTGATTTGAGCGAAAGCCAAATTATATTGTTATTGCAAAATTGACATATTCATATAACCGAGAAAATTGCACTTTATTAGTTTTAGACTTAAAGTCGATTTTCTTGTAAATTGTATGTCAAATGCGTGAGCACTGTAGTGCTTAAGCCGAAAAACATGAATTGTACTGATTTGAGCAAAAGCCAAATTATATTGTTATTGCAGAATTGACATATTCATATAACCGAGAAAATTGCACTTTATTAGTTTTAGACTTAAAGTCGATTTTCTTGTAAATTGTATGTCAATTGCGTGAGCACTGTACTGCTTAAGCCGACAAACATGAATTTTACTGATTTGAGTGAAAGTCAAATTATATTGTTATTGCAGGATTAACAAATTAATATTACCGAAAAATATGCACTTTCTTAGGTTTAGGCTCAAAGTCAATTCTCTTGTAAATTGTATGTTAATCACTTGAGCACTGTTCCGCATAAGCCGAAAAACATCAATTTTATAGATTTGAGCGAAAGTTAAATTATATTGTTATTGCAGAAATGACATATTCATATAACCGAAAAAGTTGCACTTTCTTAGGTTTAGGCTCAAAGTCAATTCTCTTGTAAATTGTATGTTAATCACTTGAGCACTGTACCGCATAAGCCAAAAAACATCAATTTTATAGATCTGAGCGAAAGTTAAATTATATTGTTATTGCAGAATTGACATATTCATATAACCTAAAAAATTGCACTTTCCAAGTTTAAAAGTCGATTTTCTTGTAAATTGTATGTCAATTGCGTGAGCACTGTACTGCTTAAGCCGACAAACATGAATTTTACTGATTTGAGCGAAAGTCAAATTATATTGTTATTGCAGGATTAACAAATTAATATTACCGAAAAAGTTGCACTTTCTTAGGTATAGGCTCAAAGTCAATTCTCTTGTAAATTGTATGTTAATCACTTGAGCACTGTACCGCATAAGCCGAAAAACATCAATTTTATAGATTTGAGCGAAAGTTAAATTATATTGTTATTGCAGAATTGACATATTCATATAACCTAAAAAATTCAATTGCATGATTACTGTACTGCTTAAGCTGAAAAACATTAATTTCACTGATTTGAGCGAAAGTCAATTTATATTTTTATTGCAGGATTAACAAATTAATATTACCGAAAAAGTTGTACTTTCTTAGGTTTAGACTCAAAGTCGATTTTCTTTTAAATTGTATGTCAATTGCGTGAGCACTGTACTGCTTAAGCCGACAAACATGAATTTTACTGATTTGAGCGAAAGTCAAATTATATTGTTATTGCAGGATTAACAAATTAATATTACCGAAAAAGTTGCACTTTCTTAGGTTTAGGCTCAAAGCCAATTCTCTTGTAAATTGTATGTTAATCACTTGAGCACTGTACCGCATAAGCCGAAAAACATCAATTTTATAGATTTGAGCGAAAGTTAAATTATATTGTTATTGCAGAATTGACATATTCATATAACCTAAAAAATTGCACTTTCCAAGTTTAAAAGTCGATTTTCTTGTAAATTGTATGTCAATTGCATGATTACTGTACTGCTTAAGCTGAAAAACATGAATTTCACTGATTTGAGCGAAAGTTAAATTATATTGTTATTGCAGAATTGACATATTCATATAACCTAAAAAATTGCACTTTCCAAGTTTAAAAGTCGATTTTCTTGTAAATTGTATGTCAATTGCGTGAGCACTGTACTGCTTAAGCCGACAAACATGAATTTTACTGATTTGAGCGAAAGTCAAATTATATTGTTATTGCAGGATTAACAAATTAATATTACCGAAAAAGTTGCACTTTCTTAGGTATAGGCTCAAAGTCAATTCTCTTGTAAATTGTATGTTAATCACTTGAGCACTGTACCGCATAAGCCGAAAAACATCAATTTTATAGATTTGAGCGAAAGTTAAATTATATTGTTATTGCAGAATTGACATATTCATATAACCTAAAAAATTCAATTGCATGATTACTGTACTGCTTAAGCTGAAAAACATGAATTTCACTGATTTGAGCGAAAGTCAAATTATATTTTTATTGCAGGATTAACAAATTAATATTACCGAAAAAGTTGCACTTTCTTAGGTTTAGGCTCAAAGTCAATTCTCTTGTAAATTGTATGTTAATCACTTGAGCACTGTACCGCATAAGCCGAAAAACATCAATTTTATAGATTTGAGCGAAAGTTAAATTATATTGTTATTGCAGAATTGACATATTCATATAACCGAAAAAGTTGCACTTTTTTAGGTTTAGACTCAAAGTCGATTTTCTTTTAAAATGTATGTCAATTGCGTGAGCACTGTACCGCATAAGCCGAAAAACATCAATTTTATAGATTTGAGCGAAAGTTAAATTATATTGTTATTGCAGAATTGACATATTCATATAACCGAAAAAGTTGCACTTTCTTAGGTTTAGACTTAAAGTCGATTTTCTTTTAAATTGTATGTCAATTGCGTGAGCACTGTACTGCTTAAGCCAAAAACATGAATTGTACTGATTTGAGCGAAAGCCAAATTATATTGTTATTGCAGGACTAACAAATTAATATTACCGAAAAAGTTGCACTTTCTTAGGTTTATGCTCAAAGTCAATTCTCTTGTAAATTGTATGTTAATCACTTGAGCACTGTACCGCATAAGCCGAAAAACATCAATTTTATATATTTGAGCGAAAGTTAAATTATATTGTTATTGCAGAATTGACATATTCATATAACCTAAAAAATTGCACTTTCCAAGTTTAAAAGTCGATTTTCTTGTAAATTGTATGTCAATTGCATGATTACTGTACTGCTTAAGCTGAAAAACATGAATTTCACAGATTTGAGCGAAAGTCAAATTATATTTTTATTGCAGGATTAACAAATTAATATTACCGAAAAAGTTGTACTTTCTTAGGTTTAGAGTCAAAGTCGATTTTCTTTTAAATTGTATGTCAATTGCGTGAGCACTGTACTGCTTAAGCCGACAAACATGAATTTTACTGATTTGAGCGAAAGTCAAATTATATTGTTATTGCAGGATGAACAAATTAATATTACCGAAAAAGTTGCACTTTCTTAGGTTTAGGCTCAAAGTCAATTCTCTTGTAAATTGTATGTTAATCACTTGAGCACTGTACCGCATAAGCCGAAAAACATCAATTTTATAGATTTGAGCGAAAGTTAAATTATATTGTTATTGCAGAATTGACATATTCATATAACCTAAAAAATTGCACTTTCCAAGTTTAAAAGTCGATTTTGTTGTAAATTGTATGTCAATTGCATGATAACTGTACTGCTTAAGCTGAAAAACATGAATTTCACTGATTTGAGCGAAAGTCAAGTTATATTTTTATTGCAGGATTAACAAATTAATATTACCGAAAAAATGGCACTTTCTTAGTTTTAGACTTAAAGTCGATTTTCTTGTAAATTGTATGTCAATTGCGTGAGCACAGTACTGCTTAAGCCAAAAACATGAATTGTACTGATTTAAGCGAAAGCCAAATTATATTGTTATTGCAGAATTGACATATTCATATAACCGAAAAAATTGCATTTTCTTAGTTTTAGACTTAAAGTCGATTTTCTTGTAAATTGTATGTCAATTGCGTGAGCACTGTACTGCTTAAGCCAAAAACATGAATTGTACTGATTTGAGCGAAAGCCAAATTATATTGTTATTGCAGGATTAACAAATTAATATTACCGAAAAAGTTGCACTTTCTTAGGTTTAGGCTCAAAGTCAATTCTCTTGTAAATTGTATGTTAATCACTTGAGCACTGTACCGCATAAGCCGACAAACATGAATTTTACTGATTTGAGCGAAAGTCAAATTATATTGTTATTGCAGGATTAACAAATTAATATTACCGAAAAAGTTGCACTCTCTTAGGTTTAGGCTCAAAGTCAATTCTCTTGTAAATTGTATGTTAATCACTTGAGCACTGTTCCGCATAAGCCGAAAAACATCAATTTTATAGATTTGAGCGAAAGTTAAATTATATTGTTATTGCAGAAATGACATATTCATATAACCGAAAAAGTTGCACTTTCTTAGGTTTAGGCTCAAAGTCAATTCTCTCGTAAATTGTATGTTAATCACTTGAGCACTGTACCGCATAAGCCAAAAAACATCAATTTTATAGATTTGAGCGAAAGTTAAATTATATTGTTATTGCAGAATTGACATATTCATATAACCTAAAAAATTCAATTGCATGATTACTGTACTGCTTAAGCTGAAAAACATGAATTTCACTGATTTGAGCGAAAGTCAATTTATATTTTTATTGCAGGATTAACAAATTAATATTACCGAAAAAGTTGTACTTTCTTAGGTTTAGACTCAAAGTCGATTTTCTTTTAAATTGTATGTCAATTGCGTGAGCACTGTACTGCTTAAGCCGACAAACATGAATTTTACTAATTTGAGCGAAAGTCAAATTATATTGTTATTGCAGGATTAACAAATTAATATTACCGAAAAATATGCACTTTCTTAGGTTTAGGCTCAAAGTCAATTCTCTTGTAAATTGTATGTTAATCACTTGAGCACTGTTCCGCATAAGCCGAAAAACATCAATTTTATAGATTTGAGCGAAAGTTAAATTATATTGTTATTGCAGAATTGACATATTCATATAACCTAAAAAATTGCACTTTCTTAGTTTAAAAGTCGATTTTCTTGTAAATTGTATGTCAATTGCATGATTACTGTACTGCTTAAGCTGAAAAACATGAATTTCACTAATTTCAGCGAAAGTCAAATTATATTGTTATTGCAGGATTAACAAATTAATATTACCGAAAAAGTTGCACTTTCTTAGGTTTAGACTCAAAGTCGATTTTTTTTAAAATTGTATGTCAATTGCGTGAGCACTGTACTGCTTAAGCCGACAAACATGAATTTTACTGATTTGAGCGAAAGTCAAATTATATTGTTATTGCAGGAATAACAAATTAATATTACCGAAAAAAGTGCACTTTCTTAGGTTTAGACTTAAAGTCGATCTTCTTGTAAATTGTATGTCAATTCCGTGAGCACTTACTGCTTAAGCCGAAAAACATGAATTGTACTGAGTTGAGCGAAAGTCAAATTATATTTTTATTGCAGGATAAACAAATTAATATTACCGAAAAAATTGCACTTTCTTAGTTTTGAACTTAAAGTCGATTTTCCTGTAAATTGTATGTCAAATGCGTGAGCACTGTACTGCTTAAGCCGAAAAACATGAATTGTACTGATATGAGCGAAAGCCAAATTATATTGTTATTGCAGAATTGACATATTCATATAACCGAAAAAAATTGCACTTTCTTAGGTTTAGACTCAAAGTCGATTTTCTTTTAAATTGTATGTCAATTGCGTGAGCACTGTACTGCTTAAGCCGACAAACATGAATTTTACTGATTTGAGCGAAAGTCAAATTATATTGTTATTGCAGGATTAACAAATTAATATTACCGAAAAATATGCACTTTCTTAGGTTTAGGCTCAAAGTCAATTCTCTTGTAAATTGTATGTTAATCACTTGAGCACTGTACCGCATAAGCCGAAAAACATCAATTTTATAGATTTGAGCGAAAGTTAAATTATATTGTTATTGCAGAATTGACATATTCATATAACCTAAAAAATTGCACTTTCCAAGTTTAAAAGTCGATTTTGTTGTAAATTGTATGTCAATTGCATGATTACTGTACTGCTTAAGCTGAAAAACATGAATTTCACTGATTTGAGCGAAAGTCAAATTATATTTTTATTGCAGGATTAACAAATTAATATTACCGAAAAAATGGCACTTTCTTAGTTTTAGACTTAAAGTCGATTTTCTTGTAAATTGTATGTCAATTGCGTGAGCACTGTACTGCTTAAGCCAAAAACATGAATTGTACTGATTTAAGCGAAAGCCAAATTATATTGTTATTGCAGAATTGACATATTCATATAACCGAAAAAATTGCATTTTCTTAGTTTTAGATTTAAAGTCGATTTTCTTGTAAATTGTATGTCAATTGCGTGAGCACTGTACTGCTTAAGCCAAAAACATGAATTGTACTGATTTGAGCGAAAGCCAAATTATATTGTTATTGCAGGATTAACAAATTAATATTACCGAAAAAGTTGCACTTTCTTAGGTTTAGACTTAAAGTCGATTTTACTGTAAATTGTATGTCAATTGCGTGAGCACTGTATTGCTTAAGCCAAAAACATGAATTGTACTGATTTGAGCGAAAGCCAAATTATCTTGTTATTGCAGGATTAACAAATTAATATTACCGAAAAAGTTGCACTTTCTTAGGTTTAGGCTCAAAGTCAATTCTCTTGTAAATTGTATGTTAATCACTTGAGCACTGTACCGCATAAGCCGACAAACATGAATTTTACTGATTTGAGCGAAAGTCAAATTATATTGTTATTGCAGAATTGACATATTCATATAACCGAAAAAAATTGCACTTTCTTAGGTTTAGACTCAAAGTCGATTTTCTTTTAAATTGTATGTCAATTGCGTGAGCACTGTACTGCTTAAGCCGACAAACATGAATTTTACTGATTTGAGCGAAAGTCAAATTATATTGTTATTGCAGGATTAACAAATTAATATTACCGAAAAATATGCACTTTCTTAGGTTTAGGCTCAAAGTCAATTCTCTTGTAAATTGTATGTTAATCACTTGAGCACTGTACCGCATAAGCCGAAAAACATCAATTTTATAGATTTGAGCGAAAGTTAAATTATATTGTTATTGCAGAATTGACATATTCATATAACCTAAAAAATTGCACTTTCCAAGTTTAAAAGTCGATTTTGTTGTAAATTGTATGTCAATTGCATGATTACTGTACTGCTTAAGCTGAAAAACATGAATTTCACTGATTTGAGCGAAAGTCAAATTATATTTTTATTGCAGGATTAACAAATTAATATTACCGAAAAAATGGAACTTTCTTAGTTTTAGACTTAAAGTCGATTTTCTTGTAAATTGTATGTCAATTGCGTGAGCACTGTACTGCTTAAGCCAAAAACATGAATTGTACTGATTTAAGCGAAAGCCAAATTATATTGTTATTGCAGAATTGACATATTCATATAACCGAAAAAATTGCATTTTCTTAGTTTTAGATTTAAAGTCGATTTTCTTGTAAATTGTATGTCAATTGCGTGAGCACTGTACTGCTTAAGCCAAAAACATGAATTGTACTGATTTGAGCGAAAGCCAAATTATATTGTTATTGCAGGATTAACAAATTAATATTACCGAAAAAGTTGCACTTTCTTAGGTTTAGACTTAAAGTCGATTTTATTGTAAATTGTATGTCAATTGCGTGAGCACTGTATTGCTTAAGCCAAAAACATGAATTGTACTGATTTGAGCGAAAGCCAAATTATCTTGTTATTGCAGGATTAACAAATTAATATTACCGAAAAAGTTGCACTTTCTTAGGTTTAGGCTCAAAGTCAATTCTCTTGTAAATTGTATGTTAATCACTTGAGCACTGTACCGCATAAGCCGACAAACATGAATTTTACTGATTTGAGCGAAAGTCAAATTATATTGTTATTGCAGGATTAACAAATTAATATTACCGAAAAAGTTGCACTTTCTTAGGTTTAGGCTCAAAGTCAATTCTCTTGTAAATTGTATGTTAATCACTTGAGCACTGTACCGCATAAGCCGAAAAACATCAATTTTATAGATTTGAGCGAAAGTTAAATTATATTGTCATTGCAGAATTGACATATTCATATAACCTAAAAAATTGCACTTTCCAAGTTTAAAAGTCGATTTTGTTGTAAATTGTATGTCAATTGCATGATTACTGTACTGCTTAAGCTGAAAAACATGAATTTCACTGATTTGAGCGAAAGTCAAATTATATTTTTATTGCAGGATTAACAAATTAATATTACCGAAAAAGTTGCACTTTCTTAGGTTTAGACTCAAAGTCGATTTTCTTTTAAATTGTATGTCAATTGCGTGAGCACTGTACTGCTTAAGCCGACAAACATGAATTTTACTGATTTGAGCGAAAGTCAAATTATATTGTTATTGCAGGATTAACAAATTAATATTACCGAAAAATATGCACTTTCTTAGGTTTAAGCTCAAAGTCAATTCTCTTGTAAATTGTATGTTAATCACTTGAGCACTGTTCCGAATAAGCCGAAAAACATCAAATTAATATTACCGAAAAAATTGCACTTTCTTAGTTTTGAACTTAAAGTCGTTTTTCCTGTAAATTGTATGTCAAATGCGTGAGCACTGTACTGCTTAAGCCGAAAAACATGAATTGTACTGATATGAGCGAAAGCCAAATTATATTGTTATTGCAGAATTGACATATTCATATAACCGAAAAAAATTGCACTTTCTTAGTTTTAGACTTAAAGTCGATTTTCTTGTAAATTGTATGTTAAATGCGTGAGCACTGTACTGCTTAAGCCGAAAAACATGAATTGTACTGATATGAGCGAAAGCCAAACTATATTGTTATTGCAGAATTGACATATTCATATAACCGAAAAAATGGCACTTTCTTAGTTTTAGACTTAAAGTCGATTTTCTTGTAAATTGTATGTCAATTGCGTGAGCACTGTACTGCTTAAGCCAAAAACATGAATTGTACTGATTTGAGCGAAAGCCAAATTATATTGTTATTGCAGAATTGACATATTCATATAACCGAAAAAATTGCACTTTCTTAGTTTTATACTTAAAGTCGATTTTCTTGTAAATTGTATGTCAATTCCGTGAGCACTTACTGCTTAAGCCGAGAAACATGAATTGTACTGAGTTGAGCGAAAGTCAAATTATATTTTTATTGCAGAATTGACATATTCATATAACCTAAAGAATTGCACTTTCCATGTTTAAAAGTCGATTTTCTTGTAAATTGTATGTCAATTGCATGATTACTGTACTGCTTAAGCTGAAAAACATGAATTTCACTGATTTGAGCGAAAGTCAAATTATATTTTTATTGCAGGATTAACAAATTAATATTACCGAAAAAGTTGCACTTTCTTAGGTTTAGACTCAAAGTCGATTTTCTTGTAAATTGTATGTCAATTGCATGATTACTGTACTGCTTAAGCTGAAAAACATGAATTGTACTGATTTGAGCGAAAGCCAAATTATATTGTTATTGCAGGATTAACAAATTAATATTACCGAAAAAGTTGCACTTTCTTAGGTTTAGGCTCAAAGTCAATTCTCTTGTAAATTGTATGTTAATCACTTGAGCACTGTACCGCATAAGCCGAAAAACATCAATTTTATAGATTTGAGCGAAAGTTAAATTATATTGTTATTGCAGAATTGACATATTCATATAACCTAAAAAATTGCACTTTCCAAGTTTAAAAGTCGATTTTGTTGTAAATTGTATGTCAATTGCATGATTACTGTACTGCTTAAGCTGAAAAACATGAATTTCACTGATTTGAGCGAAAGTCAAATTATATTTTTATTGCAGGATTAACAAATTAATATTACCAAAAAAATGGCACTTTCTTAGTTTTAGACTTAAAGTCGATTTTCTTGTAAATTGTATGTCAATTGCGTGAGCACTGTACTGCTTAAGCCAAAAACATTAATTGTACTGATTTAAGCGAAAGCCAAATTATATTGTTATTGCAGAATTGACATATTCATATAACCGAAAAAATTGCATTTTCTTAGTTTTAGACTTAAAGTCGATTTTCTTGTAAATTGTATGTCAATTGCGTGAGCACTGTACTGCTTAAGCCGAAAAACATGAATTGTACTGTGTTGAGCGAAAGTCAAATTATATTTTTATTGCAGGATTAACAAATTAATATTACCGAAAAAGTTGCACTTTCTTAGGTTTAGACTCAAAGTCGATTTTCTTTTAAATTGTATGTCAATTGCGTGACCACTGTACCGCTGAAGCCGAAAAACAGGAATTGTACTGATTTGAGCGAAAGCCAAATTATATTGTTATTGCAGAATTGACATATTCATATAACCGGAAAAATTGCACTTTCTTAGTTTTAGACTTAAAGTCGATTTTCTTGTAAATTGTATGTAAATTTCGTGAGCACTGTACTGCTTAAGCCAAAAACATGAATTGTACTGATTTGAGCGAAAGCCAAATTATATTGTTATTGCAAAATTGACATATTCATATAACCGAGAAAATTGCACTTTATTAGTTTTAGACTTAAAGTCGATTTTCTTGTAAATTGTATGTCAAATGCGTGAGCACTGTAGTGCTTAAGCCGAAAAACATGAATTGTACTGATTTGAGCAAAAGCCAAATTATATTGTTATTGCAGAATTGACATATTCATATAACCGAGAAAATTGCACTTTATTAGTTTTAGACTTAAAGTCGATTTTCTTGTAAATTGTATGTCAATTGCGTGAGCACTGTACTGCTTAAGCCGACAAACATGAATTTTACTGATTTGAGTGAAAGTCAAATTATATTGTTATTGCAGGATTAACAAATTAATATTACCGAAAAATATGCACTTTCTTAGGTTTAGGCTCAAAGTCAATTCTCTTGTAAATTGTATGTTAATCACTTGAGCACTGTTCCGCATAAGCCGAAAAACATCAATTTTATAGATTTGAGCGAAAGTTAAATTATATTGTTATTGCAGAAATGACATATTCATATAACCGAAAAAGTTGCACTTTCTTAGGTTTAGGCTCAAAGTCAATTCTCTTGTAAATTGTATGTTAATCACTTGAGCACTGTACCGCATAAGCCAAAAAACATCAATTTTATAGATTTGAGCGAAAGTTAAATTATATTGTTATTGCAGAATTGACATATTCATATAACCTAAAAAATTGCACTTTCCAAGTTTAAAAGTCGATTTTCTTGTAAATTGTATGTCAATTGCGTGAGCACTGTACTGCTTAAGCCGACAAACATGAATTTTACTGATTTGAGCGAAAGTCAAATTATATTGTTATTGCAGGATTAACAAATTAATATTACCGAAAAAGTTGCACTTTCTTAGGTATAGGCTCAAAGTCAATTCTCTTGTAAATTGTATGTTAATCACTTGAGCACTGTACCGCATAAGCCGAAAAACATCAATTTTATAGATTTGAGCGAAAGTTAAATTATATTGTTATTGCAGAATTGACATATTCATATAACCTAAAAAATTCAATTGCATGATTACTGTACTGCTTAAGCTGAAAAACATTAATTTCACTGATTTGAGCGAAAGTCAATTTATATTTTTATTGCAGGATTAACAAATTAATATTACCGAAAAAGTTGTACTTTCTTAGGTTTAGACTCAAAGTCGATTTTCTTTTAAATTGTATGTCAATTGCGTGAGCACTGTACTGCTTAAGCCGACAAACATGAATTTTACTGATTTGAGCGAAAGTCAAATTATATTGTTATTGCAGGATTAACAAATTAATATTACCGAAAAAGTTGCACTTTCTTAGGTTTAGGCTCAAAGCCAATTCTCTTGTAAATTGTATGTTAATCACTTGAGCACTGTACCGCATAAGCCGAAAAACATCAATTTTATAGATTTGAGCGAAAGTTAAATTATATTGTTATTGCAGAATTGACATATTCATATAACCTAAAAAATTGCACTTTCCAAGTTTAAAAGTCGATTTTGTTGTAAATTGTATGTCAATTGCATGATTACTGTACTGCTTAAGCTGAAAAACATGAATTTCACTGATTTGAGCGAAAGTCAAATTATATTTTTATTGCAGGATTAACAAATTAATATTACCAAAAAAATGGCACTTTCTTAGTTTTAGACTTAAAGTCGATTTTCTTGTAAATTGTATGTCAATTGCGTGAGCACTGTACTGCTTAAGCCGAAAAACATGAATTGTACTGTGTTGAGCGAAAGTCAAATTCTATTTTTATTGCAGGATTAACAAATTAATATTACCGAAAAAGTTGCACTTTCTTAGGTTTAGGCTCAAAGTCAATTCTCTTGTAAATTGTATGTTAATCACTTGAGCACTGTACCGCATAAGCCGAAAAACATCAATTTTATAGATTTGAGCGAAAGTTAAATTATATTGTTATTGCAGAATTGACATATTCATATAACCTAAAAAATTGCACTTTCCAAGTTTAAAAGTCGATTTTGTTGTAAATTGTATGTCAATTGCATGATTACTGTACTGCTTAAGCTGAAAAACATGAATTTCACTGATTTGAGCGAAAGTCAAATTATATTTTTATTGCAGGATTAACAAATTAATATTACCAAAAAAATGGCACTTTCTTAGTTTTAGACTTAAAGTCGATTTTCTTGTAAATTGTATGTCAATTGCGTGAGCACTGTACTGCTTAAGCCAAAAACATTAATTGTACTGATTTAAGCGAAAGCCAAATTATATTGTTATTGCAGAATTGACATATTCATATAACCGAAAAAATTGCATTTTCTTAGTTTTAGACTTAAAGTCGATTTTCTTGTAAATTGTATGTCAATTGCGTGAGCACTGTACTGCTTAAGCCGAAAAACATGAATTGTACTGTGTTGAGCGAAAGTCAAATTCTATTTTTATTGCAGGATTAACAAATTAATATTACCGAAAAAGTTGCACTTTCTTAGGTTTAGACTCAAAGTCGATTTTCTTTTAAATTGTATGTCAATTGCGTGACCACTGTACCGCTGAAGCCGAAAAACAGGAATTGTACTGATTTGAGCGAAAGCCAAATTATATTGTTATTGCAGAATTGACATATTCATATAACCGGAAAAATTGCACTTTCTTAGTTTTAGACTTAAAGTCGATTTTCTTGTAAATTGTATGTAAATTTCGTGAGCACTGTACTGCTTAAGCCAAAAACATGAATTGTACTGATTTGAGCGAAAGCCAAATTATATTGTTATTGCAAAATTGACATATTCATATAACCGAGAAAATTGCACTTTATTGATTTTAGACTTAAAGTCGATTTTCTTGTAAATTGTATGTCAAATGCGTGAGCACTGTAGTGCTTAAGCCGAAAAACATGAATTGTACTGATTTGAGCAAAAGCCAAATTATATTGTTATTGCAGAATTGACATATTCATATAACCGAGAAAATTGCACTTTATTAGTTTTAGACTTAAAGTCGATTTTCTTGTAAATTGTATGTCAATTGCGTGAGCACTGTACTGCTTAAGCCGACAAACATGAATTTTACTGATTTGAGTGAAAGTCAAATTATATTGTTATTGCAGGATTAACAAATTAATATTACCGAAAAATATGCACTTTCTTAGGTTTAGGCTCAAAGTCAATTCTCTTGTAAATTGTATGTTAATCACTTGAGCACTGTTCCGCATAAGCCGAAAAACATCAATTTTATAGATTTGAGCGAAAGTTAAATTATATTGTTATTGCAGAAATGACATATTCATATAACCGAAAAAGTTGCACTTTCTTAGGTTTAGGCTCAAAGTCAATTCTCTTGTAAATTGTATGTTAATCACTTGAGCACTGTACCGCATAAGCCAAAAAACATCAATTTTATAGATTTGAGCGAAAGTTAAATTATATTGTTATTGCAGAATTGACATATTCATATAACCTAAAAAATTGCACTTTCCAAGTTTAAAAGTCGATTTTCTTGTAAATTGTATGTCAATTGCGTGAGCACTGTACTGCTTAAGCCGACAAACATGAATTTTACTGATTTGAGCGAAAGTCAAATTATATTGTTATTGCAGGATTAACAAATTAATATTACCGAAAAAGTTGCACTTTCTTAGGTATAGGCTCAAAGTCAATTCTCTTGTAAATTGTATGTTAATCACTTGAGCACTGTACCGCATAAGCCGAAAAACATCAATTTTATAGATTTGAGCGAAAGTTAAATTATATTGTTATTGCAGAATTGACATATTCATATAACCTAAAAAATTCAATTGCATGATTACTGTACTGCTTAAGCTGAAAAACATTAATTTCACTGATTTGAGCGAAAGTCAATTTATATTTTTATTGCAGGATTAACAAATTAATATTACCGAAAAAGTTGTACTTTCTTAGGTTTAGACTCAAAGTCGATTTTCTTTTAAATTGTATGTCAATTGCGTGAGCACTGTACTGCTTAAGCCGACAAACATGAATTTTACTGATTTGAGCGAAAGTCAAATTATATTGTTATTGCAGGATTAACAAATTAATATTACCGAAAAAGTTGCACTTTCTTAGGTTTAGGCTCAAAGCCAATTCTCTTGTAAATTGTATGTTAATCACTTGAGCACTGTACCGCATAAGCCGAAAAACATCAATTTTATAGATTTGAGCGAAAGTTAAATTATATTGTTATTGCAGAATTGACATATTCATATAACCTAAAAAATTGCACTTTCCAAGTTTAAAAGTCGATTTTCTTGTAAATTGTATGTCAATTGCATGATTACTGTACTGCTTAAGCTGAAAAACATGAATTTCACTGATTTGAGCGAAAGTCAAATTATATTTTTATTGCAGGATTAACAAATTAATATTACCGAAAAAGTTGCACTTTCTTAGGTTTAGGCTCAAAGTCAATTCTCTTGTAAATTGTATGTTAATCACTTGAGCACTGTACCGCATAAGCCGAAAAACATCAATTTTATAGATTTGAGCGAAAGTTAAATTATATTGTTATTGCAGAATTGACATATTCATATAACCGAAAAAGTTGCACTTTTTTAGGTTTAGACTCAAAGTCGATTTTCTTTTAAATTGTATGTCAATTGCGTGAGCACTGTACCGCATAAGCCGAAAAACATCAATTTTATAGATTTGAGCGAAAGTTAAATTATATTGTTATTGCAGAATTGACATATTCATATAACCGAAAAAGTTGCACTTTCTTAGGTTTAGACTTAAAGTCGATTTTCTTTTAAATTGTATGTCAATTGCGTGAGCACTGTACTGCTTAAGCCAAAAACATGAATTGTACTGATTTGAGCGAAAGCCAAATTATATTGTTATTGCAGGACTAACAAATTAATATTACCGAAAAAGTTGCACTTTCTTAGGTTTATGCTCAAAGTCAATTCTCTTGTAAATTGTATGTTAATCACTTGAGCACTGTACCGCATAAGCCGAAAAACATCAATTTTATATATTTGAGCGAAAGTTAAATTATATTGTTATTGCAGAATTGACATATTCATATAACCTAAAAAATTGCACTTTCCAAGTTTAAAAGTCGATTTTCTTGTAAATTGTATGTCAATTGCATGATTACTGTACTGCTTAAGCTGAAAAACATGAATTTCACAGATTTGAGCGAAAGTCAAATTATATTTTTATTGCAGGATTAACAAATTAATATTACCGAAAAAGTTGTACTTTCTTAGGTTTAGAGTCAAAGTCGATTTTCTTTTAAATTGTATGTCAATTGCGTGAGCACTGTACTGCTTAAGCCGACAAACATGAATTTTACTGATTTGAGCGAAAGTCAAATTATATTGTTATTGCAGGATGAACAAATTAATATTACCGAAAAAGTTGCACTTTCTTAGGTTTAGGCTCAAAGTCAATTCTCTTGTAAATTGTATGTTAATCACTTGAGCACTGTACCGCATAAGCCGAAAAACATCAATTTTATAGATTTGAGCGAAAGTTAAATTATATTGTTATTGCAGAATTGACATATTCATATAACCTAAAAAATTGCACTTTCCAAGTTTAAAAGTCGATTTTGTTGTAAATTGTATGTCAATTGCATGATAACTGTACTGCTTAAGCTGAAAAACATGAATTTCACTGATTTGAGCGAAAGTCAAGTTATATTTTTATTGCAGGATTAACAAATTAATATTACCGAAAAAATGGCACTTTCTTAGTTTTAGACTTAAAGTCGATTTTCTTGTAAATTGTATGTCAATTGCGTGAGCACAGTACTGCTTAAGCCAAAAACATGAATTGTACTGATTTAAGCGAAAGCCAAATTATATTGTTATTGCAGAATTGACATATTCATATAACCGAAAAAATTGCATTTTCTTAGTTTTAGACTTAAAGTCGATTTTCTTGTAAATTGTATGTCAATTGCGTGAGCACTGTACTGCTTAAGCCAAAAACATGAATTGTACTGATTTGAGCGAAAGCCAAATTATATTGTTATTGCAGGATTAACAAATTAATATTACCGAAAAAGTTGCACTTTCTTAGGTTTAGGCTCAAAGTCAATTCTCTTGTAAATTGTATGTTAATCACTTGAGCACTGTACCGCATAAGCCGACAAACATGAATTTTACTGATTTGAGCGAAAGTCAAATTATATTGTTATTGCAGGATTAACAAATTAATATTACCGAAAAAGTTGCACTCTCTTAGGTTTAGGCTCAAAGTCAATTCTCTTGTAAATTGTATGTTAATCACTTGAGCACTGTACCGCATAAGCCGAAAAACATCAATTTTATAGATTTGAGCGAAAGTTAAATTATATTGTCATTGCAGAATTGACATATTCATATAACCTAAAAAATTGCACTTTCCAAGTTTAAAAGTCGATTTTGTTGTAAATTGTATGTCAATTGCATGATTACTGTACTGCTTAAGCTGAAAAACATGAATTTCACTGATTTGAGCGAAAGTCAAATTATATTTTTATTGCAGGATTAACAAATTAATATTACCGAAAAAGTTGCACTTTCTTAGGTTTAGACTCAAAGTCGATTTTCTTTTAAATTGTATGTCAATTGCGTGAGCACTGTACTGCTTAAGCCGACAAACATGAATTTTACTAATTTGAGCGAAAGTCAAATTATATTGTTATTGCAGGATTAACAAATTAATATTACCGAAAAATATGCACTTTCTTAGGTTTAGGCTCAAAGTCAATTCTCTTGTAAATTGTATGTTAATCACTTGAGCACTGTTCCGCATAAGCCGAAAAACATCAATTTTATAGATTTGAGCGAAAGTTAAATTATATTGTTATTGCAGAAATGACATATTCATATAACCGAAAAAGTTGCACTTTCTTAGGTTTAGGCTCAAAGTCAATTCTCTTGTAAATTGTATGTTAATCACTTGAGCACTGTACCGCATAAGCCAAAAAACATCAATTTTATAGATTTGAGCGAAAGTTAAATTATATTGTTATTGCAGAATTGACATATTCATATAACCTAAAAAATTCAATTGCATGATTACTGTACTGCTTAAGCTGAAAAACATGAATTTCACTGATTTGAGCGAAAGTCAATTTATATTTTTATTGCAGGATTAACAAATTAATATTACCGAAAAAGTTGTACTTTCTTAGGTTTAGACTCAAAGTCGATTTTCTTTTAAATTGTATGTCAATTGCGTGAGCACTGTACTGCTTAAGCCGACAAACATGAATTTTACTAATTTGAGCGAAAGTCAAATTATATTGTTATTGCAGGATTAACAAATTAATATTACCGAAAAATATGCACTTTCTTAGGTTTAGGCTCAAAGTCAATTCTCTTGTAAATTGTATGTTAATCACTTGAGCACTGTTCCGCATAAGCCGAAAAACATCAATTTTATAGATTTGAGCGAAAGTTAAATTATATTGTTATTGCAGAATTGACATATTCATATAACCTAAAAAATTGCACTTTCTTAGTTTAAAAGTCGATTTTCTTGTAAATTGTATGTCAATTGCATGATTACTGTACTGCTTAAGCTGAAAAACATGAATTTCACTAATTTCAGCGAAAGTCAAATTATATTGTTATTGCAGGATTAACAAATTAATATTACCGAAAAAGTTGCACTTTCTTAGGTTTAGACTCAAAGTCGATTTTTTTTAAAATTGTATGTCAATTGCGTGAGCACTGTACTGCTTAAGCCGACAAACATGAATTTTACTGATTTGAGCGAAAGTCAAATTATATTGTTATTGCAGGAATAACAAATTAATATTACCGAAAAAAGTGCACTTTCTTAGGTTTAGACTCAAAGTCGATTTTTTTTAAAATTGTATGTCAATTCCGTGAGCACTGTACTGCTTAAGCCAAAAACATGAATTGTACTGATTTGAGCGAAAGCCAAATTATATTGTTATTGCAGGATTAACAAATTAATATTACCGAAAAAGTTGCACTTTCTTAGGTTTAGACTTAAAGTCGATTTTATTGTAAATTGTATGTCAATTGCGTGAGCACTGTATTGCTTAAGCCAAAAACATGAATTGTACTGATTTGAGCGAAAGCCAAATTATCTTGTTATTGCAGGATTAACAAATTAATATTACCGAAAAAGTTGCACTTTCTTAGGTTTAGGCTCAAAGTCAATTCTCTTGTAAATTGTATGTTAATCACTTGAGCACTGTACCGCATAAGCCGACAAACATGAATTTTACTGATTTGAGCGAAAGTCAAATTATATTGTTATTGCAGAATTGACATATTCATATAACCGAAAAAAATTGCACTTTCTTAGGTTTAGACTCAAAGTCGATTTTCTTTTAAATTGTATGTCAATTGCGTGAGCACTGTACTGCTTAAGCCGACAAACATGAATTTTACTGATTTGAGCGAAAGTCAAATTATATTGTTATTGCAGGATTAACAAATTAATATTACCGAAAAATATGCACTTTCTTAGGTTTAGGCTCAAAGTCAATTCTCTTGTAAATTGTATGTTAATCACTTGAGCACTGTACCGCATAAGCCGAAAAACATCAATTTTATAGATTTGAGCGAAAGTTAAATTATATTGTTATTGCAGAATTGACATATTCATATAACCTAAAAAATTGCACTTTCCAAGTTTAAAAGTCGATTTTGTTGTAAATTGTATGTCAATTGCATGATTACTGTACTGCTTAAGCTGAAAAACATGAATTTCACTGATTTGAGCGAAAGTCAAATTATATTTTTATTGCAGGATTAACAAATTAATATTACCGAAAAAATGGAACTTTCTTAGTTTTAGACTTAAAGTCGATTTTCTTGTAAATTGTATGTCAATTGCGTGAGCACTGTACTGCTTAAGCCAAAAACATGAATTGTACTGATTTAAGCGAAAGCCAAATTATATTGTTATTGCAGAATTGACATATTCATATAACCGAAAAAATTGCATTTTCTTAGTTTTAGATTTAAAGTCGATTTTCTTGTAAATTGTATGTCAATTGCGTGAGCACTGTACTGCTTAAGCCAAAAACATGAATTGTACTGATTTGAGCGAAAGCCAAATTATATTGTTATTGCAGGATTAACAAATTAATATTACCGAAAAAGTTGCACTTTCTTAGGTTTAGACTTAAAGTCGATTTTATTGTAAATTGTATGTCAATTGCGTGAGCACTGTATTGCTTAAGCCAAAAACATGAATTGTACTGATTTGAGCGAAAGCCAAATTATCTTGTTATTGCAGGATTAACAAATTAATATTACCGAAAAAGTTGCACTTTCTTAGGTTTAGGCTCAAAGTCAATTCTCTTGTAAATTGTATGTTAATCACTTGAGCACTGTACCGCATAAGCCGACAAACATGAATTTTACTGATTTGAGCGAAAGTCAAATTATATTGTTATTGCAGGATTAACAAATTAATATTACCGAAAAAGTTGCACTTTCTTAGGTTTAGGCTCAAAGTCAATTCTCTTGTAAATTGTATGTTAATCACTTGAGCACTGTACCGCATAAGCCGAAAAACATCAATTTTATAGATTTGAGCGAAAGTTAAATTATATTGTCATTGCAGAATTGACATATTCATATAACCTAAAAAATTGCACTTTCCAAGTTTAAAAGTCGATTTTGTTGTAAATTGTATGTCAATTGCATGATTACTGTACTGCTTAAGCTGAAAAACATGAATTTCACTGATTTGAGCGAAAGTCAAATTATATTTTTATTGCAGGATTAACAAATTAATATTACCGAAAAAGTTGCACTTTCTTAGGTTTAGACTCAAAGTCGATTTTCTTTTAAATTGTATGTCAATTGCGTGAGCACTGTACTGCTTAAGCCGACAAACATGAATTTTACTGATTTGAGCGAAAGTCAAATTATATTGTTATTGCAGGATTAACAAATTAATATTACCGAAAAATATGCACTTTCTTAGGTTTAAGCTCAAAGTCAATTCTCTTGTAAATTGTATGTTAATCACTTGAGCACTGTTCCGAATAAGCCGAAAAACATCAAATTAATATTACCGAAAAAATTGCACTTTCTTAGTTTTGAACTTAAAGTCGTTTTTCCTGTAAATTGTATGTCAAATGCGTGAGCACTGTACTGCTTAAGCCGAAAAACATGAATTGTACTGATATGAGCGAAAGCCAAATTATATTGTTATTGCAGAATTGACATATTCATATAACCGAAAAAAATTGCACTTTCTTAGTTTTAGACTTAAAGTCGATTTTCTTGTAAATTGTATGTTAAATGCGTGAGCACTGTACTGCTTAAGCCGAAAAACATGAATTGTACTGATATGAGCGAAAGCCAAACTATATTGTTATTGCAGAATTGACATATTCATATAACCGAAAAAATGGCACTTTCTTAGTTTTAGACTTAAAGTCGATTTTCTTGTAAATTGTATGTCAATTGCGTGAGCACTGTACTGCTTAAGCCAAAAACATGAATTGTACTGATTTGAGCGAAAGCCAAATTATATTGTTATTGCAGAATTGACATATTCATATAACCGAAAAAATTGCACTTTCTTAGTTTTATACTTAAAGTCGATTTTCTTGTAAATTGTATGTCAATTCCGTGAGCACTTACTGCTTAAGCCGAGAAACATGAATTGTACTGAGTTGAGCGAAAGTCAAATTATATTTTTATTGCAGAATTGACATATTCATATAACCTAAAGAATTGCACTTTCCATGTTTAAAAGTCGATTTTCTTGTTAATTGTATGTCAATTGCATGATTACTGTACTGCTTAAGCTGAAAAACATGAATTTCACTGATTTGAGCGAAAGTCAAATTATATTTTTATTGCAGGATTAACAAATTAATATTACCGAAAAAGTTGCACTTTCTTAGGTTTAGACTCAAAGTCGATTTTCTTGTAAATTGTATGTCAATTGCATGATTACTGTACTGCTTAAGCTGAAAAACATGAATTGTACTGATTTGAGCGAAAGCCAAATTATATTGTTATTGCAGGATTAACAAATTAATATTACCGAAAAAGTTGCACTTTCTTAGGTTTAGGCTCAAAGTCAATTCTCTTGTAAATTGTATGTTAATCACTTGAGCACTGTACCGCATAAGCCGAAAAACATCAATTTTATAGATTTGAGCGAAAGTTAAATTATATTGTTATTGCAGAATTGACATATTCATATAACCTAAAAAATTGCACTTTCCAAGTTTAAAAGTCGATTTTGTTGTAAATTGTATGTCAATTGCATGATTACTGTACTGCTTAAGCTGAAAAACATGAATTTCACTGATTTGAGCGAAAGTCAAATTATATTTTTATTGCAGGATTAACAAATTAATATTACCAAAAAAATGGCACTTTCTTAGTTTTAGACTTAAAGTCGATTTTCTTGTAAATTGTATGTCAATTGCGTGAGCACTGTACTGCTTAAGCCAAAAACATTAATTGTACTGATTTAAGCGAAAGCCAAATTATATTGTTATTGCAGAATTGACATATTCATATAACCGAAAAAATTGCATTTTCTTAGTTTTAGACTTAAAGTCGATTTTCTTGTAAATTGTATGTCAATTGCGTGAGCACTGTACTGCTTAAGCCGAAAAACATGAATTGTACTGTGTTGAGCGAAAGTCAAATTATATTTTTATTGCAGGATTAACAAATTAATATTACCGAAAAAGTTGCACTTTCTTAGGTTTAGACTCAAAGTCGATTTTCTTTTAAATTGTATGTCAATTGCGTGACCACTGTACCGCTGAAGCCGAAAAACAGGAATTGTACTGATTTGAGCGAAAGCCAAATTATATTGTTATTGCAGAATTGACATATTCATATAACCGGAAAAATTGCACTTTCTTAGTTTTAGACTTAAAGTCGATTTTCTTGTAAATTGTATGTAAATTTCGTGAGCACTGTACTGCTTAAGCCAAAAACATGAATTGTACTGATTTGAGCGAAAGCCAAATTATATTGTTATTGCAAAATTGACATATTCATATAACCGAGAAAATTGCACTTTATTAGTTTTAGACTTAAAGTCGATTTTCTTGTAAATTGTATGTCAAATGCGTGAGCACTGTAGTGCTTAAGCCGAAAAACATGAATTGTACTGATTTGAGCAAAAGCCAAATTATATTGTTATTGCAGAATTGACATATTCATATAACCGAGAAAATTGCACTTTATTAGTTTTAGACTTAAAGTCGATTTTCTTGTAAATTGTATGTCAATTGCGTGAGCACTGTACTGCTTAAGCCGACAAACATGAATTTTACTGATTTGAGTGAAAGTCAAATTATATTGTTATTGCAGGATTAACAAATTAATATTACCGAAAAATATGCACTTTCTTAGGTTTAGGCTCAAAGTCAATTCTCTTGTAAATTGTATGTTAATCACTTGAGCACTGTTCCGCATAAGCCGAAAAACATCAATTTTATAGATTTGAGCGAAAGTTAAATTATATTGTTATTGCAGAAATGACATATTCATATAACCGAAAAAGTTGCACTTTCTTAGGTTTAGGCTCAAAGTCAATTCTCTTGTAAATTGTATGTTAATCACTTGAGCACTGTACCGCATAAGCCAAAAAACATCAATTTTATAGATTTGAGCGAAAGTTAAATTATATTGTTATTGCAGAATTGACATATTCATATAACCTAAAAAATTGCACTTTCCAAGTTTAAAAGTCGATTTTCTTGTAAATTGTATGTCAATTGCGTGAGCACTGTACTGCTTAAGCCGACAAACATGAATTTTACTGATTTGAGCGAAAGTCAAATTATATTGTTATTGCAGGATTAACAAATTAATATTACCGAAAAAGTTGCACTTTCTTAGGTATAGGCTCAAAGTCAATTCTCTTGTAAATTGTATGTTAATCACTTGAGCACTGTACCGCATAAGCCGAAAAACATCAATTTTATAGATTTGAGCGAAAGTTAAATTATATTGTTATTGCAGAATTGACATATTCATATAACCTAAAAAATTCAATTGCATGATTACTGTACTGCTTAAGCTGAAAAACATTAATTTCACTGATTTGAGCGAAAGTCAATTTATATTTTTATTGCAGGATTAACAAATTAATATTACCGAAAAAGTTGTACTTTCTTAGGTTTAGACTCAAAGTCGATTTTCTTTTAAATTGTATGTCAATTGCGTGAGCACTGTACTGCTTAAGCCGACAAACATGAATTTTACTGATTTGAGCGAAAGTCAAATTATATTGTTATTGCAGGATTAACAAATTAATATTACCGAAAAAGTTGCACTTTCTTAGGTTTAGGCTCAAAGCCAATTCTCTTGTAAATTGTATGTTAATCACTTGAGCACTGTACCGCATAAGCCGAAAAACATCAATTTTATAGATTTGAGCGAAAGTTAAATTATATTGTTATTGCAGAATTGACATATTCATATAACCTAAAAAATTGCACTTTCCAAGTTTAAAAGTCGATTTTCTTGTAAATTGTATGTCAATTGCATGATTACTGTACTGCTTAAGCTGAAAAACATGAATTTCACTGATTTGAGCGAAAGTCAAATTATATTTTTATTGCAGGATTAACAAATTAATATTACCGAAAAAGTTGCACTTTCTTAGGTTTAGGCTCAAAGTCAATTCTCTTGTAAATTGTATGTTAATCACTTGAGCACTGTACCGCATAAGCCGAAAAACATCAATTTTATAGATTTGAGCGAAAGTTAAATTATATTGTTATTGCAGAATTGACATATTCATATAACCGAAAAAGTTGCACTTTTTTAGGTTTAGACTCAAAGTCGATTTTCTTTTAAATTGTATGTCAATTGCGTGAGCACTGTACCGCATAAGCCGAAAAACATCAATTTTATAGATTTGAGCGAAAGTTAAATTATATTGTTATTGCAGAATTGACATATTCATATAACCGAAAAAGTTGCACTTTCTTAGGTTTAGACTTAAAGTCGATTTTCTTTTAAATTGTATGTCAATTGCGTGAGCACTGTACTGCTTAAGCCAAAAACATGAATTGTACTGATTTGAGCGAAAGCCAAATTATATTGTTATTGCAGGACTAACAAATTAATATTACCGAAAAAGTTGCACTTTCTTAGGTTTATGCTCAAAGTCAATTCTCTTGTAAATTGTATGTTAATCACTTGAGCACTGTACCGCATAAGCCGAAAAACATCAATTTTATATATTTGAGCGAAAGTTAAATTATATTGTTATTGCAGAATTGACATATTCATATAACCTAAAAAATTGCACTTTCCAAGTTTAAAAGTCGATTTTCTTGTAAATTGTATGTCAATTGCATGATTACTGTACTGCTTAAGCTGAAAAACATGAATTTCACAGATTTGAGCGAAAGTCAAATTATATTTTTATTGCAGGATTAACAAATTAATATTACCGAAAAAGTTGTACTTTCTTAGGTTTAGAGTCAAAGTCGATTTTCTTTTAAATTGTATGTCAATTGCGTGAGCACTGTACTGCTTAAGCCGACAAACATGAATTTTACTGATTTGAGCGAAAGTCAAATTATATTGTTATTGCAGGATGAACAAATTAATATTACCGAAAAAGTTGCACTTTCTTAGGTTTAGGCTCAAAGTCAATTCTCTTGTAAATTGTATGTTAATCACTTGAGCACTGTACCGCATAAGCCGAAAAACATCAATTTTATAGATTTGAGCGAAAGTTAAATTATATTGTTATTGCAGAATTGACATATCCATATAACCTAAAAAATTGCACTTTCCAAGTTTAAAAGTCGATTTTGTTGTAAATTGTATGTCAATTGCATGATAACTGTACTGCTTAAGCTGAAAAACATGAATTTCACTGATTTGAGCGAAAGTCAAGTTATATTTTTATTGCAGGATTAACAAATTAATATTACCGAAAAAATGGCACTTTCTTAGTTTTAGACTTAAAGTCGATTTTCTTGTAAATTGTATGTCAATTGCGTGAGCACAGTACTGCTTAAGCCAAAAACATGAATTGTACTGATTTAAGCGAAAGCCAAATTATATTGTTATTGCAGAATTGACATATTCATATAACCGAAAAAATTGCATTTTCTTAGTTTTAGACTTAAAGTCGATTTTCTTGTAAATTGTATGTCAATTGCGTGAGCACTGTACTGCTTAAGCCAAAAACATGAATTGTACTGATTTGAGCGAAAGCCAAATTATATTGTTATTGCAGGATTAACAAATTAATATTACCGAAAAAGTTGCACTTTCTTAGGTTTAGGCTCAAAGTCAATTCTCTTGTAAATTGTATGTTAATCACTTGAGCACTGTACCGCATAAGCCGACAAACATGAATTTTACTGATTTGAGCGAAAGTCAAATTATATTGTTATTGCAGGATTAACAAATTAATATTACCGAAAAAGTTGCACTCTCTTAGGTTTAGGCTCAAAGTCAATTCTCTTGTAAATTGTATGTTAATCACTTGAGCACTGTACCGCATAAGCCGAAAAACATCAATTTTATAGATTTGAGCGAAAGTTAAATTATATTGTCATTGCAGAATTGACATATTCACATAACCTAAAAAATTGCACTTTCCAAGTTTAAAAGTCGATTTTGTTGTAAATTGTATGTCAATTGCATGATTACTGTACTGCTTAAGCTGAAAAACATGAATTTCACTGATTTGAGCGAAAGTCAAATTATATTTTTATTGCAGGATTAACAAATTAATATTACCGAAAAAGTTGCACTTTCTTAGGTTTAGACTCAAAGTCGATTTTCTTTTAAATTGTATGTCAATTGCGTGAGCACTGTACTGCTTAAGCCGACAAACATGAATTTTACTGATTTGAGCGAAAGTCAAATTATATTGTTATTGCAGGATTAACAAATTAATATTACCGAAAAATATGCACTTTCTTAGGTTTAGGATCAAAGTCAATTCTCTTGTAAATTGTATGTTAATCACTTGAGCACTGTTCCGCATAAGCCGAAAAACATCAATTTTATAGATTTGAGCGAAAGTTAAATTATATTGTTATTGCAGAAATGACATATTCATATAACCGAAAAAGTTGCACTTTCTTAGGTTTAGGCTCAAAGTCAATTCTCTTGTAAATTGTATGTTAATCACTTGAGCACTGTACCGCATAAGCCAAAAAACATCAATTTTATAGATTTGAGCGAAAGTTAAATTATATTGTTATTGCAGAATTGACATATTCATATAACCTAAAAAATTCAATTGCATGATTACTGTACTGCTTAAGCTGAAAAACATGAATTTCACTGATTTGAGCGAAAGTCAATTTATATTTTTATTGCAGGATTAACAAATTAATATTACCGAAAAAGTTGTACTTTCTTAGGTTTAGACTCAAAGTCGATTTTCTTTTAAATTGTATGTCAATTGCGTGAGCACTGTACTGCTTAAGCCGACAAACATGAATTTTACTAATTTGAGCGAAAGTCAAATTATATTGTTATTGCAGGATTAACAAATTAATATTACCGAAAAATATGCACTTTCTTAGGTTTAGGCTCAAAGTCAATTCTCTTGTAAATTGTATGTTAATCACTTGAGCACTGTTCCGCATAAGCCGAAAAACATCAATTTTATAGATTTGAGCGAAAGTTAAATTATATTGTTATTGCAGAATTGACATATTCATATAACCTAAAAAATTGCACTTTCTTAGTTTAAAAGTCGATTTTCTTGTAAATTGTATGTCAATTGCATGCTTACTGTACTGCTTAAGCTGAAAAACATGAATTTCACTAATTTCAGCGAAAGTCAAATTATATTGTTATTGCAGGATTAACAAATTAATATTACCGAAAAAGTTGCACTTTCTTAGGTTTAGACTCAAAGTCGATTTTTTTTAAAATTGTATGTCAATTGCGTGAGCACTGTACTGCTTAAGCCGACAAACATGAATTTTACTGATTTGAGCGAAAGTCAAATTATATTGTTATTGCAGGAATAACAAATTAATATTACCGAAAAAAGTGCACTTTCTTAGGTTTAGACTTAAAGTCGATCTTCTTGTAAATTGTATGTCAATTCCGTGAGCACTTACTGCTTAAGCCGAAAAACATGAATTGTACTGAGTTGAGCGAAAGTCAAATTATATTTTTATTGCAGGATAAACAAATTAATATTACCGAGAAAATTGCACTTTCTTAGTTTTGAACTTAAAGTCGATTTTCCTGTAAATTGTATGTCAAATGCGTGAGCACTGTACTGCTTAAGCCGAAAAACATGAATTGTACTGATATGAGCGAAAGCCAAATTATATTGTTATTGCAGAATTGACATATTCATATAACCGAAAAAAATTGCACTTTCTTAGGTTTAGACTCAAAGTCGATTTTCTTTTAAATTGTATGTCAATTGCGTGAGCACTGTACTGCTTAAGCCGACAAACATGAATTTTACTGATTTGAGCGAAAGTCAAATTATATTGTTATTGCAGGATTAACAAATTAATATTACCGAAAAATATGCACTTTCTTAGGTTTAGGCTCAAAGTCAATTCTCTTGTAAATTGTATGTTAATCACTTGAGCACTGTACCGCATAAGCCGAAAAACATCAATTTTATAGATTTGAGCGAAAGTTAAATTATATTGTTATTGCAGAATTGACATATTCATATAACCTAAAAAATTGCACTTTCCAAGTTTAAAAGTCGATTTTGTTGTAAATTGTATGTCAATTGCATGATTACTGTACTGCTTAAGCTGAAAAACATGAATTTCACTGATTTGAGCGAAAGTCAAATTATATTTTTATTGCAGGATTAACAAATTAATATTACCGAAAAAATGGCACTTTCTTAGTTTTAGACTTAAAGTCGATTTTCTTGTAAATTGTATGTCAATTGCGTGAGCACTGTACTGCTTAAGCCAAAAACATGAATTGTACTGATTTAAGCGAAAGCCAAATTATATTGTTATTGCAGAATTGACATATTCATATAACCGAAAAAATTGCATTTTCTTAGTTTTAGATTTAAAGTCGATTTTCTTGTAAATTGTATGTCAATTGCGTGAGCACTGTACTGCTTAAGCCAAAAACATGAATTGTACTGATTTGAGCGAAAGCCAAATTATATTGTTATTGCAGGATTAACAAATTAATATTACCGAAAAAGTTGCACTTTCTTAGGTTTAGACTTAAAGTCGATTTTATTGTAAATTGTATGTCAATTGCGTGAGCACTGTATTGCTTAAGCCAAAAACATGAATTGTACTGATTTGAGCGAAATCCAAATTATCTTGTTATTGCAGGATTAACAAATTAATATTACCGAAAAAGTTGCACTTTCTTAGGTTTAGGCTCAAAGTCAATTCTCTTGTAAATTGTATGTTAATCACTTGAGCACTGTACCGCATAAGCCGACAAACATGAATTTTACTGATTTGAGCGAAAGTCAAATTATATTGTTATTGCAGAATTGACATATTCATATAACCGAAAAAAATTGCACTTTCTTAGGTTTAGACTCAAAGTCGATTTTCTTTTAAATTGTATGTCAATTGCGTGAGCACTGTACTGCTTAAGCCGACAAACATGAATTTTACTGATTTGAGCGAAAGTCAAATTATATTGTTATTGCAGGATTAACAAATTAATATTACCGAAAAATATGCACTTTCTTAGGTTTAGGCTCAAAGTCAATTCTCTTGTAAATTGTATGTTAATCACTTGAGCACTGTACCGCATAAGCCGAAAAACATCAATTTTATAGATTTGAGCGAAAGTTAAATTATATTGTTATTGCAGAATTGACATATTCATATAACCTAAAAAATTGCACTTTCCAAGTTTAAAAGTCGATTTTGTTGTAAATTGTATGTCAATTGCATGATTACTGTACTGCTTAAGCTGAAAAACATGAATTTCACTGATTTGAGCGAAAGTCAAATTATATTTTTATTGCAGGATTAACAAATTAATATTACCGAAAAAATGGCACTTTCTTAGTTTTAGACTTAAAGTCGATTTTCTTGTAAATTGTATGTCAATTGCGTGAGCACTGTACTGCTTAAGCCAAAAACATGAATTGTACTGATTTAAGCGAAAGCCAAATTATATTGTTATTGCAGAATTGACATATTCATATAACCGAAAAAATTGCATTTTCTTAGTTTTAGATTTAAAGTCGATTTTCTTGTAAATTGTATGTCAATTGCGTGAGCACTGTACTGCTTAAGCCAAAAACATGAATTGTACTGATTTGAGCGAAAGCCAAATTATATTGTTATTGCAGGATTAACAAATTAATATTACCGAAAAAGTTGCACTTTCTTAGGTTTAGACTAAAAGTCGATTTTCTTGCAAATTGTATGCCAATTGCATTAGCACTGTACTGCTTAGGCCGAAAAACATGATTTGAGCGAAAGCCAAATTATATTGTTAATGCAGAATTTACATATTCATATAACCGAAAAAATTGCACTTTCTTAGTTTTAGACTAAAAGTAGATTTTCTGGTAAATTGTATGTCAATTGCGTAACCACTGTACTGCTTAAGCCGAAAAACATGAATTTTACTGATTTGAGCGAAAGCCAAATTATATTGTTATTGCAGAATTGACATATTCATATAACCGAAAAAATGGCACTTTCTTAGTTTTAGACTTAAAGTCGATTTTCTTGTAAATTGTATGTCAATTGCGTGAGCACTGTACTGCTTAAGCCAAAAACATGAATTGTACTGATTTGAGCGAAAGCCAAATTATATTGTTATTGCAGAATTGACATATTCATAAAACCGAAAAAATTGCACTTTCTTAGTTTTAGACTTAAAGTCGATTTTCTTGTAAATTGTATGTAAATTTCGTGAGCACTGTACTGCTTAAGCCAAAAACATGAATTGTACTGATTTGAGCGAAAGCCAAATTATATTGTTATTGCAAAATTGACATATTCATATAACCGAGAAAATTGCACTTTATTAGTTTTAGACTTAAAGTCGATTTTCTTGTAAATTGTATGTCAAATGCGTGAGCACTGTTGTGCTTAAGCCGAAAAACATGAATTGTACTGATATGAGCGAAAGCCAAATTATATTGTTATTGCAGAATTGACATATTCATATAACCGAGAAAATTGCACTTTCCATGTTTAAAAGTCGATTTTCTTGTAAATTGTATGTCAATTGCATGATTACTGTACTGCTTAAGCTGAAAAACATGAATTTCACTGATTTGAGCGAAAGTCAAATTATATTTTTATTGCAGGATTAACAAATTAATATTACCGAAAAAGTTGCACTTTCTTAGGTTTAGACTCAAAGTCGATTTTCTTGTAAATTGTATGTCAATTGCATGATTACTGTACTGCTTAAGCTGAAAAACATGAATTGTACTGATTTGAGCGAAAGCCAAATTATATTGTTATTGCAGAATTGACATATTCATATAACCGAAAAAATTGCATTTTCTTAGTTTTAGACTTAAAGTCGATTTTCTTGTAAATTGTATGTCAATTGCGTGAGCACTGTACTGCTTAAGCCGAAAAACATGAATTGTACTGTGTTGAGCGAAAGTCAAATTATATTTTTATTGCAGGATTAACAAATTAATATTACCGAAAAAGTTGCACTTTCTTAGGTTTAGACTCAAAGTCGATTTTCTTTTAAATTGTATGTCAATTGCGTGACCACTGTACCGCTGAAGCCGAAAAACAGGAATTGTACTGATTTGAGCGAAAGCCAAATTATATTGTTATTGCAGAATTGACATATTCATATAACCGGAAAAATTGCACTTTCTTAGTTTTAGACTTAAAGTCGATTTTCTTGTAAATTGTATGTAAATTTCGTGAGCACTGTACTGCTTAAGCCAAAAACATGAATTGTACTGTGTTGAGCGAAAGTCAAATTATATTTTTATTGCAGGATTAACAAATTAATATTACCGAAAAAGTTGCACTTTCTTAGGTTTAGACTCAAAGTCGATTTTCTTTTAAATTGTATGTCAATTGCGTGACCACTGTACCGCTGAAGCCGAAAAACAGGAATTGTACTGATTTGAGCGAAAGCCAAATTATATTGTTATTGCAGAATTGACATATTCATATAACCGGAAAAATTGCACTTTCTTCGTTTTAGACTTAAAGTCGATTTTCTTGTAAATTGTATGTAAATTTCGTGAGCACTGTACTGCTTAAGCCGACAAACATGAATTTTACTGATTTGAGCGAAAGTCAAATTATATTGTTATTGCAGGATTAACAAATTAATATTATTGAAAAAGTTGCACTTTCTTAGGTTTAGGCTCAAAGTCAATTCTCTTGTAAATTGTATGTTAATCACTTGAGCACTGTACCGCATAAGCCGAAAAACATCAATTTTATAGATTTGAGCGAAAGTTAAATTATATTGTTATTGCAGAATTGACATATTCATATAACCGAAAAAGTTGCACTTTCTTAGGTTTAGACTCAAAGTCGATTTTTTTTTAAATTGTATGTCAATTGCGTGAGCACTGTACCGTATAAGCCGAAAAACATCAATTTTATAGATTTGAGCGAAAGTTAAATTATATTGTTATTGCAGAAATGACATATTCATATAACCGAAAAAGTTGCACTTTCTTAGGTTTAGGCTCAAAGTCAATTCTCTTGTAAATTGTATGTTAATCACTTGAGCACTGTACCGCATAAGCCAAAAAACATCAATTTTATAGATTTGAGCGAAAGTTAAATTATATTGTTAGTGCAGAATTGACATATTCATATAACCGAAAAAATTGCACTTTCTTAGTTTTAGACTTAAAGTCGATTTTCTTGTAAATTGTATGTCAATTGCGTGAGCACTGTACTGCTTAAGCCGACAAACATGAATTTTACTGATTTGAGCGAAAGTCAAATTATATTGTTATTGCAGGATTAACAAATTAATATTACCGAAAAATATGCACTTTCTTAGGTTTAGGCTCAAAGTCAATTCTCTTGTAAATTGTATGTTAATCACTTGAGCACTGTACCGCATAAGCCGAAAAACATCAATTTTATAGATTTGAGCGAAAGTTAAATTATATTGTTATTGCAGAATTGACATATTCATATAACCTAAAAAATTCAATTGCATGATTACTGTACTGCTTAAGCTGAAAAACATGAATTTCACTGATTTGAGCGAAAGTCAAATTATATTTTTATTGCAGGATTAACAAATTAATATTACCGAAAAAGTTGTACTTTCTTAGGTTTAGACTCAAAGTCGATTTTCTTTTAAATTGTATGTCAATTGCGTGAGCACTGTACTGCTTAAGCCGACAAACATGAATTTTACTGATTTGAGCGAAAGTCAAATTATATTGTTATTGCAGGATTAACAAATTAATATTACCGAAAAATATGCACTTTCTTAGGTTTAGGCTCAAAGTCAATTCTCTTGTAAATTGTATGTTAATCACTTGAGCACTGTTCCGCATAAGCCGAAAAACATCAATTTTATAGATTTGAGCGAAAGTTAAATTATATTGTTATTGCAGAATTGACATATTCATATAACCTAAAAAATTGCACTTTCCAAGTTTAAAAGTCGATTTTCTTGTAAATTGTATGTCAATTGCATGATTACTGTACTGCTTAAGCTGAAAAACATGAATTTCACTAATTTCAGCGAAAGTCAAATTATATTGTTATTGCAGGATTAACAAATTAATATTACCGAAAAAGGTGCACTTTCTTAGGTTTAGACTTAAAGTCGATCTTCTTGTAAATTGTATGTCAATTCCGTGAGCACTTACTGCTTAAGCCGAAAAACATGAATTGTACTGAGTTGAGCGAAAGTCAAATTATATTTTTATTGCAGGATAAACAAATTAATATTACCGAAAAATTGCACTTTCTTAGTTTTGAACTTAAAGTCGATTTTCCTGTAAATTGTATGTCAAATGCGTGAGCACTGTACTGCTTAAGCCGAAAAACATGAATTGTACTGATATGAGCGAAAGCCAAATTATATTGTTATTGCAGAATTGACATATTCATATAACCGAAAAAATTGCACTTTCTTAGGTTTAGACTCAAAGTCGATTTTCTTTTAAATTGTATGTCAATTGCGTGAGCACTGTACTGCTTAAGCCGACAAACATGAATTTTACTGATTTGAGCGAAAGTCAAATTATATTGTTATTGCAGGATTAACAAATTAATATTACCGAAAAATATGCACTTTCTTAAGTTTAGGCTCAAAGTCAATTCTCTTGTAAATTGTATGTTAATCACTTGAGCACTGTACCGCATAAGCCGAAAAACATCAATTTTATAGATTTGAGCGAACGTTAAATTATATTGTTATTGCAGAATTGACATATTCATATAACCTAAAAAATTGCACTTTCCAAGTCTAAAAGTCGATTTTGTTCTAAATTGTATGTCAATTGCATGATTACTGTACTGCTTAAGCTGAAAAACATGAATTTCACTGATTTGAGCGAAAGTCAAATTATATTTTTATTGCAGGATTAACAAATTAATATTACCGAAAAAATGGCACTTTCTTAGTTTTAGACTTAAAGTCGATTTTTTTGTAAATTGTATGTCAATTGCGTGAGCACTGTACTGCTTAAGCCAAAAACATGAATTGTACTGATTTAAGCGAAAGCCAAATTATATTGTTATTGCAGAATTGACATATTCATATTACCGAAAAAATTGCATTTTCTTAGTTTTAGACTTAAAGTCGATTTTCTTGTAAATTGTATGTCAATTGCGTGAGCACTGTACTGCTTAAGCCAAAAACATGAATTGTACTGATTTGAGCGAAAGCCAAATTATATTGTTATTGCAGGATTAACAAATTAATATTACCGAAAAAGTTGCACTTTCTTAGGTTTAGGCTCAAAGTCAATTCTCTTGTAAATTGTATGTTAATCACTTGAGCACTGTACCGCATAAGCCGAAAAACATCAATTTTATAGATTTGAGCGAAAGTTAAATTATATTGTTATTGCAGAATTGACATATTCATATAACCGAAAAAATTGCACTTTCTTAGTTTTAGACTTAAAGTCGATTTTCTTGTAAATTGTATGTCAATTGCGTGAGCACTGTACTGCTTAAGCCAAAAACATGAATTGTACTGATTTGAGCGAAAGCCAAATTATATTGTTATTGCAGGATTAACAAATTAATATTACCGAAAAAGTTGCACTTTCTTAGGTTTAGGCTCAAAGTCAATTCTCTTGTAAATTGTATGTTAATCACTTGAGCACTGTACCGCATAAGCCGAGAAACATGAATTTTACTGATTTGAGCGAAAGTCAAATTATATTGTTATTGCAGGATTAACAAATTAATATTACCGAAAAAGTTGCACTTTCTTAGGTTTAGGCTCAAAGTCAATTCTCTTGTAAATTGTATGTTAATCACTTGAGCACTGTACCGCATAAGCCGAAAAACATCAATTTTATAGATTTGAACGAAAGTTAAATTATATTGTCATTGCAGAATTGACATATTCATATAACCTAAAAAATTGCACTTTCCAAGTTTAGAAGTCGATTTTGTTGTAAATTGTATGTCAATTGCATGATTACTGTACTGCTTAAGCTGAAAAACATGAATTTCACTGATTTGAGCGAAAGTCAAATTATATTTTTATTGCAGGATTAACAAATTAATATTACCGAAAAAGTTGCACTTTCTTAGGTTTAGACTCAAAGTCGATTTTCTTTTAAATTGTATGTCAATTGCGTGAGCACTGTACTGCTTAAGCCGACAAACATGAATTTTACTGATTTGAGCGAAAGTCAAATTATATTGTTATTGCAGGATTAACAAATTAATATTACCGAAAAATATGCACTTTCTTAGGTTTAGGCTCAAAGTCAATTCTCTTGTAAATTGTATGTTAATCACTTGAGCACTGTTCCGCATAAGCCGAAAAACATCAATTTTATAGATTTGAGCGAAAGTTAAATTATATTGTTATTGCAGAAATGACATATTCATATAACCGAAAAAGTTGCACTTTCTTAGGTTTAGGCTCAAAGTCAATTCTCTTGTAAATTGTATGTTAATCACTTGAGCACTGTACCACATAAGCCGAAAAACATCAATTTTATAGATTTGAGCGAAAGTTAAATTATATTGTTATTGCAGAATTGACATATTCATATAACCGAAAAAGTTGCACTTTCTTAGGTTTAGACTCAAAGTCGATTTTTTTTTAAATTGTATGTCAATTGCGTGAGCACTGTACCGCATAAGCCGAAAAACATCAATTTTATAGATTTGAGCGAAAGTTAAATTATATTGTTATTGCAGAATTGACATATTCATATAACCGAAAAAGTTGCACTTTCTTAGGTTTAGACTTAAAGTCGATTTTCTTGTAAATTGTATGTCAATTGCGTGAGCACTGTACTGCTTAAGCCGACAAACATGAATTTTACTGATTTGAGCGAAAGTTAAATTATATTGTTATTGCAGAAATGACATATTCATATAACCTAAAAAATTCAATTGCATGATTACTGTACTGCTTAAGCTGAAAAACATGAATTTCACTGATTTGAGCGAAAGTCAAATTATATTTTTATTGCAGGATTAACAAATTAATATTACCGAAAAAGTTGTACTTTCTTAGGTTTAGACTCAAAGTCGATTTTCTTTTAAATTGTATGTCAATTGCGTGAGCACTGTACTGCTTAAGCCGACAAACATGAATTTTACTGATTTGAGCGAAAGTCAAATTATATTGTTATTGCAGGATTAACAAATTAATATTACCGAAAAATATGCACTTTCTTAGGTTTAGGCTCAAAGTCAATTCTCTTGTAAATTGTATGTCAATCACTTGAGCACTGTACCGCATAAGCCGAAAAACATCAATTTTATAGATTTGAGCGAAAGTTAAATTATATTGTTATTGCAGAATTGACATATTCATATAACCTAAAAAATTCAATTGCATGATTACTGTACTGCTTAAGCTGAAAAACATGAATTTCACTGATTTGAGCGAAAGTCAAATTATATTTTTATTGCAGGATTAACAAATTAATATTACCGAAAAAGTTGTACTTTCTTAGGTTTAGACTCAAAGTCGATTTTCTTTTAAATTGTATGTCAATTGCGTGAGCACTGTACTGCTTAAGCCGACAAACATGAATTTTACTGATTTGAGCGAAAGTCAAATTATATTGTTATTGCAGGATTAACAAATTAATATTACCGAAAAATATGCACTTTCTTAGGTTTAGGCTCAAAGTCAATTCTCTTGTAAATTGTATGTTAATCACTTGAGCACTGTTCCGCATAAGCCGAAAAACATCAATTTTATAGATTTGAGCGAAAGTTAAATTATATTGTTATTACAGAATTGACATATTCATATAACCTAAAAAATTGCACTTTTCAAGTTTAAAAGTCGATTTTCTTGTAAATTGTATGTCAATTGCATGATTACTGTACTGCTTAAGCTGAAAAACATGAATTTCACTAATTTCAGCGAAAGTCAAATTATATTGTTATTGCAGGATTAACAAATTAATATTACCGAAAAAGTTGCACTTTCTTAGGTTTAGACTCAAAGTCGATTTTTTTTTTAAATTGTATGTCAATTGCGTGAGCACTGTACTGCTTATGCCGACAAACATGAATTTCACTAATTTCAGCGAAAGTCAAATTATATTGTTATTGCAGGATTAACAAATTAATATTACCGAAAAAGTTGTACTTTCTTAGGTTTAGACTCAAAGTCGACTTTTTTTTAAATTGTATGTCAATTGCGTGAGCACTGTACCGCATAAGCCGAAAAACATCAATTTTATAGATTTGAGCGAAAGTTAAATTATATTGTTATTGCAGAATTGACATATTCATATAACCTAAAAAATTGCACTTTCCAAGTTTAAAAGTCGATTTTCTTGTAAATTGTATGTCAATTGCATGATTACTGTACTGCTTAAGCTGAAAAACATGAATTTCACTAATTTCAGCGAAAGTCAAATTATATTGTTATTGCAGGATTAACAAATTAATATTACCGAAAAAGTTGTACTTTCTTAGGTTTAGACTCAAAGTCGATTTTTTTTTAAATTGTATGTCAATTGCCTGAGCACTGTACCGCATAAGCCGAAAAACATCAATTTTATAGATTTGAGCGAAAGTTAAATTATATTGTTATTGCAGAATTGACATATTCATATAACCTAAAAAATTGCACTTTCCAAGTTTAAAAGTCGATTTTCTTGTAAATTGTATGTCAATTGCATGATTACTGTACTGCTTAAGCTGAAAAACATGAATTTTACTGATTTGAGCGAAAGTCAAATTATATTGTTATTGCAGGAATAACAAATTAATATTACCGAAAAAGGTGCACTTTCTTAGGTTTAGACTTAAAGTCGATTTTCTTGTAAATTGTATGTCAATTCCGTGAGCACTTACTGCGTAAGCCGAAAAACATGAATTGTACTGAGTTGAGCGAAAGTCAAATTATATTTTTATTGCAGGATAAACAAATTAATATTACCGAAAAAATTGCACTTTCTTAGTTTTGAACTTAAAGTCGTTTTTCCTGTAAATTGTATGTCAAATGCGTGAGCACTGTACTGCTTAAGCCGAAAAACATGAATTGTACTGATATGAGCGAAAGCCAAATTATATTGTTATTGCAGAATTGACATATTCATATAACCGAAAAAATGGCACTTTCTTAGTTTTAGACTTAAAGTCGATTTTCTTGTAAATTGTATGTTAAATGCGTGAGCACTGTACTGCTTAAGCCGAAAAACATGAATTGTACTGATATGAGCGAAAGCCAAACTATATTGTTATTGCAGAATTGACATATTCATATAACCGAAAAAATGGCACTTTCTTAGTTTTAGACTTAAAGTCGATTTTCTTGTAAATTGTATGTCAATTGCGTGAGCACTGTACTGCTTAAGCCAAAAACATGAATTGTACTGATTTGAGCGAAAGCCAAATTATATTGTTATTGCAGAATTGACATATTCATATAACCGAAAAAATTGCACTTTCTTAGTTTTATACTTAAAGTCGATTTTCTTGTAAATTGTATGTCAATTCCGTGAGCACTTACTGCTTAAGCCGAAAAACATGAATTGTACTGATATGAGCGAAAGCCAAATTATATTGTTATTGCAGAATTGACATATTCATATAACCGAAAAAATTGCACTTTCTTAGTTTTAGACTTAAAGTCGATTTTCTTGTAAATTGTATGTTAAATGCGTGAGCACTGTACTGCTTAAGCCGAAAAACATGAATTGTACTGATATGAGCGAAAGCCAAACTATATTGTTATTGCAGAATTGACATATTCATATAACCGAAAAAATTGCACTTTCTTAGTTTTATACTTAAAGTCGATTTTCTTGTAAATTGTATGTCAATTCCGTGAGCACTTACTGCTTAAGCCGAAAAACATGAATTGTACTGATATGAGCGAAAGCCAAATTATATTGTTATTGCAGAATTGACATATTCATATAACCGAAAAAATTGCACTTTCTTAGTTTTGAACTTAAAGTCGTTTTTCCTGTAAATTGTATGTCAAATGCGTGAGCACTGTACTGCTTAAGCCGAAAAACATGAATTGTACTGATATGAGCGAAAGCCAAATTATATTGTTATTGCAGAATTGACATATTCATATAACCGAAAAAATTGCACTTTCTTAGTTTTAGACTTAAAGTCGATTTTCTTGTAAATTGTATGTTAAATGCGTGAGCACTGTACTGCTTAAGCCGAAAAACATGAATTGTACTGATATGAGCGAAAGCCAAACTATATTGTTATTGCAGAATTGACATATTCATATAACCGAAAAAATGGCACTTTCTTAGTTTTAGACTTAAAGTCGATTTTCTTGTAAATTGTATGTCAATTGCGTGAGCACTGTACTGCTTAAGCCAAAAACATGAATTGTACTGATTTGAGCGAAAGCCAAATTATATTGTTATTGCAGAATTGACATATTCATATAACCGAAAAAATTGCACTTTCTTAGTTTTATACTTAAAGTCGATTTTCTTGTAAATTGTATGTCAATTCCGTGAGCACTTACTGCTTAAGCGGAAAAACATGAATTGTACTGAGTTGAGCGAAAGTCAAATTATATTTTTATTGCAGAATTGACATATTCATATAACCTAAAGAATTGCACTTTCCATGTTTAAAAGTCGATTTTCTTGTAAATTGTATGTCAATTGCATGATTACTGTACTGCTTAAGCTGAAAAACATGAATTTCACTGATTTGAGCGAAAGTCAAATTATATTTTTATTGCAGGATTAACAAATTAATATTACCGAAAAAGTTGCACTTTCTTAGGTTTAGACTCAAAGTCGATTTTCTTGTAAATTGTATGTCAATTGCATGATTACTGTACTGCTTAAGCTGAAAAACATGAATTGTACTGATTTGAGCGAAAGCCAAATTATATTGTTATTGCAGAATTGACATATTCATATAACCGAAAAAATTGCATTTTCTTAGTTTTAGACTTAAAGTCGATTTTCTTGTAAATTGTATGTCAATTGCGTGAGCACTGTACTGCTTAAGCCGAAAAACATGAATTGTACTGTGTTGAGCGAAAGTCAAATTATATTTTTATTGCAGGATTAACAAATTAATATTACCGAAAAAGTTGCACTTTCTTAGGTTTAGACTCAAAGTCGATTTTCTTTTAAATTGTATGTCAATTGCGTGACCACTGTACCGCTGAAGCCGAAAAACAGGAATTGTACTGATTTGAGCGAAAGCCAAATTATATTGTTATTGCAGAATTGACATATTCATATAACCGGAAAAATTGCACTTTCTTAGTTTTAGACTTAAAGTCGATTTTCTTGTAAATTGTATGTAAATTTCGTGAGCACTGTACTGCTTAAGCCAAAAACATGAATTGTACTGTGTTGAGCGAAAGTCAAATTATATTTTTATTGCAGGATTAACAAATTAATATTACCGAAAAAGTTGCACTTTCTTAGGTTTAGACTCAAAGTCGATTTTCTTTTAAATTGTATGTCAATTGCGTGACCACTGTACCGCTGAAGCCGAAAAACAGGAATTGTACTGATTTGAGCGAAAGCCAAATTATATTGTTATTGCAGAATTGACATATTCATATAACCGGAAAAATTGCACTTTCTTCTTTTAGACTTAAAGTCGATTTTCTTGTAAATTGTATGTAAATTTCGTGAGCACTGTACTGCTTAAGCCGACAAACATGAATTTTACTGATTTGAGCGAAAGTCAAATTATATTGTTATTGCAGGATTAACAAATTAATATTACCGAAAAAGTTGCACTTTCTTAGGTTTAGGCTCAAAGTCAATTCTCTTGTAAATTGTATGTTAATCACTTGAGCACTGTACCGCATAAGCCGAAAAACATCAATTTTATAGATTTGAGCGAAAGTTAAATTATATTGTTATTGCAGAATTGACATATTCATATAACCTAAAAAATTGCACTTTCCAAGTTTAAAAGTCGATTTTGTTGTAAATTGTATGTCAATTGCATGATTACTGTACTGCTTAAGCTGAAAAACATGAATTTCACTGATTTGAACGAAAGTCAAATTATATTTTTATTGCAGGATTAACAAATTAATATTACCAAAAAAATGGCACTTTCTTAGTTTTAGACTTAAAGTCGATTTTCTTGTAAATTGTATGTCAATTGCGTGAGCACTGTACTGCTTAAGCCAAAAACATTAATTGTACTGATTTAAGCGAAAGCCAAATTATATTGTTATTGCAGAATTGACATATTCATATAACCGAAAAAATTGCATTTTCTTAGTTTTAGACTTAAAGTCGATTTTCTTGTAAATTGTATGTCAATTGCGTGAGCACTGTACTGCTTAAGCCGAAAAACATGAATTGTACTGTGTTGAGCGAAAGTCAAATTATATTTTTATTGCAGGATTAACAAATTAATATTACCGAAAAAGTTGCACTTTCTTAGGTTTAGACTCAAAGTCGATTTTCTTTTAAATTGTATGTCAATTGCGTGACCACTGTACCGCTGAAGCCGAAAAACAGGAATTGTACTGATTTGAGCGAAAGCCAAATTATATTGTTATTGCAGAATTGACATATTCATATAACCGGAAAAATTGCACTTTCTTAGTTTTAGACTTAAAGTCGATTTTCTTGTAAATTGTATGTAAATTTCGTGAGCACTGTACTGCTTAAGCCAAAAACATGAATTGTACTGATTTGAGCGAAAGCCAAATTATATTGTTATTGCAAAATTGACATATTCATATAACCGAGAAAATTGCACTTTATTAGTTTTAGACTTAAAGTCGATTTTCTTGTAAATTGTATGTCAAATGCGTGAGCACTGTTGTGCTTAAGCCGAAAAACATGAATTGTACTGATATGAGCGAAAGCCAAATTATATTGTTATTGCAGAATTGACATATTCATATAACCGAGAAAATTGCACTTTATTAGTTTTAGACTTAAAGTCGATTTTCTTGTAAATTGTATGTCAATTGCGTGAGCACTGTACTGCTTAAGCCGACAAACATGAATTTTACTGATTTGAGCGAAAGTCAAATTATATTGTTATTGCAGGATTAACAAATTAATATTACCGAAAAAGTTGCACTTTCTTAGGTTTAGGCTCAAAGTCAATTCTCTTGTAAATTGTATGTTAATCACTTGAGCACTGTACCGCATAAGCCGACAAACATGAATTTTACTGATTTGAGCGAAAGTCAAATTATATTGTTATTGCAGGATTAACAAATTAATATTACCGAAAAAGTTGCACTTTCTTAGGTTTAGGCTCAAAGTCAATTCTCTTGTAAATTGTATGTTAATCACTTGAGCACTGTACCGCATAAGCCGAAAAACATCAATTTTATAGATTTGAGCGAAAGTAATATAATTTATATTGTTATTGCAGAATTGACATATTCATATAACCTAAAAAATTGCACTTTCCAAGTTTAAAAGTCGATTTTGTTGTAAATTGTATGTCAATTGCATGATTACTGTACTGCTTAAGCTGAAAAACATGAATTTCACTGATTTGAGCGAAAGTCAAATTATATTTTTATTGCAGGATTAACAAATTAATATTACCGAAAAAATGGCACTTTCTTAGTTTTAGACTTAAGGTCGATTTTCTTGTAAATTGTATGTCAATTGCGTGAGCACTGTACTGCTTAAGCCAAAAACATGAATTGTACTGATATGAGCGAAAGCCAAATTATATTGTTATTGCAGAATTGACATATTCATATAACCGAAAAAAATTGCACTTTCTTAGTTTTAGACTTAAAGTCGATTTTCTTGTAAATTGTATGTTAAATGCGTGAGCACTGTACTGCTTAAGCCCGAAAACATGAATTGTACTGATATGAGCGAAAGCCAAACTATATTGTTATTGCAGAATTGACATATTCATATAACCGAAAAAATGGCACTTTCTTAGTTTTAGTCGATTTTCTTGTAAATTGTATGTCAATTGCGTGAGCACTGTACTGCTTAAGCCAAAAACATGAATTGTACTGATTTGAGCGAAAGCCAAATTATATTGTTATTGCAGGATTAACAAATTAATATTACCGAAAAAGTTGCACTTTCTTAGGTTTAGGCTCAAAGTCAATTCTCTTGTAAATTGTATGTTAATCACTTGAGCACTGTACCGCATAAGCCGGAAAACATCAATTTTATAGATTTGAGCGAAAGTTAAATTATATTGTCATTGCAGAATATACATATTCATATAACCGAAAAAATTGCACTTTCCAAGTTTAAAAGTCGATTTTGTTGTAAATTGTATGTCAATTACTGCTTAAGCTGAAAAACATGAATTTCACTGATTTGAGCGAAAGTCAAATTATATTTTTATTGCAGGATTAACAAATTAATATTACCGAAAAAGTTGCACTTTCTTAGGTTTAGACTCAAAGTCGATTTTCTTTTAAATTGTATGTCAATTGCGTGAGCACTGTACTGCTTAAGCCAAAAACATGAATTGTACTGATTTGAGCGAAAGCCAAATTATATTGTTATTGCAAAATTGACATATTCATATAACCGAGAAAATTGCACTTTATTAGTTTTAGACTTAAAGTCGATTTTCTTGTAAATTGTATGTCAAATGCGTGAGCACTGTAGTGCTTAAGCCGAAAAACATGAATTGTACTGATATGAGCGAAAGCCAAATTACATTGTTATTGCAGAATTGACATATTCATATAACCGGAAAAATTGCACTTTCTTAGTTTTAGACTTAAAGTCGATTTTCTTGTAAATTGTATGTCAATTGCATGATTACTGTACTGCTTAAGCTGAAAAACATGAATTTCACTAATTTCAGCGAAAGTCAAATTATATTGTTATTGCAGGATTAACAAATTAATATTACCGAAAAAGTTGCACTTTCTTAGGTTTAGACTCAAAGTCGATTTTCTTTTAAATTGTATGTCAATTGCGTGAGCACTGTACTGCTTAAGCCAAAAACATGAATTGTACTGATTTGAGCGAAAGCCAAATTATATTGTTATTGCAAAATTGACATATTCATATAACCGAGAAAATTGCACTTTATTAGTTTTAGACTTAAAGTCGATTTTCTTGTAAATTGTATGTCAAATGCGTGAGCACTGTAGTGCTTAAGCCGAAAAACATGAATTGTACTGATATGAGCGAAAGCCAAATTACATTGTTATTGCAGAATTGACATATTCATATAACCGGAAAAATTGCACTTTCTTAGTTTTAGACTCAAAGTCGAATTTTTTTTTAAATTGTATGTCAATTGCGTGAGCACTGTACTGCTTATGCCGACAAACATGAATTTCACTAATTTCAGCGAAAGTCAAATTATATTGTTATTGCAGGATTAACAAATTAATATTACCGAAAAATATGCACTTTCTTAGGTTTAGGCTCAAAGTCAATTCTCTTGTAAATTGTATGTTAATCACTTGAGCACTGTACCGCATAAGCCGAAAAACATCAATTTTATAGATTTGAGCGAAAGTTAAATTATATTGTTATTGCAGAATTGACATATTCATATAACCTAAAAAATTGCACTTTCCAAGTTTAAAAGTCGATTTTGTTGTAAATTGTATGTCAATTGCATGATTACTGTACTGCTTAAGCTGAAAAACATGAATTTCACTGATTTGAGCGAAAGTCAAATTATATTTTTATTGCAGGATTAACAAATTAATATTACCGAAAAAATGGCACTTTCTTAGTTTTAGACTTAAGGTCGATTTTCTTGTAAATTGTATGTCAATTGCGTGAGCACTGTACTGCTTAAGCCAAAAACATGAATTGTACTGATTTAAGCGAAAGCCAAATTATATTGTTATTGCAGAATTGACATATTCATATAACCGAAAAAATTGCATTTTCTTAGTTTTAGACTTAAAGTCGATTTTCTTGTAAATTGTATGTCAATTGCGTGAGCACTGTACTGCTTAAGCCAAAAACATGAATTGTACTGATTTGAGCGAAAGCCAAATTATATTGTTATTGCAGGATTAACAAATTAATATTACCGAAAAAGTTGCACTTTCTTAGGTTTAGGCTCAAAGTCAATTCTCTTGTAAATTGTATGTTAATCACTTGAGCACTGTACCGCATAAGCCGACAAACATGAATTTTACTGATTTGAGCGAAAGTCAAATTATATTGTTATTGCAGGATTAACAAATTAATATTACCGAAAAAGTTGCACTTTCTTAGGTTTAGACTCAAAGTCGATTTTCTTTTAAATTGTATGTCAATTGCGTGAGCACTGTACTGCTTAAGCCAAAAACATGAATTGTACTGATTTGAGCGAAAGCCAAATTATATTGTTATTGCAAAATTGACATATTCATATAACCGAGAAAATTGCACTTTATTAGTTTTAGACTTAAAGTCGATTTTCTTGTAAATTGTATGTCAAATGCGTGAGCACTGTAGTGCTTAAGCCGAAAAACATGAATTGTACTGATATGAGCGAAAGCCAAATTACATTGTTATTGCAGAATTGACATATTCATATAACCGGAAAAATTGCACTTTCTTAGTTTTAGACTTAAAGTCGATTTTCTTGTAAATTGTATGTCAATTGCATGATTACTGTACTGCTTAAGCTGAAAAACATGAATTTCACTAATTTCAGCGAAAGTCAAATTATATTGTTATTGCAGGATTAACAAATTAATATTACCGAAAAAGTTGCACTTTCTTAGGTTTAGACTCAAAGTCGAATTTTTTTTTAAATTGTATGTCAATTGCGTGAGCACTGTACTGCTTATGCCGACAAACATGAATTTCACTAATTTCAGCGAAAGTCAAATTATATTGTTATTGCAGGATTAACAAATTAATATTACCGAAAAATATGCACTTTCTTAGGTTTAGGCTCAAAGTCAATTCTCTTGTAAATTGTATGTTAATCACTTGAGCACTGTACCGCATAAGCCGACAAACATGAATTTTACTGATTTGAGCGAAAGTCAAATTATATTGTTATTGCAGGATTAACAAATTAATATTACCGAAAAAGTTGCACTTTCTTAGGTTTAGGCTCAAAGTCAATTCTCTTGTAAATTGTATGTTAATCACTTGAGCACTGTACCGCATAAGCCGAAAAACATCAATTTTATAGATTTGAGCGAAAGTTAAATTATATTGTCATTGCAGAATTGACATATTCATATAACCTAAAAAATTGCACTTTCCAAGTTTAAAAGTCGATTTTGTTGTAAATTGTATGTCAATTGCATGATTACTGTACTGCTTAAGCTGAAAAACATGAATTTCACTGATTTGAGCGAAAGTCAAATTATATTTTTATTGCAGGATTAACAAATTAATATTACCGAAAAAGTTGCACTTTCTTAGGTTTAGACTCAAAGTCGATTTTCTTTTAAATTGTATGTCAATTGCGTGAGCACTGTACTGCTTAAGCCAAAAACATGAATTGTACTGATTTGAGCGAAAGCCAAATTATATTGTTATTGCAAAATTGACATATTCATATAACCGAGAAAATTGCACTTTCTTAGTTTTAGACTTAAAGTCGATTTTCTTGTAAATTGTATGTCAATTGCATGATTACTGTACTGCTTAAGCTGAAAAACATGAATTTCACTAATTTCAGCGAAAGTCAAATTATATTGTTATTGCAGGATTTACAAATTAATATTACCGAAAAAGTTGCACTTTCTTAGGTTTAGACTCAAAGTCGAATTTTTTTTTAAATTGTATGTCAATTGCGTGAGCACTGTTCTGCTTATGCCGACAAACATGAATTTCACTAATTTCAGCGAAAGTCAAATTATATTGTTATTGCGGATTAACAAATTAATATTACCGAAAAATATGCACTTTCTTAGGTTTAGGCTCAAAGTCAATTCTCTTGTAAATTGTATGTTAATCACTTGAGCACTGTACCGCATAAGCCGAAAAACATCAATTTTATAGATTTGAGCGAAAGTTAAATTATATTGTTATTGCAGAATTGACATATTCATATAACCTAAAAAATTGCACTTTCCAAGTTTAAAAGTCGATTTTGTTGTAAATTGTATGTCAATTGCATGATTACTGTACTGCTTAAGCTGAAAAACATGAATTTCACTGATTTGAGCGAAAGTCAAATTATATTTTTATTGCAGGATTAACAAATTAATATTACCGAAAAAATGGCACTTTCTTAGTTTTAGACTTAAGGTCGATTTTCTTGTAAATTGTATGTCAATTGCGTGAGCACTGTACTGCTTAAGCCAAAAACATGAATTGTACTGATTTAAGCGAAAGCCAAATTATATTGTTATTGCAGAATTGACATATTCATATAACCGAAAAAATTGCATTTTCTTAGTTTTAGACTTAAAGTCGATTTTCTTGTAAATTGTATGTCAATTGCGTGAGCACTGTACTGCTTAAGCCAAAAACATGAATTGTACTGATTTGAGCGAAAGCCAAATTATATTGTTATTGCAGGATTAACAAATTAATATTACCGAAAAAGTTGCACTTTCTTAGGTTTAGGCTCAAAGTCAATTCTCTTGTAAATTGTATGTTAATCACTTGAGCACTGTACCGCATAAGCCGGAAAACATCAATTTTATAGATTTGAGCGAAAGTTAAATTATATTGTCATTGCAGAATATACATATTCATATAACCGAAAAAATTGCACTTTCCAAGTTTAAAAGTCGATTTTGTTGTAAATTGTATGTCAATTGCATGATTACTGTACTGCTTAAGCTGAAAAACATGAATTTCACTGATTTGAGCGAAAGTCAAATTATATTTTTATTGCAGGATTAACAAATTAATATTACCGAAAAAGTTGCACTTTCTTAGGTTTAGACTCAAAGTCGATTTTCTTTTAAATTGTATGTCAATTGCGTGAGCACTGTACTGCTTAAGCCAAAAACATGAATTGTACTGATTTGAGCGAAAGCCAAATTATATTGTTATTGCAAAATTGACATATTCATATAACCGAGAAAATTGCACTTTATTAGTTTTAGACTTAAAGTCGATTTTCTTGTAAATTGTATGTCAAATGCGTGAGCACTGTAGTGCTTAAGCCGAAAAACATGAATTGTACTGATATGAGCGAAAGCCAAATTACATTGTTATTGCAGAATTGACATATTCATATAACCGGAAAAATTGCACTTTCTTAGTTTTAGACTTAAAGTCGATTTTCTTGTAAATTGTATGTCAATTGCATGATTACTGTACTGCTTAAGCTGAAAAACATGAATTTCACTAATTTCAGCGAAAGTCAAATTATATTGTTATTGCAGGATTAACAAATTAATATTACCGAAAAAGTTGCACTTTCTTAGGTTTAGACTCAAAGTCGAATTTTTTTTTAAATTGTATGTCAATTGCGTGAGCACTGTACTGCTTATGCCGACAAACATGAATTTCACTAATTTCAGCGAAAGTCAAATTATATTGTTATTGCAGGATTAACAAATTAATATTACCGAAAAATACGCACTTCTTAGGTTTAGGCTCAAAGTCAATTCTCTTGTAAATTGTATGTTAATCACTTGAGCACTGTACCGCATAAGCCGAAAAACATCAATTTTATAGATTTGAGCGAAAGTTAAATTATATTGTTATTGCAGAATTGACATATTCATATAACCTAAAAAATTGCACTTTCCAAGTTTAAAAGTCGATTTTGTTGTAAATTGTATGTCAATTGCATGATTACTGTACTGCTTAAGCTGAAAAACATGAATTTCACTGATTTGAGCGAAAGTCAAATTATATTTTTATTGCAGGATTAACAAATTAATATTACCGAAAAAATGGCACTTTCTTAGTTTTAGACTTAAGGTCGATTTTCTTGTAAATTGTATGTCAATTGCGTGAGCACTGTACTGCTTAAGCCAAAAACATGAATTGTACTGATTTAAGCGAAAGCCAAATTATATTGTTATTGCAGAATTGACATATTCATATAACCGAAAAAATTGCATTTTCTTAGTTTTAGACTTAAAGTCGATTTTCTTGTAAATTGTATGTCAATTGCGTGAGCACTGTACTGCTTAAGCCAAAAACATGAATTGTACTGATTTGAGCGAAAGCCAAATTATATTGTTATTGCAGGATTAACAAATTAATATTACCGAAAAAGTTGCACTTTCTTCGGTTTAGGCTCAAAGTCAATTCTCTTGTAAATTGTATGTTAATCACTTGAGCACTGTACCGCATAAGCCGAAAAACATCAATTTTATAGATTTGAGCGAAAGTTAAATTATATTGTTATTGCAGAATTGACATATTCATATAACCGAAAAAATTGCACTTTCTTAGTTTTAGACTTAAAGTCGATTTTCTTGTAAATTGTATGTCAATTGCGTGAGCACTGTACTGCTTAAGCCAAAAACATGAATTGTACTGATTTGAGCGAAAGCCAAATTATATTGTTATTGCAGGATTAACAAATTAATATTACCGAAAAAGTTGCACTTTCTTAGGTTTAGGCTCAAAGTCAATTCTCTTGTAAATTGTATGTTAATCACTTGAGCACTGTACCGCATAAGCCGAGAAACATGAATTTTACTGATTTGAGCGAAAGTCAAATTATATTGTTATTGCAGGATTAACAAATTAATATTACCGAAAAAGTTGCACTTTCTTAGGTTTAGGCTCAAAGTCAATTCTCTTGTAAATTGTATGTTAATCACTTGAGCACTGTACCGCATAAGCCGAAAAACATCAATTTTATAGATTTGAGCGAAAGTTAAATTATATTGTCATTGCAGAATTGACATATTCATATAACCTAAAAAATTGCACTTTCCAAGTTTAAAAGTCGATTTTGTTGTAAATTGTATGTCAATTGCATGATTACTGTACTGCTTAAGCTGAAAAACATTAATTTCACTGATTTGAGCGAAAGTCAAATTATATTTTTATTGCAGGATTAACAAATTAATATTACCGAAAAAGTTGCACTTTCTTAGGTTTAGACTCAAAGTCGATTTTCTTTTAAATTGTATGTCAATTGCGTGAGCACTGTACTGCTTAAGCCGACAAACATGAATTTTACTGATTTGAGCGAAAGTCAAATTATATTGTTATTGCAGGATTAACAAATTAATATTACCGAAAAATATGCACTTTCTTAGGTTTAGGCTCAAAGTCAATTCTCTTGTAAATTGTATGTTAATCACTTGAGCACTGTTCCGCATAAGCCGAAAAACATCAATTTTATAGATTTGAGCGAAAGTTAAATTATATTGTTATTGCAGAAATTCATATAACCGAAAAAGTTGCACTTTCTTAGGTTTAGGCTCAAAGTCAATTCTCTTGTAAATTGTATGTTAATCACTTGAGCACTGTACCGCATAAGCCAAAAAACATCAATTTTATAGATTTGAGCGAAAGTTAAATTATATTGTTATTGCAGAATTGACATATTCATATAACCGAAAAAGTTGCACTTTCTTAGGTTTAGACTCAAAGTCGATTTTTTTTAAATTGTATGTCAATTGCGTGAGCACTGTACCGCATAAGCCGAAAAACATCAATTTTATAGATTTGAGCGAAAGTTAAATTATATTGTCATTGCAGAATTGACATATTCATATAACCTAAAAAATTGCACTTTCCAAGTTTAAAAGTCGATTTTGTTGTAAATTGTATGTCAATTGCATGATTACTGTACTGCTTAAGCTGAAAAACATTAATTTCACTGATTTGAGCGAAAGTCAAATTATATTTTTATTGCAGGATTAACAAATTAATATTACCGAAAAAGTTGCACTTTCTTAGGTTTAGACTCAAAGTCGATTTTCTTTTAAATTGTATGTCAATTGCGTGAGCACTGTACTGCTTAAGCCGACAAACATGAATTTTACTGATTTGAGCGAAAGTCAAATTATCTTGTTATTGCAGGATTAACAAATTAATATTACCGAAAAATATGCACTTTCTTAGGTTTAGGCTCAAAGTCAATTCTCTTGTAAATTGTATGTTAATCACTTGAGCACTGTTCCGCATAAGCCGAAAAACATCAATTTTATAGATTTGAGCGAAAGTTAAATTATATTGTTATTGCAGAAATTCATATAACCGAAAAAGTTGCACTTTCTTAGGTTTAGGCTCAAAGTCAATTCTCTTGTAAATTGTATGTTAATCACTTGAGCACTGTACCGCATAAGCCAAAAAACATCAATTTTATAGATCTGAGCGAAAGTTAAATTATATTGTTATTGCAGAATTGACATATTCATATAACCGAAAAAATTGCACTTTCTTAGTTTTAGACTTAAAGTCGATTTTCTTGTAAATTGTATGTCAACTGCGTGAGCACTGTACTGCTTAAGCCAAAAACATGAATTGTACTGATTTGAGCGAAAGCCAAATTATATTGTTATTGCAGGATTAACAAATTAATATTACCGAAAAAGTTGCACTTTCTTAGGTTTAGGCTCAAAGTCAATTCTCTTGTAAATTGTATGTTAATCACTTGAGCACTGTACCGCATAAGCCGAAAAACATCAATTTTATAGATTTGAGCGAAAGTTAAATTATATTGTTATTGCAGAATTGACATATTCATATAACCGAAAAAGTTGCACTTTCTTAGGTTTAGACTCAAAGTCGATTTTTTTTAAATTGTATGTCAATTGCGTGAGCACTGTACCGCATAAGCCGAAAAACATCAATTTTATAGATTTGAGCGAAAGTTAAATTATATTGTCATTGCAGAATTGACATATTCATATAACCTAAAAAATTGCACTTTCCAAGTTTAAAAGTCGATTTTGTTGTAAATTGTATGTCAATTGCATGATTACTGTACTGCTTAAGCTGAAAAACATTAATTTCACTGATTTGAGCGAAAGTCAAATTATATTTTTATTGCAGGATTAACAAATTAATATTACCGAAAAAGTTGCACTTTCTTAGGTTTAGACTCAAAGTCGATTTTCTTTTAAATTGTATGTCAATTGCGTGAGCACTGTACTGCTTAAGCCGACAAACATGAATTTTACTGATTTGAGCGAAAGTCAAATTATCTTGTTATTGCAGGATTAACAAATTAATATTACCGAAAAATATGCACTTTCTTAGGTTTAGGCTCAAAGTCAATTCTCTTGTAAATTGTATGTTAATCACTTGAGCACTGTTCCGCATAAGCCGAAAAACATCAATTTTATAGATTTGAGCGAAAGTTAAATTATATTGTTATTGCAGAAATTCATATAACCGAAAAAGTTGCACTTTCTTAGGTTTAGGCTCAAAGTCAATTCTCTTGTAAATTGTATGTTAATCACTTGAGCACTGTACCGCATAAGCCAAAAAACATCAATTTTATAGATCTGAGCGAAAGTTAAATTATATTGTTATTGCAGAATTGACATATTCATATAACCGAAAAAATTGCACTTTCTTAGTTTTAGACTTAAAGTCGATTTTCTTGTAAATTGTATGTCAACTGCGTGAGCACTGTACTGCTTAAGCCAAAAACATGAATTGTACTGATTTGAGCGAAAGCCAAATTATATTGTTATTGCAGGATTAACAAATTAATATTACCGAAAAAGTTGCACTTTCTTAGGTTTAGGCTCAAAGTCAATTCTCTTGTAAATTGTATGTTAATCACTTGAGCACTGTACCGCATAAGCCGAAAAACATCAATTTTATAGATTTGAGCGAAAGTTAAATTATATTGTTATTGCAGAATTGACATATTCATATAACCGAAAAAGTTGCACTTTCTTAGGTTTAGACTCAAAGTCGATTTTTTTTAAATTGTATGTCAATTGCGTGAGCACTGTACCGCATAAGCCGAAAAACATCAATTTTATAGATTTGAGCGAAAGTTAAATTATATTGTTATTGCAGAATTGACATATTCATATAACCGAAAAAGTTGCACTTTCTTAGGTTTAGACTTAAAGTCGATTTTATTGTAAATTGTATGTCAATTGCGTGAGCACTGTATTGCTTAAGCCAAAAACATGAATTGTACTGATTTGAGCGAAAGCCAAATTATCTTGTTATTGCAGGATTAACAAATTAATATTACCGAAAAAGTTGCACTTTCTAAGGTTTAGGCTCAAAGTCAATTCTCTTGTAAATTGTATGTTAATCACTTGAGCACTGTACCGCATAAGCCGAAAAACATCAATTTTATAGATTTGAGCGAAAGTTAATTATATTGTTATTGCAGAATTGACATATTCATATAACCTAAAAAATTGCACTTTCCAAGTTTAAAAGTCGATTTTCTTGTAAATTGTATGTCAATTGCGTGAGCACTGTACTGCTTAAGCCGACAAACATGAATTTTACTGATTTTAACGAAAGTCAAATTATATTGTTATTGCAGGATTAACAAATTAATATTACCGAAAAAGTTGCACTTTCTTAGGTTTAGGCTCAAAGTCAATTCTCTTGTAAATTGTATGTTAATCACTTGAGCACTGTACCGCATAAGCCGAAAAACATCAATTTTATAGATTTGAGCGAAAGTTAAATTATATTGTTATTGCAGAATTGACATATTCATATAACCTAAAAAATTCAATTGCATGATTACTGTACTGCTTAAGCTGAAAAACATGAATTTCACTGATTTGAGCGAAAGTCAAATTATATTTTTATTGCAGGATTAACAAATTAATATTACCGAAAAAGTTGTACTTTCTTAGGTTTAGACTCAAAGTCGATTTTCTTTTAAATTGTATGTCAATTGCGTGAGCACTGTACTGCTTAAGCCGACAAACATGAATTTTACTGATTTGAGCGAAAGTCAAATTATATTGTTATTGCAGGATTAACAAATTAATATTACCGAAAAATATGCACTTTCTTAGGTTTAGGCTCAAAGTCAATTCTCTTGTAAATTGTATGTTAATCACTTGAGCACTGTTCCGCATAAGCCGAAAAACATCAATTTTATAGATTTGAGCGAAAGTCAAATTATATTGTTATTGCAGGATTAACAAATTAATATTACCGAAAAAGTTGCACTTTCTTAGGTTTAGACTCAAAGTCGAATTTTTTTTTAAATTGTATGTCAATTGCGTGAGCACTGTACTGCTTATGCCGACAAACATGAATTTCACTAATTTCAGCGAAAGTCAAATTATATTGTTATTGCAGGATTAACAAATTAATATTACCGAAAAAGTTGTACTTTCTTAGGTTTAGACTCAAAGTCGATTTTTTTTTAAATTGTATGTCAATTGCGTGAGCACTGTACCGCATAAGCCGAAAAACATCAATTTTATAGATTTGAGCGAAAGTTAAATTATATTGTTATTGCAGAATTGACATAATCATATAACCTAAAAAATTGCACTTTCCAAGTTTAAAAGTCGATTTTCTTGTAAATTGTATGTCAATTGCATGATTACTGTACTGCTTAAGCTGAAAAACATGAATTTCACTAATTTCAGCGAAAGTCAAATTATATTGTTATTGCAGGATTAACAAATTAATATTACCGAAAAAGTTGTACTTTCTTAGGTTAAGACTCAAAGTCGATTTTTTTTTAAATTGTATGTCAATTGCGTGAGCACTGTACCGCATAAGCCGAAAAACATCAATTTTATAGATTTGAGCGAAAGTTAAATTATATTGTTATTGCAGAATTGACATATTCATATAACCTAAAAAATTGCACTTTCCAAGTTTAAAAGTCGATTTTCTTGTAAATTGTATGTCAATTGCATGATTACTGTACTGCTTAAGCTGAAAAACATGAATTTTACTGATTTGAGCGAAAGTCAAATTATATTGTTATTGCAGGAATAACAAATTAATATTACCGAAAAAGGTGCACTTTCTTAGGTTTAGACTTAAAGTCGATTTTCTTGTAAATTGTATGTCAATTCCGTGAGCACTTACTGCTTAAGCCGAAAAACATGAATTGTACTGAGTTGAGCGAAAGTCAAATTATATTTTTATTGCAGGATAAACAAATTAATATTACCGAAAAAATTGCACTTTCTTAGTTTTGAACTTAAAGTCGATTTTCCTGTAAATTGTATGTCAAATGCGTGAGCACTGTACTGCTTAAGCCGAAAAACATGAATTGTACTGATATGAGCGAAAGCCAAATTATATTGTTATTGCAGAATTGACATATTCATATAACCGAAAAAAATTGCACTTTCTTAGTTTTAGACTTAAAGTCGATTTTCTTGTAAATTGTATGTTAAATGCGTGAGCACTGTACTGCTTAAGCCGAAAAACATGAATTGTACTGATATGAGCGAAAGCCAAACTATATTGTTATTGCAGAATTGACATATTCATATAACCGAAAAAATGGCACTTTCTTAGTTTTAGACTTAAAGTCGATTTTCTTGTAAATTGTATGTCAATTGCGTGAGCACTGTACTGCTTAAGCCAAAAACATGAATTGTACTGATTTGAGCGAAAGCCAAATTATATTGTTATTGCAGAATTGACATATTCATATAACCGAAAAAATTGCACTTTCTTAGTTTTATACTTAAAGTCGATTTTCTTGTAAATTGTATGTCAATTCCGTGAGCACTTACTGCTTAAGCCGAAAAACATGAATTGTACTGAGTTGAGCGAAAGTCAAATTATATTTTTATTGCAGAATTGACATATTCATATAACCTAAAGAATTGCACTTTCCATGTTTAAAAGTCGATTTTCTTGTAAATTGTATGTCAATTGCATGATTACTGTACTGCTTAAGCTGAAAAACATGAATTTCACTGATTTGAGCGAAAGTCAAATTATATTTTTATTGCAGGATTAACAAATTAATATTACCGAAAAAGTTGCACTTTCTTGGGTTTAGACTCAAAGTCGATTTTCTTGTAAATTGTATGTCAATTGCATGATTACTGTACTGCTTAAGCTGAAAAACATGAATTGTACTGATTTGAGCGAAAGCCAAATTATATTGTTATTGCAGGATTAACAAATTAATATTACCGAAAAAGTTGCACTTTCTTAGGTTTAGGCTCAAAGTCAATTCTCTTGTAAATTGTATGTTAATCACTTGAGCACTGTACCGCATAAGCCGAAAAACATCAATTTTATAG